>NC_043997.1:22638181-23894431 GCF_902150065.1 Myripristis murdjan | reverse complement strand
AATCACAATACTTGTAGAATCGCAATACTAAAGAACATATCAAATCAGCACTCAAGTATCAGGACAGTATCAAATTGGGAGATATGCATGCCATCCCAGCCCTAATACTCTCCTTAGGCTTAAGTGAGTCCAAATTTGATTTTATGGTTTTTATCATTGTAATGGAGAACAAGGGGTTAGGAGCTGTGTCATTAACAGGCAGAATAGATTGGGCACGGATGCGGCACAGCATGTTTGTTGCAGGAGAACGTTGCCATTATAATCAGATGAAGGTGGTCTTCTGACCACATGAAGCCACACGCAGCTTCATGCATCCTGCTGCTGATGTCTGCTTTCACATGGTCTGGTGTGATTAAATGAGCATAATCTGTTCAAAAACAATTTCAAATGAATACTTAATTGTATCACAGGCAATGTGGGTTTCTTTTTCCACTCACATCCGTATAAGCCAATTTTATGTCTGCAGTGGCAACCCAGCATTGTTAAATGATGTAGTGAAACAATAATTCATCGCTCTGTTTTTCTATATCCCATGCTGTTTTTAATTCCAAGCTGTGCATACACAACTGCATTATCACAGGGCAAAATAGTTTGAAATCCCCACTGAAATCCCCCATCTTTGTAAACACGGCTTGCACTCCAGCACACAACACAAATGTTGTTGGTGTAGCAGGTAAAAAATCCTGCACCTTGCTTACAATGGATCCTGTCAGTCCAACATCTCAGTTTGTAGGAACTGTAAACGCAGTTTGATGATGCCACCAAGCCTGTTGAGTCAACACACTACCTAAAGAGGACACAAGTCCCTGCAACGTCTTGTTCACAGCTTTTGGTTAGTGCGCAAAAAGGCAGCGTGAATTCATAACCAGCTAGAGGACAACTGCAACAACATATCTTCTCCTGGCTTGGTCCAGACCAAAAAAAAAAAAAAAACGTTATGTCCGAACTGGACCAGAGTGTGTGCAAACCCAGAACAGGACTGTGTGTTTGTAAATCCACACTAAGACTGAATCTGCATATGAATCCACACTAAACGTGAGTCTCTGCCTTCAGGCTTCAGACGCAGATGAATCTTCAGCTGTGCTTCATCAATAACAGTGAAAGTGAAGAAGAGGAGGAGAAGGATGAGGAAAGCCACAAGAAGGTAAGCACAACCATATGGCTAACTACTCTTTAACCATCCCAGAAAATTAACTGAAATTATATTGATCTTTGTAGCGTGCTTGTGTGTTCATGCATGAGACAGCACTACTAATTGTCTGCTCTCTTCACTTTTATGAACAGCCATCTAAACAGCCTTTCTACATTTTGGTCACCTCCCGAACAGAAAAAAAATGCTCATTAGGGATCGAACAATTATCAATCCTGGCTGATTATCAGGGCTGATATTCAAAAATTTTCAATAATTGTTATTGTAATTTTGATTTATAAGCAAGTGAGTGGGGCAGCGTTTCCAATTATATAGTTACGTTTCACTTTTTGCTTTCTTTAATTTAGTTTTACAGAAAGATGTGTTGGCATTTCTGACACTGTAAATTGTGACACTGCAGTTTTCAAATATACTGCTATGCAGATGATACTGCAATAAGATTGTCACTAAATATCAGTTATATGTGTCCTGGATCATTAATAAAGCAATCAGTATTGGCCGTGAAAAATCAGTATCAATCAGTCCCTAGTACTCATGGGCCTCTGTCCGGCATCACCTTTCATCTCATCCTGGCTTCCGGGAGCAGAGTTTTATAGGAGCTTTTCAATTTGAACTGCAGTAACACTGTTTTTAACTAATGTTTGTTGGCTTGGCTCGGCCTCCAACACCCTCTGAGTGGCTAATTAGCTAGCCTACTACCAAATACCTAGCAGTAGCTCAAGATGGTAAGCTGGGATATGGCTGTGGTAAATGCTGCTGCTGAACAAGCCATGAATTCTGTCATCCATAACTGAATACATCTCCACACATCCATACTTACAAGCACTCACATTGACACAAAACGATAAAGCAGATGAAATTATAGATTATCTCTTTGTGTGTCCAGTTAGCTCTCCATTTAAAACCTCAAGCTTATAAACAAATATTGTAGGATAGATAAAGATGTGCAAAAATGTACCTGGTATTCCGAAAACCAAGTCTGCAGAGGGGCATACACATCAATTGTCAAGGAAGGTAGAGGGTGTGTTTTTAAATAGCTGTACTCATCAGCTATTTATGCCAGCACATGTGAGAAAACACGCAGTCATCCTTCACTTGTAATAACATGTGTGATCTCTCCATGTTTGTCTGCTCATCTATCCGTCTCTGGTGAAGAGAGGGATGGTTCAGGTTCCCAAACATCCTCAGGCTCCCGCCAAGGTGGAGAAGACAAAAGCGTCCCGAGGCTTCAGGAACGCTCTGAGGAGCCTCCGAGACAAACTGAGAACTGACCACAAGCCAGCGGTAAGAGAGACAGAATTATTGACCATGAATTATTGACATCCTGCAGTCTGAATAATTTAGGGATGAGTTTGCAACATCAGACACAAAAGAATAAATTGAGCTTAAAGTTATTAGCTAGAGATGGAGGGTAAGGCACTATCGAGCAGCCTGAATTTGACAAAATGATTGGGAATAATAAGAGAGACTTCAAATGTTAGTGGAGTAATCAGCAATATTTATCAGTAATCAGATCAAATATTAGATTGAAGAGGCCTTAGATTTAAGAGATATTTAAGAGATGAGATTTCAGAGATTTAAAAGTGTTAACTTTAATTCTGTGGGTCATATAATTGAAAGTATTGCATAAATAACAGTGCACAATTGAAAGCAATGGCACTATGACTGCTTGACCTCGACACCACCTGAACATAGAGCCGATGAGCCCCTGAAGCTACAGACAGTTGTGTGATGTTCTCCTACACCACACACACACACACACACACACAAACACAAATGACAATTTTCCTTTCGTCTCTCCTCCTCTTTTTGTCTTCTCCCAGGTTCCAGTGTGTTGTGATCCTCAGAAGAAGAGGAGACATTTGGAGCTCAGTGATTTACAAGCCTTCAGTATCAAAGAGTTAAATGCTCTTTGTACCTCCCTTAGCCAAGCCATACAAGGTATACACACACACACACATACACACACCACACTCACAATAAGAGCCTGTTTCAACTACCAAGGGTAACCTGGAAATTTGTGGCCCGCCCACTAACCTCTCAGGGTTCCCACATGTCCTGGAAAGTCCGGAAATCGCAGACATTTGTGGGCTAGTTTTCCTGTCATGGAAAACACTTGGAAAATTCAAAAACTTCAAAATAAAATTTCCTGAAAATAGTCATGAAATCCTACAAAATAATAAAGTTCTTCTGAGATCATATTTTCAACTGTTTTCTGGAGCTGACGTTGCACAATTGTAGCCGCTGACATTCTGCAGTGCCACGTGTTTGGAAGGCAAAACGGCATTTATGCTAAATCAGCACATTTGTGCATTGTTAACCTGTAAGCATGTTCCTCTTTTCTTACATGTAAACTACATGTTGTACATGTTAAAAAACAAAAAAACACATTGGCAGAGACATGAGTTTCACATAGTTTTGAGCTGTTTGGCCAATTTATCCAATTTAAATCAGTTTTAGGTGATCTGTGAGCAGCATCAAACAGGTGTACAAGTCGCTGAATATGTCCTTGAAAATGCTGGAAAATGATTTCCTAATCAGATGCTAATCAGATGTGTGATGGTCAGGTGACTGTTGGCTAGTAGTGACCTAGCACATGCCATTACCTCATGACCCTCTAAGTGTTTTTCCTGTGTCCACCTCAGACCTGAGTTCAGAGCTCGTGGGCCGCCTCCAGGCACGGGACCAGCTGAGGATAGAGCAGGACGCCATGCTGCTGGAGGTCCAGGACCTAACATCACTCTGACGCCGGAGATCACTCCGAGCCAGAGCTCGCCTGCACCACGCAACATTGTGATTGGTTGTCACTAGGGTTACAACTAATGTTTGATCAAAATCTGAAAAAGGGAAAAATTTTATGAAAAATTAGATCTGTTCAAATAATTTTTAGATTTTGATTTGGCTCCGCCCACCTGAATGGACAGTCGCCAACCCTTTAATGGATTTTTCGACCAAGTGGTACATCCCATTTTCACTTTCAGCTGCTTATTAAAAAATACATGCAACCAAACTGACATCTGTACCACTCGGCTGAAATGCGTTATATCCAAAACAAACAAACAAACAAACAAACAAAATCCACCAGAGGGCGCTGTGGTGCAACCTCTTTAAATTAGCTTGCTGGTGCCTAGCAAACAACTTCAGACGTAGTGCACTGTTTGGAAAATCACTGATGGTAAGAGCATATTTTTGGAGGACACAGTGTCAGAGATGTTACTGAACAGCAAAGTATAACAACATTTAAGACTAAAAAATCCTGATCCGCGTAATTGTGTAATTAGTATCTTCTGATACACAGTCCTGCTCCTGTCTTCTTACCTCTACTGTAGCCGCAATCGTAGCTCATTCTTTTAATGGTCTTTATTGAACAACATAATAGATATAATATTGATGTATGTTATTTAAAAACTCAACAAAATAATGCAGCAATAATATAACATTATAACATTAACAATAACACTAACCCTAACCCTTTTAGACAGTTTGTCGGTGACATTATAAAATTTTAGTTAATTTCATTACTGTACATTTTTATCATTATATGGCAATAATTATTGTTTTATTGCTCAGCCCAGTTTATTGTCTACCTTTAGTATAAACTCACATTTCAGCCGTTTGGTAGAGATTTCTAATTTGAAAATTGTTTGGTCAGTCAAAACAAACAAACAAACAAACAAAAAACAATCATTGTAGTTGGTAAAACCCAGGGGTGTTAAAAAGAGACTGTTGGTTTTTCTGTCTTGGTGAGACCATTAAAGGGTTAACATAGTGGCTGAGGAAGATGTCTGGAGAAACCAGAGCTAAGAAGGACAGTGTCGCCTGCACAGGCCCATGGACCTGCTGCTCTGTTGCTCTGTTGTCACTAAACAACATGTTTGTCTGTCTGATGTCATACATTTTGAAAAGCGGAGTTGCTCTGCTGTATGCAGCAGTCCCGTTTAGTCGACAGATTACACTCCATGGAGCTGTCACACATTGTTCACAAGTGTCATTTTTATTTTTTTAAACAAATCTTATTACACTGAAATGTTGAAAAAAGTGTACTCTTGATTGTAAATTATTCAAATATTCCATGTAATATTTGATAGATTTATTCCAAAATGCGAGTAAGTTTTTGCAGCCCTAGTTGTGACAATCAGCATGAGGTCACAGTGTCACTGGGGAGAACAGTGACATCACTCCTGAGCACCCGAGTGGAAAATCAGATGTTGCTGGTTTGACCAACAAATGACTGTGAAGAGACTGTCCCTCCTCGACAAGACTTTTGTACTTCCACTTGCACAGTATTTTGTGTTGATGTCTTTTTTAAAAAATTTTCTCGTTTGTCTCAATATGAGGGAAATCGTCCGTCTCATTAATACATGATGTAGTGATTAGCACCTTTCCTTAGGGGATAAACTGGCATGAAAAATGGTCTCCTGTTCACAAGCTGCTAATTCTGCCAAGTGTACAATCTGTTGTCATCGCCTACTCAAGTGTAACAATGATCTTTTCAAAAATTATTAATTGTTTTCTTCATGCATGCCTTCATAGAAGCTTTTTGGGTGAAGCTTGAAAAGAACTGAACTCTGCTGTTCTGCAGGCAAAAGGGAGCTGTTTCTTCTTCACCAAAGTGCTTTTTACACATATAAGGGATGATTTTCTTTGTTGATTTGATTTTGTTTGTGTTTTTTAATATCTTTGTTATTGATTTAATCACCAGAGCTTGCCACACTGTCTTGGCAAAGAGTTTGGGATATTTTTTCATTCACCAAAAACCTCGGCCAAACACAGAAATGTAACTGTAAGATACACATCTTTATTCCATCATCCACCTAAACAGTACCCACATTCTGGACCAACTGGGAGTTCCTTATTTTTAATACGGAGGATTCAGTATTTTGTGTGTATCCAGTGTTTGGGGGCTTGAAAACATGATGGTACTTTTTCTCATGTGGGGACCACACAACACAGATCAGGCAGTTTAAAAAAAACAAAACAAAAAACCACTAGTCCAATTACAAATCATGTTCAGAAAAAAAAAAAAGTGTGACTATTTCTTACCATGTCAAGCTGACCAGTCTGATATCATGTTCAGAATCTGTGTTGCAATAAACTTCTACCAGTCTGCATCTCAGTCATGTCTTATGTAGCGTTTAGCCACTGCTGGTGGTGTGTGTGTGTGTGTGTGTGTGTGTGTGTGTGTGTGTGTGTGTGTGTGTGTGTGTGTGTGTGTGTGTGTGTGTGTGTGTGTGTGTGTGTGTGTGTGTGTGTGTGTGTGTGTGGAAGAGGATGCAGATTTTTTGACAAAAGGTATTTCTAAAACAAGATTTGAGATTTAAAAAAGAAAGGTGTTTATTTTAATTTATTTTTTGGCATTTCTGCTCTATTTGGTAGAGACAGTAGAGAGGGACAGGAAGGAGAGAGGAGATGACACGCAGCAAACAGCCTGGGTTTGGATTTGAACCCAGGCTGCTGTGGAGGGATCAGGCTGGATCAGTGGTCCGGGCTCTACCTACTGGGACACTTTTTTTTTTAAAGTTGGTGAAATGAAAAATGCCTTTTTCAGCTGTCATATCACATCCCTGTCATACTGTGCATCTATTGAAACGGTATATGAAAAAGGAAGATATCAAAAAATCTATTTCTTTGTATTCTTAAATCAAAATACAATCTTCTTTCTTCCCATAAAACAAAGTTTCATGACATCCACAGGCCAGTACAAAGATTCATTAGTTAGCCGGCTAGCCTCAGTATGGCACATCAGTGTGTCGTTGGTTGCTCGCCACCTCAAACCTCATTTCATTTCCAGGCTACCATCCAGCCCTGAATCACTGTAACTCGCCATGTTTATTGTGACACACCAGCTTTCCAGTGTTCAGATCAAACTCCTCCCAACGTTATGTCTGGCCTGTCTTTCCTGTTGCACGCAGAAATACGTCACCATTTGGAAGTTAGGTCCTCTTGAAACGCCGTTTCATTTGGACTTTCATAATGTTAGCTGGGGGGAAGTCTGTGTCAATGGCAGGAGGCTAACAGTTAGCATTTGGAGCATCCAGCCAGTATCCAGCACTCAGTAACAATGAGAGGAAGATAGCACCACTACTGTCCTACAGAACAGCTGGGGGGAAGGTGAAATAATATCACATTTTTAAAACTCCTTCCCCTTTACATTTAGGGTAGAGAGTTAAGGAGATTGCAGAATTAATGTAGTCAATGTGTGTGTGTGAGAGAGAGAGAGAGAGAGGGAGAGAGATCTTTATACAGAATCCATTCTTCTCAGGGTGACCAGTCTCCATCACAAAACATCCAGCTCAGCTTAAGAGGTGAGGAGGGAGGGACTCGGGATCTCTCTCTCTCTCTCTCTCTCTCTCTCTCTCTCTCACATACACACACACACACACACACAAACACACACACACACGTGCACACACAAAACACAAAGGCGAAGCCAGGGGAGGGATTGGATGACACACTGAGGGACAGAGGGAGGGACTGAATTACCATAGAAACTATAGGCCTTGTTTGAACGGTTCAGAGAAGCACCAAAGAAGGTGAAAACTGGGGTAGTCAAACTGTCAAGGTCACTGATCAGAGAGACTTTCCAAGGACAGGATCAACATTTATTACATCTGATATTTGCTGCTTTTTTCCCCAATATTGCTTCATCTGGGAAACACTGACTTTTCATCTACCTTTTGGAGCTCCTGACAGAATTGCACGTCACCCTAAATATTTTACTTTTGACATTTTACTCTATTTTGCCCTAATTTTTCTGCTGTGGAACAGATAAAGAATGAGCCATATGGAGCAAAACTCAGTGCTTGGCCAGGTAAGCCATCTCACCAATAGCAGACTGCAGTGATGCAGGTATTTATGAGTTTTATTTATAGACGCAGTCCCTTTTACACCCACAGTAAAATCCCTAATGCATTTCTGACGGCTTCTCTGTGGCTATTTTGGTCCAAAGCGTTGACGAAAGGCGAAAATGCTAAGAAAATCAGTCATTTATGTTGTTTGAGCACAGGTAACTGCTCCACATGCTCCAGAACCATCACTTTTAAACAAAGAAGCTCAACAGTTTCGAAAGAAAGCAACTGGCAGGCATGATTAGAAATGGAGAAAGTAATTCTTCAGAATTTCTTATTGACACTGAATGGTAATACATCGTCATAAGGTCACCGCAGATAAGGGTGGATGTGTGTTCTGTGCTGGGCTTATTTCTCAGAAGCAATTAGGTGATCCTAGAAAAGCAACCCTACTGTGAGATTTGTTCTTACAGCTTTATTCACACAAACAGAAGCTTATCCCCTTTTTCAACTTGCTTATCATCATTATTATAATTATTATTATTATTATTTTAATTTTCACATTTTAGAGAGGATGGACTCTGAATCTGAAGTGATCACACCGTTAAACATAAAAATTAACTTGTGTTTGCTCTTGTAGCTCCTCTGAGGCAGACTCCAGTGAAGCCAGCCTGTATGCTGCTGGCTCATTCTGGAGCTGCATTAACCATGAATGGGAGCTCGACCCTGTGGGCACATAGTGTATTTGCTTGAGCTTTTACATATGAATGGACTTTATTTCATAATAGTGTGTCTTACTGATTATGGAATAGCTTCTCAGAAATAATCACAGCAATTAATGTGATAACATACAAGTACTGTAATGATGCTGTTGATGTGGTAAATTGGCCACATTACCTATCAATGATGTAATAACTTTTTTCTTGTAACAGTAATTTTCCATTATTTGGTTTGGTTGACAGCAAGGTTGAAGTTTCAAATTTTTACATGTAGCACAAAGATATTGGCTCAATGTGTTGCTGGACAACAAATGGATATTAAAATTTGCCTGTTATTAGATGATGTGTTCAGTTTTTCTGTTTTTCGAAGTGGAACATTTGAGCCTTTTCAGCGGTACAAGTGCCACTGTGCACACTTGTGGTGCGTGATCCTTGTCTCTAAGCTCAGTGCCAATGTGGAAAGAGGGTCGTCCTCAACAAGTGAAGTAATTTAGTTTGTGCATGCAACAGTTGCATGCAAGGCCAGAGGGCTGAAACCGTCTGTTCTCTCACATTTCAACATGATTTTCCGTTAAAACAGAGAAAATGACTGTACTTGTTGACTGTGAGCCTCCTTCCTCACTGTCACAGAGCTTTTTCAGTTAAACCCAAACAGTGTAATAACTATTATATTTACAAAAAACATGATTCCACTCATCACAGGTTGTTTTAAGAATTTGATCATTAGGAGGGTTATTGCACTAATTGCTGAAAATGATCATTAATAGTTTAGAGCAGTAGTGCAGTTAACTACATTAATGCATGACAATACCATGTCAGTCTCGTCCTCACTATGGCAGGTGCTGCTCCATGACATCACGTGCCGTGGTTTACCTTTCAGGCTGCTTCTAGCTTTGGGGAAGAATAGTTAAATTTTAAATTTCATAAATTGCCAATCCCTGTTGCAGACTGTGAGAAAATAGAAAATGTAGAGTGTGTTATACAGCCCTGTAAATGTGTGGTATAGGATAGGTTGTACCTTTAATGGCAGTCTTTATACGTCATGTTGTCAGTTCACACATGACCCATATTTACTTTAACTTTCTGCAAGTGTGAAGTGATGGTTACCCGTCTGATTGCTCATGGAACACTCTCTCACTCTTTCTCTCTCTCTCTTTCTCTCTCTCTCTCACACACACATACACTCAAAGGCACCTGTCTATGATCCTAATATGGAGGGGACAGGTGACAGCAAGGCATTTAACCAAGAGCCGAAGCATCGCCCGTTTGAACGGCTATTTAGTTGAAAAACACTGACTTGGATTCATCATTTGTTTCATTCCCCACACATCTGATGCAACACTGGAACAGATTAAACTTTGATGACGCTTGCAATTGTGTTAGTGCAGCAGAAAACAGTAACAGGACTCAGCAAAGAAAAATCAAACATAAATAACAAGAGAGTAAATTTTGAGTCTATAAATATACACATCTGTCTTAGTTAAAGGAAACCCTTGAAAAGGACTGGAAGTGTCCATAATGTATTGGTGGGACTACATATGTTTGAAAAATGTTGCCATGGAAAAGACACATTGTAGGAAACATTGAAAAGATCCAAACATGCTGAAAAGATAATGCACTGTATTCCTTCTTTGAAACATGTGGAGCGAGTGACAGCACACCTGCAAGCAAAGACTGTCACATGACTTTTAAATCAAATGATGGGTGTTCCTGACAAAGATCCTATGGGGAGAGTGCAACTTTGTATATGATGAAAGGAAAGTAGCAGGACACTGTGTGGCTTTTCTTATAAATATACACTTATTTAAACACTCAAATAGAAATGGATGAACCAAAACAATGGCACTAGGAGGGTGCACAATATAATAGCAGCAACACAGGGGCAAAGTAAGATCTCATGCAGAATTTCTACAGTATCAAAGTATAAGAGAATATTATATGCAAATGCTATATGAAATTAAGTGGAAACATATGCCAAAGTCTTCCTAGGCTGACAATGCTACACCAGTCTCACATAGTCACATCTTACAGTTCAAACACATTTGCCTGTGTTAAATCCTAAAAAGCAATGAATGAGCAAAGACTGTGTGTCAAGGTGGTATTCGGTCGAGTGATGAAGTCCCTATTGACCTGCCCTAGATAGATAGATCAATGTACAGAGAAATACATGGGGAAAACTAGGGGAAGTGTGGTTACTTATTGCTAAGTTAATGGGGTGAGAAGAGACTGAATCAGCAGAATACACTTGTACACAGGAAGGCAAACAAGCACTGGGAATCAGCAGCATACAACAGGAGGGCAAACAGCCACAAGGAAGTTGTGCAAGGGGCCAGTCAGCGGTCAAAATGGGGAGAAACTGGGGAGGTGGGGGAGGTCCATCCTTCTCCTCACTATGGACCGAGGAAATGAAAGTTAGAGGAATAGTAGTTCTTCCAGGAGGGTTATAGAAGACATGCTTGTATGAAACTGAATACATTTACTGTCGCTGAAGTCATGACTGTGAATGCTTGACTAATCTCTCTCGTTCTCCAGGTGAACACCTACTAATGGATTGGACCACCTAAAATCCAGCGTCGAGGATGTTTTTCATACAAGAGGAAAGGTACAGATCACAAAGAGTGAGAGGATGAAAGAGAAGTCACTCTACGCCAGTGAAGGAATCCAAAGTCCACAGCCATGAAAACCGCCCAATCCCTCAACATGGCCCCGAGAGAAGGAGCTCCTCCCAGCATCAACAATGTCACCATACTGCATGCTCTCTTCAACTCCTCCTCTTCCTCTCCTCCCTCCATCCCTCCACCCGCCTCCTGCAGTATAGATGAGTCCTACAAATACATCTTCCTCCCTATTTGTTATTCATTCACATTCATTTTCAGCATCTCGCTCAACTCTGTGGTCCTCTACCGCTCCTTTCGACGGACCAAGCGATGGAACGCCTCTCTGATCTACATGGTCAACCTGGCCTCCACAGACTTCATGTATGGCCTGTCGCTGCCATTTCTCATCGCTAGTTACATCATGCGAGACCGCTGGGTCTTCGGGGACTTCATGTGCCGGCTGGTCCGATTTCTTTTTTACTTTAACCTCTACTGCTCCATTTTCTTCCTCACTTGCATCTCTGTCCACAGGTACTTGGGGATCTGCCACCCAATGAAGACCATCACACTGGAGACAAAAAGGGCGGTGAAGTGGACTTGTGTTCTGGTTTGGGGTGTGGTGTTCACTTTGACCTGCCCCATCTTCCGGTTCGCCCAGACCGGCCATGTGACTCGCCCGGCAGGGGTTAGCAGCAATGCCAGCAGTGCTGGTGGACTAAACCTCAAGCTATCATCAGTGGATGGCAATGGTAGCCATGGTAACTGGGGCCAGGGGATTGAGGAGTACCAGAATTGCTGGGACGATGCCATAGATAAGGAGTTTTCTGACTATGTGCCCTACGGAATCATACTCCACTTGTTGGGATTTTTTGTACCATTTTCCATCATTGCCTGGTGTTACTCTCATGTGGTTCTGACCATATTTAGGACTCTGCATTCCCAGCCGCTGTCCCACAGGGGTCAGCGAGAAGGAGGAAATGATGGAGTTGGGAGTGGTGGAGGACAGGAAGGAGGAAGAAGAGGCAATAGAGCTGCGATAGCAGGAGGAAGAGGAAGAAGAGGAAGCAATGGACTAGCAGGGGTACTGGAAAGAGATGCAGGACTCTCAGTTTTTCTTGGTGCCCACTCCCCATATGCCCATCGCCGACGCAAATCCATCAAGACCATCATCACCATCACCCTCCTCTTTGCTCTTTGCTTCTTCCCATTCCACGTCACCAGAACCATCTTCCTCATCCTCAAAGTGACCAAGGGAGTCCCCTGTCACACTATGACCATGGTCTCCATGTGCTATAAGATCACTAGGCCCTTGGCTTCATTCAATGCCTGGCTCAATGCTCTCCTTTACTTCCTGACTAAAGAGAAGGGTGGAGCTCACTGTTGTCAGGCAGCAAACAACAACGGCCAACAACAAGGTGGGCTGCTATGGCCGCTGAGGATGATGGGGAAAGCAGAGGATGCGGAAGAGGGAGGGATAGAAGAAAGGATTGACAATAAAGAGAAGGAGGAAATTAATAACACTCCGGTGTATATACAGGGAGAGGGAGGACTGGCAAAAGTCAGATATACAGTGGAATGAGTCTGTTTCATGATGAATGAATGATTGAATGAATGAATTTAAGTTCACCACTGTATTTCAATAAATAAATAAATGAATGAATGAACAGCCCATCCACGTGACAAGTAGGGCTGCCCCATGAAAGTCAACAAGTTGAAGTGTCATCTGCAGTTGACTCAGCAGGTGGAGTCGAACAGTCTTTTTGTTTGTTTGTTGTTGTTGTTTTGGATAGTTTCTGGATATTGCAGTATGACAATAACACAAGACATGTTCTTGTAAAAATGCACTGGAAGTATGTTGCAATAGGCAATGGAAAAATATGAAGTTTTTATATCCTTTGAGAACTGGGAAATGCTCAGTTAACTGGATTAATTAACCAGAGAATTGCGTAGGACAGTACTGAAGCCACTCTGTCAGCCACTTGTTGATTCTTTATATTAAAAGGCCAACTCTGAATCGACCCTAGAAGCTGTGAGTCGAATACAGCCCAAATGACAATGCAACAAAAACACTGCTTCAAGAAAATCCAGGGCATTTTTATCTAATTTTATGTGCACAGTTCCAGCAGCACCTCTGAGTGTATGAAATGATGACTGAATTGTTGGCCTGCCACAACTCCTACTTTGACATGTAATCTGGGAAGTGAATAAATACAAAACTGATACACCTGCAAACCTCATCATGGCAGAAATCTGTTAGTGTCTCTTTGAGCAGGGCCTGTATTTGTCTGCTGATACAGAGTTAAAGTGCTTACCCAGGATCAGGATTAATATTTTCCCTTTCCCGTTTCCTTTTACTTTCATCCTTTGTGATCGGATGAGCAAAACAAACAGCTCTAAATCGGCATATCTGCTCCAAGACACCTGAAAAAATGTGCTGAAACCAAAGGATTGACCATTAATAACACTGAGAGTGGGGAACACCAAATGATGATTTCTATGTTGATTATATAATTTTAATTGAAACTATATTACATTGGTACCCTACAAATATCAAATATGTTTTCCACAAATAACATTTATCATTGCCAAAATCATGTCCCCGCCCCTACTGCCAAATTTAGAAAGATCAAAATGACACAAAAGAACCCCTCAAATGGATGAGTTTATGAGTGATCGCAACCAGTGTAACTTGAAATTATAAACTGCTGCATGTAAAATTATTTGGAAATGAATGTTTTGTATAACTTTGAATGTGGAATTCATGTTCTTAGTCCAGCATGCTTGCAAAAATTTGTTTTTACAATGCTAAGAGAAAAATGTACATCCTGATTAAATGTAATTGTGTGTCTTGATGATGGCTCAGCAAGCAAATAGATCCAGAGGATATTTTTGTGGGTCCTCACATGACTGCAGTGCCAGCAATTCCCATTAAGCCTGGGGGGCCAGGGGAGAATTAATTGTGGTTAATTGATTGTGGTCCAGGACTGAAAAATAAAGATGTTCACGTTGAACTCCACAGAGTCATAACTAGACAGTTTGACTGTCCTACTTGCCAGTGGCAGCCATGTTAGTGCCACATTTCTGCTTCATGGTCATTGTTGAGTAACTGGTGTTTTTGTTCCAGCTGGTCTGAGTGTTGGGGATCTCACCGAGGCAGAGCAGCCATCTTTCATTAAAGCCATGGAGAGGGAGGTGGGGCTGTTCCAAGAAGACAGCAAAGCAGGTGGAAACAGAGCCAACCTCAAGAGCAAGTGGACTGGTGTGGATTAATAATGTTAAGTGTTAAGTCAGGGTCTTCATCCTAACCAACTACATCTAATACTGATTCATTTTGAGCATTAACAGACTTTACTTTAACTTGACTGTTTAATTTGAATTTGTCTCTCATTCAATACTATACTTTGTCTTTTTTTTTTGTTTGTTTTATTTTGTCTGTATCATTTTAATTCTTTTGAATGCTGGTGTTAGGCTATTTATTCTTATTCCTTCTATACTATTCCCTCTTATGAGAATCAAAGGAAATAGCACTGTTCTTATTTAAAGCACTTTGCAAAATGTTTTAAGATAAGTACTACATAAATAAAACTATTACTATTATCAGTAGTAGTAGTAGTAATAGCAGTGTTATCATCATTATTATTAATTACATGTAGCAAATATTTTGAAAAATGTAAACATTATGGTTCATCCATAAAGATACAGGCAAATTGCATTTCTTAATTTTATGGGACAATTTAACAAAAGTCATATTGTGTAAAGTTGCCCAAATTATTATAACTGTCAGCTTTATGAATTGGACTAATGCCCTTTGAAAAACATTCCCTCCGGTTGGCAACAAAATCAAACATTTACAATTTCAGTCTGCTTCTTGTAAATGATGTCACTTACAACCTTGTCTTAATGAATGCTCTTACTTTTCCACAATATGCATTGTTAAAGGAACAGTTCACTCAAAATAGAAAAAAGAAAAAAAGATATTGTCCCAATTACCCTATGCGATGTGTCCATCCACTGTATAATTTGGTGAGATTTCAAGTCTGTCATGATCTCCTGGTTTTCCAGTACCCCCGGTACAACAGTACTCAATTAGTATTGCTTTGTGGAGCACCCCAGTTTATCTAAACTCTTGGACAATTGGTATTTCAAATCTTCCCTGACATCTGACAAAATCGTGTATAAGGGGATCAGAGATGATTTATTTAAATTCATCTTATACCCGGATATTTAATTCTGTGAATATGTTTATTACAACTGGCAGATTAGAGGGTGTGTGATTTAGATTATGGGCCCTATCTTGTGCCACCCGCTACCAGTTGCTACTACCCGCTTCCCGTGAATTGCGCATTTAGCAGCTTCCGCCATCCCTAAACGGTATCTTGCACTCTCGCTACCCGCTATACATTATGCTGACTCCGTATTTGCGCCTGGAGGTGTGCCAGTGGGCGTGTTTTATGCACTATCCCTAAAATTGCTATCTTGAGCACACACTTTAGGGAAAGCGGATAGCGGGTGCTCAGGACCACCCGCTATCCCATTTGGGCTTTTACAAGAGCGCGCCCAGGCGGCTTCAATGCGCGCCCTGATGGAGCCACACCACGCACGCGGTCGGACTGACACCGGGACGCTGTCGGAATGGACTGAGTACATTATTCATATAGACTGTTTAGAGGAAAGACTGTTTTAACTTGGACACTTATGCCAGTGTGTTTTATTGTTTTATCATAAGCCAGCAGCTGTGCTATATTTTCATTTTTAATATTTTATTTGCCCAATCTACCTTGTCAGCAAATTAGTTTACACATAGTTCCACCTCTGTCTCTAACTTTTTGTGAGTAGTGTATATATATATATATATATATATATATATATATATAGGGATATTTGGCTTTTGGGTGAAATTTATGGAAAATGTAAAATGTTCACGCTACAGTGATATTATATCATGAAAGAAGGGCATTTAAGTAGAAGCATACACTAGTGATTTCCTAATCTCAAACAATTTCTTGAAACAAAAGCCAACAACAGTGGTGGATATACCACAACAAAAAATGTCAGTGTCAATAACTTGTCATGTGCCCTTGAGCATCAATTACAGCTTGACAACGACGCCTCATGCTGTTCACAAGTCGACTTATTGTCTGCTGAGGCATGGCATCCCACTCTTCTTGAAAGGCGGCCCTCAGGACATTGAGGTTCTGGGGTACAGAGCTCCGAGCCTCTACACGGCGACTCAGCTGATCCCATAGGTTTTCTATGGGATGCAGGTCTGAGAAAGTGCAGGCCACTCCATTTGAGGTACCCCAGTCTCCAGCAGCCATTCCCTAATGATACGACCTCGATGAGCTGGAGCATCAAACACCTGATGTGAATTTTGCCGTTAAACTCTTTGTTAGAGAACAGCAACTTGTGCAAAAAGTACTGAAACATTGAACAGTTGGACATGTGCATTCAAAAGTTTACAGAAGGTCACAGTTTACAGTTCACCTGTAAAGGTTATATTGCATTTTAGGTTCATCCTGAAATTTCACCCGAAAGCCGAATATCCCTAACTTTTTGTGAGTAGTGTATATGTATATATGTAAAGCCACCTTGCTTTAGCCTCAGTTGATTCCCTGAGAAAATCTATCTCCCTCTCTCCATCACAGGTTTCGGTTTGCGGATTTAGGATAGCGCAGCCTGCCCTTAAAGGCAATGGCACCTGGCACACTGATTGGTTTAATTGGTGTAACGCCCAAACCATGCCTATGCATAATATAGTGGGTAGCGCAGGTGTTTTACGGATAACGGCAGGTGTGCAAGATAGCAACTTTTGCGGGGGAACGCCTCTTACACAATGCTAAATCCCCAAATAACGGGTTTAGGGACTCTAGGGGGAAGATAGGGCCCTATATATAAAAACCTATCATCAGCATAAAGTGAAATCTTATGGGATGTATTCCCTTTTTGGTTTGAGCTTTTCTGATATTTGTATTTTCTGAGCTAATGGTTCCAAATAGAAAAGAGAAAAGGTGACATTGGACAGCCTTGTCTTCTACGCCTTGTTGCCAGTGAGAATGGTAGCCTTAGACTCATTATACAGTGTCTTTAACAGAACTAAAAATCAATATCTAAACCCTTTTTTAAGGTAAACCACATATATGATCATTCAATCCAATCAAACTGTTGGAAATTTCCATGTGAAAACTATTTCCTGTTAGCACTGGTAAACTGCATCTATCTAGCCCCAACAAGGATGAACAAGTGGAGGTGGAGGAAGCTATTGCTGTTGACTTTCTCACATGTAAACTTTTGCCCACACCTGTTCAAAGGATGGATGGACCTGTTCACCAGTCCAGGTGCTGTGGTCTTTGGACATGCTCCAGTGTTGTTGATCTCACCACCATATTCAAAGATAATGTCTGTCCAAATCTATCTAAAGACCAGTGTAGTTTCCCTCTGTTTCCATCTGCTTGCCTGTTTATGGGTTAGGTCTCCAATTCAAAATGTGACATGAATCAAATATGGCTGCCATGTGTGTACAGCAAATTGCTACAACACTTCTTAGCCCTAGTGAAGGGGCCCACCACTTCTGCTATGGCCAGATTGTGCATACTCTATTAATTAATGCCTTTGAATACGCATACGCTATCATGAGTTGAGTTTTTTTCCTGGCTTGAAATGAGATGAAAGGGTTAGAATGGGGGATGGCCTGGAGGTCACAGACAGTTCCTGCTGCCAGTTCCTATAGATAGATAGATAGATAGATTTTTATTGTCATTGCACAATCATATACGTATAATAATGCAACGAAATTAGGGCTACTATAGCCTAGTAGATTATAATTTCTATTGATTATGTTTGCTGTAGTTATTATTAACATGGTGTGTCAACACTGAAAGTGATGCCAATGCCAGAAAGACTTAACTATAAATGAAATGAAAAGAGAAAATGATAACAATAGTAATAAAGTACAACTCTGTAGCCTTACCCCCTCCAGCCTGCGCAGCTTATATTACAGTTTGTGAACTAGATGTGGAACCTAATGCTGTGTTTATCAGCCCACAACATGAAGTGCAAATGTATTTAGCCTTTCATTTTTATCCAACTATTTAAAAAAAAAAAAACAAAAAAAAACATACATACATACTGTATGATTGTGTGCCACATCTCCAAAGTTGAAAATAACAGCCATTGTTCTAACTCGGTCAGACACAGCCAAAAGATCGAGTGACCAGGCTGATCTCACTCCTGACTTGTCTAACACAGACGCTTGGGCAGGAGCCCTAGGCGTCAGGTTAGATGCTGACAGTAGCCCTAGGTGTCAAAATGTGACGCTCATGTACACAGCCTGCATAGGCTCTATCAGGTTTAGTCAGGAAGGCATTTTTCAAATATGTAGGTCAAACAGATTGGTTAAAATATTTTTGACATAAGCCCTCACCTAACCAGACCCTAACCTTAACCAAGTGAGCACATATGGGAAGGCCCTCACTCAACCACAACCCTAAAGTGAACCATGTACATATATTGTACATATGGATTCATAATAACACTGTCTGACTAAACCTGATAACTGACGAAATCTGTTGGTCCATACAGTCCGCCTCCCTCAGAGTCAAATTCAGACACCTAACCTTGGATGCCAAGAGCTCCTGCCCAAATGGTTGTATTCGACAAGTTGGTGGGAGACCATGTTGCATTTACAGACCTCAAGATCTGAATAAAACACCATGCTCTGTATGTAGTGATCCATCTTATACTAGTTTTTCTCGAAAACAAATTATTTTCAGTGCTATCATTCCAGACACAGGTGCCCAGAGACTTGAAGACCACCTTTTTTAGTTAACAGGGAAACTGAATCATCTGTCCATACAAGAACATGGATCTAGAGAGTGAACCTCACACCAAAACCTACAGTGATACAACTGATTCTGTCAATATATCAGCCATATTGTATCAACTTGTCATCAGACAAAACAGTCATCATCAGAGCATACAGAAGATACCAAAGACTGACTGTATTCGATGAACATGTCCACACTGAACATGGTCCCACAGTCAAAGTAATGTCAGATGAACACTCCATCAGTGGGATGGTCTTTAAGCGAGGCAGTGGAAGCCAATGTCTTGAAAAGTATGCCCAATCTGAGGAAACATTCCGTTAATAATGTCATTATCACTGGCTTGCAGGAAACCTGGTCTCCCCTCTGGGATAATATGACCTAGAAATGACAGTGCGTGGATGTAAGATGATCACACCAGCGCTTGTTATATGAAACCAAAGTGATAAAATGACCCTGGGTGGTAATGGCATCAAAACACTAATATGTGTCCTTGCAGAAGCAGCCAGCTACTGGAAAATCATGTTAATCGTTCAAACACAGAGAATATGGAACACACTGAGTTCATGTCTCATACTGAGAGATGGAGAGATGAGACTGTACCACACCGCACTATGAAACATAAGAGACATATGAACCCCAAACGCTGAGAAATTGCCAAGCAGCTCCTCTACTCGGATTAACGTAACAATCTTGTCCTGAATTCAGCACACATATTACCCAGTCACAACTGTCATTGATTTATGTGGCATCATCACACAGCATATTATTGGCACATTGAGCTCTGGTGACAAACACTTGTAGAATGACATCACTCTACAGTATTACCAGCAATTAATCGTAGTTACAATAAAATATCTTAAAAACAACAATAACAACACAGTGGTAATACTATAGTAAGGTTACCATGAAGTACCACAGCAATATGTAATGGTATTTAAGAAATTCAATATTTCTCTGGTTATTTTAATTTTTAATATTGAATGCAATTTTAATTTATTTTCTTTATTTAGGTATTCAGTATTCGAGAAATGATGTAATGTAAATTAAGTATTCGAGCAACATATATTTTGATAATATGACTTAACATATCATCTGTCTTATCAAATCAGTTGTCTATTTTTGATATTTAATACAATCTTAATTAATTTTTGAATCTCATTCTTTACTTTGGATTGCTGGGTGGCTAGAAAATAATTTGTCATATTTAAAAAAATATATATATATACATAAATTTAAAAATATCACTAAAGTAATTTTAATAAATTTCACTTACATGTTGCTATACATCAGTATTAAAGTGACACTTTTATGGTAGTATGATTAGGAGCATAGTTATCATAGCCATCATAAAGCGTGAATTTTAGTAAGGGAGGTGAACTACTCCCTGACTGGCCTGGAGGACTGCATCACTGTTGGAGGATCTGTATATAAGATTTCATATTTGTATATGCCATTCATATAGCATCCACATCTGTATATATGCATGGCTATATGTATATATGCTATTCATACCTATATATACTATTCATATGTGTATATACTGCTCATATTCCTACATTTATTATATGTACTATTTATTATCACTATTCCACTAGACTCCAGAGACTCTACTATGCTCTACTTGCTGTTCATTCTGCCACTGTAAATACTGTACCATAGATAATACACATATATTTATATTCGCTGCACTGCACTTTGTTTTTTTTTTTTGTTTTTTTTTTGCACGTCTGGTTAGATGCTAAACTGCATTTTGTTGCCTTAGTACTTGTACTTTGTGCAGTGACATTAAAATTGAATCAATGTAATCTATTACTGCTACAACTACTACTGCTGCTACCATGAACAATAAACATACTTCTACTACTGCTGCTACTACTGCTACTACTACTGCCACTACTACTACTACTACTACTACTACTGCTACTACCACTACTACTACAAACAACAATTAAAATACAACTACTCCTCCTCCTACTGCCAGTAATAATAATATTGCTGTTGTAGTTGTTACTGTTCTAATTACTATTATTCACACACACACACACACACACACACACACACACACACACACACACACACACACACACACACACACACACACACACACACACACACACACACACACACACACACACACACACACACACACACACGTCCTGCAGGGGGAGACACTGCCCTCCTCTGTCTGCCGACTTCTCTGCCGTTGTTGGAAATTCAAAACACAACCGCCTCTCTAAATCTCCCGTCCTGCACCACGTCTGGAACAGCCTCTGACGGGGTATTTTAATAAAACATAAAAAATAAATAAAAATCGCAGGAGCGATTTTATACAAAATGAACCACCAGTATCGATTAGTCTGACCGACAGGCACATTTTGCAATCGGTGAAATAATGTCTCATGTGTGTTCAAATTTCTATTTATTTTTTTCTGTGTGTGACGGCTGTGTGGGGAGCCGCTGAGCGCAGCCGTTGGCGCCACTTTCAAACCCTCCACTGACAGAATGAGAGCCTGGCTTCAAATACATTTTACACACCACTTTATTTCACTTTTTCCTAATTACCATTAGACTGGGAATATTTTGACAGGACATTTCTTTTGGAGATTATTTTCCCTTAAGGTAAGCAAGTGGTCCATTAAGTTCTACTTTGCACGGTTTTTTTTTTTTTTTTTTTTAAATTTAGGTCAGATAAAAATGGCTCATTTAAAGTTGTTTTCTATGCTCAGTGATTCAACACGGTGGTTTGTTTTTATAGCGTAGCTAACAAGCTGTCGTGTGAGAGAGTTTAGCTGCTTCAGGCTTAACTTTTTGCTAGTGACCATTTTCTAACCTCTTGCTTGGCTGTAACGTCTCAAACAAAAGCTGACTTGTGCTTTTCACAGCGAGGCTTTTCTGTCGGAACAGCATTTACTTTGCCTTTGTCAGCCGCTTAGAAAGTTGTAGCCTATTTCTCTCTATAACATTGGGGGAATTGTTTTATATTTCTCAACAAAAGAGTTTAGGAGATATTAGTAAGCGGACACTCCCCCAGTTCCAACCCCCTCCCCAAAGACCCCTGCCCACCCCTTGTAACGCTAGTCCCTCTGCTAAATACACGGTATAATTTCATTTTAACCGAATTTAAACGAGCCATAAACAACGCGGCTGGACATTAAAACCGAAGAAAATGAGCGCTTGTTTAGTTTAGACGAGTCGTTTTAAAATATGAAGAGAGACGAAATTAGTTGCCGTCTGTTACTGCCAAAAAAAAAAAAACCCTCTGAGTCAGCAGTTTCCTTGAAGCCAGCCCCCGCCGTCTTGCCATCATATTAGCACATTGTTCCGAGTCAAATATTTCCACAATTCACACTGACACTGTGGGCCTAGTACAGGTGGAATAATCTAATGTGATAATAATGCTTCACCGTTTACGCCTTTTGGATTCAGACAATCCGAGAAAACTATAGGTCTAGCAGTTAAAATCTTTTTTTCTAAATCACTGTCACATTTTAAATACGACTTAAGGTTGAGAGTTTGTGACTTTGCAATAGTTGGCGTTGAATTCACGAGGCAGGTATTAAGTACAAATGCGGAGAAATATAATCGTATGAGAAGAGACTATAAAGAAAATACATATACGTAAGGTGTGGTTGTTCATATAAGGCGGTGGTTCGCAAAATGAGGTGTGGGGACTCCTAAGAGGTCCATGACGGGATCCAGGGGTCCCAAGCAAAATGACAAATCGTTTCTTTTATAATTTTAGCTTAATTTTAGAATTTAGAATGTAAACCTGCGGAAGTCACAGCTCTCAGTTTCGCCACTATAAGGCAATATCTCTTTCTACAATTTAATATCTAATCAGGAAAATCCAACTATACGGGATTGAACTTGGTGTAGCTGTATGTGAATCTACCAAGGGCTCTGAGATTGTATTGAGAAACCCTGAACCCAGATTGACTGATTGATTGGCTGATCCTCTGGTTTCCCCACTCCTCAGCATCCATTTAATTAAAACTTTTATTGTTAATATCAAACATGCAACCACAGCATACCCTCAATATTAGAAAAATTGTCACAGAACCAGGAACTCAGCGATACATTTCAGATAGCACAGGGGATTCAGCAGCAGGCTGTGACCCCTGTCTGCTTTTAAAAATTATATGAAATGTGAGCTGCAGAAGTACTCTGGTTTGCTGATCTAATCCTGATTTGAGTTATTTGTGAGTTACAGGATAACTCAACTAGATTGTCTTGTCTCAGAAAATATTTCTGAGGACTTGTGGATTTTATTTTGAGCTATATATGAATACTGCTAAAACAGGTGCTTTAACAAACTGAAATTTGTTAAAACAAGTATAATCATTCGGTCAAACTATACTATATAATCTAGGCAATTCTATTCTCATTTTATGTACCACAAACCAAAGAGCTGACCAAGAATAAGACTAAAAAAGGATTAAGAAGTGTTGTACTGTAAAAGAGAAGAAAAAAGCCCATAAAGTGTGTTTCATTCAATAATTAAATCAGTACTGTGAAGACTCTGCTGCAGCCACATACACAGCTATGATATCTGAGTGTATGACTAAAGTGTTTAATTTTTTAAATTTCTAACTAGAAATGTCACAGCATATCTTACCTTGTGGATGTGATGCTGAAATGATTTGTGCCCTAGAAACACTTTTCAGATGTTTTTTATGTGATGTAGACCCACATTTAGACTGCACAGTTCTGCTTTTGATTACATTTATTAACATACTGGGAGGTTTTAGTTGTTAATGTTGCACTGAATTGAACTGAGTATCTGTCAGCATTGTACTTGGGGAGATTATAGTGGTGAGAGTGAAAACATGCATTCTCCAAGTGTGATAATTGTTAGTGAATGAAAGTATAGAGAAATTAAACTCTTTATACTGGGAACTCTCGACTGAAACCCCCTTAAGGATGCCCGGGACTCTCTCAGAGTTTGGTCACTAGTGTTGTGGAGGAGCACAAGCTGGTACTGTACAATTAATTTGACTGGTTGAGTCGATTCGATGAGGATTCGTTCGTGGTCGAAATTTAGTCTTGTCTGCATGAGCCAGTTTAACACAGAATCTAAACACTATGAGAGTACGGCCTTGGTCTTTATTCTCAAATTGTGTGTGTATGTGTGTGTGTGTGTGTGTGTGTGTGTGTGTGTGTGTGTGTGTGTGTGTGTGTGTGTGTGTGTGTGTGTGTGCGTAACAGAAAAGGGGGTGGGAAAAGCCTCTGTTCTCTTTGGTAAAGCGATGTAGTTTGAGAGCAGCACTTTCAGCAGTATGAGGGCCGGCCTCCCTCCTGCCAGTTCCCATCTCATGACCAAATTACATTACTTGCAACTCAACCACACGTTACACTAAGCGCTCGGTTCAATGTACAGCATATTTCTCCATTAATTCCTCTCTACCTCTCTCTTGATCGGCGTCATTCTTCTCTTGCCCTTTCTGTCTCAGTACCTTAGAGTTGGCCTGTTGTGCTTTCTCGATTTCCTTGCTGTGGTTTATGCCATGCGTTATTCTGGAAAGCAAAGCTCTGCAATCTTGTTGATGTCGCCCTGTTTGAAAGCATAGAGAACTTACTCTCGCAGCCACACTTTCTCCATTTTATTTCCCTCCCTCTCCTCTTCCTCCCTCCCTCTCTCCTCAGTCTTCCTTTCAGTCTGGCGGCTGAGCAGCTTGGCAAGGTTACAGCACAGCGCTCAGCACACCGCAGCAGCCCCTGGCCTTCCACAAATTAATTTTTTGCCCACAAATGGTAGCACCGACCGAACCCTAATTTCACACACATCTTGTACACGCCCGGAAGGATGACGTGATTTTTTTTCAGATTTTTCGGCGCCTCCAAAAATGCTGATTTGTATTGTAGAAAGTGATGGCTGGGGAAAAAGGCTGCAGCCCTGTAGGTTTTTATGCCTACTGAGCCTCCTCAGTGTCTCAGTCTGTGTAGCTGGAGCTCCAGCGAGGCAGCAGCACTGAGGAAGACTGAAGTCAACATAGACTGGGAGAGACACACTCAGATAGCTATGGGGTTAAGACGTGTAGGGCTAGGAAGAAAAGGGTGAGGGGGGACACTCAGTTTTTGGGGGCCAATTTTTGGGACTGGGACCAAAGCTCACCCCTACTAGGAACAGGAGCAGGAGCAACCAGAAATCCCTAACAGGCCTTTTTTCTCCTCTCTCCCTCTCATCATAGTAGACTGGGTATATTCCCATTGATATGTGTTTGTATGGGGTGTGTGTGTGTGTTTTAGTGACGTCTTTTTTTTTTTTTTTTTTTTTTTTTTTTTTTTTTGATACATCTTTGTGCTGTGCAAATGTTCTGTATCTCAGCTCTTACAATTGTAGATTGTGGGATAGTTATATTTTTGAACTAGTCGCAGCTTCTGGTTAGTGACAGAATATCTTGGCCTTTTGGTAAGAGCATCCACACAACATGAGGGGGGAGAAGGTGAGGATGAAGTGACGAGGCAGTTTAGCTTAGATATCTAACTGTAGTAGGTGGTAATCAGGGTTAGTTAGTAACTGACTCCTTCATTTTGTTTATAATATCATTAACCAGCATCAGATGGTAAGTGAATCTTTTCTTTTCTGTTTGCTTTTAAAATGGCCTCTGTTGCTTTGAATGGAGAAACCCAACAGGCTACAGAGAGGAAAAGAGCTTTTCTCAGCTCTGCTTTTCCTCCCTCTCTCTTTCTTTCTTCCTTTCCCTCGACCTAATTTCTGTTGCGCTCTTTTCCCTTCTCTGACTCGCTCTCCCCTTCTCTTTCTACCTCTCTCAACCTCTCTCTTTTCCTGCTTTTTTGAATGAGGCTGAGTCGAAATCTAACGCCTGTCACTGCTGTAACTACTGACATGAGCTTCTTGTTTCAAATCCAGTTATCTGCCACCAGCAAAACCACTTTAATATAATGTATACATATATATTATAGGGCCAAATGTGAGGCTCCAATATGAAATAGAATATGAAATCTGCTTTTTTTTCCTCCAGTTAGTCAAGTTCAAATGCTGTCTTTTTGACTTTGGCCTACATACATATAACATACATACAAAACCTGGGTTCTGTTTTGTTTTTGAGGAGAGAAAATTCACTAGAAAATAGACAAATTTGTAGTAAGTTGTTTGTTGCAAAACATTTCATGTATATTGGCACTTTTATTGTGTAAATTGAACTTACTGAATGTGAAAAGTTTAAGTACACCAGGGCGGGTGTGGTGCTTAGAAGCCATTTTTCCCTCTTCTCCTCTTCCCTGGAAACTTTTTTTTTTTTTTTTTTTTTTTAACTCATCATATGGTGTCAGTATGCCCTAATTACTCTACAGTTTTGTAATTGCTCCCTGTAGCTGTCAGTTTGTTGATTTGCTGTGGACTATACAGTCATGTATTCTGGTGTATGGAATTTGAAGCAACACTATTTTATTCAGCTTGTTCAAACACACACACACACACACACATACACACACACGCACACCCCTGTTTAAAACATCTTAACAGATTCCACATAATGAAACTCAAACTAGAATATGCTACTGAAGACCTAAATAGCACAGAGACTGACTTTACAGTATTCACTGAAAATGTTATCACCCTTTTTTAAGTTCCTTGGTTGGTTCAAAGTAGAAATGTATAATGCTACACAACAGGCTTAGGTTATAGGTAGTTAGGGTGGTATTCTTTCATTTTGTTGTTTTAATATTTTAACCACTTAGGGTGACCCTAATTTAACGTTGGCAGTCCTCAAAGGCGGCAGCATCAGCTTGTAAAATCAGATAAATTCGGCACTTCCTCTTTCTCATCTATTTTCAGTGACTGGAAATGTATTTATCTGCTCTGGTAACATTCAGTGGGCCTTCAGTTTGTGAACGTGCTAAGAAAAAAGTAGAGTTTCTGTATTGCATTTTGATTAAATGGAAAAAACAGGCTGATTTGATAATTCCTCCACCCAGACTTTGTTATGAATATATTTGTTCCTTCTTCAGCAGTGCTTGATATTTTCTTATGCTGTTTCCTTTTGCACTGTTAGCTTCATTGAGCTTTACTCAACAAATGATTTGATTCTGGAATATAGTTGACTGCAACAGAGGAGCAGATATATGTAATAGTGGATCATGTGAGTTTGGATTATTTCCTAAAGGCCACATCAGCAATAGATAAACAGTTAAGGATCCACACATCGCCACCACCCTGTCACCAGTCACACAGATTCACCTCCATCTGCTCTTTCTCTGATCTATTCATTTTCTAAGTCTAAAACTCCCTCCTTCCTAAGGTCAGTTTGCGGTTTCAGTATCAATGACACTGTCAAGGTCAGTGTAGCTAATGACACCCCCCCACTCTTTCCTTCTTCTGCTCCTATCTAATTTCTGTCTCTTCTTCGGGCCTCACTTTTCATTTCATCCTTTCATCCTTTTCACTATTTTCCTTAGTTTATTTTTATTTATTATTTTAAAGAGTGACATTCTTTGATATACAAGCTTTTGTCAACTGTTTCCCCCTTTTCCCTCCAACAGCTGAAATTCCTGGGTTCCAACACAGGCCTGGAAAGTCTGGGAAAAGAAATTGGTATGTTCCAGGTCTTCAGTAGTTTGAAAATTGTACAGAAAAGATTATGTGAAATATGTATGTACAGCTATACATTTTCTGTTTTCTGACTCTATTAGCTTAGATTCTGATATTTTATAGAAGGCTATTGAATGATAAAATATAGCTGATAGGGGAAAAACAACTAGGGCCTACTGGCATAGATCATAGTGAACACCAGCTAAAATTTACAAATTAAACAAAGGTGGCAAGGTCTGAATTAATTTTTTATTTATTTTTACAAGTTTTACAGGTTTTGTACTTGAGTGGGAACATAGACAAAACATGGCAATATTCCAATAAAATATCAATTAATATGGCATTATCTTTTTTTGCAATTACTGAATTAAATTATACATAATTCCCTATGGTAGATTCTTTGTTTTGCTCTCCATATTATATTAGAGTTTGTTTAATATTGTGTATAGTGTGTAATATAATAATATTGCATGCTGCAGTTATGTAATGCAAATAAAAATGTATGAAAATTAGATTAATTCCCAATTTAATTTACACGAAGTAAAATTAGCTGTAGTTTTGCTCTGCATGCATTTTTGTGGATAGAGGGAAAATGTATTTCCTGCTATCTTAAGGCAGAGGAAGGGGAAATCTCAAGGGGAGTAAAATGAGCTGCAATGAAGGAAAATATAAAATAAAATGATTCAATTTTCATAAAAATAGTTGTGGATATTTTTGATTGGGATATTTTTGTGCTTTGTACATTTTTTTTCCCTAGAGTAATCCTTAAAGCAGATAGCCAGTAGTTGGGGTGTATTCTTCACTTCTCTTTCCACTATTTTGTCCTCTCACATTTCATCCCTTTTGCTTGGATGAGTTGTCTTTTTATTTCTACTTTTTAGTGCTTTGGAGAATTTCCATGTGAAATAGTAGAGAACATTTTAAATTTTCTGAGTAGGAAACACTATCAAGTTGCGGTTCTGTCAGAAAATTTGAGTCACATTTTGGTTTTCACAATTGATCTTTGAAAGTCTGCATTCAGACAGGCTTTGTATAAACCAACCAAAGTATTAAACATGAAAATACATATGCACCTAAATATAATACTGGAAGACGTGAGGAAATAATGTCTTAATTTAAATGTGATCTGTTTGGGTGTTGGACTAATGTGTTGTTTCACTATATCTCTCCAGTTGTCCCCCAGTAAACATGATGGACAATCACCATGTAAATGCCATGTAGTCAGTGTGTCCAGGGTTCACTCTAGCAGCACATCATGTTTTGCAGATATCTGACGCATCATTCCAAATCATTATGTGCTGCCACCGTGAGCCATGGGATTCCCAACACTTTTCTGATACTGGTAATGGACCACACACACCCAGAGGATAACTAGTTCAAATGTGTAATAACCCCCCGTTTGTCTTTATTTTAATTATTATTATTATTATTATTATTATTATATTTTTTTTTATTTCTCCCATACAGCTCAGTGTTTCTATGTGTCCTCTGCGATGTTGGTGTGTGTGTGTGTGTGTGTGTGTGTGTGTGTGTGTGTGTGTGTGTGTGTGTCTTTTTGTGTGCCCTGATTCTTCTATTTATTTTTGGTGTTTTATTGTTATGGTTTATAGATGAGGGTGTGCAATCTGTGGACACATCCTGTTCTTCTGCTTTACATCCCTGCCGTCAGATGAACATATACTTACAAAAAAATAACTTTAAGAAATTAAAGGGGAAAAAAATCCATGTTTTGGTTCATTTTCTAAAAAAATTTAACAGCTTTAAAGAGAAACAACAACAACAACTATCAAATAGACTAGAGCATCCTGCCGATTGGCTGACTCTAATTAGTATTCTACCTGTTGTGTTGCTCTCACGTAAGAGGTCACACAGTATTCCTGCTAACACACATTGATAAAATCAGGTATTTGTTGAAGAAAACACCCCCAAAAATGGAAAATGGGAACCTCTACTAGAAATGAATAAAAACTGTCAGTGCAAAACTTGAAATCTTGTTGCTTTTGATTGCTGAATATTTAAGAGAATATGAATTACTAAAATCTGTCCAGTCAGGCCAGTTTGCAGTTTTTGAACTCAGAATTTTACCTCACTGAATTAGAGGAGTTGCTGGTGTTGTTGGCCAATCAGGATCAAGATTTTTTTTCCATTTATTTGCAAAATGTCATTGTTTTCATCTTGAGCTAGAGAAAAAGAAAAACAGTGAATTGTAAATGTAGTTGTTGCTACAGAATCACTTCACATTTCTCATCAAATTCAAATTTTAGCCTGCTGTTAGCACATCTAGTAGTGGATGTTTCTGAACATTGTGTAAGCCTATCTGGGATGACAGTACGCTATAATTTGTTCTACTGCAGGATAGCTGCCTCTTGCAAGCTATATTTTTGAAATGCCTCAAAATATAATTTTTTAGAAATGGCATATTTCCATCAGTTGGGCTGAAGTGAATAAATCCTAAATATCAGAAGACAGAACTAGCATTAATAAATATTAAGTTGGTGCAAATAAATGCGCTGTTTCATGAGAAGGCACAATGGAACAAGTCTTTCAAGACCTGAACAGCATTAGGCAAGTTCTTACTCTTTAGTCAGTTTAGACATGACCTTGGAAAAACTCTAATGTGCCAGCTAATGGTGAAAAAAACAGTGATGTATACATGTTCAGAATAACGCATATGATATTGTAATGTACTGACCGATGCTTATGCAACCATAGAGGAAACAACACAAATGGTTTTCTAAGACTGGCTTTACACAGTGCAACTTTCTCTGTTGCTGTCATGTGGAATGTACGGAAGATGCAAATCCAATTCAGTTTATTTCTTGGATGTTTGTCCTGTGTTGTGTAGTTGCAGTTTAGTTATACCATGTAAAGCCAGCCTAATGTAACCAATCAATGGTAATACAACCATGATGGAAACATGTATGTTAGAAACAACATATGATATTCAGATGTACCTGCTAGTTCATTTATTGTGTAATTTCTATATTTGCAAAATAACTTGGAGCAGTTTTGCACTTTATATTTAGTATTTATCATTCAAAACATCATTCATAAAAACTGCATGGATGGATGAGCTAGTGTTTTCTGACTGTCCTGGTGTTTCTGTGATGGATCAGGATGGATCAGCCTGCCATCTTTGTCTAAGGACCCTCTGCTTTTATTTTTCACCATCTCCTTTTCAGTGCAGATTGTGTGTGTGTGTGTGTGTGTGTGTGTGTGTGTGTGTGTGTGCGCGCGCGTGTGTATGGTGACGCTACCAGTCAGTGTACCAGGCAGTAGCAGCACATCATTACTGGTATTTATCTTGTCTAGGCTGCCAGTATGATTGTGCTGCTCCAGTCAGACACACACATCCTCCTACTATGCACAAATCAACATATTTCTACCTCATAAATTATTTGTGGCCAAGAAGCTTTTATCTATTTGTACAGCTTAATTTATTGAATATTGGCTGTTATGTTTTGATGAATATGGGTCTTTGAAGACTGATTTTTTTTTTTTTTTTTTTTTTTAAACTGAAGCTGGTGACAACCCCCTACACCAGGGGTTGTCAAGCTTCAGTGCTCAAAGGCTGGTGTTGGTTCTCCTGAACTGGTCCTTGACCTTAACCTCTGCTTTGCCAATAATAAATGTAAACTATTAAATTACTCCGTTTTCATACCGAAAATATTCCAAGTATTCAGTGTTTACTCATAAATGTTTTATCACTCAAACATCATTTACACCATCATGAAACTCAAACTCACTAGGGACACCCTGGGCTGTGTTACTGCCTATAAATCAACAATTAATTTATAAATACATTATTGAAAAAATAATAATGTGCAAACAAAATGAAATTTGATCTTAGGTTTCTTTAGCTGTGGTCAGGGATAGCTGTGTGAGGTCAATGACACCACATCACATTTCCATATCTTAAGACCACTTTCTTACCCTTTTACGTGACACATCATTGTGTTATGGCTTATGATAATGTGAGAGAAAGAACTGAATTAAAGAAGTGCAGTGTTCTCAACACTTCTGTCATATACAGAAATGGTTTGTGCACTGGTGTGCTGTGGTTATATTATTCTGTCCTGTAATTGTCCATTATCCCTAATTGAGTGAAATAATACTGTTATACTGTTCAATGTTATTTTTTTTATAGTCTATTTTTCATGTATTTCAAATAAATAAAAGTTTAGCCCTTTGTCATGTGTGTTTGCATTTTGACAGTGAATATATTGTAGTGTTGATTTGGACACTAGTAGTACTCGATAGTAGCAGCATTTAGTTACATTAAGAGAAAAACCCTAATGGCACTTTAATTTAAAGAGTCCTGGACCAAATCAGATTTATTAAAATGTAAAAATCTGTTTTATTTAACAGCATTCAATAGAGCATCTATTCCACAGTCACTCCCTTTCTAAGAGCAAAGCCTCCACCAAACCACGTCTGTCATGGGGTTGTACACCTTTAAAGGCAGCAGATCAAACAGAATTTTTAATCAGAGGACACAAATAACTTGACTGGCCTTTACCCAAGATGTTAATAATCACTAACATGTTTGTGGTTAATCCAAAATGCTGAAAGGCTTGTGGCTTGAACAGAACATGGTTATGTGGTTGCACCTTACCACACTGTGATGGGCAAGAGTCAACTGTGGTCCTAAAACTACAACTCTTCAAAACTGAAGGACACAATTTTTTGTTTTGACTGTCTAAAAAAATTCCCTATCTTGTAACCTTCAGGAGACTTTCTATCAAGATCCGAGGAAGGAAAGAATTTCGACAATTTACTTACAAAACATAAATCATCGCTCATACTGACCTGCTCTCGTGTTATTTTGGACTACACTCATGGCTCATGTTAACATCTGGCAGTACAATGAGTTTGCAAAATGTGTCAACATGAATTAAACAAACAAAAAAAAAAAATACTATTAAATACTAATATTTACATACTGAAGGCAAACATCTGCCTTCTCATTTTCTAGAGCTTTCTCTATACAACATAGATGCATCTGGATGAGGAAGGAAGGCCGAACAGGAGTGTTTTATCTTCTAGATGCAGTTGTTGCAAGACCTCCAGAAGTTTGTCTGCATCACTGGATTCTCTTTAAAAACGAGAAGAATGAATCTCAGAACAGCTTTGTTGCTGACTAAAATCAGTCCTTTATATGTGAGATTTTCTGGACTTTTCCAGAAAGTGAAAGCTAAGGAAGGACACATTGACATCAAGAGTAATAAAGTAGAAAAAAGTAAAGTTTTACATGATCCAAATACAACCCTGATAGACCCAGCACAACAAGAGCCACAGAGCGGGATACCCCCCAAGCAAAGACAACCACAGGAAGTGAAAGATTAACGGGAGAGGAGAGGAAGGTCACTGGGATTCATGATGAGACTGGAGTCTAAATTCAGGTTATCTGGAGAGACACAAAAAAAGAAGAAAAAATGAAAGCTGTGACAATACAGTAAGGGTCAAAAAGATATTCACACTCATTTATCCAGTAGTGAACTGCCATTACTTAAAGCTGCATTAGTCCAGATATCTATTTACGGTTCTAGCCATCTTATGATAGAAGCACAATGGTGTATTAGGGCCACTTTAGGGAGAAAAAATATGAGGAAAACATAAATTTATGGGAAAAACCCTTTCAGGGATTATATAGTTACAAATTTACAAGAAAAAATATCTGGGAATGGTGGTGGTGTTAACATTTCTTTGAGAAGGGGCTTGTCTTATTTAGAGAAATGGGGCATGGTGGTATGCTATTTGCACATACGTGTCTATCAACTTAGAATGATTCTGATTCTCAAACGGGTCTAAGAATAAAATTGGCTAGTACATATGTTATGAATCCAGCATTATTTCTCTGCACAAAGTAAGAACATTTGTGTGCACGTTAGTGAACCAGGCCCACTGGCACTCGGATCTTGTCATTCTTGTAAACAAAACTGCTTGATTTTGTTTCCTCAAACACTGCAGTTCAATTTGAATGTTTTGTGCAGTAAAATGGCTAATTTGTGAAAAATTTAAGTCAAGGAAAACGTGTCTTTAAAGAGATACTAAAACATGTAAAAATTATCATTAGAGAAATTTCCTATGATAAGCATAAGGCTTCAGCGTATCACAGGAACTAGCAGAAATACTTGATTGCTGATTGTTTTTAATTGTAATGGGTGCCCAAACTTTCAGCAAAGAAAAATATACTTGGATTACAGTCTTCATAAACCTTCAACACAACACCTACATCATAAATTGAAAAACTAAGTAAAAAAGTTTTTGACATAGGGAGTATTTCTGCAATTACTGTACTTGTGGCCATGAATTAAAACTTCACCTTGATCAAAATTGTTGAGTTTTTTGGAGTTGGAACCCTCACCGAGTCCCTCGATGTCGACCAAATCACTGTTGACATCTGAGTCATTCAGAGCACTAAGTGTCACATCTACACACACACACACACACACATACACGCACAAAACAGAAGTGGAGCATCAGTTTTGGCATTATTAAACAACATTAAACAGTAAATTAATAACCCTTTACTTTTTTAAAGATCCCAGTAAAATTGGAGACACCAGCAAATTGCCCTTTAAAGATAGATGAAAAAAAAGTCATGGTACATTCATCAAATACATAAAACTACTTGGTAATGTCTAAAAAAAAAAATGGAGAAAACCCCTACTACCAAACATCATGGAGATACTCTCTGAAAAAACAAAGCAGTGATATGAAATACTGCTTTTTGTACGAGAGCCTCTCCAGGTAGCCAGCATGAATAGCAGGGCCCTGAGCTGAATGGCACAGAGCCTTTATTAAAAGGCATTGGTAACACGTGTTTACCTGCTATTACATGTCAGAATGGCTGCTCCAACTGGATACCTTCTCAGTTTCATTCATTAAAATCAGCTGTACATGCTACAGCTCCTCAGCTTTCGTGAGTGTGAAGGACATGAAAGCTGCAAAACTGACATCACTCCAGTGTCTTCAAACCCTGGAAAACTGATTACATTTTTATGTTGCACTTTATGTTGCAATACCCATTGCCCTCGGAGACAAATAAAGTTGAAGTTTGAACTTAAATCTTCCAGCGTTCACATTTTTTTTTTGGCTTATCCACAGCCCAAAATCACAGTACATCATCTCAAGACCTAGCCAAATGATGCCTTATTTATTGTTTTAAATGTATAATATTTAAGTGTACAATTCACAAAAAATCTAACTGTAATAATTTCTATACATAATTGTCCTCATGAATTTTAAACATTTTACAAGACACCTCTTGATGTGAAACAAGCTGGTAAAGGGCATGAGTGAAAATTACTTTTGGTGAATCTCCTGCACGTGGAACTGGTATATGATGACAATGACAAGGTATTGGGTGTTATATGCACTTGAATGAGTGCCATTTAGTTTGTGATGAAGTGCTCTAATTTAATTTTTTGATGTACTCAACTTCTCTCAACCTTCCTTATCTACTTCTGCTTCCTAACTGCTTCCCAAAATGCCATTCAACAGCCCCCAGAGAATGTGACTGATTTAGTACATCTATATGTATCTGTATGATGGTTTTAACTGGAGGCTGAGAAAGCAACAACCAGGGTTCCTATGCAGTTTGGAAAAGTAGGAAAAAGTACGAAATGTAATATGGACCATTTCCAGGTGTGGAAATATATGAACAAATGAGGGAAATGTCTGGAAAAACATTCTCATTTCCAGACTATTGTCTCTATGCACACTTTTTTCAAAATGTGTCATTTATAAAATTGCAACAAATAAATCATAATGCGTTTTTCATTTTGTAGAAGCCATGTTTTACATTGAGAGTATGAGAACTTCTTCAGACTGTCTCAGGCTTCTGCGTTGTGGGCGCACGGCCCGGCCAACAACAACAGTGGCTGCTCCCTCCAATTTAGCTCCAGTCCACCCAGGGCCACAACATGGACAAATGCAAATTTTCAGATAAGTGGCTAACCCATCCAAATTATGCAAAATGGTTAGCAAAAGATCCGAAATCCAAAGCAAAAGTGGGATGTAAATCATGTGCTAAATCATTTGCTATATCAAATATGGGTGAGGCAGCCATTCACAGTCTGTAAAAAATAATTTACAGGCCTGATAAACATTTATAAACAGTTACCGGCAGTCTGATATAGCCTGAAAAAAATCTACTGAGAAGTGTGGAAACATGTCTGGAGAAAGTATGGACTTGTGAAATGTAAAATGTGTAGGAACCCTGAATAACTGTAGTAACAACAATCATAAGAGTGATTTTTTTTTTTTTTCAGCTGAAAATAAGCAAGTCATGCCCCTTTCTCACATCACAACATGTCTTGTGGTTGGACTCTATTTTAGTCTTTAGACGCTGCTGCTGCTGGAGAAACTGCCATCTCTGGGTCCTCTACAGTGGATTTCTCCCTTTGTGATGACTGAATGTCGCACAAAATGGTCAGTATAGAGACAAGCCTTTGCTGTTGATTCTCAGGACCTGTCACTAACGCCTGCCATTCACTGATTTTTGTTGTTTTTTTTTTTTTTTTTTCAGATAGATGACACATTGTGCTAAAAATCTCTCAATGTAATGTCATGTTGGCTTTATTTCTGTGACTCACCTGCAGTCTTCTGCTTCTTCATAGGTGGCTGGCCGGAGGAGGGGCCCTGGAGCCCCGTTGCCATGACAACCTGAGCTGTTGGCACGGAGATGACGGTCGGGGCACCCTGGGTTGCCATGGCGACGGCAGCGGTAGCCTTCTTGATAACCTTCTTGGGCCCGTCAGAGGGGTCAGGCACGCCACCATCCTCGTACAGCTTCCTTTTCACCGTGCTCTTCATCTGAGCGCTGGGGGGGAGACAGAGTTGGGATCTACACTGACTTTACACAGCATTTACATCCAGCGGAAAGTGCAGCTGACACAGGTCAAAGTAAAACAGCTCTCCAGGAGAAGAGCTAGACCTGATCATACCATTCTCAGTGACATGGGTGGAGCATTACTGTGAACATTCAAAATCTGACACTAGAATACTACCTTGCTCAGTGGTGAAACTATGTACATCTTCAAATGTGACTCAAGATAAATCTTTGGAGGAGACTGACTTATTATTCCCAAAGTCTTCCACCAAAATATACTGCAGTTTTAAACCAATACTAGTTCCTCTGTTGAAGTGATGCTTGCTTCAGGCACCTAAAATGTAAAGATTTTGGCTCCACCCTCTCAACTTTAAAGTGTTTTTGATGCTCACTTTCCCACAATCCTCCACAAAATTTCTATGCATGCTCTCATTCAAATGAACAGTTAATGTCATCACACCTGTAAACTTCACTGTTATTGTGTGTGTGTGTGTGTGTGTGTGTGTGTGTGTGTGTGTGTGTGTGTGTGTGTGCTACCCTGCAGGACTGGAGTCAGCAACTGGGTGGAGCTGCATGGTGAGCTCTCCTAGTTTGGTGAAGGCAGCTCCTGCTGCAGAAAAGATCTCCCCAACCTGTGAAATAAACACACACATTAGGACTGCAGCGGGCTGTGTAGCATATTGGCAGACCAAACTGTCAGCAAGAGGTGATTGTCTGAAAAACATGAACTTCAGCACCCTGTGAGGTGATGTGTAAACTACCACAACACAGCTTAGTCTATAGTGCTTTATACCAAAAGTTATCAAAGGCACAAGACAGGCAAGACACCTAAAACACTGGTGAGTCCAGTTTCCTGTGGAAGGACCTGCCAATCTTAAAGGGACAGTTCACCTATTTTGAAAAAAGTGATATTATCCTTCATACCCCCAGCTGTTCTGTAGGACAGTAGTGGTGCTATCTTCCTCTCATTATTACTGAGTGCTGGATACTGGCTGGATGCTCCAAATGCGAACTGTCAGCCTCCTGCCACTGAGGTACTATGTTCTTACAAAACTAACTAAAATAACATAAAACTAAAGAGAAAATGCGCTTAGTTTTGCTGTTTGCCAGCATGAGGAGGCGTTGTGCTGATGTTTATTGAGACTGGTGCGCCCACATGACTGGGAGTCATGGATTGGATTGGAAAACCTATTCTGACGTTTTAGAATAAAAAAATAACTCAAACTAATATTGAAACTAATAAAAACTAAACTGAAAGTTAACATTTTGAAACGATAAAAACTAAACTGAAACGGACAAACCCACTCTGGAAACTAACTGAAACTAAAAGGAAATTTAAAACAAAAAAAATTAAAAAAAGAAATAACGGTAAAACTAATGAAAAAGACAAATCTACAATAAGACCTCCCAAGAAACGGGATCTAATCCGCTGCCTGTGTCCTGGTACACCTCTCTAAGCTGCACGGTGCTTCAGGACTGTGATACATTTATTTCGGCTGATATGATGCTAATCTGACGGGGCTACACAAACTCCTCTGCTGCACCCAGCATCCCAGTAATGCACGGCTTTACATGACTTACTTTGGTGGAGGCTGAGGTCATTCTTTTGAATTGCGGTGTAACAGAGATGTGTTGAACGGGGCTGAATCACAGCTAAGATGCTAACTAGCTAGCGTGCTTGCTGGCTAGCTGGTTTAGCCTCCACAGATCCTCCAGACTCAGCAGGCAGATATCGGAGGAACCTCTAATCTCAGCGCTGATGCCACAAACAAACCCAGAGAGTGACCAGTGTGGAGCATGTTTCCAGTGGCACGGCGTTTGGTTTGACTACATCCCTGTCAGCCTCAGCACACAGCTCACCAGACACAGCCGACTGGCTCATGCTGCATTTACAGTCTCCCCGGAAGATCCAAAACCGTAAAAACGTAACAAACCAGGAATTGTACAAGCGTATCCGTTTAGGTGCCGGTTAATTTATTTTAGAGATCAAGCAATACAGAAACACTGTGTTGAAGCAGACTGAAGAGGAGAAAATTACGATGAGCATGTGAATTTATGTTTAATCTATTTTCACACGGATGGTCCATCCCTTGACAAGGTTTTCATGTGCTTCGTTTCATAAAGATCACATTCCTGCTGCTCAGGTATCTTGGAAAATCCAGACTGTTCTTTTTTGTGATAGTTTATTTACTTGTGACTTCAAGGGGAAGGGTAAGACAGGGAAAAGGAGGTGGGCTTACTTGTCGCACCGTATTTCTAATTGCCGCATAGCTTGGTTCATTACCTACGCTGAATATTTCCGACAGTACGTGAAGGCAGCGTAAGTGAACCACAGATGCCGCCTGCATGTTGATTGGTGCAAATGCAACATTGTGTGGGATTGTATTTATTTGTCGCTACACCGGGTCATTGTTACTTTACTCATGTAACATTATGACTTATGACGTTATAATATTACAAACATAGGAAAACAAAGATAGGGCACGAGAAAAGCAGTGTCTCAAACTAACAAACCACCATAAAATACAATATGATTAGAAGTTAAAATGTTGTTTGCTGATAGCTCTATACATTCTTGTCATATCAAACTATAGCTACTGGGGTTAAAATTGAGGCCCTGGCACGATTTGTTTGTTTGTTTATTTATTTATTTATATTAATAAACCAAAAGTAACTTTTCGGACTCTTGAACATGCCCCTAAAATTCACTTCCGGTGTGTACTCGAAGTCACCTGACTGAACTGGTGACAGGAGTCAGGCCAGGCAAACTCAAGCAAACTCCAGAGAAACTTCGACACAATCTGTTTTTTTTAAATTTCTGTTGTTTTTTTTATTATTCGAAGCGCCTATCTAATTCTTTAAATCATGGCGTTTTTGATTTGCGGTCCCAAACTTGCCACATGTGGGATGGTCATCAGCATTTGGGGAGTTATCATGTTGGTAAGACTGACTTTCCAAACTTTACAGCCTTCATGTTGTCGTTTCTTTAGTTTCTATTTCGTATGGAGAGAAAGGCGAAGCAAAGCCCGTTCAAAGCTGTGCTGGTTTAATGCCACTCAGGCTGGAGCTGCTCACTGCCTTTTGTCCACACAGTGAATCCACCCATCAGCACTTCTGTTGGGCTCATTTATATGATGATGGATTACATATGTGACGAATTTACCAACTGTGTGTGTGTGTGTGTGTGTGTGTGTGTGTGTGTGTGTGTTGGCAAGAAAACTTTAAACTTAGGTCTAAGAAAAACAAGCAGAAAAGACAAAACCTGCAAATGTGTTAAAGAGCAAGTAATTAGACAAGAGCAAGGGTGAGAAAGAAAGAGGAACTGCCACATTAAAGTATTGAAGAAATAAATAGGCTTAAAGGGACAGTTCATCCATTAAAAGAAATAATTAGATTAATTTCCTCCCAGCTGTTCTGTAGGACAGTAGTGGTATTATCTTCCTCTCATTGTTACTGAGTGCTGGATACTGGCTGGATGCTCCACATGCTAACTGTTAGCCTCCTGCCATTGAGCTGGGCTTCCCCCCAGCTAACATTCTGAGAAATAACTGCCTTAATCCCCTCAAATAGTTAAATAAACAAAGTTAGAGTTTGATCATGTGTAGTAGAATTTTACAGCCCCGAGTGGTGTTAAAATGACTGACTTTATTGAGGCCAGAAATGTTTTCTCATGTGATGTCAGCTCTCTGTGCTGGTCCTCAGTTCCTACGGTGGCTGGCAGGAGCCTGGAAGGTTCATGAAATGTTTGATAGAGTGGAGCGAAGGAAAAGAAGAGGCTAGCCACAACAAGATTTGCCAGTTCTTTTAGTACGCTGGAGAAAGTTGTTGTTTTTGTCCTCCAACATGCGCACATGTGTTCAATGAAGAAAAAAGAAACAATAGCAAACTCAAGCAATCTACTTCAGTCTCGGTGGTGGCTGCTGCTGCTCTGGAGTGAAGTGAGACAAGAATTGTTAGCCTCCTGCAAGTGACGTAGTGTTTTTTGCCCCCCAAATACCATCGTAACATTTCACCACACTGCCTTTTCATATTTAAAAGAAATAAATGATGTGACAACAATCCTTGGTAGGGTAGATATTCAGATATTCATTTTCTTAGGAGCATTCCTCAAAGACTCAAAAAATTTTGTATGATGTATTGCTGTACTGTAATGTATTGCTGAATAATAAATATCAGCTGAGTTGCTGCTTTTGATCAGTACATACATATCCACCCCCCTCTCAGGCAATGCTGGGGATATTCTTCCAAACACATTCAGCAGTGCTGATCGAAGACGTGCCTCTGACTGAGGAAGACCTCCACAGTGGGTAAGTCCTCTGCTTACTGACTGGACTCTAGCTTTCTTCTCATGTAGTCCCGGTGAGACATGGACATTTTAGCCGTAACATGTCGTATTCGTGGTTTTGGTGTATTTTGGTTTATGGAGCCTTCAAACACTGCAGCAAGCCAAGCGTGGTGATGTGCTTACATTTGTAGTCCTGTTGTCTTGGACTAGCCCAGACCCATGAATCACACATTTACTTAAAAAAAATGAGGTGGTCTGATTGGTATGGTGGATTCAAATCCCTTCACCTACAGAAACTAGTGAACGCAGGGCAGTTTCAGACTAAACTTCACAGTGGCAGCTGACTAGGGGCCATTTTCAGACTCTGGCAATGGATTGGAAATTGAATGGGCATTCATTTTGAATATTTGGCTACAGTAGGACTGTTAGGGAAGGGGGATGTGAGTTAGTGCTACAATCAGCAAACATGAACAGTAAACAGTCTTTAAATCCAGAAATGTCTTGGAATAAGTCTAGAGTTGAGGAGTTTAAAATGTGTAGGGAGCCTCAGCCACAGCTTCTGTGGCAGGGTTGGACTATTTTGGGAAACAGGAATTAAAACACAACAGTGTTGAATGGAGGTTTTACATGTGGGAATGTCTTAATGCTCATGAGCGTCCAGTGTGTGTTTGGACTGAGTCATAGTGGAACAGTAGCTTCACATGTCAGCCTCATATGACACACACACACACACACACATACTAGAAGATGGTGCAGGATCTGATGGAAATTGGACAAATCTGTTGAATCTTGACTGTTTCTCCCTGCCACAAATGACCTTAGTATGAGAGCAGGAGCTTGTTTGACCAGTCATCTTGCTAGTGAAGGTTGTTCACACCAATGAAATACTTGATGACTGAAATGTGTTTAAATAGCAGGGGAGAAAACAATTAACATCTTACCATCTTGTTTTCTCTGGAATCAACATGAAATTGCTGACAATAGTAGGGGAGATACAACATTTATAAATGAATAAATCCATTCGATATGATTCTATTCTGCACAAATTCTTTTTTTAATTCCTGTTTTTGTCAGCCAATGAAATATTAATTAATGATGGGCACTATGATGGTTTAGGAGACACTCTGCGATTTGCTTTTACATTTGCTGAGGATGCAAAGAAAAAGTTGAATGAAAAATGACTCCCAGATTTAATTTAACACTCTTTTTAATGTATTATGTTAAATGGATTTAGCAAGTGATTAATCTCTTTATTGGTTGATTTATTTGTTATTTTACAAATCCCTTTTTCATTCACCTGTTCTATATCACCTGTTTTATTGAGCCTCTCTGGCTCCTCCATAATGTTCTGGTAACATCTCTGCTCTTTGTCCTTTTCAGTGAAAACCCTCTCCAGAGCGTCTACAGCCTCTACAACCAGGTCGGCTACAACTGTTTCATAGCAGCTGGGATCTACGTTCTGGTGGGAGCCTTCTCCTTTTGCCAAATCAAACTCAACAAGCGCAAGGTGATTACATCCGTCCAGCTGATAAACAGCAATACACTTTACTACTAAGGTTGAAAGAACTTTAGAGACAGGTTCATGCGTTTAACTTGGTAGATTTATTACAATCTGCACAAAACAAACACTTACAGTTAGAAAAATGTTGGAAATACCCCAAATAAAATAGCTCTTTGTTTTAGAAGTGTCCTTATTGTGGTTTGAAAATGTCTCTCTACCTGGTGGATAAAATGAAATGTGTGGTAATTCCCTAGTGTCCCTAAGGGTATATGGTACAGATGTGTGTAGTTATAGTATAATCCTTTTTTCTCAAGTTGTCAATTATATACAGTACGTTATATGCCTGGCAAAGAATGGATTAAAAGAATTTGTGCTGTAATTGTGACCTAAATAATAACATCTATTAATTTCTCCACATATTCCTGTTGTTGCCCTGTCTCCGTAGGAGTACCTGGTGCACTAGTGGCTGTGCGGGGTGGAGGAGCTCCTGAGGGATGCTTCATAGCAGCGAGGGACGCTGCATTTGGACGCTCTAGAAAATCCAGCGTGGTCATCTTTGAATCCTTTGTCTGCTCACTGACATTTGTCTTTGGTGTTTAAACTTCTAAGCAGAAGCTACAGGGATGGAAATGGCCCAAGATTTATCTGGATGCAGCCTGAGAGCGCAGGAATTGTCCTGTGTGTTAATATATTTAAGAAGAGATTAGTTCTACCTCTTGATCACAGATGCCTCACTTTCCTTATTTGATTTTTTGGGTCTAGGAAAATCATTTTTCTTTCACTTTCACTAGTCGTTGTTTCACTTTTTTGTTGTTCTATAGAATCTGAATGAATTGTGATTCGTTCATGCCTTGCAGAAACTAACAATTATTTATCAAAGCATTTCAAAGTTAATTTAAAACCAGCAAAGTTGTCTCTAGAGTGCCATAGTGCATAGCTGTTCATTCTCTCTGACTTCCAATGGACAGTCTGCCATCAAATAAGTGAACTCTGGTGCTAATTCTTCAGCTGTGCCTGTTTAGATTCTGTCGTTTGTCTGATCAATTTGTCCAGTTTTTTCTTCTCTATATTTTTCTATTTGTCTGTACATGCCCCAAGAAAGTATTGTTAATAAATTTGTGTGCCTTTCAGTATCTTTTTAGTCAATTAAATATATTGATTGTTCAATCAAAACATGTTGTATACATCAGCTCTTTTCAGTATAGATATCTCAAATAGTGGTGTCAAATTATCGCGTTAATTGAGATTAATTAATTACAGTCATATTTAGCGCGTTATGTTTTTTAATCGAGTTAATCTAATTTTTAATCTCTAACTTTACTTTTTATAAAATCGGTTTGTAGGCGTTGGGCTTCCTGTGCTTAAGTTGTTGGGGGTGGAAAACCGGGAGATTTCCCGAAGCGCCGGCCTGTCACTGGCCCGGTGGCCTGCCCGTCTTTTTTTTTTTTTTTTTTTTTTTTTTTTTTAAACAGGTCGCCAGCCAGGCCAATCAGCTGTCGGTCCGGTCCAGCTGGCCTCACCAGTCTGATTTTTTTTTATTTTTTAAGTCAGAGAGACAGGCCAGGCCAATCAGAGGCCAGCAACCTGTGAAGAGGTCAAGACATGATTGGTTTGTTTTGATTAACACCCGCCCCAACAGTCCGAGTCCGTTGTAAACAGGCAGCGCATGTTGAGGAGGGGGTGTCGCGATTCGTGTGTGTGTGTGTCTGACTGGGGAGGAGAGGAGAGTAGAAGAGGTGGAAGAAAAGGTTGCGTGATCGAAGTTAATACATTACCGTATTCATCCGAATATAAGACGATATTTTTTCCATTGAAAATGCCCTGAAAAAACGCCCTCGTCTAATATTGGGGGTCTAAGCAAATACACGTGTATTGTGCATATGTAAACCAGTAGGTAGGCTCGCCTGATGCCGCGATTACCGGCGAATGGCCGCATTGCGCAGTCATTGCAGCCGCGTATGAACAAAAATTGATATGGCAGTAGGCTATGTGTGCGCCGCTCACCTGTCAGATCCGGCAGACCAGACCCGGTGCCGCGGCCGGCTCGCCTGATGCCAACCGGTGGCTTTTTTATTCAAACAAGATTTTGTCCATATAGAATTTTTTTTTTTTTTTCCAAAAAAGGGTCTTGAAAAAGAGGGGTCGTCCCCCCGACCCGCATCGGACTGATCTGCTACAATAATGTAATGAATTTAAAGGGAAATACCTCAACTTGAGGGCTTTTCTCAGCAATTTTAGGTGAGATTAAAAAAGAGATTAATTAGATCAATTAATTACAGATCATAATTAATTAATCTCTCAATTTTTTAAATCTCTTGACACCACTAATCTCAAATACATATTCCTGAACACAAGAACAAATCAACGCTCCAGGCTAAGGTTAGTAACTGCCTGACAGACATTTGTATTCTCATGTATTCAGTCAACAGCTGTATGAATGGCTTGTCCAACCTTAGATACATATTTGGATGTTGTGAACAGTAACTCTCAGTAAATACTCCTAATACTACTTCCTGTGCAACACTTTACAGATACTAGTCTTGTAATCTTTACTGTAATCCCATTATATGTAATCTGTAATTTGTGAAGGAATGGGTATTACATCTGGGTAGCTTTAGCTTTTCAGTAAACTTCACCATCATGATCCCTGATCAAGCCCCAAACTACAATTTCCTAAAGTTGATTTATTCTGGGTGTATGTACAGTGGTATGCAAAAGTTTGGGCACCCCTCTGAGATTTCATGATAATTTGATCTACCTTTATAAGAGAAGATCACAGCAACAAGATTTGTTTTCCTACAGAGATGTAGACATTTGAGTGTTTTCCAGATTCTTAGAGTAGCATTACATAGTTTTATTATAATAAAATAAAATGTAAAAAATGTTACCTACAAAGGTTTGGGCACCCTTTTAATCGCATTCATTTCAAGACCTGTAGGGATTTATAGCTGACAGGTTGCAGCACAAAATTGCTTTGATTAGCTCGTTAGACCTTCAGTTACAAAGACAGGTGGAACCAATCATGAAAAAAGCTGTTTAACATAGGTAATTGCTGGCTGTGCTTGTCCTAGGTTCTTTCTTAGAGAGTGGCAACATGGGGGCCTCTAAACAACTCTCCACTGACCTAAAAACTAAGATAATTCATTATTGTGAATTAGGAGAAGGGTGCAAGAAATTATCTGGAGGGTTTGGACTGTCTGTCTCCACAGTCAGAAATGTAGTGCAGAAATGGATAGCCACAGAAACAGGCTTTGTGAAGTCAAGATGTGGTAGGCCGAAAAAAAATACAGGAAAGGCACAGGCAAAGGATGGTAAGAATGGTCACAGACAAGCCACAGACCACCTCCAGAGAACTGTAAGAACATCTGGCTGCTGATGGTGTAGTTGTTCATCGTTCCACATTTAAGCGTACTTTGCACCAGGAAAAACTCATTGGAAGGGTGAAGCGCAAAACGCCTTTCCTGAGTGTTTGTCACAAGAAGAGTCGCATGAGGTATGCAAGAGCACATCTGGACAAGCCAGAAGCATTTTGGAAAAAAATACTGTGGTCAGATGAGACTAAGATAGTTATTTGGGCAGAACAATAGGAGGTATGCATAGCGAAAAAAACACACTGAATCCCATGAGAAGAACTTATTGCCTACTGTGAAATTTGGTGGAAGGTCCATCATGTTATGGGGCTGCGTGGCTAGCACAGGTACTGGAGACCTTGTTAAAGTTGAGGGCCACATGAATTCGTCTCAGTATCAGCAGATTCTTGACAAGAATGTTCAAGAGCCGGTCATAAAGTTGAAGCTATGCGGGGGTTGGATTTTTCAGCAGGACAATGATCCTAAGCACTGTTCAAAATCCACCAAGGAATTCATGCAGAAGCACAAGTACAATGTTCTGGAATGGCCATCCCGTACCCCAGACCTTAACATCATTGAAAATGTATGGATTGATTTGAAGCAGGCGGTCTACGCACAGAAGCCAAGAAACCTGACTGAACTGGAGGCGTTTTGTATGGAGGAATGGCCCAAAATACCATCTGCCGGACTTCAGGGACTTGTCTGTGGCAATAGGAGGCGTCTACAGGCTGTTATTGCAGCAAAAGGAGGCTCTACTAAATATGAATGGAATTATGTCTTTGGGGTGCCCAAATTTATGCACATGCCTATTTTTGTTTAAATGCACATAAAAATGTTTCTGTTGGACCAATAAAAATGATTTCACTACTGAGATGTTTCTGTTTCCATAAGGTATAACATATGTTAAAATGAAGTTGCTGCGTCAAAAGCTCAGCAAGTGACAAACTGATGCAGTTATTTTCCTAAAGGGACTTTTGCATACCACTGTAAATACCTCAAATGGACAGTCCTAGATTATTAACTGTATCAGGTCTCAGATCTTCAATTAAATCCAACTGCAATATATTTGGTAAATCAGTCAGTCTTAAACTGTCTAGTAATGCTGTTTTCTGCACTGATGGAATCGCTTCAGAGATTTTGCAGAGTTGGAAATTCAACCTCCTACTTGTGGCACGTTCCTGCAAGATCCACTGAAATATGACTCATCAACAATTTCACACTGTCCTGATTTCCGATTGGTTGGTTTATAAGTATATGTTCTGTATAGCATAGGTAAGTAAAAGTAAAATCTCACCCAAATTGGCAAGTTTCACCTGCAGGGGGTTGAGGGAAGTGGAGGGTATAAGAGGATATTTAGTGTACTGATGCTTGTATGATGACCTATTGTCATCTGTTTGCTGTAATGCTGTTATTGTACACTCATTGGAAAGAAGAATGAAAAAAATTCACTGGCAGTAACTGAAGTAGAAAGACCTGAAAGACAGGAATGTTTCACCGTCATTTTGCTGAAGTGCAAGTGAATGAAACTCAGAGCAACCGTGTTGCTGCAGTTCTGGAAAGTCTCTTTTTCTTCAGAGAAAATATAACAAAGGTCATCCTGCCTTCATCTGAAAAACACAGAAGTGTCCTAGACATACACAAGTGAGTACAGCAGATGAGATTTACTGTTCTTAAACTGGGAGCCGTAACATAATTGAACCTCAGATCGGATGTTTCCTTGTTTTCATTTTGCTTGTCAGCTGAAGATTTTGGTAAAGTGCACTTTGAATATAAATATTGTACTATATATAAAATTGGTTTAGTGCTCTAGTATTGTCTAAATTTTGTTTTTTAATATAAATATTTAAACATTATGACATTACAATGCTAATGTTTCATTTAGAAATGTCTGCTGCCGGCTGCCTGCTATCTGAAGATCAGTTTTGGTGCTCCATCTGTCTGGATGTGTTCACTGATCCAGTCGCCTTACCATGTGGTCACAGCTACTGCAAAAACTGTATCACACAGCACTGGGATGTTAACACTCCTTGTCAGTGTCCCATGTGTAAAGAGGTTTTTAAACAAAGACCCGAGCTGCGGGTCAACACTTTCATATCTGAGATGGCTGCTCAGTTCAGGAAGTCGGCTCAGAAGAAAGCCAGCGACCGCTCTGACCAACCATGTGCCAAAGCAGGAGACGTTCCCTGTGACCTCTGCACCGGGACCAAACTGAAGGCCCTGAAGTCCTGCCTGGTGTGTCTGGCCTCCTACTGTGAGACTCACCTGGAGCCTCATCACAGGACTCACAGGCCTGAAAACACATCAGCTGATCGATCCTGTGGACAACCTGGAGGACAGGATGTGTAAGAAGCACAATAAACCTCTGGAGCTCTTCTGCAAGACTGATCAGGTGTGTGTGTGTCTGCTCTGCACTGTTTTAGACCACAAGCCACATGACTTTGTTCCTTTGGAAGAAGCATCTGAAGGAAAGAAGGCTGAGCTGGGGAAGACAGAGGCTGAAATCCAGCAGATGATCCAGCAGAGACGAGTGAAGATTCAGGAGCTCAAAGAGTCAGTGGAGGTCAGCAGGGAAGAAGCAGACAGAGAGACAGCAGACGGTGTGCGGCTCTTCACTGCTCTCATGCAGTCTGTTGAGAGAGGCCAGGCTGAGCTCCTTCACATGATTGAAGAGAAGCAGCAAACAGCAGAGAAACAGGCTGAAGGCTTCATCAAAGAGCTGGAAGAGGAAATCTCTGAGCTAAAGAAGAGGAGCACTGAGGTGGAGCAGCTCTCACACACTGAAGACCACCTGCACCTTCTCCAAAGCTTCCCATCCCTCAGCGCTCCTCCACACACCAAGAACTGGTCAGAGGTCAGAGTCCATCGCTCATCATATGAGGGGAGTGTGAGCAGAGCTGTGGCTCAGCTGGAGGAGACGCTCAGTAAAGAGATGAAGAAGCTGTGTGCTGATCTTGAGCTGAAGAGGGTCCAGCAGTTTGAGGTGGATGTGACTCTGGATCCTGATACAGCAAATCCCGAGCTCATCCTGTCTGATGATGGGAAACAAGTAAAGCATGGTGATGTCGAGAAGAATCTCCCAGACAAGCCAGAGAGGTTTTCCCCTGCTGTCTGTGTTTTAGGAAAACAGAGCTTATCTACAGGAAGATTTTACTACGAGGTCCAGGTTAAAGGGAAGACAGACTGGGATTTAGGAGTGGCCAGAGAGTCCATCAACAGGAAGGAGTTAATCACACTGTGTCCTGAGAACGGCTACTGGACTGTAGTGCTGAGGAATGAAAATGAGTACATAGCTGCTGCTGGCCCTGCTGTCTGTCTCTCCCTGAAGTCTCGGCCTCAGAAGGTGGGGGTTTTTGTGGATTACGAGGAGGGTCTGGTCTCCTTTTATGATGTAGATGCTGCAGCTCTTATCTACTCCTATACTGACTGCAGCTTCACTGAGAAGCTCTACCCATACTTAAGTCCCTATCTTAATGATGGAGGTAAAAACTCCAGCCCTCTGATCATCTCTCCTGTCAGTCACACAGACTAGACTAATCATCCAACTTTCTCCTGAAGATTTCAAATGAAATTTGAACATAGTGTAATGTAACAATTTCTGTAATATACTGGTTAACAGAGTTTGTTTAATTCTCATGTATGGTTTCTAAATTGAGTTGCTTGGCCTGCATGCCCATGTTACTCTGCCTCTGACTGGCTGATAATCGCTGCCTTCATTGGTTAGGTTGGTAAAGGTTAAGGTTAGGATGATGTTTAGCCAATGAGAATAGTGGCAGGTCTTCCCGGCCAGCATACTGGGTCTGCAGACCTAGCAGGTCAGTTTAGTCTCTCCCACTCCAACATGGCCTCCAGAGGGCAGGATACATCACCTGATGACTGGAAAGAGGTCGTCAAGACACTCAGGAGCACCAGAAAGGAAGTTTGGATGTTGATGTGAGATGTGGAGTTAGTTCAGTTAGTTGTAGAATAAAAAATGAAGAAAGGGCTACTAAAAACACCTCTATGATATTGTGTCTGTATTCTGTTGCTTTGGCAATGTTTTTCTATCCATACCCACAATGGAAACAAGTCCATTATTTTACTGTGTTACCTTTGATAAAGAAGCTGGGATGTAATCTGGTTCTTATGGTCTTAAATAAACTACAGGAAACTGAAGTAAAAGACTGCTCACTCTCTTACTGTACAACAAATCAAAGCCACAAAAACACAGCCTTTTGTGAACACACTGTGATGATTAAGGCTGAATGAAGACAGAGTGGCTGTGTCTTTCTGCCTGGCCAGGTGTGAGCTGCTGTATGAACAACTGCACAGCAAGAAAAACAGAAACTTGGTGACAATTTGGCTGAAAAGGGAGTTTTAAAAAATGACAGATGAATGAAATCAAAAGTATGTTTCTGTAACCAGAGTAAAAAAAAAAAGCAACAACATGACTTATCTAACTGCAGTAGGAGGCAGAGTGGAACATGAGGAGAGTGTAACGTCACTTTGCAGAAATGAAAATGAAAGTACATCAACACCACACCACCGGTGCACTCAAGACGAGTTTGATTATTTCCAAAAAGAAATAAAAATAGCTGTGAGTATAGCAGATAATATTTAATATGCTCAAACAAAGAGCAATGACACCAAATAGAGCTGTATTCCTGTCTAGATGAGATGTTCATCTGTTTTCATTTTACAAGGTTTCAGTGTAATCCTTTGAAACCTTTGGGCTAACAGTGGGGATATTCCAGCTTCAAGTGTTAAATGACTGCTAGCTAATGAAGGTCTTAACCCAGGGCTAAGTGTATTGTGGAAAAGGGCCTCAGTGTATTTTGACAGAGAGATGCAGGCTTGGTGAGTGGACGTTTGTCAGATAGAGCCACCAAGTGTGTCTCCAGGATCTGTGTATTTTAGGATTCCATAGCAAGCCGTGATAGTGGAGAGTTCAGTTTGTGAGTAGTATGGGGGGTCATTAATGCCACCAGTGTTTCTGCACTTGCTAATGAAGGCATTTTAAATTACTGGACAGTCCTTAGCTTCCCACATGTACACTTGAAGAGTGTCTTGAACACCAGCGGAGTCACTGCTTGGACTTTCTTTGCTCTTTTCACACTTGGGTTCCTCAGCTCTAGGCTAACTAAGCATCAGGCTGCAGTTAGCTCAAGGCTTAGTTAACTGATTGGACAGCAAACATTGTGTTGCTTCTCAAAAGTATTATATTGTTGTTGTAACCTTGATTCGAACCGTGATTCACACTGCAGACCAGAACCCTGATTTTTGGGGACATCCCTACAAAATCAGGTCTAACCTGCTGTGGAGAGGGGCTGAGAGTGGGGATATCCCACATTCTGTGTTGCAAGTTAGAAGAGACAATTAGCTCAGAGCTAACTGGGCATGTAGACCTGGGCTAAGTGTAATGTGAAAAGTTTTATTTTTCTACTTGTGCTCTTCCCTTACTTCTGTGAGCACAGTGTTGTTTCACAAAACTCTTTTGCACCCAGCGTTTTCCCCCTGTTCTTTGTTTTGGGTTTTTTGTTTCTGTTCTGTTAATTTTAATGAAATAGGTTTTTTATGCTGCTATCATAATTTTTTTTTTTTTTTTTTATCACAGTGTTGACACTTTCTCATTCACTTTAGGTCTCAGTGTGTAGAAATGTCTGCTGCCAGCTGCCTGCTATCTGAAGATCAGTTTTGGTGCTCCATCTGTCTGGATGTGTTCACTGATCCAGTCGCCTTACCATGTGGTCACAGCTACTGCAAAAACTGTATCACACAGCACTGGGATGTTGATGCCCAGTGCCAGTGTCCTGTGTGTAAAACGGTTTTCAGCCAAAGACCTGAGCTGCATGTCAACACTTTCATATCTGAGATGGCTGCTCAGTTCAGGAAGTCGGCTCAGAAGAAAGCCAGCGACCGCTCTGACCAACCATGTGCCAAAGCAGGAGACGTTCCCTGTGACGTCTGCACCGGGACCAAACTGAAGGCCCTGAAGTCCTGCCTGGTGTGTCTGGCCTCCTACTGTGAGACTCACCTGGAGCCTCATCAGAGGATCACAGGCCTGAAAACACATCAGCTGATTCATCCTGTGGACAACCTGGAGGACAGGATGTGTAAGAAGCACAATGCAGTGCTACAGCTCTTCTGCAAGACTGATCAGGTGTGTGTGTGTGTGCTCTGCACTGTTTTAGACCACAAGCCACATGACTTTGTTCCTTTGGAAGAAGAATCTGAAGGAAAGAAGGCTGAGCTGGGGAAGACAGAGGCTGAAATCCAACAGATGATCCAGCAGAGACAAGTGAAGATTCAGGAGATCAAAGAGTCAGTGGAGCTCAGCAGGGAAGAAGCAGACAGAGAGACAGCAGACGGTGTGCGGCTCTTCACTGCTCTCATGCAGTCTGTTGAGAGAGGCCAGGCTGAGCTCCTTCACATGATTGAAGAGAAGCAGCAAACAGCAGAGAAACAGGCTGAAGGCTTCATCAAAGAGCTGGAAGAGGAAATCTCTGAGCTAAAGAAGAGGAGCACTGAGGTGGAGCAGCTCTCACACACTGAAGACCACCTGCACCTCCTCCAAAGCTTCCCATCCCTCAGCGCTCCTCCACACACCAAGAACTGGACAGAGGTCAGAGTCCATCACTCATCATATGAGGGGAGAGTGAGGAGAGCTGTGGCTCAGCTGGAGGAGACGCTCAGTAAAGAGATGAAGAAGCTGCTTGAGGCTGAGCTGAAGAGGGTCCAGCAGTTTGAGGTGGATGTGACTCTGGATCCTGATACAGCACATTTCAAGCTCATCCTGTCTGATGATGGGAAACAAGTAAAGCATGGTGATGTAAAGAAGAATCTCCCAGACAAGCCAAAGAGGTTTTCCCGTTGTGTCTGTGTTTTAGGAAAACAGAGCGTATCTACAGGAAGATTTTACTACGAGGTCCAGGTTAAAGGGAAGACAGACTGGACTTTAGGAGTGGCCAGAGAGTCCATCAACAGGAAGGAAGGAATCAAACTGTGTCCTGAGAATGGCTAGTGGACTGTAGTGCTGAGGAATGAAAATGAGTACAAAGCTAATGCTGGCCCTGATGTCCCTCTCTCTCTGAAGTCTCGGCCTCAGAAGGTGGGGGTGTTTGTGGATTATGAGGAGGGTCTGGTCTCCTTTTATGATGTAGATGCTGCAGCTCTTATCTACTCCTATACTGACTGCAGCTTCACTGAGAAGCTCTACCCATACTTAAATCCCTGTCTTAATGATGGTGGTAAAAACTCCAGCCCTCTGATCATCTCTCCTGTCAGTCACACAGACTAGACTAATCATCCAACTTTCTCCTGAAGATTTCAAATGAAAATTGAACATAGTGTAATGTAGCAATTTCTGTAATATACTGGTTAATAGAGTTTGTTTAATTCTCATGTATGGTTTCTAAATTGAGTTGCTTGGCCTGCATGCCCGTGTTACTCTGCCTCTGACTGGCTGATAATTGCTGCCTTCATTGGTTAGGTTGGTAAAGGTTAAGGTTAGGATGATGTTTATCCAATGAGAATAGTGGCAGGTCTTCCCGGCCAGCATACTGGGTCTGCAGACCTAGCAGGTCAGTTTAGTCTCTCCCACTCCAACATGGCCTCCAGAGGGCAGGATACATCACCTGATGACTGGAAACAGGTCGTCAAGAGACTCAGGAGCACCAGAAAGGAAGTTTGGATGTTGATGTCAGATGTGGAATAAGTTCAGTTAGTTGTAGAATAAAAAATGAAGAAAGGGCTACTAAAAACACCTCTATGATATTGTGTCTGTATTCTGTTGCTTTGGCAATGTTTTTCTATCCATACCCACAATGGAAACAAGTTCATTATTTTACTGTGTTGTCTTTGATAAAGAAGTTGGGATGTAATCTGGTTCTTATGGTCTTAAATAAACTACAGGAAACTGAAGTAAAAGGCTGATCACTCTTCATGTAAAACAAATCAATGAAAGAAAAACATGCATTCATGAACACACAGGGTAATGAAGACAGAGTGGCTGTGTCTTTCTGATTGGCCAGGTGTGTGCTGCTGTATGAGTGACTGCACAGGAATATTGTGATGCAACTTGGTAAATTCTCTTTTAGCCTCCCACCTTTAAGGTCAGTTACAGGTCAGCTCCTCTGGATCTGTTAGGGATGCAGTGTCTTGTTCAGTGACACTTGAGCAGGGTGGATGCTTGCTGTCAAGAGGGCATGAACCCAGCTCCTCTGGTTGAAGGATGATCTCTCTAGCCCAGTCGATCTCAACCTGTGGGTTGGCAGATCATTTTGGGGGGTCTCAACTTGGTTAAGACATAGGAGAAACCAAGAGGGAGATTTTGGAGCCAACATAAAATTCCCATATATCCTACTTGTAATTGTAAATGCCACTAGGGGCGTACATGAATGGTTTTATTCCTAGGCTGTAAATAACAGTGGAGAAAGTGAGTATAACATCACTCATTGGCTCCTCATTGGTCAGCTCCATATCTGGCTGAAGGGCTACTGTATGCACAAAGGTATCCCCTTCGTGGACAACTTCGCTGCCTTCATGAACAGACCTCACTTCTTTAAGAGAGATGGTTTACATCCAAACCGTGAAGGCTCACGCCTCCTAACTTGCAACATTGAACTGACGGTCAACTCATGTACCGCCTGACTCACAGCGTGCCCACATAGCTCCCCCTACCTGCGTAGCAGCCCCACTACACCCAAGAGCATCCCTGTAAGAGTGACAAACAGACCATACAGATCACTTGTTTTACCCGCTACTAATTATAGTAACCCGCTCAGCTTGATTCCAATTAGACCCTCCTCTCACCTTACAACTAGATCGTCAGCCCCCCTTCCTGTCCCTAGCTCTGCTGAGTCAATAGATCCACCCCATCACGGGGATCTCAGGACAGTACATGATTTTTGTTGCTGTAATGGGCTTAAATTCCTGCATTTAAATATAAGGAGTTTGCTGTCAAAACTTGAAATTATTAATGTGCTGATTACTGAATCAAACCTTGACATTTTAGTTATCTCAGAGTCTTGGCTCTCTGGAAGAGTGTCAGACTCAGACGTAGCCATTAAGGGTTTCAATATGTTTAGAGCAGTCAGGAAAACAAAAGGGGGAGGGGTCATAATCTACACCAGAGATCATCTGACTGTACGCGTAATCTCTCTAACCTCTGTGCCCAAATGTTGTGAATGTATCATTCTGAATACTGGTGTCGAGGGCAATAGTCATTTTACAATTAGTGGGATTTATCGTCCTCCCTCTGCCCCTAACTCGGCCTTAGAAGAGCTAGGAAAATTACTTTCTCCCTTCATCAACTCTGAGTTAATTGTTCTGGGTGATCTGAACTTAGATTGGTTGTCTCCCTGCTCATCTAAACTGAAAGAGCTATGCCTGGAGCTAAATCTATCCCAGCTGATCTCCTTCCCTACTAGGCCTAATAATAAAGATAACTCTAAATTCACGTTGATTGACCTTATTCTAACAATCAGGCCACAGAAAAATCCATGTAGTGGTGTCCTAGCTCAGGATATCAGCGACCACTGCCCTATAGCCTGTGTGAGGGTGACCAAAGGGCAGACTTCCAGGGGACGCACCATTAGAAAGCGCAACTTTAAAAATTTCAATGAGCAGGCATTCTTAATTGACCTGTCTCATGCGGACCTAAAAAGGGTTGACCTAATTCTGCTGGCCTTTGAGTATTTTTCGAGTGTTTTTAGTTCTCTTATAGATAAACATGCCCCGTACAAGAATTTCCGTATTAAAAAACGCTCCAATCCCTGGTTCTCTGCTGACCTATCTGAAGCTATCCATGTCAGAGATCTGGCCTGGTCAAAGGCTACTTATCCTCCGTTGCTTCCAGCCAAGGTGATGCTGCCAAATTCTGGAAGACCATAAAATCTCTAAATTTTACACCTAGCTCCTCTCTCCCTTCTCAAATAATATGCAGTAATACCTGTATCTCTAACAAATCAGATATGTGAGATGCCTTTAATCGCCACTTCATAGCCTCTGGTCACTTGTTCCATACTAGCATGATCCCAGCTGTCCCTGCCCCAGATCCAGTATCCATGGCTGTATCCAATCCATCAGCAGTGTTTACACTGAGACCGGTAAGCCATGCCGAGGTAATGAAAGCACTCACCCACCTTGACCCTAAGAAATCCAAGGGTGAGGATGACCTTGACCCACATCTCCTGCATCTGAGTGCCTGCTTAATTGCTGCACCACTTGCACACATCTTCAATGTGTCATTTTCATCTGGTAAAATCCCTACCGTGTGGAAAGCCACACAGGTTGTTCCGTTACTTAAAGGCGGTAACGCCAGTACTTTAGATAATTATCGCCCTATCTCAAAGCTTTGCTGTCTAGCTAAAGTTTTAGAATCCCTTGTAAATTTTCAGCTACGGGCCTTCCTAGATTCAAACAGCATCCTTCAACCAGAACAGTCAGGTTTCAGACCCGGTCACAGCACTACCACAGCTACAGCACTTGTTGTCAATGACATTATTAATGGACTGGACTCTTATCAGCATTGTGCAGCTCTTTTCACTGACTTGTCAAAAGCATTCGACACTGTAGACCACAACATCCTGCTATACAAGCTCTCGTCTATCGGACTTGACAGCCTCTCTCTCAACTGGTTCTCCAACTATCTCTCTGGGAGAACACAAATAATCGCTGCAGATGGAGCTAGATCCCACTCGCTTCCATTGCACAAGGGTGTACCGCAAGGGTCAATTCTTGGCCCCCTTCTATTTTCTCTCTATGTTAACAATATTATTCCTCCTTCTCCTACCTGCAATGTCCATTATTTCGCAGATGATACTATCTTATATAGCATCGCCCCTACTCTCCACTCAGCTGTTATTAATCTACAATCTGCCTTCAACCATTTCCAACTGTCGTTTGTAGCTCATAAACTTGTTTTGAACTCTAGCAAAACTAAATGTATGCTGTTCACAAGGTCTCACAAAAACAACTCTTCTCTGAAGATTCACACATTAAATGGGCAACTCATTGAAATCGTCAACACTTACAAATACCTGGGCATCTGGCTGGATTCCAAGCTTTCTTTTCGTAATCATGTGGATCACTTCACCAACAAACTTAAGCCTAGACTTGGTTTCTTATATAGAAATAAGTCTTGCTTCTCATCGCAGAGTAAAAAGATTATTGCCCAAGCCACTGTAATGTCTGTTCTTGACTTCAGTGACGTAATCTATATGCATGCCTCAGCTTCAACACTGAAACCCCTAGATGCTGTCTTCCACAGTGTCATACGCTTTATCACCGGGGACCCTTACTCAACACACCACTGAATTTTATATAGCAAGGTGGGCTGGCCATCTCTCACCACCCGCAGAGAACAGCACTGCTTACTATTCATCTATAAAGCACTTCTCGGAATACTCCCCCCATACTTATCTTCACTTTTAAATTTCTGCCCTACAGGTCTCCCCACCCGCTCACAGTCACACATCAGGCTCCAACTCATATAAATTCAGAATTAGGAAAAACCGCCTTCTCTTTCTATGCCCCATATCGCTGGAACAAATTACAAGACTCACTGAAAATTGATACACTTATCTCTCTCGAAGCTTTTAAAAGACTACTTCACGATACAGTAGCGGGGGCCCAGACCCAGGCTTGCACCTGCTTCATTTAGCCTGATTTCTACTATGTCACAAAAATTTTTTTATTACCTTGTTTTTATGCCTGTATTTTTTACTGCATTGTTTTTTGTTTTTGATGTGTCTGTAATCCCTATGTTTTCTGCTGCTACAGGGCGTCCTTGAAAAAGAGAGCCCGCTCTCAATGGACCTTCCCTGTCAAAATAAAGGTTAAATAAAATAAATAAATAAATTTTGAAGCCAGATTTTATTTACAAATGCTAGTATGTTGTTGATATTTTGGAGGCAGAGCAGCAAAGAGCCAAAGAGTGGAGCCACAATGCCCATGCACCTGTAAGCATTTTGTCTCTGTATTGAGTAGCCGAGAGAATGTGAACTCGGAAACCAGTCTGATTTAGAGCCAAAAGCCCAGTCCTCCACTGAGGAGGCCAATCACAGCACTGGGACATAAGCACGACATCAACAACCACAGAAAACATACTGTTCTGTACAAGGTTAATACCGTGAGGCTGGGACACACACACACACTACAAAAGGCTGGATTTACATGATTTTTAATATAGGCTTTACAAACAATTTTTAAAATGTAACAGAAATGTGTTAAATTGCAAATTAAATATGAGACCCACTGTTGTTTCATTTGACTTTCATGAGGGGGGGTGGGGGGGGGTTATGTTATATTGTGTTTGGTATCACAAAGCTATAGGTAAATGTTAGTCACTTCTGCTTTGGCCTCGAGCTTCACTGGTGACACTGCCTGCTTGCTGTTACCCAGTCACCTGCTTGTGAATATGACATAATAACGTGATGTGAACGCCACATAAAAGCTGATGATTTTCTGACATGATAAAGTGTCCTCCAATTGGCATTCCTCTGACTTTCTAGATGGTAATGCTGTTTTCTATGCGGCTGGGCAGGAGGTAAAGGTATGGAAGCTCAGCTCCTTCATTTTGACTCAGGATGTGCTCCTCAATCTTCTTCAGCTCCTTTCTGAACGTGTCAATCAGCTCCAGGGCCTGATCCTCTGTGAAGTACTGCTCTGTGTACTGGCCCAAAGGAACCTGGGAAGAAAAAAAACACAGAGAAAGAGATTAGAGTGAAGGAACTTTACCTCTGTGGATGTGATGGTGGTACTGCCACTGAGGTAGACTTCACTCCGGCTAATTTTCTAACATTTCACACAGATCTCTAGTCTCAGCCTTCTACAGGTGTTGATGCATAACACTACAAAGCAGATGGTGCTGGACTTACTGCATCTGGCTGTGGTCGCCCCAGATGCCAGGTGATGGCCATTTCCACACAGGATTGGCTGACATCAGGAAGGGTGTCCATGATCATCCCCATGGTAATGGCATCCTTATCTGTGGGTGGGGGGTGTCTCATTGTGCAGGGGGTATTGGGAACCCAGGCACACCAGTCAAACTAGAAAAACATGGACAGATAGAACGTGCTATGTCTGTGTATGTTTTTGTGTATTTTGGTTGTGTGTGTTCCTGTATTTCTATACTTATATGAGGCGTTCATCATAACGAGCCTACCCAAGTTGTACTAGTTCTGTAAATTGTCTTCTGACGCTGAATCGCATCATCTACAACATTTTAAGTGTTAATAAAATTTTGCAAATACTGTAGTCTTGAAACACAACATGACCAGTCATTGAATATAAACCAAAACAGTTCACTGTCATCTAGTTTATATATTGCTGTTGCTATGCATGGCTGTGGTTCTAGCTTGATGATGCACTAAGCTGGTTCCACCAAACTCCAGACAGTGACCTTCCAATCAAAAGTTAATCACGTTTTAAAAGCATACCCTGTTGTATGACCACTTTTACTCCAAATTGGACCATCATTTCCAAAATGAATGTGCATTATCGTGTGTTAGCAACCGGAAGTATTGCAATAAAAAGCTCAAAAAGCAAATTACAAAGCCAGTAAATTTTGAGAACAGTACAAGTAGGTCAGCAAGACATTAGTTGGGGTGGCCGATGGGTCAATAAAAGACAGGACTTTCAGGTGGGAGACTGGAGTCTGATTCCTGTGAGAAGCAATGCCAGTGTTCATTTCATGTTGTGACAAAGTGTTTTAACCCAAATCATGACCTTTTCCTAACCTTAACCATGACGACAAAGTATTTTAACCCAAAAGCATGGCCTTAACCTAAACTTAACCCAGTAGTTTTGCTTCGTAAACTCATGAAATTATTTCAGGGGGCATGTTATGTTGTATGGTGGGTGTGTTGTGTTACACTGCGAGTATGCAGTTAGACCTACTTGTATCACTCACATATGGTGGTTATCTCCTACACAAAATTCACAATGACACAGCATTCAGGCTAGTTTCGGAAACGGACTTTGTTTACAGTTAAGTTTAAAACTAGTTTTAGGTTAGGGTAAGTTAAATGTTAGGGTTAGTGATTACCAATTTGTGTCAGTGTGTTTGTATGTGTGTGTGTTTGTGTGTGTGTTACACACCTGTCCATTGTTAGTAGCAGCATGCTGGGCAGTGCTGATGAAAATGGCGACTGCCAGCAGGGTAGAAAGTTCATCTCTGGTGCGGAGCTCGCTGGACAGACCTGAAATACATCCACCATGTATCACACCACTGTATCACACACAGACTCTCAGCATGTCATTTATTATTCACAGAACTTGAATGGAGCAGAATGGAACTGTTTTCTGTTGTCCTAGTTCAGAATAAAATGGCGGTTAGGTTTTGGTGAGCTGCTACAGTGATGGATGTATTGAGCAGTAAAGTGTGTCACCTCCTCCTGAGAGATGAGAAGCTATGCCGTGCTGTGACTGCTTGCTAAAAGTAGTAAAAAAATGTTTATTGTTACTAGTAAATGTAATACGGAAGCTAGCCCGGTGCAACAGCTACTTTGCAATAGCAATGATGAATTGCACCTAAAAATCTCTGCAGCTCTGTCCATCCTGCTACATTAATTTGGAATGTCTGTTCTACCAATTCAAGTTCTATGGTTATATTTGAAATTCAACATTTTAAAATGAATATTATGTTTTTAATTACATATGCTAGGTGTGTGGCCTTTAGTAGACCCACTACTGTGAATATGGATGCATTTTGGCTACTGCCCATTGGTCTAAGGACCCATTATTTTATGTCTTGTGCTTTGTTTTGTTCAGGTTGTTTTGGTCAGTGTAATAAATAGTTGGCAGAATCTGACCAAAGACTTAGGGTTAGGGTTAGGGTTAGGTTAGGGTTAGGGTTAGGGTATGACCAAGCAAAGGGAATAAAGGCTTTAGGTCGGGCATCACCAAATGGCGGACCGCGGTCCGGGCACGGACCCAGTGACGGTTCTGTCCAAACCCGTGACAATTCTAATATTGTTAAATAAATCATTCGTTGTTATTTTTTCTCTGACGGCCGTGGCTACAGACTACATGCGCAGCTAAACTAGCAATGGGGCTTTCACATAGTGCATGCAGGGCGCAGACCTCGGCCAGCGCAGCCATTCATTGTGTATGTGATTGCGAGGCGCAAGGGCGCACTGGTCTGCGCCGAGCTGGCTGGCACCAGCGCCCGTGCACACTGCACCCAAGCTGAAAATTTTTTGACTTTGCACGTCCAATAGGAGAGAAGAGTGGAATCAGAAAAAAATCTGGCGGATTTAGGCAGAACAGCAAAACAACAATGGAGGAAAGCCTCATTGTGGCTGTCTCTCTGTGTGCAGAGCTGTGGGACACCAGACTACAGTCCTACCGGGATCTCATTAAAAAAGCCCAAGCATGCAGAGAGATATCCAACAATTTGGGAATACCAGGTGTGTTTAAAAACTGGCAGAGATATATGATGTTTGTGATTTACTACATGGACAGGAGGTGTATGTATTTAGAAATCTAGATGACTGACATCATCGGATACGCACTACTCTTGCAAAGACAATGCAGTATAGCCATACATACCAAACCACGCGCTATGTTAAAGCCCCTGAGTAAAGCCAATCATATCGATTGTTTACCTTTCAGCACCAGAGAATAGTGGAAGAGAGGAGATGAGATGAGAAAATGGCTTGCTCCGAAATGAGAAAAGTAGATAGTGAAAACCGAACATTTAAAGATGAATGGACGGACCAATACATGTTCATTCTGCCTGCATCCAATTCTAAACCACTGTGTCTCATATGTTGTGAATCAATAATCAACAATCAATAATGTCTAAATTTAAGATATTGTAAGATTCGGACCTTTGCTGGGAGGAAATTTTAGTAACTGGACCTCTTTGAATTTTAATTGAATACCCCTGCTTTAGGTGATTGTCTTGAATCCTTTCCCATGCAGCTGTTTTATGTTTAGGATCAAAATACTTGGTGTTGATGACTGACCAAAACTAGGCAGCTCCGTGAAGCCTTCCTCTGCTATATCTTTTATCCAGGCCTGAAGCTCCGGGTCCTGCAGAACCTCGCTGTCTGACTGGTAGAACAACCTGATCATACCTGAGACAAAACTAACAAAGAGAGAGACAGAGATGTTCACAGACAATCCTTATACACCATATACACTCATTATGACAAGTTTGAATTAGAGTTGTGGTATTCATTCTCGAGACACACATATTAATGGTGTCAGTCATACACCCGGATGTATTTTTACTCAGTCTTGACTTGATCTCAAACATTAATCACTCAACATTTCCTCCAGAGACCAGGATAGATCATAAAAAGGCAAATGCAATGAACTCTTAACTTGCTTGACTGACTTTGATGTGAAGCAACCAGGTAAACCAGGCAATGTCTCTGGATCTAATATCATTTACCACCAAATCTTCCAAACTTACTGATATCTGCTAAACTATTGACTAATGACTGATAAGATATTATTATTTGAATTATTATTTGGTCAATTTAATAAATTCTTAGAAAGAGGGACCAAGAAAGTATTATTATTTGATAACCACAATGCATTGCCAGATGTAGAGACTGACAAGATATCACTATTAAAAACATAGATCAAATTTAGACACACTGAATTGATGCCCATGGACAAGGAGGAAAGAAATACATCCATCATGAAGAATGCTATAGTCAGACACTGAAGACTTGGTGTCTTATTTTCACAGTAGTAACATTAGCAGAAATGAAGGTATTAAAACTCGGCATGTCTAGTGGTTTGACTTGAATTTTCATGACTAGTATTGTCTTGGTGCAGCCGTATTGATATGAAATAGCATGGTAAACACAAGCAGGACCCTGGCTCTGTTAGACTGAAATGGACCAGAACCTTCATTAATGTCATTAGTAATACTTGTGTTTACCTGCTATGTCAGATCAAAATGGCTTTGCTTACTATTCCAAAATCTACTGGCCTTTCTAGTGTATCTGCTAACTGGGACGATGTGTGTGTTGTCTACCCGTGTATGGCCTCCCAGAGCATCAAACTGTGTTCCCTGTAGAAATAATCTCGGAGCTGGGAAACTCCTCTGTCATGGAAGTCAAGGCAGGGCTGGAGGGAGCGGTAGGTCAGCACCTTGTACTCCCTCTGGGCCAGGATCAGCAGACCATCACCACCTGTAGACACCACCTACACACACACACACACACCCTAAAATGGACAATCATGACTCCAAAAACATTATCCTTAATGTGGTCAATGTTAATGTAAAACTGTTTACTGGGTCATCCCCCTTGTTAGCAAAATGACTAAAATGCATTCCCCTTGTTAACCTTTCACCTCCCCTCTCCATCCCCTAGTAGCAGAAAAAAGAGGGGTTGTTTCCCTGAATATGGCAGTCTAGTCTGCCTGACTCATTGATCCTTCATCTGACTGAGGTTTGTGCAGAATCCATGAATCCATGGCCCAACAGCTCTGAAATATCAGTGGCCTAAATGTGCTGTGTATTGATAAATCAATGGAGCTGTCCATGGTGCTGAAATACCAAACAGCTTTGTAACTGTGCCTGTTCCCCTCTGTCCTAGCCTTCTGTAAGATTCATCTTGGATCTATAATTTTCTCTAATCTATGTACTCTGAATATTCAAATCTGAACTATAGTATAGCTTATATACTCTATAGAGTATATAAGTCACCTTCATGATCAAAGTAACAACTAGCAATATGTGGTAGTGGAAAAGGATCAAAAGGCACACAGTGCTGCCTGTACTGTTCCTATAATATTGCTGTAATATTTCTGTGATCATTCAGTAGTCTCTGTGCTGCTGAAAATTCACCCCAGGCTAAGCCACCTCTAAAGCAAAATATTTTAGGGGAGACCACAGATATAGTTTATACAATAGATGGCTGGTGTAACCTGGGAGTGGAGCAGGTCATGTGACTGAGGAAATTAACCTGCACCAACATCGCAACATGCTCAGTTGCTAGCTGCATAAAACAAGGTAAAGTTTATACTGTAAGCATTATTAAAACACTTAATATTCACATCTACTCAAAGAATAGGCTTATACAAGCTATGTATTTATTCCAATAGAAGTTTTATAAAAACTTGTTCATTCATAGATTTTACTCCCTTTGCTGGTTATTTCAGGGTTGCAAATATTTTTTATTTTCAGTAATATTGAAGTTTTTGATGAGATGAGTTTTTCTGGCATACTAAACTAACTTTAACTGGATATATTAGGTCATAACATTCTCTAATCTGTGTTTCACAATGTTCATTGTGTGTCATTCAAGGAATTTAGATTAGATTCAAGGAATTTTTCATCATGAACATGAAACTTTAAATGGCCCTGCTCAGTTGGCTGCATAAAATTTATGTATGTATAAAATAAATGTGTGTGTGTGTGTGTGTGTGTGTGTGTTGTTTGTTGGTGTGGGGGCAGTGGGGTGCTCCCACTGAACCATCCCCAAGTTTAAAAAACAAACAAACAAACAAACAACAAACCACCTAGATTTTTCCTTAGCTCTTCATATTTTCCTTTTTTGACACTGCTCATGTACTGTGTTTCTATCTTAGTTTAAATGTTGTATTAGTTTAAATGTTTCATGCGTCTGTAAGTAGATCATTTGTTTGATATAAAGTGCTACAAATAAAATTTATTATTATTATTATTACTATCCATGACACATTTTTTGTAACTCCTCCTCAGCTGTCCATCTGAATCACATTAAACTTGGTGTTAAGCATCATTGGACCCTCTTGCATAAATACTGTACACAGATTGGCTAGGCCAAATAGGCTCATTGTGCCCCATTCCTCAGTGAGTGAGCACTGATATCCACAAAAGTGCCTTGAGTTCACCACTAGGAGGTCTCAAAAACAAAAGTTCACATCTCATAACTGACCACACAGATTTTTGTCATTAAAACTGTAACTGGCATAATGAGGATGCTCTGAGGGAGACTTTAACAGTCGATGACAAGTCAAGTCTGCACGGAATAAATTTAAACATTTGAACGCCTTAGTCAAATCTACTTGATCAGACAGACCCGTTTGAAGATGCCATCAGCAGAGATGAGTTGAGTGCGTCCCCTGCAGTTGATCTCCAGAGTGTAGCGCAGATGAGGGGCCAGGAGCTAGAGCAGGGAGATATAGAGAACTGTTCAGACCACAAAGCAAAACCAAACCAAACTACAGCTTTACTGCCCTACTCAAACTCCACCTGAACTGGACCTAAACTGGAAACTGACCCACTGAGCTCAGGGATTTCTTATTTAATTACTTGTGTTAGGGTTCATGGAGGACATTTGGGTTATAAAAGATGTGGTGTTGTCCATAGTGTGTCCAAATGAGGTTGGTTTTCCACCCAAAGTACCTGGGTAAAGTAATCCCAGGGACTACTACTCAAAGAACTAAAAGGTTCCTTCTACAAAGACCCGCGAAGATCAGGCAAATTAGCCCACTGATGTGTGCGGCAGTGGCAGTGTCATTTTTACAATCATGAAGCACCAGGCTATTTAACTTATTTCGACCTCCAGATTACTGACATTTTTTACCGTCTTGTTTTCTGGTGAGCAGCCCTGCTTTCTCTTGCCTATGAGAGAAAAGTAGACTTTCAGCTGTGTGTGTGTGTCTGAGAGAGAATGAGGAGAAATGCAGAGGAGAAAGTGAAACTAAGAGCGCAGGTCTCCACAGCAAATCATCAGTTGGGTGTTTGTCATTTCTTTGTGCTTTAGAACATACTTGCCATGAAGCAATCAGAAACTGGCTTTCTCATGCACAGCACCGCCACGCCCCCTCTCTCTCTCTCGTTCGTCTGTGATCTCACCTCGCTTGCCCTATCTATCTCTCTTTTTATGAGTTGGAAAGCAGACCGCAAAGCCTCATTTTACTTTTACTGTTATCAAAGAAAAATGCCCTCCCCCCATCCTAAATTCCTGTATTGATACTAGAGTACTTCCTTGTTTCAAGGATGAAGCAGTACACAAGTTGAAGCATCTGTGCTGTGTGTGTTTGACCAATCAGCGATGGTCATCCCTGCGAGCGCCACCCCCAAAGTTCCAGGGTCATTTGTAAGTACTACCCCCCCAAGCAGGAACTGTTTATGGGGTAATTAAAGTGACTAGAGCTAAATTTAGACCCTGGTCCCCATGGTCAAAATGCAAACAGTTCCTGGAAAGGTTCCTAGTCCCTGTGGAAAGTTCCTGCATTGAAAAAGAGGCAGTATAGTTTTTGTCATACAAAAACTTTACTAAAATAAATATAATATATAATAAAAATCAAGCACAAATCAAACAAAATATAGTGTACAGCTAAATTTAAATAATCAGAGAACATCCCCGACAAATATCACCCCTAAACTGATAGTTTGGTGACCTGCGAATAATAATTCATCACACTGACCAAATAATTATATTTGAACAGTCATCATAAAGGGACTTAGCCTAGGGTTTAGCGGCATGTGGCACCTAAATATTCATTGTCCAATATTGTCAATATTGTTTTGGACATAAAGTTTTCAGATTTGAATTAATCAAGGGCAGGGCTAGGCAATATGAAAAACAACAACATCAACAAATATCACAATATCTCTAAATGAATACCTTGATTCTGATATTGTGACAGTAACATTTACACACAGATTTTTGATCAAAATTCATCCGCAATGAAGAAATAATGACTAAGCAGCTAGAGCCAAATAAAACTACAGCCCAAGCAGTCTAAGCTCAGAAAATGTCATCCCTTTTACTGTAATGCAGCCGTTAAAATGAGGAAAAGACAACACTAATGCCATATCACCATATTATGAATATCATGCAAATTCCCAGATGATATCCATGGTTATATCATGATATTGATATGATACTGATACATCACCCAGCCTTAGACAAAGATCAAATTTTGAGGTTTGAGTGAAATGTTAATCCATATCATCACTGCTGTGTGTGTGTTTGTACCTTGAATACGGGGTGTACAGCAGGTAGTTGTCTTAGTGTGGCCACACAGAAGACCTCCACCACCAGGTGAGTCCTAAGCAGGTGAGACAGCACCTGGAAGATCTGGAACTCAGAGTGACGGACCCAGATCTTCGCTAACAGCCAAGCCAGGGGCGGGTCTTTGGGCAGGAAGATGGGCGTGTCCAGGCCTGGAACCTGCCCCAGCTGGAGGAGGGGCAAGGTGGTTCAGTGGTCAGGAGCACATACCACGTAACAGCAACATTCTGGGTGCAAGTCTAGCCCAGGACATTTGTGGCATCTCATCCCCCTCCATAATGGTCCTGGGTCATTCCATGTCAGATCATCAGAATTTTCATATATTTGTCACCATGACCTCAGGAATTTCTAAGAAAATCGCACATCCGATAAAGCTATATCTGAAACAAACAAATTCTTAATTTCAGCTATTTTTGACCAAAACTTTATTTTTGATGAATTTTTAAAGTGAGGTACTGTCATATGAGTTTGGTCAGTTTTCAACGAACTTCAGTTGCCGACTTGCATTATAGCACAACTTCAGTGTGCTGTAACTTTATTAATTTTCATCCTGGAGTAATGAAACTTTGTATATTTACTAAATGAAAGGTGCTAAAATGCAAATCGACATACGATCCATGTCAAACAAAGTCAACATTTGTAAGACAGTACCCCACTTTGAAAATTCGCCAAAAAATTATTTTTCTTCCAAAGCGGGGGAAATTTGAAAAGTGCTCATAAAACATGTTTTTCTAACTATGGGATCAATGTCACTGAAATCTGAGTCGCCACAGTGACACCCATTTGATGATCTGACATGGAATGACCCTCCTTCTTTTATGCCTCTGCTCTTAAACTGTCTTTCACTTTCATACTTTCATCTATTTGATTAATGTTCAGCTTGAACATTTCTTTTTCACTTTCCTTTTTCTATTTAACATCTGTTTATGGCCTGATTATTTTTAGTGGAGTACAATTATGATCTATTTAACAGTCTCTCTTTCAATTTTCTATTTTCTCCTTTGATTTTAGTGATGGGTGAACAGTTCTTCCACAGAAAACCACAGCACATACCAGTTCTTTTATAACAATAATTAGACGGATATGTGTGTCAGTCACATATTTAAGTGCTTGATTATTCTTGATGAGTGTGAATGCTATCTACCTGTATCGCGATAGGTATGAGTCCTTGATCTGGGTGTTGGTACAGAAGGCAGAGGGGAGCTGCGATGTGCTGAGGTTTACCTCTGATCACATTGACAGGAATCTCCTCCATGATGGCGTAGTCCACCAGGTAGATATTACCAGCCTGGACAGGAGAGGAGAGGCAGGGAATTGGGAGGTAAAGGAGAGAGGAGGAAGGACAAAGTATGAGATGAAATAGGGATTATGGAAAGAGAGACAGAAATATAATGGGAAACTATGCTATCTAAAATGGCATGGTCAGTCGCAGTCAGAAAAGACCAAACAGATGTAAAACAAGACTAGGTCAAAACAGCAGATTTCAAATCCTGATTATTCAGTTTGATGATTATGCTGCTATGGTGGTTTGCCTGTTTCCCTGTTTTGACGGTTACATTTTTGCCTTGGCTTGCCCCTTTGTGCAGTGAGCGCTTTGTGAATGTGTGACATTGACTGTCGCTCTATGTAGCTCTGGTACGGCATTATAGATTTATAGGGAAATGAAACTGCTGCTGTTTATGCTGCTATTTTCAATCAGCCTTTATAGAATGTTTATAAATGAGAAGTAAAAAACTGTGAATTTAGGCTTATTTAGCAAAGCAGTTTTCATCACTTACACGAATAGGTCTTAGCCTGTTATAGTACTTTTTTTAATCACAGAAGGCATATAAATGAAAATAATAAGGTTAATAGTGAAATAAAGTACAGTTCTGTCTGCATCATCTGCTTCTTTCTGTCCGACTGTTGAAAAAAGTCTGTGATTCTATTGACACATTTACAGTTACAAAGTTGAAAACAGCCATTCGATTTGTATCACTATGAAAATTGAAGATAATTAACGGGAGAAATTAGCAGTTGGGACAGGGCGCAATGGAACGAAGGGTTAAAAATTGGATGTGTAGGGAGTGTTGGCATGTATGAAAATTATTTTCATCAGTACATCTCTTAGTTACACTAATATTGTTCATGTGTTGCTGCATTGAACTGAGCTTGGCTGTTCACATCAAAAGTGTATTTCACTCACTCACAGACACAGCAGTCTCTTATGCTGCTCCAATTCCAATTCCAGCCAAAAAGATGGAAAGAACTGGGCAAGGGATCATTTAAAGCTCCAGTAAATACGTTTATTTTTGTGATATTTGGTGTAAAAGAAATTGACATTTTGCCAGCTACCAGCAATTGAAATAACAAGGGAGAATATCTACCATGTTGAAGTTTTGTTTTCAACACTTCAGAAGGACTAACCTATAATCAAGGTCATTGTGTAATAGCCCACATAATATATTTACTGACGGACAAAGAAACTTTTTGATTTAATGAGGAACTTAAACAGGTCAGCTTTAGGGATTCCTTTATCTAAGCAAGTAATTTGACCTTTGCTAGAACTTGTAGATAGGTTCCCTCCGGCAAAATGAGCGGTTTACGGAGTAATCTGAATCTCCCTCTGCGCCCTCTGGTACCCCCCAAAATGCATATTTTATTACTTTGTGATTTCCTCTTCAAACGGGTGAATGTCTCTTGTATTTTCTGTTATTCTTTGAGTGAAGCTAAGAGAGCATGTTTCACTTCCATGTACCATGTGCCGCTGTGTGCACAAAGCCAAAAGCCAACTGTTTTTTTAGTTTACCTGGGATCCTCTCAATCAACAACTCAGCATGTTGTGAAGTAGAGACTGGGGTTAAAGACAAGATCATTTACTGTGTCACAGTAATAAATCTACTTCAACAGACACTTCATTTTTATTTATAAGCTCTGGTAATCTTTGTCCAGTCTGGTTGTTATGTGTTTAGATGTTATTTGTCCACGCCTGCATACAGACAGACTTCTGAACAGATATTGCTTCCAAAGGTCTACCTTGAGTTCCTTGTCCAGGTTGGTCCTGGGGTACAGAGAGCCCTGCACCATGTCTGCTGTGACCGGGAAGTTCTCCGGCAGCTGCTTGCACCTTTGGATCATCCTGGGGTTGGAGCCATTCAGACACTGGTAGCCAAAGAACCAGTCCTCCTTCCAGTGCTCCATACAATACTCTTGGTTAAACAGATACAATACAGTTTTATATACTATATGATTACAGTGAAATAAGGCAGTGGTGTAAGTGGCAGTGGGTGACAGGGCCACAGTCTGTCATTAGGTGTCCCCCAGGGCTCAGTGCTTGGTCCTCTCCTCTTCGTCCTGTATGTCTTCCCTCTTGGTCACATCATCCCTCGCCATGGCCTTCAGTTTCATTGCTACGCTGATGACATCCAGCTTTACATCTCTACCAAACCCACCAGCTCTGCCCCTCACTGACCCCTGACCAGCTGTCTCATGGAAAGAAAATCAACACCATCAATTAGCACTAACAGCACTAATTATTATTTAAGTTATCATTATTAGACCTATTATTATTATTGTTATTATGCAGTCCTGCTATGATCAGTCCTATTATGATTAGTCTTTTTCTTCTTCCTCTTCTTCCTCTTAATGTTATTCATTATTATTATTGTTGTTGTTGCTGTTGTTATTACTACACTTGTCTATGTGATACATGCATTGTACTGTGTTCTGCACTGTACTCCTTGTTCTCTGTTCACCTCTCCCTCTCTCTCTCTTTACCCTTCTGATTGAGAGAGAACATGGAGCAGAACCCAACAACATGTCAGTCACATCACCAGATCTGCTTTTCTTCCATCTTAGAAACATTGCCTATCTTAAAAATGACAATATCAGATGGAAAATGCGGATTGTTCACAAAAAAAAGTGTGCAGAATGTATAACAGAAAACCGCCTGGCCTTGTATTTTACCAGAGCCATTTTTCCTGTGAGTTAATTGATATTATTTATTTAGAGAGTCTGCAGCACATATTTACCCACCAGCTATGGGGCTTCGCAGCTTCCAGAAAATCCGTCTGAAATCCTCCAGATCATTCCAGGACTTTCCAAAGGTGATGGCCAGCTTCTTCAAAGACAACTCCAGCAATCTGGGACGAGGTTATTTTCACAGCTTTACACAGTACTTTCAAGTAATGAGAAGATAATCAACACCAGAGGCACAGTCAGGCTGGCACTGTGCACAACGGACAACACAATAATCTCCAGTCTGATTTTATTTTATTTTTTTGATAATGTAAGACCCTATAACATTCACCAGAAATGATTACATTACACCATGTCTAACATATTTAGATTTTCAAATTTGATTTTGATTTGATCAAAGTGAGTCACACTACACTATATATGATGAAGTGCACAAATACGTGTGTGTGTGTGTGTGTGTGTGTGTGTTCACATGCATCGCCTACGCATAGTGTAAGGATCCCTCAAAGTCACTCCTCTTCTCATTGTCAAAGCGAACGTCTTGATGCAAGTCTGCTTCTGTACTGGCGTCAATGCATTTAGGTATACCTGGAGCCCATGCTACCCATCTGACACACACACACACACACACACATACAGACACACACAGACACGCACAATATGATGCAAAATATTGCTATACATATATACGACACAAAAACACAAGAAACTGAAGAGATGTGTGACTGTGTGTCATTGTGTGTATGTATGTATGTGTTTGTGGGTGTGTGTGTTGGACCTGTATATTTTCTGTCTCTCCTGCAGTTCTGTCTTTCTGTGTGTCAGCAGTTGAGGTAAGGAGTCATCCTTCCATCTCTTAGCTGCAGAAAAAGACAGGAAGAGAGAGAGGAGGAATGAGTATTATAGCACCCTGTAGCAAATACAAGGGCAGTGGAAAACTAACTCGGAATCCTGATTTATGACCACCAGTCACCATGAGGCGAACAACATCCAACAGAAGCAACATCACCGACAAACAAATGAATGAAAGAAAGACAGTAGAGCTCTGGTCCACAATCTGTAGTACAGAACACAAGCCGAGGTGGGCGTGGCCGTGTGTCAACCGAGTCAGAGGACCCCCACATGGCCCTGTTTGAAGGAACTACAAAAAATGGAAGTGGCTGTGGCCCAGTTTGTGTGAGCAATTAATATGTTGCCTCTTAGCCCAAGACCAGCAGCAAAATGTTGGGAACAGTGTGCTAAACACTGCAAAAACTCAAAATCTTACCAAGATTATTTGTCTTATTTCAAGTCAAAAATGTCTTATTACTAGTCAAAATATCTCATTACACTTAAAATAAGACATGAGCACCTCAGAAGTAACTTGTTTATAGACAATTGTCTCTTGTTTCAAGTGAAAATTTGCTTGAAACAAGTGAAAATTTGCTTGTTTCATTGGCAAAATTTGTTTCTTGTTTCTAGCTAATTTTCACTTATTTCAAGTGAATTTTCACTTTTTCCACTGGCAAATTTTGCCAATGAAACAAGCTTTTAAGATTTTGCGTTTTTGCAGTGAAGGCTGTGATAATCTCATTTGGTGGGTGTGTCAGAGGTGTTAGCCAATCAGCAGTGACGTACGTATGACCCCAGTGTATTAAAAAGGCAGTGGGGATGCAAAAATGGAGGATCTACTTGTACAGTGGCAATAAATATGAGCCCCAACTATGACTTTAAATCATGGAGCTTCATGGTTTCAGCTTAAAATGGCAAATTAAAAAAAATAAATAATGAGTTCACTTACAAATCAGCACTTAAGCTCTATAAATAGGCCACACAGAAACATCTGGTTTGGACAACAATGGAAGCCAATGTTGGCCAGAGTATGAGGGGTGAGAACTAAACGAGGATGGGGAGGATGAGGAGGAAAAAAAAGGTGAAGAAGCAAGATGAGGTCTGATGGCCAGACCCACAAAGACAGAGATTTTGCTCAATTCTTTTTCTCTTCTTTTTTCTAGCACAAAAGGAGTGGAGTCTTACAGTAGAGCATATGAGAAAAAAAAAGCTTCCCCCCCTTATTTGCACTGATAGTGTGTTATGTTCAGAATACACATCCATATTTTACACATTAATTTACTGCAACCTGCTGCCTTGTGTTGAGAAAAAAAAAAAAAAAAAAAAACAACAGCCACAAGAGTTAATCATTTTCACTGTCAGTGTGTAGTTGGTGCTTCACGTTGTTTCTTCAAATGATGGTGTGTATGTCATGTATCCAACACAAAAACAAAAGTTTTTAAAAGAGTTTGACAAGACGTGTTTGCTTTGGCAATACATGGTTTGGTTTGGGGGCTTGTGGTTGGTGTGCAGAGATCAGAAAAAGTGTAGCAAGCTTCAATTTCACAAAAGGCACTGAGGTGACAGTAGCCTGGGGTTCAAAATCCCACGGTGGCAAAAACACAAAAACTAGTTTCCACATCAGACAGAAGCTGTAACTCGCCAGCTGTGATGTGAGAACAGAAACGGGGCACATGTTGGCCAGAGAGCAGCTCCACTGGGGCCGCTGGGGGGGAAGTGAGGACAGTCAGGGCATTTGTTACTCCTCTCAAGTATATTTTCAAAATCACAGGGCAACTAGCAGCTATGCCACCCGGGCATCCAGTATGAGCCGTACCTGTCCCCTCCCTCAGCTCCACCTTGATGTCTCCTATAAGCCAGCGGTAACACGGGAAGGTCAGCACTCTGTCTTCGTCTGGAGGCTTGACGGTCACATAGCGGCAGAACCAGTTGTCCTCCACCCAGTACCTCTGCTTCTCCAGTCGAACCAGCAGCACCGAGCCCAGGCGGGAGGGGCTGCACACCTTGTATTCATCCACCTGATAGGCATGGAAGAATCGGGGATGTAGAGGAAAAAAGAGAAGAAAGAAAATGAGAACTGATCACCAATCAAACCAAGATTCCCTTTACTTTCTTACCTCCATTGCAACTTCCCGCAAGCACCTTGTGCAACCTCCCCTTCTTTTAGCGAGAGAAGATAAACTAATGAAAAACAAGGTGAACAACATTTTTGTTAACTGAAATAAAAATGAAAATCAGGCTTTACTACAAAAAACGATAACTGACTGAAACTGTGTTGTGTCTGTACAAAACTAAAATGAACAAAAATTACAGAGAAAATGTTTATAGCTTTCATCCTCGTCAGTTCATTTGTTTGCTCATGTGTCCTCAGTGAAGTCTAAATTGTCTGAACTTTCTTAAATGCACCATAAACTGCACCTGTGCAAAAAACACAAAAACACAAAAAATGCAAAAATATGCCAAACTGTAATAGCCTTGGGTCAGACACACACTTACTGCTCCTCTGCAGAAATCCAGGCCGGGGTTGTCCAGCAGGGTGCGCTCACTCTCCCCCTTCTCCCCCACCAGAGTCACATAGATGTAGTTGTTGGTGCCGGAATATTCTGATGTACCAGTTGCCACAGTTACAGTGTAGACCTCCATCTACAGACACACACACACACACACACACACACACACACACACACACATGCAAAATCCCACTGAGCAACAGTATCTCTTCTACCAGGGAGTCCTGGTCAAGAGGGCAGCAGAGCGCTAAACACTACTCGTCCAAAAACACACCAAACAACCACAAATTAAAAAGTGCAGATTGATCTGTCATATCAAAGTTCGGACATAGTTCACAATCAAGGCAGGTCAGGCTCAGGGTTACCTCAGACAACATCAAGTTTCCTTTAAAATATTCTTTAAAATATAGTTTTGAATGTATTTAAATGATTTTGTTCCATGCCCAAGGTGCACGGAGAGAGAAGCCAGGTTTACCAAACTCTGACTTCACTTTTGGAAGATTTGAGGAATTAAAAATAAAAGGTTGGAAATATCAGATGGTAAATAAATACACTATAGGGACAAAAGTATTGGGCCACCTTCACATTCCACCACTCCCACTGTCTGTGGGAGTTTTTGCCTGTTCATCCAGAAGAGCATTTGTGAGGTCAGACACTGATGTTGGATCAGAGGGCCTGGCTCATAATCTCTGTTCTAGTTGATCCCAAAGGTGTTGGATGGGGTTGAGGTCAGGGCTCTGTGTGGGCCAGTCAAGTTCTTCCACACCAAACTCAGCCAGCCACGCCTTTATGGAGCTGCTTTGTGCACTGGAGCTCAGTCCTGCTGGGACAGAGAAGGGCCTTCACCAAACTGGTCCCACAAAGCTGGAAGCAGAGAATTGTCCAAAATGTTTGCATGAAGCATTAAGATTTCCCTTCAACGATTTCACCAAACCCAGACTCGTCCATCAGACTGCCACGCTCCAGAGGCCAGTGGCTGCATGCTTTACACCGCTCCATCCGATGCTTGGTGTTGTGCTCGATGATGTGAGGCTTGCGTGCGGCCGCTCGGCCATGAAGCTCCCGGCGCTCAGTTTCTGTGCTGATGTTGATGCCAGAGGAGGTTTGGAGCTCTTCAGTTACTGAGTCAGCAGAGCGTCGGCCACTTTTACGCACTATGATCAGCGACCCCGCTCTGTAACTTCATGTGGTCTGCCACCTGCTGGCTGAGCTGCTGTGGTTCCTAAACGCTTCAGCTTTGCACTAATCCCACTTCCAGCTGATGGTGGAATATCTAGGAGGGAAGAAACTTCACCAGCTGACTTGTTGCAGCGGTGGATTCCTATTACATTACTATTACAGCACCACACTCAAATACAGTGAGCTCTTCAGAACGAGCCATTCTTTCACAAATGTTTGTAAAGGCAGACTGCATGGCCAGCTGCTGGATTTTCTACATTTTCTACATGATGACTGAATGAAACATCTTCAGTGATTAAGAGGTGTGGCCCCATACTTTTGTCCATATAGTGTAACTAAAACAATGACTAACTATTCCGTTTCCTCCTGAGTTTCATCAAGACAGTATTTAAGAGTAAGTGTATTTAAATTCTCAACTGAAAGCCAGTCTGGGGGTGTAAAAAAAAACAAAAAACAATCTGCTGGTGGATCATGAGAAACACTATAACTTGATGACTAACTACATTCCTACTGCAGTTAGTCTAACTGCATTGCTACACTTCTCATGGTGACTGAACATGATGCAGCGACAATGATCAGTTAAGGTGGGAGGTTAAGGTGGGAAATGAGCTCACGTATTGCATCAGCACTTTATTTCCTTAGCATTTCATCAGTGGTAAAAGTGACTGTGTTTCAATTACGCTTTATTTTTAATTCTGTCTTCTTTCTTTTGATTGTGTATTGTCTGTCCATGTATGTACTTATTCAATAAAAAAGAAATTATAAAAGTGACTGTGTGCTCTAGGTTGCCGAGATTGAGCCTCCCCATTTTGGTAGCAGTCTTCTTCAGCACATTGCAGACAACCAGACTGACTGTCTTTTGTCTCTGTAGAGAAATGAATTCCACCTCTGACTAAGGTGACCAAATGAGTGGCAGTGGAACAACCTTTCAATCAGTCGATGTTGTCTGATATTACAGTGAGTCAGTCCAGAGGGGAGTTTCACAATGTCTCATGCATCAAACAACAAGAAACAAGGGCTACCGTAAGGAAATGATCTCCACATTGAGTACCAATACCAAAAAATGTTGGCATTTTATGTTTCTGCAGACCAAGGATGTATTGAAATGTCACATTTTCAAGTTTTGTGAAGTAGTATAAAGTGAGCTTCTGCTGTTGCCATGGCATGGTGAACCAGAATCACAGAAATACTCTAATTTGCTGAGCTCACACTTGTTCTACCCATTCAGTCTCTATGCTTGTTACCAGGTGGTTTGCACCCTGCTGATGTTTGTAGCCCCTCGATGATGTCTGTAAAGCCATTTGTTAAATGTTCTATAGGTGAAGGCACCAAAGACAAAATGATGTTTCTTTTTAAGAGACCCCCCCACACGCACACCAAATTAAATGTAGGCTGTTCCCTCTGTGTTTGCTCATTCGATCAAAAGCATGTCATTGAAGGCCAAATAACAGATTTGATTTAACTAGACAGTTGGAATATCATTATCATTAGTTTCATAGGGACCAGAAAAGATGTTTGGACAGCCTACCAAGGGAAAAACTCTGAGGCTTCTAGAAAAAAGCAGAAGGATATGCAGGTTATCCTATATTATAAGCTAGTGTGATAAGATTATAAGATAGTGTGAGCCGTGCTGTTGGTGGTTCTATACCAGCTTCTTCACTGCAGGTTGCAGCAGGTCTGGTGACGCCATCCTGCACTCGTGGCTGTAAATTAAAAGTTCAACCAATAAAACCTTCACAAACCTTTAAACATCCTCTCTCGTCCACCATATCCCTTTGAATGAAACTGTGTTTCTCTCCCAAACTGAAATCCTACTGGGTTAGGGTTAGGGTTAGGGTTTGGTCTGTCCTATTGGTTTGCACTTGTGACTGCTGAGAGCAACAGAGGTAAAGAGACGCTGCTATCGAAACGATACACGATCTCATCTGGTCTTGGGATAAACTGGCAGGTTTTATAATGTTGCTCACGACATTCTTCTGCAGGCACTTGCAAGCTTCAACCCGTCTCATTGTGCATCTTTGGTGTAAAGTTGCCTCTAACAAAACAAGAACACCTCAACACCCCTCTTTTAAAAATATTGCCCTCCAGTGCCCATTGTCCCGTTGAGAAACGCTAAGACTGAGCGCTGGTCTCAGACCTGAGGTTGTGGATTCAAATTCTGCAGAGTATTTTTTTTGCTCCACATGAAAACTAGGGCTGACATTGAAGCATTGCTCCTTTCAACCGTGTAAAATGTCATGCATTCAAATTGAAATTCCTCTGAAGTTTACCTAAGGTAAAGACTGCTTATTGTGCTTGGCCCCAGCCCCCTGGACGTGTTTCAAAGGCTTCAAACGCCCTGACCTGAAAAATGGGCGGGAGTTCCTGAGTAGGTTTCTAGGCTTGAAAATGGTGAAATTCAAAGGTATTGAATAGTGATGCAAAACGTCAGCTCTCATCAGCGTCAGTCCATAACTACTGTTATCAGCATTCAACAGATGAAGATCAGATGAATGCTACTCTCATGCTTTTGCACAGCTACAAACTAATCCAGACTGATAAATAAAACATAGAATGACCCATACTAGAAAAGTCAGCAGGAGCATTTTCTCCACATAGCAATGGAACAGCACAAGAGCAGAACTGTGTAAATAATTACACAAGACAGAAATCACAGTAGTCAGTGTGTATGTATGATTAAAAAAAACAAATGGAAGCAAATATTCTCACCTTAGTCCACACAGAGTAATGTCCAGTATGTTTCTGCTGCCGTTTTTCCCCTCCTCCTCTCTGTTTCTGGGTCACCGGTCTGGCCCCTTCTTTTCCCTTTCACTGTTTGTATTCTGACACTCTTCTTCCTTCCTTCCTCCGCCCTCCTCTCTTTATTCTTCTCTCTTCCTGGGTTAAAACTCAACCTGAGGCCTGTAATGAGTAGTCAGCCATAGCCCTGTCAACAGACAGTTATCTTTTAGCGTTTCAAAATGTTTGCAAAATCTCCTCTTGCGGGCGAAAATTAAGCAACTGCTCTCAGATGCGCTTTAGCTGCAATCTCTTTATTCAGCAGGGCTCTCTCTCTCTCTCTCTCTCTCTCTCTCTCTTTCTGGCTCTCTCTCTCTTTCTCACACAGCCAATTTGTTTATGTCAATAATCAGACCACAGCCTTCTCACACATATACACACACCGAACTGCAAAAGGGAAGTCGGGTTATTATATGGGGTTCATACAGTCAGCCACATAATGGAGCTCTGTCTCTGGCATGCCAGTGGCAGCAGATGTAAAATATGTAAACAACTTCACTGGTACATAGATATGCAAACAAAACACTGCAGCTGAACATTGCAAAAACAAATCCAAAGCATTACATCGATATAAGGGAACGTCGATATGAAACGAATGCGTGTTTTCAATGAATACGTCTCTTTTTCTGGGGTTAAAAATCCAAAGCAGGTGGAAAGCATTAGATGTTTCCTAGTGCTGAACTTCATCTGAACTCATCAGAGTGAATCCCTTATCTCTCACCATCCCCTCGACACCCAGTGCACTGCGTTTCCAAACTAGGCTGCTTTAAACGTCAGTTCTCCAGTTAAACAGCGCTGAAGTTTTCTCACCGTCAGAACAGAGCGCAACATAGTTGTGATGATAGTTATGATGCTGTGGTGGTTTGCCTACTTCCTTGTTCTGATGACTATATGCATCTTTATCTAGGCGTGCCCCCTCTGAATGTGTGACATTATTAAGTGTCATGTGGCTCTGATGTGTTATTATTGATTTATAGCTCTTCATGCTGTTATTTTCTACTTTTTTCCCCTCGAGGTGACTGAAAGTTAGGCCTGTCTCCTGGCATTGCCTGCGATGATGTGTGCAAGGTCTGACCTCATAGAGCGTTCTAAGATGTTTATTAATGCCAAGTAGGTGAAAGGCTTTTGGACATTTTTAATTAATTGTATTTATGTTCATCTGTGGAACCAGATGTCCCTCTGACATCGCAGGGTAAACATTCAGAGTGCATGCACACACACAAACACATCACTGTTAAGTGGGTTGCAAGGATGAGTCAGCATCACACACAAGGTGAGAGTTAAGAATTTATCCATGCAAACATTTTTTTTTCCACTGAATCGCTCAGTTAATTGTGGTTAATTGCGGCGTGAGTCAATTCATTTTGAAAGAGCAACAGCCAATAGGGACGTTCCAAAATTCAGCCAACCAATCGTGTTACTTTGATCACTCACACTCTCACTCAGCGACACACTCGTCTCGAGGGCTGGCCCCTCCTGGGTCCAGCCAGCAATGAAAGAAAAGTCATCCATGTCACCCTGATGCATTGTTTCATGCCTCACTCATGCAGAGACAGAAGGCTCCATGCTGACACTTCAACACAAACTGTCCAGCAGAAACACTTTAGCAGAGATTAATAGTGCAGTATCATTTAGTGGTAACACAATATGCAGCTCTATCATAGTTAACTTTATCCAGTTATTTTGAACTTTACCGTTACATTAAAAATCAAACCTATTTTTTAAGATTTAAGTTTAAGTTTAAATGGATGAAGGCAGTTTTTTCCTGCAGGGGTAAAAAAAAATATCTAAGCTTTTTTGCATTGCAGCCACCTCTGCTCTCTGGTTATGGTAAGAGTTGGTCATTCCTAAACACAGTCTGGATTGGACAATTAACCAAACCTTGCTCTCATCTCATCTGCCTGGATCACTGCGGCAGCTAAATGAACAGAAATCACTCGACCATGACTGGCACTTACCTTTGGCAGAGGGCCTTGGGTGGAGATGTGGAGATAAGTTTCTCTCTTCCTCCGTTCCGGGAGAACGCCAGCAGAGCAGACACCAGCACCTGGAGCAGACTCTCCGATGTTATCTGATCTAGTGAGCCATGTTTGGCTTCTACGGCGTATATCGGGGAAAAGTTAGGAAAATTCCAAGGGCCCTTGCCTAACAGGGGGCCCAAAAAATAGGTAAAAACCAATATAAAATTATTAAACAATCATCATGTAAATATATATGTATTTTTTTTTCATGGGGCCCAAAATTCCTGGCAGCGCCCCTGTCTACGCCCAAAATGTGTTGAATTTCATTCTCACTGGTGGCTGAACCACTCTGCTTTCTTTAAGGAGGTCCAATAAAGCCATTTGTTTTCAGCCATATAGCCGTTTAAAGGGGGAGGAAATCAGATTACCTCCAAAGTGATTAATTAATGCCTCTTTGGTGTGCCTGGTTTTGTTCTAAAAAATAATCATCACCACTTTGACATGGTCTGATTAATCGAAGATGTTACGCAGATTTGGACTTTGGCTGCTGTTTCCAAAATGGAGGAACTATTTTCTGCTGTGGGTTGTGCATCCTTGTGCTGTTTTCCACTTTCTATCTACTTCATTTGTTTTGGAGCCGTACACTCGCAGTGAAGCTCCTGCTCTAATGACATGGAAAGAGTTAATGGACCAAACTTTGTGGACGCATTACACTTTAAAAATTCCATGTGGAAAAACCCGACCTATCACTTTGAGGGCCTGAAAAAACAGGAACTAGCAGGCATTTTAACCTTTCAAATCGACTCACAGGATGCGCTCAATCTGTGATCCAACACAATAACACCCTCTGGTTATCACCACTTTCCTCTCTGTGATGTTTATTTCTTTTATAACAAAGGATATGACACAACAGTGACAAAAAAAGAGCATTAATGATGTATACCAAGAACAAAACCAAACACTATCGACAAAACATAGAAATACAAGACCACCACTTCATACGCTAAGATAATATGTACTGTATACAAGAACAATGTCTAGTGTTAAAGAAAACAAGCCTCCCAATCAAATACATTTTATATAGCTTTACCTCTCTGCTGAGACAGCTCGGCTGAACATTATAAAATGAATTTCCCTGGGTAGCTAGTTCTTTAAACTTTCTGTACAACTGTGAAACCAGTCCTTGCCGGTTGCAAAACTTTTAGAAAGCAGGCTGAGATGTGACACATTCAATTGTAATATTTCCCAAAAGAAAGAAAATGATCGAAGATGGCAAAAATATTGAGAGGAATGAAACTGGAGGCCACATTTTTATGAGTATAATAACATTGTGAACAAAGAATAAGATGTCAAGAAATAAGAGAGAGATCCTGTATGAGGTAACTAAACTGTGGAGGAGCCACTAGTGATGTCCTAACAGTATCTGCTGTCTCCACAACAGCCTTTTAACCCAGTCCAAATGTCAAGACATGCACTCACTGAGGCTTTGTTTCTCATACCACTCAAGACTAAGTTTGAATTTAACAGTAATCATGAAATATTTGTTCCCAGTATTTTAACAGTAGCATCAACATGATTATTATATGAAAGAAAACCGAATGTGGCTCAAAGAGCAAAGCAGAGCAGATACAAAATGACCATGTAATCCAAGAAGGCCTATTGGAGCTGTGCTAATGAAGCTCGATGACTGCACGACTCTGACAGCATGCAAATGAAGGCATCATCTGAGACGCTGTCCAATCAAAGTCTGGATGGATGTGGATGCAACAAACTGAGGAGACGCTGAGCCCAAATCAGGCCGACTGACCTGAAGCAGGTCCTTCAGTGCTGACCTCAAACAGCCTGAGCAGAGCACACCGCTCATGTGCACAGCAGACAAGCCTAGACCTGCTGTTACCAGTCCAGTCTAAACTGGATCAGTCCAGTTTGTGTTGGCTTCTTCTTCTCTCTCTCTTTTTTTTTTTTTTATGAGCGGTTGGATCCAGAGGCACCATCTTCATCATCAGGTGGACAGGCGATAAAATCAGCTAACATCGAGGCCATGGCTTCATCATCCATCTGAGTGAGGAGAGAGGGAAGACTGGTTCAAACAAAACAAATAGAAAAGAAACAAAAACATATTATATCATTCATATATTCCCCAATATAGAAATTTGGGAATTAACTACACTCTCTGATGTCATCACGGCTTCACTTCCTTGCAGCCGGCACCAGACTGCACTGCCAGTTGCATCACTGCTCGGTAAAGGCTGGGTGACATGGTGGTGTCCAACACTACTGGGTGTTTTTCTGGTGGGACCGGGGGCTCCTCGGGCTCTACAGACCACACGTGTCTCATGGTGTTGGGGGTCCGCCTGAACAAGTGGACGCTCGACGTGGAGCTGTGTGTCCTCGTCCTGTGCGCTGTCTTCCTCTGCCTTTCCATGATCCAGTACAATGACTACATTTTCATCAATCTAACCAAGTCCATGCAGGATCCTGCCTGGACATGGCCATTATTATGTATAGATTATATAATAGCTAATTGATATACAGTGTCTCCTGCCCTGCTACAGAAGCAGCACATAATAATGCCTTGTAGATAACTCTTCGGTCAGTACAGAACAACACAGTATCATCCGCAAACAGCTCAGATCACACACCGTCAGCTGAGGAGAAGTGTGTCTTTTACAGGTCTGGTGACGGTTAAAGAAGTGCTGGTTTGCGTAATGCATCGTGACAAAAATCACAACCATGGTTAAAACACAGATTGTGATCAGGCAGAGAGCTATTGCACTGCAGGATGTGTTGATCCAGGCCGAATGATATCTTGAGTGAAAAGCTTCATATAACATGTAGAGCAGTCAATCTTCAACCTTCAACCAAACAAATTTGACATAAAGTGTAAAAAACAACTACGGTATTTTTCCAATTACACAAATGCAAATGCCGTTTTATCAGTTTGAAGATCGAAGGGTTGAAGACAGTTGGTTACCCATCATGCACTTGATGGGTAACCATACAGCTGCACTGCGTGGTGTGAGGGAAGTATTTCTCGACTGTTGCAGAATCTTCAACCTTGTTTACAGAGCTAAAAACATCTGAATGTTTGGATGTGTTCTAAGCCGTCTAATTTTTGGCAATTAATATTTGATCTGCTTTCTACAATGACTGACTAAATCCATACTAAAGCCACCCTTGCCTTATTTGGTGTGGAAACACAACATCTTATTTTAAGCAATAATAACCTCTTTCATTACATAAAGTCTTTTGTCTCCTGTCCCACTGGTGGCCACGTGACAACTTCTGATGAGACGGAGAGAACATGTGCACAATATGATGTATTTTATGAAGCAAGTATATGGTTAGATGGAGGCGACTGATAAGTTTACATCGCTATGGCAACATTTCCTTAGTGATGTACGTTCATGGCTGACTAAAATGTCTCTGGTGTTTGTGTGTAACTAGGGCTGTTGGACAAGTAGCATGTGCCTGCAAGTTCACAGACCCCTAACAACTTTTTTTTTTTTTTTTTTTCGACATTGTGGTTGTTTTTGTTGTTATTACTACTGGCAGTATCATTATATGATGTAGTTACCAACATGCTAAACTATAACTATTATTTTATTTGTGTAGCTATATATTTCTTTATTTTTTAGATTCCTTGAATATTTTCATTTGAAAGGACAGGACATATCTATCGGTCAAAAGGTGTTTATACAGTGAATTGTTAGATTTGTGTAAACAAAAACCAAGAAATAAACTGTTAAAATATCTAACCAACTAAATAAAAAACTAAAAATAATAATAAATATATAATAATAACACAATAAATAATAATAACACAAGCACATACACTATATTACCAAAAGTATTCGCTCACCTGCCTTTACTCATACTATGAACTGAAGTGTCATCCCATTCTTAACCCATAGAGTTCAATATGATGTCGGTCCACCTTTTGCAGCTATTACAGCTTCAACTCTTCTGGGAAGACTGTCCACAAGGTTGAGGAGAGTGTTTATAGGAATTTTTGACCATTCTTCCAAAAGCGCATTGGTGAGGTCACACACTGATGTTGGTCGAGAAGGCCTGGCTCTCAGTCTCCGCTCTAATTCATCCCAAAGGTGTTCTATCGGGTTCAGGTCAGGACTCTGTGCAGGCCAGTCAAGTTCATTCACACCAGACTCTGTCATCCATGTCTTTATGGACCTTGCTTTGTGCACTGGTGCACAGTCATGTTGGAAGAGGAAGGGGCCCGCTCCAAACTGTTCCCACAAGGTTGGGAGCATGGAATTGTCCAAAATGTTTTGGTATCCTGAAGCATTCAAAGTTCCTTTCACTGGAACTAAGGGGCCAAGCCCAGCTCCTGAAAAACAACCCCACACCATAATTCCTCCTCCACCAAATTTCACAGTCGGCACAATGCAGTCTGAAATGTACCGTTCTCCTGGCAACCTCCAAACCCAGACTCGTCCATCAGATTGCCAGATGGAAAAGCGTGATTCATCACTCCAGAGAACGCGTCTCCACTGCTCTAGAGGCCAGTGGCGGCGTGCTTTACACCATTGCATCCGACGCTTTGCATTGCACTTGGTGATGTGTGGCTTGGCTGCAGCTGCTCGGCCATGGAAACCCATTCCATGAAGCTCTCTGCGTACTGTACTTGGGCTAATCTGAAGGTCACATGAAGTTTGTAGCTCTGTAGCAATTGACTGTGCAGAAAGTCGGCGACCTCTTTGCACTATGCGCTTCAGCATCCGCTGACCCCTCTCCGTCACTTTACGTGGCCTACCACTTCGTGGCTGAGTTGCTGTTGTTCCCAAACGCTTCCATTTTGTTATAATAGAGCTGACAGTTGACTGTGGAATATTTAGGAGTGAGGAAATTTCACGACTGGATTTGTTGCACAGGTGGCATCCTATGACAGTTCCACGCTGGAATTCACTGAGCTCCTGAGAGCGGCCCATTCTTTCACAAATGTCTTGTTTCACAGTCTGCATGCCTGAGTGCTTGATTTTATACACCTGTGGCCAGGCCAAGTGATTAGGACACCTGATTCTGATCATTTGAATGGGTGAGCGAATACTTTTGGTAATATAGTGTATCATAGATCAGCAATCATGGCTTGAATAATATATGGGAAAAGGACATATTGTGTAAGAAATAAAACAAATATGCTCAGTTCACAGTTCTAGTAAATACACATACCTTTTTCTTCTCTGTGCTTTGCCCCGCCTCTTCCTCCTTCTGATCCTCCTCTCTCTTCCTCTTCACTCCTTTTCCATCCTCTGCGTCCCCTTCTCCTTCTCCTGGTGTCCCCTGCTCTTCCGCTCCTTCTTGTTCTATCTTCTCTCCATCTTTCTCCTCTTCCTCACTCTCTTTCTCGCTGGCGGCGGCTGAGGTTTCTGGATGTGCGGGAGCCGAGTCGCCGTCTGGTTTGGCTGCTGGCTGCTCCTCCTGCTGATCGGGCGGCTGGCCGTCACTGGCGCCGGCCTCCTGTGCAGCTTCTCCTCTTTGCTCCTGTTGAGCAGAATCAACTGCAAGTCAACAACCCACTTTTCACTTGAGTGACTCTGAAACAAAACCATCTCCATCTTCAGAGCTCAGTGTTCAACAGCCAGTGGAGAGGACACTGCCGGGTAGATGAACACTACGACACCAAGGAGCTGCTGATGTGCGACGGGATTTTAAATTAAAAGTTACAGGAAATATGATGCAAAACTTCCAACTGTTAATAACTATTCTGAGATAGAGACCAGAGAAGTACTTTCCCTGTTTCCACATGAGTGAGGGTGGTGTGTGATGGGAGTCTGTTTATAGCTAGAAATATCCAGCAGGTAATTATGGGGTTATTCACCTGAAATTTTATGTTTATTTATGACTTTATAGGCCATAGAAGAAATCCACTGACAAATTTGAACTATCAAAACATTCGTCTTCTTCCTCTGGATAATACCGGTCACACTCAAAATATTGTGCACTTAAATGTTATCACTCTGTATAATGTATTGTACCATGGTCTGGGTGAATACTATTTCCTGATTAAAACTGTGTACTGCGCACATTGTTCAGCTCAAGTTTAATCACCGCTGTAAATTCATAACGTAACGTAACGTAACCATAGCAACATTAAAAAGCCCTCTCCAAGGCTCGGCCTGAAACTGCTTAAACAATAAATCTAAGAAAAAAAGTGTGTGGCCCCACTTTATTGTAAAATTAATTCGAAATATTACTATGGCCCAACACTTTATTAAGACATTGTGTTTTTTACATCCAACAGCAACAACAGAGCGAAGCTGCCATGAAGAAGAGTAGAGAGAGAAGAGAGAGAGCTGCAGCTGGACTAGCTGATCTATTCCTCTATTCTATTCTTTTATTAACCAGTGCTTTTTAATGTAACTTGTATGTTTTTATTGTTGTATGGGATCTTTTAATAGCTTGTTTTATCATTGTTTTATGTGTATTTATTTGTTATTTGTTTTACGGTAAAGCACTTTGTAACCTTGGTTTGGAAAGATGCTATATAAATAAAGTTATTATCATTATTATATTCTCAGTTTGGGATGTGCAGAACTGGTATCCATGGTGTTGTGACTGCTTGCTGTTCCTGATTTGCGTGTATCAAACGGTTATGAAAAAAATGAGGAGTTTAAAAATGTAAATCAAAATGTAAAAATGTACTGAAAGAAAACAATTGTAATCGATTTCAAAATTCAAAGAACATTTTAAGTAAATGTCTAAAAAATGTCTGATAACGGAGTTTCACATGGAAACTAAATGACCAAAACCATAAGTTCATCTTCAGCTCTTACAGGATGAATGCTGCTTTCAAATGCAGTTTTAACATGTGATCTTTTCCATGACACCATATTTGCTGACAACCACGGGATGAAATACAGTTTTAATGCAGAGTCACCTCAAGTGGCTTTTAAGACGACTGTATCTGGACACTGTGGGACCTACCTGTTGATTCTGAGTGGCTGAGCCCTCCTCTGAGGAGGCAGTCAGCTGAGCCTCACTGGCTCCCTGCTCCCACGACCGGCCCTCCTCCTGTGGTGCTCCCTCTCCTCCTCCCTCTGCCTCCTCCTCTGGCTCCTGCCGCTCATCCAGCGCTCCTCCCGTCACACAGAGGATCTGAGGCATAGTGGGGTCATCCATCCGTTCACTCTCATCCTCCTCTCCCTCTCCTTCCCTGGCCTCCTCCAGGACTCCAATGCTCTCCACTTCCTGCACTTTCATCCTCTCTTCTCCAAACAGCGCCCTGTTGGCTTGGATCTCCTCTATTCCTCCTTCTGCTTCTCCCTCCACACTGAAACCACCTATCTCTTCCTCTTCAACTGCTCCTCGAAGCACCTTCCCCTCCTCTATTCCTAGCCCTCCCCTCCTGTCCTCTGCTCCCTCCAGTGGAGGGATATCTCCATCCTCCTCCTCCTCTTCCTCCTCCTCTTCCAGCTCTTCTGCCTCCTCCTCGTCATACTCTTCATACTCCTCCCCTTCATAAAACTCATCTTCAGCAAAATCGCTCCCATCCTCCTCCTCTTCCTCCTCCATACCCTCCTCCTCTTCCAGCTCGTCATCATCTTCCATCTCCTCCTCCTCCTCCTCTTCGTCATCTGAGCTGTTGATGTTGATGACGGCTGAGTCTTCGTTGCTGGCGGGCTGTGGCTGGTGCTGGTGGAGATGCCGTCCCTGCTGGTTCAACTGGTTCTGCAGCTGGTGCATCTGCAGCGGCAGGCCCATGGGACTGGGCTGGCCCTGCGTGGAGGGCTGCATCAGCATCTGCTGGAGCTGGGGCCCACCTGGTAACGACTCGCCCAGAGCGCTGGGCGGAGCTGTGAGGGGGGTGGAGTTCAGTGGTGGGACCAGGGAGACCAGAGAGGCGCTGGAAGGAGGGAAGGAGTTGATGGGTGTGGTGGTTGACGTGGTGAGGAGGGAGGAGGAGGAGGAGGGGAGGTCATTGGCAAGTGAAACCCCATCAATTGTTGTTGGCGCAGTGGTGGTGGTGACCCCAGTAGCCCCGCCCTCTCCACCTGGTAACGCCACACTAGTGGCCCCGGGGGTGATGGAGGCCAGGTTTTGTGCTGCCGAGTTTGCGGTTATTGACGCTTCATCCTGCTGGTTCTCCATGCTCAGCATCCCCGGAGGAACGATGACCACGCTGTCGTCTGAATCACTGGCCAGCGATATCTCTACATCCTCTGCTTCCTCCTTGTCATAGCGGACAAACACAGGCCTCTGTCCCTCGGGGGGGCCCAGCCCAGCCAGGTCTGGCTGGGGGTGGCCGTGAGGGGAGAGAAGCATGTCTCCTGGGGTGGGAGCCTGGCCTGGCAGCCCTGTGGGAACCAGGGAGAGGTGGTTTTCAAGGGAGCCCAGCAGAGCGGCGGGACCCAGGCTGAGGGAGTGTCGAGTGGGGAAGGGAGGGCCAGGGGAGGGGCCCCCCAGGAGTGTGGGTAGAGTGAGTCCAGAGGAGGGTCCTTGGGAGGGGGGGAGGACCGGGGCGGTAGGTGTGGGTTTGAAGGTGAGAGGTGGTAAGGGCAAGGAGATGGATGGGTTGCGGGGGTGGAGGAGTGAGTTACAGACGGTCAGAGCCTCAGTGCAGAGTGAAGACACCTGTGGTGGGGGCCGACACAGAAAGAGTCAATCACTAACTGTAAAAGCCAGATTTTTACAATCATAATTTACAGAAACACACAGTCTTTTCTTGCTTCTCTTGCACACCAGCACTTGTGGCAGGATGTGTGGCATACTGAAACACTTTCACTCTGACCAACCTGCCAGCTGAGGCTGAGCAATGCACCCAACCTGAGATATAAAACCAGATATCGTCTGGGACTTTGATCATCGTAACACTGTGACACGGCATAAATGTTGTCTCTTTCTTGTTTTAAAGGCTGTATTACAGTAAACGGATGCGGTTTTCAGATTTTTTTTTAGATTGTTCTAGCTGTTTTATTAACTACTTCTACGTGCGTCGTCATCATTACTAACCAATGTTCATCGTATCGATCGTCCCTACAATACCATCATAATAATGGTGAGGTATTTTACCAAAAATATCCCGATATTTGATTTTGTCCATACTGCCCAGCCCTACTGCCAGCAAAGCTACATTATGGATTAGTAAGTGAAGACCTCTAGACAGACATGCTACAACATATCTTCAGTTATCATCCTCGCTGACTCACAGAGAAGAAAGCATTCACCAACAGTACACAGCACATTCAAATCATTATTTTAATATAAAATGACCTGCCAGAGTCAGAGTTTGTTAGCAATACAAGCGTGTGCTTTCATCTTGTTTAATGCAGTCTAACTTTGTCACAATGGGACTTGAATGTTTTACTGTATTTTTCCTTTCCAAGTATTTGTGTGTTTGTGCGTCTGTTTAACACTGACTGTCAAAGTGTGTTTTGCATTTGTAGAAGATCTGAACAAAGTACTTAAATTAAGGCTGCTCTTATCAGAGGCGCATTAGGGGCAACCAGAACAACATATAATCTGAATCATAAGCAGCGGGACGTTAAGTGTTTGTCAGTTTTGACTGACATGGAGGCTAGGATGGACCCATAATCTAGATCTGACAGTCAAATGCAGCATCTGAATTGACATTTGCATCGCACCATGGATGACCCAAGGCTTTAGGCAGGCAATATCAAACTACTAGAAAGACCTGTTCATCTACTCTGAGATATCACACACCTCAGATGATATTGTCATACTTCCACTGAAAGACAAGCACTGTGTCACTGATGCAAAACTCTTTTTATTTAGGCCCATTTCTCCAAATCTATCTGGTGGATCACCATGACATTTGGTGACAACATTCATGTTGCCTAGAGCCTGAAATTTGTCTGTTTTGGTGACTTTATGACCTTTCCTCAAGTGCCACCAGCTGGTGAAATTTTTTAGAAATAAGCTATTGTGGAAGTAGCCTAATAGGTTGAAAATGTGTCAGTGGCCAGTGATCAGTATTGTTTATATTCTGACCATCCAAACATATATTTAGACCTCTCATAAAACATGTCGGTGACGCTCGTCTGGTTATAGTGTGGCTTTTTTTTTTTTTTTTTTTCAAACAAAATTGCCATGATTGACAGCAACAGATAAAGAGAGAATTAGTTTCTTTAATCTTTACAAAGGCTCCCCCACTAGAGTTGCATTATCATCTCCATCTTCACCTACCTTAATGGTAGAAAAACTACTACTTTTGTGGGTGACATCAGAGCAGTGTTTTGTATATTTTAGTTCTCTTTCCCTTAATTTTTTGTATTTCACCAAACAGGATCTCAAAACATTTTGGCATGCCTTTCAAAAATGCTTTAAACAGCTTCATGTGGTCTTCATGAAGTTTCCTCCACAGGGTCATAAGCAAGTCCACCTTCCTCCAAGACAACAGCTTAGAGTTAAATAAGGATGGATCTTGCCATGATCCAAATGATGTTTGAAGAGCCTTCCCCCCTGAACAGCGAGGATGTAACTGAGCCAACACACTTGTACCCCTCAGCCCTGTTCCACACACTCAGTCTGTCACTTCGTCTCAGAGCAGCCTCACCTTGAGGCTTCGGTCGGTGCGTCCACGGCTGAAGATAGACACGGCGCAGGTTACGGGAGGAGGGCAGCGAGGTGACGGCACGAGGACCAGAGCCAGCAGCAGTCTGCGGATCCATGGAGAGAAAACACTGAGGCCACCACACAACACCCAGCTACACTTGTTTACATTCGATCACACATCTATCCATGCAGGCCACATGACCCACGGGTGTCAGGGAGATTTTCTGCCATTCTGAATTTTTACAAAAAACAGCCCTTTTGTTTGTTCGTCGAGTTTCGACTTTTTGCTGCCAAGTAAATCTTTTTTTCCTGGATTCTGTGGGTCCATGCATGAATATTTAATCAAAATAAACAGAAATATTATTTTAATAGGTGGCCATACATTTTAATAGTCAAACCTTCAGCTGCATCTGCTTGTGACCTTCTGTTGCCCTAATGATTCTATGTTTTTGCTCTATTGTCTCATTATGCTGTTGCGATTACTTCATTTCCTCAAAGCGATCTATAAAGTTTAATCTGATGAAGCAAGAATCTGAGTTGCAGGAGTTGTCTGGTAGCTATACGTTGGTAAGAATAATCAAGAAGACATAATCCCAGCATTAATGAGCAACAAATTCGATGTCACAGTAATACCTGTAGAGTGCTCGTCGAGGGGGGGCGCTGCTGTACTGACCACTGATCCCCCCTACAGAGTCCAGCGCAGCGCTGCTACTGGACTGCTGCTGCTGCAGGCGGACACACAGCGGCAGGACGACGTCATGGAGACGCTGCAGGGACACAGAAAAACAGTTCAGAAAACATTAGCTGGCTTGCTGTTGAGGAGGAGGATGAGGATGTGGTAAGAAAGTAGGTGGGTATGAAATGCGCCGGAAAAAAATAGCTCTCTCAGACCTACGGTGGAATTTTGATGATAATTTTAAAGTCTGACTACAATTTTACTGAAAAGGAGTGTTTATGCATAAGAACACAGCTTTCTGCGAATCATGGCTAACTTTTAGATGATGAATTGGACATGACCTGAGAACATCTGGAAAATGTTTCACACAAATCCTCACAGCTTATTCTGCGATGTAAACTTTTTACGATAATAGCGCCACCTATTGTTGGAACAGAAAGAGCTTCTGTATAATGCACACACACGGGCAAATGTGTTTTGTGCTTTACTTTCAATGAACAGCTGATGAACTCTGGCTAGCATTTGCAAGATCCCTGAAGGCAAATGGCATGGAAGATCAACTAGAGATATCAAGTAGGTTCCCAGAGTTAATGTGGTAAATTTAATGCTGAATGGGCCACATTTGTAGGAGAGGAACAAACAAATAAAAAAATTCAAAATGGCGGAGTGTAATGTCAGACAGAAATAGGTGGGGTCAACATGGATAGATGAACCTGAACCCCAGGAGGCTGCTATTTTTTATTGCAGTAATATTGACTTACTGACTGATCTTATTGAATCAAGTTGGTCTAGTTTATATGGTAATAACATCATGTTTGTTTCTAATGTGTAGCCCACATGCAGCCTAAGTTCTCTTATGGATCATAAATGAGATAAAGTGACTGCTCATAACGCTGTGAACATACTGGAGGGACAGAGAATGATGATGCAAAGAGATGCATGAAAAAAACATATAAAAAAATAATTAGTGCATGTACGTGCACAGACAGAGAGACAGGCAGACAGGCACATGCACATGCATTACCTTGTGTATATCATCCTTAAGCAGTGTACCACTGGTCATTACGATCTGTCTCAGTGCTGTAAAGATGGAAACATCAGTGTCATTACACCAGATCAGCTGTTTAAAGACAACTCAACATTTAAATCTAATACATTTTATATCTGATTTTCAAATACAATAATACCAAGGTTAGACAAATAAATTTTAGGCCAGTTTTACAACAAAATAAATATGAAGTCAAAAAGCAGTGTTGGTAAGTAACCAAATGTCTGAATGTCTCTAAAGCAAATGTATTGATAATAGGTTGTAATCATAATGAGGCAATATCTCACCTTTCAGGGCTGACAGGCAAGTGTCCTGATTGGCCAAAAGGTCTCCTTTCTTCTGGAGCGAAGGCCCACCATCCACTATAACTAAAGACTTTGTGCGCCGAGGGCCGGGCTTTTGGGAAACCAGCATTTCAGATGATGGGCCGGCTCGAAGCTGCAAACAGTTTACATGCTGTTTCACTCTTCTACTCCATTTTACAAGTTTCCTACTAGAAAATAATTAAGTCCTATGAAAATGCTGTTCACCTTATCTTTCACATAAGAAATTCTACTAGAAAATTCTACCAGAACATATTGTTCTCTAAGAACGTGAACACATTGAGCTCTACAGATGAGTAACACCCTTCAAGATACAAATTTTTTGATCACAAAAACTAGATGCTGCAGCTTAAAAAGGGTGTGTGCACAAATATATTATATTTTCTTTCAGAATTGTGCAAAAATCACAGAGAATCAGGTTTAAACCAATGTGAGTGAAGTGTGTGGATTTGCACTTCATAAACAATGCCTTCCATCCCATCTTTTCTTTCAGTTTTCCAAAACCTCCTGCATTCGACTGCACACAGCACGCTGTGGATTATATCCCTGATGTCTAATCTGTCATTTCCTCTACTTCAATGATTCACCAACTAAAGGCGAGCTCACCTTGACGGACTCCGCCCCCGGTGTGATGTCACCCAGCAGGTGGCCAAACAGGAGTTCAGAATGGGTATGGTTTCCCTGAAGAATGCTGCTGGAGGCTCCGCCCACCTGAACCCAGAGCTCTAAGGTTCTGTACACGGCTACCCGCACTGAACTATGGGATGAAGCAAGAGACACATTAGAAATAAATGATAGGAATACACAGTCAGGATCTGAGAGTAACACCTGCTAAGCACCACAAACTGCTAAAATGCATCTTTGCTGAATACACCATTAAGGATCAAACCCCACATTGTTCAGTCACTGTTTAACACAACAGCATTCCAACGTCTGTTATAAACAGTCTTCATTTTTTGCTTGTTGCTAAACTTTGTCCCTCTAGCCAGTCTCTCTGATCAGCCAATCAAAACCATGAGTCCCTGGATCAAACTACACTGCAAAAAGTCAAATCTTACCAAGATTATTTGTCTTATTTCAAGTCAAAATGTCTTATTTCTAGTCAAAATATCTCATTACACTTAAAATAAGACATGATCAGCTCAGAAGAAACTTGTTTTTAGACAATTTTCACTTAAAATTAGCTTGAAACAAGAAACAAATTCTGCCAATGGAACAAGCAAATTTTTACTTGTTCACTTGTGTCACAAGTAAAAATTTGCTTGTTCCATTGGCAGAATATGTTTCTTGTTTCTAGCAAATTTTAACTTGTTTCAAGTAAATTTTCACTTGAAACAAGTGAAAATTGTCTAAAGACAAGTTATTTCTGAGCTGATCATGTCTTATTTTAAGTGTAATGAGATATTTTGACTAGAAATAAGACATTTTTACTTGAAATAAGACAAATACTCTTGGTAAGAGTTTGACTTTTTGCAGTGTAACCTTGAATGGCTGCCTGTAACACTGCACAAACTGTCTCTAGGTGGTTTGGTAAACCAGGGCCAACAGCTTCCATGACTCAGACTTCCAAGTCACACCAGATGCAACTTCTTCCAAAGGTAGCTTTTTCACCTGCTGTGGTTACTGTGGCCAAATTGGACCCTGGTGTGTATGCGTCCTTAGTGCAGCTCATTTCAGCAGGGGAGATCACCCTTCTAATCAAGCCCTGGTTAATACCAAATATTTGAATGAGTCCACTTAGAAGAAGTGGTCGGATCGGTTCCAAGTGAACTCTGAAGCAGTTCATTTTAAGTGAGAGAAATAAACTCAACAACACACGATATGCATTAATGGAAATTACTATTACCGAGGCGTTGTGGTACCTCATAGGAAGCTACAGCTAACTTATCAGATCAGTGGATTGTGTAGGCAAACAAGGTCTAATAATAGCAGACATATCAGCAGCAGGATCTGATGGTAGGGTGCACTCTTTGAAATACACGACAGCGTTTGTTAATTCTCTTTGATGCAGACAGAAGGAAGATGACTGCCATCAGTGTTACATTTCATAGTTAAGGATATTCCTTGTTTAATGAACGGCACCTTTTCTTGTCACACCCTTTCTTCTTTGACAAATAAACAAGCATGTCACTTTGGTTTAAATATCTTTTCTGCTTTAATTTGAGACATATGTAAGCCAAATAGACCAAATGAAAAAAGTAACAATGCGTCATATCAAACATGCAAAAGTATGACGAGGTGTGGAAGTGACCAGTCAGCCTTGAACATATGTGAACTTGAACAAATTTTTTCCGCCACCAGATGCAACTGATTTTTTATGTCTATGCATTTAGTGCGAAGGTGACTGTCCAATAAGATGCACTTGGTGTGACTCATTGAAATTTATATCGTGGTGTGCAGAATGTGAGACGTCCAGGATGTGATACACAAGGAAATCAGTTTGCTTGCTACGTTTCTTGTCCGCCTCAGTGGTTGTTGGTTTTGCCATGGGAAAATGTTTTCTTAAGACCAGCGAAGGATTTTGGAATTTTTACTGGTGAGGAGAGGAGAACGGTTGCAGTGGGCAGTAGAAGGTTTTGCTTTCTAAAACTGGCTGGGCAGTAATGGCTAAAATAAAGTGTTCCTTCATTACAACCATGTTGACAGCCAAGTGGGATCAACGATCCCCACTTCTTGGCTCTTGGATGTGACAACAGTTTTGCCAGCCAAAGTTCAAACCACGCCAAGGAAAATATAAAACTGCTTTACCAAAGGAAGTCCACATTTCATTTGCCTCTCGTTCATGAACAGTGGATATGAACTGGTAAATGTGCATTTTGCTCATGAGTGATCACTATAATGGGCCCTATCTATCTAGTGTCTATTTTAGTGTCCAACCAGCAAAGACATTTTCCCGTCCAGCAGCCACGTTGTGTAAACAGCAAATGCACTTGTGCCCACCCTCCTGCTTGTGTGCTTTCACTTCATGCACAAGCACATCCATTTCCTTTGCAGGGAGGTGTTCCTTCCTATGAGGCAAATCTGCCATTATGATAGCAATCAGCCAGGGCGCAGTCGCACCTAGTTTTTAATGGGAATGAGCATTTCAATTGGTTTATTGCATGTTATGCCCAAAACACAACCATGATTAATTAAGGGACTAAATACAACCCTTTGATCCCTGCACATGGGGCAATGACTCTTTTTTCTGCCGTTAAAATAGTAAAAATGGACTTGGACGTGGCCTAAATGCACGTTTGCCATGCTCTTCAGACTCAACAAGGCCAAAGCCGAGCAACAGATGGGAAAAGCCTTCCCTGGTTTAGATTCCCCCATCTCATCTACTTCCCTACACCCTTTGTTAAAAGACACTTTGTTGTCCCTCAGCTGTTCCAGTGATTTCAATGTAAATCTTACCCTAAAGTCCCCTCGGCTGCCACAGTCGTTAGCCTGACATTATTTGAGGATTACTAAAGTGTCACCATGAGAATTCTAATTTGAATTCAACTGCAAACATCTTCCTCACTGAAGTAAGCAAGCTTTAAATTAGCCTGGTGCAGTACACAAATTAAAGCATGACAGTGATGTATGAAACCCTTTTGTTACCTGAAGGCTCTCTGCTGTCCCGGGCTGGCTTCAGGCTGAGGCGCCCACGCAGAGAGGGTTTGGGAAAACAGCCTCTGCAGCACAGCGGAGTACTGAACCATGCTGCTGCGCACGCTGCAACACAACACACAACACACAGCACTCAGCGTCAGTGCCACCCCGTCATAAAACTGAACTCCACATTAACACTCCAAAGGCAGGAAAAGGCAGCACATAATAATCTTTTAGCATCTTCTGGTAATGAAGGGACAAGATGCACCTACTACAAGTAAGAGTAAATAAAGGGGTAGATGAGAGATACACTATAAATTAATGTTAGTGCTTGACATATATATTTCTTGTTAAAGTGTGTATATTTGTTTAGTCTACTTTTTAGTTTACCTTTTGTCATCTTTTGTTTCCATTTCTTTGTAAAATGTTTTCCTCACCAACTTTACTTACTTGCTGAATACCAATACACAGGAATTGAAAGAGCAAAAATACAGATTATGCTATGGTTTGTCTGAAATACCTGCTAGCATTATCCACATATTCCAGTGGAGGGGTAGGGTGTATACATAATTATATGAATTATAATGAACACTGCAGAAGAGAATCATTGGACTCACTGTCAGTGTGAGGTGCATTTTAAACATTTCCGAGTCGCCTGAATAGTACAGAGTACTCACACTGTGATGAGAGCTGACAGGATGTCTAGTGTGCTGGTGTGAACGGAGGGCAACACCAGCAGCCTCAAACTTCCATCTCCTGTCACATTCTGACACACACACACACACACACACACACACAGTTTAAATTGAATACTTGGGTTCACTACAGTTATTCTGCATAGTCTGACTGTGTTTCTGTACACATGCAATATTTTCATGGAAACTTTTAATCAGATATAAAAAACAGATCTTTTTATCATTTTAGTCACCAAATCATTCAGTCAATAATTATTATACAGCTCATTAAAGTTTGTGCATTTCCCGGCCACATGGCAGCCACCATGAATGAGCAGACAAACAAAGTAGTATCACCTGCGGAGTCTCAAACATCACCAGAGGAAAATCCACAGAGAAGGTGTCACGATAGTGGCCACACTGACTGACAAGTAATCACTGGGAACATGCAAGCACGCCATTTCTAAAACAGTTATCAGAGAGGAAGAGTTAGTGTGTGTGTACTCACTATGCTCCTGGAGCTGATGGCGAGGGCCCGACACACAAGGTTGAGCACTGGTCTGACTGGCACACGCACTGCTGAGGCTGGATCCACTCTGACACCAACAAACAAGCAAAGGCATCTTTGACACTGGGTTTGTTCCTACTGTCAGAGGTTGTGCACTCACATTATTATTAATACACTTGGACAAAAACCCACTTTTTTATTGGTGAAGCAAGACAAATACATAACAAGTGATTTAACACTCAGTTCTACTTTTCATATATCTATTATAATACTTTAGAGTGGAAGAAAAAAAACATTTTGACAAATGCAAAAAAGGAAAAAGTATAATGTAAATACATGTAATATAAAGTACATATAACAATTGAAATACAATATAAACGAGCTCCTAAGAGACAGGGAATGATATTATTTAATAATAGTAGTAATAACACTAATAACACCAGTCTTACATAACCAGTGTGATCGACAGCAATGAGGGTAGAAAGGAAGAGAAAAGAAAGAAAAAACAAAGAATGCAAAACAGAAGGGGAAAAAACTGTTTGTCTGTTGTGTATTTGTTTGTGAACATGTCTGTGTGCATGGTTGGCTGTATATTGTGATATTTGGGACATGGTTATTGTGGCTGGGATCTGTGGTTGTGTACGTGGGTTTGGTCTTTGGATGGGTTTACTGGCAATATTTGTACATGGTGGAAGCAAACCAAAGGATGGTCGGTAGAAAAAAGGCAGAAAAAGGAAAAAGGGAAGAAAGAAATTTCTCTGAGTTCTCTAAGACACCACCAACTGCGGCTGTAGTTATTACAACGCTTCCTTAACGCAAGAAGCATGCGTCTTGCGTTAAGGAGACTGTTGTCAGTGCAGCGCTGGAGCTGTTTCATCTATTTGTTACTAAATGAGTGGAACACTATTTATGATCTTCTAAGTGTTATAAATGTATAGATATTCTGCTGTATTAATATAACCATCCGGCACCAAGCAGGAACCCCATTGCTGAACCATTATGTTAAGCAATAAAATACCAAAATAATAAAAGTTTGCACAGTTGACACATAAAGACAAGATAGTGATTGACTGCAAACTGTAAGCCAGTTATCTACCTAGAAGTATCGCTAACATGTGTGTTTCCAAACGGTCTGATTTGGCCTGTAAAGTACAGTGTGTGAGGGTGTTCTACCTGAGTGTGTGTTTGAGTGCCAGGCAGACGGCGGAGTATCTGTGCTGGAGCTGCAGCAGCAGGAGAGGGTCTGATTGGTCGAAAGGTGGGAAAGGCAGCTCCACTCCCGGCCCCTCATACTGCACCGTTCCATCTGTCACAGCGAGCTTTACATCAGCCTTTCATCTTATACTTGTCACAGCAGCAAACATTACAGTCGTGTTCAAGGGAGCACAAAGGCACACACAGGCTGGTGGCACAGTTATGTGGCCTGTCAAAGATTTTATTTTTAGAGTGGTGAAGAAACCCACCGATACGATTTGTAAATACTGGCTACTCATATATGCATTGTATTTTCAAAATTAAAGCCCTGATACCTGATTCTGACCCCTGGTACATCTGAGCCAGCAAGCCATTGGCAGAGGCCAGCAGACAGTGAATCTGATTGGCCCAGCCCTCCGCCCTGCCAGCACCCACACCTCTCTCCAGCACCCCCCCGAGACAGGGCAGGCGACCGTAACAGTAACAGGCCATCTGTGTGTGAGACAGGAGAGGGACACAAAGTAGACATATTTAGCAGGACAATAAAATAAAACCAGAGCCAAGAACTTGACCGATGCCGACAACCACAAACCTCCTGTGTTTTCTTGTTGGAACTGTCCATTTTGGAGAGGAAATAGGCTCCGAGTTTGTCCTGTAAGAGAAGGAAGCACATTCCTTATATTACAGTTAGCGGTGTAATGGATCAATAAAAAGGACACCAGGTATAAATACCTGACGTCCTGTTATAGGTACATCAAGTCCATGTTGGGCATATGAAACTCTCCCTGTCTTAGTGTGATCAACAAGAAGACAATACAGTCCTGGTTTGCAGGGTTTAAGATCCCACTGGGATCACCCTCTATACAACCCCTTACCCTGAGGGATCCACAGGCTTTGGGGTAGTAGATCATGCAGGCAGTCATCCCCTCCATGGCTGCCAGCTCACACTGTCATCACAGGCAGAACACATGGAAAAAAGATGAGAAAGTGGCAGAGTTTCCACCAGACTCTGAAACAGCATTTAGACTATAAGACAAAAAAACTGTACACTGAAACCTATGCAAAGGTCTCTGAAAGAGCATTTCGATTATGCAATAGTAAAGGTCTTAATTTAAATCAACTGGGATGCGTTTAATGGAACCGTTGAATCCTCCAGCCAAGATGACCCAGCAGGCAAATCCAGTGGACCCTGTCAAATCACTGCCACATACTAACATATCAGACAATATAACACTCATGCCACTTGTATAATTTAAAAAAGAAAAAGGTTTTCACTCCTCAATCACCTCATACAATTTTCAGTTGACTTTTCTTTCCCCAATCAACCATAAAGTTAAAGCCCTTCTCTTGAGCACAGTTCAACCAGGGCAAAATTATGATGGCCCGAGGAAACCGCACGTCATGCTGGGTTGTCAGCAAGGGGACGAAATACTGCTCCAAAGTTAGACTCAATTTCGGTGAGGGAAAATCTGGCCTGGCCATTTTCAGCGCAGTACCTCTGACCTCCAGATCTCTGAATGAAATCCCATGCAGTTTGGCCCACAATCCATGCAGTCCAAATGTGTTCTTGTGGCCTGTTGTAAAACAGTGTGTTTGTGCAGACTGAGGCCTAAAAAGTCTTGGAGTTGAGTAAATTGGGTTTGACTGGAAAGCTGAGACTCTTGTGGGTTTCAATGAGCCACATTTGATTCATGTGTGATGATGTTAGACCCCCATAGCAGCCATTTCACTGTAGTGAGACCATTTTTTGAAACTTGACATCACTGTATAAAATGACCCATTGTGACCTTATCATGAAGTATCATGACAGTATTGAATCGGGAGACAAGCATATTGTCCCTGCTCTGCTCTGTACAGTTTCACAGTTAGTCTCTCACCTCGGTCTTGAGGCCCAGCAGAGAGGTGAGGATGCCCAGGACGGAGTTGAGGCCAACCTCCCTGGCCAGTTCCGCTAGCTGGGCCGAGTACTGCAACAAGTCCTGCAGAACACTCACCGCTAGATGGATAGTCTGAACTGGAGCCTGGGACTGGGGGGTGAGATCAAGAGGGGCGGAGGAGAGAGGAGAGATGGAGACACAGTCAGAATAGCAAAGGAAGGAGGAGCATCCGTGGCAGGCAGAGGATGAAGAAGAGAGAAAAGAGATGGAGGAAAAGTAGGAGACAGACTAAAGATCATCACTCAGTTCATTCTAAATTGAAATCATATCGAAGGTGCAATATGGATCAGTGCAATATCCAAAGTGCAGCAGCTGAAGTTTTTTGATAAGAGGCAAAATGTGACAGTACGGCATTATAAATGAACTTTTGTGGAGAACTGCCTACAAATCAAATTCTCCTCCTATCATCATCTTTTTACTAGTTTTTTTCCCAGTAAAAATTAAAATTAGGATTCAAAAATGATCACTCTCACTAAAATTGTAAATATTATCGCAATATCTGTCAAAATAATTGCAATATGATTTTTTTTTTTGCCATATCATGCAGCCCTATTGTACAACATGCAAGCACAGATGTCGTGCATGTATGTACACAACTGGACATATATTGCACAGTCTATCACAAGCAAAGAGTGTGCGAGTGTGTATTTGTGTGCACCTTACCTGTATGACCTGCTGCACTGAGCGCAGCCAGGACAGGCAGTGCTGCTGAAACAGCTCACTGGAACTGTCCTTAACCAACATGGAGAGCAGGCACAGGCCCTCGAACCTACACACACACACACACACACACACACACACACACACACACACACACACACACACACACACACACACACACACACACACACACACACACACACACACACACACACACACACACACACACACACACACACACACACACACACACACACACACAGTGACAGAGCGTGAATACACGATCCAAAATGCACATACTGGTATGGAGAGAGCATGGCATTGAACTCCAAATAATTTAATGAGTTATTTACAGAGGAAAAACATCTAATAAATAATTCAGTAGGGTTAGTTTTCACTGATGAAGACCTTTTTGTCAAACTAGACCAAATCTAATGTAACTCAAATGACTAAAATGTGACTAAACTAAAATGCATTTTAGTCAAAAGACTTAAACCCAAGACACTAAACCCAAAACTGGCTGTCAAAGTTAACAGTGGTAGGAAAAGCAGATTAACTTGCTTTAAAAGTCCAAGTTTTGTTGAATTAACTGTTGCAAAGTGAAGAGAGGATGCTGGGGAATCAGCAAAGGTTAGAGAGTCCTACTTTGTGAAATATGGCATTTTTCGGATAAGAAGGCGTCAATTTTGATTAGAATTTGTCGCTGTGTTCTATACATTAGAGGTGGCGGGAAAAAACAATCAATTCACTTAAGTGTCGCAATTTTTTTTTTTTTTTTTTTTTTTTTAGGATTTTTAATCTTTTTTTTTTTTTCCTTTACTGAATCAATTTAAAGTACAGATACTGGCTTCGTATGAGGCTAACCAAACTAATGGAATGCATTAAATAAGTTACACGCATTGTTGCCATTGCACAGATTGTCTTTTAACTGTATATTGTGTTTTTTAACTCACTGCCCATCTGTCATGACGCAATCCACGAGAGTTAGTTATGGTTTACATGTAGGCTATGTATGTCTGTTTAGGTACATTGCATAGACTACTGTAGACTACTGATTTTCCAATCCAATTCTTTATTTATGTTTGTACCAAGCATATCATGCTAGGCTGTCGACAAGGTGGAGAAATATAACGCCAGAATTAGGCTGAATTCTGGTGAGGGAGAAACCGTCATTTTCAAAGGAGTTCCTTGACCTCTGACCTCCAGATCTCTGGATGAAAATGGGTTCTCTGGGCAGCCACGGCTCTCCCCTTTGCAGACGTGCCCACCTCATGCTAATCCCATGCAGTTTGGGCCACAAACCATGCAGTCCAAATGTGTTCTTGTGGCCGGATGTAAAATGGTGTATTTGTGCTGACTGTGGCCTAAACAGTCTTGGAGTTGAGTAAATTGGGTCTGGAAAGCTGAGACTCTTGTGGATTCAGTGAGCCACATTTGATTCCTGTGTGATGATGTTAGCCCCCATAGCAGCCATTTCACTGCAGTCAGAGCATTTTTTGAAACTTCATGTCAGTGTATAAAATGACCTATAGTGACCTTTAGGGTAATCACAGCCTCATGAAACTTTACAGCCACAAACTAGAAGAGAATTCAAAAATCCAAAATCACAACAAATCTTAATATTGAATCGCAATACATCAATCAAATCGTCAACAGAGTATCGTGATAGTATCAGATCAGGAGATAAGCCTATTTTCTGAGTCCCACTGTCCATAAAGATTTGCTCTTACTGCGAGGTACAAGACTCAAACTTTAGTAAGGGGAGAGATAAACAGGAATAACACTAAACACATTATGTAAAGCACTGATAAATATTACACGTGGTTATCACATTAACAGCATTGTTTTAACATGTATCAACAACACCATGACAGTATAATATTAGCCTAAAACATTAATTTTCTCACTTTGTCTTGCTGGAGCCAAGTTTGGCATTGCTGAAGCCCACCAGCCCCCCGGCGGCTGCTGCACCCTGCACACACACAGAGAAACAGGTTAACATGAGACGAGGCTCGGCTTGTGTCACAGCCGAGCTGCTCTTCCTCCAGATGGAAGCGACCGGAGCGCACAGCAACAAAGCCGTCCGGCATGCAGCGGCTGCGGGCTAACCGGGAGCCCGGCTCCCCGCCAGCCCGCCGCCGCGGCCCGGCCTCTGACCTGTGTCGGGAAGACGCCATGCTCTCTGTAGTTGGCCAGCAGGGCGGGCAGGTACTCCGGACGCTGCTCCTTCAGCACGGACACCAAACCCTCCGTTAGACGCATACTGGAGGGGCCATGCAGCCAAGCAGAGGTAGCCATCTTGCCTCACCGCCACGATCTACCTCATCACTGCGCGACGCGGTGACGTGTTTCTGCTGAGCTCCTTGTTGTTGTCCTGCCTCCTCTGGTCCGGGCGGCTCGCGGAGCACCGGAGTGCTGCTGTGTGGGAGAAAACACCAAGGGAGAAGGTTTGGCTCAGCCTGTTTTGTCCAGCTGAGTAAAAACTGACCAGCGAGCGGACAGGGAAGGTAAATATCACGGAAGCGAACAAGTACACTGGTTAGCTAGAAGAAGGGAGCGAGCGGGAACAAAGGCTAACCAGGGGCAGGTTTACAAGCACGTGAATCCAAAAGGGATGAAGAGCATGATAAAGAATGTTTCGGGAAGGGGTTCTGCGTTTCCTAGGGTAGTGACGGATCTGCTAATTGACTTACATTCAGAAAACAAAGAGAAAACAAAATCCGTCGCTATCCTAGGAAACTCAAGTTAATTTAGGGGAAGATTAAACACAAAGTGACGGTGAGGTGTAGAGAGGGACGAGCTAGTGAAGCTAACTGGAGTTTGCCATTGGCTTGTCAGCTATCCGGGAGTAATGTAAACTATTTAAACTGTGAAAGCGTCCAGAGTTTGTTTTTTATAGCTATAAATATACAACACTGACAGTCAAACAAGAAAAAGGGGGTCTTGTTCCAGGAGTGGCAGCGTTGTGGTGTGCTAGCTCACACAAACCTGGTTTGAGGAATGACAGCGAGTTTTATTATTATTATTATTATTATTATTATCCAGTTTAAACTTTAAGGGTACAGTATTAGCGGACAAGTTTTGTTTGCTATATGAAATATAACATGTCAGACCCTCTTCGTCTCTGCAGTGCCCTAAATGTTGTCTGAGATATGCTTGGTGTGCAGGTGTACATGAATATGGGCAAATATCGCGATATTTTCGACCTAATACCTTGATATTGTGACGATATAGTAGGGAAGACTGATGGTGCTCTCGTAAGATGTAGATTTTGGATAAACAGTCATTACTTATGTGGATATGATGACCAAGCAGGTGGAGGTAAATAACAGAGCAGCTACAGCAGAGTCATAACTTCAAAAATGTAGCCCTTTACTAAAATGCAGCCTTTAAAATCAGGAAAAGACAACACCTATATCAAAACTCCCAGATGATATCTAGTCCTATATTATGATATAGACCGCCCAGCTCTTTGTGATTCATAAAGTGTTGCAGTTGTGGAGGAGATCAGAGTGCAGCTTGGGCGGGCTGTGTGGACTAGATGAAAGCTGCAGAGACTCAGCAGCTGGTGGTGTGGAGGGTTTGCTTTCACATGCAGAAGATGGTGAAATGGTTCACAGCCAGGGAGGGAAAGTGGGGGCCAATCAGAACAACACATACAACGACAGAGAAATTACGCAAGAGGAAGACGAGGGAATAGATGACACAGTGGGTAGAAAAGGAGAAGCTTGTGCTCCTCCTTGTTGAAGTAATCAGCTGCACACATGCAGGACATTGAACAGACAAATAACATTTTTTGTGCATAACTGAACAAACAAAGTGGATTATGTCAGTTTAATAAGCGTAATGTCCTGGTACCCATTTCTTTATCATTTAATTACAATTATTTGGGGAGAAAGTGCTATCAGGCTTGTTTTTTATGTGGGCATAATCGGCTTTGGGACTACTTGATGAGGTGAAAAAGGTTGAAAGTTCAGAAATGGTAGAGTAACATACATGAAATTAAAATATCTTTGGTATCTTATTATTGGTATCTCTCCAAAGGTTTATATGCTGCACTGCAAGTCAACTAGACAAGATTAATTTCATGATATTTTACAGTCTCTGTCTCTGAGACATACAGGCAGGCGGGCTCATCAGCTGCTCCCTGTCAGACTGACAGAGCCTCTCTTCTGGCTGCAGATGGCGAACGAGCGGCTCCGAGCTCTGGAGGATGTGGAGAAGGAGATAGCAATGATCCTCCAGTGTGCTGGTGAGAAATCACACACATACAGTATGGCTCAAAGGTCAAAAGTCTATAGATATATTTTGGTATAGTTTATTTTTTATAAATGCAAAGTTTTTCTTGTGCTTAAGTTTTCTGAAGATATATCTCTGTCCTAGTGTTGAGAGGTATATTTTGTGTAGTTTACTTTTGTTTCTGTTCAGTGTGTAAACAACCTGCAACTGGAACACAAGAATTTGGGATCAATAAAGTGCATCTCTCTATCTAATCCTCTCCCTGTTATGAGACAGCAAAACAGCAATCTGGCTGTGCTGCTTCTTGCTTTTTTTTTTTTCTTTCAATGTGATCACATGGAAGTTACATCAAGCAAAACGCCCATTCAGAATGAAAGCTTGTGCTGTGGTGATGTTCAAAACAAACTTTTCATCTAGCTAATATAATATACAGTAATGTTTATATGCAACACTGAAGAACTGAGATATAATGTATTCAGCCTGTTGTGTTGGTTTGCATTGGGATCACTGTTCAGATCCACAGTAGGTTACACATCCTCTCTAGTAGGCCACAGCCTGCATCATACAGTCTGCATAATATCACTGCATAATATCTTGAAGCAATTTTGCAGGATATGTGTATTATACTTATGTTACTGGATGTTTGCATTTTATTGAGAGAAAGTGCTTGGTGGAGTAATTGTATGTTGAGGTGAGCAGTGGCTCCTTGGCTCTCCTGATGATTGAGAAAAGGTGCTGAGTCATGATTCATGTGATGTGGACATACGTTAATGAGCAAAGCAGGCAGTAAACCGCCATATATTTGAATGGAGTCTGGGGTGAGATTCTCTACACACTGTAAGCTAAACAATGGAAAGCATAAGGGCCACAGGCTTAGACTTACTGTATTCACTAAGAGTAAAAATGTTTAGTGTGACATGATGTTGATTTTTTTTTCATCCTTCAGGCAAAACTGTTATAAAGTGTTTCTACAGTGTGCAGTTGGTGACTGATACTGAGTTTGAAATGACATGTATGATGTGCTGTGGTTGCTCCTGCAGGTAATATTGTTCTGGAGCTTTCTAAAGACAAGCACAACGCCAGTTTCCTGGACAGACAGCTGGTCCAGTTCCAGAGCTCAGTCAACCGAGTGGAGAGCGAGCTGAGTGGCCAGATCCGCTACCTCACACAGGTCACACACTCGCTCTGTCTGTCGCCCTCTCACTCACAGTTTTCACCCCCCAAGTCTGCAAATCATTAGAATAATGCTCCTTATGTCCATTTTTGCACAATGCAAGTTTAAAAATCACCATATAACTTTAAAACCAAAAGAAAATACATGGAGAAAAAAGACAATGAGGAAATGAAGAAGAAATGACTGAGGAATAAAATTACTTGAAAATGATGCAAAAATCTGAAAATAATGGTTAAAAAAAATCTAAAAAATAGAAAATTCCTGAAAACTATATTTCCTATTATTGTTACAACATTTAAAATTAAATTACCAATTAAAGCAAAAATTGTAAGGAAAAAAAATCTCGAGACTGCCCAAAAAACTCACTTCTAAAACTTAAAAAGAAAAAGCATTTTCTTCAGATGGAAAAATAAACCTCTTAAAAGAAAAGGGTTAGCTTTTTTTTCTTCCTTTTCTTTTCTTTTGGTGGACATTTTAATAGCGGGGCTCTGTAAGGGATCATTGCTTGATTAGACTATTTCCTACAAAGTTGAACCAGTGTTATGGTAGTAAATACTGAGGCTGGACTGATACAAGGATTTACTCATATAGTGGATATGACTTTGTTTAATGAATTACTTATTTAATGTAGAGTTTCTGGATCAGTACAACACTGATTATCTATCTGATACCTTGGAGCTGAGTTTACTCTTGACATTTTGCTCAGATTTAGTTGTGTAGTATTATTCTCCTGGACATCAGTTCAGAGTTTTGGCGCCCCACGATGCTCTAAATGCCGCTTTCAGAGGCTTTTCTACTCATTGGAATGACATTATGTTTTTGATGTTTCCAGTGAGCTTGTCTAATTTGATTTAGTTTCAGTTTAATTCACATCATTGGATGGAAACCTAGCCAGTGACCAGGAAAATAAACCAGACAGTGACTCTCCTGTCCCCCCCCCCCCCAGGTAGCCACCGGCCAGCCCCATGAAGGCTCCACATACTCTGCCAGGAAGGATTGCCAGATGGCACTGAACAGAGCCGAGTACGCCAAGGTCAAACTGGGAGAACTGGGACGAACCTGCGAGATCATGCTGGATCAGCAGACATAACACAGATGCAGGGTGGCTGGGTACAACAGCAGTGTTAGATACACCTTTTTTTTGTTTTGTTTTTTGTTAAGATTTTTTTGTAGTATTATATTTACCTGGTGTGAGCTGGTGTTCAAAGTTTTTCACTGACCCTCTTCACCTAAATTACAATTATGCAAAAAGGAAGTGGGACTTTGAAACTACTGGAATGAAGAAGAAAGTTCCCAAGTTGATGGTGATCTGCTCAGGACTGAAAGCTAGAAATGTCCTCCGAAAGTGGACGGCTGCTTAAGCCTCTGAAACCCGGATGGACCTCACATTCCTTGAGTTTAGTTTAAGACATTTGAACAGTGTTCAGATGTCTTTCACAAGAAAACCAATTTTCAGGTCTTTTCCTTGTAACTTCTGACTAATGTCTTGCTAATTCTTGGGTCATTTCTTGGTAAGTTGCGTATTCCTGCGCTTTCAAAGGAAATCAAATGAATCTGCTGAGGTTTCAGGGGGTTAAGGAACAAACACTGCTCTCACTATTGAAAAAAGACATTGGCTATACGTCTTGCACTTGGGTGATTTTTTCTGTTTTGTTTGATGTACTTTAATTATTCTTGTGAATAACTGGTGAGAAAAATCTGAAACACAAGTAAATAAGGCATAAGGCAGATAGCTGGAAAATGGTGAGCATCACAAACTTCCAAGTGAAGAAACTTTTTGTAACGGTGTAAACTGTTTCTGTCTTTGTGCACGTTGCTTCATGACCTCATGTCGTTTTCCATTGGGCAGGTGTAAAACTGTGTGTTGGTAGTCGCACAGACAACCACAGACAAAGAAGGAGACATTTGACAACTATGTATAACTGTTATTTTTTATCATTTCTAAAATGCAGTACAAAATAAAGAAGCAACATATTTTCTTCAATGTTTTTCACATTTTAATCATTTTTACGCTTTTTATGTTGTCTTTTTTTCTTTTTTGTTTTATTGACTAAAATAACATATTGCTTATACAGTATCTTGGTTTCCTTAATAACAATATACTTTATCTTACTGTAATTGTGCATTATTTAAATTACCAAGTAGAATCCTTCTAGCTGTAGTAGCTTAAAATTGGATTTTAGAAAATCGGACTTGATACACAATCTACAAACTGACATGATTGCGTGCGTCTTCATGGATACAAAAACTAACAACAGGAACAAAACAGTTTTTTCCATTAGACAGTTTAACACATACATGGGACAATCACCAGTTTTGATTTACAAAAAAAAAAAAAAAAGATGAATGTGTAACAGGCGCTGGTGTGTGTTACACAACACACACACACTGTATGCACCTTTATATGATGAAGAAGCCAACAGTGTTGCCCATATCTGCAAAGACGTGATGTCCTGTTGAAACCTTCTGCTGAAACCTCTTGTCCCCATGGCACTCTGTCCATCCATGTTCGTGTTTTGTGACTCCATGAAAAAGACAACTCAATGAAAATATATTGTTAAAGGGATAGTTCCCTCATTTTGAGCTATGTGATATTATTTCACTCCCCTTCTAGCTGTTCTGTAGGACAGTAGTGGTGCTATCTTCCTCTCATTGTAGCAAATGAAATAATATCACATAGCTCAAAATGAGGGAACTATCCCTTTAAAGGAATCCAATGAGTTTTTGCTAGATGGATTCCTTTGTTTAGCATATCTGCTTGGTAATCACAACATAACACACCAAAATCGTCTATGTCGCCAGTAGCTGAAAATGATAATGGGCATAACACCAACACTTTATACTCCACCATCGCCCACTATCTTCAGGAAATGTGGTCCAAAACAGTTTTTTAAAGACATTTTATGTCATATGTCTCGCAAAATTTACCCATCTCCTACATAAAACGTACAGAGCTGTGTGTTATTTAACATGTATTTTTAGAGTTGCTAAATTCTCACAATCTTGGTTTTTGGACACTAATATCAGCCTACAGGCACTCGATGCTGTGTATGCTAAATTTTTAGTATGGAACCTAAAAGCCCTCAGCATAATGTATACTAATGTAGAGCAAACTATCAACAATATGAATATGGTGTATGCTCAAGTGTTAGCATGGAGCACAAGAGACAGCGACTGGACAAAAATCCACGATAACTTAGTTCTTCGATACCTGAATTTGACTTTTGTGGAGGTACAAGGTTTCTACAAGACATCAGTGATTCGACTAAACTATCTGTGTCCATGAGTCCATTCTGTAGCAAGACGAGTACATAGATGTAGTTTTGGCAGACAACAAGTTGGCAAAGCATGACCAGGCGAAAACACACCTACATGGTCCGTAGGGGGCTGAGGTTTAGAAGGTTCTGTCACACATGAAAGAAGTTGATCTCCATATTGTTGCCAGTTCATCGTAAGACTGCTATGCCATGCATCTATTCACAACAGTAGCATTATTAGTAGCATCGCATTCTGTTCTGCACTCCAGTATCATTTTGACACAGCCCCTTCCATCATCAGTCGCCAGCTGGGCCGATCGGACGGCGTGGAGGGTCTCACATGAAATCCATTAGCAAAGGTGATGATGTCTAAGAATTACATTCCTATTATCCGGCAAAACTAGCAACAAAAGGTGTGTTCAACCACAAGATCTCTAAATACTCTGAAACGTTATGGGAACAGATGAGTTTAGCACGAAGGCCAGCATCCATTAGCTAGTTCCTACTGTCGGAGTAGAAATGGAAGTGCCTCCAAAACCCGATAGCTACACAATAGATCTATGTCTGGTTTACAGTATTGATCAAGCACTAGGAGCTCTAAAATGATATTCAAGAACAAACTGGATCATTTCTACTTCCTAATCATTTGTCTGTCTAGACGAGGTTTAAACCAATACAATCAGATATCAGACACCCAGTGTCATCCGCCCTGTAGCCATAGAAACCTGCAGTGACGTGGCACTGGAGAAACTCACTATGGTCTACATGTTGTTTCAGAAGCTGTTCCACCCTGACAAGAGTCAAATTATGGGACAGATGTTTCGTTTCTGAAGACACTGACATCTAATATCAGCTATTGGCAGCTTCAGTCTACAAATATTGGTACTGGCATCTGTTTCCAAAAAAAAAAAAACAACCCTGATAATGTTCAAACTGTAAGCCAGACCTACACTAACAAGCACGGGCATGGTGATCTACCTAAACTGTTGGACGGGATTGTTTCTAACCTGGAGTAAAAAACAACGATAATAATTAAATCAGTGATTTTTTGATAATTAGTGCACTTTCTATGGGTCCACAATAGAAAACTAAAGTCCTGTTGGATGGTCCACAGCCAGATGCAAGCTACTATACGCTGTTTTACAGAGAGTTAATATGGTTATTTACAGCAGGGAGGTTTGTTACTGTTAGTTCACCCTGTTGTTCCACATTCCATACACATTGAAACAAGATGAAAAAATAAAGACAATATATAATGGCAACATATACGTATATATCTCTTGAATATGACAACAAAAATAAAATTTATTTTTATTCATTGTACCCCCTACCCCTTTACCTTGTTCTGTTCAAATATAGATTATTTTATGTTTGCATTATTAGAGGTTAAGGACAGATGGACAGGAAGCGGTAAAGACTTAAGCGTCCTCTGCCATTGCTCTGACCAGCCTTACTGATACCTGAAGACAACAGCTGATTTGTAACAAAAAAGAAATGCCACTTTTCTATCTTTTTTTTTTTTTTTTTTTTTTGTGTTAAAGGAAACTCCTGTCACAATGAGAGGAGTCAGAAGAATGAAAACCTGCAGTTAGACAGCAGCACTTCCACTAAACCTCACGTAGCTTCGGCTCTGGCTAAATTCACACTATTCCTGCTAGAAGCAATGACCATCTCCTATATTTGGCCCTTTTACAGTAGCGTACAAAGAAATGTTTACCATACAAATCTATATTCATTTTGTGTCGTCAACAATCATCATCAACCACATTACACCGAAAAATATGAACACTTTAAAAAAATAAGCAATTGTATATCTGGCAAAATTCAAAATATTAAGGATCAACATTGCAGATGAACTGCCTCTCAGCTGTTTTCTCTGTATTTCACTGCTTCCCCGACTCTTTGTGTCGAGGCTTTTGGACGCATTGGAAATACACTCCTCTCAAACTGCGAGCACAACTCTGAGGCCCAGATTCACCACATCACATCACCGCATCACAATGCCGTCCTATTCTCCTGTTCACGCTGAGTCGTAGCTGCTTACTGGTGCTCATCAGAGAATAAAGCCTCTTTGTGCCTGTCATGTTCATGCATATGTAAATTAGATGGAAATTTCATTATTTTGGCCACGCGTGTTAATTGTAGGCAAAGCTATGCAAATCAGCATTCTGCACAGTTCGGTCATACTTGGCGAGAAGTCCGACAAATGACTGTAGCACAGACAAAGACCAAATAAAGTTGGCATTGAGCCTCTGACTATAAGTTTGTACTATGACTGCTGCAACACTGACACTCTTGTGTTTTACATACAGCCACTAAACAAACCTGAGCTGTCCAACACCACGCCATTCTTCAAGCAGATCAGAGGACGCTCAAATTATAAAAGCGTTTAGGGTAAAGCGTGCCAAATACAAGAATGCAGACTGTCCTCACGTCATAATCTCTGTGAATCTGGACCTCGCTCTCTGGTGGCCTATGCTCAATCTTAACAGGACACACGATATAGTGTGAGTAGCATAATCATAATAATAACCTGGTAAATAATAGTATGATAAACAGTAATTGCATAAAACTTACAATCGTGTTCCCTCTATGTAACTGTGTGCAGCATATACACTGACTTTAAATGTTTAACTTACAAACATATATGGTGTCCAGACGAGGATCAGCCCCTGCAGTCTGCCAGATGTTGCAAATGTTCGTGCGTTCAGGTAGATAGGAAATACACAGTGTGAATTTTCCAGTGGATCACAGGGGCTGCATGAAAAAGATCCTTCAAAACCTGACAAGTGACTTCTCGGATAGTGGCCGCGGTCCCAAACAGGCTCAGGGTGGGTTGGTAGGAACTCTGGGTTTGACTCGTCTTGTCTAGACAAGGAAATCAGCAGCACCGCCCCAGGACCTCCACCTTCACTCACAGCTCCCTTACAGCAAAATTGATCTTTGGTAGGTTGTTGGGTTGTACAGTTCCCTGGGTGTGATATGAGTCCACATGGTGGTGAAACATCCTCTATCCAACCAGGGAACTGTACAACCTTACACTCTACCAAAGTTCAGTTTTGCTTTCAGGCAGCCTTTTCAGACTGGGTCCCCAATGACATCTACTTTCCCAACCTAAAAAAATGAGTTATTATGTCATTATCTATAATGGTTGTATGACCATTATAGATCCATTTTGAGATCAAGAACCCAGAATTTAAATGGCAAGCGTTACTACAAACTGTGTTACAATCATGAACATCTGCTAGCCCACACAGACTAAACCATACAGTAAAAATATGTGAGGAATGAAAATGCCATTTCACTCTGGGAGAAAAATTCATGTCAAGTCGTAATCTAAATTCATATGGAATATGAAATACCAACCCCTGGTCAACGTCAATTTGACCCTGCTAGCCTTGCTTGGTCTGAATGAATGGGAATTCATCAATCCTCCCAATCAAAAAACAGATCAATTTCTATCATTATATGTTGGTTCTAATGTTTTAAACTGCCTGGGATGTGCTTGATTTATCTTGCCAGACAGAGAATCACCCTCAGGATGAATTGTTGGAAATCCTTCTCTAGGACGCCTATTCTGCATTTGATGTCAGCCAAATAAAACAGCGAAAAATGAACAATCAACAAATGTCATGTTAGATGGAAGGAGAAGTAAGAAAGGAAGAAGGATGGAGGAGGAGGGTCTTTACAAAGGTCTGGCTCACTGCTCCTCCTCCTCCTCTTCTTCTTCTCTTCTGCTTCTCCTGGTCTCCTTGGTTTGTGGCCTCCTGCAGGGGGAGAGACACCGGCGTCCCACCTGCGACCTCCGGCCCCAGACAGGAGGCCCGCTAGCAAAGGGAGGAAGAGCTAGCAGAAGTGGTCATCCTCATCTTTGTCATCCTTCATTCCCTTCAGCCGCAAACGAGCAAAGTCCTCGAAGACAAAGTCGTCATCCTGAGAGAAATTACTGCAGAGAGACAGAGAGGGAGTCGTGTCAGGGAGAGCCATCTAAAAAACATCTCCATCTTGGTTTGTCACTGAGTGAACGTCACATTTTGTTTACATCACTGATAGGATAAAACACCGAGGATAGTGAGGAACTACATCCATCACTGGACAAGTTAAACTGCCTTTTTTCTTATTTTATGTAATTTATTTCATTCCTTTTTTTCTATTTAGTTGTATCTTCGAAATTTTGGAAGCAAGTCAATTTTGAGATAAAATATTGTGCTTCTATGATTGGTGTATCAAAACAACTCCACAAAAACATCTGTAAATGACCAATTATTTGGTTATTGATCGGAACAATACAAGAAAATGCACAGTGACTTCATTTACTAATAAGTTTCGTTTAAATTCACATATTTTTTATGAAATATTTAAATGTTAAAGGAAAAATGAACACTTTAAAAATAGGGACCGGTGATTTACAGTGCATTTTTTTGCTGTTCTGTTTGTTGGGGGTAAGGGGAAATATATCACTGAAGTATTGCGGTTCTGTTTTGAATTACAGTTGTCCCTCGCTATAATGCGGTTCACCTTTCTTTCTTTTTTTTTTTTTTTTACAGCATTGTGTTCTGCGTCCTGATTGGCTAAGGAACTGTAGACCTTTGAGAGTTTAAACAAGAGAGAAAAGTGAGAAAATGTTAATGTCTGTCTGAGAAAAGTGTATAAAGTGTGTAGTGAGGGGTTTTACAGCCTTAAAACATCTAGAATAATTTAAAAAAAAAAGCTGACTACTTCGCGGATTTCGCCTATTGCGGGTTATTTTTAGAACGTAATTCCCGCGATAAACGAGGGACCACTGTAATTATTTTTTTATTGATTTTTTTAAATTCCTGAATTGATATAATTAAAAAAAAAAATCACAATTGTAATACTTGTAGAATCTCAATACTTGAGCGATTAAATACTAAAATATTTGATGATCATTGTTTTTGGAAACATGACTCATGATATCCAGTCTAGAAGTGTATGACTCAACTTTGAACCATAATCTTGTGTTAAAAAGCAAACCAAAAAAAAATCACAATAAATTGTAAAATCAAATCGCAATACTTGAAGCATTGCAATACTTAAGAATCACAATACAAATTGATTCAGCCAAGTATTGTGATAGTATCAAATTGAGAGATAAGAATATTATCCTAGCCCTGCGGTTTAGGGCGTAATTCTGTTTTTCCAGTGATAAAGCAATGGAGCTCGATAGGAGAAAGAGGTGCGCTCTGCTTCCTCTGCGCTGGGTTCCTCCCTTTGTTTTTGCTTAACGTTACCGCAAACTGCAGAGAGCACAGTGAAGCTGCTGCTCTTTCGTTTGGAAGAGCTGACACTGAAACCTCACAGCAAGTGTTTCTCTGTGTTAAAGAGTATTAATGTGTTACAGGCTGCATGGTTTTTTGGCGGGTTTTCCTCTTTTCTCCCAAGGTAGTCATGTCCAATTCCCAGTGTGTACCAGAGTCCTAATCACTGCTGCCCCCTGCTGTTGGACTGAAGAGGATGCAGGCATGTATCTGGCACCACAGATCCATCCGGGCTGCTTTTCACTTGCTTATTTTGCATCCAAATGTGAGCGCTTCATATTTTATTTCCGTGCAAATCCAACAGTTGACAGTGATTCAAACTGTAGTCATGCACTGTACCAGAGTCAAGGAGTGAAAAAAAAGGTTTGACTTGGGACAATGTGAAACACACACACACACACACACACACACACACACACACACACACACACACACACACACACACACACACTTACTTAGTGTCAAACTCTATGAGGTTTGTGTCCACGGGAGCATCAGTCTCTGGAGCAACTGTGGAAGCAACAACAGCAAAGTCAACTTACGTAAAGCTGTTTATGTATGAGTATGTAGGCGTGTGTGTGTGTGTGTGTGTGTGTGTGTGTGTGTGTCCTACCTGACTGCGGTCGAGAGTTGGGCTGGTCTGTCGGCTTGGGATGCATCAGGACAAAAGGAAGCTCCACTGCTACATCCCTACACACAAAACAACACCGTTTTAATCTTCCAGCTTCTGTTGCCTGAAAAAACCCACTGACTACTGATCAGTGGGATTTGTAGAGTCTCTTAAAATTAAAATCTTAAATCTTAAAATTCACTCACCAGTCCATAATGTTAGCTAGTTCAGCCATAAAATGGTTCTAACTGTGCAAATTGTAGACTACTAACTATTAACACAATCAATTTTAAAGGGGAACTGAACCCCAACCTCCACTCTGTGTGAAGCCTGGCCTCTAATAGTGAAAAGTAAGACGCCTGCTCTCTGGTTGCAGGTGATGTCAGCACCTGTTGTACCTTATGGGAAATGGCATCTCCTGCTGCTTTTCACCATTAGAGGTCAGCCTTCACAGAGATTTGGGCTTGCAGTTTAGTTACACTCTGGTTATCTGAAGTCACCTAAAATTTGTGTGACCAACAAGATTCTGAACATGAACGTACCACTAAGTAAATAGAGCAAAACATTCACCAACACTAAAAACCACTAAGTGTTAATGCAGTCAGTTATAAAGAATTACACCTGGTTAATAAGATAAATATGACATAAAGAGATAAATATGATGTAAATACATTAAGTAGTTGCCTGCTTCGAACCAGTTCATGTAGAATATACATGAACAGAGGCAAAAAAAATGTTGCTATCATGACTGTGTGTGTGTGTGTGTGTGTGTGTGTGTGTGTTCACATACCCTCCACGAGACACCACCAGTTTGACTTTGACTCTGTAAGACACCAGGATTCCCAGCACCTCCTTATTGGCCACGTCTTTCACTCTGCAACAAATGGAAAGCAGACACACACACATAAAAGATACGAGTAACAGTGTGTGTGCATGCTGGTCAGTACATACAGTATATCTGTAAGTATATGTACTATGTGCCTCAGTGTGTGTGTGTGTGTGTGTGTGTACATGGTGCTGGAGGCCAGGTTGGTGTCTTCATGCTTCAGCTTGCCATCCAAGGCCAGGCCTCTCTTCTCCCTGTTGTTGCTCAGCATGGGAGTCAGAGTGTACACCTGGCAGAAAGTAGAGCTGGAAGACACCTGGTCACTGGGGTGGGTTGGGGTGAAATGTCCAAAAGGAGGGGAGGAATTGGAAAGGACAAACAGAGAGTGATGGATTAGTTTGGTCTATTTTTCTTTTGTCCTGGTCCAGCCTTAACCTCAGGACATTCTGCATGAACAGGGGGTCAACAAATGGAACCTGATACTCAATATCCAGTCAACGTTAGCGTTTGTTACATTTTTCAAAAATAATGTCATGAAAATAATTTGAATTTTGTCGAATTACCAAGATCACAGCAAATACACAAGAAGAAACGCTGCTGGTGCTGTTAACTGAGCTGCCTACATCCTTCAGTCCCAACAGAGATACAAGGGGTGGACAAAATAATGGAAACAATACATGAATATCGAGTAATAATAATGCCCCTGCCATAAATAGTGGCTTTGTGAGGCTCAGTGATGCCAAGTTGAAGCAGTAGACCGCGTTGTCACGACGTCGGTTAAACAGTTAAACAAAATCATCTGAAAAATCTTGATGGTTCTAATGGGATTATTACATGATTATTTTATGCTTCTGTACTGCATAGCATTGCTTCTATAAGCCAGACTCTAAACAACAGCTCCATCCAGCACCAGTCAGCTAAATGCTAGTTTAAGGTCGGTAAAAATATTTTTACACAATGAGCTTTTGAATTTTTTTGGAACAGTCAGTAATAATGTGGATTTGATGACCAAGCAGGTAGAGGTAAATAACAGAACAGCTAGAACTTTCTATTAAGTTCAGAAAATTGCATGTTATTTACTGTAAGGCAGCTTTTAAAACCAGGAAAAGACCACACTTGGGCCATATCATAACATTACGATATCCAAAATCCCGGACGTTATCTGGTCTTAGATGATACTGATATAATATCCATATACTGCCCATCCCTACACCACAGAGCTTCTTTTTTGTGTCTGGTCTTCTGGTATTTTGTCCACCACTCAGTATTTGTGCCATAGAAAATCAGAGTAAAATCAGATCATGTGTAAAACTCAGCAAACACACAGCATCTCATAACAGCAGAGGACAGAAGAGGAGAACTGTGATGGAATGACAGGAAAGGAAAAAACAGCTGAGAGAGAAAAGAGCTCTTCAAAGTTAACTCTAGGTCACAAATACATACTACTGAGTATTATGAACAATGCAGAGCAATGAAAATTGGTCAACTACACAACTGATAATTTGTTGAATAACAATGGTTATGCCTGGATGCTGACCTGAAGTCAGTTTTACAATTTCCGCCACAAATATTTAATGTCAAGAAAAAAAGCTGGGTATCTGATTTCTCTCTTGTGAGTTAAAAAGCTTTTCAAAACCCTCTCTAATGTCTGCTAACATTTTCTACTTTGATGTACCACAGCGACTAAAACACGGATTCAGTTGCTGGGCTGATTCATTAGACCTCATGTTGGCTTCTTAAAAAAACTGACCTAGGCCCATAGTCATCAAGCATCTCAGACAAAGAAATCGGTCCCGCCTGCTTTGCATTGCATTTCTCAGTAATGCAAATTTGCTCCAACTTAAACAGCTGGAAGTAGGAACATACATCAGCATTCAGGAAACCACCACCTCCACCAGAATTTGCATGGGAGGAAGGACGTGTTATGAAGACTGACAATGATGGGACGAGAGGAACTGCTCCCCACAGCATTTTTTTTTTTTTGCCAGTATTCATTTTAGGAAAACAAATTTTCTCAGTGGACCAGATTAACTAATAGGTGTATAGAAATGTTCATGCTTTGTGCACAGAAAAGTGCAGTTATATATCTATATATATATGTGTGTGTGTGTGTGTGTACAGGACCTTTATGATTTGTTTGTATGACTGGTCTGAGGTAGCCATGTATTTGCTGAGAAAACATTTAATATCATAAACTACATGGACTACATTCTGCAATGTAGTCCATGGCTAAATAATTAATTTATACTTGAAACCATAATTTCCATTGCTTCAGGGAAGCAAGCAGGTACTCTTACTCTGAGGTGTGCACATTTTTGGTCCTAGCCATACTTAAAGCATGATTGCCAGGAGCATATCTGAGATGCTAGATAACTATAGGCCCTGTTCTTTGAAGGACCAATTCATCTCTAAATGTGCTTTGAACAAATTACGGAAAGCATTGTGAATAAAGTGGGTGAAGAGGTGGAAAGAAGCTCAACAATTACGCCAATCACTGTATATTCTAAGTATCCACTTTTTTAGGTGAATTCTTCAAGACCTATATTCACCAAGGTGATGGCAGGCAAGATGGATCCATGGGCTCATGCTGTTAACCCGACGTCAACACATCGTGACAGATTTGTAACATCAGCCATCATTTTTCCGTTCTGGAGTGGTCCGGTTTTCGAGATCCTGTACTGGCTTCATGGTCTTTGTGAACAAGAGCGGAAGGCAGAATGGTCTTCTGCTCTTGCAGCCCATCCATATCATGTCTGGGCTCATCCTGAGATGTCCTCCAGCACATCAATATTGCTACTTGCCATTAGCTCGAGCCAGTGTTGCCATTCTCTTCTGGCTTCTCTCATCAGCAAGGCATAGGGCTGACAGGACGGTTTCTGGACATTATTACTGGTGAACTCCAAAATCCCTGCAGGCCTAATGCTTCATACCTTCATTTTAAGTGTCTTAAAGTAGCATTTGGTGGGGCAGTAACTGAATCTCTCTACCCTGTCTGCAATCTTTATTCTTGCACTTTACTTGTCACATACTGTCTCGAGAAGTCAGCTATTTTGTATAAAAGGAATGGTCCCCCTAAGAAAGTGGATACTTATTGTAGTGTGGTGATAAAGGATTGGCCGGGAGGGGAAATGTCAGGATCCAGCTTGACTGCCAGTGGCGGTTGGCCCCAATCAGGCAGTGTCACACTGGTTTACTCACCGTGAGGAGGCATGTGCTACAGGCTTGCTGTAGGTGTCACTGGAATACAGCACTACCTCAGTCACCTGGAGCACTAAGAAACCACAAACCATCAGCGGCAACATGTCTGTGTGAGTGTGTGCGCGCATGGTAAAGAGACAGTGACTCCATCAGCTGAAATCCAACAAATTCCACACACCAGATGTAAAAAAAAAAAAAAAAAAAAAAAAAAAAAAATTAAATTCTTTGGCATGTATTGTTGAGAATGATATGAAGAACGAATGAGAACAGTGGAAAGTTTAAAAAAGGGGTGAAAAAAGAGGAAAAGCAGGACAATGTTCAGACCAAAGTGGAAAGGAGTGTCTAATGTAGCCCAATTCCTTTCGCCACTCATATTCTTAGAGTGAAGTTGCACACAAACATAGAGGCACAGATCACAGCATTTTCCAATAGTTTCAACATCTGCTGTATATTCTCTGTGCACAACACACAGATTTCACAGAAGCTTTTACAGTGTGAAAATACACTGTTGATGTCACACTCCTGATTAATAGCATTAAATTGCCTATAAGTCATAGCATGATGATCTTTTGAATTATCCCTTGTGTTTTGAAAAGAGAAAAGTGGGTCTCACTGAACGGTCACAAAAATAATGAAGAAAAGATGTTTAGGTTTGTACGTCCGTTACACTTCTGGTCAGAACAAAGCGTGGCGGGTAGATGAAGGAGGATCGAGAGGGAGGTACTCACTCTGCTTCAACCTGGGCTACTGGACATTTATACTGAGCAGTGGAGAATAGACAGATATCAGCATACTGACGAACTGTAAGGAGGAGAGGAGGGGAGAGGAGAGGCAAGGGAGGGAGAGGACGGAGTGGAGAGGAGAGGCCTGGGTTATCACAACAGGAAGACACAAGATGATTCTTATGAGTGCACACACATAACAACACATGAACAGACTGAGGACAGCAACTGCACAGCTTTGCCACATCAAAGATCATGAAAAAACGAGAGCCTCGTCTCCTACAGAAACCTCGGCAGTGGAAATACACTGATTTCAGATGATGGCTCAATCCCAATGTCTGCACTTCCAGACTGACACACTTTGACCCACGTTCCCCATAAAGTGTGTGAGGGTTCAAGGCTGGCCCCCTGTGAAATTATCAAGCACAAGGGCTCTCTTGAGGACTTTTTGCCACTTTATGAACACTTTCCCTAAGTCTGCAGTCCTGCAGGCTTCGCTTGAGGGAAGTCCCCACAATCCACCACATTGTGAGGTTGGATGACCGCGGGTGGGAAATCCCGGCAAACGGATTTAGAACAATCTTAATGCAAAGCAGAAACTGTGGTATATTTCATCCAAATCTTGCTTTTGAGAAAATAGTTGGCATAAAATTCCCTATGAACAAGTCTTAAATTTTCTTGTCATTATATTTCAAACATAACTTTGGAACAGTAAATACAAAACATAATTTATTAGGTGGGTACACAATGGTATCCTGTTGGTGACACAATTATTAAATGAAAGGGGACATTTAATTAGCCACACAAAATTTCTCGAAAAATAGATAGTAGTACTTTGATTTATGATTGCCTTTGATGCAAAACCTGCAGGCTTGATGAGGCTGTATAGTTACATACAGTTATATCTGATATAGTTACACTTATCACGATGTAAAAAAAATACATGGAGGGAGGTGACAAGGTGTTTGTATGCACATATAATCAGTTAAGTGGTGGTTATTTTTTCAGAAATAGATACATATCGTCATCTTATTTGATCCCACAACATTACTATTTTGTGTAAAGGGGAGTGAACAACCAACAGATTGCATATAGGGTAGCAACAACTGGTGTTGTCAAGGTAACGTGATGTCACAGTGTGCTATCCCACGTTTCTCATATTTCTACTTCCTCAAGCCCTCACACTCATCACACACTCGGGCTCATTACGCAGATGACGTCAGTTGAAGTCTGTTCAGGGCTCAGGATGGGCATTGGGACTCGGCTGATGCAAGGCCCGCTCTATATTTATGACTGACACGTCTGATTGATTCTGTATTTAGATAGTATCAGCTTGTCAGATAGCTAACCATACTATTTAGTCAGCTTGCTATCTCTGTTTTGATCTTAAACGCTAGGTTTGGGTTTTTTTTAAAGGTCTATTTCCTGTGTTCCAGTCAATGTTGAGCAATAGAGGTTACATTTTGGCCTTGATCCAATCGGTGCACCATACCAGGCGCAGTGCAGGCTCCACAACTACAGCTCAACTCAAGCCTACAGGGCCGAAAAATTGTCAGTCATCTTTCAGGTAGCTTCTAGTCATGTTGCTAAATTCCCTCTCTGTTAGGAGATACCTCCAGATGAGCCTTGGTTAGGCCTGCCAGCTTGTTGCCAATAAAATGTGGCAGTGTAACCCAACTGTAGCGGAGAAGGAAAGTGCTTGTTAACTTTAAATGGCTAACAGACACCAGCTGAGAGGCTAGACATCTTTTCACTGCTTTGGTTCTCACTGCAGAATCTCTCTCCTCACATACCCCTTTTCCACCAGGGCTGGTTCGGAGCCGGTGCCTGACTTAGCACCAGTTTTTTGGTTTTCCACCGCCCGAGCTGGGGCCAAACTGGTGCCAAACTGGTTCCAAACTGGTGCTAGGCAAGCACCGACTCCGAGCAGGGGCTAAACAGGAGCCAGAGAAAGAACCGATGACGCGGCCCACCGCGTCATCGGTGGGCGGGGTTACAAAACAAAACAGGAACTGCGAACGCTATAAACATAAACAATAATCCCCGAGAAGCCGCGGGTTATAATGATTTTACAACGGCGTGGAACGCGGCTCAGCAAATTAGATTTAAGGATGAGAAGCACCCGTTTTATAACTAAACATCGCTGTCATTCGTTCCGATCGCGAATCCGACAGGTAGCCGGCAATAATTGTTTTTTTCGCCTCTGTATTGAAATGTTGGCTTGTAAAGACACAAGCAGTATTTGCATCGCTAATAAATCCAGATCCTGCTCCACCCGGGGCCAGAAACTGTATCGGGAAAGCAGCGTTATATGCTTGACTGAGACGCGGCTCACCAACATCATCCCGACCGGCTTCAGGACAGGACGGGCGGACAGAGACAGAGACGCTGCAGCCGCTGGATTGTATGAGTGTGCAGTTTTATGTGTGTTGAAGTGGTGAAGCTGCCGTGACAATGTAATTTCCTGCAACGGATTAATAAAGTATCATTCATTCATTCATTCATGATGGTTATTGTGATTCTGAGCGAACGTCTCGCGCACCCGTCATCACGTTTTCCGAAGACGTCATGGCGTGGCTCTGAATTGGCTCCACTTTGCTCTTGACCGGTGGAAAAGCAAACCGGTTCTTCGTTGGCACCAGTTAAGCACCGGCTCTAGCACCAGCTCCGAACTAGCACCAGGTTTTTTCTGGTGGAAAAGGGGCAACTGAGGGGGCGACTTGCCAGAAGTCAGTTTATGTGGAGGCTCGGCCTGGTGAGCAATGACGACGACGCACATAAAAAATGGCTGCCGCTCCAACCATCCTAGTATGTTTATATGAGTGGGAAAGACGGATTGTACTCCATTCTAGTTCTGTGGGTCTAACAGAGCCAGGGCTATCCTGCTACTGCTCATGCTGGCTCATTGCAGAGACTCTGCTACTCTTAAATGAAACTGAACCTTAATTAATGTCATTACTAAAACCTGTGTTTACCTGCTGTTCCATGTCAAAATGGCTGCTGTGAAATAAGATCTATACCTCCTGATTTGTACACTACCTAATGTTACGTAGCGAATGTTAGCATGGATTAATGCGAACAATAACATCCGCTGCCCTTACCAGAAATCTTCACCCGCTTGACAGTCTTGGTGGAGTTGTTGGTGACATGGACATTTACACTGATGGGCTCACCGTGGTAGTAGAGCTGGAGAGAGGACAGAGACAATAAGATAATCATGTGTGTAACCCAGAAATCAAACACACGTCATAGTGTGTGTGTGTGTGTGTGTGTGTGTGTGTGAGCACCTCCTTATCCAGGGAGGCCTCTAGGTGTAGAGACCTATCAGACATCAAGAAGCTGCGGGTCGTCTCCACCATGGGCTGTGGGCCTGGCTTCTCTGGGGCGTACTGAACCTTCCGGATCACTAGACGCACTGAGTTCCTACACACACACAAACACACACACACTTTATATTATGTAAAAAATTCTTTAAAGGCCATTTTGGGTCCAACCCTACCTTCAGTCTCTTAGAAAAAAAAAATCTCTAGATAGGACTATACGTAAATCAGTTTTGATGTTATTCTGAGATGTTTGAGTGTAATGTACCTTTTGTGGATCTTCTCCTCCACAGTCTTGGCACAGAAGGCTCTAACCTCAAAGTCCACCCCGCAGGCCTTCCCAGTGTCCTCTGGGCCCGGCTGCAGGGTCACTGAACAAGGCAGGTTCTGCGGGATCTGACACACACACACACACACACACACACGCACAGCACAAAACAGGAATAGGGTTCTGTAGTCTCATAGCAAATGGAGGTCAAACTTTCAGGACAAGCAGTGGTAGATGGTGGCAGGAGTGAAAAGCAGAGAGAAAAATGACTTAAAATAAGTTTGTCCTTTACCATAAAGACAAAAATGCCTTGGGAAGGGAGGTGGGACAGGGAGCTCTGGGGTTGAAGGGAAATGTAGTCTTCATTTTGAGAAAACTAACCTAACTATGGACTCATTTACTTAGGCTGATGATTCAAAACACTACATGTGGCACCTTCAGTGGAGTATTTATAAATCAATGACCTTCTGTTCTTCATTGTTTCTACTTCTGTGTTTCACTGCAACAGACTGAGTGTGACGTGTTTTTTATGTGTAGAACCAATTCTGTTAGATGAAACCACATCTAACGCAACTGGTTTCAAAATGACATCCATTTTTGACCTTATCTGCCAACGGCCCACACACAAAGACAAAAGGAGGTGTGCCAACCGCTTGTCTCACAAAGCCGGCTCCAATAAAGAGTCTGGCTCTCTCCCACACAAACTGACTGAGGCACTGAAACATCTCAGTGCTTTCACCTCTGGTTTAATGAGAAACACAATGTGGCTTTTTGACTTCATTTGGCAAAAAGACACACGCCAAAGAGATGATTCAAATGAAGACTATAGAATTAAACATTAATGAGAACATACTTATTCATGTTTCTGCATAAAGAAGGAGTCTTGAGGAACTCCTACATCCAAACATTGTGCTTGTTGTCATTTGTGATTTCACATTGTACGTTTTGCCAGTGATTTTGAAACCACTGGGTTCCGCAAGCAAAATGTCATGGAGTGGAAGACTGATTCATTCATTATTGTCTGTAACGTCAGCGTACTGTTGGCATGACGATGGACACGTCAGCGTGAGCAGTGAAACTAAATGTTGTGCGGTGGTGTAACGGTGAAGCTGAATGGGCGGGCGTGCTGGCATGCTGGCGTGCGGCGAGCTTACGGTGAAGTTGAAGGGGTGGGCATGCTGGCCGAGCTTCTTCAGCAGCCTCTCCTGCAGGCGGCTCAGAGGTTTCCTCTCCTCTGGCAGGGGAGGAAAGGCCTGAAAGGTGCTGATGTACAGATCCTTCCGGAAGGAAAGACCCAGCACATCCAGGTCCTCACGACCATAACGAAACGCACAGGTCAGGGTCACAAACACTGATGACACGGACAGAGGTATGGGAAGGATCAGATATATAATTACACACTCCATCAGTCAGAAATACAGACAGCTGGTTAAGCCTTGGGTACTTTTAAATGCTAGAGCAGCACTTTTCAAAGTTTGAGACTGGGGGACTCCCTTTGGACAAAGTGGAGACAGATGTGCCTATTTTAGCTCAATTTCTCGACGGGATCAGGTAGCTGTTATTTGATCCTAGAGACATCCAACAACTGAGCTAATACAACCTGATATTGTTGTTTAACAGCCTCAAACTGCACACACATACATGAAAAGACTCCAAAGCTTCCTCTTAGTTATAAAGAGTCGCAACGGGCGCTTCTCAACTGTCTTTTGTCACCACCATTGTAACTTCCTCATTACAGGATAACAAAGTTTCCAAGAACTGCAAAAAATCCAAGGCACTTGAGTTGGGAATAAAGTTAAAAAGCCTTTCTGTATTTTTTTTCTTTCTTTTTTGGCACCTTTTAGTTTGTCTCACTGCTGGAAAGTAGGAAAATTAGTAAAATTCAAACAGAGAACCGCTGCCTCTCTGGACTACCTTTTTAACCAAATGTGAAACCAAATTGATAGCTAATAAACAATAAATGCTCAATGAATGATCTTTTTCTCCTTCAGTTTCTGGGCCTCCCCTGAAACTCTTTAGTGTCTTCCTGGGGACGCCGTCCTCTTGCCAGTTTGAAAACCAGTGGCACTTGAAAAGACGGCAGCATCGCTGTGATAGAGATCACACAGATGTCTCATAATGTTATTCACTCATAGTCAGTCACACTCTCACTGGCTGTTCCCAGGATCTGTTCACATTTGTCTTGCCCTGTATAAACCACCATTTGGGTCAGGTATATAATTTGATGTAATTGTAGTGGCTGCTGCACCCTTCATACACTTCTGGATTCTCTATGCCAATGTCCACTCCAGCTGGACCAAAGTCTGTAGGCTTGCACTGACTCAGCCCGTCTGTGAATCAGACCTATAACTGGAGGAAAAGTCCCTTAGTCTAACCTCAGCCTTAGTAAGATATACAGTCAGGTCATAAACCAATTTGCCAGCTGTGTCCACCTCTGTTTTCTTACCTTTTCTGTCTTTCAGGTACTCTGGGTCTACAAGCAGCACTCCATCTAGAGAGAGCACACATGTAAAATAAATCACACTCCAACCTACATCTAGACGTGCTGTGTGTTTTTGTACATGTGTGTGTAAAAGGTGAGACTGTCTGAACGTTATGTGTTATCTAGAGTGGCTACAGCTGGAGCACATGTTTCACGTTTCAATAATTTCCTCAATACAGCTATTAAAAAAAAAAACCTCCATGTCACTTGAACAAGTTCAGTTGCATTTTAATTTGCACGCTCCTTGTTGTTAACGGGATAGACATGCTGGCTGGATGCTCCCACTGCTAACTGTTAGCCTCCTGCCACTGAGGTGGACTGACCCCCAGCTAACATTCTCAAAAATAACGATAGGTGTTATAATTGTTAATAGTGGGGCGGCTTAGCTCAATATGTCACAACAATCGTTCATTTTGTGATAAAAGCATAAAATTTGGTAGATGTGTTGGTGGATATATTTCAAACAAATCTGGATATTGGGCCATCACCAAATCGCCCCCTAGTGGCCATAGCAGGCATTTGATTTGTTAAAATGAATAAAAATATTAAAATGATTCATTAAAATATTTTAAAAATGTAAATACACATTAAATTAAGAAAAAATACAGTTATACACACTCAGTATCTCAAACACTTTCTGCCCCCACCACCACAACCACCACTGCAAGCCAGCTAGCCAACGAGCTAGCTGTAATATGCTTTCTGCAACAAGCAGTGCAGTGGACAGTCCATCAAGGTAGGCCTAAACATTTTATATCAACTGTAATAATTATGAATAAAATATGTTAGTTTTTGGATGTATACATTTTGAACATCATAGATAAAGGCTAAAGAGAAAAAGAATTATTGTGGGGAACAGTGGAGAGGTAAATATTTAAGCTAGCAAAACTAGGTAGTTAAGCTAGGTAGTTAGTTTGGAACATGTAGCTAGCTTGGAATGTAGCAAGTATGTAGCAAAGCTGTAGCTATGTTGTATGTAGCTATGTTCTGTTGTGTTACATTGTAATAAAGCTTTTTCCCACTTTAAAATGTCTCTAAATTATATTTGTGGTGCTGAAAACATGAAACAGCAGCTGTAGGGTAGGCAAAGCATTCCATGCCAGTAACCACTGGTGGCCAGTTTTAAAAATGGCTGCCACAGTCATTGCAGTGGCCCAATATCCAGATTCATTCAACATATATTCAGCAATGAGTGTACCAAATTTGGTGCTTTTATCACAAAATGAACGATAGTTTAGCTATGCCGCCCCACTATAAATAAAAGAAACAGAGTTTGAGTTTGATGATATGAATCATAAAACTAAAATAAGTCCAATAAATAAATAAATACAATCAGATTTTTTACAGCCAGAAATTGCATTAAAATGTTGACTTGTCATACTTTTTTCTCTACTTTTCTAATACTTTCAATAATTGCAGTTCCTTGAATCCAGGTAAGACATCCACATACAGGTAACACTTGAATGCAGAAATGGAAATGCGCTCGCAGTTTCATGAGCTTTCAGACTGAGTACAGATTTAGCAGCTGGAAATTTTCCATTCCACTCGTCCCATTCATCACAAACACACACAAATACACACAGAATGTTCCCCGATGTGATGTGCTACCATGGCAAAAGTGAACAACTCCCAAGAGCCTGTACTTTAAAACAACAATGTCAGCTCAACAGCTGAGGTGTGTGTGTTTGTGTGTGTGTGTGTGTTGTTCAGCGTTAATCATCACCTGTTCTACCACCATTCAACAAAGAAACCAACTTCTTTGTGTGTGTGTGTGTGTGTACATGTGCATTAATTATCATTAATGATGGCCTTGTGAGATCGATCTGAGCGTGTGTGTGTGCGTGTGTGTGTGTGTGTGTGTGTGTGTGTGTGTGTTAAACACTCACCAACTGGATCTACGTGGTCTAGGTGGTCAACAAAGTCCCGCTTCCCTAGATAAACTGTGAGCTGTGGGATAACAAAATAATGAAGATAAATCAACACACACACACACACACACACACACACACAAATTTACCTCTCTCTCACATACACACACACACACACACACACACACACACACACTGACCCCCAGCCTGTCCACAGCCTTCCTGTAGACCAGCCTGCTTGCTGGTGGGAAACTGCAGATGACATCACCTACATCTACAGCCTCCATTCAGACAAAGAAAGTTAAAAAGAAAGAAAAAGAAAGAAAGAAAGAAAGAGAAAGGATAAAAATGGGAAAAGAGAAAAGGAAAAGAGGGAAAAGGGGAGAGAGATCAAGGTACAACAAATAATGGGCCCAGGGGGGAAAAAAAACAGGGAAACGGGAGGCACAGAAAGAGAGAATTAAATACAGCTTGAGAAAAAAGCAAAACTAGAAATTAAAGAGCAAAAGAAATGAATAAAGAAAATATTTTTTAAAAAACTGAAACGAAATATAAAACCATGAGCCAATTCAGAGAAAGACAAGATAAAATTATGGGGAAAACATAAAAACAGAAAGAGAGAAATAGAGTGATGAATCCACAACAGCTACAAACTGAGAGTGATGACAGAGGTGGAGAGAGGAAGGAGTAACGAATCTCCAGGGAGATGACAATAACCCCACCTCACAATCACACACACACACACGCACACACAAGCACATACACACACACACACACGCATACACACACACACACACCCTACCTTGCAGTTGGGGCTGGACTTCTTGAACACTCTGTGGAGAGATGAGAGAATAAATATAGTTACTGTTTTTGTGCTATAAACAATCTGAGAGAGTCATCATGTGTCCCATCATGTCAGGAACCTGAAGCACCTCTGATTCCTCTGAGTTTAATAATCAGTTTTATTTTATCTTAACCAAAAAAAAACAACCATGTATTCAAGGTCTTATTTTTCGGATCAAGTCAAGGTGTGGGGAAAATCAACATCAAGAACAGACTTTTCAAAATTCCAACACTTTACTCAAGATCTACTTTCCAATTCAATAATAAATAACAATAAATAACAATAAACGAGCTGTTTCATTTCCTCAAAAATAGGTAGTGGGACTTTTCATATTGGCAAAATCCACTTTATTTGGCATAATCCACTTTATTTGTGATTGTTTATGTTCTCATATTGTTATTTTGGGAGCTGTTTTGCCACACTGTGAAAGTGAATGTAAAGACTAAACAGCTACACAACCCAACACTCTACCAAAGATCAATTTTGTTTGAAACCTGAGGTCAAACCACTGAGCGTTGTATCAATAGTCCCAGTGTACTGAACAGCCTCTCTAATGACTGATGGGTGCTCAATGAACTGATAATAATGGCATTAAAAGTGCCTTGTTTTCACAGTCCCAAGGCCACATTTTCAAACCAGCGCACTGAGTAAAGCAGAGCCGGTCACCAGCATAGTGACATTTTCATGAGGAGTGGAATCAGATTTGTTCAGATTTGTTAACTGAGCTCATGAGACTTTTATTTACTGGCTTGTTTGGAATTAGGAAGCATGAACTTAAAATGAACCAAATACCCAAAGTCAACTTTTCCACTATGGTTTGGACCACTTTGGGTTTAGTGCATCTGCAGCATGACGTAAAATCACTCGTAGCTCATTTGTAAGACAAATGACATGTAAACTGAGCATCAGAGATCTGTGCTGCTCTCGACTCCACAGATAAACACTGATCAGGATTTGGAACACAAATGTCTGTTAAAAAAAAACCTCATGTCAAGCCACACTGTCACACACACTAACACACTCAGAGCCAGGCTGGAAGGCAAGGTCTTTTGGTTGTTTTTAGCTTGATCCCAGAACAACCATGGAAACGTTCATTCAGCTTCATTATCTGTTTTATTATTTATGGTTCAGTGTGCATGTGCCAAAGTTAGCTCTGACAAGGTCAAATACACCACTTACAGAAGCCTGCACCCCTCCTTCCCTCCTTTATTTTCATAATGCACTGCAACACTTTTCCATTAACCTGGAGTGCATCAAACTATTCCTAATCCAGCTCTCGCAAACAGATTAACTTGGTGTGTAAGACAGGCGCTTACGTCGCTTTAACTCAATTTCCACCAGCCTCCTGATGCTCAACAACTTCAAGCAATGGAGCAAATTCACTTGAGTTTAAGAACATTATATATTTAACATTAAATGACAAAAAAATTAAAATTAAGTACTAAAAAAAATTGCAAGAATACTACATGAAATGACCACATAATTACAGCAAAAATTAGTAAAATAAATAAATTAATAATAATAATAAAAAAAAAACCTGGAAAATTGGCAAACAAAATTAGTTAACAATTATAAGATAATAACCAAAAAAATGTGAAAAGAAAAAAAGAAAATTATATTATAATTATATATTTAAAATTAGAGTACAACAAAATGACAATAAAAACAAAAATCACCCCCCAGATTTATGAAGAAATAACATGGGCTCTAGGGTTTCAAAGACTTTTTTTTTTTTTTTTTTTTTTTTTTTTAATGGAAACAGGCCTGTTGTTGGTGACTCACTGCTGTTTAGGAGACACATTTCCCATTCACTGTGAAGCTTGGATTCATCGCCTCCTCTGTAGATAAGATTTCCCATCAGTGACCACACCAACACCATTTGGGCCAATATGGAAAATCTACCGCCCCTCAGTTATTGGGGATGGGACACTGCTCTGCCTCTGCCACACCATCTGACTGACGCTGATAATCTGCCTTCATTTTCACATAAAAACGTTGCCTAGTTCTGGTAGAACAACAGTTGTTTTTCATTAAATTCTTCAGTCAATTACTGAAACTGGTCTTAGGAGAGATCTTGGATTTACGTCTTAAATTATTCCTTGTTATACGTAGTTAGTACATTGTACGGCATGTTGTTTATGTGTCAAAAAATCATCAGTGGCTAAAAATGTGCCTTATGGACTGAGGAAAATGTATGAACATGTCATCTCAGGTGAACTTTGTTATTTTCCAAGCTCTCACCAATTTTCCCCAAACATTTTATCAAGTTCTTGAATTTTCCAGGTGTTTTCCATGACTGGAAACCTTTTGTGTAAATGTCCAGGTTTTACAGGGGTGTGTGGCAGCCCTGACAGTGGATTACATCGCAGACAAACACACACCAGCACCTTGGGCTGCGCGATAAATTGATATTACACTGATATCAAGATGGGAGACTAGATATCATCTGGGATTTTGGATATCGTGATATCATGATCTGACACAAGTGATGTCTTTCCCTGGTGACATTTTCTGAATTTATGAGACTGTTGTAGCTGTTATATTACTGGCCTGCTTGATGACGTGCTCGGTCATCATGTCCACATGAGTAGTGTTTATTTAAATTTAAATATGTGATGAAAATACTTATATTGCCCAGCCCTACCAGCGGCACTCTGTTATCACATCTCATTTGTTGTCATATGCACACACACACACATGCACACGCACATCACATTTGTTGTCATATGCACACACTCATGTATGCACACACGCACACACACACACACACACACACACACACACACACACACACACACACACACACACACACACACACACACACACACACACACACAGTTCCAGAAAGCCAGCCCTCAGGGACTGGTCTGAATAAAAAGCAGCAGTGAGGACTGATTGGCTGACAGCTCAATGAGCTGAAGACAGAAAGGACGGACGTGATAAATTAGAACTAAATTTGCACTGGAAGATCATTCAGATCTGCGTGTACAAATTTAGGCTGGCTCACATCATGTCTATAGCTATATGCAGACCAACAATCAGACCAGAATGGACAACACAGTTCAGCATGGGGCCTGTCTATGAACGTGTGTGCCTGTTAGATCAGATTAGATGAGATTAGAATACAGTGGCTGAAACTTTAATGATTTCACAAGGAAATGGAGTCATTGCAAAGAAAGCCAGAATAAAAATACCAAAAACTGCTGTGTTTTTTCAAAATCAATCAAGCACCAGTTCCACATTTGGGATGCATTATTTCCAAAAGCATGATTGAAAATAAGAAAAAAAAAAATCTGGCTTTGCGGTATAAATGTCACCATATTGTCGAAAGGCATTTAGTTTGTGTTGTGTTGTGAAGATGCTTACACACCAACAACAAAATGTTGTTTTTGAAAGAAATCAAGTGAATTTGCTCAGGTTTAACACTATAAGCAAAATCTGTTTTTTTCATGCCAGGGTCCTGAGGGCAAAAGCACTTCTAATGGGGGTCTGTGGGCTTAATGAAAGTCAGTTTGGGCATCTGGAACATGAAAAAGTTTGAAAACCACTGGATTAATCGATTAATCATTCAACATAAAATTAATCTATTATAATTTTGATGATCGATTAGTCCTTTCATTAATTTATGAAGTAGACTTGCCAAACATTTGCTGCTTATAGCTTCACAAATGCTAAGATTGCCTTGCTTTTCTCAGTTTCATAACATTGCCAAATGCAAACGAACTACTCCTGCTCATGAGGTGTCTCTCTGCAGGTGTGTAGCAAGAAAGATAGTCGACATGTAGAACGGAGATAGCTCTGCACACTGCTGGTGCCGGCAAAACCTCACACTTTTATTCACAAAAAAACCTGCAGTGTTTATCAGAAATAATTAACTGTGAACTATCACGTGTTTGACATCTGGCAAATCTAGCAAATCAGTGTGTCAACCCCTGTTTCATGTCTCCAACTAAAATGTTGCAGTTCATCAGGAAGTTTTGCAAGTTATACCAGTATAACTGTCTCCATTACAAAACAAAAAGGGGGTTATTTCTGCTGGTCAGACTAACTTGACATCGCTTTGTGTGTGATGGACTTTTTTTCTCATTAGTCTTAACCTTTTTTTTTTTTTTTTTTTAGAGATTATTTGTTGGCATTTCTGCTTTATTTGACAGTCACAGTAGAGAGAGACAGGAAAGGCAGGGGAGAGAGAGGGGATGATTTGCAGCAAATGGCCTGAGGTCAGATTTGAACCCAGGACGCTGTGATCAGGACTCAGCCTTAGCACGTGGTACGCACTCTTATTAAGTGAGCTACCGGGGCGCCCCAGTTTTAACCTTTTAGTCTTAAAATGATTAATTTTCACTTTTGTTTTTGTTTTCACAGTTTGCAGGGAATTGTTTTCTGATAAAGATAACACAAGAGAGCAACTGCTGTGGATGAGCTAAAGAAATGGCAGCAGTGAGTGAAGCTTTTATTTTACACAAATTAAACACATTTTGACAATATAGGCTCTTTAATGTATATGCACATATTTATACACCACAACAGTGAAGAGAAGAGTTGGAGAGACAGATCCTGTGTGAAGTGACTTGGCATGAGGATGTGATGAGAAAAACTATCTGCCTTGCAGATCTCTACTGTTGTTCTTCCTCCTGCTGCAGGATATGCAGACAGCTGTAGTTTTAAATGAGGACCTTTAGCATGTAGCTGTGCAGGAATGTGCTGCCTTGCACATTCTGAGGAACGATGGCGAGGACTGAGAGGACAAATACATAAGCACATTATCGCCCGAAATGGCCTTTCCTTAGTCAGTAGTGTACTTCAAACCTTTCTTGCAAATCCCTTATCTTCGAGGAAAAAAAAACAACAACTTGTTATCATAACACAAACTCTGAGCCAAAACCACTTACATAACTCAGTGCAGAATGGTATGTTGCTACTGAGGTCAGCAACCCCTAAATAAGAACCCATTAGCAATGAGGTTAGGCTAAACCAACCCACAGCAGCATTTAAAATTCTCACCACTATATTAATTACATTAAAGTCCATGAAAGCTGCACCCACAAAACCAACAAAAACTTTACCCGTTTTTTCACCATTAGTGCCCTCCTGGTTGCCTGTGAGGCTCCTGCACTACTTCTGTCATTGGTTACACACAATGTCAATCAGTGATATCAATCAAGGGAGACCAGGTCACCTGTCTTTATATTGGAGCACTGTGTTTGATTATAATCGGTCATCACAGGCCATAATACACTAAATTCCCCATCTCCAATCTTAAATTGAGATAAGAAGCGTAGAAGCATAGATTTTTCCAAATTTCAAACAGGAAAATCCTAATTTAAGCTAGGATAGGAACACCCACTTAGGAACTGTTAATGATTATGTTCCTAAATCAGGTCCTGACCCTTATTACCATGGTTACCATGGTCTGTAAATCTCTGTAATATGGACTCTGTTTCCTTTGCTTCCTGTGTGAAATGGGTAAGGATATTTAACAGGGTTCTTTGCTTGCGTAAGAACCCTGTTAGAGGTTGTTATACAATAACCAAATTGAAGCAGGCTGAAAATAGCATTGCACAATGGTAATGTGTCATGGCAATAAACTAAAATACCTTTGAATAATTTTGCAAAGATATCCACCATGTTTTTCACACAACATATGGGCATAAGGAGCCACAGTCGGGCCGGCCATCTAACACTGTATGATTTTCTGTCGAGTGAAACCTGCTCGCCCAGCATTTCCCTCTTATGTGTCCACGCATTGCAACTACAGTGACTAATCTATGCATGAATTTCATGTTTTTTTCCAGCAAATATTTTTGTTATAACTACACCGGGCCAGCAAAGCAGTTTTATGTGACAGGTATGGAATCTGGGCAGTGCTAATAATGCATTTTAGCTGAGAGGGGATGAATTTTAAGCGTTGCTTTTAAATTATGAGCTCTGCGGCTATGAACTTTGGTGAGAACAATCAATAATCCGAACGGCGCAAAAAGTGGTATGACTGGTAAAAGCAAAACAAAACCAAACACAGAAATCCGCACAGAAATCCACGACTCCAACCGTGTAATTTCTTCAACAATTAGTCACCACAAACCAACAGGAAAAAGAAAATAGAGCACGGCTAAACTTTCAGAAGCTCAAAGTGGCACATAAGAAAACCTGCACATCAACACCACTTTTGTTCTCCTAGCTAGATGAACTAGAGTGGGCCCTCTGCTGCTGGTGTCCTGCTGGCTTGGTGCAGGTTACAGGAATTCAAGGCTGCTAGAGTACAGGTCATAGGGTCACCACAACCAAGAGGAATCCTCTTTTGGGGGCTACAAATGGCAACTACCTCGATTTCACGATATCTTGCGTGCAAACAGACATGACATTTTCCGGATGGTGGCACTACAGCACAGGTCATGATGTCACCAAAACTGACAGGGTTCATACTCTGAGGAGCATGAATGTGCCCAACACTCTGCCTGAGTACGGCAATCTGTCCAACAGATTTGGAGCTACAGAGCACGGGCTAAAAATGCGGTGGCCTTGAGAGCTCAACAAACTGTAGCTGAAGAAAACACATGCAAACAGACAAAACTCAAGCAAGTTGAGAAAACAATACACAACTCAATACAGAAACATGCAGCAGTTAGAAGATGTGCTACAACATACCAAACGACAATGGAGGTGTTTTCAAAGGACACTCAGAAGTGACAAATGTGTCTGGTTACTGCAAACAGCCACTCAAAAAATTAGTTTATAGACCCTGAAAATACATTTTTGATTGAAGAAGAGTAACGTTACCAGGTCAACGTAAAGTCGGCTAAAAACAATGCAAGGCTAACGCTAACTCAATTCAAATTTATTCATATAGCACCTTTCATACAAAGTGTTTCATACTGCAAGATTAAAAGAATACAAAAATAAAAATACAATAAAAATGAAAACAATAGAAAATAATAAAAAATGTGCTAGACCAAAAATGACAACAAAAACTATAAAATGTTAACCACAAATACATAAAAGTCACTAAAAATAAACTAAAATAAAAAAAAAATTAAAAAAAAAAAAATAAATATGAAAAACAGTGATTAAACTGAAAAATTGAGGCCGTAACATTACTCCAAAATAAAAGCCAGGTTTAAAAGACAGTTGACTTAGTGGCCTTTTAAGAACACCTAACACTGCCTTGCTACCGACCAGCTCTGTTCAAGGGCAGCAGTCTCAGTGGCTAAGCCCAACAGGCTGACATTCATCACCTCAAGTGTCCTCTGGAAACACTCACATTTTTCTGCAGGCTGCATGCGTCTGTATCGTGTTGTGTTGCCTGAATCTGCGGCTCATTTTCTAAATGCGGCGTATGTGTTGTCAAAATGATGCGTTCTTAAGGTCATCAGAGCTGACAGGGTTGATCCTTTTGGCAGTATGAACGTGCTTGCCAAATGTTGTGGCAATCAAACTAACAGATGTCAAGATGCATTACCCTGGAGTTAGGTGCTGGATGGACAGACAGATGGACGGACAAAGGGACAGAAGCAAGCAGGACGTGGTCTAAAGCTGAAGCTGGTGTCTGCTTGTCTCGATCTAAAACGGTTGGACACAGCGGGTTTCGTTATCAGCATGCCACTGGTGGATTTCTGTAAACCGCTTCTACGATGGAACAAAGGCCGTGCGAGAAGACCTTGTTAGGTTTTGTGGTTCGCTTTAGATACACAGAACACAAACACATGTAGAAGCATTTGCTTACAGGCAAATTAACAGGGGAGTTCTCTCCGGTTTCGAATAAGCCACTTCCTTTACTCTCTCGCACAACAATCACATGATATCTGACCATCGTTCCTCTCCATCTATAACTCGAGGAAGCTCTGCCTTTCCGTTCAGCCAAGCACTATGCCTCTACAAAATTATTTTTAATATTGTTTGTACAACAGAAAATATGGAAACACTGACTGGAGTACACTGAAAAAATGCTGTACTGTGTAATCAAAACAAATGTAATTATTTAAAAGCATGTAGAAGCTGTAGGCGCTTTATGTTTTTTTTTTTTTTAAATGCACCTCGCTCATTTAGAAATCACGATATCAAAAAATAAAAATCACAATAAGAGAACAACCCAAAAACAATGACAGACTTGATGAAGACTGCAAAGAAAGACAGAGACATACAGAGAGACAGAGAGAGAGAGAGAGAGAGAGAGACGGAGTGTTAAGATTGCTTAATCATTCTGTGCTCACACTTCCTCTTTGCATGCTCATTTCCTGCCAGGAACAGCAAGACCCCACCACCATCACACACACACAAACACACACACCACAAGTGCCATACCTAAAATCCTGATAGTGAGTAGCTCCCGGGCATAACAGCAGGATCACAGGGCACTCTTCATCATCATCATCATCATCCCTCTGTCCTTCATCCCTCCATCACTAAGCCTCACACTCACGTACCCACATGCCCGCGCGCACAAACACAAACAGGTTTAGCGGTGGCGAGGGTGAACAGCTTACCCTAAAGAAACACACCGGCACTAATCTATTTAAGTGCGCGGCGGGATGAATCCCACGCTAAAATGCTCTGAAAGACAATGACAGTGTTTAAAGTGATTAGGTCAAGCGTCGACCTGTTGGCCCTGCCTCAAATTCAGTTGATTATGTCTGAGCAAGATGGAGTCCATTTGATTCTTTCTTACAACTCAGGAAAGTCTCAAAAGCACATCTTCTAACCCTCCCATGTGCACTTTCGCCAAATTCTTTATTGTCACCACATCAGGGCTATTCAACTTCAATAGCAAGGGGGCCAAATATGAAAATCACTGGAGGCACGGAGGCCACACACAATATTTTGTCAATTAACGGCTATAAATAACTGAGGGTAGTGTTAATAAATATACTACCTCATGGAATAAACTGGTCACCTGCATCAGTGACCGTTTCATCAATAACAGCAAGCGTACAGTCCCTGTTTGTGACTCTTGTGTCTGCTAAGTGTCCAGGCAACACGTAGGGATGTGGTCATGGCTCTCTCTTGTTGTGTGCAAAAGCGAGCAGAAGCCACTTGACTTTGTTGAAAAGATGTCAGCAGTCCCTGTTATGTGCTTTCCCTCTGCGCTCCTCCGAGCCTGCAGGAAAACTGCTAGAAAATGAGTCGTGACTTGTCTTGCAATGATTCTTCACATCGTACTCCTTCATCACAGCGATGAATCCGTGGAACAGTAACCGCACCGGTTTAGTATTTGTTGCAGCTGATAAAGTAAATAAATACTTGTCAGTCCATTCACTCTGGAACTGGCAATTTTCAGCGTCAACTTTATGTTTCTTTGGCTTGTTAGGATGTTCTTAGCTTGATGCTGGCGAACCCGAGGCCGCGGTGCAAAGACAGCCAGCATGACGTGGCACAGCACACACACAGCACGTACGTGCGCGGGAAAGGTAAGGTGACATACCATAAAGATGTTTCCAACACACACAGGATGTGGTTCAGATGTCTCAAAGAAACTCAGCACAGATATAGGTCTGTGGTTCAGAGACATGTACCTGATGTGCAGGTAGCGTCTGGCGGGCTAAAGAAAAAATAGAAAGGGCTGTAGTTGAATAGGGCTGCTTTACACCTTTACACAAACTGACGTTTTTAGAAAGTGAAAATTATTACAGAAAAAGCACTATGACATCAACAAGGCAAACAGCCAATCACTGCAAAGAATGTCAGGGGAGCGTCGACACGACACCGATCTCGGTCTTGACTCGGCCTCCAACTGCTTTGGATCTGGTCTTCACTCACAACTGGACTGAACCTTTCCTTGGAATTACCTTGGACTCTGCTGAGGTAGTCTGCACTACAGCCCTGTGATCAAGTACTTAAAAAGGCTCATTTATGCGCAACATTGAATATGTATACGGCCATTGTCCGTATTTGTGGCCATTTTCAGGAAGCTTATGGATGCAGACGAAACGGAGCAGCGGCACCGGAAATCACGGAGGCAATGTGGCCAAAAGCAAGACCGGTCTATGAGTGAGAGACAAAAGAATGTTGCAATGTATTTAATAGCCTTACAGACCACCGCTGTCTACAACACTGCCTCCACTTTTGCCTCCACTTTTGCCTCTTTCGATTACGACTTCCTCCGCCGTTGCCAAGTTTGTCGTCAGAAACTTTCGACTCTGTGCTGCCCCCTAGTGGATTAATTGCTTCACATCCATGCCAACATAAAGGAAACATGGAAGTAAGCGGGCAGTGAAGGTTACATTGTTTGAAACGGATGTATTCATTTTGATCTGTAAAAGGGAGTAGAAATGAGCCTTAACTCAGATGTAAATGAAACAGAATTCACCGCACTGCCAAAAACTGACCTTCCATGGGTGAAAAGGCAGAAAAATGAAGTGGTTCTCCATTGATTTTCCAAGCTTTGTAAAATTAAAAACCATAAGTGGCCTTGAAACATGAACATCTGGTGAATATAAGAGGGAGACCTAAAGGTTTTGTTGCTGGTTTTACATCGAGCTGTCCTTTCAGCCCTCCTACCTTACCCTTCTCTGTGAAATTGCAGGCTTTGCAAATTGCAGTCCTTTTATTTGGGCCAACGGATTTAGCCAAATGTTATTGCAAAACACACTGCAGCTAATGCACTGCTGCTGCTGTGCTCGCCCGTACATCAAGATATGACATCACAGTAATGTGCGACCTAAAAATAAAGACTTCACTCTTTTTATACAATACATCAATGCCACTCCTTACAAACGCTCTTTGTTCCCAAGTCTCTAATTTAGAGCTGGAGTGTAAATCTTTCTACAAAACAAAGTTCCATTATGTTATGAATGTCTTAAGCTTGTCATGTGTTACAGCCATGCAAAAATTCCCAAAATCATTTCACTATCTGGAATAACCTCTGTCTCTCAAGCAAATAAGATTAGGATATTTCTATAAACACACAGAGTGCATATTTAGAAGCATGAGAAAATGTCAACAATTAGTATCAACTGTGCAGCCACACACACACACACACACACACACGCACACACACACGCACACACACATGCACACACACTCACTCGCACAAACACACACAAACAGCAGAGGCGATGTTGTAAACATGACATTAAAGTTAGCGCGCACACACACCGCACACACAGCGGGCGAAGTGTGAAAAACAGGACGGCGGTATTTTCCAGGAGTTGTTCCACTGGTCGAGGGGGGATGTGGGAGTGGTCAGCGTCACTTCCACACACACACACACACACACAAATCACATGTACAAACACACTTATCTTAATACTTTCCATACACACAAAGCTTATCTAAACAGATAACACACAAATACTAATATGCACACTGTAAAACACAGAGAGATACAGAGGAACAAAGAGACCAGTGGGAACATGCATGAGCAAAAAAATTAATTTTTTTTTTAAAAAAAGGGCATGGATAAAAAGGTAAAGACACCCCATCCGTCTCCAGTATGGGCCGATTTATCAACATGTAGCTCTACAACAGCCACCGTGCAATTCACTTAGACAGATTAGTGCGTGTATTTGTGTGTGTGTGTGAGAGAGAGAGAGAGAGAGAGAGAGAGAGAGGACAGAGTTGAGAAGGAATAGAGACTAAAGGCAACAGGGCTAAAGGGAGCACCCAGAATAGGGTTTATGTTAGGGTGCTTGTTTTTGTGTCTGCTAATATCTTGTGAAACATTATAGATTCACTTGTGCACAGTATCAATGTTTGAGTTTTCACATTAATTTGCACAGATGCACATTTGAGTGAACATATGGCATGTTTGTTCCCTGCCTTTAGCTATTTGAACTGGAACTGCTCTGTCATGTCCATGCTGCAGTCGCTCTGCATATTAAAACACTGCGAAACACGGCTGATTTAGATGGTATTGGAGCTATTGCGAAAGTTTAAACAGGAAGACAACTTGCTTTTGCATGCTTTCTCCAGTTTTATATATAAATTTCCCCCCTCTGTCAAGTTTCCTCACCATTTGCTGTTATTTGCTGCTTCTGCTCTTCTGATTTAACCTACCAGATCTTCACAAGATGGTCAGAGGAATGTATAGAAATAAAAATCAATTCACTTAAGTGTTGCTATCCTGTTTTTCTTCCATTCTGAAATTGATTTTTGTTTTAATTCCTGAATTGATGCAATGCAATGCAAAGCAATAACCTGTAATATCATTTACATTTACATGCACTTTAGTAGTCAGGTTACTCTCAGAAGACCAGATTTTGCATGAATCCATGCATTCACTTATGGAATTAAGTCCTGCCTCCAAATTGGTATTGCAAATTATACAGAAACTGTATTGATTATCAAAAATCCAAAAGAAATAACTCAGAGATGGACTGTGCACTTTGTAGGAACAAAATTCAAATCAGCAGGTTTGAATAGTTATTCTTGTACTGTCATTCTTAGTTCAACAAGTTTTATCCAGTACATGGGTTTCCTATCTGAACTGTAGTAGAGCTGCCTGGTTGCTCCTAAATACCCTCCACTGCACTGGAGCGTCACCAGCAGAAAGCAGAACAACACTGACTGGCCTGTTTCCCCACACAGAAAAGGAAACACAATTCTAAGGGAACGTGTTAAAGCTTTCTCCAAACGATACTGGAGACCACACAAGAGGTGACGTGATTTTCATTTGTGATTTGCTTGGGAAAAGCAGAAATACTGTTTTGCATGAGCACCGACAGCAACCACTGCTGAAAACAAGGCAGGAGCAGCCCAGCAACAAGCAGTCAACGGCCAAGACGCAGACAGAAAAAAAAACAACCACAGCGATGTGTGCTTAACATCACAGATGGAGACAAACTGCTAAAAAAAAAAAAAAAAAGAAAGAAAACACCACAGATATGAGCACTTTGCACCAAAGACGGGGACATCATTTTAAAATGAGAGAAACACGGAGATCACCACTTAAACTACAACTAATTCCTCTGTAACACCACCCTGCTGGTCAAGTGAGTAGTCATGTACATACAGTGGTGGCTCTCAGTATAAGTCATATTACAGAAGCTGGCCCACAGACAGCTTCAGTGTCTTCACTGTAAGTAGGGAGACGACAGTGCTGAGAGTGGAAGATAGGATTACAGTCATTGTTGTACATTCTCAAACTGAGATCATTTCTACTGAATGAAATGAGATTGTCCACACAAATAGTACTGACAATAGTAGTGACAATAGCAGTAATCGTAGCCCCATATTAAGGTGTCTTGTGTGGGGGAAAAGCAACCCAAATTGCATTTTTAAAAAATCTGCCAATTAAACGTGTCCTTAAGCAAACGCGAACAAATTGGATAATGCACATTTAAAAAGCAACAAGTGGCACAACCCATTTTCTGAGGAAATTACTTTTTTTCTTTGACTGTTATCACATCAGTGAATGGATGTTATCAGTCGTATCCACCCGCACAGGTATGGGTTAGTAGGTCCCTGCTACACCTTCTAGTGGGATAGAGGGTCGTTATCATCTATTCCTGTCGTCAATTGCTCTTAACCACTCAAAAGTCACATTAGCTTACATTAGCTTATCTTTCGTAAGATACTTGGTTAAGGTTAGGGAAAGGTCTTTGTTAGTCGTAATAACACTAGCTAGCTCACTAGATAGACTCTTCTGTGATTCCTTGGTGGTGGAACGAGGTTCCAAACTCCATTCGGATCTCAGAGTCCCTCTCAATTTGTAAGAGAAGTCTAAAAACCCAGCTCTTTAGGGAACATCTTCTCACCTAATGGATTGGGTAATCCCTCATATAATTGGGAAAAAAAATGTCTTTATGCTTTCTTCCTTCCTCTGTGCACTTTATGCACTCTATACGTTCGACTTGTGGCTCCTCTGTCCTCTGGATCAGAACCAGAGTTTTACAGCACTTGATGTCGTTGTTCTCTACTGAATAGATCTTTGTTTGTGGTGTATAAAAATCTCACATGTAAGTCACTTTGGATAAAAGCGTCTGCTAAATGTGTATTGTAATTGATCTTTTCCTTAATGAATCAATTTGAAGTAAACATATTGGTATCTTATGAACCTGGAAGACCTAAGAAATCTGTACCAAGCGTGTCATGTTAGCTTGACAACAAGGGGACTAAATATCTCTCTAAAGTTAGACTAAATTTTGCAGAGGGGAATTCTGGCATGGCCATTTTCAGCGAAGTCCCTTGACCTCTGACCTCCAGCCATGGCTCTCCTCTGCAGTTTGGGCCACAAACCATGTATTACAGCTGTGTTGTTGTGGCCTGTTGTAAAATGGTGTATTTGTGCAGACTGGGGCCTAAACAGTCTTGGAGTTGCATCAGTTGGGTTTGACTGGAAAACTGAGACTCTTGGGGATTCAATGAGCCACATTTGAGTCATGTGTGCTGATGTCAGCCCCCATAGGAGTCATTTCACTGAAGTGAAACCAGATTATTTGGAAATTGACATCACTGTATAAAATGACCTGTAGTGACCTTTAAGATAATAACAGCCTCATGAAACTTTACATCCACAAACTAGAGGATAATTCAAAAAATAAAAATCACAATAAATCATAACATTTGAACTGCAATATTTGTAGAATCGCAATACTTATTGAATCGGGGCCAAGGTATCGTGCTGCAATCGTGGTGCAAGGTATCGTGATAAACATATCACCCCAGCCCTAATAGTTCAGGTTAGCAACGTTTGCTTATGTTAGCTAGCTAAAAATGAACCCGGTTCTTGCTTAAGTCAGGACTTGATCCCGGGGCTCCAGAGTGAAGGTCCATGTGATTTATCCTTCCACCATCCCAACCACCTCCTGACCTCATCTGTTTTTACACTTCATTACAGTACATCTGGTTCCAAAGTCCCATTTGACTGGTTCAGACAGACTGATGACAGGAACAGATGCTAACAGCCTCTGAGCCACTTGAAGGTAGAGTAGGGACCCACTAACCCATACCTGTGGGGGTGATTATGACTGGTAATGTCCATTCAATGGTGTGATAATGGTCGAATCAGGTGAGCCATCTTGCCATCAAGTGAAAGGTGAGACAGAAACCCAGTATTGTCGATTAGCAGTCGAGGGGAGCACCAAGAAACTAATGAGGAGATTTCCTGTTATCTGGATGTGATCACATCCAGATAACAGGACAACCCAACGCTCTACCAAAGCTCAGTTTAGCGTTAAAAACTACTAGTTAGTTTAGTATTCTAGGAGGGAAACACAAATTCCATCATCATGGTTGTTAAAAAAAAAAAAAAAAAGATCATGATAATAAAATCATCAACACACTTAATAATGTAAGCACCATCCCACCCTTGAAGTAATTCAACCTCAGACACCTTGTTGGAAGCTAGATTAAGTCAGGCAGGTAAGTTTATGATTAAATTTTGTTTTTGGTTAGGTCACATAGTGTTACCTTAAGTGTACTCAGGCATTTTTTCCCATTTAATAAGGCTATATGTAACAATTTTGTTACTGACAGGTGTAAAGCACTTGTTAACACATTTGTGGTGTGGTTGGAGGTTTTATGTTACAGGTTAGTTGTGCAAAATAGGAAGTTTTCAGTGACATAAACACGGCTTCAGTAAATGGGGTTGTTGCCTTATTTCAAGTAACTATGTTTGTACGTTTTAACACATATGAGCTGTCAGTTTACAGTTTTTGTGTATTTTTCTCCACTCGAGATTGTGGTCAGACCTATAGGCCTGTCTTAGTGTGTGTAGCTTATAGCTCCCTAAGCCCGTCCCTCTTGCTCTTTTTCCACTCAGCTTCTTAAATGGTGGTTGATCTAAACAATGTTATCTTACTGTCAAACTTCCATTTAAAAATGGTTAATTACCACAATGTACACTGTAGTTCTGCTGATGGTTACTGGCTGTATCTTTGTTATGACCAAATCAGTTAAATGTTAAATGGTTAGAGAACTTGTGATCATAAAGTTCACATTGTTCTATGATGCTTATCTGCCACTGGCTACCTGTAGCTTTTAGAACTCATTTTTAAGTTGTTTTACTTGGTTATAAAGCTATTAATGACCTTGCTCCGCCAGAGAATTTCCTTTCATTTTATGTTCCAGCCAGATCACTAAGGTTCCCCAAAGCTTATCTTTTAAATGTTCCCATAAAAGTACTGATGAGGCTGTTTTCTGTTTTTGTGCCCCTAAACTGTGGAACACGCTGCCCCGAGATATCACAACAGCAAGCTCGCTTGGTATTTTAAAAAGACAACTCAAAGACCTATCTTTTCAATGTGGCTTTTATTTTGAAGTAATGTTACAGCCTTAGTTTTTGATTTTAATCAATAGTTTTCATATTTATTTTTATCTTTGTGTTTATTTTATTGACTTTTATTTATTTGTTTTTAAAATTTTATCATTTTAATTGTTGCAATATTTAGTCTAGCATAAATTTTTAGCGTTGTCTATTGTTTTTATTTTGTGTCTGTGTTCTTTTAATCTTGCAATGTGAAGCACTCTGGGCTGCAGTTTTCATTAATGGTGCTATTTATATATTTATACAAAGGTGAGCTTAGCTGAGTGGTCTGATGAGACTCATAAGTTAACTTATAGTGGTGACCGCACATTTAATCACATGATTCATGTTTCATATGATTAAAGAAATAGATAAAAAAATATACCATGACACACAGAAGAGCGTCCTTTGACCATTACCACGTCAAATGCAGTGTATTAAGATAGTAGAGACTGGCAATAAGTCAGTAAGTGACATCTTCCTCGGCACTGTGTGAGGTATTTAACTTTACAGACATTCAAATCCACATGAACTTTGGTGTAGTGTGTTTACATCCTCGCCCCAAATGCAGTGATGGGAGTTTCCGGATCAAGGCAAAGTGACATGTTTGATACAGCCCAATTTCTCTGTAGTCGACAGTCGTGAGGAAGAGAGGAAGTGGCTCCTCAGCCCAACTAGCTGTACAGTGTTTACACTCCAACTGCTGAGGGCCTCGGCTCGCAGAATAAAACACACCACATCAATTTAGGCCAGCTCCAGTGACATATGTCAGACGCACCGCATATTCATGACGGTATTCGTGTTTACGTAAAGGCTGTCGAGGCAGGAATGTATACAGAGGTTCAAGCGAGGTTCGTTCGATTTGCCAACCCCGCCCTGCCTGTGGCGAACCTGACACAAACCGCCACCGCCACCGCGAACGGAGCCCCGCACCGGCACCAAGTTTTACATGATAAATGTGTGAGATAAATATTACATCGACTGTACGCCTCCCTCCTCCGCTTTGTAACGCACCCCTCCTGCAACTAGCGCCGATACGTCCCGTTTTCTCGTATGGCGAGCGGTCTCACGCCAGTCTGCTTTGAAAAATATGGGAACTTTGCGTGGCCTCGCTTGTCGGTAAATGCATACACGAGGCAGAACATTATCTTCAATATTTTATACAGTAGTAAGACTCGCTTTTACATTCGGCACTGATGCTATACGCATAGTGAGACTTATTTCGATACAATTTTAACTTTAATAATTGGTTACACACTAATTCCCGTGTTACAAACTAGACACCGGCAGCGAGCATTGAGAATCAGTTCTAAAAGTTTACATTTTACTGCAGATTTGTTCTGCTTAGTTATGTGCGCCGAATTTATAGCAAGCCCCTTGTGATTTTCAAAAGGTCGGTTGCAACGTCCTACCAGATATGTGCGTTTAGCTATAAGGAAGAGATGAAATTTGCAGGTTTTTGAACACAGCTCGGCGTTAAATTGCCTCATTACGAGAGCGCGGAGCGTATTGGGGTTACCCTGCCACATACATCCTCTGATACTGGAGAGCAAACAAATCAAGTCAAGAGTGTGGTTCTCTTACCTGGTCCCCGACTTGTCCCCCATCTCCTCAGGCCTGCTGTGGACAGTGTTTCCAGTCAGCACTGGTGTGGTTTTGCTGGTTCTGGTGGTTTTTGCTGGTCCAGTTGTTCCTGCCTCTTTCTGTGCCTCTTGATCTCTCAGTCTGTTTCCGCAGCCTGGGGATGGAAGCCACGCCCACCCGGTGTGATCGGCAGCTCGTGCCGCCAACAAACTCCACGTAAGTGACGTCCATCAGCTGCGGGACAGGCAGTCTTGGGCCAGTCCTGACGCCGGGAGCACCAATCAAAACAACTGTAGCAAAGAGGGGCGTGGCACACGGCTGTCACTACAGATCTTGAAGTAATTTCATTTAAGTGATGGACTGCCTATATACGCCGTGATGTAGTGTTCAGTGTAAAGTGGGTAAAGCAAGTGCTGCAATCTATGATCATCTTGTGGGCCTGCAGCCTCCAAAAGAAAAAAAAAAAATCAATTATATTTTCACAAAAGCATTTACGTAGGTATGCATTTCTCACATTAAAAGTAGAGTCCAAGTCAATTCCAAGACCAGGTCCAGTCCTGTTTGAGGAAACATCACCGCAAATAGAGTCCTAGATCCAGACCAAAATGGTAAATAAACAGTGTCCAGTTATTTACATGTTTGAACTCCAGAATATCCTCAGACAAAACTTAGTGACTTAAGAATAATGATCATCTGTAAGAGAGTAGCACTGATGTATAAAAGGATTAAAATATTTTTAGGTTGACATTACTATGGCATATCTTGATGTCAGCAGCCTTGCATTTAGCCACAGTGTGTTTGTGATAACATTTGGCCAAATCTGTTGGACCAAATAATAGGAATGAAATTAGTAAAGCCTGCAGTATCACAATCAAAGATGCTGGATTACCATCAGACCGTCAGACTCCCAGCCAGACAGGTCATTTTTAGCACACTATCTGTGTTATTGTTGGCAGCGTTTACATGTGTCTGTGCTGACTGACAGATTAGTCAGAGTTTGGATCTCAGCGCTATAGCCTGAGGGCAAGGTAAGGAGGGGAAGCAGTGACATAAATCCAAAAACAAAATCTGTAGGTTTTTGCTCTGATTCCTGAAATAATTCATGAGATGTTCACATTTCAGGGCCAAATACTTTTTTTTACTTTAACATAAGCGCAAAACAACTTCATCGCCACCTACACAACTTCAAATCCTTTAAATTGCTGAGGAGAACATAAAAAGGCAATACTATGAGGAGAAAAACATCTGAAAATCTAATCCAGGAGTGTCTAAATCTCTAACTCAAAAACTGAGCAGCTGACATGCTGTGTTCTTTTTGCTGAGGGCCATTTATTTCTATGGGAATAAGAAAAAATGAAGCGCTAAACAACAACAACAACAACAAAAAAAAGTCAGAACTACAACTGATTTTAAGTAGTCAGGGCAAATTTTTAAGGGAATGGCTCATTTCTCACTGCTTGTGTTTGCCTCACTTGTAGGAAACAGAGCTCATATGGATGCTCTTGCAGTTTCACTTGCTGTACTTGTGGTAGTTACCTCCTTTAGTCAGCGGATGGCGCTTTCTTTGTTTCAGCAGCTACCCAAGAAAACGTATCACCTTTGCGGCAAGATTTTATCTGTTACAGGTCTACCATAGTCTAGAATGAGAATGTTATGACATGCAAAGACTCAAGAAAAAAATTATATGTGGCAGGCACCACTTTATATCGGATTATCTGACGAGCAACAATGACTACTGTTAGTAATCACACAGACATACTGTTACATCCTCACCCCAACATACTGTTAGTACACACACACACACACACACACACACACACACACACACACACACACACATATAGACCTATCTTTGTATGTATGTATCTACATCCTGCTCACAAACTGCATTCTTAATTGATCAAATATTTAATTAAGCAAAGCAAAGTGGTTGCCAGGGTGATGACTATAAGATGATATCCTTTGAGAGAGAAACATCCTCCAGAGTGCCTCAAGGAATGTGTTGGAGGATATGAAACAGAGTGACAAATGGGGCAGAATAATCCCCTCACTCAGCAGCTTTGCTCACATTTGGTAATGATATGAGAAGAGAGTAGATACAGTTCTTCAACAGAAATAGTTTGTTATTTGCATTGAGATAGTGCAACATTAACTGCGTTATGGTTAAATTATTATTATTAAATTATGGCTTTGTCTTGATATTATGTGATTCCTCCAGTTAGTGTAAAAAAATAGTCCTTTATTATAATATCCATCTTGCACAGAAAGGCTAGACCAATGGGCAACCACAGACTGAGACCCGTGGCGGTAAAACCCATAGAAAATGAATGCATATAGCCTGTAAACTACTGCATAATTGATGGAACAAAATGTGAGGAAAAGAAACTCACATTTTTGAGATATTAAAACACAAATGTGAGAGGAAAAAAGTCCAAATTCTGAGATCTTAAGTCACAACAGAGGCCTCACAGCAGCCATTTTGGTATGAAATAGCAGGGTAATGGGTGTTACTAATGATATCAATGAAGGCTCTGTCCCATTGAGGTCGAACAGAGAAAGGATCCTGCTGTTGTTCCTGCTGGCCACCTGGAAATACAAATGCAAAAAGTAGCACCTGTGTTTACCCTGCTATTTCATGTCAACATGGCTGCTGTGAAAAAGGCCAGTAGTGGGGAAAAAATACCTCAGCATTCTGAAATATCAGGTCACAGTTTATAGACAAATCTCACAATTTAGCCACAGAAATGGGCTTCCATATTCCATAGGCTACACCTGTGCAGGGCAGCAGGTACAGGAGAGAGCAATGCACCAGCTAAACTAACATGTTCTTCACACCATGACAGGGGAGGCAAGGCAGCCCAAACGAGAGCAAGAGTGCCAATGCCACCTAGTGGATTAAATTATAAGTGCAGTGTGGTACTTTTTATTATGACCTACAAGCAACCACAAAGTTCTCCTAGGGCTCCTGGAGGAAACCCACAACCTTCACCCAGGACGGAGCACAGCGCTGGGACGTTAACCACTGACAAACCATGCCACACTACAGTCACCACATACTGTATCTGAGCATGGTTAAATATAGATCTGATGAAGTATCATGTTTTTGGCTTATTCTGTTAGACCAGCTTCAGACTCAGTGTTTGCATCACAATGAATACACAACATTCATTTTTCTTGAGAAAGGCTGTGCTGTAGTCCAGCCTCCTCCATGCAGTGTGGAGACTCTGAATAAGATTTCTTCCTCTTCTAATTTACCATCATGGATATGTCACACACTTACAGCCAGTGTGACATATGACTATTTTCCCATGGCCTACTTGTTTGTGCAATCCTGCTTCTGAGAAATGAGCCTTGGAATGTCTCACTGTGGTACATGCTTCTCACTTAACTCTTTCATTTTGTTTTCCGTGCCGTAATATGCATTTGAATATTCTCTGGTGGGCCAATTAGGAGAAACCTCTGAGAAATCTGTCGGCAGTCTGTGAGTGTGGCCATCATAAATGATCTTCATTTGCCTCAAGCATGTACATTCTCATGTGCATCTATTTTTGATCTTTGGGAAAGGCGGTAAAAGGGATAGTTCACCCATTTTGCAAAATTTTATTTCACTCACTAACATTCTTAAAAATAACCACCTTAATCCACTCAAAAAGGTTTAACATCACTTTGCAAGTGCTCCAAAACTAAAATGCACATGCAACTACAGAGTGCACAGTTTTGCTCAGTCTTTGTTCAGGGTACAAGTCTCACCACCCAGATTAGAGCGCAGCAATGTATTACACAGCCGAACCTCCACCATGCTCGCCTCTGTGTGCTGGGGTGACAGCTGGATGTAAACATTACGATATACCAAGAAAAAGGGAGAATCAACTCAAAGGAAACAACAGCGGTTGTACAAATGTATTTTTAATTGCAAACACAGCTCACTAAACATATATAAAAAAGAAAAAATAAGTACCATTAGTTTTACTGTAAAAACAATTCATCTCAACTGTAGGAACTGACAGCGTACACTTAAGATATTAAAAAATAAACTAAAAGTGTCTACATGTACTACTGGTTATCTTCTCTGGGATATAAACCAGCCTTCAAAAGAATTTCTCTCAAACATGTCTTAATTTGATTCTGTGGGAGTCTTCACTATATGCCATCTCCTCTCTCTCTTTCAGCACTTCATAAGGTAAAGAAAGTGTCACCCTGTCCTTTAAATAAGGAGGTTCACGTCCATTAAACAACAAAACACACCGGCTTCACCGAAGGAATGACTAGACAATGCACTGATTTGAAACTGATCGGTAAACAGCCCCGTCGAAAACCAGCATAGCTTTTGTTTGCAATGACTGTAGCCAGCTGTGGTTGTATGAGGCTAGATAACAGGTGAGGATTAAAGGGATAATTCACCCTTTAAAAATGTGACAATATTTCACTCCCCCCTACCCACTAGCTGTTCTGTAGCACAGTAGTGGTGCTATCTTCCTCTCAATGTTACTGGCTGGATGCTCCAAATGCTGTTAGTCTCCTGCCATTGAGGTGGACTTCCCCCCGGCTAATATTTTTAAGATAATTGTTGAAACCGGTTTCAACAATTACTATTTGAACAAGCCCGACGTGCATACACTGTCAACATTTTTTTTTTCACCATTTCAATCTGTGAAAATCCTGCTACATGTCATGTAACTCAAAGTTTGCTTACTTAACAATTTCAGTAGTGGTTATTTTTCAGAACATTAGCCGGGGGGAAGTTGACCTCAAAGGCAGGAGACTAACAGTTCATGAATTTATATATATATTTTAAATGGATGAATTATCCTTTCAAAACTACTCAAATAATATCCAGCAAACACACACACACACACACAACGCACGCACACACAACCTTTTGATATGTGCCAATATAACTGGTGGGAGGGGCTTCCTTTAAAAAGTCCATATAGGAAAATACAGACTAAGACGATAATATCGGAAACATTCACCCTTAAACAATAAGGCATATATATGAATAGATGGTTATACATTATACTACAACTTCTTTAAATGCATATAGGTCCAGTGAGTTAATGCCCCTGTGGGAAGACACTAGGTAGCACCGCTGAGGAGCATCCACACACACCAACACCCAACACACACATCCACCGCCACCGCTGGAAAATGATTAAAGGAAAAATCCACCCTGACACACTGAAACACTGCTAATGGCTTACTTTACTCTGGGTCCTTTTAAATGTTAGGTGTGTTTTTCTTCTTCCCATCGTTAGCTGGCCACATGTCGGCAACGTGACGTCACTGGCAGGATATTTAGAGCACAACTTCAGTGCAGTTTGACAGCGGGAAAGGTTTCAGCGATCTAGAGCGTCACAGGTTTTTGGTGACAGCGAGGGCTTCTTTAAAGAGCCGACATTTTGCACCAACATTCAATCATACAATCATACAAGACAGATACCCATCGTACAAGATAATGTTACCAATTTCTGCACCAACAGCGATAAGGGGCTCATCTCAGATATTTCGGCTTTATGTCGGATGATGGAAAAAAGAAGTGATAACTGAGGTAATTCAAAAACACTTAACAGGCCGACAGACTCCATTGTTCATAATACTTTATAGCACGTGAGCTGGCAGAGTGGCATTTCACAGCTGAGCAGATGGTGGTGCAGACTGTGCTAAGAAAGAAAGACGGTTATTGTTCAACTGTAAAATATGAAGTGGCCACCAACACATATCTCTATCATGACTATTTGATTACCAAAACTGAGGATTCTTTGTTCAAAATGTGCATTTTTTTTATGTATCAAAGAAAAACACTGGCCAATATAATTATTCTTAGCTGAAGTTTTTTTACTCCCAAATATCAACAGTGGTGTTGGACCCAAAAATCCAGCATCGGTCAGGCTCTAGAAATCATTAGTTAACCCTCTGAAGCCCATGAACCACAGGGTAAGGCTTTGAAATATTCTTTTTAATCCTCTGAACAAAATTCCCTCTATTTCTTTTCAAACATATCTCCACAAATTCCTACTTTGGCCCATGCAGGTGGATTTTTTTGCTGGAAAAACATATAAAATACACATGTATCTACATATAAAAGAATTAAAACAATGATAATCCTAGCCTAAACTAAAAATGCAAAACACACATACATACAGGATTTTGTTAACAGGACTAAAATCAGAAAGTCAAGGAAAGGTTATTCAATAAAAGTAGCTTTTTAGATGAGAATCTGCACTTCCTCAGCCAAAGCAGTAATTTTTAAGAGATATTTTTGAAAAGACATGAAGGGAATTTAGTTCAGGGGGTTAAAACACATGTAAAAATGTCAGCCCAGCCGTGTGATGACGGCTTTCAAAGGGTTAAAGTAGAAACAGAAAAGGTGAGTTGAGGGAAAGTGGGTACAAAAACAGGTGAGGGACAGAGTGACGACAATCCACCACAAAATAACTTCACAATTTTATGATAATTAAGAGTGTCAGAGTATTCAAGGGTGGACTTTTCCTTAAACTGCTTCAACACTCGCATGAGCACACGATATTAAACATACAGACGACACTTAAGAAGCAGGAAGAATAAAGAAGTAGAGGCTACAAAACGTTCTAAGAAAGAAAAACTGTCATCAGTGTTTCCTTCATCCCAACACTAACGATGCAAATCACCATAGCAACAACCACCATATTAACAAAGAATTATTGCCAATAAAAATAATAGTTTTCTATTGCAATAAATTAATGCAAAGCAAGACAGGACATATTCTATTCATCATCATCCTCGTCGTCTTCCTCGTCTTCGTCATCGTCATCCTCCTCATCGTCATCGTCGTCGTCATGGTTATGCATCATGGGTTTCGGGCCCAGCTTGCCCTTTGACTTGTAGTCTGCAACATCCTGCAACACAGGACAGACAGACTGTAATCCCATTTTTGGATTAATGGAGGCTAGTCCTCAGCACGGGCTCTCTCAAATTTTTTGAACTCTGTATTTTTTTTTTTTTTTTTAATAAAAAATACAAACTGTATCAGACAATTCAATTACAATCGCAGCACAGCACACAAGTTATTTAATCTAAAAACGTTGCAGAATTGGGTTGGGCATTAGCCTGATCCCGGCTATACTGCATAATTCCAGTTGAGTGGTATCTGCTTTGTATGGCGGCATATTGGGGCCACAAAAAAATTACTGAGCCAGGGAGGAAAGTTAATATTCCAAGAAAAAAAAACTCAAGAATTATCAAGATTAAAGTTGTAAATTTATGACAAAGAAACTTTGATAATAAAGTGGAAAACTTCTGAGAAAAAAACTTCTGAGATCATCAGAAATTTGCAAGAAATTCTGAGATTAAAGTCGTAAATGCATGACAAAAAAAACTTAAAAATTCTGAGATTATAAAGTCACAAATTCATGAGGAAAACACTAGTTTTTCTTCTCTGGGATTTAGCAAGAAGGAAATCCTGGTGATTTGAGCCCAGAATCACAATCTTCTCATCAGCATCTGGACTTTGAAGAAACATTGTTGTGACTTGGGACTTCTTACTAAATCCCACTGCAAAGTAAAATCGGATTATTTTGTTTTTCCAAGTTTTTTCTCATAAATTTGTGAGATTTTTCTCATAAATTTGAGGGTTTTTTTTTTTTTTTCATAAATTTAATACATAAATCTCAGAAATTCTGTGTTGTCTCTCAAACACACATCAATCACATGTTCAGGCCAAACAACTGCTCATGTGTAATTTCATTAACTGGCAACATTAGCATTGCATGGTTTGAAGCTATTGAGTCAGTTTGTGTAGTATAACTTGGCATAAAAATGTGTTTGCTAGATAGATATCCCGTTTACTTGCTAGTTACCAGTTTTGAAAACAGTGTTACTACTGAATCGTTTGAGATGGCAGTCATTCTTTATTAGCCTGCATCATAAAGTTTTGGCCTCTTACTTGCAAAGTGGAACAGATCCTAAAAATTCACAGCTAAGACAGCTTACACCTGTAAATAATAATGACAGGTAGGTCATTTCATTTGTGTCATCTGTCATGTGTCATGTGTGTGTGCGTCAAAAAAATAAATGGATGGACGGCGTCCCTGCTGTCTACTGTCACTATCTAATAAGGCACAACTGCCGGATAAATAATGGCAAAACGGCAGATGATGTCGGCATTGTGGTCTGTGGTCTGGTGTTTATTGGTGTGTGGGAATCAGCTGGTGCTTCTTCCTCTGAGACGGTAACTCAGCACATGTTCACAGCTGTGAGAGCTTCTGAAGCAGAACCCTGCCGTGTCGCCTGCTTGCCTGTTCACAGTTCAATCATGAGACCACAGGCTGAGAGACGCCGGGTGGAGTTTACCTCACACACTGAGGCAGAGGGGTTGCTGGTGTAGGGATCGACCACTATTGATTTTTCAGGGCAGATACCGATACCAATTATTAGTAATCCAGGATGCTGATAAACGACATTTAGGGCTGAGATCTACTTGGAGTCAGTTTTAAAATTGCTGTATCAAGATTTACAGTATTAGAAAATGCCAACACAAACTTTACTTTGAATTTTAAAGAATTAATTAACATTTTTACTGTTATTGTTATTTAAACTGCAAAAAAAAAAATCTTTAAAAAATTTTTGAGGAGAAAAAAGAACATTTTCAAAAATAACCTGAATTTTTGGAAAATAAACAGACAAGAAAACAATATTGGTAATTAGAAATCAGTGCATCCTCGCTTGATATCAGATTCCCTGAGTTTTAAATGCTAAATCCAATGGGAAAAAAATGAATGGAAACTTCCTGTGGCGTCTGAGTGGTTATCAAATTGACAATCATGTAAATCGATTATCGACACATTACTTGGTCGATCCCTACATTGGTGTGTGGATTTTACTTAAAGCCAGAATCAGTCCAGAAACTGTTTTTTTTGCATCAAAACTGTCAGACTTGTTAGATTGTTTTAACTCTGTATGCCTGAACGCTACCATTATGATTGAACAACAGCAGAATTGCTCAAATTTGGCAAATCACAAGCCTCTGCAATTCAAACGCACTGCTAGATTTCACACCCATAGTTATTGTTGTTTTTGTTGGCGATCCAGTCTGATTGTAATGTTACAGAATGTGGACAAGATAAATGATCCCTGTGGAGAAACTGGATGTGCTTCTGCTGAGCCAAACAATACAGCTTTGAGTCCACTGTGTATAAGGCAGAAAATTATTAGAATAAGTAAATGGATACATAAAAGCCAGTCAAACCTTGTTGTACTTGTCCTTCAGCTTGTTGGCCTTCTGCAGGTAGGGCTGCTTGCTGCTGTCCGCCAGGTTGTTCCACATCTCTCCCAGTTTTTTGGCGACATCCCCGATGCCCAGACTGGGATCCTGGGCCTTGACCTTTGGTCGGTACTCGGAGCAGAAGATGAAGAAACCAGAACTGAAAGTGGAGGAAAACAAGGGAAGTAAAGATATTAATGATGATGAGGAAATCAGAAATGAATGGATTACAAACTCTAGAAAGTTGTCATTTCTGAACTGACTTTGTGATTATCACAGCAGCTAATCATGAACAGACTGACTGACATGGATTCCTCCGTGACTTTTATCTTGCCCTGCACGTGCATGGTACTCCTTTCCCCCAGAAAATCACATTATAGAAAAAGCTGCTGCTCGGGTCTGAACTAGGACAAAACCACGAGAGCACATAACGCGCTTTCCATGAGCTACAATGGCTGCAGTGTCTTGATTTTAAAGTCTTGCTCGTGGGTTTTCAAGCACTACAGGGCTTAGTTTTTCCTTGTAATGCGCACTCCTCACTCCTGCACAGCCTTTTACATGTTCTGAGGGTTACCACCACCATGACAGCTGATGCTCTTATTAATGTTTTTAGCCCTCAGCTTTGAATTTCCCTGCCCCTGTGCACCAGAGAGGTTGCTTCAGTGGATATTTTAAGGCACTTGAAAATTTGAACTTTCATCACAGTGGTGGATCTCAGCTGGTGTTGCCTCACAATACAAACTTGTCAGGAGTCATAAGTCATGGTCCACATGTTGGCGAACTGAATAGCCCTTCAGTTTGATTTTGCAAAATGAAAAGTGCAGTAAACTGCAACACTTTCGTGCACTCAACCCTCTGAAATCTACACCGAATTCCCTTTAGCGCTTTCAAAAATGTTGTAAAAATCACTATTTTGGCTTATGAAGATGCCAAGTTTTCTTGCTGGGTGGAATGTGCAGGCTCTCATCTCAACGACAAGTCCACCTTTTCAAATGCTGAACAACAGTGGCTAACAGCCCTGTGGAGGACTGGGAGTCTGTCCTGCTGAGAGAGTGAGCGGCTGGGAAAGCAGCAGCTGCCCTGTACGGCGGCCTGTTAGGGCCACTGTGGGGAGAAAAAACACAGCGCCGGGGAGGGGGGGTGATATTCAGGAAAACTCCAAATTTTTGAGATTAAATTAGTAAATTTTACAAGAAAACAAAAAACTTGAATATTTTCTGAGATTAAAGTGGTAAATTTATGAGGAAAAAACTAAAACTAAAAAATAGTTTTTCTTATACTATTGCATTTAGTAACAAGGAAATACTCATGATGTTAGCCAGTGTTGTGACTTGGGCTGTTTCAGAAGAAAACAATACCGTGATTCATAAATTTGTGACTTTGTAGAAATTATTTTTTTTTTCTCAAATTTTAGAGGTTTTTCTTGTGAATTTACCACTTTAATCTTGGAAATTCTGAGCTTTTCTTCTTGGAATATGACCCCAGGCTCCATAGTTTTTTCCTCTACAGTGACCCTGTATGCATATAGGGCATATAAGTGTGTGCGTGTCTTCCATACGGTGGTCTCTTGGGCGCGTTGGGATCCTTCTTCTGTCCCCTCTTCCTGCCAGGCGCGTAAAGCTGCATCTCCTGGTCAAAGCGCATCTTGTCTTGCCGAGCCAGCTCCTCAAACCTGCTCTTCTCCTTACCGGACATGGACTGGGGACGGAACAACAAGAGCTCTCAGTAATCACTAAGTTCAACACTTACTCAAGTGACACACAGTGGCACACAGTGGAGTGCAATATTCAGGCTTACAGTACAACATGCAACTGTTTTTATTAGCATAAGGCAAAACAAATAGGATGTCCAAGAACAAATAAAGTAAGAGGAGTGTGGACTAACAAAACACTTCCTAACTCAAGGAGAAATGTTGCTTCAAATAACTACCCTGCCACTCCATCCATATGGAGTCAAAGTGAAATCCTCACAAACAGGGTGAGAGTTTAAATACTGCGAAAGCAAAAGCCAGCTCTGATTTCATGTGACTGATAAAAGAGCAAACACCTTTGACCCGAGTGACCTGACGTCCGAAAAAATTTGATAGTTCCAAATTATGAGCAGTTGTCCCGAATTCAGCATCTGTTTGTCCCGATAACTAGACTAAACTTGAGTTTGGATTAGTTATAGCTAGAGCTGCAGCTATCGAATATTTTAGTAATCGAGTATTTGACCAAAAATTCTGCCGAGTAATCGAGTAATCGGATAAAATGTGTTTTTGCCAAGATAAAGAGCAATTGTGTAATATATATATATATATATATATATATATATATATATATATATATATATATATATATATATATATATATGTACGGTATTATAACATTACAAATGTATTACATTAAAGGACAAGTTTTAGTCTTAGTCTTGTGTCAAATGCCCTTATTAGTTTTAGTCATATTTAGTCAACTTGTATTCTTTTTTTGTTTAGTCACATTTTAGTCGACGAAAAGTCTTGGCATTTTAGTCTAGTTTTAGTCGAAGAAAATCCAAAGTATTTTAGTCTAGTTTTAGTCGACTAAATTACAAAGTATTTTAGTCTAGTTTTAGTCAATAGTCTTTTTTTAGTCTTTGACCTGCATCATGTTGGCTTTTTTTTTTTTTAATTTAACAATATATTAAATTATTATTATTTTAAAAATTTAAATTGCTTATCAAACAGACCTAACAATTCAGCTACCAATGAATGAGCAGTAGTATGCATGTGATAACATAGATTGAAAAATAAGCCGAAGTGATACCTCTTCTCTGAATAGACAAGCTAAGCCAGTGTGCTGCTGTTAGCCAATGAAAATATAGCGGAGTGGCGACTCTTCACTTTTTTACACAGTCTATGTCAGTGCGCTGCTGTTTTAACTTTGTTCTCACCGCGCTACGCTTCAGACAGCGCCGGTGGGTGTGTGCTCCTCAGTCACACACACACACACACACACACACACACACACACACACACACACACACCTCGGCATGAACACACAGCAGCGCAGGAGGAGAAAAACTAACGCGCGGTTGTGCCACATTAAAAATAGTCCGTGCGAAACACCGCGGATTTATATTTTTATTTCTTTATTTATTAAGCGATTCTTCGAGGCAGGAAAAATTACCCGAGGCAAAAAAAGAATCGAGGTACTCGATTACTTCGAGTAATCGTTTCAGCTCTAGTTATAGCCAAATTAATTAATTAATTATTTTGGTGTTGCCCATAGACAAAGCCAACATGAATTATGGCTGTTGAAGATAGCAGATTTTTTTTTTTTTTTTTTTAGACTTTAAGTTCCTTTCATTATGTTCCATACCACTGCATACTTTAGACCAGTTCACGGAGTATTTCTATACTTTTTATACAAGTTAAATTCATAAATAACAAAAAATAAAATAAAAAAATTATACACAAAAATATACACACACTCATATTGGGGGGGTACTGGGCCATGGACCGGGGGTTGGGGACCAAACTAAAATTACAGGGAAAATATCTTCTTCCAGTTTTTTCGTGCTGTGGCAGTTTTATGCTGCCAATGGCTAACATCCTGTTGGCCTGACAAATACCCCTTTTTACAAAAAAGACCAAATCTAACACTGAAACTAATAAAAACTACACTAAAACTAAGCGCTTTCTTAACTAGACTAAACTAGCCAACACATTTGAAAAACGAATTAAAACTAGTCTTAAATGGAAAACAAAGTCAAAACAAAGTAAAAATCAGAACTAATGAAAAATGCCAAACTATAAAGGCACTGGAGCCAGATGGTGACGGTCTCACCTTCCACCTTCCAGAGCACTTTCTGGAGAAATCTGCGAAGCTGATCGGGACCTCTGGGCTCTTCTTGTTGTGCTCCTCACGGCACGTCTGGATGAAGAAGGCATAGGCTGACATGCGGCCCTTGGGCTTCCTGGGGTCCCCCTGTGTGATTGAACAACGTTAGATATTCCACCAGCCAGGCTGATTCAGAGCAAACACCTGCTCAGATAATCCATTAGAAGGAAGCAGAGCAGAGAAGAGCAGTGGGAACTGACCTTGGCCATCGTGCTGATGTGACAGGAGGAGGTCTGGACTGGAGAAAACCTGGACACAATGAAGGACACAGGTTTTATTAGGCTCTTTAAAGCTCCTCTGCTGGTTTGTGTGAATGGTTGTGTTAGGTGGAAGTCAGGATGAGAAGCACATTGGAGTTTTAGTTCGACAAAACAGTCCAGAGAGGCAGAAATATTCTCAATGGCTGAATTCAACTTGAATGGATGGAGCCACAGACCCACAGTTTTCCTGATGAATGCTGACCTGAACTGCTCACTGGTATGGCAGCGTATAAAGGCTAATTTATGCTCAACATTAAATATGGATATGGATATGGACGGAGCCTTCTGTCCATACTCTGTGTTAATTTCTGCATGTTTTTGGAAAAGCTTACGGATACGGACGAAACAGAGCAGCTACACCGAAAATCATGAGGGAGGTGCAGCCGATAGTTCAAGAGAGACCAGTCTGTGAGCGAGGCATGAAGACGAATTTTTAAAAATTGATAATTCTAGAGGAAATAATTCTCTGTCCTCCTGTGGTGATGTGTTCAATGACCTCACGGACGACCGTCTACATAACCTCCGCCTCTGCCTCTTTGTAGCAGACACATAGAAGCATGTGGGCAGTCGTGGTTACATCGTTTGAAATGGATGGATTTATTTTCGGACGTAGAGGGAGCATCAATGAGCCTTTAGGGCCACTTTAGGAGGACAAAAATGTTACAGAGCCAGAATATCCAAAATTAAAGTCAGAAATTTATGAGAAAAAATTCAAGTCTTACATTTGTGAGTTTTTTTTTTCTCATAAACTTACCACTTTAGTCTAGTCGACTTTAATCTTGGAGATTCTGAAGTTTATTTCTTGGAATATTAACCCCTCCAACCCCTCTGCTCCGGAATGGTTACAAATGAGTAAAAAACAACAACAACAAAAAACAACAACAACATACAGTACAGGCCAAAAGTTTGGACACACCTTCTCATTCAATGCGTTTTCTTTATTTTCATGACTATTTATATTGTAGATTCTCACTGAAGGCATCAAAACTATGAATGAACACATGTGGAGTTATGTACTTAACAAAAAAAGGTGAAATAACTGAAAACATGTTTTATATTCTAGTTTCTTCAAAGTAGCCACCCTTTGCTCTGATTACTGCTTTGCACACTCTTGGCATTCTCTCGATGAGCTTCAAGAGGTAGTCACCTGAAATGGTTTTCACTTCACAGGTGTGCCTTATCAGGGTTAATTAGTGGAATTTCTTGCTTTATCAATGGGGTTGGGACCATCAGTTGTGTTGTGCAGAAGTCAGGTTACTACACAGCCGACAGCCCTATTGGACAACTGTTAAAATTCATATTATGGCAAGAACCAATCAGCTAACTAAAGAAAAACGAGTGGCCATCATTACTTTAAGAAATGAAGGTCAGTCAGTCTGGAAAATTGCAAAAACTTTAAATGTGTCCCCAAGTGGAGTCGCAAAAACCATCAAGCGCTACAACGAAACTGGCACACATGAGGACCGACCCAGGAGAGGAAGACCAAGAGTCACCTCTGCTTCTGAGGACAAGTTCATCCAAGTCACCAGCCTCAGAAATCGCAAGTTAACAGCAGCTCAGATCAGAGACCAGATAAATGCCACACAGAGTTCTAGCAGCAGACCCATCTCTAGAACAACTGTTAAGAGGAGACTGCGCCAATCAGGCCTTCATGGTCAAATAGCTGCTAGGAAACCACTGCTAAGGAGAGGCAACAAGCAGAAGAGATTTGTTTGGGCCAAGAAACACAAGGAATGGACATTAGACCAGTGGAAATCTGTGCTTTGGTCTGATGAGTCCAAATTTGAGATCTTTGGCTCCAACCGCCGTGTCTTTGTGAGACGCAGAAAAGGTGAACGGATGGATTCCACATGCCTGGTTCCCGCTGTGAAGCATGGAGGAGGAGGTGTGATGGTGTGGGGGTGTTTTGCTGGTGACACTGTTGGGGATTTATTCAAAATTGAAGGCACACTGAACCAGCATGGCTACCACAGCATCCTGCAGCGACATGCCATCCCATCCGGTTTGCGTTTAGTTGGACGATCATTTGTTTTTCAACAGGACAATGAGCCCAAACACACCTCCAGGCTGTGTAAGGGCTATTTGACCAAGAAGGAGAGTGATGGAGTGCTGCGGCAGATGACCTGGCCTCCACAGTCACCGGACCTGAACCCAATCGAGATGGTTTGGGGTGAGCTGGACCGCAGAGTGAAGGCAAAGGGGCCAACAAGTGCTAAACACCTCTGGGAACTCCTTCAAGACTGTTGGAAAACCATTTCAGGTGACTACCTCTTGAAGCTCATGGAGAGAATGCCAAGAGTGTGCAAAGCAGTAATCAGAGCAAAGCGTGGCTATTTTGAAGAAACTAGAATATAAAACATGTTTTCAGTTATTTCACCTTTTTTTGTTAAGTACAGAACTCCACGTGTTCATTCATAGTTTTGATTCCTTCAGTTAGAATCTACAATGTAAATAGTCATGAAAATAAAGAAAACGCATTGAATGAGAAGGTGTGTCCAAACTTTTGGCCTGTACTGTATAAGCCATTGTGATTCATATTCACAATGGATGAGGATGAACCCTGTCAGTTCTGGTGGGCCTGTAACTTTTCCTCTAGCACCACCCTTTGGCCAAACGTCAAACTTGATATTTCATTCAAAATTGGTGGGAATTTTTCTCTGAAATTCGGCAAGCTCTTTCATGATACACAGAGCATGCTTTTATTTTGGTGACCTGTGACCTTTACTTAAGCGCCACCCTCAGGCCAAAATGTTAACTTGTATAGGATATATCACAAAATCTAATTAGTGGACTGGTGTGTTTGGTGAGTTCACACTCCCCAAAACAAGATTCCTCGATTGTAGTGACCCTATAGCCTTTCCTCTAGCGCCACCCAAAGGCCAGACATTTGACTTGATGCAAAATACACGAATGGACTGCACTGCGATTTGTTCTTTCCAAGAGAATCAACCCGATCCAGCTGATGTGTGAACCCGGTGTCAGACACAGTGATAGGACAGACAGTAAACACAACAAACAGACAACAGATACCGCAGCTTTATGGTATATGCCTGTACAACTAAAAGTTCATCTTTCCATTGTTGTAGTTGCGATTTTCCTGCTTTTCACTCCAAAGGGGCACAAATTTTTAACAGCAATTAACAAATTTAAAAAGACTAACTGTGGCACAAGTATGCTAATTACTCCAATTTTGACATAATTCCCTAGTTATAAATTAAGTAATTATGAATTAATAAAAAATTGTGATAAAGTATTTGAAATATTCCTATATGGAAATTATCCGTGGTTTTACAATGGTACGCAATGTTTAATGAAAACTTTAGAAAACTGTTTTTTTTTTTTTTTTCTTGGCATGAGTACTGACCATGGTCTGAGTTTTTCTACACTTTTTGCAGTATTTTGGTAGTCACTAGTAGAAAAATGACCTGCATAAACTTATTCATGTTTTAAAAAACCTCAAGAATGATAATTATTAATATTTCATCTTGATTATTTCATGTTTGTCTACCTTTAATTTAAAATGTTTAATACTGCTTTAATGGACCATGGTTAGGAGTATTCAAATGCAGCCGCTCAAGGGTGCACTAATTTCTTTTTGCAGTTGCAAAAAATCGCATCCATCCTTATTTTCCATTTCCAAAACAATGAAAATATTTTCCAGGACCCTCTCGTGGCCCCCGCCTACACGTCTCGAGCCGCTGGGTCTCCGTGCTGCTGCGTGTCGCTCCTGAGAGCTGGTGCGTCAGTCCGGCCAGACTGAGGGAACACAGCGGCGGTGCCGAGCCGCTGTCATCAACCACAATTATTCATCTTCCATTTTGAGAAACGCGCCTTCATGAGAGAAACACCTGTTTATTTTCCTCCCTTTTGCTGTTTTCGATCTTGTTTCTTCATAAATGTGATTGTTTTGTGTTTTTCTAACCCGCAGTGTGGTGTACACAGTCAGTAATATAGCCATTGTGCTGGGACTACTGGTCTATACACAGCTCAGCCAAGCTTCCCATTGACTAAAATGGCTTCTGCACAAACGACAGGGGAAGAAGAGTGTGAAGTTACGCAGAATTAACAACACAACTTCCGGTTGTAACTTTCAAAATAAAAGGCTTTCTTGCCGTACGTAGGGGGTTTGAACATTCTCACCAGTCACTCGCATGATAAATAACGTTCTCACCAGTATCTATAACGCCATCGCTAAGAGATTTGTTTCAAAAGTAATTTTGCTGCTCCAATAGACTATGATCAATTGACACAAATTGAATACAAATTCAGTGCAGCATTCCTGCAGTTTATGAGCAAAGCAGCAGTAAAAAAATAATCAGCTGTTTATCAAAAAATATGTAATAGACCGTTACTCCAAACCTCATTTTACTAACACATATAACTGCATTGCTATATTAAAGTAGACATGCTGTCAGGAATTTATGAGTACGGATCTCTTTTTCTATTGATTTCATCACTGATTTTTTCTAAGTGTCAAATGTCCCGTCATGGTTCAAAGTTTCTGTCTTAACGCGCATACAATACACTATCAAACTGCAGACTCGCTAACTGGGGCTCTAATTTTGAAATCAGATTTATTTCGTTTCCGGTATAATCGTGTCTAAATGTGGCACCTTGACGGGAAGGCACAGTGATGCGGAGTAACAAAGCGCTGCACACCCCCTCTGCTTTAAAGGCCCGTACGCCCAACCACGACAGTACAGCGAGAACAAAAACACAGCGCTAGACAAAATAAAGTCCTCTCTTTGGGACGGGACAGAGGCTCGGCAGCTGTCACGACCAAAATCGGCGACACACGACAAGTTTAGTGAAGTTGCAGCTCTGGCTTGGTGCAGTGCCGTCTCTAACAAAGACAGTGCGCCAGCCATTGCTAGTGACAGCATTTTTCCTGGAGAACGCAAGAAGTTGCAAAAATGTGAAAGGGAGATCAAATGGAAATTTCTTTAATACAGGGAGGTAGAGATAGAAGAATGGAGACGGAAACGAAAAGCAGATGCGTCATTGGAGCTCCAGAAGTCTTTTTTTCTCCAAAAAATCGCCGTCCGTGCTGTGTGTAGAAGCAGTTTCTTGTCAATGGTTTACACGGCCAGCCATTTTAACGCACAGGCTGAGCGTTCATGTGAGCGGAGAGCAGCAAAACACCAAAAATCATCTTCCCGTCGTGCATTTGCCATTGTTTTGACATCATTGAATAGAGATAATAAAACCGAGTGGGAAACGAATATTAACTGCGTATTTTTTTGCGTAAAAATCTGATTTCACAGCGTAATCTCGTTCAGTAGGAAGGAGACTGCTGGGCTCAGACAGGGCGCAGCCAGCCATATTCAGTGTTTAACACACAGCACACGGCTCAAAATTACACTTAAATAACTTTTGGATGGCGCAAACTTTTTAAAAATACCACCGACATTAACATAGGCAAGGGCAACACACGTTCCCTTCGTGAAAGACGGTCGTGTGAGCCAAATAAAACAGAAAAAGTCATTTTATTCGGATTTATCAGAAATACTTGGAAAATTGCTATATTTTGACTATACAAACAGGGAAAAAAACACCGCAACCGTGCTATATTAATTAACAAACACATTTTTACATTTTAGAAATTTCAGTAACGACAAGTCTACTGTTAAATACCACAAAATCAGGTAAAAAGCTGCAGATAGCGTGGAAATAAGAATAAATAACTGGCCACAATGAGAGTGACAACAAACCAATTTAGTGCTAATGTCATGTTAATGTGTCTGAGCATCCCGGGAGCATGGACAGAACGTACCTGCGTTGTGTTGATGAGCTCTGTCTGTGTTCCCAGCTCTCTGAAACCACACACATTCACCAGCTCAAACCACATACACACACATACAGTCTCAGCCATCGCGCTAGCTCAATACGAGAAGAGCCTGATTGGCCGAGAGCAGTCCGCGGTTTAAAACAGCCTCCACTGCAGCTGATTGGCCGCCGTCCGGCTCACGATCCCGGTGCCCGTCGTGCTGTTGGAGGAGCGGTAGGCCGGGCAGAGCGAGCCGCCGGCAGCACCGGAGCCATGTGACAGTTCGGTCTGCTCCCTCATTAGCTGCTGGAGCTGGCATTCAGCTCTGCGGGGAGGTGAAGGCAGAGGAAAGTCGGTGCTGCTTGATGTGGTGCTGGTAGCACAGGAGGTGAAGTGGCTGAGGTGAATGAACTTCCCACCAGTGGTGCCCTTGTGCAAGGCACACAGAGCTACAACCTGCCACTGTTCTCTTTGAGTGATGCTGCTTTCACACAGTGGCTGAAAGTCATCCTACTCTGACTTTTGATAGGGGCTGGCGAGGAGCTGGAGCGGTTGTCTAGTAATCAAAGGGTTCCTGGTTTGATCCCTGGCTCCACCAGAGAGTGTGTCAAGTGTCCTTGAGCAAGACACTGGCCCCCTGATCCCGCTGGGCAGCCTCTGCGAATGTGTGAATGTGAGGCGAACATTGTAAAGCACTCTGAGTGGCCAGTAGACTAGAAAAGCACTAATGAAATACAGTCCATTCACCATCTGACTGTTCACATAACATGCCCTGCTTTGTCCAGGATTGTCCCAGTTTCAAGCTGGATTTCCAGAGTCCTGACAAATGTCTGCAAAACACTAAAATGTCCTGGTTTTCAACATTCACTACCAAATTGTCCTGTTTTTATTCATACCCACAATTTAAATCAAACATGCATGTGTTATATACCAAGAGGGAAATGTGTCACTGCGCTTGTGCACTGACAAATAGCTTGTGTTGTGTTTTAAAAGCTAGGCTATCTGGCCAGCAGTGCATATGCTGTATAACACCAATACAATCCTTGTGTTTTGTGTTCACTAGTGTTGTTATACGGTTTTCAAAATGTTTTTTGGTGGTTTTTGGGAGATAAAACAGTTTTTGGTCTGCTGGGGTGCTGTCCATGGTGCTGCAGGGTGTGCTTGGTAGGTGTGCTAAGTGCTGAAATAAGTCCTGACGAAAACACCTGTGGTGTGTGCATGAGTGCATACACATGCATGCATGTGCAAAAACGTGCGGTACACTTAAGGGTCCTGTTTTAAGGGTTTGAAATTATGGTCACCCCACTGGTATCAGTGTGAACAGATGTGTACCATGACCCCACAACACAACAAGTGCCGCTGAACAATAAAAAATATTATTGGCACAGTTCATCATCACAATTAATAAAATAATGATGCAAGCTTTCATTTCTTGAATTATTTGCTGTGATCATAAAGCTGCTTATTACATTCAGCTCAAATAATAATAATCACTTCCAGCTCCTCTGAATTGTGACTTATGGTAATTATGATGTTTAGGTGCAGTTAAACTTGTTATACTGTTGTTTTGGTTTTGTAGTGAAGGTTTGAGACTTATGCAAATATTATATATATTCACAAATATTATGCATTCACAGTAAGTGTGAGGAGTGATTATATAGAAGTCATGAGGTTAATAGCAACATTAATAAAATGTTTGGCTTGGTTGGGGAACCGTAACACATTGGAAAACATCTGTTACAGTCAAAACATAACAAAAGCATGTGTGAGGACAAACTAACAGCAGGATGTTGCCCAGGGTGTTCCTCACTGAAGCATTATGTAACGTAACTAACTCTTGTAATACTTGTAATGGACTTTGGTGATGGCAGGCATCTAATCGGAGGTCAGAGGCGATGACACCCTGGTTGGTGAATGGCGCTGGGTCTGTGCAGACGGGTGGTCTCGACATTGAGGAGCTGGTCTTAACATTGTTTATAGACAGTGATCAGCTGCTCTGAGTTTTAAAAACATGTCCCCCAGGATTAGGGAGCTAAGACAGCCTTTGTCCGGCCATTGTTTCCAATGCAGGACATCATGGTCCATGGTGCTTTTAGGGGGTTGATTGATGCAAAAATTGTGCCTGCACTGAATGATTTAAAACTTTCTGTCCTTTGTTATTGAGAAAATAATGCATTACTGCAGTCCCCCCATAACCCACCTGTCTCCACACTGGGGCCCACAGGTTGAAAGTCACTGGCCTAGACAGAGGAAGAGCATCGATCCCTGATCCCTGGTTCATCCCTGGTTCCAGACCAGACAAAGTTTCTGCTGGAACTGGGTGTCCCAAGAGGCTGGTCTTATCAATAAGGCACCACTTAGTGGAGCCACCTCTTTTAGCACTTTTTCAAACATGAACCTACTTGTTTTTGTAGAACAGATGGATGAAAGTGCTTTCATTAGACAGTCTTTATTTATCCTATCAAATGATATCAAACTTTATTCTATCAGTAGCAATTCTACTGATAGCTGTAACAGTCATAATACCTCTTACAAACACCAATTCCTATGAAACTGAACCTGCTTAACCAGTTAAAGCACCAATTGTAATTGCACTTCCCTTCTCGTAGTCTTTTCTGAGTCTTAATGGAAAAGTTGGATAGACAACCTCCTGATAGCAACAGCATTTTTGACCCTGAGGAATGTTCCTGGGGGGAGATGGGTTTTGCCACTTGAGTTCTGGATAATGTTACCCGCTGTGGAGTGAGTGGAGAGGGGTGAAAGAGGATGAGTTATGGAGGAGGTGTTGCGTCGAAAACATACAAGCATTGGGGCGAGGGGGAGACATCTAAATTATAGGAGAGAATTCTACTTTATGCAAATTTAAGGTGGTTCGAGCTCAGCCAGACACTTCCCAGCTGGTGGAACCCTCTGTGCATGTCAAAAAGTTTTCTGATTAAGTATTATTAATATTCTGATGAAATGCTTTGGGGAATGTAAATGCACATTGTATCAGATCACTTCATTGGTTTCACCTCAGTGATTTCGCTCAGTTTGAAGAAATATTATCCATGTGACTGCAGCTCATGATGGTTTGCAGTCAAACAACTAGGCTGTGGTTCACTGGCTAAACAAGCTGATATGCAACTGTATGTAACCACTGTGTAACCATATGTAACCACTTCCCAGTCAAAATCAGCACAGAAGTTAATAATATTTTGTCAGTTCTGTTTAGATAATTCAGTTGAACCAGAGATAGGGAGATACTCCACCTCCAGGGGGCGATGTAGAGCGCTACAACTGGGCTTCATAGAGTAAAAATGAACCGCGGTCAGTGGGACTCTTCCAGAAAATCAGCTTTTTGAATTGTTATATATATATATATATATATATATATATTACTCTATGGGGAAAATGATGGTTAAGAAGATTTACATTTGTATGTGCTTAGATGAATGAAATGTAAGAACCCTGATCCCCTACGAACAGCAATTTCACATCAGCTTGTAATTATGTCTTCATTGTAAATATTGGGCCATGGAACAATGAAAGGAATAGTCCAGTTACTGGTAAATATTTGGAATCAGATAGTTATAATTTCATAACATTTAGCCCAACTGGCATCCAAATATTCAAATTTCCACTCTGTTTGGGAAGATAAGATGAAGTAAGACGTACCTTTATCAATCCTCCATATGGGGAAATTCAAATTGACACAGCAGCACAGGGGATGTAGTTAACATGATGGAAGAAATTTCCCTAAAGCCTACACATCAAAAAGGTAAGTAAAAATATAAATAAAATAAAATACTATAGATCTAATAGATACATGCATTGTGCATTGTGTGATGTCTGTGCATATATATACATGATATGCGATGCCTGTGCAATGTCTGTGTGTGTACATATGATGCTGGGTCTAAAAATATGCTGCCTCAGCTTAGCATAGAGAGGGTGAGAGGGGTCGTCCATGATAGCTGTCAGCTTCCCTCTCATCCTCTTCTCCATCTCTGTCTCCAAACTGTCCAGTTCCATCCCCACCACAGAACTGGGCTTCCTCACCAGCTTACCCTGTTTGTTGGTGCCAGAAGCCCCGATGCCACCTCCCCAGCACACCACAGAAGCCAGTCTGGCCACTACAGACTGGTATTATAATATCCATAGCAGCCTAGTGCACACATTAAAGGAGCTGAGCCTCCTCAGGACAGTGCAGCCTGCTCTGTCCTTTTCCTGTAGAGGGCCCCAGTGTTGTCCCACCAGTGCACTTTGTTGAGCTGCACCCTGTCAGAGTAGCACGTGTCTGCAGTACTGGAGGCTGCATTTTCAGGACCGCATTTCTAGGACTGTAGGAAATGTGATGGACCACCAAACGACAGAAATGACATTTTTCCCCTTACTGAGACTGTGTCCTTTCTCCAGTTTTAGAGCCTAAACCTAACTTTTCCCTAGCCTAAGCCAACTGTTTTCTTATGGCTAAACCTAACCTTTCCTTAACCTTAACCAAATGGTTTTGTTGCCTGAGCGTAACCTTTCCTTTACCTTAACCAAGTGGCTTTGTTGTCTGAACCTAACCTTTCCTTAACCTTAATAAAGTGGTTTTGTTGCCTGAACCTTAGAGCCTGGGGTCCTAGGACTGTGGTTATTTGTAACTCCATTCTAACAAATAATATGGAATCAAGACAAAGATCTCTTGTATAGTATTGTCACAGGGTATCATGCCACAGTGCACAATGTACAGAAGATCACAGCCTTACGTAAAGAGCAATTGTTTGCTTTGCCCACAATTCTCATCTATCTGCTTCTCCGGTGCTTTCCCATCGAACACATCGAGGATGAACAGGCTCTCTCATCTCTCTGCTTCACCAAGGTCATCTTGACAATTATCATGAACATAGTTGCTGCGCTCAGAGATTCACTGCACATTCCTGTGTTAACAAGTCCCACTTAGGGAGAAACATCACCTATTATTTTATTACACACAATATGCACTTAGAGCTTATTACTTATGTCTTAAACAGCACAGACTGAGGTAAAACATTAAATTAATCATAATGACTACAGATTGAAGGTAATTAAACATCAGATATGATCATATATGACTACACGTTATAACTTGAATGTGCAGATCATCATAGATTTCCCTCACACAGCCCTGAGAACTTGTAGGTGTGTACCATTTCCACTTCCTCCCCTAATGATGACAGGGGTGGGGGTCTCTTGCTGTGTCAGAGGTCCACCACCAGATTCTTGGTTTTTCCCTTGCTGAGCTTTAGTGGCTGCTGTTGATGATGTTTTTGACTAGTGATCCAAGGAGTCATCTGAGAACATCTGTAAGTGCCATGTTCCTGAATTGAAGCAGAAATCAGAGGTGTAAAGGGTGAACAAATACAGTGACAGCACCATTCAAGTGCTCAGCACTGCCCCTCATGCCCAAAAGTCTCACAGCAGTCAATGTCCGTGGTTCAGCTTCCTCTCTGTATAGACTTTGGCTGGACTCTGGTCTCCTCTGCAAAGTAAGTTTCATTCCTGCAGTCACCTCTACTCTCATAGAAATGAATGACTGACTCCTGTAGTTGTGTGCAATTACACCCAGTGACTTGGACATTTTTAAACCAATTTTAAGGGACCACATAGTGATTTTGCATTTTTAGCATAGTAATTACAACATGTATATAGGCACTTAATGGGTCTATCTTTTATAAATAGATATGTAGATAGATATTTATTGATCCCAAATTGGGATAAATTGTGAAATTCTTTTATCCAATCGTTGGTTTCCATTCATTTCACTACGATTTGAAAATGAACTTTCAGAGACTTCAAACTTTCTTCACACCAGTATTCCATCATTGTAACAAAGTCCTCCATATTGGTTTCCCTAAAAGCAGCAGCACTGTTGTGTTTTGAGAACTTGAAAGTGGGTGGAGTGAAACGGTCTCTCCACCAGGAAAAATCAAACCCCATGTGGGAAACATTTTTTCCCTCCGCAATGTCACATTAACTAGTGGTTGTGGAACAACTACAGGTGTGGTTACATTACTACAGATATGTCTATGTTACTACAGGTGTGTTATTTTACCACAGATGTGTTATATATAGGGTGAGGGCCGTAAAGCAGGGTGACGTCTTTTGAAGATTATTAATGTCAGGTTTTAGTTCCCCAGTGTCCAACACACTCAAAACAACTGTGTGTAAAATGTTGATATTTCTTATATGTTTTATACAGTTAAAACAGCCTGCAGGTCAAACTGACCCCAACTAAACAGTGATGTGTAGAAAATGTGTCCAGTACACTGAATACGTATCATCATGTTAATTTTCTATTCACCCACTTGTCCCCATTAAAACGGAGAAGTTATTAAATATGAGGCAAAACATGATGATAATCATGTATTTAGAGACGTTAAATACTGAATGGGATCAAACTGAGCCCAAAGATAACAGGAGGGTTAAAGCCCTGCTGTCTAAAAGCACTCAGGCAGACCTAGTTGGAAGTAAAAAGTGAACATACAGCCCAGCCAAGGTCACTCCTACACTCAGATGAGCCACTGCCTTATAATTAGAGTAAAGCTGTTGGTTTCGGGCAGGCCGAGCCGGGTTGTCCGGTGCGGGCCTGCCTCAGACCTGCTGCAGAGCCCCTGTCCCTCACCGGAGGCCCCACACAGACAGGACCCGCCCTTCTCTCGGTAATGTGAGGCTCCACGCCGCCGCTCTCTCTCCGGTCGCACTGCGGAGAGGGGCGGCGTCAAGCTGCTGCACACACACGCTGACACACAAACCGCTGCCCGAGGCCTCCTTCACAATAAAACTACAGCCACCAGAGCGTCACAAGAGCAACTCCGACTCCTGTGCAGGAAAACTAACCAAATAACGAAAACAAAACTGAAAAACATCTTCATTACCTGAAAATAGGGAACAGGGCTTTCCAAAAATGATAACTATCTGAAAGCTAACCAACACATTATTAAAGTTAAGTATTTTGCCAAAAATTATAGTAAGCATCTTCCTGCACAGTGAGTGTCAACCACAAATCCTGTTGTGTGTGTTTGCATGAGATCGCCACAGTGGCAAAGACAATTGAACAAAGTGACGAACTGTTATGTCATTCATATTGGAAGAAAAATAAAAGAAAAGTGTGAGGATGCTATGCGGGATGTTAACAAACACAGCCGACTTGATGCTTTTGAGTTACACTGTGGCCAAGCTGTTGATTTTCAAGGGGTGAATATCAAGCTGAATAACAAACGTCCAAAATAAAACTCAATTAAAATAAATAAACATAAACCAAAATAAAATGATAACAACGTATAATGACAGCAGCAGCAGCAGCAGCAGGAGCAGCAAGAACCACGATAATAACAAAAACAACAACAACAACAACAAATAAAAATAAAAATAACGATAGTAATACATAACAACAACGTCATCATCATCATCATCATCAACAACAGCAATAATATTAATAATAAAATAAATATCTCTGGCAAAAAATAAATAAAATAAAATAAAATAAACAACAACAACAACAACAACAACAACAACAACAACAACAATAATACAAGTAATTGCATAGTAATGGAATAATAATAATAATAATAATAATAATACATAACTCTGTCAAAAATGAAATAAAATAAAAAAAATAATAATGTAATATAGATTCCCCCTTAAATATGATTAGTGTTCACTGAGGTATTTTGTTTTATTCAATAATGCTGCATAATAATAATAATAATAATAATAATAATAATAATAATAATAATAATAATAATAATAATAGTGATACATAACTCTGAGGTATTTTGTTTTATTCAACAATGCTGCACCGCCCTGGTCAGCAGCCTGGGCTTTATATTTTGAAAGGGCGTAACCGGAAGCTCGGCTGTGTATCTCGTGTTCTTGACGCAGGCCAGTGAGCGCACCGACTCTCTGCTGGAGATCCCGAGCGCACCGGCACACGCCTAAACTGCTCCGGCCGAAAGCCCCGCCGCCCGCTGTCTCGTCGCTCCGCTGTTGTCCGCGCCTCCGCCTCGCCCGCTCCAGAGTTCCGCCATGGGAAGCCGCTCGCTGTGGTCGCTGTGTCTGCTGCTGGCGCTGCTGCCGGCCCAAGGTAAGGCTGCTTTGTCCTGCAGACCTCAGCACGTCCACATGTTCCGCTGCCGCTGTGTGCGCGGCTGGTCAGGCACCGCTTACACCACTACAGCCACTACAGTTATCATAGATTACACCGATTATTATAGGCATATGATGGATCCCGTTATTTTTAAATCAGGTCTGATAGATCCTGTTAATCTGAGATCCAGATGCTGCAGCTGCTCTTTAATCCACTCCAGCATCTGTCTGCTCTCCAGCTACATCCACATTTATGATATCACCTCTCACCACCACCAGGATGTAATTTATCACGTTATGTGTGACTGGTGATGAAGAGTGATGAAATTAGTGCAATCAGTGACCTCCTGTCTGAATGCACAACCCCAGACAGGCCCTGTGTTCCTGTGTATAACACCAGTTTCATACGACTTAACCATTGTCTCTGCTGTGAATTATCATGGGATGGATCAGCCTGGAAAGGTGGTGAACCGAGCAGATGGAAGAGGAAAAAAAAAAACGTTAGGTGGGGGTGAGGGCAGAATATAAAAGAAGAGCCTTCGTCAGGTTGCTTTCGGCAGGCTGGTCACATAGTTTGCTGGTACCAGACCAGGATGCAGCGGGCGGCGAGCACAGACACACCATTATACAATCCAGCAAACACACACACACACTCTGACGCACAGTTTCTCTTATTATTATTTCCATTATCATTATTACCGTTGGGTATTGAAAGGTGTCTGACCCCAACCTCCTCCCCTTAAAAAAATGGGGATTTTGGTGTTAAATGTCTTGGGCTTGGGTGGGTCTCACACACACATATTTTTACACACATGTGCACACACACACACACACACACACACACACACACACACACACACACACACACACACACGCTGAAGATAACATGATGTGTTGAGCAGAGTGCATTATTCTTGGCTGAAGTCACCCCTCCCTTCGTCTCCGTCTGTCTTTTCAAAAGGTTGTTCCCCCTGCCATTGCAGCTGCAGATTCAAACCTCAAGGGAGTGACCCTCTCTCTCTCTCTCTCTCTCTCTCTCTCTCACACACACACACACACACACGCGTTTGATTGGCAGACAGTGTGTTTAGCTGATCTTTTTCAGTTTCACTGCTTGTTTGTATCTTTTGTGGTAAATTATGCTCGGTAGTGCAGTCGACAGACAGAGAGGATTAGTGTGCCGCGGGCACAGTTTGACTCCAGGGCTGGGGTTTAACAGTGTGTGTGTGTGTGTGTGTGTGTGTGTGTGTGTGTGTTTGTGTGTGTCAAGATGCCTACTGAAAGCGGAAATTGAACCAACATGAAGTGTCTTAGTGAGATTTTGGTTTTCCCCTAAGGTTTTCCCCTCTAGAGAATACTGACTTTAAATGTGGTTTATCAAACTTACATTTGCAGTTTCCTATTGAACTTATTATAGCTAAGGCTAATTTTTTAAAGAATTGTGCAAGGTGGATATTTTTTTAAATTAACATTTTAAAAAATCGCACGTACCCTCTGCACTTCTCCAATGTGCCCCTAGGGGTACATATACCCCCATTTGAGAGCCACTGTAATAGAGGGATGGAGCTCCAGTCTTCCAAAAGATCCTCTACATAGAGAGAGGTCTTCTGTTTGATGTAGAAAACAGTGATGTGAGCAGATGAATCAGCCTACACCAGATTCTGGACAAGAGAACGCTACAGGCCTGGATGTTGGACCCTGACACATTGAGGGCAGGCCGTGGGGAGGATTTTCTCCTGCTAATCAATGTAAAGTTATTCTGAGGGATCATTTTTACTAAGGTGAAACATCTCTGTCCTGATGGGAGTGCTGTCTTCCAGGACGACCACGCCCTTGTCCACGGGACATGAGGCCTCACTGACAGGTTGGATGAGGTTTACAGCTAGAGCACTGGGCTGCTCACGACCACGCGAGTGTGTCCTCTAGGTGAGTGTAGGAGCTTTCGGCAAGGTAGCTTTTGTCTGAATTTTTAACAGTTAGGAGTTCAACACATTTTTCTCATCAAAGGTGAGAAGAGAGACATTGCACCCCAAAAATCTGTGACCTGTAGAGCGTTCACAAGCACTGTGTCTGTAGGGGTAGAGTGCGGACACATTCTTTTATCTGTGTCTGAACCCAATCCGAGCCCAAGATTTTGCTTGTTCTCCATCGCTAGATTGCATTTACCATCTGGAATAATCCACATGTTGCCTTCAGGGTCGTCATGTAAACTCCAGCACTATACAGGTTGAACTGAATAATAATATTGTAATAATTATTGTGGTAATGATAATGTAAAGTGTGAAGGTAAAGACCACAGTGGCTGATGGCAACATGTAGGTTATTTCAGGCAGTAAATGTAACCCAGCGTTGGAGGACAAGCAAAATCTCGGGTCAGGTTTGGACATAAAAAAAGAATGCTTGGCGGGTTCGGGTCGGGATCGGACAAAAATATGCGGACCGATCCGCACTCTACTGCAGATAGAGACGTTCTTGAATAACCACACCCGTTTGAGGGGAGGGGACAACAGTCCATGCCAATCAGTGCCGCCAAAGTGAAACAGTTGTCAAAATAGCTGTAGCTGGCTAGGTTTAGCATGTCTGAGTCCACTAGAGATGAAACAGAATTTAGAAAAGCTCAATACTGTTCGTCTTTACAAAGAGTGAAGGAAAGGAAACATGAACTGAAATGATGCAGTCTGTTAAAAGCCAGGGTTGCCGTTGACACACCACATACACGCTGTGTTGTTGGTATATTAATTATACAACAGCTAGTTCCTGTGGTGCAATCCCATTGGACAAGAGGCATTCCATGAGTGCTGATACACAGTATAACAGCACTCTTTTGTTTTACTGTTATGTATCATGCTGCTTTACTAGTGTGCATGTTCAATGTGAATGTTGGTCGGAAGACAACAAGTGGCAGAACAGAAGTTTGGAGACCAGACGCCTTTTTCTGGATTCCTGCCCTCACTGTTGACTTGCAGGGCCGCCTCCCAAGCTGTGCTTTTGGTTTTGGTTCCAGTTCTGATTAAGATGAGGGTCAGCAAGCTGGCGGTTTTAGGTGCAAGAACCCAGCGGAAACGGATACTACTGTGGAAACCTCTAGGCCAGTGTTCCCCAACCCAGTCCTCAAGGACCGCCTGTCCTGCAGGTTTTGGTTTCAGCTCTGCTCTTGCACATCTGACCCAATTAAGGCCCACGCATCTTCCTGCACGCCCTGTTCAGGTAGATCTGCTTCAACCAATCAGCGTGAAGCCCTTAAATGGATCAGGTGTGAATGAGCAGAGCTGAAACAAAAACCTGCAGGACAGGCGGTCCTTGAGGACTGGGTTGGGGAACCCTGCTCTAGGCCAGCCAGCCTGCATTCGGGAAACTGTTTATATTCGATTCAGTTCTGACGAAACAACTTGTGTGGGCGGAACCAAAAACTTTGATTTAACGAGTCCATCATAATCTGCTGTGTCCTCTTACCATCATTTGGTGAATGATGTATGTAGAACTGTGGCATAAAAGCAGTATCACTCTCAGGGTTGTGCTGATATACTGAATATCAGCACGGCTGTGATTCGGCTGCGGCGAGTTAGCAAGATGGTAGAAACTAACATTAAGAAATATGTAAGCAAGCTAACTTTGACTAGAGATTTATCCACAGTACAAGAACAAGTGTTATATTGTAAAGATAGTTTATCATACAGCAACATCTTAATCCTAGTTAAAGTTATAGCCAGTACTGTATATGACTGTAATAGAGCCTTTGTTTGAATGCTGAACTCTCCAAAATGAGTGAAGTGAATCTGGACCAGCAAATGTTTTGGGATTCAGCATCGACGCTCTTGGTGGAACTAGTGGAACGCTACACGTTGTTCCCCTCAGCACCACACAACTGGTACATGAAGCCGTTGCGTAGGGGTACTGAAACAAAGTAGTTCCTCCAGTTGGCAAACAAGAGGGCTGGAAAAAAGCGTCAGAAGTTTGGTTTTTAATCAGTCCAAGGAAACCACCTTAGATACAAGAGAATTCCCAGTATGTAGGCTAGTCCTTGTTACGCTGTTGTGTGTCATGTGAAACTAGTAGTAGTCTTCAGTGAAGGACGGTCACTGTGACTATTTTTAGTTCAATGTTACACATAGGTTGCCAGTGCTTGCAGGGGAAGTCTGTCTGTGTGTGTGTGTGTGTGTGTGTGTGTGTGTGTGTGTGTGTGTGTGTGTGTGTAGTGTGTATGTCTCTGCGTGCATGGGTACAATAGGATCTCTGTCCAAATGTTACAAGAATGTGTTGGTTCGGTCATGTTCTTGAGCTTTGTTGAAAAGCAGACGAACACACACACATACACACACACACACACACACACATGCACACACTCACTGACACATCCACAACTGCATTCTTTCCAGTGTGGAATGTGGACAGTGAAAGGGGTCGCCGGGCAGAGCAGTGTGGTTGTTTTACCGGACGTTTCAACGGCAGCCCTGAAAGCTGCATTCGTTTAGAAAAAGTCGCCATTCTCATGTCGAGGAGTGGAACTTCAGGGCTTTGGCGAGAGGGGGGGGCGTAATAAAGTGGCACACAAAAGAGCAATACAAGCGCTCCTGCAGACAGTCCTCTCTTCTCATTCCTCTGTTTTGTGCCTCCTCGTCTCGTCGAGGAGACGTGTGTGGAAATGTCAGATTGTGCAGCAGGGCTTTGCTGAAAATGTGCATGTGTGCTCAGTGAGGCATTAAACAAATTGCACAAACCAAATGACAGGCAAATTACATGAAAACATTGATTTCTCTGGGGATGTATCTTTTCTTCATATTTCTAAAAAATGATCGCCCCCTGTGTGCTGTATTATAAAAATGTATTCCATCCACAGAGGTGGAGTCAGCTGAGCTGGTGGATCATCGACCCGCTGTGTGTGTATGTGTGTGTGTGTGTGTGTGTGTGTTGGTCCATTCAAAGCCTTTTAGTAAACAACAGGCTACATACTCTGCTTCTGACAGAGCCATATGGCTCATTTCCGATGTTTCCATTTGCTGTGGTCTGCCTGGTATAGAGGAGCAGTCAACACAGCATGTTTAATTACAAAGGTTTGAAATATCTGCATGGCATAGAACCTTGTGAACAAAACTGAATAATTTAATTTTTAAAAAGGAAATCCACATAGGCCTAGTATTTATTTTTCAGCAGAATTAACAATATATAAGCCCAATAAATTATTCCTACAGTGCATATTTTACTAACACTCTATTTTTCATATACATTAGGGAAAGGCAGACTGAATCGGGCCTGTCTGGTCAAAAGTCTAGGCATGTTTAGTTTCGTCCAAGCCATCTCTAAATGACGTGAGTGTTGACATTTTTTGCAGAATTCTGTGCAATAAGTACGGTCATAATTGTATAGGAACATCGGCACATTAAAGTGAGGCATAAACTTTATTCTTTGCTGGAGAGGCTGGTGTTTGAGCTCGCGGTGTGTCCTCCTCAGAGCATTGGGCTCCGTGTCCCTGTACTGTGTCATATCATGGCCTCTGGATCGCTCTATGTGTTGCATCACACGGCTGCTGGCAGTGATTCACTGGCCTGAGCCCCTGATGCCTGGCAACGCCCCTGGGCAGAGAGTGGCACCCGTGTTGTTGTTCAAGCTTCTTCATTATTGTTGCCATCTATAGCAACTGCAGCTGCACTATAGAGTAGTATAGTATAGTAGAATACCAGTCGTTCTAAAGAGACAAAAAATATTGAATAAAAATATGAAACAATGCATGTGACCCTTTTTTGTTTCCGTGACCGAATAAAAGCAGCAGTGCCACTGAAGTGCTGAGTGAGCAGATTTAGGTCAGTGGAGCAGAGTTCCTGGATCAGCCTCTGAACTGTTGGCGGACTTTGTTTTGGCCCGAAAATGATCACGCTTAAATGTTGCCGCAAAATTTCCTACAATTCAAGAAAAAAAACATCTTTCTTCTTTTCTCCCCCTCCCTCCTTCCCTCTGTCTCTGGTTTGCAGTTCTGTGTCAGGATGACTTCAACCTGGAAGATGCCGTCGATGACACACGTAAGTGCAGCACAGCACTTTGCTTGGTGAACATGCATGAAGTCATTAAATCACAAGAAGACAAAACCAAACAAAACATGCAAATCAAAAGAAAATCATAGAGACAGGTATCTCTCTGACCAAAAAGGTGTACGCTGCAGATTTTACTTATTGCAATATAGTTTTATGAGTCTTACCCAATTTGAATTATTAGAAAGGAAAACAACATTTAAGTCAGGAGCTTTTAGACTCCAGTAAGCATGGAATGAGCATGGACTTTGAAAGCTTGAGTTCACTAGCCTGACTCACTGATAAATTATGTGCTTATGTCATATTTTTTGTCAACTGAGTCTAAGAGGGCCTCACCTTAATCAACCCATATTCCTTTTGGGAAATATAGAATGTAATCAAACTGAATTGAATCAATGGTGAATCAAGTTGGATTTAGTTGGAGGTAGTGGACTGAAATGATTCAATCACCAAAGTGTTGAGCACAATATTTCCAAAGGACACAGTACTTATATACAAGCTGTGTTTGACATGGCGATTGACATGAAACAAGTCCATCGTGCATCAACAAAATGCACATTAGTTTGCACATAGCTTGTAATTGGAGAGCACTACAAGCGAGCTGACTATTTGCAACCACAGCGGCATTTTACCTTGCTTCTCTACACTGCAAGGCATTATGGGATTTGTGGAAGAAGTCAAGCAAAATTCACACCCTTCTGCCCTCTACTGACATGCCTGATAGATGAGGGACGGCTGATTGGAGGCAGTTACTTAGCTTTTAATCAGACCTACGGCTTCCTCTCAGGAAATTCACTGATAAAATCTGACTTTATCAAACAAGACTGGTAAGAGAAACTGATGTACAGCATCATGAAAAAGCTCCTAGTGAAAAGAAAGCTTTCCTTCCAAAAGCAAGTCAGTGGAAATTCAGTTGTTGCATCACTGTCATTTTAAGATCAAGGAGCATTTCTTTAAAATAAGCCAGAGAAACACTAATTCATTCAATTTCCATGCTTGCTCATTCCAGTTCAGGGTGACAGGAACCTATCTCAGCATGCATTGGGTGGAAGGCAGGGTAACCTCTCAGCTGACAGACACATATGGGATATGTAAGATGAACTGGTCCTGTGACCCGGTGCCATGATTACTGGATTTATATTGCAGTCCATAGGGTGCAGTACATTCACTCCAGTGGGACTGAGTCAAACAGAATAGAACGGTGTACAGAATAGAGCACCGTTCAGCACGGTGGAACAAGGCAGTCAGAGATTTGACCTTGCCACTAACCAGCTGAGCTTTCCACTGTACATCACTGTACTCTCTCTGTCCCTCTGTCTGTCCCTCTACCCGACAGCAACCCCTACACCAAAACCAGGACTACCAGCAGGTGGAGCAGGAGCAGGTGAGAACCACACAGCAGCTACATGGATCATTCATCTTCTGATAGGATATATAGAAGACCTCCCACTTCTGATATTTTCAAATCATGTAAAATCGCAGCTGAAATCATATCTAAAATGCCACTTGTATTTGTTTCTCATGATGTTAGCAATGTGTGATGCAATATATTTGCTTGATAACGGAGTGTACCCTGATGGTTAATTTGTAGCTACGCTTCTGATATGTGTGTCAAACTATAGTCCAGTATTTTGTCTATAAAGAGGAGAAGGAAATGTGTAGGATGTCTAGACAAGCTGAAAATACATTTAACTTTATTGATTTGATATATATATACATATAGTATTTTCAGTGACAATATAGTTTATACATAGTACGTACAGTTGTTAGAGGGGCTAGAAGTCTTAACATTATCCTTTTATCTTTGTGAAGATGCAGTACATTTATCAAGTGTTACTGCTCTATTTGCCCCTCTGATACATAAACAGTAGTTCAACCATTTTTGAAACTGTGATATTATTTCACTTCCCCTGTTAGCTGTTAATGTATGACAGCTGACCCTGAGGTGGACTCACCCCCTAGTTAACATTTCTAAAAAATACCTGTCTTTTCTTTTCTAAAAAATAATAGTCTTTCCTGTCCTTTTCCCTTTCCGTTTTAGTTTAATGGAAATAAATAAAATTACCTAACATCTAAAATGCATGTGCTTCTCAACCCATGTTCTTATTCAGTGTTTTCAGAAATGCTTGAGCAGTGTTACTTCTTCAGTAGCCTAATGGAGGAAGTGGTCACGAGTTCAGATCTCACAGTGGCCAGCCTCCTCCTGGGAGCTAAGAGCTGTCCAATAGTTGGCCTGGAATCTACGAATTGCTGTGTGAGGCTATATTATTTTGATTGTATTCAAGTACAGAAGCATCAATGTTTTCTTTAGATGATGTCTTCAAAAATGATGGGACCACCACAACTAAAGCACCACCAAAGGTTGTCCCCCCGGCCACCAAGTCCCCAGTCAAGCCCAAACCCAAGCCAGGTGAGACAACAGATGGCACCTGGTGTCTGAACTATAACCTGAGCAGTTACCTAGCTTTCTTGTTGGCATATGAAGAACAAAAAGTGGAAAATACATTCAGTGATTAATGAGCTGATGGCAGATTGAAGACAGCAGGAAGGAGAGATGTGACATGATGGACACAAAGTTGAAGGTAGCTCGGTCAGTATAAGACATTCACAGCTAGAAACAGATTCCAGGATACTCCACACATGTGTAGTTTTGTATCCAAGCCAGAACCTTTGGATCAGGTTCTCACAACCAAAGCAGCAGTGTTTGTGTTCAAATTGTCTGGACAGATAGGACTTTCCTATCAGACAGATGAACGGGTGCCAGCTAACAAAAAGTGAGCTTGAGTATTTCTTGGGCAGTATCAGATTGCTCCCTTGGTAGCCTAACAGGTTTGCCTATTTTAATTTTGATTCAGTATTCCTATGCAGTGCACAGGACTGCTTTCTGAATTTTATTTAACGCATGGTATATGCCAAGATTGCTATCATAAGAAGCCACTGCTTTTTATACAGTTAAAGCTTGTGTAGGTGACATCTTTCTTCTTAATTATAACAAATCACCATTTCAGTGTGTAGAGGCCTGAGATGTGATACTAACCTTGGTATTAGTGCATCCTTATTCTGTATTTTTTTTTTGTATTTGTTTGTACCTACCGTAACCCCTACTAACTGGTTTAGAATGGCTTGCGCTCACAGATGAGAAGCAGAGCCAGCTTTTTCCTACCATGCGTCCAGGTCTGCTGCCCTCCACCAAACTGCCCCCTAGAAGTCTGCCTGGTTGGTATCACTGAAACCCAACACTTACTGTAGTGGACCCATTAACAACCGCCTGTCCATGTTCTGTGAAGTCGCCCCATCTGTCTTGATGACTTGTTGAGATGTAACTTGCTCCACACTGAACCCACTGAACCATTTTGTGTCTTGTCATTTGTCTGCTCTTCACACGATAGTGCGGTCACACCTCTTGACTTAAATCGGAGATAAGCTTATGTTTCTCTGTTTTTCAGGTTGAAAGATAATTACACATGATTGTATTGCAATTGAAAACCATTTTCTTCACTGGAAAATTATTCAGTCAATCAGTCAGACTTTATTTATATTGCACCTTTCATACATCTATGCCTTAATATCCAAGACAAAATTATAAAGGACATTGATAGGATTTGTGTCTTGTGGAGATACTACAATATACAGTTCTGTATCATCTGCATACCTATGAAAGGTTATTTCATGCATTTGTGTGACACTGGCCAGAGGAAGCATACAAGTTAAAGAGTTAGGGCCCTAAAACGGAGCCTTGTGGTACCCCACAGCTTATGTCATACCTCTTGGACACATGCTCACAAATGGCCAATAGAAATTCTCTGTTAGTGAGGCAGAACCTGAACCAGATCAAAACTGTGCGAGTAAGACCAACAAATCTGTGAAGTCTGTCAAGGAGGACAGAGTGGTCTGCAGTATCAAATGCTTTACTTAAATCCAGCAAGACAAGTACTGATAGTTTTCTGGTATCCGGGATTACAAATTTTATTAATGCTGTCTCATTTATAAAAGTCTCAACCACAGCACAGTGTTTTATTCCCTTAATTATTCATGATCAAGCTGATTCATGATCAATTCAGGATCAAGTCCATTTATGTTGTTCATGTCCGTGTTTCCCCCATTATTAAATAGCTAGGATGGACCATGCCTGCTGAGTGTAGATGCCTCCTACACTTACAGAATTTTATTTTAACTGGTTTTGTGGAAGAGGTTTGCTGTCACAGAATGATGTTTCAGAGACCTTTCAGTTCGATCGAGCATAAATTCTGGGGGACAGCTGGTTCATATTTGTTTTTTTCAGTGTAACTTGGCTGGAATGTAAACAAGTAGCCATACCAAAAAGTCAATTTATTGAAGACAACCTTTAAACCTGTTGATATCCACCAAATTCTGGAACTAATGACATGTGATTGGATTCCTGGCCAAAGTCACAAACAACAGTGTTTGAGCAAGTTATGCATTACTCTGTTTACAATTATACATTCTTCATTCTCACCTGAAGAATGCATGTTCAGTGTTGAGCATTTTCTCACATTTGTGCTGTGAGAACAATGGACTGTCAGCACAATCAGCACGCTACAAAATAAAATTTCCATTTGATCTGTCCATGTATGTTTGTGAACAAGTTCATAGACATGTAAGAAGCATGTTTCATGTCTTGTTAACTGCAATTGACAAGGTTTATTTCTTGATCACTTCAACCACAGACACAGTGTTTACAAAAAAGCACAGTCTACAATTGTGTACAGTTGTCTACAGAATTGATTTTTTTGTTTAATTTTAAAATGTTTAGTTTTAGTTATTATGTAGTTTATGTTCTAGTTTTAGTATTTATAGTATGTTCCGAACTTGTAACCTATTATTCTGTAATGCAAACACTATAACATTAATTCTGTGAAAAAAATATGTCCATTACTTCTTTAATACATGATAAACAAAATAAACTCCATTAGCAGACTCAGCAGCAATCAGCAGCACTTTAACTTAAGGCCTTGAATGAAATCAACTGAACAACATAGAATAACAGCTCAGGTCTGGTTATGCAATGTGTAAAATGTTGACAATTTTGTAAAATGTGATGATTGCTCAAAAATTGTAGGAGCAGTAGCAAAAAACAAAAACTGTATTGGAAAAAAAATGGATGGATGTGTCTTGACCCTAGGAATCCAGGGAAAACAATTTGTTGTGATAACTTAAGGGTGAAACGTTACTGACCAAAATGTAAAATGGATTCTTATAGCGCCACCATCTGGCCTATTGGCAGTAGTGAGATTCCCAACCAATCTGCCAAGTTTGGTAGATCTTAAAGTTTCTGAGACCCAGATGCTTTCAGAGCAGAAGAAGAGGGAGAGAAAAATCCCAACAAATACAAAATAGAGGGATTCTAGCACTGTGTGCATGGATTGGTTCTATTCCAGTTTTATGTGTTTTTTCAGTCTTGATTTTTTCCATTCAGTTAAAAAAAAAAAATCTTTGTTTGCATCTTAGCATTGGTTTTGGTTTACTGTTATAACTCTGTTTCCCTGGTTCACTCTTTTCCACCTTTTGACCCCTACAGCTAGTGATGAGTTTGACCTGGCCGATGCCTTGGACCCCAACAACGACATCGGTGGCAAGGACAGGAACAAGGGACAGGGAGGTGGGTGAATGTTTCATTAGTCCATCCATTAGACCATGGATGAAGCATGTCAACAGCAGCATCAGCAACAGCTGAAAATAAATATACTGACAATAGTTAGTTGTAAACAGAACAACAAGTGAGAAAACATCCTTAAGATTTATGAAGAATTAAAATTAAGTTTGGGAAGTATAGCCAACACGTTGCATAATGCTACATAACTTGTAGCATATTTGTATTACAACCTGACTAGTTGTTTAGCCAACCTCAGCAAAGTGTGAAATGAGAAACCATAATAGCTTAACAGCTACGAAAATAAACATCTGACACATCCATAGAGCTACCTTTGTTCACATCTTAGTGACACATCTATTAGAAACAAGACTAGGTGAACCTAGTGCAAGCCACTCAGATGCAAAATGTAATAATTTACATGTTAAATTGTGCAAATGACCATAACACAGCATGACTGTTGTTGATTTATACCAGTTATTCCACTGTTACCGTCACAGCTGCTGAGATTTCCAGCACTGAAAATAGCCAAGCAGGTCCAACCACTTTGATTTGTTCTGGGGAAAATCATCTTCCCCCTGCTCCCTAACACACACACATAGCCAGGCTGATGCCAGCATTGTGGGACAGTGAGTCTGGTATTAGACGGGTAACACACACATTTCAAGCTGCTGAAGGCCCGGACATGTTCTGGAATAACATCATCATAGCAAACTAACCACATTTATGGAACTAATGACTGGATTTTACATTTGTGGTTCAGGTGAGCAACATATGCTTTCTATCCAAGTTAAAATCACTCAACCAAGCCCCCCAAAAACATAAAGCCTCATCACTCAGTGATGCAGCAACACAAACAGTTCATTCAGAAATTACCTTGTAGCTGAGTCTGCTATTTCACCACATATTCAAACTGAAGTTCGGAGACAAACTAATCCAAAGAGTCCAACGGGAGCCTTGTGAGAGTTAATCTACCATTTCTGTCACAAAACACACTTTTTTCTTTACTGACAGCTAAGACTAGCTCAGTAAAACATGCTATGCTGTGTGTGTGTGCGGTTTGTGTATTTACAGTTAGTACTCTCAATACCATCTAGTGGTTAAAATCACAAACTGCACCTTTTTCAGCAAGGTGGAGTCAGTCACTCAGTCCTGTACAGCACGGCTTTAAGCTTTCATGGTTGAGATAGAATCGTCAAATGTAGATTATATTTGCAAATATGAAGGTAGAATGATAACAAAAATATAGTAAGCCTCAAAAACTGAATGTGCTTTTGTTTTAGTATTGTTGGAAAAACAATTAGAAATCACAGGCAAAGTGAAATGCCACCACCAGATGTCATATCATGGCTTGAACTTGGTTCCCAAGCTATATATACCAAATATCTTATTTGGCCCACACAGCTTTTGGAATTTGTGGTGCTCCCGATGGGTAGATTTTAAAATGTGCTGTAAAGATGCTTCATGAAGCCTGCTCACCATCAGTTACACATTTTTGGATGACTGGGACGACGGGGATGATAGTCAATTGTGTTATGATATGGCAAGTTTTGTGTTAGGCCACACCCTTTTTAAGGTTCATTGGTCATAGCGGCCATTCAGTGTAAATTATTGAGCCCATTTATACAGCTGTGTTACAGTTAAACAGATGAATTAAAGTCAAAAAATGACAAACATACTTTTTAAAAAAAACTACCAAACTAAAACAAACTGCTAACAAAAAACATCAGTGCACACTATGATGGTCCAACTGGCAATTGGCAAATACAAGAGAATACATGTTGCAACTTTGGGCTCAAATACCTTGAAATATTCGTGTTTAATGATAACGCCTTCATCGGGTCATAATTGATTGGGAAACAATTTCACACAACTACTGGTATTTGTTATTCTTTCAGATTTCATGTGCATGCCATATAGCATAATCTGTGTAGTTCTTTTCCATTATATGACAACACTGGAAAATTATTTTCCTCAGCACTAGTTAAATCACAAGCCTGATACTGATGATGTTCTGTTTCCCACTGGCATTACCTATTTCCAAACCCATAAAATTCAAAATAGTGCCAAAAAATTCAATTATTATGATCGTTCTGTGAAACAGAGCACCTGCTTTTTACAAACCTTGGGCAATTATTTGGTTTATTCTCATGAACTTTGGGCCATTTATTATGCAGGTAGACAGACATAGTGCACATTAAGTCCGACAATTATATTCACTGTGTGTTAGAGGTCTGCATGGGGATGGTAGACCCAGAGGACCTGTCATTAGATTGTGGCTTCTTTGCTAAATGTGGTCCAGCTTGCTGGCTGCGTGTAGCTTTACACCTTTTTTGCTGTTAGATGACAGCCAAAATAGACCTACTGAATACAATCTATGCTACTGAGCAACCTGTATAAAACGCTCAGGATCTATCAAACTATGCAGCCGCAGCTCATTATTTGACCAACTCTTATACATGGATTTGGTAGGTGGAGGTAATCAAGTTGCCATTACTGTGGTAACAATTACTATGTATAACTGAACTTTTGATTACAGACTTCCCCAAGGATTTTATACACTCTCACCTTTACCTTCTTTATACATCTTTGACAGAAGACCAATGTCTAGTAGTTCAAAAACGAACGTGAGGAGGGAATTGTGAAATTCAAATCTTTGTTGATTGATAATGACATACAAAGTCTTAGGGCTCTAGTATCGCAGACTGGGTGAGGCGGGGGCGCAAATACTCCGCCGTTCCTCCTACCGGCGCATGGGAGAAGAGAAGGTGTGGAGTGGGTTTGACACAGCCAATTCACTTTAAACCAATCAAATGAGCCCCTGTCCTCGCCTTTAAAATGCGCTCCGCGAAGGTGTAATGAAAGTTTACACAATTGACATGGAGGTCTACTACCGCCGGCGGAGCGCAGCCCAGCAGACCAGTGCGGAGCGGAGACCGGCGCGCAGTGTGGACACGTCACCAAAACCTCACAGGCAGGCCTCCAGAATGTCAGGCACATTAACAATGCAATAAATACCGAAAAAAACACTATTCAATGCTACGATCACAATCAGCACCTACATATATCTCCATATCAACTGTCCCGTCACAGCTGATGTCAGATCAAAGAAGATTGGCACCGTTTGTGCTGATCGTGAGGTTTTGGTGATGTGCGCCAGTCAGCCAAACTTCCACTGCGCCGGCTCCGCTCCGCCTTGCACTGAAAGTAGACGTGGTTTCAGATGGCGAGCTTTTGGCGCACCTCGGCGAAGCCTTTTGGCACGAAACTGTCACTGCGCCAAGCTGAATCTGTCGACACCTCCCCCTGCTGTGCCGCCACTCCCATCTCAGCGCACCTCGGTCTGTGAAACTTGCAAACCGTCCGCCTCTTGCGTTTCGCTGGTCGAAACTAGCTCTGCGCGGGGTTCGCCTCACTGCACCACCCTCCGCTGCGCCGGGAAACTAGAGCCCTTAAGACTCTGATGCTAGTTAGGACATTTGTGATGTTAGTTAGAACCCACTGTTGTGACCAGTTTCTAACTTTATCTAAAAATTGAGTAAGGTCAGCATCCACATAGCATCCACTCAAGGGTCAGGTTCCTTGACCCTTGAGTGGATGTGACTGCCTAGCATCGTCAGTTCAACCATCCATGCTTTCACTGTCAACAGTAATGATTCCTATGGCTCTACCACTGCAGCAATGCTGGTAGCACTGCCAGAACATTAAACACAGAAATTGGTTGCTTGAGTTGTCTGTAGACATCCATTCAAAATTAGTACCAAGGTTGGGTTAGCAGGAACTTGCTGTACCTCCTTCTCTGTATTGATAAGGGCATATGGTCCAAAGGTTGTGTGCACCAGTTTTGATATCATCCATCTGTTCTTCAATTGATCCATCCATCCATTTCCTATATCAGCTTATTCCTATTTGAGGTTGCAGGGGGCTGGAGTTTATCCCAGCATGCACTGGGCAGAAGGCAGGGGAACACCTTGGATAGGTCACGCAGAAACAAAGAGAATATGTAAAGGGTAAGGCAAAGATTTGAATGAGGGGAAACAAGGGTCCTCTTGTTTTGAAGGGACACTGAGTCCCTGTGCCACCACTTAAAAGTACAATATGAGTTGATGAGGAAGGAGTTGATTAGTTTTATAGCAAAAGAAAGGAATATTATTGGATTTCATGATTGATTACGTGTTGCAAAGTTTCTGAATGTATTCTCAAAGTTTCGGCTCTATGATATATCTGTTTAGGGTCCCTCCATCTCCCTCTCACCAGTTTGTTGCACGTCTTGATACTGAATCTATAATCTGATGCATGTAAGAGATACTGTATTTTAAGCAAGTGATTCAGTATGATTCCACTCAGACCTGTCTCAGTGGAATACCATGCAGCACCCACAGTAGACCTAATCAGGGTCCCATTCTTTGTACATGGTTTGATAGACCCAAGATAAATGTGATGTAATCTAGTTGAATATATCTAGCAAATCCTCATGTGGCTAAATCGGTTCTTCGAACACAGGTAACACATTGATTTGTCTAGCCTGAATGTAATTGTGATGGATTGCTGCCTCTCTCAGCTAGATTGAGTTTACTGTACCTGTGATTGCATAAAAACCTTAAATAGTATGCACCCTTGCATGGACAGGGAACATGACAAACACAATGGGTAATTTATTAGGGCCAAGTACACTTTTCTTATGGCACAACCTACAACTGATTTGCTCTCATATCACTAGCTGTGTATGGAAAATTTGCTGCCAGCAAAACACTGGAGTCTGATGCCCAGTGTTTGTATTGGTGTCAATCTCAATTGGTGACAATCTCTTAATAGACCTTTTGCAGCCTTTTTTACCCGACTATTTCATGTTGCTGTGAAAAAAGGTTTATAGGCTTTCTCTCCTGAAAGCCTGACTAATAATGATAGTATCCTCACCTCTCTGAGGAATGGAGCAGCTATGTCTAGAAACGAATTAACGGACGATAACGATTAAATAGGCATAGTCCTAATCCAGCTAACTGTGACTAATCTGCAAATTTGCAGGCTTGAGTTTAAGGAACTGCAGCTAGGGTAACAATTTTAACAATTTTAAGCTTGCCTCAAAGAACTGGGAATCCCAGGATTTTGTGAGACTGTCAACTAATTGAGTAATCCACGTGCAAAGAGTGGGCTCCTGGGCGATGACTGGATGTTGATGGTGTTACATGTACTTGTCAGATAAAGGTACAGGTGCAGGGCGTAAAGTTGACAGACCCCTCAACACAGGAGGGAACGGGGGTAAGGACAACTTGCCTGAACAGCCTTTTAACCCTAGCTTACTGTATCCTGCAAGCGTTTATGTATACTCTCAGAAAAAAGCAGAATTCTACCCTTTGTCAGTAGGTCATTATCTTTTGGTCATTTTTTTTTTTTTTTTTTTTTTTTTTTTATCCAACCACCATCATAGCAACCTTGGTTCAGTTCCCAGAGGAAGCATGTGGTAGTGTGCACCTTCCCCAATCCATCACGAAAGGTGGCAGGAGACTGTGGTACACATTGGGAATTTCAAACTACTAAATTAAGGTGTGTGTGTGTGTGTGTGTGTGTGTGAAAACAATAGGAAAAAAAAACTCAGACCCTTTTTGATAAAGTACAATTCCTATTTTTCTGAGAGTGTACTCTGTATGTTACATATCCATGGCTGCTGCTTGGAAATGGCCCTCTGACATGAACTAAATCCCCTATATCTCTGCTGTCTTTATGCGTTGTGTACCTGTGACTTTCCACTTTCTACTTCTGTCTGCTATTTCCTTTTGTTCGCTGCTTGGTCTCTCATACTCTCTGACTTTCTCTCTGTCTTCATTAACAAGGTATTCTGGGAGGTTCTGCAACAAAAAAACTAAAGCCTAATCTAAATCCCCCACATACATCAGACTAAAATATTCCTCTGTGTTTGTGTTTGCCCAAGAAGCCATGTGTATGAGTGTGAGTGTGTGTGTGTGTGTGCATTTGAATGTATGTATGGACTTGCTATGTGAGTGTTTGCGTGGGCGTATATTTTCTGCATGCATGCATGCAAGCATGTGTGTATATCTGCAAATGTGCAGCTGTGCACAGTTATATTTGAGGATGTTTTCCACCTTAGTCAGGACTTCATTGTCACTCTCCATTTTTCATTACAGGCTTAAAACACATCTGTTCACACTCCACTTCATCCCCTTATTTATCTATGTATTTGTCTATCTAAATATCTATCTATCTATATACATATACATATATAAGTTTGTGTACTATTTACTTTACTATTTATTGAATAAGGTTGAATACGGCTAAGCAAGGAGTGTTATGCATTCTGCTGGTTGTGCCATGGGGCTCAGGGGATCTTTATAGATTTTGGTCAGGCTGTTCGAAATTTGTTTGCAGAGTAAGGACAAATTCAGGTATGACCATGTTGATGAATCTTGGAATTTCTGCAAAACGTTCATATGAGGGGTTTAAGCACAGATTTGTGTGTACGTCCTGATGTGAATTAGATCCGGTGTCTGTTGCTATCTGGTAAACGTGGTGGTGGCGCTTTAGCGGTATGGTACCATCTATTGGGAGTCGTTACATTTCAACTTATTACAATTTGCATTGTATAATAAACGAGGATTGTAGGCTGTTTTCTAGGGCCAGCTGCATCCTAGGGTGCTAGCACTGTTCCATCATGATGTCGACATATTCCAAGATGATGATGCCCTGTACAAACTAAACACAAACGTTTCATGAACAGTAGAATGAAGGCGAACTACTCAGTAGATCTAAACATCTGTTGAGAGTTGGGATCCAATTACACGTTGTTCAGAATGCAGAAGGCCTGAAATTGTTCTGACGGCAATGGATGGCCATGTTGTGAAGCGTTTCTGTTGTCTTGTTCACCCTGTCGCGATATAACCACAACAGCCATCATTAAGTCAGTAAGTGACATGTTTCCAGGTCTCCTCCCTCACTAACAAGGCTCCATTAATTATAAAATACCTGACCATGTTCAATATCTGTGCGTAGTATCACTGACTTGACAAATCCATCTTTTGTGTTGGTGTGGTTGCCTTTGTTCCGGGAGCCGGATCAAATCAGAAAGTGGTTCTCTTTAGTGACACTGCTCTTTCCTCTCTAAGGTGGATTTTCTGACAGCGATCTGGCTGATGTCGGAAAGAGTGATACCTACAAACCTGACAAAGGCAAAGGTAACATCTTGACATTTTGGGGGCATCCGTGTAGTAGTATTGTTGGTACATTTTGGAAGAGACAAATGCATGATCGTGTAAAAGGACGTGGGGTGTGGTTAACTGTCCTGGTACTGAGAAGAAAAAAAAACAATGACCCGTGCTTTACAGGTGGACATACGAGTGGTGGAGGTGGTCAGATTAACCCAACTGATGACAACAATGGTGAGTTTTGTTTTGTGCGTGTGAGTGTGTGCATAAATGCAAGCTGCTCTGTCTGTGTCCTGCATTAATTCCTGTATGGCTGGGTACTGAGCCATGAGTTACAGTGTGTGCCTAATTGTGTGTGTGTGCAGACACCATGGCAGAGACGGGCACCATTGCAGGGATTGTTAGTGCAGTTGCCATGGCGCTGGTGGGCGCGGTCAGCAGCTACATTTCCTACCAGAAGAAGAAGCTGTGTTTCAGTATACAGCGTAAGGCTTTCACCCTACATTACCTTTTATGAACGAAGACAAGTAGTAATAGTGGCTGTCGTGACAATATTACCGAAGATAGTGAATAAAATGTGAAGATGCAGTGCTCTGTTAATTCCCTGACACGATGACATCATAGCAGTCCAGAGGCAAGAAAACCACAGACCAGACCAAGACTAGAAGCACTGATTAGATTTGCAGTCGGAAAATGTCAGAAAATTGCCATGTTAGTGCATATATTTTTTGTCAGCAATATGAAATGCCAATATGAACAAGATTTTCCAAATGTTAAAAGTATTGGCTGTATACTGAGAAAAATCATGGTGATTCAGTGATTCAGTGATTTCAATTTGATTACATTTATCATACTTTAACTCATTGAATGTTGACTTATCATGGTTGATAATTAGACTTAGTTGAGAATAAATAAGTTTAATGAATGACACAATATCACATAGTAGTAGTAGTTGCAAAAGAAGTAGTAGGAGCACTGGCAGCAGTAGCAATAGTGAGTAGTATTACCAGTTTTACATAAAGGTAGTAGCAGTAGCTGCAGTGGGAGTAGAAATAGTGCAGCAGGGGTAGGCAGAGTAACTGAAGAAATGCACTGAAGCTGTTCTCCTCTTTTCTATCAGAGAGTCTAAATACTGACATGGTGAAGACTGAAAACCCTGAGGCAGTGGTGGCCACAGAACCACAAGGTAGGCCTACACATCACCATGACCCTATGATCAAACCAGCTGGCATGGTTGTCATTGGGTTGGGATTGGGCCTTTTTTTTTTTTATTCATTCGTTCAAAAGTCAGTATAATTTGCGGGTATTGTTGTATTGCAGATTTATGCATTACATAACATTTTATTGAGATCTGCTATTCCTCCATCTTAATCTGATTTAAATCAAATTCTTTTCAGCAAAATAGTGAGCTCACTAGATGAGGAGTAGGATTTCTTTCCACTGATCAGAGCCTGCAGGGCCTCTCAGTCAAACCACATGAAATCATTCTTGATACAGGCCTAGTATTAAGAAAGCCTATCGAGAGAGGGGGCCAAACTGCAGACATCGCCTGTTGTGAGACAGAAAAAAAGACTGCAGTACAGTCTTTTTGACATCGGGGGCAGTGCTTGCTAAACAGAGGAGAATACATGGAGGTCAGTGGGTCTAAATGTTATAAAATGATCACTACCTTTGGTTCAAACTATTGTCTGGTAACTGGACTATTACTGTAATCACTAAACAGCCTAAAATGTATAATGAAGACAGTATTAGGAGCTGTTGTGATATTGGTGTTTGTAAAATTATGGCAATTTCATCAGATTTCCATTAGCATTGAGGCTATGTGGTGTTGACTGGTAATCAGAGAAAAAATATTCTTTTTTCCCTAAATCTTTCCAGATTTCATTTACCTAAGCACATCAAAATGTGGATCAACTTATCCCACTTATTGTGTATACTTATATGTTAAATTGTACTTATATACGAGTTCGGTACTGTTGCTGTTATCACTTATTGTTTTTGTTATCACGATTTTTTTTTTTTTTTTTAAATTATTTTTTGTTTTTGTTATTCTGTAATTTTTGAAAACTTGCAGAACATAATGTAAGTATTGGAATACAATGTACATCACCCTTCTGCAATAAAAAGAATTATCAAAAAAAAAAAAAAAAAAAGTGGATCAACTTAACCAGCATCTGCTCATTTTCACCAATGTGCAGTAAAAAAATGATCATTTAGAGAGCTGATTTTCTAGAATGGTCCTATTGACCACTGCTCATGTGACTCCTTGCAGCTCAGTTTTAACACTCTGCGTTGCCCCCTGGAGGTGGAAACGTGTTCTTGTAGATGGAATATCTCCTGTAGACTCTCTGGTACTACTCAATTCTTTCAGCTTATGCAGAAACTAGAGTTGGGGATTTTACTGTCCCCCCACCCGATGACATCAGAGGGTTGGACTGTAAATCGGTGTGCGTCTATTTGTCCGTTTGAAATAGTGACATAGTTTCCAAACAGATGCCCAGATTTGATTTGGTCATGAGCGAGGGAATAAGTGCCTAACTTTTTGCTACTCTTCGCTAAAAGTGGGCATGATTGTGGGTGTGGCAGAATCACAAAAAGGCTCATAATCTCTGCATGGATTCTCAAAAACCTCTGACAGATTAGCATAGCACCAGGAAATCTGATTGATTGATTTGACTGGTTTGGTCACGCCCACTACATATCAGGCCACGCCCACTTCAATTTCTTCTGAGTGGTGTTTCATTGTCACATGTTCCCTCCGTCACTGCTTGCAGCAGCTTGAGGTTGTTTTTGCAGGATGACAGATTTTCTCTTGATGTCATTATAATATGTGATCTATAATCAGTTGTATTTTTTCCTTTTCAGTCCAACAGACTCTGCTGGAGCCGCCCAACGCTGAACCTCCCAGTGAAGAGAATGCTATGTAACACCAGACACGCACACACACACACACACACAGACACAGACACAGACACAGACACACACACATGCATACACACACCCACCCACACACACAGACCCACACACACAGACACATACACACACACAGACCTCTGCTGTCAGCATGAAGGTCACACACCACATGCTCTCCTTTTCCCTGTACACCCCCCACCACCCCTCACTCCCCACAAACACACACACCCACACACACACACACATACACACACCATAGTGAAGGATATGTCCTGGCGTTCCACCCCAGTGATCTGTGCATATGAAGAGAGCAGAAAACTCTCTCGTAGCGTCGCCATGTTTACGATGTTTGTACCCCTCATGGTAGTTCTCCATCACAGAACCTGGGAAGTGTAGTTCCTCTAGGCCGAATGTGAACACAATTTCCTAATTCCCGGTGTCATGTTGTACATAGCCGTGCCTCTTATTTATTGAACTGTGGAAACATCAACAACAATGTTTCTTTACATGGATCCAGTAGGAGAAGCTTGACTGAACTCGGGCTTGTATTTTCCTGTGAATTTTGAACTGGAAACAGGGGCTTGCATCGTGGTTCCAGAGATGTCACAAAGTCGGAAATTTCAGCTTCCAGGATGAGAGATTCCTCAAGCTCAGCATTTCTGAGATAGTTAATCTGATAACAGCGCCAACGGGAGGTCTATATTGCCAACCAGCATTACTTTTAACGTGTTTACAACCCTGAAAAAAATATCGCAGTGCAATTTTTAGCAATGTAATCTCCGTGCCATGCCTTGCACTGGATGATTAACCCTTTGAAACCTGAGCAAATTCACCTGATGTCTTTCAAAAAGATGTGGAAAAAGGCAATACGACCATTAGCAAAAAATTTACCAGAATATTAGCAAAATGAATACATAAATAAATCAATTTACGAGAACATTGCCAGACCCCCCCCTCCCAAAAAAAAAAAAAAAAAAAAAAAAAAAAAATCTGATAATTAGCAATAAATAAATAAATAAATAAAAACATGGGGGATCATAAATTTTTGGTTACTCCCCCAAAATAAATAACTTAAATTAAAATAAAATAAATGAAGTAATTAATTATTGATTGATTCTAAAACAACAAACCAAAATTATTTAAAAATTATTCTAAAAAACAAAAGATTACAATAAAACAATTTGTAATTATTATAAATATATATCTGAAATCAAATTACAAGGACATTACCATACAGTTACCACAAAATTCACCCCAAAATGAAGAATAAAAAGAATTAGGTTGAATTTTGTTAAGAGGGTTAAATATAAAAGCCGGCCCATGGCCTCCTGGGTTTCAAAGGGTTAAAGTAAATCCATCCAAACTCCTGTGTGGTGAATGGTTTATCACACACATCAACTGGAGATGTAAAATTCTGCTCATAAATGTTCTATACTAACTTGCAAGCTTACAATATCATTGACATAACATGAGCATGGGGAACTGAATGTTAATGTTTGGCAAAGAAAGGAATTTCCCACTTTGGATTTTGAGTGCAATGCCGCATTTCTCTCGTTTTCCTCACTTTGACACATCACATGGAAAACAGTGACTGGACCATGCTGAGATATATCAAAAAGGGTTTTTTGTCATTGCTGATGCACAATGACAGAAGCCAAATGTCATGTCAATCACACTTAAGGAGTCCATCAGTGGGAAGTGTTTCTATGCTCCCTGTAGTGGTCTAGATGGTGTCGACCTTCCTTAAAGTGTGCTTTTATAATGTTGTTTCTCCACATGTGTACATGAAGTGTATTCCCAGAGAGACAATATTTCTGAAGAGTGCTTCAGAAATATTCTCCTGGAGAAAAAGCCTTGTAGCAACTGATTATGTAATAAAACTGTTGAAAATGTTTCAACACTTGTAAATGTAATGGATTATTCTTAGTAGACGTGTTACTATTGTTACATTTACTCAATGAAGTGATGGTAATTATGCATTATCAGTTCATTTTTGATGCTAATGGAAAAGCAATCACTACTTAATGTTCCATTATGTCTTACATAAATGAACAGGTTTTATTGTTACTAATTATTACTAATTATTATCAGGACTGATTACATTTTTGACCAATTGAAATGCACGTTTTTATGACAGTGCATTAAACAAGTTATTACATTATCTGACAGTTGTTATATTGTCAGTTGCTGCATGCCTGTTGCGTCCAAGTCTCCTCACATGTTATGTACCATTTCTTCCTTTAATGTATATAGTTGCCTTGCCCTAATTGGGAACATTTTGCAGTAGAGAAAAGATCAAACTTGGTAATTTATGTAGATTTAGAATCTGTGTTTTTACAGTATCGATAATCTAAAAAGAAGAATCTGCGTATGCCTTGTAATGACGTTGCCTTGTTAGGCAGCATCATTAAAAGGCTCGGAGTAGGCTTGGTTTTCCAAAGTCACTATGCTAAAATCATTTTTGTGAACTGAGTTGTCATTTGCCCATCCACACGTCTTTCAGTCAGGGACATCCTGGGCAGACCAGGATGTGTGAAAGTAGCACCCTGTAAAGCTTCCACTTCAGGGAATTTAGTGAAGCACCAGTTGTATCTCCAGCATGGATTGCACCACACCGTGAACATAATTTTTGATACTAAATCAGTCAATCCCACTGCAGTGTTTGCAGTCTCTACATTTATCTTTTTAGTCATGGAAAACAGAACTAGCTCAATTGTGAGCCAGTCGACAAAGATAATCTCAGCACTGAGATCTGTGTTCTGTGGGGAAACCAGACTGAAGACGATAGTGGATGGGTGGAGGACTTGTGAAATGTGATTTGTGATGAAGTTATTCCTACTACTAGCTCTTATTGTTTGTACTATGTTTAATCTTGTTTACGTTGAAATCTCAGTGCTTACAATGTAACTCCTATTTGACCTTATTGCCATGGTGGCCATTTTAAACTTTCATCACACTGAGTGTGATGAAATTCAGTGTGTGAAACTACCCAGAAATTTGCTATACACATAATTATTTTTTCGCCTTCTTAATCTTAATTTCAACACAGAAGTAAGATGGACCGCCAGATAGATAGAAGTTCTTATCAGATTGGCTGGCAGTGTCATAAACCACAATAACAACAGCTGCTTAAATTAAGCAGTTTGAATCTTGAATGTCTTACACGCCACCTAAAGGAACAGCTCACCTATTTTGAAAAATTTGATATTATTTCACGTGCCCCCTAACTATCCCTTTAAAATACTGGCAAGCTATCCAGGCCAGATTCTGGTGCTTAGCTGTAGTGGCCAAATCTATTACCTCAAAATGTGAACCTATATTAGGGTGACCAGATGTCCTTGTTTTGAGGGGACAGTCCTGATTTTATGCTTTGTCCCTGGATGGAGCTGTCCCCAAAAATGTCCCCGGACCTCCCCCCTTCCCTTCTCTGGACAGTGCTGCTATCACCAGGGGATGCCCTGTAATTTGTAGTTGGTATCTCTAGACCACAGGAATTCTGTCCTGCTCGTAAATGAGGGCATATCACTTCATTTCAGGCTTATAAAGGCTTTCACAAGAGTTTAAGGGGACATATTATTTTGTCAAATTCTGGAATATGTCTGTTGCATTTAATATTTGTCAGAACATCACACCTATCCCTGGATTTGCTCCCAAATATCTGGTCACCTTAGCCTATATACCTCCGGATTTTTCAGATCCATTAGTTATTAATCTGTTCCTTGTTGAATATTCATGAAAGGATGAACGTTTGTCCAATTCTTGACTCATAGGTGGGCTACAAGCCTAGAATTTCCCACCCCTGTGATGTCAGTTCAAAACGGCTGCCATGGGAATAGGTCTAGTGGAGGGTAGAGAACAGAGGAAGCCCTGTTCCTGTCACACCAGGAACTAAGAATGAAAGACCTGTGCAGAAAGGAAGACCGCAAGACAGGAGTTGGCACTGCCACCATGATGATAAATGAGTTACAGCATGATGCATTTTTAAAAATGGCAAAACGATGATATAGCTATGTAGATGAAGTTAGACAATATCAAAAGCCCTCGTGGCTCATTAGCCTTAGGATCTTGAGTAATCTCATTATGGATGTTGCTTTGTTACGTAGAGTGCAGAGAAAGTAGGGTAAGTTGTGATAATTGTAAATAATGCTGTGAGCAGTTTGTGTTTTTACTTTTACCAGTGTGCGAGTGTCCTTATTATACCTGTGTATTGTACATGTATGCGTGTGTGAGAGGGAAAGTGAGAGAGTGTGTGTGCATTTTACGCTTCCACCTGCTCTTTCTACACTTTGTACTTTGAGTGGGCTTTTGTCTTAATAACTTAGCAGAACTTTTCATTTTTTGTAGATACAAAAAAAAAAAAAAACGTTTCCTAGTGACTTTATTCCAGATAACAAACCTACTAGGGCAACTCTAAAGTGGCACTGCACTGCAAATGTTTGTTTTCCAAAACTTGTGGGGCTAAAATCTCTTTTATTCTCGACTATTATTATGAGCTCATCATGTACACAGTTTTGACATATTGTAATATTGAAAGGAATTTGTGCAGTATGTGTTGTAAGTTGTATCGACAGTGCAGTCACCCAGCTGTAGCTATGGCCTATAAGAGTAGTGCGGTACACAGATGACAGGTTGCTATTGTGACACAGTCCTACTCTATGCTGCATCCTGGTCTCTTCCGTGTTGCCTTGGAAACACACCCTATTTCTTCTAACCATACTTTCTGTGCAGTTCTCCTCTCGGCGTCTCTGAACACTGCAGTGGAATCAGTCGCTAATCAATATTCCTGATGGAAAGACAGTGACAGTGTGCCAGGTCAGGTCTTTATTTGACGTCTGGCGGAGAACGATTGCGACCCAACGTAGCTTTGGAGCCATTTTTTATGTTGGAGATTAAAAGGTAGACTTTGATCTGGACTGATAGCTGCCAGTGTTCAGGGACGAATGGTTGGAATATTAGATTGATGACCCAACTAACTAATAATCTCACCTTGTAACAGACATGCACGGCTAAACGCTGTTTCTCTCTTTAGCTGTGCTTCAGATGGTGCTTCTCTCTATGCCTTATACCCTGCTCGCTCACACTAGGGCCACCCACAGTATATAGCTAACACCGCCTAGTGAGAGCTACACCTAGGCACTAGTAATACCCAATGTCCTTCAGTTATCTTGGGTGGCTTGGGTTACCTAAGAGGATGGGTAAGGGGATGTTACGATGCCCAGGTGATTGAAAGGTGTTGGGTGTTATCTTAAAGTGATGGCTCAGGTTCTTACCCACTTTGTGCAATTGTAATAATTCCTCCAAGTTTGACCCGTCCACTATGTTCCCTGGAACAAGAACAAGCGTTTCACCGGAACAGTTCTGGAGGAGTTCTAGATTGTCCTCACCAACAGTATCACTATGGAACACCTCCCCTTAGAACTGTATGTTTCTTTCCACACCTGGTCGCCAAAGCTGTTGGGATACCAAAAACAAAATCGATCCACCAGTTAGCAAGCAAAGGCACAGGAAAAGAGTGTCGATGATGAATTCCAAACAAGTGTGTTGTTGCAAATCTATCGAAACAACTCCCAGCGAATTCCTGTGACACGGAGGAAGCTGACCGGTCAAACTTGGAGGATCTTACACTCATATGGAGTAGCCAATAAGAATCCAAACTATCACTTTAAGCCTGGGCTAGTGAGAGCTGTGCTTGTATACACACACGCAAAAAAAAGAAAAAAAAAAAAAAAGAACCCACAAACACAAAAAACATGAATGTCAGCAAGTGTTTACCGAATGTACTCCTATATCTGAGTGATATAGGAACTATTTTTCGCTTGTAGCAGAAATTCAAAACCACCAAAGATAATGCATGGATCAACTTTGGAGACTTCTTTGCCTTTTAGTGTGTGTACTGGAATTTGGATGTTTCCCGTAACAGGACAGAGGAGAATTCTCTGGATGTTTGCGCAAAAGACAATGTTTTGGAATAACCAGAAAAAAGGAAAATGAATATTAACATGATCTCTAGGCTTTAATTTGGACTAATCTGAATGTAACAAATGTGTGCTTACATAATCTCATAAAAATCAACAATAAATCGACCATCAAACCGATACACTATATAACACACCCCTGCAATACACTGTTGTCTTGATGGATTTGACTGAATCATGAGATGAGGCCTAGTATTTGCTAACTGCCTTGCACAAATCTGCAGTCCAGGTGCATGTTTAGGCGAATTCAGTACAAAGACAGCATCTTGAATGAGCCTGGAGAAAAAGTCTATCAGCTGTTGGAGCTTCACTCCTGCCTGGTGGGCTTTCCTGCCTTAGACGGACATGTGGGTTTGTAGTTCTTGGGATGATTTGTATGTGGGCACCTGGTCAGGATAACAGGGACCAGATTACCTATTTACAAGATTCCTGTTTAATCCACCCCTGAAAGTGAGTTGTTTGTCATTCTTGGCACATTGGTAGTTCTTTATAATGCAGTATGGAGAATTTGCCTGAGCTGAAATTACCTTTATTTGGCGTAATTTAGGCTAGCTGTTTTCCAGTGAGTAGGTTTTCTACTGTGCAGTTTAAACTGGCCAAAGGCTTGAGATTGCACCTTAGTTGATTCTGGGCTATATTGGTAATTTAGACACAATTAGCAGCGGTTGTTAGCACCTACTTTGCTGGTGTTTAGGTTACAAATCTGTAGAGAACATGCATGTTTTAGTGTTTGGGTAGCTGTAGACACCGGGGAGTTATTCCCTCCTTTGGTTTGAGACAGGATAGCTTGATCATATGAGGGTTTATACTCTTAGATTGAGTTAGGAAGGGATTTTGAAGGTGCGTGCACTGCCAGTGAAGTCAAAGATCATCCCAAGCAGTTTCAGGCAGAGCTGTCACTACAGGCCTTTTCAACCAGGGAACTGGCACCGTTCCAGTTTGGGAACTGTATTTTGAACCGTTCTGAGCATTTTGACAAAAAATAAATTGATGTGGAGCCTGAAAAGTCGGCTCCACTGCAAGCAAAAAGTAGTAGGACCTGAAGCAGGATGTATCGACATTTATTATTCTACAAGGAAAGATGAAGACGACGGAGAAATGGAAGAATGTGCAGTGGTCTGCCAAAGAAACGTTTCCATTTGGACATCTCCTGAATTACAGGAAAAGATGGAGGGGAGTACAAGAAAAAGTACTGTATTTTGAAATTGCTGAAGAATTGGCAAAGGCTGGCTTCAGGACCACATTATCAACACGTGAAAAACACCTAAGGAGTACAGTGACTTCAAAACGGACCCAGCAAAAATGTGGCGCTGGACGATAGAATACGCGGGAGTATTATGAACTCCTGAACCTGCAGACTGGGGCTGAATTCAGCCACAGCAATGCTGGAGTCAATGGCCAGAGACCATGACTCAGTGGCTCCACTCCAAACCGGTGCAAACACGGCCGGTTTGTGACTTAGCACCTTGGCTCCAAGAATCCTGAACAGAACTGGTTCAAAAATCCGAGCTCTTTTGGTTGAAAAGAGGTAACAATGAGGACAAAAATGCAGTTTGCTTCTCTTTGGGAATCTTCATAGTCAGAACTAGTTTTCAGTCTGAATATGTGACAGTCCTGCCTCGTCTGTTTTTAGGTTCCTTTACCATCAAGTCCCCCAGTCTGAAAGCAGGGATATTCTAACATGACAATGACCTATTATGCCAATGCTAATTTTACAAACAAAGCATTGCTTCAGATATGCTGCCACTCTGACTGTCTTCTGCATGCAACACATTTGCCTGTCTCCCACTATAGTGCCTGTCAACTACAACACGCACACACACTTACAGTCACAGTATATTCAACTCATATATATGCATAAAGAGACACTCACTTTCATGCATGTTTATACACATACATGCACACAATTATTGGTCACTGAAGAGTGCTGCTTAACTCTGTGGGTTTATCTGACGTGTGAATGTTGGACAATCTTCACTGCTTGAAGTGTAATAGTGAGCCTAAACTCTTGCTTTCTCTTATTTCAGTATCGTAATTCACTGGCAATACATCACAGGTAGCTGTTAATACCAATAAAATAAACATTTGAAAAGAAAAGACAATGTGAGACTGGACTTTTGAATTCTTCTTCTTTTTTTTTTTATTTTGAATGCGGAATGTAAGAAGTGGTTATGGCTCATAAGGGGATTTTGTGTTTCCAAATATCACAGAAATGATTAACAACAAGGACAAGATTCTCAATTCACCTGCCACTCCACTATTCAGACTTTATGATTTAAAACTTATGACATTACCCAAGAAAAAGTTGATGACAAAAAAACAAACAAACAAACAAAAAAAGAACCACAGTGATTACTAGGGGACCAAAATACAACAGGACCATCTTTATTCCAGGGGATTACAGGCTGTATGGCTGGGTTAACACAGATTAACACAGGCACCAAAGATTTGAGGCATCTGATATTTTCATAGCTGTTGTGGAAGAAGTAACCTAAATGATATTTCCATTTTAGAAAGATCAAGGAGTTACGAGGTTACCGAGTTAGGCAGCTGTCTCAGAAAGTTATCCAGTCTTTTTCCGCAGGGAGCTGGCTAAGAGCAACTTGAAATCCCCCCAGAATTCACCACAAATTTCACCACAAGGAAAGATATCAAAAAAAAAAAATAAAAAATTAGAATTAAAAAGCAGATTTCCTTCCTGTGTGTAAACATTACTTGTTGGATGCTTCAGGCCTTAGAAAATGTGGCCTTGCTTACTGGTGGAGTCAATAATAGTGAAGAATGAGTAATACTGCTATAGCCTATAAATACTCAAATATATAATAGAGCTGTAAAATGTGATTTGTTAACATAAGCAACAGTCAGTTTAATTTTAAAGTTCACAGTCTCGAAATGATGAAAAAAGGAGTTAAAGAAGGACTTTTATCAAGGGAAGTTTCTTTTTTGGAAAGTGAGAGGTACAAAGAAACCACAATAAACAGTCAGGTGACCTAAACAATATAAATGACCTGAACTCACTACACTCAGTCACTGAAGCTACACAGGCAAAAGAAAAAAAGAAAAAAAAAAGAAAAACACTTAAATTTTAAATCCAGTTTGATGCACAAAGACACAGTTTGGTTATTTTGTGAGAAACACAAGAGATTCAAGTGATTTTTCTATATATATATAAAAAAGACAGTAGTTGGCAATCACAAGAGGACAGAAAATCACAAACTCTTAAAGATGGAGGGGCAGTAACATGACATGGCTAAGGCGAGTACAAAGAAAATACAAAATGCCAAGATTTTCAAAGGAGCATAAGAAAATGTGTTCATATCCATACCAGTACTTAAATAATACATTAAGTGGTTAATGACTGAAATTAACAAACTCAGAAAACTAAAAAAAAAAAAGAAAAAAAACACCTTACTAACCCATTTTGAAGGTTATTACATTTAACTTTTTGCCTATAATTTGGGAGAAAAATAACTGGACATTTTTGTGAGATTCCACTCACTTTAGGCATCTCCTAAGAGCAGCCCTCCTGTTGGACTCAGATCTGAGTGACTGTGACATGCTTTTCTGACCACTCAAGTCATAAACCATAATCATCATCATCATCATCATATTTTCAATGCCCAAACAAAACAGTAACAGGTTTCCACACTGGTGGTTGTGGTCAAACCCACATTTCTTCCCCAGGTTCCATAAGGAAAAGACAAACATATAAGAAGAGGACAAAGTCATCACCTTCTCACAAATCTGTAACAAAGAAACATCCGTAGACATTAAATGCCTATTTCTCTTTTCTCCACATAGGGATAAAAATGGCCGCTCCCTGTCAGGGAAGTGATTGCAGTAACATGCATATATGTGCTATGTGGAATAAAGGTGAAAAAAGCAGGTGCATACTTTATATTTCTACACATTTGCAAAATTATTTTGTTATATTTCTAATTTCTTGTATTGGCAATAATCTAATAATAAAACCGTAAACATTTTGGCAGGTAGAAATATATTAGTATGATTTATTCATATTTACAATTTAAATGTTTGACTTGATGCAGGCAAAATGCTAAGGTGTGTCCCTTCTTACGACAGATGTGTGAGCTTCTGACTTCGCTGTGTTTTAACTCACAATACACGTGTAAGACAACACATGATGTAAACACAGAGGGAGTAAATGTGTGTGTGTGTGTGTGTGTCAGACAGTGGTGTGTAGGGGTGTTCCTACAGTGTGTGTGGGGGAGGAGGTGTGTTCGGAGGAGGACAGGGAGTGGGAGGAGGACGCCTCCCTCTGCAGCTCGTCCACCTTCCTCTGGAGCTCGGCCCTCAGGATCAGCAGCTCCTTCAGTGTCTGGTGCACTGGCATCTGAAGGTGAGGACAGCACAAACACACACCGGACAAATGTCACAATGTTCACAGCACTTCTGGATGGATGACTTTGTGAAGTGACATGAAGTTGTTAATCTATCAGTGCACTCATATAAATCGTTACGGTGAATATCAGCATCTGATTCAACTGTTATCACATCACTGAATGGACATTATCAGTTGTAATGACCCCCACAGGTATGGGTGGGGGTCCTTAGTGCACCTCTACTCAGAGGCTGCTATTATCTATGCCTATCATCAGTCGCTATTAAACACTCAAACACTTTTGTGAGCTTAGCCTTCATTAGCTACATGGTTAAGGTTAGGAAAAGGTGATGTTAAGGTTAGCAAACTTAACACATTTGTTAACATTAGCATGCTAATGCATAGGCAGTATTGGCTTTTTGCAAAAATAGTTGAATTTTAGATTCAGAGAGAATGAAACATTATAGACAACAAGAAGTTCTTTTTTCAGGAGTTTATGTGCAAATGAATAAAATGTTTTATTAATTGTTGAACGTTAAATGTCATTTAAACTGAAAAGCATCAGGCAAAAAAAAAAAATATTAAGCTTTAAAGTTAAAAATATTTTAAAATGGGTTTCAAACTGTTACAAAATGCTTCATTACACTTCCTACATGGTGTCTTTTTAATTTTGGAGTACATGATATTTGTTGTTTTCAGGCAGCACACTTGTTGCTCTGGGTTTTAAGAAGGTGTCCATGTTGTCAGCTAGCTGAGAGGGCTGCTACCGCTCACCAGTCAGTCCCTTTTTAACAGGGCATCACGGTCTGTGGAGCTGCAGTGGGGTCTGATAGATGCAGACATTGTGCCACCTATCATTATAGGCCTACACTGCATGATTTAGATATGCACTGATGCAGCCTTTCACGCCCCCACTGTCTCCATGCTGGGACCCCCCAGTGGGTCGGGACTCAGGACCCAGAGTTTAAAAATCACTACTATCGATATTTTATCACTATTATGTTTTTATTTTGAGAGTTTTTGTATGGAAATTTTATACAATTTGAGGCATATATTGTTGACCTTTCAGGTACCAGCCCAGGAACCAATAGCTAGACTGGTTCCAGTGTTACAGGTAGCTGGTTAGGCAGGCTACGTAAATTTGCTAACCACTACAAGTGGAAAGAAATGGCATTTAGGTAGATACTTTTATCATTTCTGACTGCTTACAAGCTTTATCATTCTGGTCCTAAATGATTTTGCACATCAATTTGCTGCCTGTAAGCTTGTCCTTTGCTAAAAAGGTGCCTGTAAAAAATTATAATAGTATTTAAGATGATCTTAACAATATCCAGTGCTCAGTGAGCATCTTGATTAAAAGATGGGAAATAAGAGTTTTTACTGGAATAGATGCTGAAATGTTAGCTCATTTTATTATTGGCAGTCCTATAGAGGCAAGGGGAGTTGCTAATAATAGAAAACCAGCCCTCCACATGACAGATAGTGTGAAAGGACAATTTAAGTAAAATTTAGCTTAGTATTGACATTACATGTAAAACTTCTTTATGCAACTTGTTTGCATTTATGAGCTGTGAGTTTCATTAAGTTCAAGCAACTAAACCAGGGACCAAACGTCCATATACATTGGGGGGGGACAAGTCCCCCCCCAGTGTTCAGGCACTCCAAAAATGTCCCCCCCAATATTGCTGGAATATATTAACAATTCAATAGCAAATTCAATATCCCCCCCCCCTGCACAAGATCCAGCCTACCTGTGGCCTCATGCATGGGTTCCAGCGGGCGTAGTAGCTGGTCCAAAGCTCCAGATGTCTGGAGGAGGCCAGCGGATACAAAACATGGTGCTCATAGTCCACATAGAATGGATTAGTGAAGTCCTCCGGCTGGCTGGTGGAGAGAAAAATCAAAGAGCCAGTTAGTTTTGTAAGTCGTTTTTTAAATGGCTGGCAGTCACTCACAAAAATGACTAAATGTGGCGTCCGTCTTACCTGTTGATGTAGGACCACAGTGAAACTGTTTTGGTCTGCACTTGCTAGAGAGGACAGAGAAGAGAAAGAAATGAAAATTTGCTTAACAACTGCCTATTAGACTGTGTTGAAGCCCAATGAGTTGATGCAGCACAGTGGTGCATTCTGCGGTACTAAAGTGATCGATGAAGTTGTGCTCTGGATGATTCTAAATGATGCCAGATAATGTTTCAATGTGATTTGAGGTCATTGGGGACATTTCTGTAAACAGAACATATTGACTTGCCACAGCTTTCAGCACTGAAATGTATAAGCTGCTGTAGAATGACCTGATATGTGCTGCTATTTCTACCCGATTAGTCCTTATTAGTCCATATCCTCAAATTCGATACCCATTTAGCCCCTTTGGTCATATCAATGGGGTATCAGATTTGCCCTGGGTCCGTGTAGTGGTAATTCTTTATCTTCTTTACTCCTGCATTTAATTCTGCCATACTCTGTGCTTTCTTTGGGTTATTTATTTCTTTGCTACTGTTACGAGCAGTTCTCCAACTGTAAACCTCTATTAGTTGTACACTGTGTTAATTTATTTTAACTGAGCCTCTCAAAAAAAGGATCTGGGTCCATCTTCCAACATCTGATTTATGGGGTCCTCTAAAATGTCATTATTGAATGTATTAACTAAAATATCATCATCTGATGAGAGGCATGAAAAAAACAGCTTGCCTTTATAATTAGCCTTTGTGTTGTATGAACTGGCTTCTTGCGAGAATTACACTGTGATCATGGTCTTGAGTAAAGCAAAGTACAAGCTTGGCACTGAGACAGACAGGATTTCTAAACTTATGTTCACTCATGATTTACTAAAAGGCGCAAGAGAGTTGGATTATTTGCCAACACATGACCCTAGAACAACAATGTGTTGTCTTCTGTGCTGATGTTTTTTGAATCACCTTTACTTGATGCAATCTATGAAAGGCATGAAAGCCAAGGGACCAACAAAACTGTACAAAACTGTGTCCTCATTTTGAAGATTTGGAAAGTGTCCTGAAAGATGCAAAATCTACCAAAAATACAGCAGCGCCATCTCTTGACCAGCAGAGGTAATGATCACTGAATATGGTGCGTTGCTCTTCGTGAAAGGCATAAACATTTTTCCTTCCCCAAAAACTGGTTCTCTATACATTCTACTTAGCTTAGTATCCATGATGAGTATCTAGATGTGGAAAATGTCCCCCTAATCTATTATTGAGTGAAGTATACCATCTAAAATATCGAGGTATCCCCTTAAATGTCAAAAACATGTCTTAAAAACCCACTACCCCGATAATAAAGTAATGGTACATACCTTGTCCACCCTCTCCTGTTCGCTGTTATAGAGGAATGTACCAAACAAACAACTGTAGAGGTGGTCCAGCACTGTGATGAGGAACAGCTCGTTGAACTCAAAGGCTGCTGGGAACTACAACCAAGACAACATAACATGTACTTAAGTAAAACTCTTCAATCACTAACAACATAAATGTAATTTGACTTGATGACTACAGCTATGCGGGTTAGCAGCTCTCCAGGCCTTGATGCCTGGTTCAAAGGTCATCGGAACTGACCTGTCGTGTCATCTGCCAAACGCAGTCGATGAACTGGAGGAAGAGAGGCGAGCGCTCTGAGTTGGCGTGGTTCTCATCACCGTGACCCACGCGCTACAAGAGGAAGAGAGGGGCATCATCAAACTTGTGTCTGAAACGGATGTATTCCTACTGAAATCACCTTTCAGTAGGAATACATCAATCCTCCATAAACTAGATGATATATATATGTAGCTATGCATTCATAATCACTGATATTAAATCAACAATTAACAGTTTTGGCGGTTGATGTGCTGTCAACAACGCTCAGGCATGAAAACAACCCTAACAGACTGACTTGTTCCTACAGCAGCTCTGCGGCTCTACGTGTTGCAAGATGGCAGAGAGTCGACATCTGTTATGCAAGCATGTAGTAAATCCACAATGAAATTTTGAAAGTGTCTTGCTTCCTTAATTTGATGTATTTTCTGTACAAACAGGATACAGGGCTGGAACATAACGAGTGGGGGAAGAGGAATCATTCACTGATGGGACAGCAGTTAAAGAGACAGAGGCAGTTTTATCCAGTTTCCCCTCAGGGATCAGTAAAGTATCTCTGATTCTGATTTATTTGTTGGAGGGGCCAGAGGACTGGTCAGTGATTGTACCACTGGTTGTAATTTTTATGTGTGCGTAGTGTGTGACGAGGTATACACAAATATCCAACATACCCCCATTTGAGAACGACTGGTGTAAGGTAATGTTAGAGGCATCTTAAAAAACAGCCTTCAGGTCTAAAGGAGTTATTGATTCTAAAAAATCATTAGTTGTTGCAGCTCATGTGTTCCCCCTCCTTCCCTCGACCCATTCCTTACAGCAGCAAACTTGTGTCCGAAACTGACCCACTCCTTCTCCACCAGGACCTGAAAACACACATTCACAGGCGTTACTTTTTTTTTTTTTTTTTTTCCAAGCTAACAGGGTTATTTCTTTATTTATTTGTCACTGTTGCTGTGTGTGACCTGGAATCCTCTGAGAGTGCGGTAGTAGCTGTCCAGCATGAGCATGGCCAAAGAGGTGAGCTGGGTGGTCCGGTCCCAGCCGTCACTGCAGTGCACCACCACAGACGTCTTCCCAGACTCCAGCTTGTCAGCAATCCTCACCGCCCCGGCCAGCAGCAGCTGAACATGACAGGATCACAGGTTAGCACATAAATGGTAGAAGCAAAATCATTTTTTAACTTGAAAAATGTTGAAACTAAATGTAAAAAATCCAGGTAAAGAGCTGCAAGCTCTACCTAATGCACTGTGTGTAGTAAACTTTCAGTAAACGTGTACACTGAAAGTTTATTTCCTGTATGTCTGGTGATTTTAGTTTACAATTTTTGGCGGGTAATTTTTTTTTTTTTTTAAATACATGTAATTTTGTTTTTACAGTTTTTTTTCTGGTACATTTTAGTGAATATTTTTTTTTTTTTTTTTTTGGGGGGTGTGGGGGTAATTTTCTAATAATTTGGTTGTAACTTCTTACTAATTATATGCCAATTTTCTGATCATTCTCTTTAAAAAAAATTAAATTTTATTTTCTGGTAATTTTTTCTGCAAATTTTCTGGTAAAATTGTATATTTTTGGCTAATTTCTTGCTAATGGGCGGCACGGTGGTGCAGTGGTTAGCACTGTCGCCTCACAATAAGAAGGTCCTGGGTTCGATTCCCACCCAAGGTCCTTTCTGTGTGGAGTTTGCATGTTCTCCCCGTGTCTGCGTGGGTTTCCTCCGGGCACTCCGGTTTCCTCCCACCGTCCAAAGACATGCAGGTTAGGTGAATTGGAGAAGCTAAATTGCCCCTAGGTGTGACTGTGTGTGTGGATGTCGGTGTTTGTGTGTCTGCCCTGCGATGGACTGGCGACCTGTCCAGGGTGTTTCACTGCCTTCGCCCTATGTGCGCTGGGATTGGCTCCAGCACCCCCCCGCGACCCTAGTGAGGATAAGCGGTTAAGAAGATGAATGAATGAATGGATTTCTTGCTAATTTTCTCATCACCTTTAGTCCCCATATTGTTGAAAGACCTCAGGTGAATTTGCTCAGGTTTCAAAGGGTTAAAGCAAACCTGCATATTCTCTCTGCTGTGGTCTCTTTCTCAGAGGAAAGGCAGTAGCAGCTCTTGTTCTAGCTCTGCTCTCTCTGCTTCTTAGTACTAAATTGGTAACAGCACCCTGGGGAGTCTCAAACACTGACTGGCATCTCCACTGTGTTTCCATTTCACACAACGCACTAAAGCACGAGCAGGAAAACGCACAAGAACACAAATCATCGTTTGTTTTTCCTAGATTAGCAGGAAACTACTCTTGTGCAGTTAAAGAGACGGGGAGGCAGTGTGTTTATATATTTGAGTGTGTGTGTGTGTGTGTGTGTGTGTGTGTGTAAGAATCACCCGGATGTACTCCAGCCAGTGTGTCTGGTCAACAGCTGAGTGCCAGTGGGCTTCATCTATGGTTGGATAAACAACATCCTTCAACTTCCTCAGCGATTCCCGCATCACATGGATGTTGGGGATCTCCAGGAAGTTCAGCTCCACGTTGGGGTAGAAGCTCTCACTCTCATACCCTCCATCCTTTGCCTGGTGGTGTGTGTTGAAGCGTATAAGCATCACTGTAATGTCTTAACAGCATGCTACACAACAACTGACCACATGACGGGGTGTTACTCAGTCGGACTGTGGCGTAAAGCAAAACTGAACTTTGGTGAAGTGTTGGCTTGTACTGTTAGCTGGGTGTGATGTGAGTCCGCATGGTGGTGAAATAGCCTCAACAGAACTTGGCCTTCGCTTTGATGGCTTCTTCACTATTCACCAGAGGCGCTAACAGCACAATATGACACCATGAAAAACTGTTAAAGCAGTTTAATATACAACAGAGACCTAAAAGCTCTGAGTGATCCGGTAAAAAAAACGTTTTTGTTGGTTTCCTCAGAGCTGTTTGTCGTTGTTCAAAGAAACATAATCAAATCACCTCCTGCTTTCCTGTCATTCTGATTCAAACTATCTGGTACCTTGTTGGTGTCTGCCACACTGCTCTGCCGGGCATCAAAGATGGTGAGCTTGTGGGACTGGGCGTTGGCATCCATGATGATCTGGAGGAAGCGCTCGTCCTCTTTACAGCGTCGGTCTGAAGGTCCGACTAAAGGCTGGCTGCAGCGTATAATAGTGGCTTGAGACTCTGGGTGTATCCAGGACAGGACCTGCAGAACCAGGAGGCCTGGTTAGAGATGATTCACTGTAACATCACCTTGAACTTTGATAGTGTTGGCTTGTGTGGCTGCATTGGTGTTATGTGAGTCCACATGGTGGCTCCCCTGGGGCTGCTAATCCACAATACTGTCTTTGTATCTCTCCCTTCACTCCCATAGCCAAACAGCTCCCAAAATGCGAACAAAGCAGATTATGCCAGTATAAAAACGAAAAGTCCTGGTACCTATTTTTGAGGAGATTATTTTTTGGTATTTCTGCTTTATTAGAGAGGGGATGACATGCAGCAAATGGACCAGGTCGGATTTGCTCCCAGGCCGCTGCTTTAAGGAAGCCTTGATATGAAGCACATGCTCTACCAGGTGATCGTCCCCAAACAGCTCACCTTGTGCCAGGAAGAAACAACCTGACAGTACTTTAACAACCAATTGTAATTACATAGAAAAAGTGAGTACTGGGACTTATTTTTTATATTCACATAATCAACCTTTTCAGCATTATGGAAGTGGACGGAGACAGAAATACAGTATTGTGGATAAGCAGCCCAGGGTAGCACATATCATCTAAGGAGGAGATTTCACCACCATGTGGACTCATATAACAGCCATGTAACTATCCAACTCTACATTCTACCAAAGTTCAATTTTTCTTTAAGGTACATTTTAAGTAGTGGAAAGAAAATGCACAAACAGAAACATGATTACAGGGATGTTTCTACCTTCTCATTGCAAAAATGTGTGAGCAAAAATCAATTTCTCTCCCACCAATTAACAAGAGCCTAAGGTTTTATAAGCTAACTTGCAAAATAGTGAGAAAAAAAAAGCATAAACGTAGATTAACAAGGTTTAAGTTGTAACTTGTGTCTGTATTGGAATTATTTCAGTTGCTGCAATTACTAACATTTTAATAATTTGTAAAGCAAGAACTATGTGAGATTTCAGGTTAAGTTAGTTGCCAATGCTGTTGATCTCTGATGTAAATTTGCTTGACTCATAGGATAGTGACAGTCAGACTGACCGGTATGCGGTGCTTGGCTCTGAAGAGAGCCACGCGTTTGATGTCGTCTTCCTTGATGCTAGTGGGGATTACCAGGACAGAGGGATAGGTATCACAGATCTCGTAGCTGCTGTTCATTTTACTGATGGTCCAGCTCTCATTGGGGAGACCCTGAAACAAAACCACCAGAGGCATGTCATCCAAATCACATTTAATATCACTGAATCTTGACTGAAGATTCATTATATATTATCATTATCCTTAACATTAAGGTTGCACTGATTTGCAAACATCAATTATGCTATGTCAATTGATAACGTATTAAACATGGCTGCAGAAAACTCAAGGTCCAAGTATGACAATCCTCAAAAGTTTCATTAGAAGTCCAAAGTCTAACAAATCTAATGAATACAGCACCATCTTTTGCCTGAGCCTGATGTCTTAGCCAGTTCCCTCCCTGCTTGTTAGTGCATGGTTACCTGTCTCTTGTATTCAGCCATCGGGTCGTACACCTTCCAGCCATCCACAGGAAACTCCTCCTTGTACAGGAAGGCAAACAGGGGCTGCAACACCACAGGAGGGTTACTGACAGGACCATCCACTCAGATGTTGCAGTCAACAACATGAAAGGCCTGTGGAGAGGGCACTGACAGCAACAGCATTCAGTGACTGTAATCACACTGAGAAAAGGCTATGTGGACTTTATGTTGTTTTTGATACTGGCTTAATCTACTCTGTTTATGTTCATTTATGTGCTAAGAGTATTATTTTGGGACCTGTTTTGCTATGGAAGTGCAAGATATTTCATCAGTGTAAGGTTTTGCAATATATCAGTATTATATCGCTATCATGATTTGAGACTAGATATCGCCATTCTACTATTTGTCTCTGGCTTCTTCCTCATCATATCCAAACTACTATCAAAAATGATCAAAAATCACCTATGTAAATATCTATGAAAGCACCAGTAGTCATCACTACAATATCAATATCGAGGTATTCAGTGAAAAATATTGTGATATTTCATTTTGTCCATATTGCCCAGCCCTAAGGCAGAGCACTGAGCAATACTCTACTGCTACGCCTTTATTTTAAAATCCTGCTGGAACTCACCAGGTTATTGGAGAGGGGGAAGCCGTGCTTGGCCACCACGTCTGCCACTTCGGGTTGTTTCTCCTCTCTCTTATAGGCAAACCTCAGACTCCTCATGTCCTGGTACAGGGAGAACAATTCAGGTATCAGGTTGGCAAATGACTTGACTGGTATAGAGCTCCAGGATTTTGGGTCTCTGGATGTAACAACCAGTAATGATGCAAATTCAGCTGACCTGAATCTGTCTAATGCATCACGATGAGCCTTAGAATCAGAAATCGCCTCAAAGTCAGCTGTTTCTCCATGTTATTGTCTCAGTTTGTAGAGGAATACTTGAAAAACATCATCTCAAGCTATTATGTACTTAAAGTGTGTGCCTGAGTGTGTTTGTTTGTGTGTGTGTGTGTCCTACCTTGCAGACCAGTTCGAGCCCCCTGGTGTTTTCTCCATGGTTTGGGACACTGATGGTTTCCAGTCGACTGATGGCCCCCAGGTTGACATCGAGAATGAACGGAGATTCCTGGACGAAGGAAAACTGGGATTACCATCAATAAAATAGGACTGGAGAGGAGGGACAGTGGATTCAAATGTTCAGAACAGCAAAAACAGAGTTAGGTCGTACCCTCTCCAAGCTGGTGAAGTAGAGCTTGTAGTCTGTGATGGTCAGAGTCCCAGTTACCAGGCCGCTGAATGGACAGATGTACATCATATCCTTGGCTGGACATCACACACACACACACACACACACACACACACATGCACACAGACGTACAAAGTGGTCAGTTTTACTTTAATACTGTCCAATTTGATGCTTTGTTTGTGCACAGACTGTACTTTCATAACATTTTAAATATAATGTTAAGTTAAAACTATATGAAATGTAGCGTGCTACAGGGCATATCCTAATGCTTCACAAAAAAAAAGCTTAGCTTGTACTGTTCATCAAATATACAGTGTGTTCCTAACATCTGCCTCTTACATTACTCGTTTGCACTGCTTCCAAAAATCAAAAGAGGAGTGTAATTACTGATATTCCTATGATTGTTTATCCAGGTGTTGAGTTTTCTGGGTTTGAACTTTCTTTCTAGCCTCGACTCTGGAACAAAATCCCAATCCACCCAACCCCATCCTTTGACATCACTGTTTGGGGCATGGCCAAAAGTGAAAAGTCTGAACATTTCAATCCAGAGAGAGCAATGCAACTGCAGTTTTGTGTTTAGTGTTAAAGGACCATACCAGTAAATTTGAATGTTTTGGCCCATTTTGCACAGTTGAGCCACATTTTTCATTGCAACAAATTATTTTGCAAATCATCCGGGAGTACTAAAGACTTCAGAAGACAAATTTGAAATTTTGCTCAAAACAGCCACTAATGTTCTGCTTCTGCTCCTAACAAAGTCATCACCATTCATAAACCACAGAACTGATAATTGGCTGTGTAAAGCAAATGTTTCCCACGGGACTATTTTCCAGCAAAGGGACCGATTCACTCCCCCCAATTTCAACTCATCAGAATGCAAGTTGGTCGACTTTATTACAGTGATGGAATACTGGTGTGAGGAAAGTCTGAAGTCTCTGAAAGTTCAATGTCTGGATAAAAGGGAGGAAAAATGATTTCAGAGTTTCAGGAAAAGATCAGCAGAAACGTGAAGTACATACATTTTGTATATTTTATATTAAACATCCAGAGCCACTGGTATGGTCCTTTAAATATAATGTATTTTGTTTCAGCAAATACAGATGACAAAGGCAGTCTTTATCCATGTGCAAACGTACTCATGGACCTACAGAAACACAGAGTGAACTTACCCACAGTCTGGATGCTCTCTCCTGGTAAGAGAGGAACCTGGTCCTGATCCATTTGGACGTGTCTCCTGTCTCTCAGAACCGGCCGGTTCTGCACAGAACATAGACCAGTCAGCTGGACACAATACAACCAGCATAACCCTGCAGCTTAGGGCTGCCTACAACGTTTTACTAAGCACACTACATGTCTATGACCAAGTTTTACTGAGCAGTAATTTGTGCAGGTGAGCTGCTCTTTACAAGCACAGTGCAGAGGCAAGGTGGTCTGGTGTTGAGAGGAACCATCCTTCAACCAGAGGAGCATGGTTTAAACTGCTACTCTGTTGATGTGTCCTTGAGCAAGACACTGAATCCTTACCAGCTTGGGTGCAGTCATATAGCTGACCCTGACATAAATGAATGCAAACAAAAGTGACTATGCCAATATATAAAACAAGTCCTGGTGCTCATTTATTCCCATGTAATTATAATTATTTTTGACAGTACTATCAAGTCATTTCTTTCTTGCACAGCGTTACTATGCGGGAGTTTCCTGCAGACACCAGATCTACTTTCCAATTCAAACAGGGAAAATAGCAAGAGAAGAGACATTTAATCTCCACAAAAAATGGGCACCAGGACTTTAGACTCTCTTTTGTATTAGCATAATCTGCTTTGTTCACATTCATTTATGCACTTAAAGTGTTATTTTGGGAGAGATAGAAATACAGTGTTTTGGATGAGCAGCCCAGGGGAGCACAGAGCAACTCATGAGGATATTTCACCTCCATTTAACTATACAGCACAATATTCTCTAAGAGTTCAACTTTGCTTAAATATCTATTTAATGTGTTTAGTTGTTGTCTATTTTCTATTTGTCTATATTTCTAGTTGTTTTTATAAATGCAACCCAGACTTAGATGTAAAAAGAACTGAAATCACTCTAAACCTTTATTAGTGTCTTATTCATATATACATAACATGATGTATGGTAATTGTACTGCACTCCTTGTTTGTGTGGGGGAGAGGGGAAAAATCACAATAGGGGATTATCGTCCAGAGCAGCTCCAGTACAAAAGTGGGACAGGGGAGACAGCAGAGGGAAAGCAGACAGGGATAGAGGCAGTTAGAAATAAACTGGTGCAAAAAGAGAAAGACAGAGACTTGCCAAAGCATCAGGATCACTTTCTCCTTGGTAAGCAAGCCCTTCATATGATTCCTGGCCCAAGCATGGAGAGGAGTGAGAGAGAAAGAGATAAAGAGCAGGAGACAAACAGAAAATAGCAGAGAAGAGGAGAAGAGAAGAAATAGGAGAGGGAGAAGAAAAAAAAGGAGAAAGCACATTGAGTTAGTGCAAGCAGAAACTGAAAGTAATGCTGTTCTTAGTTTTTGCGGAAGGAGGGCCGGTGGTTTCCATTAGCTAGGAGAGAGACACAGGCAGGAAGTGAGAGGTGAGTGTACGGGGCTCTGTGGACAGTCAACAGGAAGCCAGTTCATGTCTGTCTTCCAACATCACAGACAAACCAAACCTGTCTACATTCACACCATATCAACAAGGTATACTCAGCCTCACACAGCTCAACGACACAGTCACATCCTATTTATTTGAGAGAGGATGTTAAAAGCATTGTAAACCAGCCCTTGCACAAAGCCCATGAGCAATCACTTCAACCAATACAGGAAGTGATCTTTCTAAAAAATTAAACATGAAAACCTGTACTCTTCAAAACATTCATGCATGCTAACTTTAATGGCTGAATTAAGAATGGATGTCATCGATCAATAAAGAACATTTTGCTTTCTATCTTGAATAAACTGACCTGAGAGTGAACTGATCCCAACTGTGGTAAGATAGTAAGTGTAACTCCAACTATTTTCGACCTATATCAGCATAGAGCTACATAGAGCTACTTACATCTTGCCTGCCTGCGTGCACCAATATTTTTAGGAACTGGCACCAAAGAAACATCAGTCAGATTAAAATAATAATAATAATAATAATAATAATACTAAAGGGCTTGTTTACACAATGGGTGCAGTAATAAGGTGATAGCTCAGGTTCTTACCAATATAATGTTTGGGCAAATTGAATCGTAGGCAACTGGACTTGTATTTGTCTTAGGAAGACGTTTCACCTCTTATCCAAGGGGCTTCATCAGTTCATGCGCATCGGTCTAGTCTGACTCGTCAGACTAGTGCAGACTAGAAAGACCGACGAAACGTCTTCCTAAGACAAATACAAGTCCAGTTGCCTACGATTCAATTTGCCCAAACAGAACGATGACCTGGATAACTGAGAATATCCATAGACATACCAATATAATGGTATTTTCTACACCATACGGGTGTGATAAATCCTCCAAGTTCAACCTGTCAACTCCTTCCCTGTCCAAAGGACAGTGTCACTGTGAGTGGTCTTCTCCAAAATGAATGAAGTGTACATGGGCCAGCAAACACCACAATTCTGAGTGGTGAAACTACAAAAGCACCTCTGATCGTGTGTTTAAGGTGGCACCCAGACCAGTCTGGGACAGGTCACTGAACTGATGGGCATGAACAATGATTTGATTTGAAAAGTGGGTTTTTAGTCCCTGATCTCTTAAGTTTGTATGTGACTGGAAAATCACGGCTAAAATCTTACAATCTGAGCCTGTTGCATGGTGATACCGAAACGAAGAAGTTCCACCAATTAGCCAGCAAGACAGCTGGAAAAAAGCGTTGATGATGAATCCAAAACACAAAGTGTTGCTGTACATTCTTCAAAATATTTTTCAGCTTTGAGGTCACTGCCTGAAATGCTGTTGTCTGCTGGTCCAGATTCACTTCACTCATTTTGGAGAAGAATTGCTCATCATCAGAACAGGGAAGTGATGGTTCAAACTTAGAGGATCTATTACACCTGCAGGGAGTAGCTAATTCAACTATATGGGTAAGAATCCAAATTATCACTTTAATATTACAGGCAATGTGTAGACAAGTCTTTTCATGTACATGGAAATATACAGTAACAGTATGTCAGTATGTCCTCCAGTGAGTGATCACAACAAGGTAAATAACCACTGATAGAATCAAAAATAAATTATATTTTCAGAAAGGCTTTCATTCATAAATTTCCTCTTAAAAGAGCCTTTTTTTAAGCTCTCATACATGAGCTTGATTCTATTTATATTATGATGGATACTGTGAATTTACATCATGAAGCTTTATGTCAGTCCAAGAGGCAGTCACATCTATGTTTAGCAAAATTTCTTTGCTTGCCAAAGCGTGAATGGGTCGTGCCTGGATATGTGTATATTTGTTATTGATATTATTTATCCAACCATCTCGGGCAGTCTGGAGGCTAACTGCTAGCAACGCATTTTCTCTCTCCTGTCGACTTTTGCAATCAGACTGGGTGGTAGGACATAACAAGACTTATTGCCTCCTCCATCTTTTCACAAAGGTCAGCACTAGCCAGCAGCACTGCTACTGGCTGAGTAGTCAAGTATGTCATGAACTGAATTGATTATTATTCCCTTCCCCGGTGACTGCCCCTTACAAAGGTGGTAAACTCTCTTCTGTAAATAAAAGTGGGTCAGGTGAAATTTCTTGGCTTCCTCCATCACATGGTTAAACCTGGTCAAGGTTGATGACTAGTCATGGTTTTTACACATTATCCTGGAGCCGTGCTGTTTGTCTCATTAACTAGGACCACACACACACACACACACACACACACACACACACACACACACACAGAGACCTGCAGGTGTGTGTCATTGCCATGAATGTAGCTGATAAGGAGACTACAATTCTTACCCTCAGATGCAGCCTCTTGGACACCTGGGGGTTAAAAACATCACGTACACAGGTATAATTACACATATAAACATTTACTTGGTTTTAACACAAATAGAGCGACTTATAAAAGTTTATGATTAAAGCTATACAATTAGGCTCTGCCCTTTGTGGAATATTATATGAATGCTGCAGAATTTGGGTTTTAGTCCGTGGAATCCTGGAGGGACAAGAGAGGCGGCCAATTAAAGCCAGAAGCAGATCAGAGGCCGTAGCATCTGAAGATGATCTAAACCCGATGTGGGAAAAAAACAAATAGAGACAGGCTGATTAATAGGCTGACTGATTAATCAAGCCAATAAACAACATTTACTGGCAGCCATGTCTGAGGAACGATGTTAGTACTCACCCTAACCTGCTGTTGTTAAGTGAAGTAAAATTTTATTTATATTTCAGTCATAAATATTCTTGTTTTAGTTTTTGATTACCTGTGAACATTTATTTAGTTGATATATATATATATATATTTTTTATTTAAAATAAATGCACTGCAGACAGAGTGCAGATCTACTGAAGCAAACAGACACAAAGCAGACAATGATAATAGTGTTATTACACAATTTTGTGTCTACTTTGCCAGTATTAGGAAATCATTGTATCTTATCAGCCATCAGCTGCCCTGCTCTCTAAATATTGGCATCAGCAACGAAAAACCCACATCGGTCGATTATTATGAACAAGACCCCTGAACACACACACACACACACACACACACACACACACAGGCCTACAATCCCAAACACGCATACAGGGTGCATATATACTGACACTAGGGCCTGCCTCATACCTTGCCATCCCTGCTGATCGTGTCAGAGGGGACTGAACCCGAGATCTGACTGGAGATGGTGGCTGCTATTAGCTGTTTACACCACTCTACATGAGAGCCTGTTGGACTGGAGAGGGAGAGAGGGAGAGAGAGAGAGAGAGAGAGAGAGAGAGAGAGAGAGAGATGCACTTAAGTGGACTTGGCTAAATCTAATTCCGGCTTTCTTGACATAAGCACTCAGACAAAATAACAGACTAGACATTTTATTTCAAGAAATCATTTACTTACTTTTTCAAATAAGCAAACTATTACCTTACATTACTATTTATCCAGATTGTTTTACTGACGCAAAAACAAATAAAAAATAAAATTCCCGAGCGTTAGCAGCCAGAACACACTAATTGAAGAGATGAAGACAGCCTGAACACCATGGAAGTATTCCTGCTGTGTGGAATTTGTGAGTGCAAAGGACAAGTCTGTCATTCAGGTTGTTATTACCCTTCAGAACTGATTATAGGCCATAGATGGGTGTGCAATTTAAACACAGACTATGGTGTTAAGGCATGGCTACTAAGAATAATCATCATGTGCAAGGCATCACAGAAAGGTTCTATTTCCAGTGATGCCAAAGGTGTTACTTTTCTCAGTGGAAAACATTATAACATTGCGAGTTACATTTAAAGGCAGCTACACTGTAATGTTACTTTTAAAAGTTACTTTTACAAGTTGCATTTCCCCAGCACGACTGACCAAGGCCAGATGGACAGCTCTAGGAAAAGATTTTGTGGTTCCAAACTATTTCTATCTCATAATGATGAAGCCACTGTGTTCAACTTTCAGCGCTTCAGCAACAGAATTTGATTCTCCCAGGCCCCACTGCCCATTAGCTTTTTAAACGTGATCAATAGAGAGTGTGTTTACCTCATGTATTGTACAAGAGTGAGCTGAAGAAAAATCCAACTTGTGAATGAAACAAGTGATGACAAAAGTGACAAAAACTAAAATAAAAATAAAAATAAAAATAAAGCCCTGGATGAAAACAAACATCTTTAAACCGTGAAGGGGGTATTCACTATTAATGATCTCCTTTTGACCCAGTACTACGTGATCAACAAGCCACATTGTGAATGCAATCACTGACAGACAAATGTGAAGGAATACTTACAAGTTAACCTTACAAACTGGATATACACTAGAAATGTGCATATACCTTTAGTTTTGACTGCCATATATAGGCCTAGCTGCTCTTCAAACTTAAAAACTAAGTAAAGAAAGAACAACTACTCTATTAAAGATGACACACAGCACTATCAGGAGTAGGCTATTACACACATCTACTCAGTCATAATGTATATGTATATACATTAGGTCAAATGGCAGACTGATAAGATGCCTGCAAATACATTAATGATTAATCTTTAATCATCAGTGTATCTGTAACGCTGGTTAGAGATGGATGTGCCTCCTGCTGTTTTTATCTCTGCACTACATAACACAGTCTCCTACATCTGTGTGCATGGTCTTCACTAACAGTGGCATTTGTCTGCCTTATGTATGGCGTTTATGACCGCCTTAATAACCTGTCTATTATTCCGTCTGATAACATAATGTCGGGTTTGTCGTAGTATGTATTCCCCAGCCTGAAAACACAGTATAAGCTACTATCTTACTGTAGGTTGTAGCTAGGCCTATTCACCATCAATGATAGCATGTAGCCGTACGTAGTTAGGCTCGATATGAACGGCTCCGTCCGTAAAACGTCAACAAAAATATGGCAATTCAGTGCTGCTTTGCTAAATGGCAAAGTTTCCAAACCCAAAAAATATGATTGTATGCTGTTTAGGAATTCTTAGACGACATGTTTAACTCCGAAATATATGCAACAAGCAACATTATTTTCAGCTATTATGTTGCATACTCTGTAACTGGCTCAGGCTGCTACCGCCCATCTTGGTGTGTTTTCGTGGAGGATTAACAAAATCAATCGTAATTTTATTTAAATAAATGTCGCTTGGTGAATTATATCTAAGCCGAATTCAAGAGAGTATCATAGTACGTCAGAAAATGTTTTGAGTAATATTTTATGGGTTGTTTAGTTTTGCTAGTAAGCAAGAAAAAGTAAAAGTGGTAGTTTTTTTGAAGGAGGGGTGGCGTACAGTGCTCTCAGCACACGCTTACTGGGGCTTTGCAGCCTGTTTTAGTGTCTACTCACCTGTCCACAGATTCATCGGCGGCTGGTCCGCTGCTGGGCGGGCTCCGGGGCTTTCTGTTCGGCCCTGCTCCGTCCGCAGCCCCGCCGGCCCCGGCCTGCTTCTCCATCTGAAAAGTAAACGTTTCCTTCCTGTGTTACAAGGGGAAACGTTTTCCGCTGATGATGTGATGATGTGGACAGATGAGGGTAGACCTACTGGGAGTGATGGAGAGGAGAGCCTGCTAGGGCTCAGAGCCGCACAGATGCTGCTGCTCCTGCTGTCACGCCTATACGGCCTTTTTTGTTTTTATTTACCGGTGGGGGTGGCGCGTCTTCATCGCCTATTTTCATCTTATTGGTCATTTAGGCTCATTCTACAAGCTCAGGGGGGAGAAGGCTTCACAAACAGGAAGTGGACAATGTCCCCCAACATTGTCTGTTTTTGTACCGTATACATCTCTTCTCTATGGAAGCCCATTTCCGCCTCTAAAAAAAAAAAAAAAAAAGATGAAAACATAGCCTTGATAATAGAAAAAATGCCCATCTTAACTCATAATTATGAGATACAAAGTCATAATTATTATCTCATAATTATGACTTAAGATGGGCATTTTTTTTTAGTGGCGGAAATGGGCTTCCATAATTTTCCTATTGTATGCTGTATCTTAGTTACTTTTTGATATCTCTGTACCACTGTACCAATATTCCACTTGAAGATGTCTAAATTCATGATTAGGGTGCATGATTTTTTTCTGATGTTCATCTCAGAATTCTGAATTAAAGGCAGAATTCTCATTGTGGCATGATTGGAATGTCAGAATTTTTTATTTTTATCAGTTTGACTTTTAATTCTAAGCAAAAAAAGTCAAAATTCCGAGATTAATCTCAGAACCCATTTTCTACCCCAATCCTCTTCAGTAGATTGTCAGAAACAACCCTAAAACAGTGTTTTGTTAAGTAATGCAAACTAATTTCAATTGTTCTATACCATTACGTAAAATCAATAACTGCTAAATCTTTATTACAGACAAAACAAATAGGCCATGTTTGATCTTGGATACACAACTGCTGTGCTTTTTACACTACAAGCCAGCAGATCCTTCAAACAGACATCCACATCAGTGGGACACTTGGTATCAAATACATTGGTTAATATTCTACCTAAAGTTAAAGAAATCTATTGAGGTGGTTATTTCTTAAAAATGTTAGCTGGGGGGAAGTTTACATGAATGGCAGGAGGCTACCAGTTCCAGCCAGTATCCAGCACTCAGCACCACTACTGTAACAAGTAGAGGGGAGGTGAAATAGTATCAGATTTTTCAAAATAGGTGAACTGTCCCTTTAAGCACAGTGTAGGCCGGATAAAACCACAAAAGAACAGCTGCATCCTGATTTTTGCAGTCACATTCTGCATACCAGCAGAAGTTCCTCTAATCTGGATTCTAGGACAGGTTAGAGAGAGAAGAGCCTGGTTTCCAGCGTGCAAGACTACATTTTTCATTTGGACCAAACAAAAAAAACAAAAAAACCTGGACTATATTATATGATGCCATCCAAGCCAAGTCTGCATTCCTGATGGCATGATATATGCCCTCCTTGAATTAAACAGAATTCCTCAGCGAAGGGGCCATCTAGCATTTGTACCCCATCAAATATCACATTTTTATAACATTCAAATCATGATAAGCATTCAACTCAAGAGGGAAAAGACACATTTAACCAAAATACATTTGACAAATACATTTCCCAACATGCCGTGCGAGCTTGGGTTTGACAACCAGCCAATCCAAGCCATGACAGCCTGACACGTGACGTGGAGTAAGTTCTTGCTGCGGCCAAAGGGAAACAGACCGACATCCAGCCACGGGAGAATCGCACTTTGTGGGTAAGTAAAGCCATTTGACCACAAAATGGCCAGCATAGTGCAGCTTAGGTATTCTTCGAAGGGCATGGCTGTGGATTTGTGTGCGCTGCAATGAAGAAATAGCCTGAATTATTAGCATAACATGCAGTCGTCCCGTCTAGGCCTCTGCTATTTCCTGGTGCAGCTTCACTGCTGTTCCTGCTGCAAATGCCAAGTTGGAAAACTTCAGTTTACGGGTTTCGGAAAGGCTTTCCCAGTTCCCTCCTGCTATTATTGTTTTATGTATTCCTAGTCTTCCATAGTTACCGTTTCGTTGTTCACGCCGACTGTGGTTATAATAGCGAAATGGACTAAAATAGACGCTTTGGTTGCTGCATTTTATTCAGAGCTGCTCTGGTATGGGGGCTGCCACTGTCCAGCATTATTACACTATGGAAACCCAGGAGTTAGGTTTCCACCGTGCAGCTGCACCGGAGGGACTGGGATCTCTCAGGTGTCCAGCTGTCAGCTCAGGTGGTCTGTGCAAAATTGCCCATCACAATTACATATTAGTTTTAGTTTAATATAGTAGCTGTCGCCCATAGGCCTGATTTAATGCTTCAAAAAAACAGGTGCATTGAGTTTCGCTTCATGTGCCTTCTCAACCCGTAATATTCTGGCCTCGGTATTTGTTTTTCTGTCGCGCCCAAAAATTACAAAAAAAGCAATCAAACTGTACTGTGTGCCTCCCAAGCGCACTTCTAAAGGCTTTGTGCGATGAAATGCAATCCAGTCAAAATAAAAAGGCTACTATTAATCTGTTAACTAGCCTCGTTTGACCTGCATGCAGGGTGATGTGGACAAAATCAAATATCACACTATATTTCGCTGAATACCTCCATATCGATATTGTGACCATACTGTAGCTCTTTCATAAGACATTTACGCAGGAGAGATTTTTCTTAAACAGTCACTAGTGTTGTGGATGAGATATCCATGCAGGCAGTCAAATAATACAACAGCTACCAGGGTGGAATCATTTAGGAAAATTGTATCCATTTAATGTAATGCATCCTTTAAAGGGAGAGTTTTAATAAGATTGGTATTATGGTATTATTTCCCTCCCCCTCCTAGCTGTTCTGTAGGAAAGTAGTGGTGCTGTCCTCATCTCAGTTAGTGTTACTGAGTGCTGGATACTGGCTGGATGCTCCATATGCTAACTGTTAGCCTCCTGCCATTGAGCTGGACTTCCCCCCAGCTAACTGTCTTAAAAATAACTGCCTTGATCCACTTGAAGAAGGTTTAATGTCGTTTTACTGAAACTAAATGCTCATATGACAAAGGAGTGTTTATAGCCGCACTTTGCCCGTTATCAAAATCCAGAAAGATCCGGTAAAGTCTTATATCACTCCGCCCCAGAGGAGCAGCAGCTGCCACAGAGACTGAAGTAGATTGCTGGAGTGTGTTATCATTTGTTTTTTCTTCATTGAACTCATGTATGCATGTTGGAGGACAAAAAGAACTTCTTCATGAGTACTAAAAGATAGTCGGTGAGTAATGTTGTGGCTAGCTTCTTCTTTTCCTCCGCTCCCCTCTATCTCTTGTACCTTTAATGCTCCTGCCAGTTACCACACCAGAAAAAAATAGTTCTTCAGTTGATATTTGTTACTTTTTTTTTTTTTTTTTTTTTTTAAGCAGTCAACATTTTTTTGGCATCTTGGCTGTAAAAATTCTGCTACACATCATCAAACTTAAACTTTGTTCATTGAACAGTTTGAGTTGATTAAGGTGGTTATTTTTAAGACAGTTAGCTGGGGGGAAGTCCAGCTCAATGGCAGGAGGCTAACAGTTAGCATTTGGAGCATCCAGCCAGTATCCAGCACTCAGTAACAAGGAGAGCAAGATAGCACCACTACTGTCCTACAGAACCGCTCGAGAGGCGGGAGTGAAATTATATAAAAAATGTTCAAAATGTGTAAACTCCCCCATTCAAACCAGGGAAAAACAAATTTTGTGCTATATTATGATGTTGATATCCAAAATCACAGATGATATCTAGTTGCCCACACCGATCAATCATGGGACTAATTAGCTGTCACATGGCCTGAGGGAGCACTGGAGTGGTTTGATGTGTTCAATATGGTTAGCAAGATTACAAGCATCCTAACCCTCTGAGGCTCTCTCCCCCTGCCTTTTTATTTTTATGACAAAGGTATTTGAAGTTGGTACAGCATTTATTTTTACATGTGTAGTTGAGGGTTGTGTTGTCCCCTTTTTTTAACCCGTGGTGTTCAATAAGTGTTCCTTCCATCCAGAGAACTGCTGTAGGTTCCCGACCTTCATTATCCCTGCGAAGATTTTGTCACCATGTATTCTCCTTTTAAACAATTATTTAATCCTCATGAACACGTTACAGTTAATTCATGACTGGTGGGGGTGGAAATGGACTGCCAAGGGTGGAGTTTGGGGATCCTCATGTCTCTGAAAAGTGCATTAAATTGTATTATGTATAATCCACAAATCGACAAAAGTATGTAGCCGAAAGTTCCTTTATGTTCTATTTAAAAAAAAAAAAAAAGATAATTTGTCAAAGTAAGCAATTGTACCTGTTAGTTTTACTGAAAATGTACATTTCATAAACACATGGCTCTTATATAATTTAACATTTTAACGTTTTTCATGTGACAAAAAACTGTAGATTAATAGCATGATTATATGATTACATTGTGGCACTTAGCAATACAATATGTCCACACTAGACCAAACGAGTTCAACTGTATAGTGACATTCACATGTTTAACCAAACCAGTAATTTATTACAGGGGACAAAAACCCTTTGTAATACTCTGCATATAAAAAAGTTGACATGCATTCATCTCCATGTTGTAGTGATCATTGCAAGCAATCCTTAACTCACTGTCGGTTGATTACACAATTTACATATGAATATGAACTGATATGTTTTTGAACAGGAGTAGGCAGCCTGATCATGAGTTTGCTTGAACAGCCCTGGAGAGAAAGAGAGGCTGGCAGTATTTATGCTTGGGCCACTGACCAAACAAATGTACCACTCAGGATTATCAGGTTAAACTTGACTTGAATCCCTAAAGAGATCATAAAATAGAAAATTAAATACCACTGTGTCCTTTTACGGCGATGGTGTGGCGATATTGGCAAGTCTTGCATGTTTCTCCAGCAAATGAGAGATTTCATCCAGCACACTAATCACACTGCCTGTGACTCACAGTGATCAGAGTGACTGCAGCATCAATCTAGCAGAGATAACGTTGAAAATTAAAACGGATAAGAGAAACCTGGTGATTGCTCTGCTTGTGCTTGAGGAGAATAACATTTACTATAATGAATGTTTAGTTAAAGTTATTTCACTTGAGGTGCTGATGCCACGCTGTAGTTGATTTTTTTTTTTTTCTTTTCCCATCGCTGTTATTTATACACAGCACATTATTGTGGTGGATAAAAATACCTTGTTTCAGTAGGTTACACCCTAGCTCATGAGTGCAATTATCAAGCACTGTGTGGTTGTGACTTGTTCAAAACCACCTCGTAGTTGTTGTAGGGGAGAGCTTTTATTTTCCTCTTAGGTTTTCCCAGCTGGTGTCGTGGTTGAAACTGGTTATCGCTGACACCAGGTCACCTCATAGTCCCTGTGCAGGACATACTGGTGTGTGCAACAGCATCAGAATCTACTTAAAGGCCCCAAGAAATGACCTTACATAACTTCTACTTCAGAGCATCTTAACTGGTGACATCATCCTGCACTTGTGGGTGTGAATTAAAATTTCGTCCAATAAAACCTCCACAAATCTTTAAACGTCCCTCTCATCCATCTTATCCCTTCAAATAAAGCTATGTTTTTCTCCCCAAATTATATCCTACACTTACGAATGATCCTTCCCTGCTCCATGTCCCGCCCAAACATCCTGTTTCCACAGGAAATACGTGAAATCAAGAAAGTAAGAGACCATTTCATGACGTCTTTAAACTTCTGGAACTGAGTTTTGATTTTTGAAGGAAACCTGGTCATCACTTACCTTGCGAGGCAGCTGGACTCATAAGATCATGATCAGGGGAGAATCTTGCCATCTTGCCAAGCCTCAAGTTACACACCTGTGCTTGAACTACAGTGGTTGGGACCAGTCACAGTCTAGTGGCAGCTATTTGTCTGGTTTATGTGTGACGCTAGCAAAAAGCATTTGCACATTTTCCTTCAAAAGTCTGCAAGAGTCGTCTACCAACATGCCAGCTACATAGTTACACCGACTTATTTGGTGGCTGTCAAAGATCCTTAGACTGTGGATCTATGTAGCATGTTGTTTCTTTATCGTCACTACTGCATCTTATGGTTGATCTTCTTATGGTTTGCTGATCTGATGGGTTAAAGTTAGACTGCAACAGACACATGGTTCATCCAGTCACCTGCTAAGCATTTTTGGAAAGTGCTTGCCCTTTTCCAAACAGATTCCAGTGACAGCTTCACAGATGGTTCTGTGCAACAAATCATCCAGTGCGTCATGATAGGTCATCACCCCTGGATATCAAATACGGCCTGACCAAATAATTGGCAAGCCAATTTTATCAGCAGATATCTGCTTGTCATAGATACATCTTTATTACTGAACAAATTCTAAATAATAGTGGATTGGAGCAATTAATGCCTGCAGCATTTTTAGACACAAATTGGTCTGCAAAAGTAGGACAAAATAAAGCTTAGTCAACTCCTCCCGTTGTCGGGCCAGCTAGTTTGCCAGCAGTGTAAACAGCACAGCTTCAGTCAGCTGGGTTTTGTTGACTCTACTGCTGCAGCATGAGGCTGTGCAGTTTATACCTGGCAACGGCCAACTCACACTTGAGGCAGTGCTACACAGCTAGTAATAACTCTGCTTGGCAGATGGATGAATGGTTATTTATCAAAAATATTTCCAAATGTAGCTGCGTGTAAAACAACTGGAATCTTGTTTTTGTGTCTTTAGTTTTATCAGAAAGGCAAAAGATGTATTTGTTAAAGGGATAGTTCATAGTTTTATTATTTGGAGCCTCCAGCACCACTACTGTCCTACACAACAACCAGGGAGGAAGTGAAATCATATCAATTTTTTCAAAACGGGTGAGCTATTTCTTTAAATAACTCAGGTTTGGCGATGCAAGATGGTGTGTTTCTCTCACTTCTCTCACTTCACGTCAGTGGAGCGTGGCTAGCGGCTTCCTCCAGCACACATTTGTTGTGCTACTTGAGCTTGCAGCCCGTCACTATCTCTGCACTGGATGCAGAAATTAAATTAGTATTGATCTTCTTGTCTGACTTTGAGAGAGATAAAAAGCAGATTTCCCCAAAGTGGGTGTTCCTTTTAATTAGATTTAAGTTGCTTTGAAGAAAAGAGGGATGGTCAGATTTTGAGAGTCGTATATAGTTCGTAGTGCAGACCTTTACTCACTCAGAGCAATGAATCCAAAACAGGATGGGTGAGTTATTATTCAGGGTTTTCCCTGGCCAGTTTTAGGTCTTAGGTGGTGGGGGAAAAATTTGAATATATGGAATTGAAATACATCAATCTGGAGCACTCTTTGAGACAAATCAAAAAGCTACTATAACAATTTCAGAGTGTTTAACAAACTGCATTTTGATAAAAGGTAGTTTAATTGGCAAACAGTTATTGATTAACTGATTTATTTGGGCATTAGATTAACATTTTATAGTTTAATTAGTTTTAATTATTTTCTCAAATGTCTCCACACAAACATAAATGGCAAGATCTAAGATACTGACAAAATAGGTACAAACACAAACAGTAGCAGGAAATAAAATAAAGTACAGAAATTAATACAAAAACAAAGTGGGTGGAAACTAGTATATACAGCTGATTGTTTACGTTTACAAGCGCTAAGGCTGGACAATAAATGATTTATCAAATCAAAATCACAACTTCTGTCAGAAAAATCACAATCAAATTACAATCGAAACTTGCAATCAGAAACAAAATCGTTCAGCCCTAACAAGCACACGCACACACACACACGAAATACGAACACAATAATTGCACAAATCCGTCTCTGATTAACGTTAGGGGATTTAGTCGCTTGGGGGAGTTTGGAAAGTCGCTATGTTGCCATTGTATCACTGGTATTTGCGAGCGCTTGTGTTTTTTGCGCTAGGTGATTCATACATTCCACCACCGCCTAGCCTACAGCGGATGTGTTGCGGCTGAAAGCCATCCTCTCAGCGTTCACGCAGAAACTATTCGCTGCAGTGATTGGTTAATTCCGTTGTCAGTATTTCATGACGTATCATGATGGTCGGTGAAAACGTCTAGGCGGTGCGCCTAAGAAATTATAAGGCAGGGAAAACCCTGTTATGACATATGTGCTTTTGTCATCTTTTCTTTATATTTATCTAATTTTTTGTCCTCAATTGACACCATACTGATACTTAATGGCCACATGAACAATTTGCACAACTTTTTGCACAGGCACTGATGGTTATTAGTCTATTTGGTACTGAACGTGAGTTAAACTCAACATATCAATAGGATTACTTTTGCTTACCTATATTCAGGTTAGTGTCTCCAGTGGAATTCAGCAGGTACACATGTGCAATATGTGAGTCTTTGCACAGCACTCATGTTAACTTCCGTTTCCAGTGATTCATGGCCTCAAAACCCTTCATGAAAAAGTTCTGTCATTTATGATTATATGATATCCACCAGTTGTGCTCAGGGCTTCCTTTAGCCCTTATGTGCCACCTTTTGGATGGTAAAACCTGTAGAAAATATAATGCTGTTCAAAATTTCCAGCAGAAAATGATTGATAAGTTTTTCCATCTGTTGCCTAATTAAATGATATTATGTGACCTAGAAAACTTGCTGATGGCATAATAGTAAGAGTTTCAAAAGGGCTGGCTTTGACCCTTGCCCCTGTGGACCCTGTGGACATACTATTATGCTATTATAAAAGTATAATGAATTTATTGTGTGGCAGCTGTGCTGATACTGTGCCGGTGCATCTCAGAGGAGACTGTTTTTCATCAACACTGTCATTCTCAGCAATGTGAAACTGTCTCAGTGGAACCTAAACATTTAATGCATCAATATGCAACCCTGAAGAATTTCACATTGGCAGAAAAAAAAAAAAAATCCACAGGCAGTGGATTCAACTCATTGCCACTTGCCAATGTATTTGTCCTATCACCCAGCCCTTTTGTAGAGCTCTCTTACCAAAAACATCATCATTTCAACAAAATGTTATTCACACTGCAATTATGTATATGACTGTGGCTATGACAGAACAAGCCCAACATTTCAGTCATATTTTTTAATTTGATACTTTGGCATTGCTCAAGAAATTAGGGTTTTGCTAAATAATAAACCTTGGCTCTCAAAGGCTTTAAAGGGTCTGATATGTCTTAAGAAAGCTGTTTTTAATAACTGGAAAATGCATGGCACGTTGGTGTCCTTTTCCTATGAAGGAAATGTTACAAATTACAGGCTTTTGTCAGCAATGGTTATTTTAGTTTTTCCTCATAAAACCCACAGATACTCAGTGTAAAAAGCAGCACTTGGAGCTCATTGGCTCATCATTTGCACTTCACATGACTGAAACAGAAAGTTGACAGTAGGCTGCATTGCCTCACCCGTCCGTCTATTTCAAGGAAACACATGAGTCATCATAGAACCTGAATCTGGGCTCATATGCATAAACACTGTGGGAGTGAGAAGGGCAATCAAAGAGCAGATTGGCTGTTAAATCACTTATAGTTCCACCATCAGAGCATTTTCTTAAATTTACAGTGTGACAACAGCCAGCCCTACCAGACTGTCCATCTGTAAGTTGTTCTGGAAAGCAAATAGTACTATCTAGATAGTAGCTAACCTAATAGATAACTATTAGTATTGATCCATTGAGCTGTCATGTTTCTTTAGATGAAAAGGGATAAGCTGAGATATAGGGCTGAATGATGGGGGGAAAAAAATCATATTGTGATTAACTTTACATTCCACTCACCAGAGAAACTGTTATCCTTGAGCAGTAAAGCTCACTGAGACACAATGATGTTATAGACACCCATTAACAATTGAGCACTCCAAATAAAATAGATTGAACGTGAAATATTAACCACTTTGTGTTGATTCTTTTTGTCTACTCTTCAGCTATTTGTCATTAGAAGTCAAAGCTCTTTTTTTTTAGATTTTGGGTTGATGAACAGTCAGTGAGTTACAGGGTTAGTTATTGGGCCAGTCCAGGCCCTACTGAGCTCTACAGAAATTTCATGCAAATCTCGTGAAATTCCTTGGTCGAGTGAAATAGCTGTTTTGTGTTTGGATTCAGCAGAACCAAAGAAATCCCGGGAGAAAATGTTTCTATGACTCACAGGGGGATGTGTCTGCTAAATTTTATTTTTGGATCAGGGATCAGGGTTGGCAAAGGTAGAAAGTATCATCCTGGGTGTGATTGCAGGATATAAAATTTTTCACCCCGTGCATCTCATTTTGCATCTTTTGGGGGCCAAGGGGTTACAATGTGCTGCTGATGAACAGTGGAGACCGCATCTTGATTTTGAAACCTTTTTGAAATGTAATACAGTCGTGTCGTGTTATTTACCATCATGTATCATTGTTGTCCCCTCTCTCAGCCTGTGGAAGCCCGTCCCAGAGCGATGGCCTCACCAGTCCCCATCTATAACTCCAACCCCCTGGACACACACAGCTCCAGCGTAAGTTCTTTGTGTGTATGTGCTGCACATGACAGACTACCTTGTGTGACCTTAACTTGTGTAACTTCTATTTGATGTCGAAATTTCTAGTTCTGCATGAATGCGTTACATTTAGAGGAAGACGGACACGCACGCATACGCAACTCCAGAATCATGAAATAGTAATCCAACTCAGAGCTTTCAGCCAGTTAAGACGCATGCAGGACTCCTAGTACTATTTCTCTGCTCACACAGAAGTAGACTGCTGTCACATACTGCGGTGTAAGCATATAGCTGTATTCCCTGCAACTTGAGGAACGTTTAAGTTTGCAAAGTTTGCAAATCACAAGGTTAATGATGATACAGGAGGAGCTGAGCAAACTGTAAATAAACAGTAACAATTTAAACAACTACTAAACTCTGAACACACAGTTGCTTGCTACGGTGCATTAGTCAGCAAAGTTGTGTGAAAATTTTGACTAGTTTGCCTGGCCGAATCTGTGCACACTGTGGCAATTGACCCCAGTGTGACACTTCTTTATGCTCGCAGAATGATGGCAAGCGATTTTTCATTTTTACAAAAAAAAAAAAAAAAAAAAAAAAACTTTTTTAAAAAACCAGTGAAGCACACCATGATTTCTACGAGGCTGCAGTGCCTGACAGTTTCTCTTGACTTGGGTCTACATTTTGCTGTGAGTTGAAAAACTGTAGCTTGTGTGGCCAATTTTTAGAAAATTACCAAAAATTTGAACTTTGGATGCTTGCTATAGTGCAGGTTTTTCTTGCATTTTTTCCCCAAGTTCTTAATAATAACAATAATGATGACACTGACAACAACATGTGGGCCAAACCACCTAATAACTTACTAATAACTTGTGCTTCACTGCTTCTTACTCATGGTACAGAAACTACCAATGACATCGTAGTATTGATGAAGAATTCTGTGTGACTCTTTCACTTATTTTGTAATTGCATACTATGTATACAAAACTATATAGAAGCTTAGTGGTAACAGAGTAATAGCAGCTATTTTGACACAAAATAGAGTGTAATGGGTGTGCTTCCCTGCTATTTCATGTCATGGCTGCTATGAAAAAGGTCCATTAAGCATTGGGAGTTGGAAATCTTTACGCGAGCGGGAATTTTTGCAAAATGTGACTGCTCTGTATTGTCTCTCACTTCCCATTGTATCTAAACTCTCATTGGCTGTTGCCAGTGTCACTTTCAGATTTCAGTGCCAGTGAGTGTCTTAACACCTGCACCACTACACAAGCCCAACAGGACCTGGGAAGACAAAATTAAACATGTTTGAAAGCACTGGATCGCACCAAACAGAGAGAGAGCTGCTAATTTTGAGCCTCTAGCTCCCTTTGTGTGTGATAACGAAGATGACGTTTGATCTACACAGTTGCAGCTGTGGCTGCTGGAGGAGATTAACAAATCCATTATGTGTTCCCTTACTGTACACAGTTCACACCAGTAAGAGTGCTCTCTACCTGGTAGCTGTGCCCACTGGGCTTTGGCGATGGGCATCAAACAGCTGGCGTGGCTGGGGATTTGTTGGTTTTGTTTATATGGAGTGATGGCCTGGTGCTCCCAATTTATACAGGGTGCTGATACCCTCTGGATAAACTCCCTGCATAACCCTCAGCAGAAAAGTGTGCAGCTGATGTACAGTGGAGGGTTTTTCATGGAGCCATCGCAGCTCAGCGTGTTTCCACTGCTTGTATGTGAGCGATGTGCACATTACATAGACGTCTCTGCTTTTTCTATGCTGGCTGGTGCTCACTAACAAAGAAATGCATGAGGCTGAGTGGTTGCAGTAGCTAGAGCTCTACCTTTACGCAATCACAATAGAAAACATGGTTGACATTTTGCTATGCAAAAGTTTTTGCCTGTACTGTACCTCACATTGCTGGTTTGTCACTGTCAGCAGTTAGCTCCAGAGGGCCATATCTCTCATATCTCTTTTTGGTGGATCACCATAAAATTCGGTGACACCATTCATTTCAGCTAGAACATCACATCTGTCCATTTGGGTGACCCCATGACCCTTTTACCACCACCAGCAGACAAATTTTTGTCTTAGAAACGACTTGAAATTTGGTTGCAATATTCATGTTGCATGTTTCATGTTTAATTTCATATTGTTACTTTTTAATGTTGGTGATTCCATGACCTTTCCTCTAGCGCCACCAGCAGGCCAAAATGTTCTAACAATGGTAGTGGTGGTTGTAACGGTTGAAATTTTGTGACAATTATGTCAGCTAGAGGATGAAACCTGGCAATTTTGTGAACCCCTGACTTTTCCTCTAGCGCCACCCGCAGGCCCAGCGGAGCATCTCTTTATTAGAAGTGACACGCTTGTTTTTTATGCGACCTGTGTGTGCTTTTGGTGAACTGTCGCAGAGCTCGGGAAATTCCAAGACATGTACGGTCAGTTTCTCCTCCCTTCCTAACAGCAGTTGCGTAGTTACACATAGAGCTACAGTGCTTTCATTGGCTGCACTTTCAAAGGTCATAGCAGGTGCCTGACAGGTTCAAAGGTCAGTGTGCTGCATGCCACATATACATCAGTGCATGGCTCTAGCCAGCAAAAAAAACAAAAAAAAAAACATTCAAAACAGTGGCTGATATGTGTGCAGAGACTTTTGTACAAAAATGTGAACGCTCCTGTATTGTTGGGGGTTGGTTTTTGGTGTGTGTGTGTGTGTGTGTGCGCGCACATGTGTGTGTAGTATAAGTTGCTGTTGAGTGGCAGTTTTCTCTATCTATATCTGTCTCTTGGCCACTCTAGTATCTGCTTGGCTATGATCAGCTACAAACCTTCCCACTTTCACACCGCTGATTGGTTTGCGTGAATTATTTTAGTTGTATGTGTGTGTGAGAGTTGTTGTTATTATGTAGTCATTTAGTAATATTTAGTTCATGTAATAATCTTATCCACTTGGAACCCTGTGTTGCTTTTTCATCTCCGCCTCACTTCATTTCACACATTTGTTTATCTTTTTTATATTTTAATGTTTGTTATTATGCCTTTGCACAATAACAAAGCACTACTTAAACTCAAAGTAAGAGCTATTGTTGTAATTTCACCATTTGTGTTTTGTGTGTGTGTTTGTGTGTGTGTGTGTGTGTGTGTGTGTGTAGACATCCAGAGAGTCTCTAAAGATGGATCTGTTAGCTGATGTGAGTCTGCTGCCAGGAGAGGAGAGAGTTATAGGTGAGTCTACATTACTGCAGTGTAAACTGATAATGAAAAATAATTTCATATAAATAAATGTTCATTTTGCTGCTCTGGTGGGAAGACAGATTCTTTATTGTGTCAGACTTTTAACATTAGTGAATTGATTCAGAATTGATGGCTCATTTGGTAGACGTTGCAAAAATGACATTTCAGTACATGTTTAATCATGTGACCACATGTGTTGGTATGACATCACCAGCAGTATATTACTGTTACATACCCGGCCACTGATCCTCATGTTCCCTAGTGATGCGGATTGGAATTCCTTTTTTGAATTCCTTTGTAATGAATGAATGAATTTATCTTCAGTTGCTTTGCACAGTGAAAACAAATTCCATGCAAGTGAGGCCATGAACAGCGGTAAAGAGCAATGGTTTTCAAAGTGGGCTCCTTGATGGGTTTCCAGGGGACTCTAATTTAATTGTAATTTAATTCCCCTAGAAATTGTTATGATACAAAAAAATGCATGACTGAATAATTTAACGTTATGTTTTGATCTCACCAATTTTAATCTATTTGTTGGTGTTCAAGTACGAAATCACAACATTTTAATACTTAAAACAAGCTAAAATGTCATTTCATGTCAACGTCTTTTGGGCAAAATAACATCAAATCGGAGTCCTCAGCTTAATATAATCCAATTTGGAGGTCCTGAACATGAAATAGTTTGAAAACCCCTGGCCTAGAGGAGGGTGTTCCACCAGAGGTTAGAATCGACATCCCTCTGTTGCGTATGGTTGAAGGATAAATCCTGTGTTTTGCAACCTTGGCCCTATTATTCCACCTTTTGCGGTCCAAATGACTGACAGGGATAAAAAAATTTTGGAATTGGAGCTTTCATAGACTACCTTTGTTAGATGGGGGCACAATGAAGTTGTCACTAGTTGTGCAAATGGATCCAAATACTTCTGTCCACATAGCCATGCTATCAGGTCTTGACCATTTAGACTGGGATTATTACTGCTAGCCAAAGAGGAGAAGAAATCCTATAACAAAGCACTTTTACTTAAATACTGTAATTATCCTTTAAACTAAGAGAAGAAATTGTATCAGGAACTGGACATGGTCAGAGCCAGGTTTGAACCATTTTGTCACCCACATGCAGACCTCATGTGGCATCAGGCAGATGGAATATATATGTATAACTATAGAAAATGTGGTTGACAACCAGCTTAAGGTACTTGTGCTGAAGAATGGATGGGATCGGGCTCCTTCTGTCAAGAGACTTATGACCTAATGTCATTTCTTTTGTGGCCTCATAGCTTTGATAAGACTGATGACTCAGTCCACTAAGGTTGTACCACTGGGCTTCCTGTGTACTTGTTCCAGGTTTGCAGCCCTCAAGGTGTTTCCCCACACCTAGACAACTTATTTTGCCTTGTAAGTGCTGAATGTGCTCTGGCAGTGGGGTAAGTCTTCAGTTGCCAGGATGGGGTTCTCCTGGGTTTAAGGGTACTCCAGGGTGACCCTAACTAGGGACTGTCTAGAGCTTCCAATGATTTTTGAATGACTTTAGGAGCACGGAGATGATTTTAATCTGTCCACTGGGTCTGTCATTCATGTTCTCTGACCTGCAATGTACAGGCGTAGTAGCTCACAGACATATGGCACAGGGACATCCTAAAGTTCTCATGTCATTCTTCCGGGATCACAACTTCATTAACAGAATTATGGAGTTACTGCAGTTACCGCTACTTTCAGTATCGTTTGCACAATTGCTGCCTTGGCGGCCAGCCAATTGTCCTCTGCACTGAGGTACAACTTGTGTAACTTGCTGACGTAAAGCCATGTTCTATTCAAAACAAGCGATTAAGGTGTAGAGTAGAGCGAACAGCCATTCGATGTGCTCGTCCGCCATTGTGGATGTGTGTCTTGAGCTTGGATCATTTGAAGACCTGGGGTGCTAGATGACATGATGATTGTGCATCATTGTGTTCAGAAAGCTCCAGTGTTTTGATATTTACATACCTTGGAGGCCATTTCTGAAAAGCTTGTGAGTGGAAAACACCCATTTATTGTGGACAGAGGGCCAAATCAGAGGAATAAAAGATGGGTTTTCAGTTTAACCGGCTTGTTGTTGACATGGCTGCAGTGTTATAGCCCAAGTCTCAGGGCAAAGCTTTGTCTTCAAATCCAAATCCTTGGTGCTGGAGGTGTTCCATGCTCTCCCACACTTTATAGTGGAGGAAGAGGCACTTCATAAGTTATTGCCCATGTACTGATTGTGACTTTTTTGTTCACATAAACATTAGATGTAGGAATCAACCCATTACAACTCTCTGCCGCCAACTGATATAACACAATGTTTATTCAAATGATCATGAGTTCATGAAAGCTGCTTTCTTTTACTTTCCTAAACACCTGTCAGGTAGGTCTTCCCTGAGAAAAGTGTGGTGTAGAAACAGTGGTGGTCTTCTGATCTTTGAATCAGCATTTACATCACATCACTCTCACTCTCACTGCCTGCGCTTCTTTTTTTCTTAATTTTCTATCCCCCCCTTGTCTTTCTTAACCGGATGGACTTTAGCTTTCTTGTGTTGAAATAATTGTGAAAGGCATTTAATCCTTAGATCCCTGAGCAAATTGACTTGATTTATTTCAAAAATATGGGGAAAAAATGCAGTGAGCAACTTAGTGAGAAATATTTTAGCAAGAAAATAAAAAAGGACACAAGAAAATGACCCAGAATTATCATAAAAAAGGGAAAGAGTATAGAAAATTATCAAAAACCAGGGAAAATGTCCAGAAAACTATAATTATATTTATTATAATGACATATTTTAAATATATTCTGTGTGGGCTAATTGTCAGGTCATTTCCTTGTTGGTTTTTCCTTTTCACTTTTTTTCTAATTTTTGGGTCATTTCTTGCTTTCTTGCTTCTTGCCATTTTCCCATGTTTTTGATAGAAATCAAATGAATTGGCTCTGGTTTCAAAGGGTTAACTGAATACTGTTATAGCAGCAGTTGGTTATTTATAGATTATCTTTGTTTCTCATCTGTCTTCTTATTTTTCCTTCTTCTCTTCTGTCTGTGGTGATTGCTTCATTCTGCAGACAGTGCTCTCCAGCAATGTTAATGAGACGTGGCCCTGAGTAGTTAAGTGAGAAAATCTGCCTGATGTGAGCTGTGTCTGTTTAGGAAGAACTCCATCTTTGGTGATTGCATTCAGACGGTCTTTCTTTGTCTGTTTCCAGATAAGGACATCATCTACATCTGTCCGTTCAGCGGTGCTCTGAAAGGCAAAGTGTTCATCACCAACTACAGACTCTACTTCAAGAGCTCAGATGCTGTATGTCACATTAAATTTACATATTGGGCCATACTGGGTGATGGGGATTGTTTTTGTGTCTTAACCAAATTCAAGCCAGCTAATTTACCAGCATGCACACAGGCACACACACACACACACACACACACACACACACAGCAAAGACATGCACACAGCGACATCAGTGAAATGTTCCTGTGTTGTAACTGTTTGATCCTCCTTTTGGGCTGGTTGTGGTGTCTTAACTTTGTGTGCTACTACTTTGGTCTGTTATTACTGAGTTAGTGCCTTAAATGCCATATAATGTTGTAAAAAAAAAAAAAAAAAAAAGGGGTTTGTTGTTTTCTGGTGAATAACATACTGTACCACTGTAGCTTACATTAGTGCCTCTCCAACTTGTTTCAGTAGTGTATTGGAGATGATTTTTTTTTTTTTTTTTTTTTTTTTCAAATGAGTGTTCCCTTCTCTGGCAATAACATGTAATGTGATGAGGAAAAACAAAACAAAATCAAATCAAATAATGTAGATTTATTCAGAGTCAGAAATTAAGAAATCACAGATACTAGGTGAATACCATCAAAACATATTCTCCTTGATACTGACAACTCCTTTATCATTTTCAGTTTTCAGTTCCATTTTTTTTAATATCTTCATTTTTCCATTTTATAGAATCAACACTCACTCACAATGAAATGGTTAAAGCATGATCGACTGCAGATGTGAGCTGTCTTGTTTGTACAGAGCCCCTGAACCACCAGTTTCATCAATTATAACGCTTTGTGCGCACCATGTGCTTACTAAAAAAGTTACTAAAAAAAAGAGAATATGTCACATTGCAAAGATTGAGGATATACCTACAAATTTAACTGATTTGATTAGTGTTGGACTGTTTTAAAAATAGTTTATAAAGAGTCGCTGCATTTTTGGAAACTCGGTGTTCCTCAGTGTACTCATTTGAGAAACAATGGCTTACAGTATGTTACTCATCTTACTCAATTTATGTCAAGGGCTTGAGAATGCTTTATCATAACCATTAACCTTTTCTGCAGAGTAATTCAGCAAATAGCTGTAAATAGCCTTATTTGGTGTGTTTATGTGAGAGTGTTACTGGCTTTGGTAGTGACTTAATATTGTGTGTGTGTGTGTGTGTGTGTGTGTGTCTTAGGATTCGGCAGTGATGCTGAATGTTCCTCTGGGTGTCATCTGTCGGGTGGAGAAGATGGGCGGAGCATCTAGCAGAGGAGAAAACTCATACGGCCTGGACATCACCTGCAAGGTGAGAGGGAGAATGTGTAGCTATGCAGTAGTCATCATTTTAACAGTGAAATTTACTGGCATTTACTGTGCCAGTGAGTTTAAACCTTATTTGTAAAATGATTTGTGGAACTGGGTAATATTTTCTTCCTCTTCTCCTGCAAGAGTATTGCAATAGCCAAGTCTGCTGTAAAAAAAAGTGTTGATTAGTTTCCCTCTGTTACTGTGAAAGAGTAAGAGCTGGCAATTGTTTTTTAGGTTATACAATGCAGATTTAGTGAAAGTGTGTGCCTTACAGTTATGCTCAGAATCAAACATGATACCCAGGGTTCTTACTTGCTGGCTGTTGGTAAGTCCAAGGGAATGCTCTTAAGTAGCAATTTTCTTTCTCTGAGCTTTTGTACTAGGAACCAACCTTGTCACCACCGATTTTGTGACATCCAGGCATGAATGGTTTTAATACATTTAATATATTTAAAAAGGTCATCAGCTGGCCTCAGGGGACACAGCAACATGCATATACTTGTCATTTGCATAGCTATGAATGGAAATGCCATGTTTGTAGGTAATGCCTGATGGCATTACCAAAGGGAAGCACATAAAGATTGAAAAGTTATGACCCTTGAATTGAACCTTGTGGAACACCACAGTTTCTCTTTTTTCCATAGTTTCTCTTTTTTGTTTGTTTGTTTTTTGATTTTAGTTTTAATAATTTTGTGATCCTCAGTATCAAATGTGACAGATCCGGTCGCACCATAACAGAAGGATTGTTGGCATCCAAGTTTACTCTGATGCCCCTTTCAGTAGAGTAGTCTTAGTGCTGTGGTGGGTCTTAAAACCTTGTCACAGCAGCCTGGAGTTAATTCCGGCCTAAGCCTTTGCTGCATTTGATCCCTTCACTCTGCCCTGTCCTGTTCCTGTTTCTCTCTACTGTGATTACCCAATAAAGCAGAAATGCTGAAAATAAAATTGCTTAACAACAAATTTTAGCAAACAAATTCCTAGAATTGGAAGATGACTTGGTGCTGAGGGGTCTGCATCAACCAGCTTAAACATTCCTGTGTGACCGCGCTTAAACAAGTGGTTCTAGGTTGAAGGTTAACCACAACGTTCAAAAGTAGTTCTTCTCGGAAGGCTAGCTCTGGTTAATAATGTGGTCCCTAAGGCTAACCACAACAGGACATTGAAGATGCTGGTTACTGCACCAGGTGGTGGAGTAGGTGTTTGAGTCTGGGTTCAACCAGCAGGCACAATGTAAATGTGGCACATGCATCCTGCCACATTTACATTGACTCCTGCCTGTTGCTCAGGCATCTTTCAAAGTCTACTGTGATGATTAGATTTTCTTTTCCAGATCAGTGTATTGCATATTATTACCTAGACACCTTCAAGACTGGTCTTGAAGGTACTTCAAGACCAGATAGTACTTTTCAAAATTAGGTAGGCAGGCTTTCATGATGCAAAATAAAAATTGTGATCTTTGGATGTTGTCCTTTCCTATGTATTATGAAATCTGAGGATTTTTTTTCTCTTAATCTGTGTATTTTGGTAGTGAAGTTGGTCATTTTCTCTGCCCACATCAGGACATGAGAAACTTGAGGTTTGCCTTGAAGCAGGAGGGTCACAGCAGACGAGATATCTTTGAGATCCTGTTCAGATATGCCTTCCCTGTCTCACATGGCCTGGTAAGTCATCTCATGCACTGTATTTCTCTATCTAACCCCCAGGTTCATTGTACTGCTGTTGTCTATATCTGCTAACACCTCTACAGTTTATATGTAACACCACTATAGAGTCTATATTTAACACCTCTCTCTCTCTGCCCCCATCCCCACTCCATTTAGTCTCTGTTTGCCTATCTGAGTCAAGAGAAGTATGAAGAGAATGGTTGGAACATCTATAAACCCATGGAGGAATTCAGACGACAGGTGAGCAGGAGAAGTATGAAGCCTCCTGTGTTTCTAGATGAGTAGTGGATATTTTGCCAGTACTGGCTCCCATCTCTGGACTGTTATTTGGTTATATAATTTCTGGCTGCAACAGCAGGCAGGTCGTTGAACCAGACAGTGTCAGTAATCATTGTCGGTAACAAAATTTGATTCCCTCTTTGATTTGGAGGAAGCTATGCTCTGTCTTGAAGGTTTTCACAAAATACGTTTTTGAAAGAGGATCTGTTGGTGCTTGGTCCCACTGACCTATGTAATGGGACATAAAAATCTCAAAGACTGCAGTTTTCAGCTGTTTTTTGGGTAGCAAGCCAGGTTACTGATGTTAATACATTAAAATTCAATGTTCAGAACTGGACTAAAAATTCAGCTCTTGAAGTCATAACTACTTGGAAATGCAAATGGAACCACCCAGTGGAATAGCAGATTCATTGTTACAATACGTACAATTAGGCCACCACAGATGTTAGTTAAATCAAGCACAACTGAGGACAACTTGCACCGAGTCTGTCATGGAGTCTGTCATGGATTCCACCATGGTAAGACTATGCTGTTGTGAACTTTACGCTTTATGGATACATATAAGTTAAGGCGTCTTGCATATATATCCAAGCGCAAAGTCTGCAAGGTCATGAAAATGGCACACTCAGTCTCAACAGCTATATGATGTCAGATCAGGCAACTACAGCTTTATGTGCATCCAGACCCAAAGTCCACAAGTGTGTCTGTTGTCTGTAAACATATGCACTGCATCTCCACATGGCTCTGTGAGTTCCACAAAAACACAATCCACTGATCTGCTGTGACTGAGACCGCAGCACCATGTCTGACAATAAATTTTAGTTCACTGTTTCCCTTGGAATAACCACCTGCTTCCCTAAATTCCAAGCGGTGATCTTCCTCTGACAACAATAATAAGTTTGGTTGGCTGTTGGTTGAAAATGGTTGTGGGCCAACCAGTAGCAGTCATAGAATAGCATGTAACAGCCTGCAGATCCAGGTGCATTTCTAGAAACAATATCAAGCCAGGTAGCCTTATCTGGAAAGGCATTTTAGCTCTTGACCAGATTTCATATAATTTGGCAGTTGTTACATTTCAAATTTTAGAAGGCCATTTCTCACTCAGAACCAACCAAAATACCAAACCAACTTTGGTATCCAGATAGATCCAGCATTCCTTAAAAATCTGCCTCTTGGCCCTCCCATATCCACCATAATTATTTGGATGTGGTCGGTGACATAGGCGTGGAATATGCAAAAATGGTATGTAAATCATCTTTACGTAAATGTCATTATGGCTTGGATCCTGGATTCACAGCTAGTGATGAGTTTTTAGTCTAGAATTGAAAAACTTTTATATTAAACATGAACCTGATCAGAAAAATAATGGTAAGTACATACCAAGGTGCTGCCAAATAAAGCTAAGGACAGTATACAGCATGTAGAAATGCTGTATATTTAGATCAGCAGCTGATGATTGTCATTACCTCTTCCAGGGCTTGCCGAATGACAAGTGGCGCATCTCATTCATCAATAAGAGCTATGAACTGTGTGACACCTACCCCACTGTTTTGGCGGTGCCCTACAAAGCTACAGAGGAGGACCTCAGGAAAGTTGCCACCTTCAGGTCAAGAGGACGCATACCAGTGAGTGTGCTCATGTGCATGTAGATAGTAGGTTATTGATGGTGATCACCAGTTCCTGAGATTAGTTAGTAGTCAGTATTCCTCTTCTTTCTATCTTCTTCATCTTTCTGTACACAACAGTGCAAATATACTCAAGCTTGGTGCCAGATCTTTTGATGGTGGAGCTATAGCAGGTCTCTTCAGTTCAAAATGTTTAACATGATCTGTAGCATTTTACATGCAGAATGAATATCCTACTTGAGTTTACAATATTTGAAAACTTGAGCCCATAATTGACAAAAAGATGTCTGGCTCGAAGCAGACAGAGGATATTTGGTACATAACTTGTAGTCTGTTTCATGCATTTATCTTCAAATTTGAAATTTTAGCAATTAAAAAAATCATATTCTTCATAATGGAAAAGAATGCAACATTTATCGTAAACCTACAAACAAAATATTTAGAGGAACCACAAAACAATGAAATAGAAATATTTTCAAAGTTATTAAGTATACTGTGGATTTTTTTTTTCATATTTTATGTATTTTTTTAATTTATTGTCTTTGAGTCCTTCTATTTTGTTTTATTTCCAAAACCTTTTCTTTTGTGTAAAGTTTTAATCCTGAGTAAATCATCCCATTTCTTTTTCATTTCCCGCCTCATAAGAAATCTTGACTTCTCGTGAAAGAAAAAATCACAAAACTTTGCATAGAACAGTCCAAAGTATCAAATCAAATCTAGTGCTCATGGTAGTACCATCAGAAGCATCTAACTCTAAAATGAGTAAATATTTTTATTTTTAGTTTTTTTTGGGGGGAGGGGGAATAATGATGAAAAAGTTCCTTTCTGGCATTAACCAAATCAGACCAGTACCACTGAGTACTGAAACTTAAATAATAAATTATAGTGTCTAACGTCTTTAGGCACTGACTGATCTTAATCTCCTCTGTCGGTTTGTCATTGTCTGTCTTTCTCTCTCACTCAGGTGCTATCATGGATCCACAGGGAGAACCAGGCAGTGATCGCCCGCTGCAGCCAACCGCTTGTTGGCATGTCCGGAAAACGGAACAAGGACGACGAGCGTTACCTAGACCTGGTTAGGGAGGCAAACGGCACCTCCAAGCTCATCATCTACGATGCCCGGCCCAACGTCAACGCTGTGGCCAACAAGGTCAGAAAAGTGGAAGTACTATCGGTGGTCATGTAGAATGACAGACACGAGGGCGTAGAGCAAGTTCTAAATGACCATTTTAAGCAGTAGATGTAGGCAACATCCTTTTCATCTTCGGCTCTGTTGGCCCTCGCCTCTAACAACAATCTCAGGTAATATAACCACAATTGCACGATTGAGGCAGATTGCCATTCAGACCTGATGTTATCAAGCATCTCAAATGTATCCTCAGTGACCACTTGTGATCAGAATTGTGACCGGCCTCAGACACTTCTGAATTAGGCTACATCTTTACTTTTTTTCTTTTTTCTCTGATTTGACTCTGATTACTTACCTACCGCATTTAACTGGGGATTTTGATCACTCTAACACAACACAGGTAAATGCATTATCAAATTTCCTACTTGATTTCTTGTGTGCACATAAACGGTTTCCCTAGATTTTTTTTTTCTTTCGACAGGGCTACTACAGAAATACTAAAAGAATATTACAGTGACACAACATCCATTGAGCTTACCATGGTGGACCACATCATTGGGGAAACAGACTAAACTATGTTGTGAGATGTTAAAAGTGAAACCTAGAAGTCTTCCAACCAAAAGCGAAATGTAACTGCAAGCCTCAGATCACTAACCTGACGCACCAGATGATTTGTTACGCAGAACCGTTCGGAGAAAAACCTTTGGAAAAATCCGTCGACAAAGAATCTTGTGGTGGACTTGGCAAAAATGTAGATCTTGGATTCCTGAGTGTGTACACTCAGTCTGTCATCAATTGGATGTGTGATGAGAGACAAAACGTAAATATGTGTGTTTCAGCGCCACCATCTAGCTTGTACATAATATCAGCAAAAATATGGTTTCATAGATCATCTTTCTTGTTAATGCATTGTCTAACACATTTATTCCTCATTTATGATCATAGTTTTTTGAACATTTGCCTTTGCATTTTATGTTTTTCAGCATCTATTTACTTTGTATTTACTAATATTTATTTTTTATTCTCTTATTTCTAATCATGACTGATTCTTTCCTCCACACATTTGCCTCTGAGTACCCAATGTTTTGCAAAACTCATGATCTCATAGTAATGGCATGAGAAATTCAACAATGGATTCAGTGTTGGATTACTGTTAATTGGGGCATGAGAAATTGATTTTGGCATGTCCATTATTGAAAACATAAAGTGCAAACTTCACTATCTGCCTCAGTGTTTTGATCAGTGGTAACTTAACAATTTACTAGTTAAGATGTACCTTTTGCCTCCATGATGCACCTGTACATAGACACACTGAACATTAAATGCATTCATCTGCTGCAAGAGATTGTGCGAACAAGAATCATGGTAAGACCGAAAAAGCCTCAAGTTGATGGTTAATGGTTCTTGTTGAATGACCGAAGAAAGGAGGTCTGGTGTCAAATCTGTTGCAATTTGCTGCATTTCACAATCACAATATTTAGCCAGTTACCACCACCATTTTACCCTGACCATTTTAATCATAGTCATTTCAGCTGAGTGTCTCTCTCTTGAAACCCCTCCCTTTTACAATCTCTAAACCGCAGTCCAGCTTCTGCTCTCACGGAAACAGTCAGGATGTCAAAGTTTGGTCAATGAGATGAAAGTAGATGTCAGAGAAAATGTTGTGTCCAACAAGTCCATCTGAGTTGTTCATCCAAGAAGCTGAGGTTGCTTTCACACCCAATACTCTGTTTGCATTGTCCAGACCAACAAGTTGTTTGATACATTGGTACTTTCTTCATTTGGATTGGCTAGCTTTCATACAGATAAATAAAATTCAAATAAAATCAAAACCACAGCATGTACACCAAAGTGACATGCTTGCTTGTTAATGGTCTGAAAAGTCTCTGTAGAAGTATGTAGAAGGCTGGAGTCAGCCTACTACACCGCTTGGGGATTTCATAACTGCAGTACAGTGGTTATCTTTCTCACTTTAGATGCACTGCTCTAGAATTTGCTTGGAAAAGATCCAAGACCACCTCTTTCAAGTGTACTGATGGTGTTCTCACCTATGCAAATGAACCGCACTGAGGGGATAAACGCACCACTGTTTGATGACCTAAAAGAAGTGGAAGGGATAATGTGAGATATGTGGTAAATGTGTTGTCTTTTCAACAGGTCTGGGTTTTAAGGCTGAAAATTGGATGATTATTTAGCACTGCACTGTCCAGAATTACCTCCCAACCCCCAACTGAGTTTTGTATTCTTATCAGCTCCTTAGTCGGAAATTACTCTAGATAAGTTGGAACAGCAGCAAATATTGGCTAATTACACCACAAGGACTGAGCTTCAGTGTCTGGGTGGTCATGAAGATGGACTGACAGCATTTCTCTGGTTCCCTGTAGGCTCTTGCTAGTTGTCTCCTTGGTTGTTTTGTGGTGTCTGAAGAAGTACCAGAGGTAGAGTAAAGACAAACTAACCAGGACTGGACACAACAGCATCCTAGGTGTTGTGAAGTGTGCTCACTGCTCAAGCACAGGGGCATGTCCACTCAAAATTACTAATATTTGTGTTCAACAATTGCTTTGTGATGAATGCAAGTTTTGGCTGGCCACCTCTAGGTTTCTATGATGCTTTTCAACTATGAAGGTCGTATTATGCACATCCCTCCTCACAATTCTGATGTGACAGAAAGTGGAAATTACTACTGGCATTAGTCATACTAGTTTCCTTCAGTTTACGCTACACTAGGCTGTTTGGCTTCCCTGGGATTTGCCACAATTTTCTCTCCAACTTTTCCCAGACCTTCTCATAAAGTTCAAACAAGGTCATGGTAAACTTGGCAAATATAGAAAGTGTTGTTTTTTTGATGATTGCACTGCAGCCCTACTCTAATGTGTGCCAACACTTCCTGACATTGATTTAGAGTAGAATAGCGAGCGTCACCTTTGACCTTTAACATGTTTGCAATCCCCAGGCTACGGGAGGAGGCTATGAGGGTGATGAGTACCAGAACGCAGAACTGATTTTCCTGGACATTCACAACATCCACGTCATGAGGGAATCACTGAAGAAGCTGAAAGACATTGTCTACCCCAATGTGGAAGAATCCCATTGGCTGTCCAGCCTTGAGTCTACACACTGGCTAGAACATATCAAGGTAAGGAAGTGTTTTTATGTTGTAAATTCATATAACCATGCAGTGTCATACTTATTTCAGCATCTTGTCTCTCTGAATGCAGAGGCAATTTTAACTAATAAGCCTACAAGTGATATATCTGTTTTTCGAAGACTGTTTCATCCTAAACGCAGTATGAATGGGCAGCCTAAAAGTGTCAAACACTGTCAGAAGTCTTGTGTTAAAGTCCAGCACATCCTCCACATGATGTCCTTGTTTGTGTGTAGCTGGTGTTGTCAGGAGCAATCCAGGTAGCAGACAAGGTTTCCAGTGGGAACTCCGTGGTGGTTCACTGCAGTGACGGGTGGGACCGGACTGCCCAGCTCACCTCTTTGGCCATGCTGATGCTGGACAGTCACTACCGCACTCTCAGAGGATTCCAGGTCAGTAGCCGGACACACAAGATCACATTCTAAAACTAACAACTTAGATGATAGGTCATGTCACTCTGAATCAGGGTTTTTTTTAACTAATTGTGACCCAGAGGCCACCATCCTGGCTAAAAAGCAACCACGGGACCATTTACCTTTCAGCGAAACTTGCAAAAAGTCTTTTTCATCGGCATAATCAATTTGCTACTTTTAGTATTAGTATTTATCCAGTAAGCTAATGTTTTGGGCGCATGTGTATGTATAGGTAGGCCGGGGATGCATTAGGTGCATTCCAACATTAGCACAGCACAGGCTACCAAAGACAGGATGGGCAGTGCACTATCTGAAATTATCACCCAGAGAAGTCACATAGACATTTCTACCTTCAGATATATTTGAATTAATAGATTTTTCATAAACAAGAAGAAATAAATGGATATATGTGGAAAAAAGTGCTTCCAGCATTCAAACTCCATTATTGAATGCATGGTCAGGGACTACCTGTGGTACCTTCACAGACCACCAGGGGGCTGCAGACCACCAGTTGGTCAATTGAGGCTCCAAATGCAGTTAGGTGGTGGGTTTGCAGAGGTACAAGCTTTTTACAAAAAGAATAGGTGATGTTATCATGCAAATTATGATAACATAATTTACCCTACATACCCTACAACATACCCTAACCCTAGCAGACGCCTGTGAAAAGTTCAGACTGAACAGAGAGACAAAGAAAAAAATATTGTTGGTTTGATGATGTAACATGTGTGTTTGTGATCAGGTGCTGCTTGAGAAGGAGTGGATCAGCTTCGGGCACAAGTTCGCCTCAGTAAGGAAATAAAATTTTAAGTCGTCTCGGTTGTGTGTTTTAACATGCCAGATAAAGCATTATAAAATAATATCATAATAAAATTTTCACACATAAAATGCCTTAGTGATTTAATAAAGTGAGCTCTGTATTTGACTGTGTGTGTGTGTGTGTGTGTGTGTGTGTAGAGGATAGGTCACGGCGATAAGAACCACGCAGATCAGGACAGATCTCCCATCTTTGTTCAGTTCATCGACTGCGTATGGCAGATGACTAAACAGGTATGTTTAGGCTTTTCTTACATCTAAATCATCACCATCTTGCACTCAGTTGGGGGAGACACCTCAGTATTATTGTACAAAAAGCACCTCACCATTGTAATTCATTTAGTCTGATGACTGTCAAAAATATTATATTGTAGGCCAGATTGCACAGCAGGGACTGTGCCCATTTTTATGCCTCATTTTCTTGAGCTAAGAATACACAGTTTTTATCTTGGAGTTGATTGGACTTTAAAGTGGGAAGTATATTGGTTTTGAAGTCTTTAGAGTGTAATCCGAGCTAAATTTAAAGAAGGGTTAGAGTTATCTTTGGGTAGGGTAAGTCTTGTTCTGGCTTCCTTTCATTAGAATTGAAAGAGTAACTCTACACTAAATCATATAAGCCAGAAAACTTCTGCTGTGCTGCCCTCTAGAGCAGGGATTCTCAAAGTTTTTATGACGGAGGGCCGGTGAAGGGACCCAACATTGCATTGAGGGCCACCCAAGAAACAACAGAACTCATAATAACTCCAAAACAAATCTTTTGTTAAACCACGTTAAGCCTCTTTGAAATTGTTCAGGTTTAGTTGTGCACTCCTTGCCCATGGACTTGACATACATTTTATGACTGATGTCATGATGGGATTTTAATTAAACTCCTTGCACATGGCATTCTCCTGCTTACAGCTTAGGCACATCACTTTATCTGACCTGTGAGGTACAATGATGTAAGCCTTTCTCCAGTTTTCCTGAAACTTCCCTTTATCCTCACTGACACAGTGTTTTTTGCACAATAGCGAGTCATAAATGACTTACAGATGTCTAGTTATAGTTGGTATTAACTATATTTTCCTCTCCTCTCCTTTCAGTTTCCTACAGCCTTTGAGTTTAATGAGCGCCTCCTGCTGACCATCCTGGATCATCTCTACAGCTGCCGTTTCGGGACTTTCCTCTACAACTGTGAGAGTGCACGAGACCAGCATGTAAGACACACATACGTACACACACACGGCGTAGCACTGTGGCACCTCTCCCTGCTGCTCTACATGTGTTCTAATAATATATACACGTTGAAACCCATTCCACTGTTTCTACACCAAGTGTAGAAACACAGATCGGTGTGGAACACTTCATTTAGGGTTGGGCTGGTGTAAATTTCTCAGACCAATTTGATATCCAGCCAGTTAAAGAAGAGCCCATGAGCCTGTTTTCACCGCCACAAATAACTGAATGGTGGTTTCCTTTCTTTCTTTCTTTTTCTACCTGCCACTGCAAATATTTATTTACTGACAGGTGGCGGGTGCTTATTTGGCACCTTTTTAACAGTATCTTTCTACTCTTTATCATACACTTTCAATCTCGGTCATGCTCTCTCACACTTTCACCTTTTCTGTCCTGTAGGAGGTGCGGTTGAAGACGGTGTCTCTGTGGTCTTTGGTCAACAGTAGCAATGACATCTATCTCAATCCCTTCTACACCCCGGAGTCAGGTCGGGTTCTCTACCCTGTCGCCAGTATGCGTCACCTCGAGCTCTGGGTTTCTTACTACATCCGGTGGAACCCACGTATACGACAACAGGTAGGACTGCATGTGGGCGTGCACAATGTCATGCATGCAAGTACTTTGTCCGCCTACTAATCCATTGGAGCCAACCAAACACATTTCACACACACTCTGAAGAGTTTCTCTTTTTAGGCAGAGATACAGTTCTGCCCCAGCAAACAGTATGTGAACTGCACATTTTGTAACATTAGAGTTGATTTTATTCATTGATTAACTAAGCAGTATTGAGACTGAAACTTCTGAATGAAATGATGGTTATATTATCTATCATTTTGCTGGAGATTCTGGAACCAAGTGCAGGAGTGTGTGTTCAGTAATCTCTTAGGTATGGCAAAGTGCTTGAATGATTTTCAGGATTTGTGGACATCCTGTATTAGAGTCAGAGTATCTTTAACTGTTATCTAAACTCTGCCATGAATTTAATACAATTTTAGTATTTGAATAATTTGAGGTCTTCATTCATTTTAGTGGTCCTAGTGTACTGTTTGTGTTCATAGTGAGAATTCAGTCAACCAGCGAACCTACATTCTGAAAGTTCTATCTTTGTTTTCAGTTTCATTATTATTTAATTTAAAAATTGGTCTTGTATGAGGTTTAATTGCTGCTTTAAAAAGGTCTTAAGTCTTTTAAACCTGGGCAAATTCACTTGATTCCTTTCAAAAACATGGAAAAAGCGATTAGCAAATTTAGCAAAAGATTCCCCAAAAAAATGTGTGTAATAAAGAACATTACCATATAATGAAAAAAAAAAATCTGAATCTGAAAATGACCATGAAATTAGCAAATAATCACTAGAAAATTGGTACAAAACTGTATTTATAATCGTTAATAATTACACATTCAAAATGAAATTACCATAGGAGAGCAGGATTTTAACATAATGAGTAGATCACTGGAAAAAATTCAATGTTTTCATTAAGTTTGGAAGATTAGGTAGTAATGACAACAAGTAAAGGCGAAGAAGAAATAAGAAAGTAAATGAAAAAATAATGTATAAAATAGCAATAAAAATAAAAACCGTCGGCTTTCCCTCTGTACTGCGAGGGCTGCACGTGTGTCAGTGGAGTGATGTGTGTGTGTTTTCTCGTGTCCAGCAACAGAGTCCAGTGGAGCAGCGCTACAAGGAGCTGCTCGCCCTCAGAGACGAGTACCTGAAGAAGCTGGAGGAGCTGGAGCTCTCTGACTCGCCTTCCTCTCACCTGGCTCACAGTTCCACCAGCAACACCTCCCTGCCCGCTCCCTCCACACCCTCGCAACAATACACACACCTACAGACTCCTTTCTAAGTGTAGGCGACACACACTCACCCACACACACACACACAAAAAGGAAACAGATTTTACATACACACTTGTTCACTTGCACTTGTGCCCTTTTCACTCCTCTAATTTTTCTCTCTCACCCACCAACACAAATACACACACGCACACACACACACACACACACACACACACACACATTCACAGGAATTTTTGTACAGTCATAAATGTTGATAATAAGGAATAATAATGACATTTGATAATGAGGTAACTCGTAACACGGTAATGGCGATGATTATGCAATATATCACAGTACAGCCTTGTCAAATGACTTTTCTATACACACATCCTCTTTATACGGCGAAGCCTTAAACACATTCAGTGGCTTTCTGTTTAATACTGATCAAGGTGTTGTAGAAGTCCCACTTTTCACACTTCTTCCTGCTCACTTGCTGCACTGCTGCAGGAGTGCTGCTCAGTCCCATGAGGAACTGATTAGAAATCCTGCAGTACTAATGCAGCGGCGCTGTAGGCTTGGTTTCTATAAAGAATGCCAGTGTACGACTACAGAAAACTTCCGAAAAATCAGTAAATGTATTAGAGGTGGGAGCTTGTTAGGTGAGATTGATTGAGGTGGGCAAGGCTAGAGGAGTCTATTTAGGGTGTTGTGTTCCTGGGACAGCAAAGCTTCAATATTTCCAGCACTTCCTAAGATAAGCCAATGCTGCCCAAAGGCAAGAATATAATTCTAGGCAATAAGCATAGTAATATTTTTTAGTGAAGTGGTTTGATATCCCTCCATGTTTCAGTTCCTGTAGAGATACTGGAGGGGATATGGAGAAGTGCTGGTCACTGATCCTGGATCAGAGCTTCTACTTGTAATGCAGACCCAGGATGGAGCACCCAGCCCATTTCCAAGATAGCCTTAGCAAGTAGCTGATAATAAGCACATGGTGTGAGGGAGCAGAAATGGGGCCTCCTTACTTGGCTCCCATCTCCCCCTAAATACATTTCAGTAGATCAAGTAACTGTTTTAACAGGTGGTGCTGTCACGGAGCTGGTCTCTACAGAGCAGCGGAGCGTTCAACTCACAGGGAAAGCCATGTCTGTATTTGGCTTAAAAGGTCACATCATGTAGCCTGGTTCTAGACTTGTGGATCACACGTTCACTTTCGGAAAATTTTCAAGTGATTCAGTGGGTCTGGTGTTGCCCAAACCTGAAAACCTAACCGGGGCAGTCAGTTCCATTGCAAGCTGCATTGCAAGCTGTGCCAGATGCAGAAAGATCATCACATACTGTATAAGCTGACATGAGAAACTGGATGACAAAGTTGTAGACGCTGCTACCAACATTGTTTCAAATTAATTACAACGAAGAACACTCAGAGGAAGAGCAGCGTCGTGCACTGAAATGGGAAGATTTTTTTTGAGTTATGCCCATGTGATTTAATTATCAACTGGTATAGCTCTGTAAAGCAGCTACCGTGTTGATTGGTCAGTCGCCAGTGATTGCTTAACAGGATTCATATCCCTCCGCCTACAGAGATCAGCTAACATGGCACAGTTTCAGACTGAATAATGGAGTGGAAACAGAATGGTCATTCAGTCTGAATATCAGGCTACATGCTGTGTGTTGGAAATAGGAAAAACAAAATATTGTTTTGACAATGATGAAATTTAAGTATTTGCAGTAGCGAGCTAGCCAGATTTTGCTGACAACTCCAAAGGCCTGCATTAAACTTCTGTTTAATTAGACAAAAAATTGCACAAACCAATTCTGAAAAACACTGCTCAGTGTCAGGAAGTGATGGGATACTATACCATAACTATCCCATATTATACAATCCCAGTAACTGCTAATGCTGGGTTTAGCTGTTTTACCACCATTGCGCTATTTCTTTAATCAGTTCAGTAATCCAGTAATGAATGGTGGTTCTCCACATGATACCAGTCTGGATCACATAATCACATAAAGCAGTATTTGAAAACCTCTAGGCTTTGGCCAGAGGACTGGAGTACTTTCAGAACAGTATTGGAGTTGGACGCTGTATGTGTTGCCAGTGCAGCACAGTCCTTTAGAAAAAAATTTATTTCAAAAGATTTAAACTCCTTTCAGAACATTTAATGTTGTGGCGGGTGCAAAAGAGGCAGTCCTAAAGCAAACAAAACAAAACTGACAATTTTAAAAAATGACTGAAAGTCTCAGTTATGTTTGTTCTTGTTGACCATCACTGAAAAACAAAAGCATCTGTTTCAAGAAAAGCTACAGACATGGCCATAATAGAGTGAGAGCACTCCCGCTGCAACGCTGCTACTCTTGTGCTTCACAACCAATGGCAATCGTTAAGAAAAGTGTGCAGGATATGATGGCAGGATACATCTTGAATACCCTGATTTCTGCATTGGCTGCCACTGTAGATCCAGTCCTCCTGACACCGCAGTATCACCTTATTGTCGAAACCTTGTTCTCAGTTGGGTAATATATTATAATATGCCAGAAGTCCATTCATTTCTGATAGAAGACAGTTTTGACGTGGCAAGAACACGTCCTTTTGTGGACAATGGTTCTGTTGGCAGCAGAGTGGCAGATACACTCCTGAACTTTTGCATCTGACTTGACCTTGTTAACATAACCAGAAGTTGTTTTTTTTTTTTTTTTTTTTTAGACTGGACTTGTGAGCTACTTTTGATTTTCCTTAATACAATGAAATAGCTTTCAGTCACTCTAGATTCACCATTTTAAATTTTGAAAAAATTTTGATGACCATAACATTGCGTCACCTATGTATGATAGTCTATTACCTTGCTTTAACGAATAATATAACCTAATAGTATTGTGTGAACGAAATAAATGGCTGTCCCAGTCAAAGAGGCATTTGAGTCTAAAGGGCAAGGAAAAAACCCAAACAGCCATCAGTAAATTTTCATCCACATTGCCTGAACAAGTTCTCCAGTATTCTGACTAGATAGGGCAGCGCTGTGCTGTAAGTTGTATGTATTAAAGAGGAACTAAAACCCTAAACCCGAATCTCTGAAGCCTGATCTTTAATGGTGGAAAGTAGGGAGGTCTTTCATGCAACAGGTGGTGAGATCACCTACTTTTCTCCGTTAGAGGTCAGGCTTCACACAGATTTGGGTTTGGCGTTAAGTTCCTTTTTAAAATCACGAACGGCGTAATAAGTACTTTCCTTGGTGTGACGGGTCAGGTCTAGTTTTGTGCCTTGGTCCTTCTGAGAATCATCTTCACCACTTCAGAGGGACATTTTCTACCCCAAAAAACTGTCCTCTTTCTGTCTTGGTTCATGTTTGAGATTGACTGACTGAGATTGGCTTTGCGGTTCAGGGCTGAACAGGAAGAAGGCCTCTTATTTTGTGATTTGGAAGGATGTCATACTGTCATTTGGTGACATCAGGGTGACTCAACTGGGTGGGTTGCTAGCTTCATTATTTGAGGTTGCTGCATGCATCCTTCCAATAACTGTAGGTGTTGGGGTCAATCTAGAACAACTTCAACTCATGATGTTGAGAGCTGAGATGGGGCGGGGAAATATTAGCACTTGTTGCCTAACTGCAATGCTCTCACATCTCAAACACAAACCTGGTCTATGGAAGACACCTGGTTGGGTTAAGCCGGACAGATTAGAGGGTGAAGCCTGATTACTGTGTCAATCACTAAGAGGTGCACTGACATGGTTCAGTCTACCAAATGGATACTTTTGGCTGGGTTTTTACCACCTTGCTGGGTCAACAAATCACCCCTTTTAGTCGTGGACTATTGACGATTAGCTGTCGATGGGTCTCTATGCTAATTGCAGAAGAATCATAAAGAAGACAGTGGTATTAACAGCAATGTTTTTGTATACACGGCTTTGGCCAAACTAAATGTTAACAATATCACAAGTAGTTAATTTGAATGTTAAATTAAATTGGACAAATCATCTCTTTTGACAGCAAGATGCAGAGAAAAATGGCCCTTTGAGTTCCTGGGACTGCCCCAGACCACAACCCTTTTTGGAAAACATTTGGCCTTAATCAAAATTTTTAATTTAACAACAAATAATGACAGCAACACAAAATACTTTGTGAGTCGGAGGGGTGATTGTGTTTTTAGGGAAAAAAACAGATGAAAATCTATTTTGTTTATTTTTTATTTTGTACAAGTACCATATTGATGTAATTACCTCAATCAAAGCCTATTTTACTGTCTAAAGGTCTATTGTTGTAAGATATAATTATTTTATTTAGTGTAAAATTTGACAGTTTTATAAAGAGTAATGAGAAAATGTTTTTGTTGGTTTGAATTATTGGTATGATTTGTGGATTTCGTGCTACATTGGTTAAAATTTGGTTATCTTTTGTTTTGTTTCAGAGGCCTTTTGTTTTTCTTTCTAACCCAAAAGAAGATACAACCTTATTCATACCATTTACTTCTCACAAATCTCAGTCTGTGATCCCAGTTCACTGATGAAGCTTCAGCTTTCTGTGGCTCTGTGGTGATGATTCTGAGAACTGTTCTGCCATTTTTTACATTTTTTTTATTATTATTATTTTAATTGATTCTTTTACCTTAATGTAGGTAAACTTAGTTGTAAGGGATTTTTTTCTTTGTGTCATAGCTTAACTTTTTCACAAATGCATGTGAAATGTGTTTCAGTACATTTTTTGGCATGATAATGAAATATGCCAAAAAGTGAAATCAAAATACTTTTCAAATGTATTTCTTTCAATCATGTTATATCCTCCTCACAGTTTGTTGGATGGCTCCTATTATGTAAATAATACTGATTAAATTAATTTAAGGATTTCTCACATATCTTGTTGCCAATGTTGTGCATTATTTCATTTTTTTTTTCAGAGTTGACTTGCTTTTTAAAGTGATTCTTACTAGAAGTCATTACATCAAAACATGACCACAGATTGGAGTGTTACATAAAAGGTAGTCATAAATGACAAGACAACCATAATAGATACTGGGGCATAAAAAATTTCCACTTAGCAGCCTTAGGTTACGGATTTATCATCAGGCAACCATCATATTTTGGGTTTTATCCACATTTGTTGTGAGTTAAGTCTAAAGGGTCCCTACTTAAGTGTAATTTCACTTTCGGTAACACTATTAATAAAATTGGGGGGTTTTGTTGCCGAAGCAGTCATCTTACTACTATTAACAATAACAATGATGCAAGAAAGCAGAAACAAATATAGTTGCCAATAGTATTATAGTGAATAATAGTCACTCAACCAAACCCCAAATCCTGAACCCACAGAGAACAACAGATGGTTGCATCACCTGCCACTCGACTTTTCGCCATTAGAGGTCAGGCCTCACACAGATTTGACTTTGGGGTTTGTTCCCCTTTAAGGGATCCAAGCACTAAGAAAATTTTACCCTGATATAGCGCCCCACTAAGCTGATAATGCACCATATTAGGGCCTCAGTGAGACATGACAGACATCCATATGAAGTTTGGTGTCAATCAGACAATGGGCCCTATCTTGTGCCACCCGCTATCCGCTGCCACGACCCGCTACCCGCAAATTGCGGATTTAGGAACTTCCACTATCCCTAAACGGTATCTTGTGCCACCCGCTACCCGCTATCCGTTATGCCGACTCCGTCATTTGCGCCTGGAGGTGCGTCGTGGGCGTGTTTCATGCGCTATCCCTAAAGTTGCTATCTTGCGCACACACTTTAGGGATAGCGGATAGCGGGTGGTCCTGACCACCCGCTATCCGCTATCCCTAAAGTTTGGGCTGTTAGGAGAGCGCGCCCAGGCGGCTTCAATGCGCGCCCCGACGGAGCCTCGCCACACACACAGTCGGACTGATACCGGGACGCCGCCGGAATGGACTGAGTATATTACTCATATAGACTGTTTAGAGGAAAGACTGTTTTAATTGGACACTTACGCCAGCACGTTTTATTGTTTTATCATAAGCCAGCAGCTGTGCTGTATTTTTATTTTTAATATTTTATTTGCCCAATCTACCTTGTCAATAAATTAGTTTACACATAGTTCCACCTCTGCCTCTTGTGTGTGTGTGTGGTGTGACCCGGGGATTTTACTCAATCAGTACAACCTTGTGACACGTCCACTTGGACACATGTGGCTCCACCTCCCGAATTAACTCGCCTATAATATAATAATATAATATGTATATAAAGCCAACTTGCTTTAGCCTCAGTAGAAGCCCTGAGAAAATCTACCTCCCTCTCTCCATCGCGGGTTTAGGATTTAGGATTTAGGATAGCGCATCCTGCCCTTAAAGGCAATGGCACCTGGCACACTGATTGGTTTAACTGGCGTAACGCCCAAAACACACCTATACATAATATAGCGGGTAGCGGAGGTGTTTTGCGGATAGCAGGAGGTGCACAAGATAGCAACTTTTACGGGGGAACGCCTCTTCCTAAATCCTAAATCCGCAAATAGCGGGTTTAGGGAGTCTGGCGCAAGATAGGGCCCTTAGTGTTGTGGAGATTCAGCATCACTTCCTGTAAACCTGCAATCCAGAGGCATTTTTTCATTCGAAATGTCTGCAATATTTGTAAATGTGTTCGCTCATTTTGATAATTATTAAGCAAAAGGTCAACAGATGCAGTATATTAAGTTCTGTAGAAATGAGACTTATTGCCGATGTAGAAGTTGCTCAAGTTTTTTGCTTCACTCAAAATAGTGAAGACGATGATGTGGTGGACAAGAAAATACCCCTGTATGAAAGCTGTAGAGCAGAGATAATCAACAGGCGGCCCGTGGGCCACATGTGGCACACTGACTCTCATTTACTTTAAAGGTTGCAGTTTTCATTTTTACCACTAGGGGGAACCATGTAACTTGATGGTGCTGCCTGTAGGTCATTCTCAACCCACAGGCTTTTATGTAATGTTACTACCTACGTTTTGTCAGTGGAGGTCAGAGGTCATGACACGGGATCGCCCACCACTTTGTGACGTGCAGAGCTGAGGACGCCATGAGCAAAACAAAATTTGATAACGGAAGGTGAGTGTTTCAACATAAATGGGAGAGCGACTATGTGTTTACAGAGGTCAAACGTAGACATGTCAGTGATGAAAGAATATAACATTAACCCGCACTTAAACAGCACCCAGAGGAAAAAAAAATACAACACAAACATTTTCTTTTAATGCATCCTATTAAGTAACGCTAGTAGAGCTAGCAAAATACAAAAAGCTGTTGTCTAATGGTGAGACAGTGAATGGGTCTAACTGTGACTGTGGGTTCACTGCCTTAGGATTCACTGTGGCCCCTCATCACAACCCAAGTTGCAAATCCCTGTTGTAGAGCATGAGCTTCTGCACGATAGGAGTCCAGTACCAAGTCTGGAGCAAAGTTATCCACGTTTTAAAATTGTACATTTGAACACAGGGTGGTGCTATAGGCACAATTTGCTCTGTACATGTTTGGAATTGGCTGGAGCCAACAACGATCAAAAATAGGGTCAATAGGGTTCCAGCAGTGAGCACTTCTCATAATAAAGAAGTGGGAAGAATGCAAGAGTGTTATGTTTCAGCTAAGTGAAGCAAACACACCATTAAGGAAGATTTTTTGAGAACATTAGGCCGGTTGTCAACTGCAATAAATTTCCACTGTTCCAAAGGACTGAACATCTGGTGTGTTGCCATGGGCTGAAAGTCTGAAGTGTGTGAATCCACTAGTACCTACTCGTTGAGACGAGTAGGTACTAGTGGAAAAGCACCATTAGTGTCTTAGTAAGGTGTTGGATCACCACGGGCCAAGTCTCTGGGACTCTTCTGGAGGGATGGAGCTCCCTTCTTCCAAAAGACACTGTACACAAATGAAAACAAAATCACATCCTGGGTCCTTGACTCACCACATCTCAACCCAACTCAACACCAATGGGAGATTTTTGACTGACATGGTGGACTGCGCTCTCCATCACCATCTAACCACTAAATAAGGCAGTATCTTTTTGATCTCATGCAATTAGCCAGTCCAGTGCTGCACATGTTGCAATCCTCATGTAACAATCAGCATATTAGTTCCTCCTTGGACAGCCTCTTTCCCAGTAATCTCTCATCTGTCACCATAAATGTTTAGCAGAGATTTTCAATTTGCACAGGCAGCAGCATCACCGATTCAGAGAGTTACTCTGTGCTTCTTGTTGTGATTTGATCATCCTTACACTCCACAGCTACACAGCTGCACTGGTGAGTTCATAACTCATTCTTTTTGAGAGGGACATTCAATACAGAAAAATTGCAGCTTGCTGTTTTTGTGAATTTCTTGCATCGTGAATGTAGTTGGTGATTTGTAAAATGGGGAAAAACACTAGAGCAGTGCACTGAAGACTATGCAGAGAGGCGATGGTTAGTATTGCTACAGTATTGGTAAATAACAGTTCTCAATAACAAAATGATGCACTGAAGTAAGAGGTTTTCTGCACAAAGCATCATACTTCAGCTGTGGATTTAACTGATGGAAACGCCTCTTCAAGGAATTGTCGTCAAGAGATTTTATCATAACTTGAAGCCACAAGCTGATACTATTATCACAAGCCCTTTTTTGTGAGTGATGGATGTCCCACAATTTTGGAGTAAATAGTACTGTTTAAGCCTCAGAGTACCACAAAAAAACTTCAAAAACAATGTTGACACTCTATCACTGTTATGCATTCGAAATGCCTCATGCATTATTATAAGAGCACAGACACATAGGGTTAGAGTAGGGGAAGTAAAGAGGAACAGCATCACTTTGTAACATGTTGCTCTGTAATATTCTTCATTATTATTATTATTATTATTATTATTCCATGTCTGTACTGGAGATTTGCAGATTAACAGTGAAGTGTGTGAAACCTATGAACGGTATAGTCATTCTTATATTATCTCTCATTGGGCTAACTGCTACGCAATGAACACAGTAGTGAAATGAAAATAGATCCCATTTTTCTGGGGACCCCTTACAACCCCCTCAGGCGCCCAGGTTGAGAACCGCTGTTCTATAAAACCACTAACACTGAGAACATATAAAAGAAGCATGTTAAAAATCGATCCAAATCTTTGATGATTATCACTTGAACATCATGGTCACTGATGTCTGTTGCGTAGGGTTTGTTGGGTGTCGGTGTGATGAGGGTCTCAGGACGTCCCCCTGGTTAGTCTCTCCTCTGGGGCCCAAAGAGAGATTATTTCCCTGTTGATCAACTGTCAAAGTTTCAGGGAAGAATGACTCAGTCATTACTCAGTAGAATTCAACAGCATTCAACCACATGCCCTCATCTTTGCCAAAAGTATGAAAAATATTGTGTCATAGTTTGGCCACAGGAGAGAGACTTATCTTCCATTCACCAGACTACAGATGCTTAAACACAAGATTATCTGCGAGTTGAAGTCATGATTTGATGGTTTGTCAAGGTTTGTCTTTGCATGCAGCCTGTCTGGACTGAAATCAGGTTATAACCTTTCTGATAATAAAGAAACTAAGGGTTCTTAAACAAATGCTTAAAAAATAAAGCAAAAACAACTGACATGAATAAAAACTTGTGTCGTGTCTGGCAGCGTTCTAACTCTAGTCCACAATTTCCTTGATGACTGCTGACAGTTAACTGTCATTAAGAGTATGCCATGAGCAAAAGAAAATCACTTTTCAACAAAGCTGCACTGGTAGTTCATCACTTTTCCTTTTTGAGAGGGACATTCAATACAGAAAAATTGCAGCTTGCTGTTTCTGTGAATTTCTTGCATCATGAATATAGTTGGTGATTTGTAAAACTGGGGGGAAAACACTAAAGCAGTGCACTGAACACCATCGACCTTCCATGTCTGTACTGGAGATTGGCAGATTAACAGTGAAGTGTGTGAAACCTATGAACGGTATAGTCATTCTTATATTATCTCTCATTGGGCTAACTGCTACGCAATGAACACAGTAGTGAAATGAAAATAGATCCCATTTTTCTGGGGACCCCTTGCAACCGCCTCAGGCGCCCCTACAGGTCCCCAAACCCCAGGTTGAGAACCGCTGTTCTATAAAACCACTAACACTGAGAACATATAAAAGAAACATGTTAAAAATTGATTAACTCTAACTCTAGTCCACAATTTCCATGATGACTGCCAACAGTTATCCGTCATTAACAGGACGCCATGAGGAAAAGAAAATTTGATCATGGAAGGTGTGTGTTTCAACATAAATGGGAGAGTGACTATGTGTTTACAGAGGTCAAACATAGACATGTCAGTGATGAAAGAATATAACATTAACCCGCACTTAAACAGCACCCAGAGGAAAAAAAAAAATACAACACAAACATTTTCTTTTGATGCATCCTACTAAGTAACGCTAGTAGAGCTAGCAAAATACAAAAAGCTGTTGTCTAATGGTGAGACAGTGAATCTAAGAGTGACTGTGGGTTCACTGCCTTAGGAGTAACTGTGGCCCCTCATCACGACCCATACAAGTTGCAAATCCCTGTTGTAGAGCATGAGCTTCTGCACAATTGGACTCCAGTCCCAAGTCAAGTCTGGAGCAAAGTTATCCACGTTTTAAAATTGTACATTTGAACACAAGGTGGTGCTATAGGCACAATTTGCTCTGTGCATTTTTAGAATTGGCTTGAGTCAACAACAATCAAAAATTACGCATATGAAGTAGGGGAACCTTGAAAAAGTGGCGGAATCGGAAGAAACGTAAAAATATGAAATACCAAAACAATAGGGTTCCAGCAGTGAGCACTTCTTATAATAACGAAGTGGGAAGAATGCAGGTGTTATGTTTCAGCTAAGTGAAGCAAACACACCATTAAGGAAGATTTTTTGAGAACATTAGGCCAGTTGTCAAATGCAATAAATTTCCACTGTTCCAAAGGACTAAACGTCTGGTGTGTTGCCATGGGCTGAAAGTCTGAAGTGTGTGAATCCAGCCCAAGACTTCCTCTGCAGTGCAATTACATAGACAGGTAACAGGAAAGGAAAAAGCAACATCTTAGTGTCTTAATAAGGTGTTGGGTCACCACGGGCCAAGTCTCTGGGACTCTTCTGGAGGGATGGAGCTCCCTTCTTCCAAAAGACACTGTACACAAATGGAAAATGAAATCACATCCTAGGACCTTGACTCATCACATCTCAATCCAACTCAACACCAATGGGAGATTTTTGACTGACATGGTGGACTGCTCTCTACACCACCATCAATCCACCGAATAAGGGAGTATGTTTTTGATCTCTTGCAGTTAACCAGTCCAGTGCTACACATGTTGCAACACTCATGTACCACCCAGCATATTAGTTCCTCCTTGGACAGCCTCTTTCCCAGTAATCTGTCATCTGACACCATAAGTGTTTAGCAGAGGTTTTCGGTTTGCACAGGCAGCAGCATCACCGACTCAGAGTTACTCTGTGCTTCTTGTTGTGATTTGATCATCCTTACACTCCACAGCTTCACAGCTGCACTGGTGAGTTCATCACTCATTCTTTTTGAGAGGGACATTCAATACAGAAAAATTGCAGCTTGCTGTTTTTGTGAATTTCTTGCATTGTGAATATAGTTGGTGATTTGTTAAACTGGGGGGAAAACACTAAAGCAGTACACTGAACACTATGCAGAGAGGCGATGGTTAGTATTGCTACAGTATTGGTAATTAACAGTTCTCAATAACAAAATGATGCACTGAAGTAAGAGGTTTTCTGCACAAAGCATCATACTTCAGCTGTGGATTTAACTGATGGAAACGCCTCTTCAAGGAATTGTCCTCGAGAGATTTTATCATAAGTTGAAGTCACAAGCTGATACTATTATCACAAGCCCTTTTTTGTGAATGATGGATGTCCCACAATTTTGGAGTAAATAGTACTGTTTAAGCCTCAGAGTACCACCAAAAAACTTCAGAAACAATGTTGACACTCTATCACTGTTATGCCTTCAAAATGCCTCATGCATTATTATAAGAGCACAGACACATAGGGTTAAGGTAGGGGAAATAAAAAGGAACAGCATCACTTTGTAACATGTTGCTCTCTAATATTCTTCTTCATTATTATTATTATTATTATTATTCCATGTCTGTACTGGAGATTTGCAGATTAACAGTGAAGTGTGTGAAACCTATGAACGGTATAGTCATTCTTATATTATCTCTCATTGGGCTAACTGCTACGCAATGAACACAGTAGTGAAATTAAAATAGTTGCCATTTTTCTGGGGACCCCTTACAACCCCCTCAGGCGCCCAAGTTGAGAACCACTGTTCTATAAAACCACTAACACTGAGAACATATAAAAGAAACATGTTAAAAAATGATCCAAATCTTTGATGATTATCACTTGAACATCATGGTCACTGATGTCCGTTGCGTAGGGTTTGTTGGGTGTCGGTGTGATGAGGGTCTCAGGACGTCCCCCTGGTTAGTCTCTCCTCTGGGGCCCAAAGAGAGATTATTTCCCTGTTGATCAACTGTCAAAGTTTCAGGGAAGAATGACTCAGTCATTACTCAGTAGAATTCAACAGCATTCAACCACATGCCCTCATCTTTGCCAAAAGTATGAAAAATATTGTGACATAGTTTGGCCACAGGAGAGAGACTTATCTTCCATTCACCAGACTACAGATGATTAAACACAAGATTATCTGCTAGTTGAAGTCATGATTTGATGGTTTGTCAAGGTTTGTCTTTGCATGCAGCCTGTCTGGACTGAAATCAGGTTATAGCCTTTCTGATAATAAAGAAAGTAAGGGTTCTTAAACAAATGCCTAAAAAATAAAGCAAAGACAACTGATGTGAATAAAAACTTGTGCCGTGTCTGGCAGTGTTCTAACTCTAGTCCACAATTTCCATGATGACTGCTGACAGTTAACCGTCATTAACAGGACGCCATGAGGAAAAGAAAATTTGATCACGGAAGGTGTGTGTTTCAACATAAATGGGAGAGCGACTATGTGTTTACAGAGGTCAAACGTAGACATGTCAGTGATGAAAGAATATAACATTAACCCGCACTTAAACAGCACCCAGAGGAAAAAAAAAAAAAACAACACAAACATTTTCTTTTGATGCATCCTACTAAGTAACGCTAGTAGAGCTAGCAAAATACAAAAAGCTGTTGTCTAATGGTGAGACAGTGAATCTAAGAGTGACTGTGGGTTCACTGCCTTAGGAGTCACTGTGGCCCCTCATCACGACCCATACAAGTTGCAAATCCCTGTTGTAGAGCATGAGCTTCTGCGCAATTGGACTCCAGTCCCAAGTCTGGAGCAAAGTTATCCACGTTTTAAAATTGTACATTTGAACACAGGGTGGTGCTATAGGCACAATTTGCTCTGTACATTTTTAGAATTGGCTTGAGTCAACAACAATCAAAAATTATGCATATGAAGTAGGGGAACCTTGAAAAAGTGGCGGAATCGGAAGAAACGTAAAAATATGAAATACCAAAACAATAGGGTTCCAGCAGTGAGTACTTCTTATAATAAAGAAGTGGGAAGAATGCAGGTGTTATGTTTCAGCTAAGTGAAGCAAACACACCATTAAGGAAGATTTTTTGAGAACATTAGGCCAGTTGTCAACTGCAATGAATTTCCACTGTTCCAAAGGACTAAACGTCTGGTGTGTGTCCATGGGCTGAAAGTCTGAAGTGTGTGAATCCAGCCCAAGACTTCCTCTGCAGTGCAATTACATAGACAGGTAACAGGAAAGGAAAAAGCAACATCTTAGTGTCTTAGTAAGGTGTTGGGTCACCACGGGCCAAGTCTCTGGGACTCTTCTGGAGGGATGGAGCTCCCTTCTTCCAAAAGACACTGTACACAAATGGAAAATGAAATCACATCCTAGGACCTTGACTCATCACATCTCAATCCAACTCAACACCAATGGGAGATTTTTGACTGACATGGTGGACTGCTCTCTACACCACCATCAAACCACCGAATAAGGGAGTATGTTTTTGATCTCATGCAGTTAGCCAGTCCAGTGCTACACATGTTGCAACACTCATGTACCACCCAGCATATTAGTTCCTCCTTGGACAGCCTCTTTCCCAGTAATCTGTCATCTGACACCATAAGTGTTTAGCAGAGGTTTTCGGTTTGCACAGGCAGCAGCATCACCGACTCAGAGTTACTCTGTGCGTCTTGTTGTGATTTGATCATCCTTACACTCCACAGCTTCACAGCTGCACTGGTGAGTTCATCACTCATTCTTTTTGAGAGGGACATTCAATACAGAAAAATTGCAGCTTGCTGTTTTTGTGAATTTCTTGCATTGTGAATATAGTTGGTGATTTGTTAAACTGGGGGGAAAACACTAAAGCAGTACACTGAACACTATGCAGAGAGGCGATGGTTAGTATTGCTACAGTATTGGTAATTAACAGTTCTCAATAACAAAATGATGCACTGAAGTAAGAGGTTTTCTGCACAAAGCATCATACTTCAGCTGTGGATTTAACTGATGGAAACGCCTCTTCAAGGAGTTGTCCTCGAGAGATTTTATCACAAGTTGAAGCCACAAGCTGATACTATTATCACAAGCCCTTTTTTGTGAATGATGGATGTCCCACAATTTTGGAGTAAATAGTACTGTTTAAGCCTCAGAGTACCACCAAAAAACTTCAGAAACAATGTTGACACTCTATCACTGTTATGCCTTCAAAATGCCTCATGCATTATTATAAGAGCACAGACACATAGGGTTAGGGTAGGGGAAATAAAAAGGAACAGCATCACTTTGTAACATGTTGCGCTGTAATATTCTTTATTTTTATTTATTACTCTATAACAATAGCTCTCAACCTTTTTGGAGTCAAAGACCCCCAAACTGATGCACACCAGTGGACCGGTATTTGATAAAATGTAGCAGACTTAAATTGAATTATTCCATGTCTGTACTGGAGATTGGCAGATTAACAGTGAAGTGTGTGAAACCAATGAATGATATAGTCATTCTTATACTATCTCTCATTGGGCTAACTGCTACGCAATGAACACAGTAGTGAAATGAAAATAGATCCCATTTTTCTGGGGACCCCTTGCAACCCCCTCAGGCGCCCCTACAGGTCCCCAAACCCCAGGTTGAGAACCGCTGTTCTATAAAACCACTAACACTGAGAACATATAAAAGAAACATGTTAAAAATTGATCCAAATCTTTGATGATTATCACTTGAACATCATGGTCACTGATGTCCGTTGTGTAGGGTTTGTTGGGTGTTGGTGTGATGAGGGTCTCAGGACGTCCCCCTGGTTAGTCTCTCCTCTGGGGCCCAAAGAGAGATTATTTCCTTGTTGATCAACTGTCAAAGTTTCAGGGAAGAATGACTCAGTCATTACTCAGTAGAATTCAACAGCATTCAACCACATGCCCTCATCTTTGCCAAAAGTATGAAAAATATTGTGTCATAGTTTGGCCACAGGAGAGAGACTTATCTTCCATTCACCAGACTACAGATGCTTAAACACAAGATTATCTGCGAGTTGAAGTCATGATTTGATGGTTTGTCAAGGTTTGTCTTTGCATGCAGCCTGTCTGGACTGAAATCAGGTTTTAGCTTTCTGATAATAAAGAAACTAAGGGTTCTTAAACAAATACGCAAAAAAAAATAAAGCAAAAACAACTGACTTGGATAAAAACTTGTGCCATGTCTGGCAGCGTTCGAACTCTTGTCCATGATTTCCTTGATGACTGCCAACAGTTAACCGTCATTAAGATCTCTCCTCCGACATCCAACAGAGCCTGTTTATAACATTGTCAATTGTAATAAATAGCCTATCCCACAATTGTTGGTTTTGTCTGTATATATATGTGTGTTTGTGTCAGTCTTCTATGAGGTTACAGGTAATTTGATAAACATATATTTTTTGCTGTCTATAGATTAATCACCACCTTAATTATGGTCTCAGTCAGCAGATAATTTGAGATTAACTTTTCAGTCATTGAGCAAATCTCATGTCGTGATTACATATCATTGAGCCTTTGCTACTCTAACCATAAAACTTTACACTTAGTTTTGCAAATGATTTTCATATTCCCTTTAAAGGCACAGTCTCCCCATTTTGAAAAGGTGGAAAAACAAACAATAGCAAACTCAAGCAATCTACTTCTGTCTCTGTGGTGGCTACTGCTGCTCTGGTGTGAAGTGATACAGGAAGTGCAGAAATTTCCGGATCATTCTGGATGTTCAAGTTAACAAACTGTGTTTACTATATTTATGTCAGTTTCCGTGTCATTAAACAGGGATTTTGCAGTAAAACAAGGTTTCCAAATGTAGTAAATTTGACCCACACATTGTTGGACATCAGTGCTGTACTTCTCAGCTCACAGTGTGAGGACTGGTAGGACTGGAGAAAACAAGTAGGTCTTGTTAGATAAATAAAGACTGACCAAAGGCAGAATAAGGGTTGTAGGGGGGCCCCATGCCTGTGTTTCCCTTTGGCCCCAAAATCACAAAGTCCACCCCTGCTGATGATGATTATGTCAAATTTTATTTGCTTAAACATTTAAATCACACCAACACCCATTAATACAGCTATAGCAAAGTTCAAATTTATGTAGTTTCCCTTCACACATTTTTCCTCTCTCTCTCTCTCTGTCTCTCTCTCTCTCTCTCACACACACACACACACACACACTCACTCACTCACACACACACACACACACACACACACACACACACACACAGACAGACAGACAGACAGACAGAGACACACACACACACACACACACACACACACACACACACACACACACACACACACACACACACACACACACACACACACACACATACACTGCCAAATAAATAACTCCTCTTTTATAGAGGTAAGTCATTATCAGTGTGTGGCTTAATATATTAAATAGTCTATTGTGTGCTATACTAAGTAAATTGTGACATTAATTATGTTCCATCTATGCATCTATACAGATTTCTAGAGCCACAAGAAGAATGGAACAGGAGACAAAAATACACATTTGACAGCCATTTTTCTGTGGCTGACCCTCACCTCTCACCTCCTAGTTTAGTGTCAAAAAATGCTTTCTGGATTTGAGAAAAGGTGTTTTTTGTGTTCTTAGTTGTTTAGACTGCAGTTAGTAATGTAATGTATGTGTGAATGTATGACAATTAGGGCTGGGACTATGTACAGTTTTAACAAATTGATGTACTGGGACGAAATGATGAACAATTACTGATAATTTTTTGAATTCTTAAATGACTCAAGTCACCATTTGTGACTTCATTAGTTCAGCATTGACTAATTGGTTATCCATACCTCCATCCAAACAGCTCATCCAGTTGCATGCATGTGCTTGTGCATGCAAGCTTGATGACTGAGCATGAGAGGATTTTGTGGAAGTGGATGTTGTAGCAGGATTAGAACAAAAATCAGTGTGTTTGGGAAGCACTGGGCATATGACTGGTTTCCAAAGACTTGGATTATTTAGCATGACAGGTGTGAGCTTTTTAAATGGAACCTCTCATATTTTATTGCTGGTAAATCGTAAATTAAAAATAGGATTTTTTCTTTTTGACATGAGATGGCTGCCATTTTTGGAATACCAGTTTACTGTGAAGCCGTGTGAATAAAGCTGTGTTCATCAGGGAAGTTGAAGGCATCACACAGTGAATAGTGGATACAAAAAATATCCATTATTAGTGAAGTATCCCTTTCAGTATTGTAGCTTCCTTTTGCAATAACATTGGCTGCCAGTTACATTTTCCATGCTGTCTTGCTTTTCAAAATGCAGCCACACATAAATTGTTATGAGGTAAAAACCAGGAAAGTGTTAATCCACCTGTTATCAGTGATAAGTGGTCCCAGCCCTAATGACTATGAATAGTAATGCAGTTTTGGTAACAGCAAAAAACAAAAGCAGTGAATATCAGCCTCCTCATTATTGACTCTCTCTGCCACAGGTTGAACCCCAGTCATGGACAACAGTGACGATTTGAATGATTTCTTTGGTAATCAGTCGAACAGCAACTCCACACACCCACCCCACGTCATCGATGATTTCATTCAGTTGTGTACCAAGACTAATGTCAACCAGTTTGGAGCCAAATTCATCCCATTCTTCTACTACACAAGCTTCATCCTAAGTTACCTGGGCAACGGGCTTGTTCTCCTCATCATCTACAAATATGAGAAGCTCAACTCAGTGACAAACATCTTCCTCCTGAATTTGGTGATGTCAAACCTTCTCTTTGCCTCCAGTCTTCCCTTCTTGGCAACATACCATTCGTCTCAGTGGATCTTTGGCACTGTGATGTGTAAGCTGGTCAGCAGTGCCTACTTCATCGGCTTCTACAGTTCCATCCTCTTCCTCACGCTCATGACATTTGACCGGTATCTTGCGGTGGTGCATGCGGTGGCGGCCGCCAAGAGCAGGAAGAAGATCTATGCCATCAGTGCAGCAGTGGCAGTGTGGTGCATCAGTGTTATAGCAAGTGTCAAAGAGCTGGTTCTCCAAGAGGCGTGGAAGCATCCTAAGCACGGGCAGATGTGTGAAGAGCACGGTTACGTCGAGAGCATCATGGACCGCTGGCGCCTGGTCAGCTACTACCAACAGTTCCTGCTCTTCTTCCTCCTCCCTCTTTTTCTGGTTCTGTATTGTTACAGCAGCATCACCATCCGGATCCTGTCCACCCGGATGAAGGAGAAGTGCCGTGCCATCAAGCTCATTTTTGTCACTGTCTTCACCTTCTTTACTTGCTGGACACCCTACAACGTAGTCATCCTCCTTCGGGCCATTCAAATGTCCAATGGCAAGAATAATTACTCATGCTCAGAGTTGGAGGCTCTGGACTATGCTCTGTATGTGACGCAGAATGTGGCCTACCTGTATTGTTGCATTAGTCCTGTGTTTTACAGCTTTGTGGGTAAGAAGTTCCAGAGCCACTTCAGAGGATTGCTGATCAAGAAGATCCCCTGTCTTAGAAGACACATCAGCCTCAGTAGCCAGAGCAGCAGGACCACCTCTCAGAGAACAGAGAACACACTATATATGAGTAGGCAGCTTGCAGCATCCACTGGGTGCAAGAATGTTTAGGCCATTAAAGGAAAACAATTGAAAGTCAAATCAGGAGGAGGAGTGAAAGAGCATTTGGATACTAGTAGTTGTCATATCATGTGGTACTCTTTACAACATGGCAATATGTTTTTTTTTTTTTTTTTTTGAAGCAATTATAATTACAGCAAATTATCATATCTTTAGCATCATTTTATGCGTTCAAGCTCCTTGTTGCTTTCATCCATCAGTAATCATAGATAAACTAAATAACAAAATGGAAGAGAAGTTTATGTTTGTGGTTTGTATTTATGGTCTTATATAAGTGACCTTCATGTGATTTAAAAAAATAAATAAATAAATAAACTTAAACATGTTGTGCTTACACTGAGAAATGAGATATTCCTTTACCTTCATGAGGGAATCTTCCACCTTTTATATATTTGGAGTGGACCTTTTGTTGTTGTTGTTGTTGTTGTTGTTGTTGTTGAATAAAGCTTGGTATACATGAGTAGGTCACTGTGGGAGTCTTTTGTCTTATATCCTTTTTCAGTTCCAAATATAGCCTTTACATCTGATGAAGCCACTTGCTGGAGTTTTCCCTTGGTAATTTTAAACAAAATCTTTTTCATGTTCTTTCTCTTTCTGCTCACACACACTCACATTTACATACCTAATAACCTAAATAATAACTTCACTTAAAAAAAAAAAAATACAGATTGCTTCACATACACTAAAACACAAAGACAGAGCGATGTGAAAGTGCCTCAAGAAGCCAAAGTTAGATAAAAAGTAGCCTCAAGTGGAATGAAAGAGTCACCTGATCCTAACATACCCACATGTGGCTCAACACAAACCTTCAGAATGATGATGTTTCTGACCAACCTGTAGTTTTGTATGGACTGATTATGTTCATATACAATCACTTGAGCTTATTATGTAGTAAAAATGTCAATAATTATCAAATATGTACTCAGTTTGGTCATTTTTGGACAGTTCCCTCCAGTTCCATGTTCCATGTGTAATTTCACTTTAAGTGACACGATTAATAAAAATAGGGGATTTTGTCGCTGAAGCAGTCATCTTGCTACTATTAATAATAACAATGATGCAAGAAAGCAGAAACAAATATAGGTGTGAATAGTATTATTGCAAATAATAGTCACTCAACCAAACTCCAAATCCTGAACCCACAGAGAACAACAGATGGTTGCATCACCTGCCACTCTACTTTTCACCATTAGAGGTCAGGCCTCACACAGATTTGACTTTGGGGCTCGTTCCCCTTTAAGGGATCCAAGCACTAAGAAAATTTGACCCTGATATAGCGCCCCCGCTAGGCTGATAATGCACCAAATTAGGGCCTCAGTGAGACATGACAGACACCCATATGAAGTTTAGTGTCAATCAGACTTAGTGTTGTGGAGATCCAGAATCACTTCCTGTAAACCTGCAATCAAAATGTCTGCAATATTTGTAAATGTGTTTGCTCATTTTGATAATTATTAAGCACAAGGTCAACAGATGCAGTATATTAAGTTCTGTAGAAATGGGACTGGCTGATGTAGAAGTTGCTCAAATTTTATGCTTGTATTCAAAATAGTTAAGACAATGATGTGGTGGACATGAAAATGCACCTGTATCAAAGTTGTAGAGCAGACATTAGCAACAGGTGGCCCGTGGGCCACATGTGGCACACTGATAATTAATAATTAATTAATTTAATTAATTTAAAATTAATTTTGTGGCCTGAATTTCAAAATTTGAAGAGAAATGATTGACTCTCATTTACTTTAAAGGTTGCAGCTTTCATTTTTACCACTAGGGGGAGGCATATAAGTTGATGGTGCTGCCTGGTGCTTCTCAATCCACAGGCTTTTATGTAATGTTGCCACCTACATTTTGTCAGTGGAGGTCAGAGGTCATGACACGGGATCGCCCACCACTTTGTGACGTGCAGAGCTGAGGACGCCATGAGGAAAAGAAAATTTGATAACGGAAGGTGTGTGTTTCAATATAAATGGGAGAGCGACTATGTGTTTACAGAGGTCAAACGTAGACATGTCAGTGATTAAAGAATATAACATTAACCCACACTTAAACAGCACCCAGAGGAAAAAAAAATACAACACAAACATTTTCTTTTAATGCATCATACTAAGTAACGCTAGTAGAGCTAGCAAAATACAAAAAGCTGTTGTCTAATGGTGAGACAGTGAATCTAAGAGTGACTGTGGGTTCACTGCCTTAAGAGTCACTGTGGCCCCTCATCACGACCCATACAAGTTGCAAATCCCTGTTGTAGAGCATGAGCTTCTGCACCATAGGACTCCAGTTCCAAGTCTGGAGCAAAGTTATCCACGTTTTAAAATTGTACATTTGAACACAGGGTGGTGCTATAGGCACAATTTGCTCTGTACATGTTTGGAATTGGCTGGAGCCAACAACGATCAAAAATAGGGTCAATAGGGTTCCAGCAGTGAGCACTTCTCATAATAAAGAAGTGGGAAGAATGCAAGAGTGTTGTGTTTCAGCTAAGTGAAGCAAACACACCATTAAGGAAGATTTTTTGAGAACATTAGGCCGGTTGCCAACTGCAATAAATTTCCACTGTTCCAAAGGACTGAACATCTGGTGTGTTGCCATGGGCTGAAAGTCTGAAGTGTGTGAATCCACTAGTACCTACTTGTTGAGACGAGTAGGTACTAGTGGAAAAGCACCATTAGTGTCTTAGTAAGGTGTTGGATCACCACGGGCCAAGTCTCTGGGACTCTTCTGGAGGGATGGAGCTCCCTTCTTCCAAAAGACACTGTACACACTGACCGTTGCGTAGGGTTTGTGGGGTGTCGGTGTGATGAGGGTCTCAAGATGTCCCCCTGGTTAGTCTCTCCTCTGGGCCCAAAGAGAGATTATTTCCCTGTTGATCAACTGTCAAAGTTTCAAGCAAGAATGACTCAGTCATTACTCAACTTCAACCACATGCCCTCATCTTTGCTAAAAGTATGAAAAATATTGTGACATAGTTTGGCCACTGGAGAGAGACTTATCTTCCATTCACCAGACTACAGATGATTAAACACAAGATTATCTGCTAGTTGAAGTCATGATTTGATGGTTTGTCAAGGTTTGTCTTTGCATGCAGCGTATTTGGACTGAAATCAGGTTATAGCCTTTCTGATAATAAAGAAAGTAAGGGTTCTTAAACAAATGCCTAAAAAATAAAGCAAAAACAACTGATGTGAATAAAAACTTGTGCTGTGTCTGGCAGCGTTCTAACTCTAGTCCACAATTTCCATGATGACTGCCGACAGTTATCCGTCATTAACAGGACGCCATGAGGAAAAGAAAATTTGATCACGGAAGGTGTGTGTTTCAACATAAATGGGAGAGCGACTATGTGTTTACAGAGGTCAAACGTAGACATGTCAGTGATGAAAGAATATAACATTAACCCGCACTTAAACAGCACCCAGAGGAAAAAAAAAAGACAACACAAACATTTTCTTTTGATGCATCCTACTAAGTAACGCTAGTAGAGCTAGCAAAATACAAAAAGCTGTTGTCTAATGGTGAGACAGTGAATCTAAGAGTGACTGTGGGTTCACTGCCTTAGGAGTCACTGTGGCCCCTCATCACGACCCATACAAGTTGCAAATCCCTGTTGTAGAGCATGAGCTTCTGCGCAATTGGACTCCAGTCCCAAGTCTGGAGCAAAGTTATCCATGTTTTAAAATTGTACATTTGAACACAGGGTGGTGCTATAGGCACAATTTGCTCTGTGCATTTTTAGAATTGGCTTGAGTCAACAACGATCAAAAATTACACATGTGAAGTAGGATAACCTTGAAAAAGTGGCGGAATCAGAAGAAACGTAAAAATATGAAATACCAAAACAATAGGGTTCCAGCAGTGAGTACTTCTTATAATAACGAAGTGGGAAGAATGCAGGTGTTATGTTTCAGCTAAGTGAAGCAAACACACCATTAAGGAAGATTTTTTGAGAACATTAGGCCAGTTGTCAAATGCAATAAATTTCCACTGTTCCAAAGGACTGAACGTCTGGTGTGTGTCCATGGGCTGAAAGTCTGAAGTGTGTGAATCCAGCCCAAGACTTCCTCTGCAGTGCAATTACATAGACAGGTAACAGGAAAGGAAAAAGCAACATCTTAGTGCCTTAGTAAGGTGTTGGGTCACCACGGGCCAAGTCTCTGGGACTCTTCTGGAGGGATGGAGCTCCCTTCTTCCAAAAGACACTGTACACAAATGGAAAATGAAATCACATCCTAGGACCTTGACTCACCACATCTCAATCCAACTCAACACCAATGGGAGATTTTTGACTGACATGGTGGACTGCTCTCTACACCACCATCAAACCACCGAATAAGGGAATTTGTTTTTGATCTCTTGCAGTTAGCCAGTCCAGTGCTACACTTGTTGCAACACTCATGTACCACCCAGCATATTAGTTCCTCCTTGGACAGCCTCTTTCCCAGTAATCTGTCATCTGACACCATAAGTGTTTAGCAGAGGTTTTCGGTTAGCACAGGCAGCAGCATCACCGACTCAGAGTTACTCTGTGCTTCTTGTTGTGATTTGATCATCCTTACACTCCACAGCTACACAGCTGCACTGGTGAGTTTATCACTCATTCATTTGAGAGGGACATTCAATGCAGAAAAATTGCAGCTTGCTGTTTTTGTGAATTTCTTGCTTTCTTTCTAACAAAATGATGCACTGAAGTAAGAGGTTTTATGCACAAAGCATCATACTTCAGCTGTGGATTTAACTGATGGAAACGCCTCTTCAAGGAATTGTCCTCGAGAGATTTTATCATAAGTTGAAGTCACAAGCTGATACTATTATCACAAGCCCTTTTTTGTGAATGATGGATGTCCCACAATTTAGGAGTAAATAGTACTGTTTAAGCCTCAGAGTACCACAAAAAAAACTTCAAAAACAATGTTGACACTATCACTGTTATGCCTTCAAAATGCCTTATGCATTATTGTAAGAGCACAGACACATAGGATTAAGGTAGGGGAAATAAAAAGGAACAGCATCACTTTGTAACATGTTGCGCTGTAATATTCTTTATTTTTATTTATTACTCTATAACAGTAGCTCTCAACCTTTTTGGAGTCAAAGACCCCCAAACTGATGCACACCAGTGGACCGGTATTTGATAAAATGTAGCAGACTTAAATTGAATTATTCCATGTCTGTACTGGAGATTGGCAGATTAACAGTGAAGTGTGTGAAACCTATGAACGATATAGTCATTCTTATATTATCTCTCATTGGGCTAACTGCTACGCAATGAACACAGTAGTGAAATGAAAATAGATCCCATTTTTCTGGGGACCCCTTGCAACCCCCTCAGGCGCCCCTACAGGTCCCCAAACCCCAGGTTGAGAACCGCTGTTCTATAAAACCACTAACACTGAGAACATATAAAAGAAACATGTTAAAAATTGATCCAAATCTTTGATGATTATCACTTGAACATCATGGTCACTGATGTCCGTTGAGTAGGGTTTGTTGGGTGTCGAGAGGATCTCAAGACGTCCCCCTGGTTAGTCTCTCCTCTGGGGCCCAAAGAGAGATTATTTCCCTGTTGATCAACTGTCAAAGTTTCAGGGAAGAATGACTCAGTCATTACTCAGTAGAATTCAACAGCATTCAACCACATGCCCTCATCTTTGCCAAAAGTATGAAAAATATTGTGACATAGTTTGGCCACAGGAGAGAGACTTATCTTCCATTCACCAGACTACAGATGCTTAAACACAAGATTATCTGCTAGTTGAAGTCATGATTTGATGGTTTGTCAAGGTTTGTCTTTGCATGCATCATGTCTGGACTGAAATCAGGTTGTATCCTTTCTGATAATAAAGAAACTAAGGGTTCTTAAACAAATACGTAAAAAAAAAATAAAGCAAAAACAACTGACTTGGATAAAAACTTGCCGTGCCGTGTCTGGCAGCGATCGAACTCTTGTCCATGATTTCCATGATGACTGCCGACAGTTAACCGTCATTAAGATCTCTCCTCCGACATCCAACAGAGCCTGTTTATAACATTGTCAATTGTAATAAATAGCCTATCACACAATTGTTGGTTTTGTCTGTATATATATGTGTGTTTGTGTCAGTCTTCTATGAGGTTAAAGGTAATTTGATAAACATATATTTTTTGCTGTCTATAGATTAATCACCACCTTAATTATGGTCTCAGTCAGCAGATAATTTGAGATTAACTTTTCAGTCATTGAGCAAATCTGATGTCATGATTACATATCATTGAGCCTTTGCTACTCTAACCATACAACTTTACACTTAGTTTTGCAAATGATTTTCATATTCCCTTTAAAGGCACAGTCCCCCCATTTTGAAAATGTGGAAAAACAAACAATAGCAAACTCAAGCAATCTACTTCTGTCTCTGTGGTGGCTACTGCTGCTCTGGTGTGAAGTGATACAGGAAGTGCAGAAATTTCCGGATCATTCTGGATGTTCAAGTAAACAAACTGTGTTTACTATATTTATGACAGTTTCCGTGTCATTAAACAGGGATTTTGCAGTAAACAAGGTTTCCAAATGTAGTAAATCTGACCCACACATTGTGGGACATCAGTGCTGTACTTCTCAGCTCACAGTGTGAGGACTGGTAGGACTGGAGAAAACAAGTAGGTCTTGTTAGATAAATAAAGACTGACCAAAGGCAGGACAAGGGTTGTGGGGGGCCCCATGCCTGTGTTCCCCTTTGGACTCAAAATCACAAAGTCCACCCCTGCTGATGTTGATGATGTCAAATTTTATTTGCTTAAACAATTAAATCACACCAACACCCATTAATACAGCTATACCAAAGTTCAAATTTATGTAGTTTCCCTTCACACATTTTTCCTCTCTCTCTCTCTCTCTCTCTCTCTCTCTCACACACACACACACACACACACACACACACACACACTCACTCACTCACTCACACACACACACACACACACACACACACACACACACACACACACACATACACACACACACACACACAAATATACACTGCCAAATAAATAACTCCTCTTTTATAGAGGTAAGTCATTATCAGTGTGTGGCTTAATATATTAAATAGTCTATTGTGTGCTATACTAAGTAAATTGTGACATTAATTATGTTCATGATGGCCATCTATGCATCTATACAGATTTCTAGAGCCACAAGAAGAATGGAACAGGAGACAAAAATACACATTTGACAGCCATTTTTCTGTGGCTGACCCTCACCTCTCACCTCCTAGTTTAGTGTCAAAAAATGCTTTCAGGATTTGAGAAAAGGTGTTTTGTGTTCTCAGTTGTTTAGACTGTATTTAGTAATGTAATGTATGTGTGAATGTATGACAATTAGGGCTGGGACTATGTACAGTTTTAACAAATTGATGTACTGGGACAAAATTATGAACAATTACTGATAATTTTTTGAATTCTTAAATGACTCAAGTCACCATTTGTGACTTCATTAGTTCAGCATTGACTGATTGGTTATCCATACCTCTGTCCAAGCAGCTCATCCAGTTGCATGCATGTGCTTGTGCATGCAAGCTTGATGACTGAGCATGAGAGGATTTTGTAGAAGTGGATGTTGTAGCAGGATCTGAGCAAAAATCAGTGTGTTTGGGAAGCACTGGGCATATGACTGGTTTCCAAAGACTTGGATTATTTAGCATGACAAGTGTGAGCTTTTTAAATGGAACCTCTCATATTTTATTGCTGGTAAATCGTAAATTAAAAATAGGATTTTTTTCTATTTGATAAGAGATGGCTGCCATTTTTGGAATACAAGTTTACTTTGAAGCCGTGTGAATAAAGTTGTGTTCATCAGGGAAGTCGAAGGCATCACACAGTGAATAGTGGATACAAAAAATATCCATTATTGGTGAAGTATCCCTTTCAGTATTGTAGCTTCCTTTTGCAATAACATTGGCTGCAAGTTTTCCATGCTGTCTTGCTTTTCAAAATGCAGCCACACATAAATTGTTACGAGGTAAAAACCAGGAAAGTGTTAATCCACCTGTTATAAGTAATAAGTGGTCCCAGCCCTAATGACTATAAATAGTAATGCAGTTTTGGTAACAGCAAAAAACAAAAGCAGTGAATATCAGCCTCCTCATTATTGACTCTCTCTGCCACAGGTTGAACACCAGTCATGAACTACAGCGATTATTTGAATGACTTCTTTGATGATCAGTCGAACAGCAACTCCACACTCCCACCCTACGTCAGCGATGATTTAATTCCGTTGTGTCCCAAGACTAATGTCAACCAGTTTGGAGCCAAATTCATCCCATTCTTCTACTACACAAGCTTCATCCTAAGTTACCTGGGCAACGGGCTTGTTCTCCTCATCATCTACAAATATGAGAAGCTCAACTCAGTGACAAACATCTTCCTCCTGAATTTGGTGATGTCAAACCTTCTCTTTGCCTCCAGTCTTCCCTTCTTGGCAACATACCATTCGTCTGAGTGGATCTTTGGGATGGTGATGTGTAAGCTGGTCAGCAGTGCCTACTTCATCGGCTTCTACAGTTCCATCCTCTTCCTCACGCTCATGACATTTGACCGGTATCTTGCGGTGGTGCATGCGGTGGCGGCTGCTAAGAGCAGGAAGAAGATCTATGCCATTGGTGCAGCGGTGGCAGTGTGGTGCATCAGTGTTATAGCAAGTGTCAAAGAGCTGGTTCTCCAAAACGTGTGGGAGCATCATGAGCACGGGTGGATGTGTGAAGAGGAAGGTTACGACAAGAGCATCATGGACCGCTGGCGCCTGGTCAGCTACTACCAACAGTTCCTGCTCTTCTTCCTCCTCCCTCTTTTTCTGGTTCTGTATTGTTACAGCAGCATCACCATCCGGATCCTGTCCACCCGGATGAAGGAGAAGTGCCGCGCCATCAAGCTCATTTTTGTCATCGTCTTCACCTTCTTTACTTGCTGGACACCCTACAACGTAGTCATCCTCCTTCGGGCCATTCAAATGTCCAATGGCAAGAATAATTACTCATGCTCAGAGTTGGAGGCTCTGGACTATGCTCTGTATGTGACGCAGAATGTGGCCTACCTGTATTGTTGCATTAGTCCTGTGTTTTACACCTTTGTGGGTAAGAAGTTCCAGAGCCACTTCAGGAGATTGCTGGTCAAGAAGATCCCCTGTCTTAGAAGACACATCAGCCTCAGTAGCCAGAGCAGCAGGACCACCTCTCAGAGAACAGAGAACACACTATATATGAGTAGGCAGCTTGCAGCATCCACTGGGTGCAAGAATGTTTAGGCCATTAAAGGAAAACAATTGAAAGTCAAATCAGGAGGAGGAGTGAAAGAGCATTTGGATACTAGTAGTTGTGATATCATGTGGTACTCTTTACAACATGGCAATATGTTTTTTTTTGGTTTTTTTTTTTCTTTTTTTTTGGAAGCAATTATAATTCCAGCAAATTATCATATCTTTAGCATCATTTTATGCGTTCAAGCTCCTTGTTGCTTTCATCCATCAGTAATCATAGATAAACTAAATAACAAAATGGAAGAGAAGTTTATGTTTGTGATTTGTATTTATGGTCTTATATAAGTGACCTTCATGTGATTTAAAAAAAAAAAAACAATTTAAAAAAATAAATAAATAAACTTAAACATGTTGTGCTTACACTGAGAAATGAGATATTCCTTTACCTTCATGAGGGAATCTTCCACTGTTTATATATTTGGAGTGGACCTTTTGTTCCTGTTTACTGAATAAAGCCCAGTATACATGTGTAGGTCACTGTGGGAGTCTTTTGTCTTATGTCCTTTTTCAGTTCCAAATATAGCCTTTGCATCTGATGAAGCCACTTGCTGGAGTTTTCCCTTGGTAATTTTAAACAAAACCATTTTCAAAACCTTTTTCAGTGCGGCGCTTTCTACATTGGCCGTACTAAGCGGAGGATGAAAGACTGGCTCGCGGAACACAAATATGCAATCAGAACGAAGAATCCAAATTATCCCATGGCGGAACACTACAGGTCAGCTGGACATACAAACATTGACAATCTGAGGATCATGATGCTCGAAGTCGTCCCCAGGAACCACAGAGGGCGTGATAGACTCAAACGTCTGCTCCAAAGGGAGACCTTTTGGATCAGCACACTCAAGGCCACCTCCCCCCCAGGCCTCAGTGAGGATATAGACTTCACCCCCTTCCCGTCCCCTACCAAGACACTTCCAGTGCCACATTCCACCCATACTCAGACTCACCTGTAGGTGTTTTTTTTTTTTTTGTTTTCCCCCTTTTTTTCCTTTTTTCCTCTTCTGGTGTGAAGAACCATTGATTCCCTTTGGAACCACTAGTGGGCAGTGCAACCCTTCGGTTTAAGGTCACCATGGCTTCTCTTTTTATGGTTTACTTGTACTGATGCTTTATTCAAGGTTGGCCAACCTTTCTTAGCCTTGTACGTAATCTCTCTATGATCATGTGCTTTCATGTTTTAAAAGTGGCTTGTGATATTTTCTTTTAAGTATTTGCTCAGGCATTGTTGTCCATTTGCTGTTTCAAAATGCTTGGTATTATTTATGTGTATGAACTACTGTTTGTGGTCATTTAAGACATGGTCATGTGACCACTCCTCACCTTTTAAATACACACCTGTGTACTCATGTTCACACCCCTGATGAAAATGTAATCATGGAAACGCGTCGGGTCTCCTAGATCGAATAAAGGTTTTTAATATTCACACTCCAGAGTGCCTCGGGACCTCCCTTCATGACTGCAGCACATAATTCAGCAAGACCGTCAGTTTCCTCTTAACTGGTTTCAAAACCTTTTTCACTTTCTTTCTCTTTCTGCTCACACATGCTCACATTTAAATACCTTATAACTTAAATAATAACTTCACTTAAAAAAAACAAAACAGATTGCTTTAAATACACTAAAACACAAAGACAGAGCAATGTGAAAGTGCCTCAAGAAACCAAAGTTAGATAAAAAGTAGCCTCAAGTGGAATTCCCTCCAGTTCCGTGTGGAGGCCCCATGTCTCCTTAAGGCAGAATATTTCTCCTTGGAGATTTTCAAGATCAAGGCAGTGAAGTAACTGGTCAAGACTGTTAACCCAGTTTACCAGAATATTTCCAGATATTACATGTTTTGCCTGTATTAAACAACAAATAATAACCATCTTATGAGTTCCATGGCTTACAGTTTGCTGGAAAGAGTCCAAAAATGCACAGTTTGGGCCAAATGGGTAATTTTACATTGATGTCCAGAACCTCTGTCCAGAAACTTTTACCCCATACACAGTGAAATAAAGTGATCCTCTGTGTTCCTCATGGTCTTACAGAATTCTTGAGGAAGAGGATATTAGACACAGATAAATAGACTTTTTAACTAGAGAAATCATCACATTAAAAACAACTGTTGTTGTTGTTTTCTTTTTGTTGATGGTGAGTTATTGTGTGTTTTTTTCTTACTCTTTTGTATTTTCTATATGTAAGGACTGTTAAATGACTGACCATTCATTTATTTTATTGCTTTATTGCTTTATTTATTTATTTTTTGAGAAAAGGGCTGGTAATATAAGACTTTCTTCTTCCTGCCCCTTTTCAAAAACAAATGTAACAAACTTGTGATTGATTATGAACTATTGTTTCCATGATATGGAATAAAAAATGAAATGAAATGAAAAAAAAAAAAAAAAAAACATTTACGGTACGGTAGTACGGTATTATAGTGTTCTGACAAACAGTCTAATATCATCAGCATACAGCTCGAGTTTAGACTCAAAGTTATTTATCTTGATGCCTACTAAATTCTGATTATTCCTGACTGCAATAGCTAAAGGCTCTATTAGTAGTGCAAACAGCAGTGGTGACAAAGGGCATCCTTGCCATGTGCCTCTGAAGAAGCTGAAAGGTTTAGATACTACAGTATATTGTTTTTCAGTATCAATGCCACTGGATTGTGATATAGATATTTTTATCCACTTGCAGAGAGAGAGCATTTTGAAAAGATGGCAATGTTCAGTCCTATCACAGCAAAATCACTGGAGTTAAAATCCTGGTGTTAGACCATTTTAGAGTGAAGTGTTGAGGTTGTGGTGTTGATTCTGATACAATGAACTCTGTGCTAGTGAGAAAACACATCAATGTGGACATAACAGTACAGAATTAACAGTATCCAACACCTGCGGGTGTGGTTTTCACACCCGCAGAGCTGAGAGGCTGCAGGTTTTCTTTCAAACCAAAAACTCCACCAGGTGATTTCACTGATTAGTCCCTGCTCTCTGCTTGAAGGTGAGGTAATCAATGAAATCAGCTGCAGCCTCTCAGCTCTCCATGGAACATGGTTGCCCACCCCTGCTCTGTTGAGGATCAGAATGTTACTATGGTCTGATTCAATTTTCTACAATTTCTATGATTACTCATGTCTTTTAATTCAAATCTTAAGATAACACTGACACACGTCACTCTTTTGCTTATGCAATTAATGTTGTCTGTTTTAATTTGTAGCACTAGCAATCAGCAGGACCTTAAAAGCCCCAACATATGTTCTCAGCCTTCAGGTAAGTGAAGTTGGAGTGAAAATTTAAGGTTAAAAGTTTCTACAATGATGTCTGATTAATTGTTCAAATAAGAACATGAATGTAATCAATCAAAACTATTCAGCAATGTATGTATGTATGTATGTATGTACGTAAAAAGATTTTTTTTAAAAATGACGGCTGAAGGACTGGTTAAAAAAAATTGTAATTTTTCTGCAGGATCACGTTGAAGATTGCAAGATTGAAGATCAAATTACAAGCTGCTGATTATGAAGAATTCATTTCTGAAGGTAATTGTCCCGACTTGTGTATGACTAACCAGTAATTTCAACTGACTGGACTTTTTTTTGATTAAACAAATAACCATGTGGTATTTTAACTCATTTAGTGAGAGGGAAGTTCTCCATCCTTGTGGAGAAGATTTATGTGGAAGATGATTCGGGAACCGAGGTGGATGAATCTGTGTTGAATTTGTTGAACATTTCCATGCCTTTCATGTTGCTGACATGGTGCATAATGTTTCAGTTGTTAGACCTGATGACCTGAGATACTATAAACCCTTCGATATTCAAATGTCTTACGATGCAGATTCTAACTATTGTTGTGCCACACAGTTGCATTATTTAAGTTATGTAATTATTTTTCATCTGTAATTTTCCTTGTTAATGGAAAATAAATATTTTTGATACAATCATTTTTGGAGTGATTATTTCATGTACATTTTAACTGTAAATACCAGTGGTCCATATGCTGTATCAGCAGCACAGTAAATACTAGTTAAGTATACATTTTACATCAGTGTTGCTGGTCATAACATAACTGGTCAATAACATAGTGTTGATTAAAATGAACTGGTGTTAATATTTTCCACTTGGTTTGAAGCAACACTGCTGCAGTGCCAATTAATTAAAATGTATCTACATTGGTCGCAGTTTTACAGTATCAGAGTGTGAAGTAACACCATTGGAGTGTTAGTTAATGTAAATTTATCCACACTGGAGTCCAAATGTTACACTGTAAGATTTTGCAGGAACACTACTGTAGTGTGAATTAATGTAAAGTTACCCATATTGGTGTCAACATGTTACACTATAAGAGTTTGGAGTAACACTATTGTAGTGTGAATTAATGTACACTTATCTATATTGGTGTCAATATTGTACACTGTTAGAGTGTTTAAAGTAACACTGTTGTTGATCTACTTCATTTAAATGGATCCATTTGGGTGTTAGTGTTTTACACCATCAGAGTTTGTTAAGTAACACTGTGACAGTGTTAATAATCTCAACACTATTGAATGTGTTAATTTAACTCTGGACAAGTGGTTCCCATTTAAACACTTGGTCAGTGTTCATTTTAACTCTGGGCGAGTTGAATTAGCGATTTCAAATTTGCTGTGCACTATCCAATATCATGAGTAGTTTTTCATGGAGGACCTGGAAACAAAAGCCATTCACACAGCACCCACCCACTGCAAGCCCACACTCTGGAGAAGATACGTCGATGACATCCTGGAGTGAATAAAATAAAAACCGGACACACACAAGAACTGGCAGACCATCTGAACACCATGGATAACACCGGAAACATACAGTTAACACACGAAGAGGAAATAAACCGCACCATATCTTTCCTGGACATGAACATCCAGCACAGAGAAGATGGCAGCATCAAGATCACAGTTTACAGAAAACCCCCACACACAGACCAGTACCTCCTCTGGACATCAGAGCATCCCACAGCGCACAAACTGTCAGTCATCAGAACACTCTATGAACGGACCACTATCATAACTGAAGAGAAAGACAGACAGGAGGAGGAAAAGCACATACAGCACACACTTACACTCTGCCAATATCCCAGATGGGCCATAAACAAAGGTAAACAGCAAGTCAAAAACAAAGAGAAGAAGAAAAAAGACAGGAAAACAAAACACACACAAAAGACCGACAACAAATTCAAAGACATCATAACCATGCCATAACAGAGCCAATACAATGGGTCATGAAGAAACATCACATAAACACAGCAGTAAAACCACAAACAAAACTCCGTCAGCTGTTGGTACACCCAAAAGACAAAATAGCACAGGACCATAAATGCAACGTCATATACAAAATACCATGCAAATCATGCAATTAAACATACATCGGGGAAACGGGAAGAGCATTCAACACCAGGAAAAAAGAACATCAGAAAGAATACGAGAAAGAGACAACAGGACGATTCACATGGACTCAGAAAGACAAAGCAGAACAGGAAAATCTCAAATCAACCATCACAGATCACTGCAGAAGAAATAATCACATCATGGACTGGGACAAGGGTAAAATCATTACATCTGAATCCAACAAATTCAAATGTTGGATAAAAGAGGCTATAGAGATCAGGAAGCGGGCAAGCGGCACCATCAACCAGGACGAGGGGGTGTACACCCTCTCACACACCTGTTCCAAAGACCATCTAAGGCGAGGGGGGCATATCTTAACAGAAGACAAAATGAACTTAATCAATTTGAAACTTTTGGACCTGACTGTAGATATGGCGGCTCGTTCGTGACATGCAATAATCAGCTAATCAAATCAACTGACAGAGCCAAAATCAATTAAGAATGAATAAAGAAATATGAATTGAAATATTGATTGATGAATGATGAATTAGTTCATTAATTTCCAAAATTGCTTATGCTAATTAGGGTCACTGGGCTGCTGGAGCCTATCCCAGCGCTCACTGGGCGGAATGCGGGGAAACACCCTGGAGAATTGGCCTGCCCATTGCAGGGAAGACACACACATTCATACCCAGGTATCTCCAATTCACCTGACTTACATGTCTTTGGATCGTGGGGGGAAACCCAGGCAGGCACGGGGAGAACATGCAAACTGCACCCAGAAAGGACCCTGGCTGACCAGCCGGGAATCAAACCTAAGACCTTCTTGCTGTGAGGTGACAGCACTAACCACTAGGCTGCTGTGCCACCCCATTCATAAAAATTATAATAAAATTGGAATTCTTTTTACTGATGTTGAGTGGCGGTTCTCACAGTCTTGACTGTGGCTGATGATGCCATGTGGACCAGTGACAGAAACAGAAAAAGCAATTGACAAATAAAAAAAAAAAATATCAATAAAAAAATACTGACAAATCAAAAATGTAATAATCAGTCTCTTAGTTATAACATTAATATATTGTTTTATCCATTTATCTGTCCATTTGTTCATTTCTTTATTGATGCTTTATTTGAATATTGATTTGTCAGTTGATTTATCTATTGATCAGTTGATTACTGCATGTCACAAATGACCCCCCATATAATACTGCTGATGTTGCAACACTCATGTAACACTCAGCATATCAGTTCCTCCTTGGACAGCCTCTTCCCCAGTAATCTCACATCTGTCACCAGAAACGGTTAGCAGAGCAGAGGCAGCAGCATCACAGACTCAAAGTTTTACTCAGTGCTTCTTGTGATTTGATCATCCTTACACTCCACAGCTACAAAGCTGCACTGGTGAGTTCATCACTTATTCTTTCTGAGAGGGACATTCAATGCAGAAAACATTTTTGCTCAGTGTTTCTGTGAATTTCCTGCATCATGAATATAGTTGGTGATTTGTAAAACGGGGAAAAACACTAAAGCAGTGCACTGAACACTATGCAGAGAGGTGATGGTTAGTATTGCTACAGTATTAGTAATTAACAGTTTTCAATAACAAAATGAAGTAAGAGGTTTTATGCACAAAGCATCATACTTCAGCTGTGGATTTAACTGAGAAGCAGCAAAGCAATGCACTGAACACTATGTAGTAAGGCAGTGGTTAGTATTGCTACAGTACTGGCTATCAGTAGGTCTCAGTCACAAGTTCAACAAGTTTAACATACTATTATCATGATCCCTTACAAAAAAAAAAAAAAAAAAAATCAATCAAAAACACTATATGGCACCATATCAACTAATGTAAAGCTGACAGACAGAAAGTTGTGCAGCCATCAGTAACGTTTTTTATGATTACACTTACTGTGCATTGTAAAGGCACTCATAAGGAACTGTTGTGCACTCAAAATGCCTTATAAGCATTCTTACAAGAGCACTTACACATAGAGGCTGAAAAAGCAGAACAGCATCACTTTGAAATTTATGGTGTAAGTTTAGTTGAATTAGAAAGGTACTGATTTAGACTTAAATTTAGAATTACTTGTTTTGCTTGCATAGGCTTCCTCTAGTTTCCCCTTCCACTTACGAGTTGTGTGTGCCCAACAACAAAATTAGAACTATTCAAATTATTTCCAGGAGAACTGGTGCATAATGCTCTACCAGCAACACTGTATAATGAACCATTTTTTGTTATTCTTTTTTCATTACTCTATAAAGCATTCATTATTGTCAGTGTGTGAGTGGGCTAGCTCTTGCTTTGGCAAGGCTTTTGTTGGGTGTCAGTGTAATGAGGGTCTCAGGAGGTTTCATAACCCAATAAAATCTGCCACATGAAAGACTTCTGATTAATTGTAATTAAAAAGAGTCTCAGTCCTGTCTCTCAGCCATATTATTTTGGTTGCGAGACAGGGCTGAGAGTCTGCAGGTTTTCATTCCAACCAAACACTACACCGGGTGATTTCACTGATCAGTTTCTTGTCTCTCCTTTGAGGTGAGGTAATCCATGAAAACACCTGGGGTAGTTTTTGGTTGGAACACTCTAAAAACTGCTGGGTTGTTTCAGTAACCCAAATGCTGGGTTCAGGCAGCTGGGTCATGGGTTGGGTGACTTTGACTAAACTTTGGGTTAAAAATGGTGACCCAACGCAATGGGTTGGAGATGCTTGCAGCCAGCCAGCCTTTTTTGAGCAAAGGATGACACAACTTGACCAAGCAGCACGCAGCAGCATTGCTCCGGGTCCGGGATGTAACTTAAAATGGTAAGATAGTGAAACTACAACTAATTTATTTTACTGTCAAAGTGAGCTAAAAAAAAAAAAAAAAAAAAATCTACCAAACAAACAAACATTTTGTCTGTCTATGCTGTGGATGCACAGCCCCCTAGGCTAGACTACTAGGTTTGATGGTTAAAGTGTTTATTATGTGAGCTAAACAGGCTCTGAAGATTTCAGCTACCTCTGGCTCAATGGTTCAAGTTTTCATGATTTTAAAGTGGAAAAAATAATTAGTCCATGAACGTTACTGAAAACTTTTTTTTTTTTTTTTTTTTTTTTTAATTTGCAATGTACAATTGTTTGCCAAAAGAAAGTTTGGTATGAGGATTGTTAATGTGAAATGAGGGTGGTGTAGTGGTTAGCACTGTGGCCTCACAGTGAGAAGGTTCTGGGTTCGATTCCCACCCAAGGTCCTTTCTGTGTGGAGTTTGCATGTTCTCCCCGTGTTTGCGTGGGTTTCCTCCAGGCACTCCGGTTTCCTCCCGCCGTCCAAAGACATGCAGGTTAGGTGAATTGGAGAAGCTAAGTTGGTCCTAGGTATGACTGTGTGTGTGAATGTGAAAACAAGTCATTTTAACCTAAATAATACCGATAACCCAGAATTTGGGTTGTATTTTTCAACCCACTTTTTGGTAAGTTTAACCAATCAATATAGTCATTTCTACCCATTTTTTGGGTAGAAAACATAACCCAACATGCTGGGTCAGACCAATAACCCAGCTGTGCTGTGTTAAAACAACCCAGTGCTGGGTCGGTCCCTTTTTGACCCAGCACTGTGTAACCTATATGAATAGCAAATTATAAAAATGTGTTATATAAAGTAAATTTAAATAACAGTTGGACTAGAAATCAGAAGAGGGTTCGGCTCAGGGAGGAAATGAACAGTACTGAATCACACAAGATGCAATTTGGTGAAGAATGGTACCATGTATTGACAACAAAAAAATAAAAAAAATATGCAACAACTGTTACATTGGGAGAATGGCCATTAAGCAAAACAAAACAAAACAATTCTAAATAAATTCACAGTTCACAACTTAATTCTTCAATTCTTTTTTTCCACAATTCATTTCATAGCACAAGCGGAATAACACACTCAACTCTTACTGCCAGTTAAGGCAGCTGTCCATATAAGTGCATAGTCCGAAGTCCGTGAAGGTTATTTGTTGTGGTTTTAGTTATCAACCAGAGTTCCTTTAGAAAAAGAATAGAGTCCTCCAAAAGAAAAGTCCTTCCCAAAAGAGAAAAAAAAACACTGGCTGCAAGGAGCCTCCTACCAGGACCGGCAGGAGAGAAGTAGAAGCTTGGCTATGAAGTCAACAGTCCTGGTAGCTCGCCATCAACCTGGCCTGTGTATAGGACAGGATCCTGGGTTCATTATTGTGCACACAGTTCATTATATTCTCATGTTAACAAGCATTCAACACAGAGTACACTTCCACTAAAGTGTAAAATAAATAATAAATAAAGTAAATAACAATTAAGAAAAATAAAGTAATTCAATAAATTCAGTTCATATAAGCTAGCCGCGCTAGCCGCTATGGCACTCATAACAACTAGGCTAACCACGCTAGCCGCTATAGCCATGCTAGCCGCATCGTGTTAGCCACGCTAACCGCGAAGCTAACAGAGACAATTATTCAAACACTCACCAGCTTTTCTGGCCAATTCGCTATGAACGACCAAACACACTCGCTCTCGGCGGACCGGACACACTCGCTGTCGGCGGGCCAACTCACTCGCTCTCGGTGGACCGGACACACTCGCTGTCGGCGGACCAAACTCATTCGCTCTCGGTGGACCGGACACACTCGCTCTCGGCGGACCAAACACACTCGCTCTCGGTGGACCAAACACACTCGCTCTCGGCGGACCGGACACAAGGCTCCTGCAGCAACTCGGCACACCTGTGGCTTAGCAAAAAACCCACTATGCCACTTCCGCACACACCTTTATGCGGCGCTGACTGGCAGCACATCAGTCACGTGACGCATGCGACTGACTGCAATTTGCATCTGGGTTACACCCTCCCCCCTTTAAATCATGCACGTCTCGGTGCATGCTACACAATATGAACACGAGGTGCCGGTGAAAGAGTTGCTGCAGAGGGTAACTGCAAAGCATCAGTACAGACATTAGCTAAATTTTGGAAAAGAGCCTGAACGACAGAAATAAGCGGATTACCCAGAGCAGAATACTGAAGTCGCGTAGGTGGCTGTCGTTGTCGTGTGGAACGTCTAAGAGTGTCAACATGAGGTTCCACAGTGTTACTACCTTTTGCATCATGAGACTGATTAGCAGATTCGGTAATTGATTCGACTGGACTAGTTGGTTCAATAGCTGTCTCATGATGATGAGTGGATGTCTCAAATTGGCCACTCTGGTGCTCTTGGGTCTCAGGTTCCTCCTGTTGAGGCGCAACGTCAGGTTCAGGTGATTCCTCTCTTCCCTCTCTTTCAGTCGTCCCATCCACATGGGATTCAAAGGGTGGCTCTGGTTCAGATGCCAAAGAATCCTCCTCCACTGCAGGTGAGCGGTTATTCAGAGAATCAGGAATTGCAGGATCAGTAAGTGGCAAGGGACTAAAAAGCTCTGAGCCACTGGAAGATTGAGCAGGAGCATCAGCTATACTAGCTGGATACTGAGCTGCAGGCGTGAGGTTCATGCTGAATCGAGCAGGGAGACAATGAGGTAGGTATGGGAGATCGTCCATTTCATCGTCCACAAGACCTTCAAGAGAATCTGTGTCAGTTTGAGGCTGACTACGAGTTTTAGGTCGGCGGACAGGACTTGAGAACTTATCCTCAATACAAGTTGGAAGGAAACCACACGGCAAAAGAAGATCCCTATGGAGAGTCCTAGTCGGGCCAGTCAGGGATCTTTCGGGTCGCACAGTATATACTGGGAGATCTCCGGCACGTTTCACAACGATGTACACATCACGCTCCCACTTGTCCTCGAGCTTATGTTTTCCACGAAGCCTCACATTTCGCACCAGCACCTTGTCCCCCACCTCCAGGATAGATGGTGTCACATGCTTATCAAAGCGAGTCTTATTCTTTTCCATGGATTTCACAGCGTTCTTTGAGGCAAGCTGATACCCTTCCATCAACCTTGACCGCAGGTCTTTGACATATTGGCTGTGTGATAGGGACTGAGGTGGAGACACTGGTAAACCGAAGGCCAAATCTACTGGCAGTCGAGGTGACCTTCCAAACATCAGCTCATAGGGTGTGAACCCTGTGACATCATTGCGGGTGCAATTGTATGCATGTACTAAAGGTTTCACATATTCCTTCCATTTGGATTTTTGCTTCTGTTCCAACGTTCCTAGCATATTGAGGAGAGTTCTGTTGAAACGTTCAACTGGATTGCCACGAGGGTGGTATGGAGTAGTATGTGTCTTTTCAATGCCAGTTAGTTCACAAAGCTCTCTGATCAACCGGGATTCAAAGTCAGGTCCTTGGTCTGTATGAAGACGTTCAGGGATGCCATAATACACAATGAATTGGTCCCATAAGCACTTTGCTACAGTTTTTGCCTTTTGATTTGGTGTGGGAATGGCTACAGCAAACTTGGTGAAGTGATCGGTGAGGACAAGGATGTCCTTTGTATTACTGGTGTCTGGTTCAAGTGAGAGAAAGTCCATAAGAGCAGTTCAAGAGGACGGCTGGTTGTGATATTGACCAAGGGAGCAGCTTTTTCAGGCAAGGCTTTTCGTCGAACACAACGGTCGCAGGTCTTGATCTTAGTCTCTACATCAAAGGCCATTCGAGGCCAGAAGAATCGAGTTCGTACCAAGTCAAGAGTCCTTTCAATCCCCAGATGCCCCATGTCATTATGAAGGGATGTTAAGACCATCGAGCGTAGCTCTCTCGGCAACACCAGTTGGAATGAGACCTGTTCATCATTTTGTCGTCTTCGGTATAAGACACCGTCACGCAATTCAAGGCGATTCCATTCTCTCAGAAGAAGAGCAACTTCAGGGAGTTCATGCTTCATCGTTGGAGGGACCTTTTCACCAGTCTCCATTTGATGAATGACCTCCCGCACACAGGGATCTGCTCTCTGCTTTTCTTTGAGGTCCAGCTGGGACAAAGGTGGAATGACTGGCAGGCCGTGCTGTGTTTCTATGGCATAACTTTCTGGGATGGCATCAGTGGAGACAGACAAAGACTCCACCAGAGTAAGGCAGCACTGTATGGAGTGTGATCGAGGGAGGCTTCGTACCAGACAACTCCGGCAAATAGCTTCCACTATGTCCGCTGAAATCTCCTCTACATCCTCAAGTTCAGTGAGGTGTTGGCAGCCAAACTGTTGAAGCGCATCCTCTTCCTTCTGGGACAGATCATCTGAGACATTGCTATGGGGACGGCGGGACAGGGCATCGGCATCCACGTTTTGCTTCCCAGAGCGGTATTGCAGCTTAAAGGAGTAGGTTGACAGGGCAGCTAACCATCGATGGCTGGTAGCGTCCAACTTTGCTGATGTTAGGATGTATGTTAATGGATTGCTGTCGGTGACAACGGTGAAGGCGGTTCCATACAGATAGTCATGGAACTTCTCAGTAACTGACCATTTCAGTGCCAGGAACTCCAACTTGTGTGCTGGGTACCTGGATTTGCTGGCTGTCAGACCTTGACTGGCGTAAGCTATCACCCTCAACTCCCCTTCTTGTTCTTGGTATAGGGCAGCACCCAATCCAATAGTGCTAGCATCAGTATGGAGGATATAGGGCTGCTTTGGGTTGGCGAATCCAAGAACAGGAGCAGAGGTGAGTTTTGTCAAGGCTTGCTGGCACTCAGTTGTCCACCGCTCTCCAAAGGGTACTGCAGGATTGAGAAACTTTGCATTGCTGGGGGCGGCTCCTTTGGTGGATTTCCGGGTTGGCGCATAACCTCGGGTGAGCTCATTGAGAGGTTTGGCCAAGGTGGAATAGTCTTTAATGAAGCGCCTATAATAGCCAGCAAATCCCAGAAAAGACTTCAACTCCTTCAGTTTAGTAGGCACTGGCCAGGATTTTAAGGTGTTGATTTTTTCTGGGTCAGTTTCCACTCCTCGCTCTGACACCACATGCCCCAAATAACGCACTGATGTCTGGAAGAATTTACACTTTTCGGGAGATAGTTTGAGACCAAACTCCTTCAATCTGTGTAGTACTCTCAACAAGCGGCGTTCATGCTCTTCTAAGGTGTCAGAGAAGATGATCAGATCATCAAGAAAGACGAGTACTTCTTTCAAGTTCAGACTACCCACACATTTCTCCATAAGGCGTTGAAAAGTGCTGGGAGCATTTATAACACCTTGAGGCATCCTGTTGAACTCCCAGAACCCAAGGGGTGTCACGAAAGCCGTCTTAGGTTTGTCTTCTTCATTCATTTCAATCTGGTAATAGCCAGATTTCAGGTCAAGTACACTGAACCACCGAGAACCTGTTAATGCTGAGAACGACTCCTCCAGGTTTGGAAGAGCATAGGCATCTCTAATGGTTTGGAGATTCAGTTTCCGATAGTCAATACAAAGCCGAACGTCATTGTTCTTTTTACGGACCACAACAATAGGTGATGAGAAAGGTGAATCTGACTCACGAATTACACCAGCTTCAAGCAGATCCCGCAGATGGTTCCGGACTGCTTCAAGGTCATGGGGATGGATTGGTCGAGCGCGATGCTTGAAGGGGGTCTCATCGTGGAGTTTTATGGAATGTTTCACCTTATCAGTACAGCCAAAGTCAAGATCATGATGTGAAAAAACCTCCTGTAGATTGTTGAGTTTATTGGTTATACGCTCTTTCCATTCTTCTGGTATAGGTGAAGCTCCAAAATCAAAGTTCAGGGGGGTTACGGGATGGTTCTCAGATGTTGGCGGGTTGGGCACCACATGGTGTGACAAAACACATGGGGAAGGACTAATCGCTGCAATGATACTGGTGGGTGGAAGAAAGACATTTTGCTCAGATTTGTTGCACAAGACAACAGGGACTGTGTACGGTGACCGATCCCGTAGTGTTATCAGACAGTTTGAAACACAGAGTCCACCAGGCAGAGGGGTTGAAGGGTGTTCAATGAGTGCACAATGTCCTGTAGAGGGTACTGGGGGTTCAATTTTGCCGTCAACAGCAATAGTTTGTCCAGCAGGAATCAATACAGGAGCCTTGCTGGCTAGTCTGATGACTCCATCCTGGTTCTGTCGGTGACGTATCTGCAACACCTTTAATACTGCACGATATCCATGCAATGAAGGCAAGAAGTTGTTGTCATCCTGAGAGTATTGATCATACAATGCTTCCAGAGTGTTCATACCAATCAAGACAGATGATTGAAAGTCTGATCTGACATCAGGAACAATGAGAGCAAGAGTGGGAACAGTGAATGCTGTGCCAAGGAAGTCCTGGGGAAAGGTTATGGTTGTTTCAATGTAACCCAGGTATGGGACAGCTTGACCTGCTGCACCCTCTACTTGGAGGAGGTCATGCAGTGATTGGACTGGTTGATCTGAAAAATGCAGGTTGTAGAGAGAGACTGGAATGGTTGTTACTTGCGAACCTGTGTCCAGAAGGCAATGAAAATCTTGGCCTGAAATATTCACAACTGCAGTACATCGTGAGCCCACAAGTCCTTTGGGCAGCCGCCATGTTGTGATTGATCTCTTCAGTTTTGCACACTCAGCAGGTTTCTGATTGGTGGGACATTGTTGGTCCACGGTGGTGCCTGTTCGCCCCTTAACAGGAACCGACTCTAGTTTAAAGGCCGAACGTGGCTATTAGAACTCCGCCACCTCTGCTGTTTCTCTGTGAACTCTTTTCTCTTTATGGTGACAAGAGCTGGATTTGGGGGTTTGTCGCACTGCAACTTAATGTGGCCGTCTTCACCACAGCGGAAACAGTAACCGGGCTTTGGTCCAAGAGGGGGGGTTATGGCTGATGGTGTGACAGTTGACTTCCCAGCTCGTGGACCTCCACCCAATTTACTGCCACTAGTGGTCTTTGGGAGTGCTGGTTTCTTTGGACCAGATTGGGCAGCTGTTAGTGTTGCTAGTTGTCGTTGAATATCGGCCAGTTGCTTTGTGAGTTGCTGGGTGAGTGTTGTCAAGGTGGCGCATGCACCCTTCCCATCGCTGTCTGTGAAGGCATATTGAGCTTGGGTGATGGCTTTTGGCTTACTGGGGCCCAGATGTTGCTTCATTCTCACTGCTTTAGCAGCTTCACAATCTTCCTCAGTGCGAAGCAGGAGTAGTAACTCAGAGAATGAAGGGGGGTTCAATTTCCTCTGTTTAAGTTGCAACTGGGCAATGAGAGCGTCATTCCAACAACCTCTGCAGAACTGGTTGAGAAGATGCTTATTAACTTCATCTTCCGAGATTCCTCCCCTCTTTACAGCAGCATTCAAGGCAACTTGTAGTCGCTGAAGATATGCGGATGATTTCTCTCCAGCATTTTGAAAAGTGTCTATAAATTTTGCATAAAGTTCATCTCCATCTTGTACCGTGCCATATGCAGAGTCTAGAGTTTGCAAATAGATGACTGGTGGTGTGTCAGGTCGAAGGTGCTTGACCATGTCAGCAGCAGGGGGCAGCAAACTTTCAAAAATTTTCCTTGAACGCTGTAGATCGGACACTGCAGGGTCTTGCAGCAGCAACTCTACACCAGAGCGCCATGTATCATAGTCTGTTTCATTCTGTGGCCGTGGCACCTTTCCAGAGAAAGATCTGAGCCTCTGTGCTGAGAGGTGAAAGGCATTATCTTCATTCTTGACTATATGCTCGACAACATACCGTTGTATTTCTGGTGGGTTGATCTCACGAGCAGCTATGGCTGGCCCGGCTGGTGTAGTTCTGGGCTGAGATGCAGACTGAAAAGAGAATGGCTCCCCCCTCAGGCTGTGGCGAGTGGTGCTAAGAACAGCAGGATTTGCAGTTGGGAATGTGACAGAAGACACAGGGTGTGAAGGCTCAGGCAGCAATGAACTCTCATCCTCTTCATCGTCGTCCTCATCGTCGTCTGGCTCCTTCACTGAGACAGGGACAGGATGCAGAACTGGGATAGAGTGACCAATTTGAGACATCGCACCCTTCAGGACATCTGCAATGTCCTTCCCGGTAAGTTTCGCAAGATTTTGCAGCTCTGAAAGGTAAGTTTTTGTTGCAGAGCTCTCAACCTGGGCTACGCAGACGGTTGATAAGTCAGAAATTTTATACACTACTTTTGAATTACTTGCCTGGTAAGAGTGTGGCAGGATGGGCCGCAATGCAGCTAACGCGTCACCAGAACTGTATTCAACAATGAGTGTTTGATTGAAAGTGGAGCCGGACTCATCTATCATTTCAGATTTAGAGACAGAACCATATTGCTGCAAAAAGTCAAGGACTTCATCATCAGTTTCTGTCTTTGTAATTCCCTCAATCACCACTGCATTGGGTATTTTAATACCATATTTAGCAAGGATATCCATGATTACTTATTATTGCCCACTGGTGTGATTTCAGCACTGTAACAGTTACTCCTGGCTGGCTCGCCATGAAATTATGTAACCTATATGAATAGCAAATTATAAAAATGTGTTATATAAAGTAAATTTAAATAACAGTTGGACTAGAAATCAGAAGAGGGTTCGGCTCAGGGAGGAAATGAACAGTACTGAATCACACAAGATGCAATTTGGTGAAGAATGGTACCATGTATTGACAACAAAAAAATAAAAAAAATATGCAACAACTGTTACATTGGGAGAATGGCCATTAAGCAAAACAAAACAAAACAATTCTAAATAAATTCACAGTTCACAACTTAATTCTTCAATTCTTTTTTTCCACAATTCATTTCATAGCACAAGCGGAATAACACACTCAACTCTTACTGCCAGTTAAGGCAGCTGTCCATATAAGTGCATAGTCCGAAGTCCGTGAAGGTTATTTGTTGTGGTTTTAGTTATCAACCAGAGTTCCTTTAGAAAAAGAATAGAGTCCTCCAAAAGAAAAGTCCTTCCCAAAAGAGAAAAAAAAACACTGGCTGCAAGGAGCCTCCTACCAGGACCGGCAGGAGAGAAGTAGAAGCTTGGCTATGAAGTCAACAGTCCTGGTAGCTCGCCATCAACCTGGCCTGTGTATAGGACAGGATCCTGGGTTCATTATTGTGCACACAGTTCATTATATACTCATGTTAACAAGCATTCAACACAGAGTACACTTCCACTAAAGTGTAAAATAAATAATAAATAAAGTAAATAACAATTAAGAAAAATTAAGTAATTCAATCAATTCAGTTCATATAAGCTAGCCGCGCTAGCCGCTATGGCACTCATAACAACTAGGCTAACCACGCTAGCCGCTATAGCCATGCTAGCCGCATCGTGTTAGCCGCGCTAACCGCGAAGCTAACAGAGACAATTATTCAAACACTCACCAGCTTTTCTGGCCAATTCGCTATGAACGACCAAACACACTCGCTCTCGGCGGACCGGACACACTCGCTGTCGGCGGGCCAATTCACTCGCTCTCGGTGGACCGGACACACTCGCTGACGGCGGACCAAACTCACTCGCTCTCGGTGGACCAGACACACTCGCTCTCGGCGGACCGGACACAAGGCTCCTGCAGCAACTCGGCACACCTGTGGCTTAGCAAAAAACCCGCTATGCCACTTCCGCACACACCTTTATGCGGCGCTGACTGGCAGCACATCAGTCACGTGACGCATGTGACTGACTGCAATTTGCATCTGGGTTACAACTGGGTTACCAAAATAACCCAAATTGAGTTGTTTTTAACCCAGCAGTTTTTAGAGTGAATGAAATGACATGACACGTTTCCCTGCATTACAACATCCACAGTCTGATTTGTCACTTTATTAGTTCAGCATGGGACAATTTTGCTTACCGCTCATAATTATTTATCCACAAAATAATTATGAACAATAATTTATAAGTGGTCTGAGCCCTGATGACTATAAATAGTAATACAGTTTTAGTAACAGCAAAAACAAAAGCAGTGAATATCAGCCTCCTCATTATTGACTCTCTCTGCCACAGGTTGAACACCAGTCATGGACTACAGTGATGATTTCAATGATTTCTTCGGTGATCTGTTGAACGACAACTCCACACTCCCACCCTACACCAAGACTAATGTCAACCAGTTTGAAGCCAAATTCATCCCATTCTTCTACTACACAAGCTTCACCCTTAGTTACCTGGGCAACGGGCTTGTTCTCTTCATCATCCACAAATATGAGAAGCTCAACTCAGTGACAAACATCTTCCTCCTGAATTTGGTGATGTCAAACCTTCTCTTTGCCTCCAGTCTTCCCTTCTTGGCAACATACCATTCGTCTGAGTGGATCTTTGGGATGGTGATGTGTAAGCTGGTCAGCAGCGCCTACTTCATCGGCTTCTACAGTTCCATCCTGTTCCTCACACTCATGACATTTGACCGGTATCTTGCGGTGGTGCATGCGGTGGCGGCCGCCAAGAGCAGGAAGAAGATCTATGCCATCGGTGCAGCGGTGGCAGTGTGGTGCATCAGTGTTATAGCAAGTGTCAAAGAGCTGGTTCTCCAAAACGTGTGGGAGCATCATGAGCACGGGTGGATGTGTGAAGAGGAAGGTTACAACAAGAGCATCATGGACCGCTGGCGCCTGATCAGCTACTACCAACAGTTCCTGCTCTTCTTCCTCCTCCCTCTTTTTCTGGTTCTGTATTGCTACATTAGCATCACCATCCGGATCCTGTCCACCCGGATGAAGGAGAAGTGCTGCACCATCAAGCTCATTTTTGTCATCGTCTTCACCTTCTTTACTTGCTGGACACCCTACAACGTAGTCATCCTCCTTCGGGCCATTCAAATGTCCAATGGAAAGAAAAATGACTCATGCTCAGAGTCGGAGGCTCTGGACTATGCTCTGTATGTGACGCAGAATGTGGCCTACCTGTATTGTTGCATTAGTCCTGTGTTTTACACCTTTGTGGGTAAGAAGTTCCAGAGCCACTTCAGAAGATTGCTGGTCAAGAAGATCCCCTGTCTTAGAAGACACATCAGCCTCAGTAGCCAGAGCAGCAGGACCACCTCACCTCAGGAGGAGGAGTGAAAGAGCATTTGGATACTAGTAGTTGTGATATCATGTGGTACTCTTAAGAACATGGCTATATATATGTGTGTGTGTGTGTGTGTGTGTTTGTGTGTGTGTGTGTGTGTGTGTGTGTGTGTGTATTACTTTTTTATTTTTTTTTTAAGCAATTATAATTCCAGTGAATTATCATATCTTTAGCATCATTTTATGCTTTCAAGCTCCTTGTTGCTTTCATTCATCTGTAATCATAGAAAAACTAAATAACAAAATGGAAGAGAAGTTTACGTTTGTGGTTTGTATTTATGGTGTTATATAGGTGACCTTCATGTGATTTGGGTTGATATTACCTGAATAGAAAAGTTGCCTCCTGCACAGACTAAAAATAATAATAATAATAATAATAATAAAAATAAACAAACAAAAAAAAAACCTTAAACATGTTGAGCTTACACTGAGAAATGAGATATTCCTTTACCTTCATGAGGGAATCTTCCACCTTTTATATATTTGGAGTGGACCTTTTGTTGTTGTTGTTGTTGTTGTTGTTGTTGAATAAAGCCTGGTATACATGAGTAGGTCACTGTGGGAGTCTTTTGTCTTATATCCTTTTTCAGTTCCAAATATAGCCTTTATGTCTGATGAAGCCACTTGCTGGAGTTTTCCCTTGGTAATTTGAAACAAAATCTTTCTAACTTTCTTTCTCTTTCTGCTCACACACGCTCACATTTACATACTTAATAACTTAAATAATAACTTCACTTAAAAAAAAAAAATACAGATTGCTTTACATACACTAAAACACAAAGACAGAGCGATGTGAAAGTGCCTCAAGAAACCAAAGTTAGATAAAAAGTAGCCTCAAGTGGAATGAAAGAGTCACCTGATCCTAACATACCCACCTGTGGCTCAACACAAACCTTCAAAATGATGATGTTTCTGACCAACCTGTAGTTTTGTATGGACTGATTATGTTCATATACCATCTCTTGAGCTTATTATGTAGTAAAGATGTCAATATTTTCAAATATGTACTCAGTTTGGTCATTTTTGGACAGTTCCCTCCAGTTCCATGTTCCATGTGTAATTTCACTTTAAGTGACACTATTAATAAAAATGGGGGATTTTGTCGCTGAAGCAGTCATCTTACTACTATTAATAACAATGATGCAAGAAAGCATATATAGTTGTGAATAGTATTACTGCGAATAATAGTCACTCAACCAAAGCCCAAATCCTGAACCCACAGAGAACAACAGATGGTTGCATCACCTGCCACTCGACTTTTCACCATTAGAGGTCAGGCGTCACACAGATTTGACTTTGGGGTTTGTTCCCCTGTAAGGGATCCAAGCATTAAGAAAATTTGACCCTGATATAGTGCCCCCGCTAGGCTGATAATGCACCAATTTTGCACAGGGCCTCAGTGAGACATGACAGACACCCATATGAAGTTTAGTGTCAATCAGACTTAGTGTTGTGGAGATTCAGCATCACTTCCTGTAAACCTGCAATCCAGAGGTATTTTTTCATTCAAAATGTCTGCAATATTTGTAAATGTGTTTGCTCATTTTGATAATTATTAAGCACAAGGTCAACAGATGCAGTATATTAGAAATGGGTAGAAATGGGACTGGCTGATGTAGAAGTTGCTCAAGTTTTATGCTTGTATTCAAAATAGTTAAGACAATGATGTGGTGGACATGAAAATGCACCTGTATCAAAGTTGTAGAGCAGACATTAGCAACAGGCAGCCCGTGGGCCACATGTGGCACACTGATGTTAATTTGGTGGCCTGAATTTCAAAATTTGAAGAGAAATGATTGACTCAGATTTACTTTAAAGGTTGCAGCTTTCATTGTTACCACTAGGGGGAGCCATGAAACTTGATGGTGCTGCCTGTAGGTCATTCTCAACCCACAAGCTTTTATGTAATGTTACCACCTACATTTTGTCAGTGGAGGTCAGAGGTCATGACACACAGGTAACAGGAAAGGAAAAAGCAACATCTTAGTGTCTTAGTAAGGTGTTGGGTCACCACAGGCCAAGTCTCTGGGAGTCTTCCAGAGGGATGGAGCTCCCTTCTTCCAAAAGACACTGTACACAAATGAAAATGAAATCACATCCTAGGACCTTGACTCACCACATCTCAACCCAACTCAACACCAATGGGAGATTTTTGACTGACATGGTGGACTGCTCTCTACACCACCATCAAACCACCAAATAAGGGAGTATGTTTTTGATCTCATGCAGTTAGCCAGTCCAGTGCTGCACATGTTGCAACACTCATGTTACACCCAGCATATTAGTTCCTCCTTGGACAGCCTCTTTCCCAGTAATCTGTCATCTGACACCATAAGTGTTTAGCAGAGGTTTTCGGTTTGCACAGGCAGCAGCATCACCGACTCAGAGAGTTACTCTGTGCTTCTTGTTGTGATTTGATCATCCTTACACTCCACAGCCACAAAGCTGCACTGGTGAGTTCATCACTCATTCTTTTTGAGAGGGACATTCAATGCCGAAAAATTGCAGCTTGCTCTTTTTGTGAATTTCTTGCATCGTGAATATAGTTGGTGATTTGTAAAACGGGGAAAAACACTAAAGCAGTACACTGAAGACTATGCAGAGAGGCGATTGTTAGTATTGCTACAGTATTGGTAATTAACAGTTCTCAATAACAAAATGATGCACTGAAGTAAGAGGTTTTATGCACAAAGCATCATACTTCAGCTGTGGATTTAACTGATGGAAATGCCTCTTCAAGGAATTGTCCTCAAGAGATTTTATCACAAGTTGAAGCCACAAGCTGATACTATTATCACGAGCCCTTTTTTGTGAATGATGGATGTCCCACAATTTTGGAGTAAATAGTACTGTTTAACCCTCAGAGTACCACAAAAAACCTTCAAAAACAATGTTGACACTCTATCACTGTTATACATTCAAAATGCCTCATGCATTATTATAAGAGCACAGACACATAGGGTTAGGGTAGGGGAAATAAAAAGGAACAGCATCACTTTGTAACATGTGGCTCTGTAATATTCTTTGTTTTTATTTATTACTCTATAACAATAGCTCTCAACCTTTTTGGAGTCAAAGACCCCCAAACTGATGCACACCAGTGGACCTGTATTTGATAAAATGTAGCAGACTTAAATTGAATTATTCCATGTCTGTACTGGAGATTGGCAGATTAACAGTGAAGTGTGTGAAACCAATGAACGATATAGTCATTCTTATACTATCTCTCATTGGGCCAACTGCTACGCAATGAACACAGTAGTGAAATGAAAATAGATCCCATTTTTCTGGGGACCCTTTGCAACCCCCTCAGACGCCCCTACGGGTCCCCAAACCCCAGGTTGAGAACTGCTGTTCTATAAAACCACTGAGAACATATAAAAGAAACATGTTCAAAATTGATCCAAATCTTTGATGATTATCACTTGAACATCATGGTCACTGATGTCCGTTGCGCAGGGTTTGTTGGGTGTCGGTGTGATGAGGATCTCAGGACGTCCCCCTGGTTAGTCTCTCCTCTGGGGCCCAAAGAGAGATTATTTCGCTGTTGATCAACTGTCAAAGTTTCAAGGAAGAATGACTCAGTCATTACTCAGGAGAATTCAACAGCATTCAATCACATGCCCTCATCTTTGCAAAAAGTATGAAAAATATTGTGACATAGAGACATAGAGAGACTTATCTTCCATTCACCAGACTACAGATGCTTAAACACAAGATTATCTGCTAATTGAACTCATGATTTGATGTTTTGTCAAGGTTTGTCTTTGCATGCATCCCGTCTGGACTAAAATCAGGTTATAGCCTTGCTCCTAATAAAGAAAGTAAGGGTTCTTAAACAAATGCCTAAAAAATAAAGCAAAAACAACTGACGTGGATAAAATCTTGTGCCGTGTCTGGCCGCGTTCAAACTCTTGTCCATGATTTCCATGATGACTGCCGACAGTTAACCGTCATTAAGATCTCTCCTCCGACATCCAACAGTGCCTGTTTATAACATTGTCAATTGTAATAAATAGCCTATCCCACAATTATTGGTTTTGTCTGTATATATATGATTGTGTCAGTCTTCTATGAGGTTAAAGGTAATTTGATAAACATATATTTTTTGCTGTCTATAGATTAATCACCATCTTAATTATGGTCTCAGTCAGCAGATAATTTGAGCTTAACTTTTCAGTCATTGAGCAAATCTGATGTCATGATTACATATCATTGAGCCTTTGCTACTCTAACCATACAACTTTACACTTAGTTTTGCAAATGATTTTCATATTCTCTTTAAAGGCACAGTCCCCCCATTTTGAAAATGTGGAAAAACAAACAATAGCAAACTCAAGCAATCTACTTCTGTCTCTGTGGTGGCTACAGCTGGTCTGGTGTGAAGTGATACAGGAAGTGCAGAAATTTCCGGATCATTCTGGATGTTCAAGTTAACAAACTGTGTTTACTATATTTATATTTAATAAAGGAATATCTATCTATGTCAGTTTCCATGTCATTAAACAGGGATTTTGCAGTAAAACAAGGTTTCCAAATGTAGTAAATCTGACCCACACACTGTTGGACATCAGTGCTGTACTTCTCAGCTCACAGTGTGAGGACTGGTAGGACAGGAGAATGCAAGTAGGTCTTGTTAGATAAATAAAGACTGACCAAAGGCAGGACAAGGGTTGTGGGGGGCCCCATGCCTGTGTTCCCCTTTGGACCCAAAATCACAAAGTCCACCCCTGCTGATGTTGATGATGTCAAATTTTATTTGCTTAAACATTTAAATCACACCAACACCCAATAATAAAGCTGTACCAAAGTTCAAATTTATGTATGTATGTATGTATGTATGTATCCTCTCTAACACGCACAGGCTCATTCACACACACACACACACACACACACACACTGCCAAATAAATAATTCCTCTTTTACAGAGGTAGGTCATTATCAGTGTGGGGCTTAATATATTAGGCCTGTCTATTGATTTGATTGATTTACATACCCATGTGCAAATAAATAGACAGTTGTGTGCTGTACTAAATTGTGACATTAATGATGCTCATGATGGCCATCTAAGCACAATTATATTTCTACACTACAGCAATAAGTGATTTAATTTCCATTGCTCATTGGTTAAAACAGCAAGAAATACAGATTTATAGAGCCACAAGAAGAATGGAACAGGAGACAAAAAAAAAAAAAAAAAAAAAAAAACATTTGACAGCCATTTTTCTGTGGCTGACCCTCACCTCTCACCTCCTAGTTTAGTGTCAAAAAATGCTTTCTGGATTTGAGAAAAGGTGTTTTTTGTTCTTAGTTGTTTAGACTGTAGTTAGTAATGTAATGTATGTGTGAATGTATGACAATCAGGGCTGGGACTATGTACAGTTTTGACAAATTGATGTACTGGGACGAAATGATGAACAATTACTGATATTTTTTTTTAATTCTTAAATGACTCAAGTCACCTCGTCAGTTCAGCATTGACTGATTGGTTGTCCATACCTCTGTCCAAACAGCTCATCCAGTTGCATGCATGTGCTTGTGCATGCAAGCTTGATGACTGAGCATGAGAGGATTTTGTGGAAGTGGATGTTGTAGCAGGATTAGAGCAAAAATCAGTGTGTTTGGGAAGCACTGGGCATATGACTGGTTTCCAAAGACTTGGATTATTTAGCATGACAAGTGTGAGCTTTTTAAACAGAACCTCTCATATTTTATTACTGGTAAATCGTAAAATTAAAAATAGGATTTTTTTATTCGATAAGAGATGGCTGCCATTTTTGGAATACAAGTTTACTGTGAAGCCGTGTGAATAAAGTTGTGTTCATCAGGGAAGTCGAAGGCATCACACAGTGAATAATGGATACAAAAAATATCCATTATTGGTGATGTATCCCTTTCAGTATTGTAGCTTCCTTTTGCAGTAACATTGGCTGCAAGTTACATTTTCCATGCTGTCTTGCTTTTCAAAATGCAGCCACACATAAATTGTTATGAGGAAAAAAACAGGAAAGTGTTAATCCACCTGTTATCAGTGATAAGTGGTCCCAGCCCTAATGATTATAAAAAGTAATGCAGTTTTGGTAACAAAAGCAGTGAATATCAGCCTCCTCATTATTGACTCTCTCTGCCACAGGTTGAACACCAGTCATGAACAACAGTGATGATTTCTTAGCTTTCTTCGGTGATCAGTCGAACAGCAACTCCACACTCCCACCCTACGTCATCGATGATTTAATTCCGTTGTGCCCCAAGACTAATGTCAACCAGTTTGGAGCCAAATTCATCCCATTCTTCTACTACACAAGCTTCACCCTAAGTTACCTGGGCAACGGGCTTGTTCTCTTCATCATCCACAAATATGAGAAGCTCAACTCAGTGACAAACATCTTCCTCCTGAATTTGGTAATGTCAAACCTTCTCTTTGCCTCCAGTCTTCCCTTCTTGGCAAAATACCATTCGTCTCAGTGGATCTTTGGCACTGTGATGTGTAAGCTGGTCAGCAGCGCCTACTTCATCGGCTTCTACAGTTCCATCCTCTTCCTCACGCTCATGACATTTGACCGGTATCTTGCGGTGGTGCATGCGGTGGCGGCTGCTAAGAGCAGGAAGAAGATCTATGCCATTGGTGCAGCGGTGGCAGTGTGGTGCATCAGTGTTATAGCAAGTGTCAAAGAGCTGGTTCTCCAAAATGTGTGGGAGCATCATGAGCACGGGCAGATGTGTGATGAGTCAGGATACGACAAGAGCGTCATGGACCGCTGGCGCCTGGTCAGCTACTACCAACAGTTCCTGCTCTTCTTCCTCCTCCCTCTTTTTCTGGTTCTGTATTGCTACAGCAGCATCACCATCCGGATCCTGTCCACCCGGATGAAGGAGAAGTGCCGCGCCATCAAGCTCATTTTTGTCATCGTCTTCACCTTCTTTACTTGCTGGACACCCTACAACGTAGTCATCCTCCTTCGGGCCATTCAAATGTCCAATGGCAAGAATAATGAGTCATGCTCAGAGTCAGAGGCTCTGGACTATGCTCTGTATGTGACGCAGAATGTGGCTTACCTGTATTGTTGCATTAGTCCTGTGTTTTACACCTTTGTGGGTAAGAAGTTCCAGAGCCACTTCAGAAGATTGCTGGTCAAGAAGATCCCCTGTCTTAGAAGACACATCAGCCTCAGTAGCCAGAGCAGCAGGACCACCTCTCAGAGAACAGAGAACACACTATATATGAGTAGGCAGCTTGCAGCATCCACTGGGTGCAAGAATGTTTAGGCCATTAAAGGAAAACAATTGAAAGTCAAATCAGGAGGAGGAGTGAAAGAGCATTTGGATACTAGTAGTTGTGATGTCATGTGGTACTCTTTACAACATGTCATGTGGTACTCTTTAGAACATGGCAATATACATCTATATATAAATACATTTACACACACACACACACACACACACACACACACACACACATATATATATATATATATATATATATATATATATATATATATATATATATATTTGAAGCAATTATAATTACAGTGAATTATCATATCTTTAGCATCATTTTATGCTTTCAAGCTCCTTGTTGCTTTCATCCATCAGTAATCATAGAAAAACTAAATAACAAAATGGAAGAGAAGTTTATGTTTGTGGTTTGTATTTATGGTGTTATATAGGTGACCTTCATGTGATTTGGGTCAATATTACCTGAATAGAAAAGTTGCCTCCTGCACAGAATTGAAAAAAAACAAACAAAAAAAACAAAAACAAAACAAAACAAAACATTTTTTTAAAATAAACTTAAACATGTTGTGCTTACACTGAGGATAAGCGGTTTAGAAGATGAATGAATGAATGAGTGGACCTTTTGTTGTTGTTGTTGTTGTTGTTGAGCTTGAGCTTTTAAACATTGTCAATTGTTCTCTTCAGACAGGCGTCTTCCCTGCAGCTTTTAAAACAGCTGTAGTGAGGCCTCTTCTGAAGAAGAACAATTTGGATCCCAGCATTCTTAATAATTACAGACCAGTATCCAACTTACCATTTTTAAGTAAAATTTTAGAAAAAATTGTTTTTATTCAGCTGAATGATTTTGTAATTAACCACTCAATCTTTGAGAAGTTTCAGTCTGGTTTTAGGATGAATCACAGTACAGAGACTGCACTGTTGAAAATTGTTAATGACCTCAGGTGCAATTTGGACACACACAAGCTTTCAGTCCTTGTGCTACTGGATCTAAGCGCTGCTTTCGATACAGTAGATCACACTATTCTTTTAAATAGACTCAGACACCTGGTTGGCCTCTCTGGCACTGTTCTTAAGTGGTTCACTTCCTATCTCACAGCGAGAAAATTCATGGTAAGCTTGGAAACATGCTCCTCAAGAATACATGAGATAAAATGTGGTGTGCCCCAAGGATCAATTTTAGGCCCCATTCTTTTTAATTTATATATGCTCCCACTTGGCAGTGTCATCAGGAGACATGGGATCAATTTTCACAGCTATGCTGATGACACACAGCTCTATATTTCCATGTCTCCTGATGACACAGGGCCACTGGATGCCCTTTTTAACTGTATTTTAGACATCAAATCCTAGATGGCAGAAAAGTTCCTGCAGCTCAACCAGGACAAAACTGAAGTTTTAATCATCGGTCCTGAGGCCCAGAGAGTGAAACTTTTACCAAAATTACAAACACTGTCTTTAATTCCATCCAATCACGTAAAAAATCTGGGCGTCATTTTTGACTCTGAGCTCAATTTTATTCCACACATTAAAAATGTTACAAAAACAGGATTTTATCATTTAAAGAATATAGCCAGAGTCCGCCCATTTCTCTCTCGGGCAAATACAGAGATGCTGATGCATGCTTTTATTTCCAGTCGTATTGACTATTGAAATGCCCTGCTTTCTGGTCTTCCTAAAAGAAACATCACAAGTCTACAACTTTTACAGAACTCAGCTGCACGTGTGCTGACGAGGACCAGGAGGCAGGCGCATATTACACCGGTTTTAGAATCACTGCATTGGCTCCCTGTATGTTTCAGGATCGATTTTAAGGTTCTCTTAATAGTTTTTAAATGTCTTAGGGGTCTTGGGCCTTCTTATCTTTCTGAATTGCTTTTACCTTATGAACCCTCGCGGACCCTCAGGTCCTCCGACACTGGCCTGTTATCTATTCCCAGAGTGAAAACACGAACACACGGTGAGGCATCTTTCCAGTTCTATGGCCCCTGATTGTGGAACAGCCTGCCGGAGGACCTGAGGACCGCAGAGAACGTTGAGATTTTTAAAAATAGGCTCAAGACCCACCTATTTAATTTGGCTTTTAACTCATGCTCTTAATATACTCTTTCTTTTAACCTGACTTTTATTTAATGCTATTTTTATACCCTATACCTTTTGTTTGACTTTTAACTAAATGTTCTTATATGTTTATACATGCTTATTTTAACTTTTATTAATGTTCTTATATATTTATATTTTTATTTTATATGTTTTTATTTCTCTATATACTTTTATATTCTTATCGTATATGTTTACATACTTTTATCCCATATATCCAGTGTTTCCTCAGTGGGGGCCCTCTGCGCTGGGGGCTGTTATCGGGGGCTGGGATGTCTCTTCTCGTGGGGCTCACTGGCTGGGGTCGGTGGGGGCTCTGTGGCTCTGTGGCGGTGCCCCGCTGCAGTGCCATGGGTCCTCTGCCTACCTGTAGTTTGGTGGGCCCCTGAGCTGTGGCATTCCGGCCTGGGTCGTGGGCAGCCCCCAGCACAGATGGCAGCGCTTCCTGACCTGGTTCCTCTGTACTCAGCCAAACAAACATTATGTGTGTGTGTGTGTGTGTGTGTGTGTGTATCTGTGTGTGTGTGTGTGTGTGAGAGAGAATCGTGGGGTGGGGGTCTAGAGGTTGGGGTGGGGGTGGGGGGCAGGGGGTGTTTTTAATATGTAAAGCACTTTGTGCTACATCTCATGTATGAAAAGTGCTCTACAAATAAAGTTTTGATTGATTGATTGATTGTTGTAGGTCACTGTGGGAGTCTTTTGTCTTATATCCTTTTTCAGTTCCAAATATAGCCTTTACATCTGATGAAGCCACTTGCTGGAGTTTTCCCTTGGTAATTTTAAACAAAATCTTTTTCACTTTCTTTCTCTTTCTGCTCACACACGCTCACATTTACATACCTAATAACTTAAATAATAACTTACAGAAAATACAGATTGCTTCACATACACTAAAACACAAAGATAGAGTGATGTGAAAGTGCCTCAAGAAACCAAAGTTAGATAAAAAGTAGCCTCAAGTGGAATGAAAGAGTCACCTGATCCTAACATACCCACATGTGGCTCTACACAAACCTTCAAAATGATGATGTTTCTGACCAACCTGTAGTTTTGTATGGACTGATTATGTTCATATACCATCTCTTGAGCTTATTATGTAATAAAAATGTCAATATTTTCAAATATGTACTCAGTTTGGTCATTTTTGGACAGTTCCCTCCAGTTCCATGTTCCATGTGTAATTTCACTTTAAGTGACACTATTAATAAAAATGGGGGATTTTGTTGCTGAAGCAGTCATCTTGCTACTATTAATAATGACAATGATGCAAGAAAGCAGAAACAAATATAGGTGTGAATAGTACTGCTGCGAATAATAGGCACTGAACCAAAGCCCAAATCCCGAACCCACAGAGAACAACAGATGGTTGCATCACCTGCCACTCGACTTTTCACCATTAGAGGTCAGGCCTCACACAGATTTGACTTTGGGGCTCGTTCCCCTTTAAGGGATCCAAGCACTAAGAAAATTTGACCCTGATATTGTCCCCCTGCTAGGCTGATAATGCACCAGATCTTGCACAGGGCCTTAGTGAGACATGACAGACACCCATATGAAGTTTAGTGTCAATCAGACTTAGTGTTGTGGAGATCCAGCATCACTTCCTGTAAACCTGCAATCCAGAGGCATTTTTGTCATTCAAATATGCAATATTTGTAAATTTGTTTGCTCAGTTTGATAATTATTAAGCACAAGGTCAACAGATGGAGTATATTAAGATCTGTAGAAATGGGACTCAAGTTGCTTTAGTTTTTTGCTTTTATCCAAAATAGTCAAGACGATGATATGGTGGACATGAAAATGCCCCTGTATGAAAGTTGTAGAGCAGACATAAGCAACAGGCGGCCCGTGGGCCACATGTGGCACACTGGTGTTAATTTGGTGGCCTGAATTTCAAAATTTGAAGACAAATGACTGACTTTCATTTACTTTAAAGGTTGCAGCTTTCATTTTTACCACTAGGGGGAGCCATGTAACTTGATGGTGCTGCCTGTAGGTCATGGAGGTCAGAGGTCATGACGCGGGATCGCCCACCACTTTGTGATGTGCAGAGCTGAGGACGCCATGAGCAAAAGAAAACGTGTGTGTTTACAGAGGTCAAACATAGACAGTATCAGTGATGAAAGAATATAACATTAACCTGCACTTAAACAGCACCCAGAGGGAAAAAAATACTACACAAACATTTTCTCTGATGCATCCTACTAAGTAGCGCTAGTAGAGCTAGCAAAAGACAAAAAGCTGTTGTCTGATGGTGAGACGGTGAATGGGTCTAAGGGCCAATCCCAATTCACCCCTTAACCCTACCCCTCCGTTTTGCGCGTTCACGCATAGGGGTAGGGATGTCCCATTTCTTGTTGAGGCGGAGGGGGAGGGTGGAGTGCTAGGGCTATATAGCCCTCCAAACGGAGTTTTTTCAGAGACACACTCCAAAGCGAGTGCTACAAGAAATCTCCCACACTTCTCACACAATTAACACAAAAATCAATAACGTCAGCGATTGTTTATTTGACATTACACCACTACACCAGCTGGCTAGCATGTTGTGTGGCTAACGCTGGGCTAACTACAACAAAACTTGTTTACGGTCTATCATTCATACCTCAAGCTGATTCACCGGCGCTCCCAGGCATCGAATTAAACAATAAGCCCCGAGAAGCTGTGGGTTACAGTGATTTTATAACGGCTGAGGGGCGTTCTTATCGGCGGAACGATGCGCAGCGGAGACTTCTCCTTACATTGTTCCGATTCGCTATTGACAACCACAAAAAGATGGTCACTGATGACTAATGATGACGTTTCCGGGGATGAAGGGTTGTCCCATTTCATAGGGGAGTATTTCAACCCCTACCCCTTGTAACTTTGTTGCAAGGGGCAAGTGGCACTCGATAAAGAGGGGTAGGGGTAGGGGTAGGGGTGAAAATAAGAAATGGGATTGGCCCTAAGTGTGACTGTGGGTTCACTGCCTTAGGATTCACTGTGGCCCCTCATCATGACCCATAAAAGTTGCAAATCCCTGTTGTAGAGCATGAGCTTCTGCACCATAGGACTCCAGTCCCAAGCCTTTAGGTAAATAAGGAGCAAAGTTATCCTATTTTAAAATTGTACATTTGACCACAGGAATTGGCTTGAGCCAACAACGATCAAACATTACACATGGGAAGTGGGTGAACCTTGAAAAAGTGGTGGAATAGGAAGAAACATAAAAATATGAAATACCAAAACAATAGTGTTCCAGCAGTGAGCACTTCTTATAATAAAGAAGTGGGAAGAATGCAAGAGTGTTATGTTTCAGCTAAGTGAAGCAAACACACCATTAAGGAAGATTTTTTGAGAACATTAGGCCAGTTGTCAACTGCAATGAATTTCCACTGTTCCAAAGGACTGAACATCTGGCGTGTGTCCATGGGCTGAAAGTCTGAAGTGTGTGAATCCAGCCCAAGACTTCCTCTGCAGTGCAATTACATAGACAGGTAACAGGAAAGGAAAAAGCAACATCTTAGTGTCTTAGTAAGGTGTTGGATCACCACGGGCCAAGTCTCTGGGACTCTTCTGGAGGGATGGAGCTCCCTTCTTCCAAAAGACACTGTACACAAATGAAAATGAAATCACATCCTAGGACCTTGACTCACCACATCTCAACCCAACTCAACACCAATGGGAGATTTTTGACTGACATGGTGGACTGCGCTCTCCACCACCATCAAACCACCAAATAAGGGAGTATGTTTTTGATCTCATGCAGTTAACCAGTCCAGTGCTGCACATGTTGCAACACTCATGTTACACCCAGCATATTAGTTCCTCCTTGGACAGCCTCTTTCCCAGCATCTGTCACCATAAATGTTTAGCAGAGATTTTCGGTTAGCACAGGCAGCAGCATCACCGACTCAGAGAGTTACTCTGTGCTTCTTGTTGTGATTTGATCATCCTTACACTCCACAGCTACACAGCTGCACTGGTGAGTTTAAACACTTTTCCTTTTTGAGAGGGACATTCAATACAGAAAAATTGCAGCTTGCTATTTCTGTAAATTTCCTGTTCTCATTAACAAAATGATGCACTGAAGTAAGAGGTTTTATGCACAAAGCATCATACTTCAGCTGTGGATTTAACTGATGGAAACACCTCTTCAAGGAATTGTCCTCAAGAGATTTTATCATAAGTTGAAGCCACAAGCTGATACTATTATCACAAGCCCTTTTTTGTGAATGATGGATGTCCCACAATTTTGGAGTAAATAGTACTGTTTAAACCTCAGAGTACCACAAAAAAAACAAAAACAAAAAAAACAAAAAAAAACAAACAAACTTCAAAAACAATGTTGACACTATCACTGTTATGCATTCAAAATGCCTCATGCATTATTATGAGAGCACAGACATAAGGTTAGGGTAGGGGAAATAAAGAGGAACAGCATTACTTTGTAACATGTTGCTCTGTAATATTCTATAATTGTAATAACACCTAGCACTGAGAGCATATAAAAGAAACATGTTCAAAATTGATCCAAATCTTTGATGATTATCACTTGAACATCATGGTCACTGATGTCCGTTGCGTAGGGTTTGTTGGGTGTCGGTGTGATGAGGATCTCCTCTGGGGCCCAAAGAGAGATTATTTCCCTGTTGATCAACTGTCAAAGTTTTAGGGAGGAATGACTCAGTCATTACTCAGTAGATTTCAACAGCATTCAATCACATGCCCTCATCTTTGCAAAAAGTATGAAAAATATTGTGACATAGAGACATAGAGAGACTTATCTTCCATTCATCCGACTACAGATGATTAAACACATTATTATCTGCGAGTTGAAGTCATGATTTGATGGTTTGTCAAGGTTTGTCTTTGCATGCATCATGTCTGGACTGAAATCAGGTTATAGCCTTTCTGATAATAAAGAAACTAAGGGTTCTTAAACAAATGCCTAAAAAATCAAGCAAAAACAACTGACTTGGATAAAAACTTGTCTGGCAGCGTTCGAACTCTTGTCCATGATTTCCATGATGACTGCAGACAGTTAACCGTCATTAAGATCTCTCCTCCAACATCCAACAGTGCCTGTTTATAACATTGTCAATTGTAATAAATAGCCTATCCCACAATTGTTGGTTTTGTCTGTATATATATGTGTGTTTGTGTCAGTCTTCTATGAAGTTAAAGGTAATTTGATAAACATATATTTTTTGCTGTCTATAGATTAATCACCACCTTAATTATGGTCTCAGTCAGCAGATAATTTGAGATGAACTTTTCAGTCATTGAGCAAATCTGATGTCATGATTACATATCATTGAGCCTTTTGCTACTCTAACGATACAACTTTATACTTAGTTTTGCAAATGATTTTCATATTTCCTTTAAAGGCACAGTCCCCCCATTTTGAAAAGGTGGAAAAACAAACAATAGCAAACTCAAGCAATCTACTTCTGTCTCTGTGGTGGCTACAGCTGGTCTGGTGTGAAGTGATACAGGAAGTTCAGAAATTTCCGGATCATTCTGGATGTTCAAGTTAACTAACTGTGTTTACTATATTTATGTCACTTTCCATGTCATTAAACAGGGATTTTGCAGTAAAACAGGGTTTCCAAATGTAGTAAACCTGACCCACACATTGTTGGACATCAGTGCTGTACTTCTCAGCTCACAGTGTGAGGACTGGTAGGACTGGAGAATGCAAGTAGGTCTTGTTAGATAAATAAAGACTGACCAAAGGCAGGACAAGGGTTGTGGGGGGCCCCATGCCTGTGTTTCCCTTTGGCCCCAAAATCACAAAGTCCACCCCTGCTGATGATGATGATGTCAAATTTTATTTGCTTAAACATTTAAATCACACCAACACCCAATAATAAAGCTGTACCAAAGTTCAAATTTATGTATTTATTTCCCTTCACACATTTTTCCTCTCTAACACGCACAGGCTCATTCACACACACACACACACACACACACACACACACACACACACACACACACATACACAGTCGTGTTTCCATCACTTCAGAGTAGAGTTCTCATCGGGCCTGAAAATTAAGACCCGACCCGACCCGACCCGGGCCGGACTGGGCCAGCCCGAGGCCCGACCCGACCCGACTAATTAGCCGAACTTTAGGCCCGACAGCCCGATAAAGCCCGAAAAAAAAAAAAATCGCCCCTAATCGCCAAATTCGCCATTATTTAGCAGAGCCGGTCGGCCGCGGCACCGGGGCACCATCAGTCGGTATCAGGCGGGCCGGCCGCGGCACCGGCCTGCATCAGGCAGCTCACCTGTCAGATCCGGCAGACCTGACGGGTGGGCGCGGTATCGGACGGTGCCGCGGCTGGCCCGCCTGATACCGACTGGTAGTCTAGAAAACTGGAGATTTTTTTTTTTTTTTCTCGTGCGCCCCCAAGTAGATTGCGCCCTGGGCAGTTGCACTGCCCATAGCAAAAACCGTCCCTGCTGCCGAGTCTGCCAGCACAGCGGGATACTGCTGCAACTCTCTCTCACTTGTTTGCGCTGCGCTCGCACAGCTGTTTGTCTGTCTGTCACTGAAAGTTTAGCCTCCAAATCCAATCCAGTCTCTCACTCTCTCCACCAGTCACATAAAAATGAAACGTCATAATCAATAACAGAACACATAATTCTATTTTTTTTATTTAAAAAAAAAAAAAAAAAAAAATCCCCCACAGAACCCGAAGCCCGACCCGACCCGCCCAATTCACGTAAATTTTAGGCCCGACCCGACCCGAAAATGTCGGGTCGGGTCGGGTTGGGTCGGGTTCGGGCAGAATATGAGAACTCTACTTCAGAGGACATTACATTGACTTACATTCATTTCTTGGAGATTTATCCTAACCTTAACCCTAACCACTACCTGCCTAACCCTAACCCTAAGCCTAGCCTAAACCTAACCGTAAAGTTATCTTACCTTTAAGTCTTCACCCTAAAATTAATGATTTTCACTAAGGGGACTTGCTTTTTGTCCCCATAAGGGAGGTGAGCCCCCACAACATGACTGTGTAAACAGATTTATGTCCCCACAGCATTAGCAATACCTAGTCCACACACACACACACACACACACACACACACACACACACACACACACACACACACACACACACACACACACACACAGCCAAATAAATAATTCCTCTTTTACAGAGGTAGGTCATTATCAGTGTGGGGCTTAATATATTAGGCCTGTCTATTGATTTAATTGATTTACATACCCATGTGCAAATAAATAGACAGTTGTGTGCTGTACTAAATTGTGACATTAATGATGCTCATGATGGCCATCTACGCACAATTATATTTCTACACTACAGCAATAAGTGATTTAATTTCCGTGGCTCATTGGTGAAAACAGCAAGAAATACAGATTTATAGAGCCACAAGAAGAATGGAACAGGAGACAAAAAAAAAAAAAAAAAAAAAAAAAAAAAAAACATTTGACAGCCATTTTTCTGTGGCTGACCCTCACCTCTCACCTCCTAGTTTAGTGTCAAAAAATACTTTCTGGATTTGAGAAAAGGTGTTTTTTGTGTTCTTAGTTGTTTAGACTGTAGTTAGTAATGTAATGTATGTGTGAATGTATGACAATTAGGGCTGGGACTATGTACAGTTTTGACAAATTGATGTACTGGGACAAAATGCTGAACAATTACTGATATTTTTTTGAATTCTTAAATGACTCAAGTCACCATTTGTGACTTCATTAGTTCAGCATTGACTGATTGGTTGTCCATACCTCCATCCAAACAGCTCATCCAGTTGCATGCACGTGCTTGTGCATGCAAGCTTGATGACTGAGCATGAGAGGATTTTGTGGAAGTGGATGTTGTAGCAGGATTAGAACAAAAATCAGTGTGTTTGGGAAGCACTGGGCATATGACTGGTTTCCAAAGACTTGGATTATTTAGCATGAGAAGTGTGAGCTTTTTAAACAGAACCTCTCATATTTTATTACTGGTAAATCGTAAAATTAAAATTAGGATTTTTTCTATTTGATACGAGATGGCTGCCATTTTTGGAATACAAGTTTACTTTGAAGCTGTGTGAATAAAGTTGTGTTCATCAGGAAAGTCGAAGGCATCAGTGAATAGTGGATACAAAAAATATCCATTATTGGTGATGTATCCCTTTCAGTATTGTAGCTTCCTTTTGCAATAACATTAGCTGCAAGTTACATTTTCCATGCTGTCTTGCTTTTCAAAATGCAGCCACATATAAATTGTTATGAGGTAAAAACCAGGAAAGTGTTAATCCACCTGTTATCAGTAATAAGTGGTCCCAGCCCTAATGACTATAAATAGTAATGCAGTTTTGGTAACAGCAAAAAAAAAAAAAAACGGTGAATATCAGCCTCCTCATTATTGACTTTCTCTGCCACAGGTTGAACACCAGTCATGAACAACAGTGACGATTTCAATGATTTCTTCGGTGATCTGTTGAACGACAACTCCACACTCCCACCCTACGTCATCGATGATTTAATTCCATTGTGTCCCAAGACTAATGTCAACAAGTTTGGAGCCAAATTCATCCCATTCTTCTACTACACAAGCTTCACCCTAAGTTACCTGGGCAACGGGCTTGTTCTCCTCATCATCTACAAATATGAGAAGCTCAACTCAGTGACAAACATCTTCCTCCTGAATTTGGTGATGTCAAACCTTCTCTTTGCCTCCAGTCTTCCCTTCTTGGCAACATACCATTCGTCTGAGTGGATCTTTGGCACTGTGATGTGTAAGCTGGTCAGCAGTGCCTACTTCATCGGCTTCTACAGTTCCATCCTGTTCCTCACGCTCATGACATTTGACCGGTATCTTGCAGTGGTGCATGCGGTGGCGGCCGCCAAGAGCAGGAAGAAGATCTATGCCATTGGTGCAGCGGTGGCAGTGTGGTGCATCAGTGTTATAGCAAGTGTCAAAGAGCTGGTTCTCCAAAATGTGTGGGAGCATCATGAGCACGGGTGGATGTGTGATGAGTCAGGATACGACAAGAACATCATGGACCGCTGGCGCCTGATCAGCTACTACCAACAGTTCCTGCTCTTCTTCCTCCTCCCTCTTTTTCTGGTTCTGTATTGCTACAGCAGCATCACCATCCGGATCCTGTCCACCCGGATGAAGGAGAAGTGCCGCGCCATCAAGCTCATTTTTGTCATCGTCTTCACCTTCTTTACTTGCTGGACACCCTACAACGTAGTCATTCTCCTTCGGGCCATTCAAATGTCCATTGGCAAGAAAAATGACTCATGCCCAGACTCAGAGGCTCTGGACTATGCTCTGTATGTGACGCAGAATGTGGCCTACCTGTATTGTTGCATTAGTCCTGTGTTTTACACCTTTGTGGGTAAGAAGTTCCAGAGCCACTTTAGAAGATTGCTGGTCAAGAAGATCCCCTGTCTTAGAAGACACATCAGCCTCAGTAGCCAGAGCAGCAGGACCACCTCTCAGAGAACAGAGAACACATTATATATGAGTAGGCAGCTTGCAGCATCCACTGGGTGCAACAATGTTTAGGCCATTACAGGAAAACAATTGAAAGTCAAATCAGGAGGAGGAGTGAAAGAGCATTTGGATACTAGTAGTTGTGATGTCATGTGGTACTCTTTAGAACATGTCATGTGGTACTCTTTAGAACATGGCAATATACATCTATATATAAATACATTTACACACACACACACACACACACACACATATATATATATATATATATTTGAAGCAATTATAATTACAGTGAATTATCATATCTTTAGCATCATTTTATGCTTTCAAGCTCCTTGTTGCTTTCATCCATCAGTAATCATAGATAAACTAAATAACAAAATGGAAGAGAAGTTTACGTTTGTGGTTTGTATGTATCGTGTTATATAGGTGACCTTCATGTGATTTGGGTCAATATTATCTGAATAGAAAAGTTGCCTCCTGCACAGAATTGAAAAAAAAAAAACAAAAAACAAAAAACAAAAAAAAAAACAAGACATTTTTTTTTAAAATAAACTTAAACATGTTGTGCTTACACTGAGAAATGAGATTTTCCTTTACCTTCGTGAGGGAATCTTCCACCTTTTATATATTTGGAGTGGACCTTTTGTTGTTGTTGTTGTTGTTGTTGTTGTTGTTGAGGTTGAGCTTTTAAACATTGTCAATTGTTCTCTTCAGACAGGCGTCTTCCCTGCAGCTTTTAAAACAGCTGTAGTGAGGCCTCTTCTGAAGAAGAACAATTTGGATCCCAGCATTCTTAATAATTACAGACCAGTATCCAACTTACCATTTTTAAGTAAAATTTTAGAAAAAAATTGTTTTGATTCAGCTGAATGATTTTTTAATTAACCACTCAATCTTTGAGAAGTTTCAGAATGGTTTTAGGATGAATCACAGTACAGAGACTGCACTGTTGAAAATTGTTCATGACCTCAGGTGCAATTTGGACACACACAAGCTTTCAGTCCTTGTGCTACTGGATCTAAGCGCTGCTTTCGATACAGTAGATCACACTATTCTTTTAAATAGACTCAGACACCTGGTTGGCCTCTCTGGCACTGTTCTTAAGTGGTTCACTTCCTATCTCACAGCGAGAAAATTCATGGTAAGCTTGGATACATGCTCCTCAAGAATACATGAGATAAAATGTGGTGTGCCCCAAGGATCAATTTTAGGCCCCATTCTTTTTAATTTATATATGCTCCCACTTGGCAGTGTCATCAGGAGACATGGGATAAATTTTCACAGCTATGCTGATGACACACAGCTGTATATTTCCATGTCTCCTGATGACACAGCGCCACTTGATGCCCTTTTTAACTGTATTTTAGACATCAAATCCTAGATGGCAGAAAACTTCCTGCAGCTCAACCAGGACAAACTGAAGTTTTAATCATCGGTCCTGAGGCCCAGAGAGTGAAACTTTTACCAAAATTACAAACACTGTCTTTAAATCCATCCAATCACGTAAAAAATCTGGGCGTCATTTTTGACTCTGAGCTCAATTTTATTCCACACATTAAAAATGTTACAAAAACAGGATTTTATCATTTAAAGAATATAGCCAGAGTCCGCCCGTCTCTCTCTCGGGCAAATACAGAGATGCTGATGCATGCTTTTATTTCCAGTCGTATTGACTATTGAAATGCCCTGCTTTCTGGTCTTCCTAAAAGAAACATCACAAGTCTACAACTTTTACAGAACTCAGCTGCACGTGTGCTGACGAGGACCAGGAGGCAGGCGCATATTACACCGGTTTTAGAATCACTGCATTGGCTCCCTGTATGTTTCAGGATCGATTTTAAGGTTCTCTTAATAGTTTTTAAATGTCTTAGGGGTCTTGGGCCTTCTTATCTTTCTGAATTGCTTTTACCTTATGAACCCTCACGGACCCTCAGGTCCTCTGACATTGGCCTGTTATCTATTCCCAGAGTGAAAACACGAACACACGGTGAGGCATCTTTCCAGTTCTATGGCCCCCGATTGTGGAACAGCCTGCCGGAGGACCTGAGGGCCGCAGAGAACGTTGAGATTTTTAAAAATAGGCTCAAGACCCACCTATTTAATTTGGCTTTTAACTCATGCTCTTAATATACTCTTTCTTTTAACCTGACTTTTATTTAATGCTATTTTTATACCCTATACCTTTTGTTTGACTTTTAACCAAATGTTCTTATATGTTTATACATGCTTATTTTAACTTTTATTAATGTTCTTACATATTTATATTTTTATTTTATATGTTTTTATTTCTCTATATACTTTTATATTCTTATTGTATATGTTTACATACTTTTATCCCATATATCCAGTGTTTCCTCAGTGGGGGCCCTCTGCGCTGGGGGCTGTTATCGGGGGCTGGGATGTCTCTTCTCGTGGGGCTCACTGGCTGGGGTCGGTGGGGGCTCTGTGGCTCTGTGGCGGTGCCCCGCTGCAGTGCCATGGGTCCTCTGCCTACCTGTAGTTTGGTGGGCCCCTGAGCTGTGGCATTCCGGCCTGGGCCGTGGGCAGCCCCCAGCACAGATGGCAGCGCTTCCTGACCTGGTTCCTCTGTACTCAGCCAAACAAACATTATGTGCGTGTGTGTGTGTGTGTGTGTGTGTGTGTGTGTGAGAGAGAGAATCGTGGGGTGGGGGTCTAGAGGTTGGGGTGGGGGTGGGGGGCAGGGGGTATTTTTAATATGTAAAGCACTTTGTGCTACATCTCATGTATGAAAAGTGCTCTACAAATAAAGTTTTGATTGATTGATTGATTGTTGTAGGTCACTGTGGGAGTCTTTTGTCTTATGTCCTTTTTCAGTTCCAAATATAGCCTTTACGTCTGATGAAGCCACTTGCTGGAGTTTTCCCTTGGTCATTTTAAACAAAATCTTTCTCACTTTCTTTCTCTTTCTGCTCACACATGCTCACATTTACATACCTAATAACTTAAATAATAACTTCACTTAAAAAAAAAATACAGATTGCTTCACATACACTAAAACACAAAGACAGAGCGATGTGAAAGTGCCTCAAGAAGCCAAAGTTAGATAAAAAGTAGCCTCAAGTGGAATGAAAGAGTCACCTGATCCTAACATACCCACATGTGGCTCTACACAAACCTTCAAAATGATGATGTTTCTGACCAACCTGTAGTTTTGTATGGACTGATTATGTTCATATACCATCTCTTGAGCTTATTATGTAATAAAAATGTCAATATTTTCAAATATGTACTCAGTTTGGTCATTTTTGGACAGTTCCCTCCAGTTCCATGTTCCATGTGTAATTTCACTTTAAGTGACACTATTAATAAAAATGGGGGATTTTGTCGCTGAAGCAGTCATCTTGCTACTATTAATAATAACAATGATGCAAGAAAGCAGAAACAAATATAGGTGTGAATAGTATTACTGCGAATAATAGGCACTGAACCAAAGCCCAAATCCCGAACCCACAGAGAACAACAGATGGTTGCATCACCTGCCACTCGACTTTTCACCATTAGAGGTCAGGCCTCACACAGATTTGACTTTGGGGCTCGTTCCCCTTTAAGGGATCCAAGCACTAAGAAAATTTGACCCTGATATTGTCCCCCCGCTAGGCTGATAATGCACCAGATCTTGCACAGGGCCTTAGTGAGACATGACAGACACCCATATGAAGTTTAGTGTCAATCAGACTTAGTGTTGTGGAGATCCAGCATCACTTCCTGTAAACCTGCAATCCAGAGGCATTTTTGTCATTCAAATATGCAATATTTGTAAATTTGTTTGCTCATTTTGATAATTATTAAGCACAAGGTCAACAGATGGAGTATATTAAGATCTGTAGAAATGGGACTCAAGTTGCTTTAGTTTTTTGCTTTTATCCAAAATAGTCAAGACGATGATATGGTGGACATGAAAATGCCCCTGTATGAAAGTTGTAGAGCAGACATAAGCAACAGGTGGCCCGTGGGCAGCATGTGGCACACTGATGTTAATTTGGTGGCCTGAATTTCAAAATTTGAAGACAAATGACTGACTCTCATTTACTTTAAAGGTTGCAGCTTTCATTTTTACCACTAGGGGGAGCCATGTAACTTGATGGTGCTGCCTGTAGGTCATGGAGGTCAGAGGTCATGACACGGGATCGCCCACCACTTTGTGATGTGCAGAGCTGAGGACGCCATGAGCAAAAGAAAACGTGTGTGTTTACAGAGGTCAAACGTAGACAGTATCAGTGATGAAAGAATATAACATTAACCTGCACTTAAACAGCACCCAGAGGGAAAAAAAAATACTACACAAACATTTTCTCTTGATGCATCCTACTAAGTAGCGCTAGTAGAGCTAGCAAAAGACAAAAAGCTGTTGTCTGATGGTGAGACAGTGAATGGGTCTAAGGGCCAATCCCAATTCACCCCTTAACCCTACCATTTGCCCCTACCCCTCCGTTTTGCGCGTCCACGCATAGGGGTAGGGACGTCCCATTTCTTGTTGAGGCGGAGGGGGAGGGTGGAGTGCTAGGGCTATAGCCCTCCAAACGGAGTTTTTTCAGAGACACACTCCAAAGCGAGTGCTACAAGAAATCTCCCACACTTCTCACACAATTAACACAAAAATCAATAACGTCAGCGATTGTTTATTTGACATTAGACCACTACACCAGCTGGCTAGCATGTTGTGTGGCTAACGTTGGGCAAACTACAACAAAACTTGTTTACGGTCTATCATTCATACCTCAAGCTGATTCACCGGCGCTCCCAGGCGTCGAATTAAACAATAAGCCCCGAGAAGCCGTGGGTTACAGTGATTTTACAACAGCTGAGGGGCGTTCTTATCGGCGGAACGATACGCAGCGGAGACTTCTCCTTACATTGTTCCGATTTGCTATTGACAACCACAAAAAGATGGTCACTGATGACTAATGATGACGTTTCCGGGGATGAAGGGTTGTCCCATTTCATAGGGGAGTATTTCAACCCCTACCCCTTGTAACTTTGTTGCAAGGGACAAGTGACACTCGATAAAGAGGGGTAGGGGTAGGGGTGAAAATACGAAATGGGATTGGCCCTAAGTGTGACTGTGGGTTCACTGCCTTAGGATTCACTGTGGCCCCACGACCCATAAAAGTTGCAAATCCCTGTTGTAGAGCATGAGCTTCTACACAATAGGACTCCAGTCCCAAGCCTTTAGGTAAATAAGGAGCAAAGTTATCCTATTTTAAAATTGTACATTTGACCACAGGAATTGGCTTGAGCCAACAACGATAAAACATTACACATGGGAAGTGGGTGAACCTTGAAAAAGTGGTGTAATAGGAAGAAACATAAAAATATGAATTACCAAAGCAATAGTGTTCCAGCAGTGAGCACTTCTCATAATAAGGAAGTGGGAAGAATGCAAGAGTGTTATGTTTCAGCTAAGTGAAGCAAACACACCATTAAGGAAGATTTTTTGAGAACATTAGGTCGGTTGTCAACTGCAATGAATTTCCACTGTTCCAAAAGACTGAACGTCTGGTGTGTGTCCATGGGCTGAAAGTCTGAAGTGTGTGAATCCAGCCCAAGACTTCCTCTGCAGTGCAATTACATAGACAGGTAACAGGAAAGGAAAAAGCAACATCTTGGTGTCTTAATAAGGTGTTGGGTCACCACGGGCCAAGTCTCTGGGACTCTTCTGGAGGGATGGAGCTCCCCTCTTCCAAAAGACACTGTACACAAATGAAAATGAAATCACATCCTAGGACCTTGACTCACCGCATCTCAACCCAACTCAACACCAATGGGAGATTTTTGACTGACATGGTGGACTGCGCTCTCCACCACCATCAAACCACCAAATAAGGGAGAATGTTTTTGATCTCATGCAGTTAGCCAGTCCAGTGCTGCACATGTTGCAACACTCATGTTACACCCAGCATATTAGTTCCTCCTTGGACAGCCTCTTTCCCAGCATCTGTCACCATAAATGTTTAGCAGAGATTTTCGGTTAGCACAGGCAGCAGCATCACCGACTCAGAGAGTTACTCTGTGCTTCTTGTTGTGATTTGATCATCCTTACACTCCACAGCTACACAGCTGCACTGGTGAGTTTAAACACTTTTCCTTTTTGAGAGGGACATTCAATACAGAAAAATTGCAGCTTGCTATTTCTGTAAATTTCCTGTTCTCATTAACAAAATGATGCACTGAAGTAAGAGGGTTTATGCACAAAGCATCATACTTCAGCTGTGGATTTAACTGATGGAAACACCTCTTCAAGGAATTGTCCTCAAGAGATTTTATCATAAGTTGAAGCCACAAGTTGATACTATTATCACAAGCCCTTTTTTGTGAATGATGGATGTCCCACAATTTTGGAGTAAATAGTACTGTTTAAACCTCAGAGTACTACAAAAAAAAAAAAAAAAAAAAAAAAAAAACTTCAAAAACAATGTTGACACTATCACTGTTATGCATTCAAAATGCCTTATGCATTATTATGAGAGCACAGACACATAAGGTTAGGGTAGGGGAAATAAAGAGGAACAGCATCACTTTGTAACATGTGGCTCTGTAATATTCTATAATTGTAATAACACCTAGCACTGAGAACATATAAAAGAAACGTTCAAAATTGATCGAAATGTTTTATGATTATCACTTGAACATCATGGTCACTGATGTCCATTGCGTAGGGTTTGTTGGGTGTCGGTGTGATGAGGATCTCAAGACGTCCCCTGGTTAGTCTCTCCTCTGGGGCCCAAAGAGAGATTATTTCCCTGTTGATCAACTGTCAAAGTTTCAGGAAAGAATGACTCAGTCATTACTCAGTAGAATTCAACAGCATTCAATCACATGCCCTCATCTTTGCAAAAAGTATGAAAAATATTGTGACATAGTGACATAGAGAGACTTATCTTCCATTCATCCGACTACAGATGCTTAAACACAAGATTATCTGCTAATTGAACTCATGATTTGATGGTTTGTCAAGGTTTGTCTTTGCATGCATCATGTCTGGACTGAAATCAGGTTATATCCTTTCTGATAATAAAGAAACTAAGGGTTCTTAAACAAATGCCTAAAAAATCAAGCAAAAACAACTGACTTGGATAAAAACTTGTCTGGCAGCGTTCGAACTCTTGTCCATGATTTCCATGATGACTGCCAACAGTTAACCGTCATTAAGATCTCTCCTCCGACATCCAACAGTGCCTGTTTATAACATTGTCAATTGTAATAAATAGCCTATCCCACAATTGTTGGTTTTGTCTGTATATATATGATTGTGTCAGTCTTCTATGAGGTTACAGGTAATTTGATAAACATATATTTTTTGCTGTCTATAGATTAATCACCACCTTAATTATGGTCTCAGTCAGCAGATAATTTGAGATTAACTTTTCAGTCATTGAGCAAATCTCATGTCGTGATTACATATCATTGAGCCTTTGCTACTCTAACCATACAACTTTACACTTAGTTTTGCAAATGATTTTCATATTTCCTTTAAAGGCACAGTCCCCCCATTTTGAAAAGGTGGAAAAACAAACAATAGCAAACTCAAGCAATCTACTTCTGTCTCTGTGGTGGCTACAGCTGCTCTGGTGTGAAGTGATACAGGAAGTGCAGAAATTTCCGGATCATTCTGGATGTTCAAGTTAACAAACTGTGTTTACTATATTTATGTCAGTTTCCATGTCATTAAACAGGGATTTTGCAGTAAAACAGGGTTTCCAAATGTAGTAAATCTGACCCACACATTGTTGGACATCAGTGCTGTACTTCTCAGCTCACAGTGTGAGGACTGGTAGGACAGAAGAATGCAAGTAGGTCTTGTTAGATAAATAAAGACTGACCAAAGGCAGGACAAGGGTTGTGGGGGGCCCCATGCCTGTGTTTCCCTTTGGACCCAAAATCACAAAGTCCACCCCTGCTGATGATGATGATGTCAAATTGTATTTGCTTAAACATTTGAATCACACAAACACCAAATAATAAAGCTATACCAAAGTTCAAATTTATGTATTTATTTCCCTTCACACATTTTTCCTCTCTAACACGCACAGGCTCATTCACACACACACACACACACACACACACACACACACACACACACACACACACACACACACACACACACACACACACAGTCGTGATTCCATCACTTCAGAGGACATTACATTGACTTACATTCATTTCCTGGAGATTTATCCTAACCTTAACCCTAACCACTACCTGCCTAACCCTAACCCTAACCCTAACCCTAGCCTTAACCTAACCCTAAAGTTATCTTACCTTTAAGTCTTCACCCTAAAATTAATGATTTTCACGAAGGGGACTTGCTTTTTGTCCCCATAAGGGAGGTGAGTCCCCACAACATGACTGTGTAAACAGATTTATGTCCCCACAACATTAGCAATACCTAGTCCACACACACACACACACACACACACACACACACACACACACACACACACACACACACACACACAGCCAAATAAATAATTCCTCTTTTACAGAGGTAGGTCATTATCAGTGTGGGGCTTAATATATTAGGCCTGTCTATTGATTTGATTGATTTACATACCCATGTGCAAATAAATAGACAATTGTGTGCTGTACTAAATTGTGACATTAATGATGCTCATGATGGTCATCTATGCACAATTATATTTCTACACTACAGCAATAAGTGATTTAATTTCCGTGGCTCATTGGTGAAAACAGCAAGAAATACAGATTTCTAGAGCCACAAGAAGAATGGAACAGGAGACAAAAAAAAAAAAAAAAAAAAAAACATTTGACAGCCATTTTTCTGTGGCTGACCCTCACCTCTCACCTCCTAGTTTAGTGTCAAAAAATGCTTTCACGATTTGAGAAAAGGTGTTTTGTGTTCTCAATTGTTTAGACTGCAGTTAGTAATGTAATGTATGTGTGAATGTATGACAATTAGGGCTGGGACTATGTACAGTTTTGACAAAATGATGTACTGGGACAAAATGATGAACAATTACTGATAATTTTTTGAATTCTTAAATGACTCAAGTCACCATTTGTGACTTCATTAGTTCAGCATTGACTGATTGGTTGTCCATACCTCCATCCAAACAGCTCATCCAGTTGCATGCATGTGCTTGTGCATGCAACCTTGATGACTGAGCATGAGAGGATTTTGTGGAAGTGGATGTTGTAGCAGGATTAGAGCAAAAATCAGTGTGTTTGGGAAGCACTGGGCATATGACTGGTTTCCAAAGACTTGGATTATTTAGCATGACAAGTGTGAGCTTTTTAAACAGAACCTCTCATATTTTATTACTGGTAAATCGTAAAATTAAAATTAGGATTTTTTCTATTTGATACGAGATGGCTGCCATTTTTGGAATACAAGTTTACTTTGAAGCCGTGTGAATAAAGTTGTGTTCATCAGGAAAGTCGAAGGCATCAGTGAATAGTGGATACAAAAAATATCCATTATTGGTGATGTATCCCTTTCAGTATTGTAGCTTCCTTTTGCAATAACATTGGCTGCAAGTTACATTTTCCATGCTGTCTTGCTTTTCAAAATTCAGCCACATATAAATTGTTATTAGGTAAAAAACAGGAAAGTGTTAATCCACCTGTTATCAGTGATAAGTGGTCCCAGCCCTAATGACTATAAATAGTAATGCAGTTTTGGTAACAGCAAAAAACAAAAGCAGTGAATATCAGCCTCCTCATTATTGACTTTCTCTGCCACAGGTTGAACACCAGTCATGAACAACAGTGACGATTTCAATGATTTCTTCGGTGATCTGTTGAACGACAACTCCACACTCCCACCCTACGTCATCGATGATTTAATTCCGTTGTGTCCCAAGACTAATGTCAACAAGTTTGGAGCCCAATTCATCCCATTCTTCTACTACACAAGCTTCACCCTAAGTTACCTGGGCAACGGGCTTGTTCTCCTCATCATCTACAAATATGAGAAGCTCAACTCAGTGACAAACATCTTCCTCCTGAATTTGGTGATGTCAAACCTTCTCTTTGCCTCCAGTCTTCCCTTCTTGGCAACATACCATTCGTCTGAGTGGATCTTTGGCACTGTGATGTGTAAGCTGGTCAGCAGTGCCTACTTCATCGGCTTCTACAGTTCCATCCTCTTCCTCACGCTCATGACATTTGACCGGTATCTTGCGGTGGTGCATGCGGTGGCGGCCGCCAAGAGCAGGAAGAAGATCTATGCCATCAGTGCAGCGGTGGCAGTGTGGTGCATCAGTGTTATAGCAAGTGTCAAAGAGCTGGTTCTCCAAAACGTGTGGGAGCATCATGAGCATGGGTGGATGTGTGAAGAGGAAGGTTACGACAAGAGCATCATGGACCGCTGGCGCCTGGTCAGCTACTACCAACAGTTCCTGCTCTTCTTCCTCCTCCCTCTTTTTCTGGTTCTGTATTGTTACAGCAGCATCACCATCCGGATCCTGTCCACCCGGATGAAGGAGAAGTGCCGCGCCATCAAGCTCATTTTTGTCATCGTCTTCACCTTCTTTACTTGCTGGACACCCTACAACATAGTCATCCTCCTTCGGGCCATTCAAATGTCCAACGGCAAGAAAAATGACTCATGCTTAGAGTCAGAGGCGCTGGACTATGCTCTGTATGTGACGCAGAATGTGGCCTACCTGTATTGTTGCATTAGTCCTGTGTTTTACACCTTTGTGGGTAAGAAGTTCCAGAGCCACTTCAGAAGATTGCTGGTCAAGAAGATCCCCTGTCTTAGAAGACACATCAGCCTCAGTAGCCAGAGCAGCAGGACCACCTCTCAGAGAACAGAGAACACACTATATATGAGTAGGCAGCTTGCAGCATCCACTGGGTGAAAGAATGTTTAGGCCATTACAGGAAAACAATTGAAAGTCAAATCAGGAGGAGTGAAAGAGCATTTGGATACTAGTAGTTGTGATGTCATATGGTACTCTTTAGAACATGGCAATACATACACTATATTACCAAAAGTATTCGCTCACCTGCCTTTACTAATACTATGAACTGAAGTGCCATCCCATTCCTAACCCATAGAGTTCAATATGATGTCGGTCCACCTTTTGCAGCTATTACAGCTTCAACTCTTCTGGGAAGACTGTCCACAAGGTTGAGGAGAGTGTTTATAGGAATTTTTGACCATTCTTCCAAAAGCGCATTGGTGAGGTTACACACTGATGTTGGTCGAGAAGGCCTGGCTCTCAGTCTCCGCTCTAATTCATCCCAAAGGTGTTCTATCGGGTTCAGGTCAGGACTCTGTGCAGGCCAGTCAAGTTCATCCACACCAGACTCTGTCATCCATGTCTTTATGGACCTTGCTTTGTGCACTGGTGCACAGTCATGTTGGAAGAGGAAGGGGCCCACTCCAAACTGTTCCCACAAGGTTGGGAGCATGGAATTGTCCAAAATGTTTTGGTATCCTGAAGCATTCAAAGTTCCTTTCACTGGAACTAAGGGGCCAAGCCCAGCTCCTGAAAAACAACCCCACACCATAATTCCTCCTCCACCAAATTTCACAGTCGGCACAATGCAGTCTGAAATGTACCGTTCTCCTGGCAACCTCCAAACCCAGACTCGTCCATCAGATTGCCAGATGGAAAAGCATGATTCATCACTCCAGAGAACGCGTCTCCACTGCTCTAGAGGCCAGTGGCGGCGTGCTTTACACCATTGCATCCGACGCTTTGCATTGCACTTGGTGATGTGTGGCTTGGCTGCAGCTGCTCGGCCATGGAAACCCATTCCATGAAGCTCTCTGCGTACTGTACTTGGGCTAATCTGAAGGTCACATGAAGTTTGTAGCTCTGTAGCAATTGACTGTGCAGAAAGTCGGTGACCTCTTTGCACTATGCGCTTCAGCATCCGCTGACCCCTCTCCGTCACTTTACGTGGCCTACCACTTCGTGGCTGAGTTGCTGTTGTTCCCAAACGCTTCCATTTTGTTATAATAGAGCTGACAGTTGACTGTGGAATATTTAGGAGCGAGGAAATTTCACGACTGGATTTGTTGCACAGGTGGCATCCTATGACAGTTCCACGCTGGAATTCACTGAGCTCCTGAGAGCGGCCCATTCTTTCACAAATGTCTTGTTTCACAGTCTGCATGCCTGAGTGCTTGATTTTATACACCTGTGGCCAGGCCAAGTGATTAGGACACCTGATTCTGATCATTTGAATGGGTGAGCGAATACTTTTGGTAATATAGTGTAGATACTTTATTCATCCCGCAGTTCTGTACTGACGTGTCGTCTTGGTCTCATGATGTCAAGATGTGAACAGCATGATGAGGAGGACTGTTTAAATGCCAATTCTAATTGAACCAGGAAATTTATTGGTCGATTCATGGATCAAAAACCTGATGTGAATTTTGCTGTTAAACTCATTGTTAGAGAACAGCAACTTGTGCAAAAAGTACTGAAACATTGAACAGTTGGACATGTGCGTTCAAAAGTTTACAGAAGGTCATATTAAGTTCACCTGTAAAGGTTATAATGCATTTTAGGTTCATCCTGAAATTTCACCCGAAAGCCGAATATCCCTAACTTTTTGTGAGTAGTATATATATATATATATATATATATATATATATATATATACACACATTTTTTTTTAAGCAATTATAATTACAGTGAATTACAGTGAATTATCATATCTTTAGCATCATTTTATGCTTTCAAGCTCCTTGTTGCTTGCATCCATCAGTAATCATAGATGAACTAAATAACAAAATGGAAGAGAAGTTTACATTTGTGGTTTGTATTTATGGTGTTATATAAGTGACCTTCATGTGATTTGGATTAATATTACCTGAATAGAAGAGTTGCCTTCTGCACAGAATTGAAAAAAACAAACAAAAAAAACAAACAAAAAACAAAAAACAAAAACAAAAACATTTTTTTGAATAAACTTGAATATGTTGTGCTTACGCTGAGATATGAGATATTCCTTGATTCCTTCATGAGGGAATCTTCCACCTTTTATATATTTGGAGTGGACCTTTTGTTGTTGTTGTTGTTGTTGTTGTTGTTGAATAAAGGCTGGTATACATGTGTAGGTCACTGTGGGAGTCTTTTGTCTTATATCCTTTTTCAGTTCCAAATATAGCCTTTACATCTGATGAAGCCACTTGCTGGAGTTTTCCCTTGGTAATTTTAAACAAAATCTTTTTCACTTTCTTTCTCTTTCTGCTCACACACGCTCACATTTACATACCTGATAACTTAAATAATAACTTCACTTAAAAAAAAAGCAGATTGCTTTAAATACACTAAAACACGAAGACAGAGCGATGTGAAAGTGCCTCAAGAAACCAAAGTTAGATAAAAAGTAGCCTGAAGTGGAATGAAAGAGTCACCTGATCCTAACATACCCACCTGTGGCTCAACACAAACCTTCAAAATGATGATGTTTCTGACCAACCTGTAGTTTTATATGGACTGTTTATGTTAATATACCATCACTTGAGGTTATTATGTAGTAAAAATTTCAATATTTTCAAAAATGTACTCAGTTCTGTAATTTTTGGACAGTTCCCTCCAGTTCCGTGTGGAGGCCCCATGTCTCCTTAAGGCAGAATATTTCTCCTTGGAGTTTTTCAAGAGCAAGACAGTGCAGTAACTGGTCAACACTGTTAAACCAGTTTACCAGAATATTTCCAGATATTACATGTTTTGCCTGTATTAAACAACAGATGATAACCATCCTATGAGTTCCATGGCTTACAGTTTGCTGGAAAGAGTTCAAAAATACAGTTTGGGCCAAATAGGTAATTTTACACTGATGTCCAGAACCTCTGTCCAGAAACTTTTACCCCATACACAGTGAAATAAAGTGATCCTCTGTGTTCCTCATGGTCTTACAGAATTCTTGAGGAAAAGGATATTAGACATACATAAATAGACTTTATAACTAGAGAAATTCTCACATTAAAAACAACAACTGTTGTTTTGTTTTGTGTTTTTTTTTGTTTGTTTGTTTTTTTTGTTGATGGTGAGTTGTTGTGTATGTTTTTTTCTTACTCTTTTGTATTTTCTATACGTAAGGCCTGTTAAATGACTGACCATCCATTTATTTTATTGCTTTATTTTTTGAGAAAGGGACTGGTAATATTAGACTTTCTTCTTCCTGCCCCTTTTCAATCATGGATTGAAACAAATGTAACAAACTTGTGATTGATTATGAAGTATTGTTTCCATGATATGGAATAAAAAAAATGAAATGAAATAAAAAAAATAAATAACATCTACTAAATACGGTAAAGAGTGTTCTGACAAACAGTCTAATATCATCAACATACAGCCCAATTTTACTCTCAAAGTCATTTATCTTGATGCCTACTAAATTTTGATTATTCCTGACTGCAATAGCTAAAGGCTCTATTGGTAGTGCAAACAGCAGTGGTGACAAAGGGCATCCTTGCCATGTGCCTCTGAAGAAGCTGAAAGGTTTAGATACTACAGTATATTGTTTTTCAGTATCGATGCCACTGGATTGTGATATAGATATTTTTATCCACTTGCAGAGAGAGAGCATTTTGAAAAGATGGCAATGTTCAGTCCTATTGAAGGCTTTTTCTGCCTCCATTGACAATACTGCCATTAGTACATGTCATCAGTAATTATTTTTTTACTCAGTGTTTTAAATACAGTCCAAAAATATCTATGATTTAACTGCAACACAAAAAGCTCACATACCTCAATGGGCTCAAGTTTGCTGTGTGTTTTCACGGGAGACAGAATAGACCTGTTGTTAAGTCAGTGGAGCTCCAGTCTTGACACACAGATCCTGTTTGTTTGTGCTGCTCAGGCTGAGATCAGCAAAGAAAATGTCTGGACAAGGGAGGATGAGGAGGAGGAAGAGGAAAAGGAGGTGAAGAAGTCAGATAATGTCTTAGGACCAGGTCCACAAGAAGGCAAGATTTTGCCCATTTTTTTTCTGTTGCTTTTGTCTAGCAAAAAATGTTTTTCTACTGTGATTTTGTTGTTTGCAACCTGCTGCCCTGTGTAAAGAAAAAACAAAAACCACAAGGTTTTTCATTTCCAATGTCTGTGTGTAGTTGGTGCTTCATGTTGCCTATTCAAATGATGGTGTGTGAGTTTTGTATTGACATAAAACACACATTTTTTAAAGAATTTGAAGAGTTTTGCAGACTTGTATAGTGCCCTTTAGAGTGCCAAAAACAAGAGGAAGTGCCCCACTGCCTGCCCCTCACATGAGACAAAAAGATTGAATGCCCTCTAGGGTGCCCTTTATGCAATAAATAAACAATAATAAATTATAATAAATGAGGTGCTCCTATAATGGAGAAGAGCCCCTCTCTCCTAATGCTGCTGCCTGTAACACCTGAATTTCCCCTATGGGGATAAATAAAGTGTTATCTTATCTTATTTTATCTTACCGTATTTCCTCAATTAATAGCCCGGGTGTTTAATACGCAAAATCAACTTGGACCCCAGGCGTTTAAAAGAACCAGGCGGCTATTCGCTGCAGGCCTTTCTTTATTTTTACACAGACATGCACCAGGCCATTATTTTGATTTTTTAGTACAAAAGTACTGTAAGGCATAAGGTAAACATATCTGTACATACAAACATAGTGCAAACCGCTCACGCTGTGAGTTGTTCCCTCTGACACTTCCGTTTTCTGTCAAAATAAGAGTTAGTCGGTCATTTAATATTACAGTATACCCTTTTTTCTAACGTTAGCTAGCTCTCTTATTTTGACAGAAAATGGAAGTGCCGCACAGTTATTGTGCGGCTAACTGTTTACTTCTGCAAAAATAAGGTGAATAGCCTTATTTTGGGTTACCTCAATATAATGCAAATAATCGCCGCGGCGGTTATTCGGGTGGGCGTTTAATATGCAAAATGGGTGCAGACCCCAGGTGTTTAAAAGAACCAGGCGGCTATTTGCAGCCCGGCAATTAATTGGTGAAATACGGTAACTTATCTGCAGGAGATAAAATGTGCTGCAGTGCTGTAAAGGCTCTCCCCACATGTTAGTGATGGGAATTCTGGTTCTTTTTAGAGAACCGGCTCTTTTGGCTTGGCTCACTAAAAAGAGCCAACTCTTTCGGCTCCCAAGCGGTTCTTCAGATTTTTTTGTTGCTTAAATTAATTTATTACCAACAATAATGTAAAATTATGCGCAAAATGAATTACTAATGTAAAAAAACCCATGTGTTATGTTTTTTTTTTTTTTTATATATATATGTTTATTATATAAATATGCCTTTATATATTCACTCAATATAGTGCTATAAAAATATATTATAAAATACAAAAACAAAAACAAACTTTTAACTATTGACAGCTGAACTGAATTGCTGTACACACTGCAGCAGCATCAGCAACAGTTGCAGTAGACACACTGGCACCTTCATTAATATCAGGTTCGATTGCTTGTGTTTTTTTCTTCCCATTGCACTGATGGGTGGACAGTTCTCATGTGGCTGTGCAGGTTGTTTGTCGAGCCGGCTCGATAAGAGATTTTTTTCTTGCAGACTACACTCTGCCTTAGTGTTGTCGATAAAATTGAAATGGGTCCAGATTTTACTCCTTTTCCTGCTGTCACTCATTTTCTTAACTACACCTTTCCAGCGCGTTCGTGTTGTCTCTCCTTGTGGTCCCTCGCTCTCTGTCTCTCTCGTCTCCCTCCCTCCTGTTCTCCTGTTCGCCCCTGCGTTCCAATACTCATACTACCATACTATTTAGTAGGAGAAAAAAGATTTAGTATGTCCCAATACATAGTATGTCAGATGCAGTATGCCAAGAGTACCAGGATGTTCTACTACATCTGGTCAGATTTCGCAGTATGGATTTCAGCATGCTGCTCTGGCCATTCTGACCCACAATCCTATGCGCAGCGGACGTTACGTCGCACTGACTGAGTTGCGTGTACAAGCCACGCCCACATACGGACGACAACAAAACGCACATATCGCACAAAACTTGTTCAGTGACAGTAGAAGCGACTGGAAGACAGAAGATAATAAATATGACAGAGGACAGCGCAGTATGAAACAGCACCGGCATTTTGACAACAACATTCAAATTTGCCCCTACAGACGGCGGCGGAAGTGAGCAAGAGGGCCGGTCTTCAGGGACGATGTATGTAGTGTGTCCCAATAGTATGCATATGCATGCATATTTCATACTAAACTACATACTTTGTAAGGGCAGCTGCAGTACATACTAAAAGTAAAAAGTATAAGTATGCGATTTGGAACGCAGGGTCTGTGTGCTGTGTGTGTGTGTAACTGCTGGTCTGGGGTGAAGCGCTCAGTGCAGACAGACGGCACCCCACGTCTTGACCAATCACGTGCGGCTTTTGCAGAAAAAATAACCAATCGGCTGCTGAAAATAAATAAATAAATAAAAAAAAATAACGGCTTCCAATCAGGAGCCGGCTCCCGTTGTTCACTTCAGAGAGCCGGCTCTAAGAGTCGGTTCGTTCGCGACCGACCCATCACTACTACATGTGTGAGAATAAGGAAGTTTCTTCATGGATGAGCCTCCAGTGGAGAAAATGTGATGTGCTGCCACAGGACAGGAGCCCTGACAATGGGAGAAACATGAGTTTCCCTATACGTGCCTCTCTGATGTAGAAAACTCAGAAGGTGCCCTCTGAGATGCCCTTCCGAGTGAGAAAACACCATGAAGTGCCCTTACAGTGGCAACAAAAAACCATATTGAGCTGGAGCCCTGCATCCTGCTGCAGTGTGGGAACACAGCTCACTGTCTGCAAGCTGTAAAGTTTTACCAGTTACCAAAGACAAATGTTTGTACACTTCAAGAGTTTTTTATAGATAGCTCTATCACATTTTTAGCCTAGATGCTTAGCTAAAGAGCTAGCTAACTTAAGGGGTATCTTGCTCAGCTGAATCTGTGCTAACCTCAATTTGGAAATCAAGCAGAAATGTAAAAATCTTTTCCCTAGGGAATTATTTTAAGGAACTTCTTTTTCACATAATCTAAGAGTGGGTTTAGTGTTGAGCCCCCCTGTGGTTACAGAATGCCAAAGAGAGAGAGAGAAAACTAAAACAGATTCAAAAGGAGCTGAGAAATATGATCAGAGGCAGCTTGTCTTTGGCAGGTTTTTATTTTTGGGTTTTTTAACTGGAATAAAAAAAAAAAAAAAAAAAAAAAAGTGGGCTACTGGTAGTGTTGTGTTGTTTTGCAATACAGTTATAAAATACTGCCGTTCCGGATGAAGATTATTTCATCATACATGATGCATCATAGCTTTTTGCGTGCCGGTGGGACTGCCTGTCGTGCAGCAGATGCTCTTTTTATTTTTTTGACCCTGCCCCTCAAACAGCCTGAGTCTGCCACTAAGTTTCACAGTAAAAAGAGTTAGTGTGAATTGCAGAGGCAAACACACTAATAGGATGATTTTTTTTGAAGAACTAGGAGCAGTAATAACTTGACTGTTTTCCAAAGGGCTGAATGTCTCATGTTGCTATGGGCTGAGAGTCTCAAGTGTGTGAATCCAGCTAAAGATTTCTTCACCAATGTAATTCTATACAGTCAGGTCAATAAGTATTTGGACGGTGACACAATCTTTATAATTTTGCCCTTGTACACCACCAACAGTGGATTTGAAATGGAGTAACCAAGATGTGATTGAAGCACAAACTGTGAGCCTTAATTTTAGGGGATGAACTAAAATATGGCATTAACCGTTTAGGAATTACAGCCAGTTTTCTACATTGTCACCCCATTTCCAGAGGCTCAGAAGTAATTGGACACTTGACTAAAAAGCAGTTTCATGGCCAGGTGTGGCCTTTTCCCTCAGAAAAGTAAAAGTAAAAGGAAAGTAAAGAGAGTAAAAGGTCTGGAGTTCATTCCAAGTGTTTGCATTTGCATTTGGTTGTTGTTTATCAGAACGTTCAACATGTGATCCAAAGAGGTGTCTGTGCAGGTGAAATAATACACTGGTCAGCTTAGCAACACCAAAAGGCCTGGAAGGCCACAGAAGACATCTAAAGTGGATGACCGAAGAAGTCCATTCACAAAGTGTAGGGGAGTCAAAACCACTCTGGATGAAGTAGGTGTATCACTGTCCAAATCTACAGTCAAGAGACGTTTGTGAGAAAATAAATACAGAGGGTAAACAGCAAACCACTGGTGTCACTCAAGAACAGGAAGGCCAGATTAGACTTTACAAAAAACATCTAAAAAAGCCTGCCTGATTCTGGAACAAGGTTCTTTGGACAGATGAAATGAATATGAATTTGTATCAGAATGATGGGAAGAGCAAAGTGTGGAGAATGAAAGGAACAGCTCATGACCCAAAGCAGAGCACATCATCTGTCCAGCATGGTGTTATGGCATGGGCATGTATGGCTGTCAGAGGAACTGGGTCACTTGTGTTTACTGATGATGTGACGGCTGATGGAAGTAGCAGGATGAATTCTGATGTTTCTGATTGATGATTCTGATGGCCATGAAACTGCTTTTTAGTCAAGAGCCTCTGAAAATGGGGTGACAATGTATGAAACTGGCTGTAATTCCTAAAAGGTTGATACTATGGGCTCTAGTTTCGCAGACCGGGTGAGGCGGGGGCACAGCGCAGCTGCGCTTTGCGAACTGGGTGTGGCCAGGTGGATTTTGCAAGTTTGGCACGCCGTGTGCAGTGGTGCAAGTACTCCGCCGTCCTTCCTACCGGAGGAAGGGAGGACAGAAGGCGTGGAGTGGGTTTGACACAGCCGATTCACTTTAAACCAATCAAATGATCCCCTGTCCTTGCCTTTAAAATGCGCTGCACGAAGGCGTAATGAAAGTTTACACAATTGACATGGAGGTCTACTGCCGCAGGTGGAGAGGAGCTGGTTTAGTGGAAGTTTGGCTGACCGGCGCGCAGTGTGCACACATTACCAAAACCTCACGGGCAGGTTTCCGGAATGTCAGGCACATTAACGATGCAGTAAATACCCACAAAAACCACTGTTCAATGCTACTATCTCAATCAGCACATACATATATCTCCATATCAACTGTCCCGTCACAGCTGATGTCAGATCAAAGGAGATTGGCACTACGCCGGCTGCGCTCAGCCTTGCGCTTGCGAGCTCAGATGGCGAGCTTTGGGTACACCTCAGTGAAGCCTTTTGGCACGAAACTGTCACTGCGCCAAGCTGAATCTGTCAGCACCTCCCCCTGCTGCTCCGCCACTCCCATCTCAGCGCACCTCGGCCTGCCAAACTACCAAAGTGTGCGCCCCTCGGGTTGCGCTGCTCGAAACCAGCTCTGCGTGGGGTTCACCTCACTGTGCCAGCCTGCGCCGCGCCGGAAAACTAGAGCCCCTTATCAGCCCCTTAAATTAAAGCTGAAAGTTTGCACTTCAAACCAGGTCTTGATTACTCCATTTCAAATCCACTGTTGGTGGTGTACAAGGACAAAATTATGAATATTGTGTCACCGTCCAAATACTTATGGACCTGACTGTAGATATGGGGGCCCGTTTGTAATTAGTTAATCAAATCAATTGACAGAGCCAAAATCAATTAAGAATGAATAAAGAAGTATGAATTAAAATATCAGTTGGTGCAGGGCTGGCCCGTGGCATAGGCAGTATAGGCAAATGCTAAGGGCGCCATCTGCTGGAGGAGCGCCGCTAGCGGCCAGAGGGACGCCGGCTGTGTGTGCGTTTTATTATAAACGGGTGCTTCCCATCCTTAAATGTGATTGGCTGAGCCGCGTTCCATGCCGTTGTAAAATCAGTGTAACCCACTGGTAGACCGCAGCACAAAATATTCCTGCGTCAGTGTAAACGGACATAGCGTTGCCTAGCAACCAACTACTCTGTGCTCCACTTCCTCGTTTGGTTACATTTGTTTCAAGACTTTTGTTAACAAAATTTCAGACTTTGTAGTGATTTTTGATTTGCTGGGTGGCCTGAGCCTGGATGAGTGGTTGGAGGAGGTGCTTGGTGTCTGTTAAAAGATGCTGAATTCACCACCAGCAACAATGTTTTCGCCGGTGTGGTAAAGAAACTCCGCCGAGAAGGACGTGACAAATCTTCCCACCACCAAGCCAACCGAGGCAGACTGCCAGAAGATGAAGCACTTTGAGGCACAAAGTTCAGACACACCTTGGGGGCTTGTCTGTAAAGTCTGGTTTGACGTGCAGCTTCACATGGGACGCAGGGCGAACGAGGGCAACCGCAAATTAAAGCCCGACCTTCAGCATTCGCCACGACGAAATTACCTAAAATATGTCACCCTGAATGCACAAACAAACACAAAGATGATGCCGAAAAAAACATAGACAGCCCGCGGGGATTCGTATATGAGCAGCCGGGTAACCCACTGTGTCCGGTGGCCTCCCTGGAGAAATAGTCTACCTCTCCCTGCTGCCTCCTGATCCACCTGCCTTTTATCTCCACCCAAAGCGGACACAGTGTGACAGTGCCGATGTATGGTAAATTAACAGTTTACTTTTATTATTATTGTTATTGTTACAACCAATGTTAGGTATACGGCTGCGCTAAAACGCACCTGTCGCGAAACGCACGCCACCGTCCCCGCAAAGAGGAGTCCAAACATAATTGAACACTATTTTAACAGTTGCACTGTTAATGGAAATATCCAATTCAACATTAATGAGCCCAAATAGCCTGATGTGACATGATGATGGCGCTAGATGAAAAAGCAATCTTAGTTGCTTGGCAACCGTTCTGTCCACTCTATCTTGCTTGGTGGAAGAATGAATAATTCTTAGTTTTTCTTGTGTGTTTATTTTATGGGCTATATGTAGGGTAACCGTTTTATAAAAGCAATAAGCCCCTTGAAGCCGTGAGTTAGCCTACATTGATTTTACAACTCCACTGTGCGTCGTGCCTTAGATAAGAACGCCCCTCAGCCGTTGTAAAATCACTGTAACACACGGCTTCTCGGGGCTTATTGCTTAAATAATGTTGCACTTTCTGTTCAATCTGAGTATGTTGTAACAGTGTAACTTGGTTTGTTAAATAAATGGAGAGAGAGAGAGAGACAAAACCTCCGAAGATATATTTCCGTTTACAGTTTTGTGCAGAGAGAGAAATGAAGTCTGCTGAGTTAAGCGTCTTTGTCCAGTTCAGCACTGAGGTGAGGACAGCGACACGATAGCCACTCATGTGCAGACACGTCCATCAAACCTAAGGCCTTCTTGCTGTGAGGTGACAGCACTAACCACTAGGCTGCTGTGCCACCCCATTCATAAAAATTATACAAATAAAAAAATAAAAATATGACAAATACAAAATACTGACAAATCAAAAATTTAATAAATCAGTCTCTTAGTTATAACATTAATATATTGTTTTATCCATTTATCTGTCCATTTGCTCATTTCTTTATTGATGCTTTAATTGAATATTGATTTGTCAGTTGATTTATCTATTGATCAGTTGATTACTGTATGTCACAAATGGCCCCCCATATAATACTGCTGATGTTGCAACACTCATGTAACACTCAGCATATCAGTTCCTCCTTGGACAGCCTCTTCCCCAGTAATCTCACATCTGTAACCAGAAACGGTTAGCAGAGCAGAGGCAGCAGCATCACAGACTCAAAGTTTTACTCAGTGCTTCTTGTGATTTGATCATCCTTACACTCCACAGCTACAAAGCTGCACTGGTGAGTTCATCACTTATTCTTTCTGAGAGGGACATTCGATACAGAAAACATTTTTGCTCAGTGTTTCTGTGAATTTCCTGCATCATGAATATAGTTGGTGATTTGTAAAACGGGGAAAAACACTAAAGCAGTGCACTGAACACTATGTAGTGAGGCAGTGGTTAGTATTGCTACAGTACTGGTTATCAGTAGGTCTCAGTCACAAGTTCAACAAGTTTAACATACTATTATCATGAGCCCTTACAAAAAAAAAAAAAAAAAAAAAAAAAAAACATTCAAAAACACTATATGGCACCATATCAACTAATGTAAAGCTGACAGACAGAAAGTTGTGCAGCCATCAATAATGTTTTTTATGATTACACCTACTATGCATTGTAAAGGCACTCATAAGGAACTGTTGTGCACTCAAAATGCCTTATAAGCATTCTTACAAGAGCACTTACACATAGAGGTTGAAAAAAGCAGAACAGCATCACTTTGAAACTTATGGTGTAATTTTAGTTGAATTAGAAACGGTACGATATGATAAGATACAACTTTATTGTCAGTGGTACTGAAATTGGTTGTACGACACAGCACCTGTATGCAGACATAATCACATAAAGCAATAGAAAGCAACATAGAGCACAAAAAAGTGCCAAGCACATGAAGCACATGAAGCAGACACACATGTACTATACATACAGTTCATAGCAGACACATGCAAATGACTTCTTCAGTCTAACCTTGCTGAAAGCCGGTACTCTATATCTTCTTTGTGATGGCATAAGCTCATATTCCCCATTTAACGGATGTCTACCGTTAGAGGTATTGATTCAGACTTAAATTTAGAATTACTTGTTTTGCTTACATAGGCTTCCTCTAGTTTCCCCTTCCACTTACAAGTAATGTGTGCCCAACAACAAAATTAGAACTATTCAAATTATTTCCAGGAGAACTGGTGCATAATGCTCTGCCAGCAACACTGTATAATGAACCATTTTTTGTTATTCTTTTTTCATTACTCTATAAAGCATTCATTATTGTCAGTGTGTGAGTGGGCTAGCTCTTGCTTTGGCAAGGCTTTTGTTGGGTGTCAGTGTAATGAGGGTCTCAGGAGGTTTCATAACCCAATAAAATCTGCCACATGAAAGACTTCTGATTAACTGTAATTAAAAAGAGTCTCAGTCCTGTCTCTCATCCATATTATTTTGGTTGCGAGACAGGGCTGAGAGTCTGCAGGTTTTCATTCCAACCAAACACTGCACTGGGTGATTTCACTGATCAGTTTCTTGTCTCACCTTTGAGGTGAGGTAATCCATGCAAACACCTGGGGTAGTTTTTGGTTGGAATGAAATGGCATGACACGCTTCCCCAACCCTGCATTACAACATCCATAGTCTGATTTGTCACTTTATTAGTTCAGCATGGGACGATTTTGCTCACCGCTCATAATTATTTATCCACAAAATAATTATGAACAATAATTGATAAATGGTCCCAGCCCTAAAGACTATAAACAGTAATGCAGTTTTAGTAACAGCAAAAAACAAAAGCAATGAATATCAGCCTTCTCATTATTGACTCTCTCTATCACAGGTTGAACCCCAGTCATGGACAACAGTGACGATTTCTATGATTTCTTCAGTGATCTGTTTAACAGCGACTCCACTGACCCACCTTACCTAGTCAGTGAAGTGGTTAAACTCTGTCCCAAGACTAAAGTCAACGAGTTTGGAGCCAAATTCATCCCATTCTTCTACTACACAAGCTTCACCCTAAGTTACCTGGGCAACGGGCTTGTTCTCTTCATCATCCACAAATATGAGAAGCTCAACTCAGTGACAAACATCTTCCTCCTGAATTTGGTGATGTCAAACCTTCTCTTTGCCTCCAGTCTTCCCTTCTTGGCAACATACCATTCGTCTGAGTGGATCTTTGGGATGGTGATGTGTAAGCTGGTCAGCAGTGCCTACTTCATCGGCTTCTACAGTTCCATCCTCTTCCTCACGCTCATGACATTTGACCGGTATCTTGCGGTGGTGCATGCGGTGGCGGCCGCCAAGAGCAGGAAGAAGATCTATGCCATCGGTGCAGCTGTGGCAGTGTGGTGCATCAGTGTTATAGCAAGTGTCAAAGAGCTGGTTCTCCAAAATGTTTGGAAGCATGAAGAGCACGGGCTGATGTGTGACGAGACAGGTTACGACAAGAGCATCATGGACCGCTGGCGCCTGATCAGCTACTACCAACAGTTCCTGCTCTTCTTCCTCCTCCCTCTTTTTCTGGTACTGTATTGCTACAGCAGCATCACCATCCGGATCTTATCCACCCGGATGAAGGAGAAGTGCCGTGCCATCAAGCTCATTTTTGTCATCGTCTTCACCTTCTTCGCTTGCTGGACACCCTACAACGTAGTCATCCTCCTTCGGGCCATTCAAATGTCCAATGGCAAGAAAAATAAATCATGTTCAGAGTCAGAGGCTCTGGACTATGCTCTGTATGTGACACAGAATGTGGCCTACCTGTATTGTTGCATTAGTCCTGTGTTTTACACCTTTGTGGGTAAGAAGTTCCAGAGCCACTTCAGACGATTGCTAGCCAAGAAGATCCCCTGTCTTAAAAGACACATCAGCCTCAGTAGCCAGAGCAGCAGGACCAACTCACAGAGAACACCCCACACTACATATGACTACTAGTGAGACAGAGGAACTGGCCTGGTCTGAAGGCCCATTATTCCAAAACCCCAGTAGTCCGAAAAATATCCCATTGGACCTGAAGCCAATTAGTCTGACTACAAAAATAAAACCCCAATAGTCCAAAAGCCCATTAGTGAACAATGCATCGACTCTATGAATTTGGTTAAGTTTCGGCAGGAGTTTCCTCAGGTTAAGGTCAGGGAAACAGGGCTGGATGTATTTCCACCCCTGTTTCCACCAGATAGTGTATTTTTGGAGCAATAGGCCTTTGAAGCAATGGGCGTCCTGTTGGGTTTTCAGTCCAATGGGATATTTTTCTGACTGTTGGGGTTTTGGAATAAGGGTCTATCGGAGCAATCGCACTGAGAGACAGAACACACGGACCAGATACCAAATCAGGCTTAAGTAGTATTTGTAAATGTTATTTACAATTGATTTTAACCTAGTTAGGTGCTGGATAATAGCAGTTTGTAGAAATTAGATTCTACAAACTGCTACTATCATGCAAGAATATTTCCATGACAAAAAAACAACTATACGCAAAGTCACCTATGTTGTCCTATTTTCACCCCCATATGAAATAAATAGATCTTCCAAGGTTGACCCATCTGCTCCTTCCCTATTGCAAAAAGACAAACTTTAAAATTTAATTACCACAAATTTTGTCATGTTTGCATCTCAAAACACATTCCTTCATTTGTTCCATCACACATTAAAACACAGCCTTGGAGATTTTAAAGAAAATGTTACTGAGTTTGCTTTGGTCACTACTATATGTCCACAGCATCTTCCTAAATTTGAAATTCAAATTTGAAATTCAGATTTGTTGCAGTTTGGCCCACTAAGATATTTTCATCACCAATCTAAGTCTAAGAAAATGGTTCATCAAATAGCCTGCATAGCCTGTGTTAATCATCAAAATTGTCACAGGTGAAATGTGAGATTTGTATTTTTTGCTGTGTGTAAATACACTGATTGGCTCTGAGGCTTATCGTGGACTTGGGCTCCATCAGTTATGCTCCAACTCCCAATTTACTTTGACGCAGGAGCGGAGCGGTAGTGACAATGACGAAGGCGGAGGAGTGAAAAAGCATTTGGACACCAGAGGTTGTCATGTTCTTTCAAACATGCCGAGATGTCTTCCCTTGTTTGTTTTTTTTTGTTTGTTTGTTTGTTTTTAATTTGTGATTATAATTGCAGCAAATTAATATATCTTTAGTGCCTGTTTATGCCTTAAAGCTTAAAGCTCCTGGATGCATTCATCTGTCAGCAATCACTGAAAATCAGACTGAATTTTACTAAATCATTTTTGTTAAGGAACAAAATGGAAGAAAAGTTAATGTTTATGCTTTTATGTTTATGGTGTTTATGTTTTTGGTATAGCTGCTTACTGAACTGAAGATGATCAAATAAAAACACAATGTTAACATTGCAATACCATTTCTTTAAAAAAAAAAAAATCTTAAAAAAAAATAAAAAATAAAAAATAGAATTAAACATGAATTTTTGTTTATGTTATTGTTGTTGTTATTGTTGCAGTTGAATAAAGCCCTGTTTAGGCTACCATATTTGGCCATTTTTTTGGATATATTCTTCCTGATATGTATATATATATATATATATATATATATATATATATATATATATATATATATATATATATATATATATATATATATTTATTTATTTTTTTTTTTTTCAAACTACAGAAGGCCTCAAAATTAATCTACCTGCAAAATTCTGAGTCATTCTCAAGTGTGGTCTAAGAGAGGAAAACTTTTATTTTTGTTTATTTGTGGTGGATCTTCCTCTACCTTCAATGGTGCACGGATCGCTGCGATAGGCGGAAGGATACATGAGTTCAGCGGTTACAGTTCCACCATCTAACTTCTCCTGAAACCATTCCTTCTTTTAGACATGTATTTCAAATACACATGTAACATTGTGTAAATATGACAGCTTCAGAGTCGCTGTAAGGTTTATTTTTCATCTTGATGGAGCTATGCTAATTACTCCTATAAACTTCAAGTCTTTATGCTAAGCTAACAGGAAATGCTACCTGTAGGAACCGAAACAATGGACGTACAGAGTCTCAGTCTGGGTAAGTCTGAAAGAGGACGTTTTGCTTAAAACGTTGGAGCATTTTTTTCTTTTTAAATATCAAGTTATGTAACATCATACGTAACAACATCAATAAGCTATCAATTATATTTCAACAACATAGTGACATATCTGTTGACATTCTGTTGGATGTGTTTGCTGAATTTTGACAAACATGTAGGCCTAGTTGACATTACTGCTGCACGTCAACTGTGTTACTATGAAACCCTCTGGGCATATTTTGCCAAGAGCGTAAACTACTTCACACAGAGGTTGAGTTGTGGTTGAGTGAGGGCTTAGGTCAAATCTGTTTCAGATTTGACCTAAGCCCTCAAGCCCTGGACAGCTCAAGAAAAATTTCAGTCCAGTCCCAGAGCTTTTGGCCATATCTTGCCCTGAACTGTGGTGGGATCTATACTAATACTTAATTTATCTCTTATTAATAGTCAGCCTAACTCTTGTTGATATTTAACTAATGAACATTCTGTTGAATATCTATACAGGACTATCCAACAAATGTGTTTTAGTGATCGTATTCCAAATTTGCATTGGTGCTAATGAATCTGGTTGAATCAACTGGGTCCAGTCAGGTTGACCAGGACAGTGCTGTCACAACTTGGTCAAAGACATGAACCTGGAATTACAAAATAGTCCAAACATTTTGAATTGAACTGATTCTGAATTACGGAAAATCAATTGCTACCTGCACCCATGAGAACCACATCACTATAAACAATGTTAACTGAAGTATCTAATTCCACATTCCACATAATAAAAAATATAGAAACCCAGATTTTTTTCTGTTGAGCTCTGACGCTGACGAGATGACTGTCCTTAAAATGAAAATGCACACTTCCTTTTTCTGATGAAACATCTGGTGCTGCTTCCTGTGCTGTGGTTGGCCAGTTCAGTGCAATCTGCTGGAACAAAAAAAAAAAAAAAAGTGTGATGACACCGTGGAAATCTGCTGAAACAGCACAAAGACAAAGCTGCAAAACTTACTACACACTTTCTTGTTGCAAGTAAAAGAACATAAGGGTATTCTTTCATAAGAATAAATGCTTAATGTCAACCTGTAAAATCCTAGCATCAGTAATACACCGATGACTCTGAACTCTTGTTTGAGATAGACGAAGAAGTGACTTATCAAGAGAAAAAAAACCCAAACAGTTTAAATCACCAAAGCTAAACTGTAAAATTCTTAAATATAATCATATCAGCTTTACGAAGCTGGAATGTGTTGTTTTTGGCAAAGGAACCTTATTTGGTGATGAAACGGAGAAAAGGCTATCTAGGTATAGGAAAACAGAGTTGTCTTTCTGAAGGGAAGTAACATGTCTGACCTCAGCTAGTGGCCAGATGCTGATGCCCACCCTAAACCACACAGACTGCAATCCTTGAAGAGGTCAAAATATGAGGAACGTTGGGCCGTGACATCACGTTGTCTGGACACCAGTTGTTATGTTTGTCACTTCCTTCCCTTACACAAAATAATGCGTTGTAGATGAAGACACTGATCTATTTGAGACGTCCTTCTCAATGTGCCAGAGCCTCTCCAGTGAGCCAGCATGCACAACAGCAGGACCCTGTTCCTGTCAATGGAACAGAGCCTTAATTCATGTTGTTAGTAACACACTGATTTCTTTTTGCACCAGTGCAGCTTCACACAGTTTCATAAAATTGTCTGCTAAATTACAGGACATGATTTCCCAACCCAATCAGTTTCCCAAGTCCCAGCAAAGGCTGTTTTCAACTTTACAAATTTAACAGTGGAATCACAGACTTTTTGATGAAACACAATGAAACACGTTGAAAGGTAAGCCAAGCCTTTTATACTACATTGTCCGGTAGTAAAGCTGCACCGTCAGAGGAGAGCTGCTGGAGGGATACATGGCTGTATAGCTGTACTTAATTAGACTAATGTTATTATTTTAATCAAGAGGCCTTAGGCAATAAAAATGTACTATCACAAGTTTAAATAATAACCAAAGTTATCAAATGCAGCGTTATAAAAACATATTTGAGCATTTAAAATCCATCAAATTCCTTGAGACAGCTGCATACAGATTTTAATTGATGGCCAGTATGAAGTGGGCTAACATTTAACATTTGTAGATGTAAATAAATTATTAAACTGCTTAGACCTAAATTCTTTTAGTCTTTTTCAGTGTTTTCCATAGATGCTAGTGAATTAGCCTACTATACAAATATGACTGAAACAATACAGGTGGTGGTGTGTGGCAGTCAGTGCTGAAATAGTGATAATAATGGGACTGGATTGTGAGAGAAGCACACATAGAAACAGATGTTTAGCCTGCTGTAAGCCTGAGATGCTGCCAGTTGCTCAGAGGGAGCAGAGCGTCATGACGAACAGCCCAGAACGGCTCAGATGAAATGACAGACACAAGAATCAAATCCATGAATATATCAGAACATACAGTCTGAGTGGTATTAGTATTTTAGTGGCACAATTAGTCAGCTCTTTTGGTTGCAAGGTTTAATAGTAATTGTGGATTTTTTTTGTGGGTGTGGGTGTGTGGGTGCCATTTCATGTACATTAGTAAAACCAAAAATACTCGATGGAATATTTTATATGTGCATCCAAATCTGAAAGTCTTTACAAAACGTGTACTAAACTATTTCTTGGAGGCATGAACACTGATTTGATTTTTAGAGTGTTTCGTAACCTTAACCCTGACCTCTTTCTAACCTTAACCATTATGACAAACCTTTCCCCAACTTTAACCAAGTATTTTTATTGGCTAGCAGACTGTGGAGGTATTGCAAGTCATCCTTTTCAGCCTTTTCCATGTATTATTTCTTGTTTTGTGAATATTCCAATATGCCAAATTTGTGAAAGTCAAGATGAATCCTCTGGGTGGAAATTACAAATAGTGTTGATGCGGTCCTTGTAGCCTGTGCAGTGTGCTCCAGCAGCAGAATGTGTCATTAAAGTCCCATGCATTCCTGTCCTGCCCAGTTACACACACACCCAAACATATTACCTGACTGACAAAATACTTTGTTGATTAGGCCAACGGAAAAGCGTTTTTGCAGGTTTTGGCGAAAAGCAAAAGTAAAATTGTCTTGATGGGGGCCCCCTGTGGTGGTCTCCAGGCTGCCTCTCAGTCAGGATGGTGGTCCATGGATCACAATCAGTCAGAAAGCCCTGCTTTAAGGTATTGAGCAGACATGCTTCCTGACACCAAGTCCATTAAAGTGTGTGGTGGTGACATTTTTGTAACCTCATTGCTGTGGTTGTGGGTTGACAAATCGACTGGCTCCAGATGGCCAGCCCACTCTATAGCTCTTCCATATAGAAATACATCATACTGTATATACATTGGGTGTAGTAATGCAGTGATCTCTAGTGGAGGAACCTTTGAAATACATTCTCTCTCATGTTTTAGATCATTTTTTAGTGATACATGTACGTCATTCATCCAAAAATTGGAAATTTTTTGTTTTATAATTATACTTGGTCAGTATTTTGTGAGGAAGTGGTGTTATAAGTGCATGTGGTTTTTCAACAGAAGAACCTAACTAACCTATTTATGATGAGGGGGAAAAAAAAAGATGAGATTAAGATTTTGGTGAGCTCTGCATTTCACCTTCAACTTCCTGTTGTGGGGGAAGAGAGTGACAGCATACTTAGAACGGAGCAAGATCAAAGCCGTGATGATAAAAGGTCAGAGGAAGCAGGAAGAGGCTCTGAAAACCTGACAATGAAACAATAAAAAGCAGACGGCACGATTGTGTCCTTATGGTCACAAGAGCAAATCAAACGAAACAAAGAGTGGCCAGCAGAGCTCAGGTTTGGAGTAAATGACGAAGTGATTTGTGTCGACAGTAGCTGGTCTTCCACAGAGATGGGGGTCCGGCACTTGATCTACTGCCTCCTGCTACTGAGACAAACACACACAGGTGAGTTTACTTCCTCCTGGCATGTTATCGTTGATTTTCTTATTCTAAAAACTTAGTGTTTATGCATCTAAAAAATCTCCAGGCTAATTCTAGTCCTTAGTTAGCGTATACTGATCAAAATGTCTGTCATCCAGACTAGTTTCTGTCCCTTGTGCTGGGATCTGTGGTGGGTATGACTACAGAGGCCCAGCTCAGAATTTAACAGAGGGATACACTACTATTCAGATGATGATGCGCTGAAAACATCAGGCTGTATCGACATGAATATGATTCATGATTGAACCATAAGTCAGGTCGAAACATTTACCAGTTCGGTGTCTGAGTGCGAGAGTGAGCGTAGGCATGCCACGTAGTTGCCATGTCTGCTTATTATAAGCAGCTTTGGGCTTGTTTTTTTTTTTCCAGAGAGTTGCTTGAAAATACAGGTAGTTGTGGGTTGCTTTTTTTGTCCTTTGTCCTTTGGCTTGTTCATAACAAGTCGTTGCTCTTTTTGGGCTTGTTCACACCTGGACAAAAAAAAAAAGAGAAAAAAAGCACAAATAAAGGGTAAAACAGAGATTTTTGAATATATACCCTATTTCATACAAAACTAAACAAAAGTCCTGTCTTTCAGTGCAGGTGTAATGTGTCAACTCTGCTGATAAGGATTTGGTTAATGCCAGTAATCCCCAAAGTAGGTTCAAGTAAAACTAGGAAAGGAAAACTAATATACATTTCCATGCAAGGAGATAAAGGCAAGTAGGGCCTGGCCCCAAGACATGACGCTGTGGTGATGGAAACAGAAAGAGAGCGATGATTTACTCTTTGTTTAAAATTCTGTATAATTTTAAGTGTTTATATGAGACAAAAATATCATTTGGCACCCCTGGCAAGCCAATGGGATTATCAGGTGGGCATGTTGCTCATCAAGGCAAGGCAACATTATTTGTATAGCACAATTCAGACAGAGTCAATTCAAAAGTGAAAGTTCTCTATAGAGTCATGGAAAACAATTAAAAACACAAGTACAAGTGCTAAAAAGACAAGGCATGAGAATTTTATTCAAAAACTTCTCATTGTGCCAGTCAGTTTAATTGAAGTCAATAAAAAAGCTCAGTCGTCAAAATAAGTGAATAAATACATTAAAAAAAAAATTGAAATAAAACGAAGACATGAGACAAAAGGTACTGATAAAAAGATGTAGGATGATGTAGGTGTAGAGGAGCCCATGTAGGAGCAGACCTGAGAACCTGAAGGCTTTTGCTGAGTGGAAGCCAAATGCCAATTCTCCAGATTTTGTCTTTATTCTCTCAGTTTGAATTTTAATGATTAAATTTCATTAAATTAGGTCTCAAGAAGGCTTAACAATGGATCCTGGAATCCTGCAACTACCCAACCCAGGAGAGAGATGTTGCTCTGTGCAGCCTTTCCTCAGTTTTGTGTTATTTAGTGATTCCGTGTGTCAGAAGCGGGTGGCACAGTGGCTTAGAGGTTAGCGCTGTCGCCTCACAGCACGGAGGTGTTAGGTGTGAATCGTGAAGCTGGTCCTCGCTCTGTCAGCTCCATGTTGAATATTTTCCCCCGTGTTTGTGTGGATTTCCTCACACCGTCCACAGATAGGCAGCTCAGGTGAACTGAAGAGTCTAACCTGCCCCTTGTGTGTGTGTGTGTGTGTGTGTGTGTGTGTGTGTGTGTGTGTGTGTGTGTGTGTGTGTGTGTGTTTGTTTGCCCCTGTGTTTGCCCTGTGATGGACTGGCAAGAGCCGAGAAGGAGCCGCCATGGTTCACTTATGGGCTCCTTCCATCACCATTTCTGGAACAAATACGGTCGGCTCACCTGAACATATAAACTTAAAGCTGATTGTATTTTTTTTTTTTTTTTTTATTACCAATTAAAGTATATGATACTTATTTGTTTGAGTGACAAACCATAAATGTGCCATTTATGGTTTGTGTGTGTCATTCTGTAGACTTTATTATTATTAAAAGAAATATTTTTAACGTCTTTCTTTTAGGATGGACAACAGATGAGAATTAGCCTCTTAAACTAACTCTGGCTCATCACAGTTTTTTTTTTTTTTTTTTTTTTTTTTTTTTTTATTGTTGATTATTGTGCACTGTCCCTGATAAGTAAAACAATAACTGAAAGGAAATGATGTAATTTGATGAAGCAGGCCTTTGGTTCTTAAATGGCCATGTTAGAGCAAATTTTGGTGAAAAACTGACTATTCACGTCAGTGTAAGTGTCATGTATGACGGGAGTTGATTTTCTTTTCCCAATAACAATGCACGATATGTATATGACATTAGCTTTTACTGAATTTGTAAAAAGTAAAAAATTATGCCCATATATACATGCATATAATATATCTACATTATTTGTTGCATTTTCATTAAAATGAAAAATTTAAAAAGAAAAAAAGCACGGCTCGTCTACTGTCTGAAGAGTGACAAGAAGCGGCTAGAAAAATTACATTTCCTGTAGAAAATCCGTGGGCTAACTAAGCAGCTGCGAGTGAGCAATAACTTATTTGGTGGAAGAAAGGCATAATAATCAATACAAAGAAAAATAAAGTTTAAAGCTTTAAAACAGGAGCATAAAACTTGACACAGAAAAGTAAAAATGGTGGTGGCGTATCACGAGCTCACCGAGTACATGTGCAGGTTTGAGAAGTCCTGTAGTAAAAGTCCTGCATTCAAAAATTAAAAATACAAACGTATCAGCATTATAAAGTGTGCCAAATTGCAACAGAAAGCGGTATGTTTAATGGTGGACCTCCACCTCGACTCTGACGTTCACTCTCTCTCTCTCTCAGTGTTTACAGGCAAGGCAGAGAGTCAGATTTCAGCGTCTGTCCAGCGCTCAGCCGACAGGTTAACAGTCTCCTGCTCCCTGCTGGGGACCGGGACCGTCACCCAGGTCAACTGGATGATGAACAGAGGAACCCACAGCATCAGACTGGGCACTTACAGTCCCCAGTACGGAGTGTACATCTACCCCCAGTTCAACGACAGTGTGGTGATAGAGGGTGATGCCGCAGAGCGCAGTTCTCAGGTCCACCTGGTGGAGAGCGATGTGGAGGAGGAGGGGGACGGGGAGGTGTGCTGTGTCTTCAACGTGTTTCCCTCAGGAGTGCTGGAGACTTGTACTGTCACCACAACCACAGGTACTGCAACTGATTCAATACTCATACCTATGAACGTCTGCTGGATATTATTTCCCATCTGATCACATATTCCAGTCCGACAGCTCGACACAGTATTCACACCCTGTAGACTGGAGCCACACTGATGCAACACTGTGGCGAGTTGGGTTATTTTCAGAGATGGAAGTAGCCATCTACATTTACTCACTGCACTGTAACTGAGTCGCTTTTTGTGTACTTGTACCTTTATGAGGCAGTCAGTAATTTTACTCTCACTTAATTACAATGTTTACTTGAGTATTGCACTTCACTTTTGCACAATGCCCCTTTAAAAGAATGTAGTTTAAAGTGTGGTCTTTCCTGCTTTTCTAACTGCATGGACAAGATCACACCTAACACTTTTACTGTTTGGAAAAAGGAACTCAGTAAGTTTTACTCTGAGGATTTGGGGTTTAGGTTTAGGAATCAAATTATGAAGCCAGACTACTCAACCCACAGCCCGGGGGCCACATGCAGCCCGTGCGTCATTGTTATGCGGCCTGCCACTGTCATATAATAAAAATATTATTATTCTATCTGCCTCACCGTACATACATTTTGTGCCTGTTTATTTTATAATGTTCCAAGGGAGTGTGATGTGGCCTAATTTCAGTATTACCCAGTATTTTGGGAATGAAGCCTCATTTTGTTGTAACTTGATCATTTCGTCATTAATCATTACAGGACAATCTTTTATTCAGTGCGGTTTGGCCTTGGATGGAAATGTAGCTGTTTTCTGTAGGTTTCAGTAATTTTTACACTAGTCATGTAGCCTGTGGCAAAATTATTGTTTTAACGTCCAAACTAGGACAGACGTTTTGAGGTTGCGGCCCTTGGACACAGCTGAATTTTGCTGAGTGTCCCCTGAGCCATCTTAAGTTGAGTGGCCCTGTTATAAAAGTTGAGGCTACACTGATAACAAGAGTCTTTTCTTGATTTTGGCAACTCTTGGTGATTAGCAGTCATATCTTTGATGTTTTTCACTCATTTTATTTATGTATCTTACACCTTGTTATGTATCCTGAACCATACATTGCATCACTTTATGAGCAGCAGAGCTTTTGCAATAATGTTTGATGAACTGGCTATAGGTCGTATGTGAGGAGAAAAAAAGAATGTATATTTACATGAAAAGGTTTCAGATTATTAGTGTAGGCATGAAGTGGTTCATGGTTTAGGTTTAGAAATTGAAACTAGATGGTACCACAAATAGTGCACGTGTGTGTGTGTGTGTGTGTGTGTGTGTATTTCACCTCAGCAGAAAACCAGGAGGCAGACGCCTTTAATGACGCACAAATAGAGTTAACAGGGGGAAGAACTCTTGTCCAGTGGTGTATTCTGGTGGGAGGCTGCACTGTGTTTCTCATCTCCATCATCACCTGTCTCTACTACTGCTGGAGGTTCTGCTGCAGATTCTGCTGCAAGAGGTAATGCAGCTCTTTCAGATGGATTTTATTACTGCATGCCAGATTAGCTCTGTTTTATTATTTACATACTCTTACCTATAATAACATGCCAACTGGAAGCCCAGTGCATGTATTGTCACATACCTGCCTTAGTTACATACTCAACCTTAACCAAGTGTTTTTTATGCCTAAATCTAATCTTACTACTCTTGGTGGTGGACTGTACAACCCTGAAATGCAAGTACATATGCATCCACACATCCTTTAAAGTGAAATAACACAACTGGAAATAATTTGATTAACTTGTGTCTGTTTCCAGGAGGAAAGTGTACCAGGTTCACACCTGCCACTCTGACAGTGGTGCTGAAGCTGAGGTGAGATAAGGTCAACTTCAGTGTCTCTAAGGGGAAAGTGCTCTAGTCTAGAGGACTAAACAGAGATGACATGCAGGACATAGCAATACAGACACACAGGGCAATACAGACTACACCAAAACCAAAATGGCAAAGGCAATCTAAAGTGCCATTGTTGTGCAGTGCAGGACCACAGTCCATCCTGGTTTAGGCACTAAAATCACCAAGTGGTTTTAGTGCCTAAACCTAACCATGACATGCTGGCATGAAAAACAGAAATAAAAAACTCTGGTCTCTGGCTCTTCCTGATGGTAAGAAGTGTTACTCGTCATGCAGGATGTGTGCAGAAACAGGCCTAGTTGGACAACAGACTGCTCATATGTGGCTTGCAGGGCACAGCACTCGCAGACCCGTCTCATGTTCATGGCCACATCAACCAAGTGTTTGACCCTGACTATAAAATGTTCAAACTGACAAAGCAGGTGCATATCACATACCTGGGAACAGTTTCAATAACACATTAATAAAAGAGAAGTATGATTTCTTGCCCTACACCAAACGTCTCAGCCCACAGAGAAGTGCTTTCTCTGTTGGACTCTAGATGAGCATTTTTAAAAATTATTAATTCCTGAAAAGCTATTTGATTCACATCTCAAATATCATCTGAATGTTGATTTGTCTTTATGCTGATGAACAGATTTATTATACATGATTCTAGTATCCCCAGGTTACATGTACACTCCAGTGAGTGCATGCAAAACAAAAAAAAACAAAAAACAAAAACATTCAAAACAAAAAAAGGAAAACAAAACTCTTCTATTCACTGTATGTATTTCCTCTGTGCACTGCCTATTGGCCCCTTACTCACATTGCTAAATGAAATGAAATGCAATAGTAACATTGTAAAAATTGCATACACACAAAGTAGCTTTTCTTGAACTAAGAAAAAATGCTTCTTTTAACATTGTGTTTTTCAAATGAAACAGTCGGGTTTGTACAGTTTCCATGGGTCCAGGTGTCATAAGGCAAACATTAATTTAAAACATTATTACTAGAGCATATAATAAATGTCAATGTCAACAAAAATATTACTCTCAGTTATTTCTCAGGTATGTAAAATGCTGGGCTTTGCCAACTAATTTTCTTATGATAAATAACATTGAATATAGACATCACAGGCCTTAACAGTGGTGCTCTGAACAGGGTCCTCTGGGTGTTCTTCTGAAAACAAGAAGCTCTGTCTAGGAAATTCATCAGTAGCATCATTTCAGTACTTTAACATCAGAAGACATTTTTCCCTCCATCAGAAAACTGCACCAAAGCCCTTAACATTTGAGTATGGATATTAGGATATCGGTGCATGGGAGCTGGATTTGTATCTAATTCCAACAATGCAGAGATGGAGATCTGAGGTTTCTGCAAGGAATTTATTATGTAATGATGCAGCCATAATAATGGTGTTTTGGGTTTGAATATTTCACTCAGTATAGTGTCATATAATCAGTATCTTTCTTTTTTTTATTATTTATTTTATTTTATTTTATTTTATTTAAACCTTTATTTTACCAGGCAAAAAAATTGCTTCAGATAAAAAAATCTCTTTTACGAGTAAGGTCTGGCCAGCTTATAACTTCGATGAGGAAGGAGCACATACAGAATATGCATACCACACTGTGTGACCTCAATTCTGCAGTGGGGCTTGAGTGTGCGTCCGTGTGTCAGGAGTCCTAACGCTACAAGCCCGCCCTTTCAAGCCTGACCAATGTGGCTACCCACCTGATATGACACACCAGCCAACAAAACAAACAATGCTTACATATGGACAAAACAGACCACAGCAGTCGTTTTGACATGACACAGCAGGGTAATCACTGGTGTTACGAGTGACATGTTTCCAGGTAGTCAGCATAAACACCGGCAGGACCCCGGCTCTGTTCGACCTGAGTGGAGCAGAACCTTCATTAATGTCATTAGTAAGATCAGTGTTTACCTGCTGTTTCATGTCAAAATAGCTGCTGGGAAAAACATCGATTTAGTCACTGACTCATTGTCCTTGTAATAAAATAGAAATAAAAGTATTAAAGTATAGAGAGAAAGGCAAATGCCCGAACCCATGATTTCAGGTTGCCTGACCTAAAGACATAACTTGACATAACAAGAAATGTTTTTTTTTCTTTCTTTTCTTTTCTTTTTTTTTTACAGTGCAATGTATTTGTACTCCACTACCAGCTTCCTTTTTTCTAGTGATGTTGCTTTGATCCAGCCAGGTTTTGTTTCTCTAAAATCAAGGACTCCGCAGAGCTCTTGCACTTGCCCTCACTTATCCCTGTGAAGTGCTGACTGCGAGCTGGCTCTTCACACACTCTCAGTTTGGAGGGTCGGCTCTCCTTACTGTGTCTTTAGACTGCACTCACCCCAACTCCAGTTTTACCTCCACACATCTGAGATCCTCTGGAAGGAAAACTCACAGTGCTGCATGTAGTATAACATCAAAGCCAGTTCAAGTTTATTTGGAGCTGAAAATCATGAGGCAAACATTTAATCATCATCCACAAACATGTGAATGACAACAGAAATAATGACCTGTGATTATGTGCCTGTGACAGAAGCAGGCAAATGTGTTGCCATCATTGCTCAAACTTCATGTGATCTAGCTAATGCGTGGGAAAGCATTTGGGAAGCAACTCAAACTGACCCTTTGACCTGATGTCATCACTGACCTTATGTTTAAATATGCCATTTTAATCATTTGGTGCCTAAACCTATAAATAAATATAGTGTTCTTGTCATTTTTTTTGAAATTTTCAGGTAATTTTTGCAATTTTTTTTAGGAAATTTCTTACTTTTTTTTCTTACAAATTAGTTGAACTACATTTATTTATTTATTTATTTATCCACCAATGATTGTTTGTTAATCTCCTTTTTATCCATATTTCTGAAAAAAGTCAAGTAAATTTGCTCAGGTTTCACGTTTAAATTCAATTTACCATAAGTTTTTCTGATTACTTTAACATCACACTTTAATCTCACCACTTTGAATCTACTTTGTCAGTGTTCAAGTACATCGGAACAATTGAATGCTCAACAAAACAGAAAATATCGTTTCATATCAGCAAAACTGTAGGATTGCGATCTCTCGGCTTGCACGTCACTTTCTCAGTTGGAAACTGTGAAAGCTGTGAAAGCTGTGAAGCAGCGATGATGTCAAGCCTCGAGAGGAGTTCAGCATCAGATGAGAGTCAGAAGGAAAACATGTCACACAGCACGTGCATTTCAGCAGAGCTCTTTTTGCATTTTTTTTTTTTTTTTTACTCTTTTTGCCAGATACATGCATCTGGTTTGTCAGCGAGCTGTAAATACACAGAATTGTTTCTTGCACAATAAGTTTGTGTGACAAGAAAGACAAAGAGCTTTTAACACAATTTCATGCCATACAGCCCTCTAACCAACACAGAACATGTTACAGCTGAGGCACTGACATCCTGGTTTCCTGTTGGCCTGTGGTCTCGAGGTTTTAGCCCTCACTCTGCATTTTCTCACATCTACACGGTGCGAGACAAATTAGAGAGCAACTTTTGACAACAACCACTGAGTTTTGGTGGTCATATGCTCTAAATTCATTGTTGGGAAAGCTTGAGTGCTAAATACCTTCTTTTTACAAAAAGGTCTACCAAGACTTGAAACAATTGGAGTCTCTTCTTGTGACATTAAGGAAGTAGAAATAGAAAGTAGTGTACATACACACAGTATACAGTAAATAAGCTGCTTTATCTTAATGATATTTTATGATTTTTATATTTTGCCTGCCTTTCACTCAAATATCCTTTAAACCCAGTATGAGTGTGCCAACAAATAATCATGAATATTGTTAAAAATACTCAGGAAATTACCTACTGACTTTTTAGCTCCTTCTAATATCATGAAGTGATTAACAGCAGATGGAAATTTGCTGATAAGATCTACATTCGTCTCAGCTTGCTAAGGTTTTACTTTTAGAATGAGGTGAAATCATGCACAGGGTTTCGCGCTGTGGTTTGGCATTTACTGTAAGCTATCAGCACATTTTCTCACATAGTGAAAGACAAACACAGAAGGAAATGCCAGCCTGTTATTCTGATGTCCTGTCAGCAAAAATGCACTAATCTTTGCACAAGCCTAGGGTGAAAAAAGTAAATAACAACATGTAAATGGAAGGTACTGAACATCAAAATACGATACTGTAACAGAGTGAAAGTGTGCAGCACAGAGGGCCTGAGACTGGATTTTTCTTTCATGTTACAGACAATGCACATGAATATATCACAGATTATGTCTCCTTTCATTCAGGAAAACACACAAGCGTCCTCTCAGAATCAGCCCCCACCTGCAGCAGAGCCAAACCAGCCTCAGCCTCAAGCGAAGGGCTTTGACCCCTCCAGGCTGTACGCTAAGATCAAGTTTGATCTGCTCTATGGCAGGATATGGAAGGCCTACCAGGGCAGCAGCAGGGCCTGGGCTCCTGCACCACCACAACAGGAAACCCCCCAGAAGGTACTTCTTCAGCGCTTGCCCATTTCTATGTTTGCCTCTAAACTTGAGCTTTTGTCTCTCTGCTGAGGTCTGTGTGAAACAAATACCGCAGAACACTGCATTCACACACAAGTATGTAAGTTTAATTGCTATGTCTCACAGCGCTCACTATCACAGGTGTGAGACAGAGACTACGAGTTGTTTTGCCTACAGAACTTGAATGGAGAGGAGAGGTCATTGCTCTGTTTGCTTTGATCATTTGGCTGATACAGAATAAAAATGCAATGATACCTGTTTTCCATGGTAACAAGTCAATAATGCCGTAAAGGGTGAAGGGTGTCCCACTGGTCCACTGTGCAGACATGTTGAATTGCATACATTTGAATCTGTGTGTCCTGTGGTGTCACACTAATTGCTGAGCTTAACATTCGCAAGATTCTGCCTCTTCTATTAACTCCACCAGGTTAGTATCAGCAAACTAGCAAAGCTACATGGTCAGCATCATCAAACAGTCTACTGTAGCTTTTTTCTGAATGTATCTCCTTAAATGCTACAAACTGTGAAGTGAAGTGAAGACGAAAAGAGCTTGTTACCTTTAAACAGCAAGCGGACACCGGCTGAAAGGCTAGACGTCTTTGCACACCTTCTCATAAAAATGGCCGTCAACCATCCTGGTGCCAAAACTTCAAATTTCTGTTAATGTCTTCCCGAAGCAAGCAGTCGCAAGTTATGCAGAGGTACATCTTTAGTACCTTTGCATAACTTGCAAAATGGTTTGTTGTGATGTAAAATGTGGGTATATTGCAGTAAACATGCCAAACACCCACTGCCCCCTAAGCAGTTTTAAATATTTATTAAGGAAGCTTGACAGGAATACCTAAGCAGGAATCAGCTCATCATTGTACCTGTCATCCTGACCAGGTGTACTCTCTCCTTGGTGAACACGGTCCTGCCCAGTTCATGGAGACGCCTGTGGATTCTTGCTCCATGACACCCCAGCCTGATCCTTCCTCACAGTTTGCTCATGATGCTGATCTCCCACAAGGACTTTCCAGCCCTGTTCAGTCCTTCCCCAACCTCCATCACAGCCCTGAGCAAACTGCATCCCAGCCGGAGCGTCTGACCCTCCCATTCAAGCCAGAGTTTGAGCAGGACTCGAATCCAGACTCGATATCAGAGTCTGACCCTGCACAGAAGACCTAAAGGCAGCAGCACCTTGGCTTGAATCCCCATGCGGCACGACAAAGGATACTTTACTAACAGTTGTTGTCATACTTGAGCTCATTCACTCACATTCAGTTCCAAAACACACAGAAAACAGCTCCCAAGACTTCAGGGTTGGTAACCTGTCCCTGTGAATGATCTCATTTTGCAAACCTGCATCAGAATGCTATATCAGGCTATGAACTGACATGAGTTTCGAAATGAGTTAATTTCACACTTTCATATCAGTGTGCACATTCAGGAAACACCACACCACAAGGTCCAAGACAAAAAAGAGGATGCTTTACTTTCATTTTTTTGCTTTTCTGATTTCCTCTGCAAATTAAAACCAAATGTAACGTGGTCTTGTTCTGGAGATGCATTGATACCAGCAATTCCCCTGGTGTAATAGAGGTTAATAAGCACCATGGCCATGGTCTCATTTGTTTATCGTGATGATATTTTGATGGATAAAAGCACTGTAAGTAGCATCTTTAATGTGTAGCAAAAATATACTGAACTTTGATTATTTTAATCAATCCTAGTGGCATTCTTGCTGTTGCTTTTACAATTAAAACATATGGGCAAGCTCATGATGCCTCGGTCCTTTATGGTGTTATAGAAATATATGTAGAAAATAGAAAATTATCAGAACTACTTTGCAGAAGTGAAAATCATTGCAGTTCCCTCCATATGCCACTAGATGGTGACTTAGATCTCTGTTAGCTCATGTAGCAAAAGGAAAGCCATGTGCCACATACCCCTGTTTACCAGACCTGCGGACCTGCTCTATGACACCCATCTGGACAACACTGACTTATAGAGAATATTTACCATAAATGTTATAATTAGAATAAATTTACAGCTATTACACAAGTGTCTCTTCAGGCTTGGGTATAATTGGGTAATGCTTATGTGTTAAAGTTCCAACGAAATGATGTAAACTTAGGTTGTGCATAGCCAAGTGCAACATTCAACCAACATATTTCAACATCCAATAACAAGAAAAGAACTAGAAGTAAACATCGTGTAAACAGTGAGCAAGTCATTCTGATTCAGTTTGATTTTCTATCTTCCTGACCTGTGCTTGCCCTGAGAAAAGACACCATTCTGAAAAATGAGAAGCACACACTTTGTAGCTATTAACACACATAGAAGATTTCCTCTGACTGTAAGAACTTCTTCCTTCTGAGTCAGCAGAGTTCACAGTTTGAAATTCTCATTTCAATATTGCTCAATACTGCAGGAGTTTCTCCTCATCTGCCACCCAGTCTAAGCAAGCCTGTCCTTTCCAAAATGCTGAGAGCTTGACTCGGGTGGAAGAATGATGTGGCTGTCGGCTCATGGTCTTCACCTTTGCTAGTGATTTCTGATCATCAGTCACTCATAAATATTTCTCAACACTGATTGGATGCTTAAACTTGATCTGTCTTTTAAAATCCAATGCCGATGTGGCAGACGTTCTGATTTGTTTTTTCAGAGCCCTTCTACCCTTAGGCTGGGACTGCAGCATAGTAGAAGTCACAGATCCTCCCCTTCCCGGTGAGAGAGGCAGCCGAGGCCTCAGTGATTCTCCTTGGCCCCGTGGGTAACATTCTGGCACTCGGCTAGGTTCGACCTGAAAGTTAACTTCATGTTTACAACAATCAGGATTGGCCTTCAGTTGTGATGTCGTGAAACACCACAGCTCAGGAGTGTCAGATATTGGAAGCTGAATATTAACAGTTACAAATAGCTTCCCAGACAAAGTTTGAGTCACTTTCACCTGTGTTGAATCATAAGTTCTCCAACCCCAAACGTCTTTAGAATCATAACCCAAATATGAAATACGACAGTCCTCAGGTCTACAACGCTCCTTTGAACAGGAAAAGGAAATTTCAGTCATTTGTCTCTTTTCCCTGCGGGCCGGAACAGAGCCAGAGTTCGCGGTTTCGGTGTCTTTTCTCTCCTTCAGATGAGAAAGATCTGTGTCAGTGTATGTGTTAGATGTCCAGTTTTTATCCTCAGCAAGCACAGAACAGTTCAATGTCCTCTTTGCAGGCTTTGTGGTCTGGGTATCAGTGTTGTGTGTGAACGGTACTGGAATGGTACCGGTGTGTGTGCAAAGGGTTTAGGGGGGTCATGGGGTCTCGGTGCAGCATCGCCAGATGACACTGGAGCTGGTTTCAGTGCAGCGCCGCCTCTGGCATCCTCTGCCTTTGTCCAGCAGCCACCAGAGACAAGGAACAGCAGGACCCATATCACGCCTTTTTTGGCTCCTGCTCACCGCTGGGGGCCCACCAACGTTCACTGCTGTTGTGGTCACCAACAGCACCTGGTAAGGGCCTTTCCACCTAGGAGAAAGAGATGAATGAATGAATGAATGGGCTACTCTGAGGGCTTTGGGAGTCTATCGGAGACCTGCAAATTTGTAAAACATCAGTCAAACATTTCACATACTCAGTTATGTAGTCATCAGTCCACAACAAGCTAACTTGGTGTTGGGTCAGTGGTGCCGTAGCCCCTGTGGGCATAGGTCGCCCCATCAGTACTTCATGTGGACTCAGCCCCGTTGTGGTGTTAGGTGTACTGCGGATTGAATTCAGTACAATTGGGAGAGCCTCAAGCCTCAACCCAAGTATTGCTGCTAAACTCTGAGCTATTTTCCCACCAAAGCTGGTCCTGAAACTATCCAGCAAGTTGTAAATGCTTAACAGCCTGCAACGCTTTGTTATACTGAGAAACAACCCTTCAGGCGTACATTGAATGGATGCATGCAATTTACACCAGAGATCCCTCCCAAGCAAACTCACAGGGGTGCCTTCAGAAATAAGAAATGAATGATGAACATCTAATCCTGCCACCGATACATTAGTCTGTTCAGAAGGTGGTTCAACCATAGGACTATCAGAAACACCCACTGTAGTGAAAACATCAGAGGTGGGCACACACACACTCTTTCATCTGAGCGTGCAGCTGAAATCGTAGCTCCACTATCAGCTAATATCTCAACCTTAGTACCATCAACTTCAATAGGCATGATAGGATTTTCGGAAACAACACTAATGAGCATAACTCCCGTAGAGATGCTTTTTCTTTCCCTTGCCCTTTGGCCCAATAATACATCAGAGCTTTAGCACAAGCCTCAACATCGGAGTGGTGCCTCTGTATCATAGCAATATTATCTATTCCCAACTTACTGGCAAGTTCAGGTATCCATTCATGCCTCCGTTCCTTCTGCGCCAAACCATTCCTCTCCTTGGCATAGTCACTCCATACAGACACGCACTCAAGCACGTATGGAAAATCCCACTTTAGATCTGCCACACATGGATTCACCTTAGAAGCAGCAAGGTCAAGTTTTTCTGCTTCAAAGGAACTGGCATGAGGCCATTCATTCTGTGTCCAGTTATTCATTAAAGATGAAAAAGGGAGCACATTATACCATCCTTTAGTTCTTCCTAACTCTCCTGCTGGTGTGTTTGGCTCAAAAGGTGTGTGAAAATGTATAGTGTCTGGGGTGTTAGCATTTGTTTTGTGTGTGGAAGTATTTGGTTTTATCTTACTGGATGTCTGTGTGATTTGTGGATGTATCATTAATATGTTTCTCTTTTAATTTTGGGCTCAGGGCACCTCCAGGACATTCCCTTTCAGATTTACAATTTGCCTCTTAATTGCTTATTTTATTTTCACTTGTTTTGGACTGATGACAACCCATGGTTTATTCCCGCCAACAAACCAGACACATACAGCCTTTACTTCAATTGCATCCTGGTCTCTCACACGTCAATCACTCCAAACATTCAGTATGTATTTATTTATTTAAAATGCAAAAGCTTTCCTTTTACATACACTTTACGGCCTAATTCAACAGGTTCGTCTGCAACGTCAACAATGACTTGGGTATTTCTTTGCAACAGTCATCTCATGACACCGCTGGACACGTGCACGCTCAGTACATCCAGTCTGAGACTTGCCCCACAGAAAGAGGGTCAAACCGCTGGTCTTGCAATTCTACTGACAAATAACTTTTAAATTCATCCACAACATCGTCCCAAAGGTGGAATGCTCACACACGGTCACACTTCAGTCGGGTCAGAACCCTAAGTTCTACCCAGGCAGAAGAAAATGCCCCAAATCCGTACTCTTGTAACTGCCCTAAGCAGCCCGGCGGCGGACATACCTTTACTTTAAAACTATCAGTGACGAAGTGACAAAGAAATGAAAATTTGTCAACTTACCAGTGCTGCAGCTCTGTAGAGATCCTGTTCAGTGATGCCAGTTTCAGTCAGGTGCTGTGGAGTAAACAGAAGGGAGACATAAGGGCTGACCTGCCACATTCTCCACACTTAGGAGAATGTGGAATGGCCTGGCCCAGAGCTTGCCCTACGACTTTGGTGGCCCTAAACAAGGTTTTGTTTGTGGCCCAAAACACATCCAGCACAACCATCAAATCACGCACACACTGCTCATAACTGCATGAATACAAACACACACACACACATACGCACACATACGCACACACATACGGCTTACACACATACGCACACACATACGCACACACACCCACCCATCCACCCACCCACACACACACACACACACACACACACACACACACACGAGAAATGGACAAGTGAATTAATAACAATTTCTTACTTTATTTTAAACAATGTATATTAAAATATATTAAAATTTGAGAAGTTACAAAACCCAATCAAAAATATTCAAAATGCTAAATAAAGTGAAGATATTGAAACAATAAAAGCAACAAACTTGATAAAAAAACAAATAAATAACAATGAACAATCAACTTGAATGCAAAAAATTCAAAATAAAGTTAAAACTGCAAAAGTGTAAACAATAGTATATATAAAGCAAGATGCTGAAGATGATGTTTCTTCTGCTGCAGCAGCAGATGTGCTAAAGAACTTCAGTAATGCCCGTTTAAATTATTTTTTATTATTAAATATAAGGCACTTAAGGTAGGTCAGGCTTATATATTAATCACACCACAAATGCAATTTTTTTCAAAATGTGTGAATTATCCATTTAAATTGTCAAAATATGACCTACAAAGATTTACATCACCAATACTTCATGTTGCAAGAAAACACTAGGTGCTATAACAAACCCACTGTAGCCTTTATGAATCATAAATGATGATGCATCCTACTCATGGTAGCTAATGTTTGGTAGCAAGCAAAGAGTAAGAAATCAATGAGCTTGTTTTAATGATTTCAGCTATTTCTGCTAAAATCATAAACACATAACATTCATTACTTCCTAGACAGCTTCCCAGGTTAAATTATTGTGGCTTAGTTGAACTCATTCAAAATCAAAATACAAATTTTAATGTTGAAACCAAAAAAAACAAAACAAACAAGGCTAAGTCATTTTTTTCCCTTTTCCAATCTTCTCTTTTTTGGCCCTTGAGCGCCACTCCTTCATTTACATTTAGGGCCCATGTTGCAGCTGTAATCAAGGTGCCGTAGCCCCTTTAAGGGGCAGTACAGTGCGCTATGCGCTGCGCAGTCGGGAGTGTGTGTGTGTTGGTAAACGAGAAGAAATAAGCTGTGTGCCCTTAGAGCTTTTGACAGAAAAATAAATGCGGGAACTCCTCAAGACTCAAGCCTGGTTTGTGTGTGTTACTCGGCCACTTGGCCATAAAGAAAAGGGGGTTAGCCCCGAATTTTGCTACCAACTTCGGCCCTGGAGCAGAAAATAAGTCTCTCCGGTGCATTGTGACTACGGTCTGAGTGCGGAAGCAGGAAAGGTTACCAAAAGGGTTAATTTGCAGCATTAAACAGCCACAACACAGACTTCATTTGTGAAAGTCCGACACTGCAGTGTTTGCAAGAGTATATTTATACAGTCTATGGTAAGAATAGAAACACAGAGTCACAGTGAGTGTGTGACCCCTCTGGCTGGTGGTTGTGGCCCTAAGCAACCGCATAACCCGTTTATGCCATGGGCCGGCCCTGCATAGATCAACAGATATTTTACTTTGAGGGGTGTGAGAAGATCTGTCTGGGTTTTTCCACTGTGGTTATCTTCACAGCAACATCTGCACACTTTATTGTTCACATGACAGTCAACGTCTTTACAACCTTTCAGCTACAGATAAGAAGAGAAGCTCTCTGACCAGCTGCTGCCTCATTCTCCAGCCTCTTCCACAGCAAGTAAGTCATGCTTATAAAGACATCCAGTTATTTGATTGGACAAGAGACCTTCCATGAGTGTTGAAATACAATACAGCAGCACTATGATGTTTTATGTATCACTGTGCTTTACAAGTATTCTGTAATTACCATGAATTAGGCTATATTAACACTGTACACTACACTGTAACAAACTTTGCACTGCGACAGCACAAATTTTGACACATTTTCATTTCTGTTTGAACTCTCATTCTGTCATTTATCATTTGCTCAGTGTGATAATATTGACTGACATGACATTTGGGAAATTGGGATAAATTATTAGTCATGTCAAACTTTCATCTTAGAGGTAGGCTAATACTTGATATGTTGTAAGAGTTTAGTTGCACATCTCAACAGCCTTTAGGTCTAGATAGACTATTAAAAGCTTGTGTCTTCATTGAAAAACTTTGAAAATTGTAACTGGACAGAGAGCACCTCCTCAGCAGGGTCTCACTGTGGTTGTTTTGGTCTACATGTGAGTGTGACTGCTGGTTTCACACCTGTCCAAACTGAGTGCACTAAGGGGTGCACTAAGCAGTACGATCCCATCGGACTAAACGAGGCAGGTGTAAAGACACCTTTAAAAGACGATCTGACCACAGCTCCAGGGTGCCTCCAGGGTTTCTGAAATAATGAAAATTAATGAGAAAATATTGATGTTTTATTTGATGGTTGAAAAGGGGATCTGAAATAATCAAAAAAGTGAATATTAAAGGTTAATTTTAGTTAAATCAATGTACACAAGAGTGCCTCCACACTTTCCTGGAAAGGGTGGGGTGGCTTTTGTCCCAGAGTGTTTTTTGAAAAGTTCTTTTGTGTTTTTGACTTCAGGGTTTGTTATGCAGAGGGCGTGCCTCGGTCAGAGTGAAGGGCTGACATTGTGGCTGGCACAGCCTGATGACTATGAGGATGTCATATCCATGTCTGCAGGCATGCATGATGGCAGTGATTATCTGCCTCACCGCTACCATTCATGGATGACAGAACCAGATAGGGTGGTTGTACTGGCTCGAAGAGAATGTAGACTGGTGAGTTTACAGGGCTTACACTGAATAAGATTTAGTGTTTGGGAATAAATAAATGCCAACTTGTTAACACAATCGTAACTGTGAAAAGTGAAAAGTCTCTCTTTGTCTCTCTTGTTCATTTTTTTCTCCACTAGGTGGCGCTAGTGTCATACCTGTTGGTTGATGAGGGGGCCACAGTGGTAGTGCAGGGTCTGAGGGTGTGTCCTACTGACAGGGGCCATGGTGTAGCAGGGGTCATACAGAGGTATGGCATAAACAATGTGAAACTTCAAAAGATCATTGTGTCAAAATACAGTGCACTCAGAAAGTCCTCAGATCCCCTTCACTTTCTTCACTTTTGTTATGTTTCAGCCTGATGCTACAATCGTTTAAATTAAATTTTTCTCTCATTTATCTACACTGAGTACCCCATAACGACAAAGTGAAAACAGAAATTTTTGTATATTTATTAAAAAGAGAAAAAAGTGTAGGGGTTCTGAATACTTTCTGTACACTGTACATGCACTATATGTTAAATAAAAATGTAGGCACTGAAAGTTGTGAAGTTCTGGATTACAGAATTAAAAGGGTTTCAAAAAAAGTGATATTAGCATACCATATGCTGGTAGAAATTATGGAGAATAATTTACCCAGAATTAAAACTGAAAGAGACAATGGAAAATTAAAAGAGACAGTTGAAAGTAGATTGTTATTTTATGCTACTAATAATCAGACCATAATTAAATGGTTAAAACAAGGGAAATGAAAAAAAAAGCAAAGTGATAATGTAAAATGGCAATGTGAAACAACATATGTCCAAATATCAGATCTTGAAAGTATAGCCCTTTCTGAAAGTAGAACCACTTTTTGAGGCAAGTTGACCCAAAAACAAAACACCATTCCAAGGCATGAAATGTACTCTCAGCATCAAGAGTTAATATAAGGAAGTCATCATTCTTTTGTAAATTCAATAATATTTGATAATGATGAGTTAAGTTGAGTTGTGTATATACATATACATAGGTGAATATATCCCATACATATATAAATGAGGGGGAAAACATAAGACACATGCATTACTGGCTGAAGCCACTGCAAATTCAGTTTTATTTCAGTTCATTACTGCCAAATACTACCAAATAATGCCTAATGCACATGTCAAGACAATTCATATTGTGTTGTATTACAGCATTTTGTCTCCTGAAATAAGCTAGACTGAAGTAAAAAGTGTTTCTCTGAAGGTTTACTGACCGCTACATCCAGCAGCTCCATCCAGGTGTCAAAATGAAGAGACTGGTCAGAGGACAAGATCCTGGGCCTGAGAAACTGGTTAAGTTCAAGATCCTGGGACGTCGGGTTAGTGTGTGTGTGTGCGCGCGCACGCGTGTGTGTATAAGCAATTTCTTTCTTTCTTTCTGTCTTTTTTCTTTTTTAATTCCTACTGTATCTATCGATCCATGAAAAAAAAAAAAAAAAAAAACTTATAAAACTCAGTTTTCTGCCTGAACTGGAAACTTCCCACACCAGTCTCCTCTGCATGTCCGTCCTGTCTCGAGGGAAAAGTGACTTTTTCCTGGTACATTTCCTTTGCTCATGTTGTTGGGACATCGGGACAAAGTAGGCACCTGGTTGACCCCCCACCCCCCACCCCCCATCTCTCTCTCTCTCTCTCTCTCTCTCTCTTCTCTCCTCCAGGGTGTTCTGTCTTTAGCTCTTGAAGCAGAGAGCATTGGCAGCTTCATCTCTCACCTGAGGAACAAACTACAATCCCCAGTTATCCCTGGCCTGATTCCTTTGAATGAAGCCCAGGTGAAGAGAGTTTTCCTTGACCCCAAACTGCCCTGCAGGGTCCAACTTCCTGGCATCAGTTTTATCCAGGACTGGGTACCACTACAGCGGATGGAAGGAAACCTGGAGATCCTGAAGAGACAGAAAATCACCTGGTTGGTCGACAGTCTGGCAGCGCCTTCCTTTCTTAGTTTGTACACGCCTCCTTATCCAATCCCATACAACGGAGGATCGCTGTGTTTAAACATCGACATGCTCGGTGCAGACCATGTGTTGGCTCAGTGTGCACTGGTCAACCTGCTTGAGGCGGCCTGGGCAAAGGGGGAACTGAGGGGAACTGTAAGGATCTATGTGTACATGTCCAAGGCGCTGAGGGAGACACTACTTTCTTTCTGTGAGGGTCACCAAGGAGTGAGAACATGTAGAGACCTCGTGCAGCAACTGTTTCTCGAGAGACAGTTGTAGAAAGCATGTAGAAATACCATTTTGCAAACAAATCATATAAGAAATAATCCTCTTGATATGTGTCAATAGTAAATTCATGATTTGGAAACATAAACCAGGGTGCATTTTGAATTTTCTCTTAATACCATTTAGTTTCAGTATCAGCTTACAATTCTGGACAATTCACATGTCCATTAATAGAAGTTGCAATGATATTTTGTAAACAGATCATATGACTGATCAAAACATCCAGCCACAAATAATTTGATAAATTGACAATGTGAAATGTACAGGATAGCTTGATAAATCTACATCAAGCTGAAGACCAGTGATTTGTGTTCTCTGAAGATGGATAATCCTATGTGGAATGGGTCATTGACTTCATTGCATGACACACACACAAAATAAATAAATAAAATATAAGACATTCGTAAGTGTCTTTTTTGAAAATGGAAAATTAACAGCACAATCAGATATATCTTGAGATTTTCCACACACAAAATGTTTTGCATCTGCTGACTTTGGCTTTATTAGGCATATCATTCACAAGCCAGCAGAATAAGACATCCTTTACAGTTTGAAGTCTTTACAGACCTCCATTGCCTGATATTTAACTGTTAAAAAAAAAAAAGAAGACATACTGTATCACTGTTAATAGGATCATTCACCTCAGCAAATGATATGTAGGGTAATTCACCATAAAAGATGTATTCACAAAACACTAATCTACTGAAATTATTATTTATATAATTTATTTTGAATGTAGTTTTAGAAAAAATGTGTAACCTCTGCTGTATAAAAAGTGAGAGAACGATCATGAAGCAGCATAAATGAATACATAAACTTACCTTTTGAGTTTCCAGGATTGATATATTTGGAGCTCTTAAAAATAGAACAGCAGTCAAAGTACTCCTTCTGCTACTTTGATGGGCCTGTTTGCATGTCCATTCCTGGGAAATGGTTATTAACCTGAACTTCCATGGCGACATACAGAGTCACCGACTGATGATTGTCCCACTCTTCATGCAGTGGAAACAAAACAGTACAACAAGAAAACAGTGTCAACTCAGAGTCTGCGTCTGCAGTCGAGGAATGTTCCTCTGGTCCTGCAGAAAAGCCTGGCCAAGTTGCAGGCCATTGGCAGGCACAGGGTCACGTCTCCTGATGCAGTGATCCAGGGCACCTGAAGGTGCTCGGTGGACCTGAGGTGAGGACAGAAGGCAGGCCAAAGCAACACCTGCACTACTAACATTACTTAGGGCAGCTGTGACTGCCTCTTGACAGACTTCTATCACGTGCGGTCGAGAATCTATGCTGTAGATGAACCCCACAGTCAGGAATGCATGCCCATCCAACACCATTAGTTGATTTGTCTTAAAGGGATAGTTCACCCATTTTGAAAAATGTATTATTATTTCACTTCCCCCATCTGTTCTGTAGGACAGTAGTGGTGCTCTCTTCCTCTCATTGTTACTGAGTGCTGGATATTGGCTGGATGCTCCAAATGCTAACTGTTAGTCTCCTGCCATTGAAGTAGCTCTAACCCTAACCTAACCCTAACCCTAAGCCAAATCATTATCACTAGGCCTACGTCCTTCTTGTTTACATGGTTTGGTCTGGTGATGCCCTGGGTTTAACCACCTCATGTTTATGAACACTGCTTCCCCAACTCCCCCACCTTTGGTTTTGCCACATAGTTTAGTGTCCCTGTCTGCTCTCACAGAGGTAAATGCAGGGATGCCCACATCAGCATCAAGAGTCTTGCTGGTTAGCCATATTTTTGTGAGTGGACAGTAGAGATTAGACATGCACATGGCCAATGAGCGTGAATGGTCATGTGGTATCCGTTTTCAGGTGTGTTAGTATGTGCAAAAAAAAGGCAGCTAATTACCTTTTTTCCATGTCAAGAAAAGTTGTTGATGTGGAGTTATAGTATGAAACTCATAGTGGAATCATGCCAAAGTCATTATGTGTGTCACTGAGGTGTTTAAGAGTCTTGTTAAAAAAGTAGATTTAAGTGGATTTTGATGACTACAAAGCAATGAGACATCTGTTCCTGCCTGAAGACAAATGGGGCTGTCACTCTGCAGGTGTCAGGCTGACTAGAATGATGGGGATGAGATGAAGCTGACAACCTTTTGGTTTTTGCACTTTGTTTCTTTTGCTGTATCGTTTCTCTGCTGCTGGGTTGCTGGATTTTCTTGGTCTGACTGAGATATGAATCTCCCTGTTTTTCTACAGATGGTTAAAGCTGAGCTGCAGTTCCCCTTTCTATCCACTGCTCGGCAGCAGAGAATCACAATCACACACTGTGAAGCTGTTCTGAAGCAGGAAATACTGCGATTGTGTGGTAATCTAGAGCAGTGGTTTTCAAAGTGGGGATCAGAGGCCCCTAGGGGTCCTTGAGGGTCTTCCAGGGGACTCTCAGCAAAATGAGGAATAGTTTAAATGCATGTGAAGGGTCTTTCGCAAGCACTTAAACACAAGAAATCTGATCCAGCATTACTGATACAGTTTTCTAGTCATTTAAACCTTTTTTTTTTTTTTTTTTTTTTTTTTTGCAAATTTTACGCAAAATTTCTTTTAATTTTTGCCTTTGTTGTTATAGTCATTTTTACTTTTGATTTAATTGTATTTCATTTTATTTATTTTTTGTGGAATATTCAGGTAATTTTTGCCATTTTTTTTTTTTTTACTAATATACTAGTAATTTTGTGTTAATTTGTTCTCACCTTTTTCTCCATGTTTTCAAAAGAAATCCTGTGAATTTGCCTAGGTTTTCAAAGAGTTAATGCACTGGATATTGCTTTCACACAAAATTAAAAAACATAAAATTATGTATGAGTGATTATTTTAACATGATGTTCTAAGACAACTTAACAACTCCATAATTAAAACAAAACAAAATATGTTTTCTTATCAACATCCCGAGGGCAAAATCAATCAATTGGAAATGTGGGAGGGCAAACGCAGAGCGGAGCTGCTCAGTCGCCACGATTAGAAGCCTGGGAACATGGAAATATGTTGAATTGTGAGTATGAATAATGACAAAAAAGACAGATATAGTCTTTATGGTGCTTTCATGTGATGATATATGATAAAACTGCTGTACACACAAATGGGTATCAATAATAAGAATGAGACTTTTTTTGCACAGCACTTAATCAATAACAAGTGAAATCTAAGAGGACAGCCATAAGAAAAAGCTAAACCAGGATTTAAAAGTTGACGTTAGCCCACAACCAAGGACATTTTCACTTATTTTGCTGAAAAAAAAAAAAAAAAATGGCCACAGTGGAGGTATTAAACCCTCGAGTTCAACTCTGTTCAGTTACAAACACCTTTTGCTTTTTGCCTTAGCAGACAATTGATATGAGTCAGTTCTAATAAGTACTGACACAGATAATATGGCTGGCAGCCACTGCTGCGTAATGGATGGATGGAAGGAGGTGGCAGTCGAAGGGAAGGGGGTGGGAAAGAACAGTAAAAGGAGAAGTAATGGAAAAAAAATAGAAGTTTTATTCTTAAGTGGTGGTGAGATCAAGGGAGAGGGAGAGTAAGAGTGAAAAAATGAGGGAGAAACAGTGAGGAAGGTAGGAGGTTTAAATCAGGTGCAGTGTGGTTGATCTGTAGCTGGACAGGACAGTGGGCTTAATCCTCATCAGATTATATCAGTTTTTCTATCCTCAATCACTGATTTGATATAACAACACTGATACAACTAATATCCAGTATCTGAAAGCTTTTACATTTTGCTGCTGTGATATTGTATAGTTGTTCTGAAAGCCAGATGGTGAGTCACTACACACTGTCTGATTGGTTCGAGCGACCCATACAGTGCACAATTGTGTATATACTTTGTCAAGATAGGCAACAAACAGGACTGCAAAATGGGATTTTCTAAACAGTTATCACTTTTAAAGCAGCCCAGTATGAAGGCAAAGCGAGTCACAGAGCTGCAGGTCCACCAGAGGAAAGTGTGTCAGTGTGACATTGTGTGGCACTGATGCATGAAGAATAGGTGGTTGTAAGAGAGAGCAGGAACGTGACAAAGGGAGAGACAGAGTCTGCATAGGGAGGCAGGTGCGGTGGTGGATGGGTCAAACCAGAGCCTCCCCTCCCTAAACGCAGGATACGCCCTGTGTGTAGGGCCTCATGTTGCGCTGGGGGCCTCATGTTGTGCTGGGGGCCTCATGCGCGCCACAGTATCTCCGGTGCAGCCTGAGCAGTTGGCGAGGCCCCCAAGCCATCGCTCATGAGGCCCGCACTCGCCAAGTCAAGTCAGCTGAGCTCTGTCATCTGCCGCACGCATCGCTGCCATGATTGACAGTCAACATCTGACCAATCACTGCTCAGAGCCGGGCAGCAGCGCAGGTGAAGAGATGGCAAAGACAATCTGAATTCAGCACAAGCATGAGGAAAAAAAATTAGATAAGGCTGGAGCTTCACTTGAAGGTGGGTATGTTGTTTAAATAAAAATGTCAAACTCTGGCCAGATCATACACTACTCCACGTAGAAGTCCAGTCTCTGTACACAGGCGCCTGGAGAATCAGACATTACCATTACCTGTTCATGCCTTTATCTGCACTCTGCATTCAGATTATAACTATTATGTAGTATCAATTCATTTTAATACATTTTTGAAATTCAAATCCTGTGCAAGTGTGGTTTTATCAGCTAAAGATGCAGTAAGCACAGAGCAGCTCTTTCAGTAAGAAATTCCACTTGCATTCACCAAAACACAACTGCGACAGCTCTTTCTCTACACGGCTTTAAATTTGTGGAATAAGCTTTTTACCCAGGCTGCTTATTTATTATTTATTATGTGTATTTAATCTCTCTGCTGGGTGTAGCCTGCCTTCTTTCACCAAAACTCACCTTGCAGAGAGGCAGGGTGAACCAGCACTAAAAGCTGAGATTTGCACTGTTTAGTAGATGAGGTTAGTAATCAGGAAGCTTTGTAGAAGATCAGAGGTAACCCTTTGAAGCCTGGATTGACATCTGATTTCTTGTGTTCACTGCAAAAACTCAAAATCTTACCAAGATTATTTGTCTTATTTCAAGTCAAAAATGTCTTATTACTGGTCAAAATATCTCATTACACTTAAAATAAGACATGATCGCCTCAGAAGTAACTTGTTTTTAGACAACTGTCTCTTGTTTCAAGTGAAAATTAGCTTGAAATAAGTGAAAATTTGCTTGTTTCATTGGCAAAATTTGTTCCTTGTTTCTAGCTAATTTTCACTTATTTCAAGTGAATTTTCACTTTTTCCACTGGCAAATTTTGCCAATGAAACAAGTAAATTTTCACTTGTTTCAAGTGAATTTTCACTTGAAACAAGTGAAAAATGTCTAAAAACAATTTACTTCTGAGGTGATCATGTCTTATTTTAAGTGTAATGAGATATTTTGACTAGAAATAAGACATTCTGACTTGAAATAAGACAAATACTCTTGGTAAGATTTTGCGTTTTTGCAGTGAATTTAAATGCTTGTGAAAGGCCTCTCACAAGCCTTACACCCTCTGACACCTGAGCAAACTGGCTTGACTGCTTTCAAAAACACAGGAAAAAAGGCAGCTTCACAAGAAATGACCTGAATGTTTGCAAGAACTTAGTAAAAAGTTACAAGAAATGACCTGAAAATGGCCTAAAAAAAAAAGTAAAAAACAAAAACAAAGACAGCTTTTTTGATAATTTTCTAATTCCTCTCTCTCTCCCTTTTTGCGTGAAATTTCCCGGTTAATTTCTTGTCACATTTACTAATTCCTTCACGTGGCTGTTGACTCAATGAGCAAACCAAGCCGACGTTCCCATTGGCTGATGAAGAAACGAGGCGGCGTGTGGTTGGAGCATTGCCTCTGATGCAGTAATAGACTAGAAAAAACACAAGCTTGTTTGGTTATTTGCCGAGTGATGATGCGGTGTGTGATGTGATCCTGCTCTCCATGTCACTGTCCCTGCCTTCTAGTGGCTGTTAGCACACATCCTGCACAGCTGTCAGTGTGCGTCTGGCACTGATTGCGTCTCATAAAACCCGCTGAAATTGCTCTTGAGGACATGCTCTGAGTAAGGTCATCCAAATCAGGCTGAAACACGTCAGCACGGCCGCTGTAAAATCATGACTGAGAAAGCGGCAAAATGAAGATGGGAGGTGGTTGGGATCCCTCCTGTCCCGTGGCGACTAAAGATGTTGTTGGTATCCACGGCGATAACAGGATACAATTAATGTTACCCACCAAAATGCTCCAAGCTGACAAGCATTAACACTTGTTGCATTAGATTTTGCTCATGTTTGTGTGCCACTGGTGAAATAACACAACACACACACACACACACACACATACGCCATCATGTCATGTCAAAAATCCTATTTTCTGGTCATGACTCCTGCTGTTATGTGTGTGTGTTTGAATATGCATGGCAATGTGTGTGCTTTATGGATGTGTGTCAGAACACTCTGCTGGAAATTTAACACTTTAGCTCAGTACAAGCTGTTGCCTCCTGCTGTTGCCATTGACTTGTCAGCTTTTGTGTGTGTGTGTGTGTGTGTGTGTGTGTGCGCACATGCATGCTTTCTGATATTATACATGTGTACGTGAGCCTGCATTCATGAACGTATATGTGTGCACATGCATATATACATGATTATGTGTGTATGTTTATGTTCAAGCCTATGGCTATACACGCGGCATTTGCAAGCTTTTTTTTATGTGTGTGTGTGTGTGTGTGTGTGTGTGTGTGTGTGTGTGTGTGTGTCGGTGTGTATTGCCATCCTCAGCATGAACAGTAGTAACATCAAAGTGTTAGATTGCTGCCATCCACACTGTGTTTTCGTCCCACATGAACCACCAGTTGCTGCCTGCCAGGAGCTATCAGATAGAATGAGTGTCACAAAGTGTGTGTGTGTGTGTGTGTGTGTGTGTGTGTGTGACACAGACACAGCATGCGCATGTGAGTATGGATGTGTGTGCGTGCGCGCGCGTGTGTGTGTGTGTGAATTGGCAAGCTGTAATTAACTGCATACAGTCCTCTCCACTATCTCCTCCTCCAGTCCAGTTTGTGTGTGTGTGCGTGCGTGTGTGTTTGTGTGTGTGTGTGTGTGTGTGTGTGTGTGTGTGTGTGTCCTCCCCCTCCAGTGACTGTGACGCACAAGTCGACTGCAGCAGTGAGTCATCCAGCCCCCGGGAGCCTCCCTCCCTCTCTCAGTCTGTTTTTTTTTTTTCTCCTTTGCCTCTTTCAATCACCCCCCGCCCGTCCCCTCCCTCCTTCTATCTGTTACCATTATTCACTCCTCTCATTCACGCTCTTTCCTTACTTTAGTCTACATTACCTCCTTCCTGCCCAGTCTTTCCATCCCTCCTTTCTCCTCTTTTCCTCCTTTTTCATGACTCCATCCAATATCTGGTCCCCCTTTGTTCTATCCTTTGCAGGGTATTTGAGACAAGCGCATGCCTTTCCTGTCGTGTTTATGACTGAGCATATTTACATGCGGACAGACAATGTGATGGTACCCCCGTCAGGACAATAAGAGGACATAAGAGGCCATTATGATGGCGCATTATGCTCTTATCACACTATCACAGCATGCGGAGTAGCCTTTATTCTTGTGGCTTTACCAGACAATTCAGAGCAGGCTTTCAATTGCACTTCTTCAAAGAAATAATCCACAAGGTTTCTTTTTTCCACATTTTACTTCTTCTTATTGCTGGCTGATATCATATAATGGTGTAATGGCGAAATCTATTAACCATATTCACACGGTGGCCACTTCGTCACGCTCCGATTCTGTAAACAAAAGATCAGTTACCACATTTTCATGGAACATAAAAATTAATTGCAAGTGAATAATAAAAAAAAAAAAAAAAAAAAAGAATTAGAATTAATGTGCATTTCCATAACATCACCAGAATATCTGTGTAAGTGAATGAGGCGTAGAGTCCTGTGTGTGGAAAATGTTTGTGTGCTGAAGTCCAAAACAAACGGCAAAGACAATTGACTTCTATTAAAGCTCCACAGCCTTTTCCCTAATCTTAGCCATAATCTAATTATGTCTAACCCTAACCTTAACCTTTTACTTAACCTAAACCCAACTAACCAAACCCTTACCCCTAACCTTAACCTAACCCTAACATTAGTCCCCTATGCCTGACATGAAACCTTAACTTTGTATCTATATTCAAATTCCAACTTCATCACATGGAGTCATACTGCCGCCCTGTGCAGCTGACCACACCTCCAACTTCAATAATCTACCAAAAAAGAAATTTGAATGATTTTTTTTTTTTTTTTTTTTTGACTCAGTATTGCCTCCTAATGCCCTGTACGTATATGGGTTTACCTCCAGTTTCAACCTTTCAACTTCCAAACTGAACTTCCAATTTCCAACTTCCACGCTGGACTAGTGCCAAAACAGATGCAGATGGAGTCGTGCAAAGCAGATGACCATATAATAAACTGCTGAATCAATGGGGATATGCACTATCTTAGTGAAATACACTGATTATTTAGGGGAATGTGCAATAGTAAAGTGGTTGAAATCATACTGCTGTGGTCTAACATCAGGAATCTGACACAACATGATCATGTGTAGTGTAATCAGTAACTAGGCTGTGAATTAGCTGGTGTCTAATGGTTGTTAACGGATGACCAAATTTGCTGTTTCACCTTGAAATATGGCCCGATGTCCCTCTGGATTTACATGATCTTTGTTTTCCTTCAGTGGGGAAGTGGTAAAATGACTTGCTTTGGGGCTGTGGCAGCTGCTGTCAGTCCAATCATGTCCAAGTGCTGGTGACACTCAGTGACAAGTGATCACTGGGATATGACGTGTGTAACACCTCAGCAATGACCGCTCATCACCACAGATGTTGCCAAAGTCAAGAAAAACAAGGCTCATTTGCACTCTGGGTGTTGTGTTACTGTGGTGTATCAGACCAGCCACTCAGCAGTCTACACGCGTACAGCGTCACTGTCAGTTTTTCATCATTTCCATTCTGCAATAATCCCATGTAACCCAGATTAGGTGTCACTTTATAGTTAACGATTGTAAGTACTGGCAATAGTTTTACAGGTAACGTTGCACCCAACCCTTTTCATTTCAGGGAAACTGAAACTAAAATTGTAATTAGTGACAGAGTGAGCCAGTTTTATTACACCATTTTCTCTCTTTTCTTTGCTGCTCTCTCTCCACTTTTGCTGTTTTGTTCTCCCATGAAAATGAATTGGTTAAGTAAAGGTTAAAGAAACATATCAGCGATTTTGCAGGTATAGCAAAATATCTACAAAATGTATATGTATATGAATAATTTATATACATTTCTGCTAATCTTTTCCCTAAGCAACCAGAGAACTCTGGTGTCATTTTTCCTACATTTTATCCAGCCGTTGGTTTCCATTCATTCCACTATGATATGAAAATTAACTCTCAGAGACTTCAGTCTTTCTTCACTCCAGTATTCCATCACTGTAATACAGTCGTCCTCATTAGTTTTCCTAAAAGCAGCAGCACTGTTGTGTTTTGATCACTTGACTTTGGGTGGAGTGAAATGGTCCCTCCACCAGAAAATAGTCCCTTGGGAAACATTTGTTTTACACCACCAATTATCAGTTCAATGTTGACAACATCATTAGATGCAGAAGCAGAACATTATAAGGTGGGTGTTTCAACCAAAAATCCAAATTTGAAAAATGAGGGATTTTGATTATATGTTGTGAAATCCCTACATGATTGGCAAAATGGCTTGTTAAAATATAAAATATGGGTAAATTGTAGTATATGAGCCAATTACTCAAAATCACCGGTATGGTCCTTCAAATAGACTGGATATGCATTGATATGTTGGATATGGATATGTTTCCTGCTGCAGGTTCTGGCTGTCTTGCCTTTTCTAACAGTGTTCTCTTCTCTGTTTCTTTCCTGCATGTTTTTCCTCCCAGTCTTCATCGCTCAGTGGCCGTCACTCAATGCACAGCATCGAGGAAAATTCATTGTTTTAATTCACTTGAGAGCACATGGCACAAGCAGTTTTGTCTTTCTAGTGACTCCTGTTTTTTTATTTGTACTTTTTTTTTAAAACAACTTCTCACCTGTCTCATCCTTTTGTCACCTTCATGATGGTGGTGGGAAGTGTAAAGTGGTGTAAGTGTGTGTGTGTGTGTGTGTGTGTGTGTATGTGTGTGTGTTTGCCAGGGCTTCACGTGTTTGAAAGGTCTTGAATTCAATTCATACATAGCATGTTAGTAATATGTCATTTTTAAAGGACAATAACAGTGATTTTGAATGTTTGTTCCATTTTTTTTACATTGTCCCCACATTTTACATCACAACAAACCACTTTACAAATGATGCAGGGATACTAAAGATTTCTCAACATATAATCAAAATCCCTCAATTTTTAAATTTGAATTTTTAGTTGAGACAGCCACCTTATAATGCTCTGCCTCTGTGGCTAACGAAGTCAATATTCATAAACCACAGAACTGATAATTGGCTGTGGAAAGTAGAAGTTTCCCCGGGGACTATTTTCCCTGGTGGAGGGATTGTTTCACTCCACCTAATGTCAAGTCATTAAAACACAACAGTGCTGCTGCTTTTAGGAAAACTAATGATGAGGACTTTATCACGGTGAAGGAATATTGGTGTGAGGAAAGTTTGAAGTCTCTGAAAGTTCATTTTCATATCGAAGTGGAATGAATGGAAATGAACGGCTGGAGAAAAGGGAGGAAAAATGACATCAGTTTTAAGATACGACTGCTTGCTTTGGGAAAAGTTTAGCAGAAACATGAAGAATATATTTTGTAGATATTACTCAAAACATGAGTTTTAAATTGATCTTTTTAATTTAATAATAATCTATTAATAACATATAATATAAATTAAATATGAAATTCCTAGTAACACAAAACTGTTCTTATAGGTTTGCATGTTTGTCTCTGTTGCAAAATTGTTCTTCTATTTCAATCTAATTGTTTCTAAAGCAACTACAAGGAGTTTTTAACTGCTTATGAAACAGTCTCAATTATATACTGATTCCTCTGGATGACCTACATAAGCAAACGAAGATTGGCTACTTCTATGTCGTTATTCTCTCACAACAAGACCTGCATCAAGACCTTTACAACACAAGGCGGTGGTGCTCATGGGAAATGCAGTCTTCATTTTGCTACCACTACTGCTTTTGTCCACAGGGGCCACCAAAATCAACATCAATCCAAATTAAAGGTCCTTGTCATTGTTTTAAAAATGGATTGAATTAGTGAATTTTATATCCTTGCTCAATTGTATCCATTCGCCCACCCGTCTCATGCAGTATTACAAACACCACTGAACACACTTTGATTAGATATTTGCTGCTGTTTTGTGCAGAGGGAGAATCAGTCATTGTTTGGGGGGTGACATGTTTGCACGTGGCTTTCTTGTCTGTCTTTGCTCCAGCCACCCTCCCCCTTTTAACAATGCTTGCATCAGTCTATTTCACTGCATTGTTTCACCGAGACAAAGCTACTGTACTGTTTATTTACACTTGGCTGAGGGAAATGGATTCACCATCCTGTCTTAGTCTACCTCCCACTCCATGCAGTAAGTCTACTACGCTGACTTGACAGCAGTGGAGGAAGCAAGGGGTTTGCTTTTTCCTCCCACTCTCATTTTCTTTGTCTCTCCCTTCCTCTCACCCTCTTGCTCTCCCTCTCATTATCTCTCTCTCTGAGCTTGTTAAGCCATAGTGGGAGTCAGGGCTATCCCTTTATCCCCCAGCGATTTGTTCTTAGACAACCGTCTCACTAAGAGGACATAGTCCCAGTGAATAGACAGATTCCCCACAGCACCAGGGAATATTTTAATAAGCCTGGAGAGAAGCCCGCCACTGGGTACAAACCACCCATGGGATCCTTTCCCATGCTCCCATCAGGTTTCATCTATGGCACAAACATATTTACAATTAACCTTGTTTTCCTTTTACCAGGGTTTCTTTTGGTGGGCTTCTTAAAGTCACCTCTACTCTGCATAGTGGTGTATTCTATCCTAACACCAGGCTCCAATCAGCCAAGAGGCTGATTGGATACTGCCAGTTTGAAAGTAACAAATCTGATCACTATTGTAGCTGGATAGCAGGTTGAGAGGAAATGTGCATTCCTTTGACTGGGGGAGAATTCAAACATGAGAACCAGTCAAAAACGTTGCTCAGGATTTGAGCAAATCCTGCCCAAAGAACGGAGCCTCATGCAAAGTGTGAGGCTGGGAAACCCAAATAAATCACTCAGTGGATACAAGTGTAACGGCTTCAGAGTTCCAGTGAGGGAAAAAAGACAATAAAATTACTGCAAAGAGCTTGTGCAGCATAATCCAAGTGTTCTGCAGCCAAACAAGTGCACTGTAAGGCCTGAAGTCCAAAACCTACCACCTTAGCTTGTATTTTCTGTCCCTGTTCAGCTGATACTGCACTCTGAGGCTGTCAGAAATACTCTAAGGTCAAATTTGACACAAGCTGAACATGTGACCTCACTCTGAGCTGAACACTGAGGAGTTACACACATGCAGTCAATAAATGTGTTAATATATCATTCTTCATTCTGTTTGAATAAAAAAGGAGATAGGGCTGTGAGGATGCATAACAACTCTCAGCATTATTTGCCGATACTGGATACAAGGCAACAGAGGAAAACACAAGGGCACAGCTGGGGTTGTGACAAGCGTTTTCACATTTTTGAAAAGTGGGCCATCCACGCCAAAACACCAAAAACACTTTGAATTTCTTGAATAGGCATGCCCGGGACAACACTGGTATTACTTTACCCACCATGTTGATTGTTTTGGTTCCAGCCAAGATCACATAACAATCTTACATAATTCATTTTCCCTGTTTTCTTTGCTTCACTTCAGTGCAAAACTGGCGTTTTCAAATTTAGCTAATTGGGCGAGTGCTCTTGAAAAGCTTGGTTTTGGGAGGAGAAAAGCGTTGCTTTAGTGTGGATGGAGTGGGAAAATGGAGAAATAAAGATGTTTTTTCAGATTTCTACAGATGAGTTGGGATTTTACCTGCAGTTCTGTGGGGAAAAAATAAAACAAAATCCCTCTCTCTATCTTCCTCTTTCTTCCAGCCCCTGGTTTGTGAATGCCCTGCATTAGTGACTAATGACAGTAAATTTCTGAGGGTGGGAATCTTGGGTATTGTTGTGGCTCTGGTGATGGCAGTGATATTTTACAGTGTTGAGGTTTGATTTTTATGATGGGTCAGAGGGGCAACAGGCAAATAATGCTGAGTGCTGCCAGCCTGGCTGATTGTTTCTGCTATAGAGCTTTATTCCATTAATTACAACCAATTTTATGCTGCTTCTTTCCCTCTCCATCTCTCTGTCTCTTGCTCATAAATGCGATTGTTCACATAGAGACCATTTTCCCTTTCCTAACCTTGTTGTTGTGGATCACTGATTTGGAGGCTGGGGTGCTGCTGATGACTCATACTAGGTAAATTAACCACTTAGAGTGGCTTCCAAATGACTTTGCTGTCTGTGCCGCAGTGCTGATACAGCCCTCACCCTACAATCTCAGATGCTCACTGTAGAGACACCGTTTGCATTTGACCTTCATAGTTTTGTTTTTTTTTAGCTGTCCCTCACCGTGTCGTGAGGTAGTATTGACCGGACTACATGTGTGTGTGTGCGTGTGTTCGTGCATTTGTCTGCTTGTTCATTGATCCGCTGGTCACCTGCGATAACTCAGATAGCACAAAACAATGCTTGCATTTTAAAAATGACAGTGATTGGCACACGGGGCGCTGCATTATTTGCTCATTTGTTTGTTCATTTGGGACGTGCATGATAGATGCCACTGATCAAATTTTCATGACACGTTTTATGATTGGTCTACAATTACAAGGAAATCAAGGTTATTTTCTAGTTACTTATTACTTGAGAAGGGGACTGCATCACAAATCACATGGTTACTGCTGCCTTATTTATAGCAGTATTGTTGACAGGCACCGTGCACATTAAAATAGTAAGCAGTGACATTTTCATACATTGCTATTCTCCTGCTTTATATTATTGCTGATTGATATAACACAGTAGGAATTCAACCTATACCCATTCCCTGGAAGCTTTAATTAAGTTTTCATTGACTGTTGGATGTTCAGACTTCCCAGTTGAAACTTGAATGCCCACCGCAAGACAGAAAAACACTGATCTGACCGTAACTTAGCAGGTTGTTATCTTCATTGCTTGTGCCAGGACTGGTCATCAGTTTAAAACCATACAATGATATAAATTGGTACCAATAAAGACTACAGAGAGCACTAAATTGAAGTTGAATGTGTTTTCAAATAAAACTCCATTCACAGAAAAAGTTTGTGCACTGTTGACTGTGTTGGCGGCCATTGTGTCATGATGTCATATATGGATATTTTGGCCAATTCCAGGACTCCTCCATGATTCCAACTCAACCGGGTGTTTCTTTACACTTTTCCATGCAGGAAGTCTCACTTATCTTAGCTCCGAGCTCAGTGAAAAGCTCCGTGACATGCAGCTCTAAGCACTTGATGTCCGGTCGTTCTTTCCTGAAAAAAATCCAATGGCAAACACAAAGAGATGTGCTCTATGTATCGAAACATTCAGTGAAAAAGACGCCCCAGTGGTCGATACCCTGTTTGACTGATAGGTGATCTCTAGAGAGCACACTGCAAAAACTACAGCGGCTGACTGGTTCCATTCTAGGTGGTAGAGCTCACCCTCTGTGCAGCGAATTTCAGCTCCTCCCATCGGGTTGCAGGTACAACATACCAAGGAGCAAAACCAAAAGACACAGATCCAGTTTCATTCCTGCAGCCATCATACAGCTTAATAAGAACTAGGTTAGTTGTTCTTTGGCAAGGATAACAGTGATGGTGTTGAGGATGATGATGATGGTGATGATGATGATGATGATGATGATGATGATGATGATGATGATGGTGATGGTGGTGATGATGATGTTGTTGGGTCAGTGCTCATGATGGCATAATGATATGTTGCACTATGCACTTTAAGGCTGTTCACTTTGCACTCCATTGAGGTCAAGCTTAGAATGTGTTATTGATATTGATGAACTTGTGTATTTATTTATTTGTCTTCTATCGTCCTTTTTGTCTTGTATGAATGACTCGCTGCAAACCAATTTTACCTTCTGGTATCAATAAAGTAAACTAACTAACTAACTAACTAACTAAAACACCTCAGCGATGTACAGTTAGCATCCAATATGGAGACAAAATTAATGAATGTGACAAAGTTAACCAAAGACATCGATTAAAAGTCATACATTAAAACTGGAACTGGGACATTTTTAATCAGGATTGAGGAGTCAGTGTTGTCATGGCAGTATTACTAGGATTGGAGACAGTAAATTGCTATTGAAATTTTGGACTGCGTAAGATGGGCAACTCCACAAGCTACTTACCCAACCCCGGCTTACCCAAGAGCTTACACTGAATATTTTTGCCAGCATGACTGATACATATTGCCACATGAGGTATTGATTCAAATACAGTGGTACATTAGGGAAATTCCAGCTTTAAAGAAAACACCCAGGTCAGGATAACCACATAAACCATGGACACAATGTCAAGCCGAGCAACTCATCGAGAATTTTGCACTCAAGATGATTTTTAAAGTTCACTCACAAAAAGGAAACATCAAAAGTTCTCGTTGTTTTGGTGTATAATGCAGAGGACTATAGTCATCCTGATGGTGTATGTCATCTTTACTGGTTCAGTGATCTAGACAGAGTGGGGATCCTAGCTGCTTGAGGGAGTGACGGCATAGAACTATCATCATCATCATCATCGTCATCATCATCATCAGCAGCAGCAGCAGCACTCTCCTATTCTCATCCCACTTTGATGTCAGGCTGTGAGTGATGAGCTTTCCTCCGGTAAAGCAGCAGGCGGGAAAGAGAGTCCGTATTACTGTGATGAATTCCTGCCATAATCATCACTACAGGTTTCATTAGCACCGCAATCACTCTGACAGACAGCCTGTAGCTCCGCTTAACAAAAAAATGAAAATGCATGTCAGCTCCTCCATCGAGATTTATCCAAGTAGAGAGGACTGGATTTCACATTCGACTTCTGTCGCCACAGCTCAGTGAGCAAGAAGTGAGACCTCAGCTTACCCTGCGTCCCAAACTGAAAAAAAAAAAAAAAATCGGAATACTCACACCTTGTTCCAATGAAATGCGTCACGTCATTTTTTAAGCGTCAAACGTCCCCTGCTGTTCACATATGATCTGTCGTCACGGCACGCATTGCAGCCAACACTAACAGACAAACTGTCCGTTTTCTCTCAGTAATGGGTGAGTAGCCTTGCAGATGAACTAATAGCGTCTGTGCAAGCCAGACTTTACAATCCGGCAGCACAACAAAGCATACCAGGCACAATCATCATGGCTGGAATTTCCTTTTTCTCCTTCCTCCTTTAGTTTGTTTTCAACCACTTGACCTCTGATTTCCCCTTAAATTTCCCCTTAGGCAGCTATAACATTGTATTGTGCTTAGCAACCACCTGTGGAGTCGTGGGGTTCTACCTTTCACCGTCGGCTGTTACGAGTCTTCTATCGTCCAAATGCCCTTGATTTTGTTTTATGAGATGCAGCAGCGCCTGTGGGCCAGTTGAACAGGAGCGGCGTCACCAGTTGTTCTGTGTGTTGTAGCTGTCAAACTGACTATCTCATTCTCACGGCCGCCTGTGCATCTCACACATTCTGCAGCCGCCTAAGCATCTACCTGTGGCCTCTGTTTCTGCAGAGTTCCCCATGGGGAGGCTGCATTGATCTCTCCAAGCTCTCACTCACTGGCTGTAATTACACTTCACAGGGAGTGATACCATACAGAGACCAAAAATGCCCCAGTTCAATGTATTAGCTGTCTGATTGATTTACAGGACAGCACGACAACATGTTATGTGGACCAAAGTAACTGTGCTGATGTTTCATTGCATTGACACAAAATACATTTATTGCCCACAGTTTGCAAAATTCATGAATTCCGTCCCAGAGATGGACCACGGCATGGCCTCCCCGTCCTTCTCCGACAGTATCTCTTCATGTTAGGTGGCACAAACCCTCATTTATGACTAACTTTCAATTATTTTGGAAACAGTCTTCATCCTTGTCTTATGCTGCAAACCACAAATTGGGTTTATAATAGTTTCTTTAATGACAAAATCACAGCATAAAGTCACTGCTGCTGATGGGCTGGCCCGCGGGTTCAACACTTCAATGAATGTAATACAAAGGCTTGCATTTCGTGCTGCTGGACTGTTGCTCAGGGCGCGCACATAGTTGTACAACACATATTACCTCCATATATCTCCACCTCACCTTTAATGGTAGTAACTGAGAATGTACAGTGGAGCCTGAAGCCACTAACAAGAGTCCACTGCCAAGAACTGTTTGTTTCCATTATTTAACAAAAGCGAATACATGAAGTTGATACCTCAAGAATAAATTATTTGGAACTGAGACAGATTGATATTTGAGAAATGCAAGTATGAAACTGAAATATAGCTGAACATCTTGTTCACACACCAGTTGGCAAGGTTGTCTCCCATTTTTGTCACACCATATATTTCATTCAAATATCAACACATGTACACAGTTTGAATAGTTTTGGTCTTTTAACAACTAATGCCAGATATTTATGAAAGTCATATGGTTCTGTATGTGTTATTTGTGTTTTGTTTTTTTTTTGGAATTAGTTTTTCAGTGAAAGGCAGTGCACTGCCACTGACTAGGAAAGATGGATCACCTTACATTAAAGTGCCACTAAACTGTAAAAGATTGTCATTAGGCTGGGTCCAAGGAGAGTTTTAGTGTACAATGCCGCACCAAATGTTGTGTCAATAGTATTCTAACCTGGCTAGAGGAAAAATTTGCGGGGATAGCTCTGAATATTCTGAACTTTTAGGCACAAAAATGGTCAGTCATAAATATGCAATATAGACAGCTATCAGTACCTTCAGTCTAAAAATATTGGTCTTGTCCATATCAGCCAGGGCCTAGCTGAAATGATAACAGCAGGGTGGGATGCTGTTAGGAGATGAGACAGAGGATACATCCATCATCACCAGGGAATGGATACGCCACCACTGCTGAAGTCAACCCTGCATCATTAACTGCGAGTCAGAGCCAAACAGAGGAACGATCCGTCATTCCCACCTTCATCCCCTTTGGTGAAGCGATGGTGCTGTGCTCTGTGTTGCTGCTCATCAGATTTAATCGAGTAGAGGAGGGATGGGGATGGAGAGGTTCATTTTCCAGCATCTGCAACTCATTACTGCCGATATGCTTTGAGCGAATTAACAGCCCTACATAATACCACTGAGCAGCTAGACTGCCTGGCAAATCAAAGCTACACCTGCAAGAACGATGCACTTAGATTTTAGACTTTTTTCTGTGGCATGCAGGACAAATTTAGCGTAATAAATGTGTTTAGACTATAATAATACAACCATAAATCAATGGCATATGCCTCATGAGTTTGGACTAATCGGGCTGGTTATAACTCAGAAATGGTTAAATAATAGCCCTGTATATTAAAACTTGAATATACCTGACTCAGTAGATTGACACCATAGAACTTAGATTGTAAAGGGATAGTTCAGCCATTTTGAAAAATTTTATGTTATTTCAAAAAATATCATCCAGGAGTATTAAGGTGGTTATCTTTAAGATTGTTTGCTGGGGGGAGGTCCACTTCAATGGCAGGGGGCTAACAGTTAGCATTTGGAGCATCCAGCCAGTATCCAGCACTCAGTAACACTGAGAGGAGGATAGCACCACTACTGTCCTACAGAACAGCTAGGGGGGAGTGAAATAATATCTCATTTTTCAAAATGGGTGAAATATCCCTTTAAGACAAATCAGGTAATTGTGTTGGATGGGTGTGCATTCCTGACTATACTATACTGTACGGTGACAGTGAGGGGGTTACACCATGGTGAGTGTCTTCACAACTGGAATGTTATTTGGAAATTTTGTTTTTATTTTCATTGTAGGTTCTGGTTTTTCTTTCATATGTAGATGTATTTTACTTATTTTCTGATCTTTACATTTAGCTTGTTTTTGTCCTTTGGCGGTTAATGATACATTGATGATTTTAATTATTGCTTGTTTATATTGTTGCTGTTTGTGCATGCCCCCCAGGAAAATTAGCGACCACTTTTTATCCAATCAATAAATGTATGCGTAGGCGCAGAATTTCTGCAGCAGCCTGTTGGTGAAAGAGTTGTACTCTTAAAAACATCAATGTATATTGATCATGTAACAGATATTGTAATGCTGGAATAGTAGTGTAGTCATATTCATATTTCCTAGTACACAAGTGTGATTTGTATGCAGTTAATGGTTTTAGCACCATACAAAGCAACTACAGTCCAATATAGTTATGTTACATGTTTGCAACTGAATGTTTCTATTTTAACATCTTTTCAGCAACTGTTGACATAGACATTTTTAATGTGCTGAGAGTGTGACAATGGGATTACATACAGTGGGATGAGTGACTACTGAGTGGGCTGACCTCACATGGCTCACTATATGAGAGAAAGTCCATGTGAATGACTCAGTGAGAATGAAAGATAAGGACACAGTCTGTCGCAGCCAGTGGGTCTCTACTGCTTTAAATGTGCTGCCTCTGACAGCCCCATTCAGTTTGCGCTGGTTTTTGTGAATGGGTTAGGGCAGGGCTTTAGAGCAACAGAATGAGGATTCCCTTGTCAGAATATAAATCAGTGTTGCTTGCCTCCCTGCCCGCTCCAGGCACTGCAGCTCTGCAAGGCAGGCACCAACACATACTGGATGAAAGAGAGCAGAGGAAATCGGACAGAATGTCACATAGGAAGGCTTTTGCCTGCTTTGCTGCTCTCCACTACTGGCAGGTAGAACGAGGGTGACTCCACATATAGTCACTTCATGAAAGCTCTTTTAGAAAATTTGATAAATACCTGGTGCTGCGTAGATCTTTCCTGAAAAAAGTCCTCTGGTGCACAGTAAGTGATACATTTTACATTTTTGGCTTGCCTGGAATAAACAGAAGGCCTGGCTCAAGGGTCTTTGTTCCCTTGGTAAGCCCTGTCAGGCAACATCCTGCTATAATGTTGCCAGTTGTGGACACACTTCTGCAGTAAGTGATAACCAAACTGCACATTCTCAGCCTCTCAGCGGCAAAAACAAGCACTTTTAATGGCCGAAATTTGACGGGCAAACTCGCCACAGTTATATTGCTGCCCATTTCATGGCTGCTTGCTCTAGTAATGGGCCAATTTCAAAATATTGGTCCCTATCAGTCATTTGGAACCTAAAATGGTGAAAAAATAGGACCAAAGAACACTGAGAGTTGATACACGCTGGTCTGCTTAGTTGCCTTGCTTAAGCAATAAATAATCATTTTGCTTCATTTGAAAACAGAGTGCCTTAGTTTTTTCCAAGGTTATCTGCATTACTTAAATATTAATGTCAAGCAAGACTTCCAGGGTTTTGTTTCTAATGGTTCTAGCTAGGATTTGAACTCAGGTCAGCTGAGTGAAAGGTTAAGGTTATGGTTAATATTAGCAAACATTCGCCGATATTATGTTGGACTCGCTAACATTAGCTACCTAATGGACACTGCTCAAGCTAGGATTTGACTGGCTGAGTGGGTTGGCTGTGTGAAAGGTGTGTTGATTGTCCTTATGCAGACTTTGTCACTCCTTTACTCCTACACCAGAGTGTTGTTATTTACACGACCACTAGAGGTCAATCAACTTTAAAACGGAACTACATGTTGCAATACCCTGCTGTACAAACGCCCTATGGAGGAGCGATTCAGCTTCAATAGCAAGGGGGCCAAATATGAAAATCACTAGGGGTATGGGGGCCACACACAATATTTTGTCAATTAATGGCTATACTTGTCTTGTAAGGCTGCTTCATGTTGTATTCCTTCATCACAGCGAAGTGATGCATTCATGGCACAATAACCACACCAGTTTAGTACTTCCTCAGCTATCCCAAGGCTGTGGTGCAAAGACTGCTGGTGTGAGGTGGCACAATCATCACACTTACATGCACGGGAAACATAACGTGACATAACATAAAGATGTATCCAAGGCATACATGAAGTGCTTCAGATGTCTCAAAGAAGCTAAGCATAGATATATGTCTGGGTTTCGGAGATATGCACTCGATGTGCAGGTAGTGTCTGGTGGGCCACAGAAAAAATAAAAAGGGCCATGTCTGGCCCGGGGACCACTAGTTGAATCGGCCTGCCCTGTGGGGTTATTTTTTGCTGGAGGACAGTCTCCCCTAACCATAGTCTGGGAGGCAGCGCTGCCTTACAGTCAACAGCCAGGGGAAAAAACACAGTGCAATGTACGTGTCCAATCCCCCCCATCACCAACACCACACACACACACACACACACACACACACACACACACACATACACACACAGAAGAACAAAATGTTGCTCAGTAATATAATGCCCCCAGCAGCCAGTCCTCACCCCTCTTCCTGTGCGCTCACAAAGTCTTGCCAAGGCAGATAATCAATAGTGAGACATACACTACAGCCAATACACTATCCATTTATATGGGCCAGCTGCTGCCTTAAAGAGGAATACCACACACTTTAATAATGGAAGTCATTCTTACGCAAGTCAAATCAAGATTTATGAACATGACCAATCCTCTCCCAAACCTCAAAGCCATTCAACTTGAAGTTATGGTGTCATCAAAATATCAAATGTGCGGCTTCTCCAGAGAGAGGATGTTGCCTTTGAACTACACTGTTACACCACAAAGAATGATCTGTGATTTAATAATGCTGTTTGTTTTGTTGGGCTTGCGGAAATCAATAGGTAAGCAGTAGTATGTTTTGGGAATTAGATTTCCAGTAATAATGGAGAGGAGGGACAAAGCATTAGTGGCTACGTGGGCAGAGCAGCACTGACAGCAAAGAGTGCATGTTACTCTGCTGGTGCTTTGAGTAAGAGCTAAAGAATGTACAGGGACTGGCAGATGCCGTGTATAGGATGTGGGATTCAGATGAATTATGGACAAATGCAACCACTGAAGATGCGTCAGTGCTATTTAAAAGGTCATCCTGCTGATTTTGAATGCTTGGCTCATTTACTACAATTTACCCACGTTTTACCTCACAACAAATCATTTTGCCAAAGATTTCACAACATACAATCAATATCCCTCAATTTTAAATATGAATTTTTGGTTGAAACAGCCACCTTATAATGCTCTGCTTCTGTGGTTAACAAAGTCGTCACCATTCATAAACCACAGAATTGATAATTGGCTGTATAAAGCAAACATTTCTGTGGGGACTATTTTCCCCGGTGGAGGAAGCGTTTCACTCCAAGTCATCAAAGCACAACAGTGCTGCTGCTTTTAGGAAAACTAATGTGGAGGACTTTATTACAGTGATGGAATACTGGTGTGAAGAAAGTCTAAAATCTCTTTTTGAATGGAAATGAATGAAACCAATGGCTGGATAAAAGGGAGGAAATATTATACCGAAGTTCTAAAATATAACTGCTCGCTTTTGGAAAAGATTAGCAGAAACATGAAGTATATTTTTTGTAGATAGTACACTCAACAAAATAACTGGTATGGTCCTTCAACATGGTCTACAGCTTATTATTGTTCAGTAATCTCAAAACTTAGACCATTTTGATGATCTTGTACAGCCTATACATTTACTATGGGCAATATGGACAATGTAAGGAGAAAGTTTTATTTTATCTTTTTTTATTTAATCGATTTAACAAGGAAAAGCACTTTGGCACACAACAAAAAGACACAAAGTGAGAAATGCATGTGGGGAGTGAGCGGGAGCACAGAATGACTACACTTACACAACACACACACATTCGCAGTTCTCGACCCTGAGGCAAGCAGCAGTGTAGCAACTGCTGAACTTTATGAAGTGACTCAATGCAGTTCATTAGAAATGAAAGAAGAGGGGGACGCTGAGCAGCTGCTGCTCCAACTGCCTGCTGGTCTCTTTCGGCTTTTGTGTTTGGTATGTCATCACAGTAAATAAATGAAGCGACTATGGAAGCCTGCAGATCTCAAAACTCTCTCTTCTTTCCTCTCTCCACACAACATCAATCAAACTGCAACAGAGAGGGGCGACGCGGGCTCTTATAGGTACAGTCATAGGTCATGTGACCAGAAATGATGACTCTTATTTGCCCTTTACGTGGGTTTTCAATGGGAATGAATGTAGGGTGGTGCAAATATTGGTGTGCCTTGCTACACAGGTAGAAAATGTACAGCGTGCATGGCTTTTAAATGAAGGAATACTTTGATTTGATTGGTCATGTTTACATCCAGGCCCGCCACACCTACTAATAATTCCTCCTTTTCCAGCCCAGTGTCAATCTCACAGCCCTCATCGTGAAATAACTTGGAAGAGGAAGTTAGAAATTGCTGAGAAATATATATAGACAGAGAGGCAATTGAGTGCACACACACACACACACACACACACACACACAGTAGCTCTTGCCAGTTTCCCTTGGTTTAGCTGCACTGAATGAACAGATGCCAAAAATGCTGCTGGGACAGAGCACGATGACAGAGAAACATCTACCCAGCACCGACAATCAAACAAGACACTCTAGAAGCCTGTTGCTCTTTTGCAGTCCGTGTGTAGGCCTGTGACACTGGCCCATCAGGCTAAACTTAATCTCATTTTAACAATCAACTCATCAGATTTTGCAAATGCAGCATGGTTTGACATATTGCAGCGCATTATGACGCTCCAAATGTTTTGCCCATGCTTATGAAAATGCTTACAGATGCATAATGTCAGTACTCATAAACATAGAATGAATCATGTTGAAATGGTTTAAAGAATCTGCATTGGAGGTTCTCAGCAAAAAACATACACCAAAGCATTAGGAGTATGTATAGGCCTACTAATATATAGGATAATGAATTTTCAGTAAACTATATAAAATTATGAGTTATCGCTGTATGTTGTAAGCACTGCAGCTAAATTATAAAGAATCTTGCCTGGTGGTAGATGTTAAAACACGCATCATTAGAATTATTAAAACATTATGAGGCTGTCAAAGCACCTCTGATAGATAGCCAGTCATAAACAATCATGCGACGCTTCATTATAAGTTATTTCTGGAATGTTTTATGGGCGCATCAGCGAGCACTGTGGATTCTTTGGCATTATGTGCACATTATAATTTATGATGAGTGCATCTGTAGTGCACTGAAAGTCAGCCTAAAATACTATTTCATTCACCCAGCTTCCGTTCATTCAGCAGTTTGAGCACCGCATCGTATTGGTTCAGTCAGAGGGAAGGTGGAAAACGGGGGGGTGGGGGAGAGAGAGAGAGAGAGAGAGAGAGAGAGAGAGAGAGAGAGAGAGAGAGAGAGAGAGAGAGAGAGGAGATTCGGGGAATGCAAAAAAAAAAAAATCTTATGAATGAATTCTCGTCTGGTGACGTCAATGGGGAGCGTGACGCGTCGGCCACGTGGTCTGGGGAGGGCGGACGTATAAGAAGCTGCTGTCGCTGTCCGTGGTCCTGAAAGCACCCGCAGAAATACTGAGAGTAAAACTGCGGACAAGCAAACACAGAACAAACCGAAAAACTGTAACAGGCAACGGCATAAATCAATAATAAACAAACACAATTGGTCAGAAAAGTAAACAGCAACGCAGAACCAGCGGCAGGCTTCGCTCCCGCCTGTCACCGGGACAGGGAGAGAGAGTGTGAAGGCAGCCCGCTGACTTCCAGCTTTCGTGTGGAGTGACGGAGAAGGGAGAGAGGAATCCCCGCCTGCTCTCACTGGACAACAAGTAAGTGTGAACTCACTGTCGCTTCTGAGAATGTTGGGACCTATTTATATCGAAAGATAAATCAACAAAAATAAATAAAACATGTCTTGTATCTAGTTTCTTTTTCTTGCCACTGTTTCCTATTTTGCGCTGGATTTTGGAGCAAATACATGACAAAAGGCGGCTTTTGTTTGAGATGGTGATGAGTTGGGTTTGACAGTGTGTGGTAATCCTGCAGCTTCTCGTTTTCAGATCAGTAATGGGGAATAAAATCAAGAAAAGAATAAGAATTAAAACAGAAAAAACTCGGAGGCTTTGGGTCTGTTTTCTCTGAGCTGCCAGTTTGCTGTCCCACGGCTTATCAGATGGACTATACAGCATTTTGTCAGTCATCAGTCAGCAGGCATGCCACTGGGTTTTTGCTATGGTGCTAAATGATATTAGAGGCATGGACTTTGCCGTATGACTCAGACATGAATGCACTGTTTGCATTGTTCCACTGGCAGTTCTGTCTTTCTTTGTGGTCAAGATGAAGGCTGGGCTGCAAAGGGTGTAAAGGGACACGCCCCTTTACAGGCGTTCATCGTCATTTTCAGCTATCATCACCATGACTGTGTGCCAAAAATAACCAGACACAATCCTGAGGTAAACAGACACCTAAAGCAGCAGGGTGGACTCTGCAGCCAAAAAAAATAATAAAAAAAAAGAAAGAACCCCGTCTCTGCGGACAGGATGATGCTCAGAGTTTAAAGGTTAGGTTACAAAAAATAAAGGCTTTTTGACTTTGTGGGTTAAAAGTGTGTAGGCTGTGGAGATGTTACTCATGCTGACAGAAGTCTGGAGGTGGCTTTGTGCTGATTGGTTTTGCTTCTTGCCTTTCAGAGGCGGATTACTAATCCGCTTTGCTGGTAATAGTATGACTCGGGCAGGCCGGTCTGTATGTTACCTATACAGAATAGCGAGGGAAGAAGAAGAGAAACAGCCCACTGTAAATTAAAATCCTGTAGTTTGGCTTAATATAGGCCTAACACCAGATTAGTCATGTCATTCCCCCGTTTAATGTCATAATTTGCTTTTTGCGACAATAATCACGCACTTCCCAGCCAGCATTAATGTTGCCTACCAAACAGCCCACAAGGCTTTGTCTGCACCCATGCAAAGAAATGCGCACCTCTCCGCGCGCAAACCGCAGGTGATGTGGCGTATGGCGCCCGCAAGTGACTGCGGTCTGGTTCCTCCATTTGAGGAGCATGTGTTATGGAGGTGTGCTGGGTTTGAACCGTGGACTTTGATCACATTTGATGTTCATTTTCCCATCAGTGCTTTAGAGGATGTGGCAAAGAAGAGGAGATGAGCATGTGATGAAACAGTACTTGTGCAGTCCAGGCTTGCTGTGGCGTCTTTGCGCAAATGGGTTTACAGCGCCGCGCCTGAATTTGGTCGGATTAGGCAATGAAGTGCTCGGGCTGGTGCTGCTGTTTGTTTTTGGACTGGAATGAGTCACATATTGCACTGTGAGAGATGCAGCCCTTTTGTTCTGCCCTCACCCATCCTGTTAGCTGGGACTTGGGGGAGATTTTCACTGCCACTGCCCAAATATGGCAAAACAACAGTTTACTGACATCAAACTGCCACTGATTCATGAGATGAGATCTTGAACATGCCTGAGAGGCTTTTTTTTCCCAACAATAAAGGCAAATGACAAAGCAGCCTATCTTTATTGCTATTACTGCTTTTATTTATTTATTTATTTATTTATTTATTTATTCATATTTTTTCCCCAATATTTAGCACGATGCTATGTTTACCTTCATTATACAATGCTGCTGTTGTGTCTCTGCTGTAATCAGCCCACTGTCATTTTTATTCTATGGGTGGATTATTTGACAGAAACTGTCAGAATGTCATTGCAAACTGTCCCAAATTGTCCCTTTGCAATTCTGGTAACACAACTAATTTGATTCTTGTCTGTTTTAACCCATGATCACTCCCAGTGTATTTTAAATAGGCATTTTATTTTATAGCCTAAAACTGTAAATATATGTTGCCTAGAAACATCTAGCCTAGGGCAGTGGTTCTCAAATGGGGCTACATGTACCCCTCGGGGTATGTTGGAGTACTGCAGGGGGTATGTGAGAATAAATATAATTAGTCTATGCTATATTGAGCTGAATGAAAAATGTAAATGTAAGTTGATAAGCCACATTTTATATTCAGTATTTGAAAAAAAAAATCCAGTAAATGGATTAGTGGTTGAAACGTAGCAGCGATACAGCTGAGAACCCAGAGAAAGAAGAGAAAAAGACACAAAAACAGAAACAACAAACTCTCCTCAGTATCAGGCTGTTCAGACATTGATGGAGTTGTGTTGTATCTCTATATAGACTTTTTTGACCAAAATTGCTTTTTGCACTGGTCAGTGGTACTTGGCTGAGAAAATATTTCAAAGCTGGTTCCTTATTGAGAAAAGGTTGAGAAGTGCTGGCCAAGGGCAGCCCACTGGCCCAGCCAACAAGAACACTTAGGCAATGTTTTGGCCTGAATCCAGCTCAGGACTTCAGCCCCGTGCCTGCAGGGAGAAAGCTTCTGCATTTGGTGATGTTTCACAGGTGACGTTGCTGGACAACAGTATGAAACTCTGCTGTCTTGCTCTCTGGAAAAGTAAAGGCTGAGAAAACTCCATGTTGCCCTCCTACCAGCTCCCTCCCTCTCGCCTGCCGACCTGCTCACCAGCTCAGTGCTTTTGGCTTCCATGGTGCAACGCCACGACACGAGCTGCTGCAGGCTGCACCGGCAGCTGAGCCCGTGAGCCGTTAATCTTGAACCAGCAAACAGGCTCGCCCACAGCAGATGCCAACACACCACTGCTGTGTGACATCATATGTTTTCCCATTCACTGGAGGCTGATGATCTAGCAGACACTGTTTCTATGGGGTTTAAAATCCTGTGTGGCAGCCATGAGAAAGAACGGCACTGTGTTGTTTGACATGCATTACTTTTTGCTACAACTGGCGGCCAACTGGCCAACAAATGCTGTGGGCGGGGCTTATTTTGCCAAACGTGGCAAAACCCCTGAACACTTTCTGTTAGTGCAACTGAATTTGGCGGACATGTGCAGCTATCATGTCTGAGTGAATAATTAAAAAACAGAAATGGTGGCAGTTGACCAATCAGTGGCAGACAATCATAACTTTAAAAAGCTATTCCTTTGCTGTAAGACTGCCTCTCTTCAAATTTGCAATCTTCATCACTGTATGAATTCCCAGCCATGCCTAACAGGATGGAATCCTATTCCAAAAAATACCTATTCAAACAATAATTAAAGTAACAATTAAATAAAGTGATGATAATAATCTGAAAATATTATCAAAGAGATCAAGCTCCAGCATTTTTTCTTGCCCTACTGTTAAATTTTGTACTGATGTGATATATATATTTTTTTAAATCTTTTTTTAATCCTATTTTTATGAGGTTTTTGCTTCAGCTCGACAATAGCACTGTGTTGTATTGTATTCATATTTATTTATCTATTTATTTATCTATTTATTTTTTTGTGAATTCAGTGAATTTATTCATCTTTATATGTCTTTAACATGTTCATTCTTTGCTTTTGGTCAGACAAGACAGAGGAGGGTATTCTCCAGATCTAACTGATACAGCCATCTTGCGTGCTGCATCATTTCTCATAGTGTTATGATGCCTGTAAGCACAGCTTTATTTTGACAGGCCCCATATGATCTCAGCACAAAATGCCATGAATGCCAGTGAATGTCCACTAGAGGACGAATTCACAGCCAAAATGACGTGTCCCATTCATCTGAATGAGCGCACAAGTAGAAACAGGATTTTAGGAATGCGAGAGCTGAATCTTTGTGAACATTGGGGCGAGGGGCCGGGGTTGGAAATTGATTGGCATCTGGTTATATAACATCCCTGTCCAATTTCTTTGAGCACAGGGACAAATTCCGTGCATCAGCATGGTAATAAAAAAAACTCAAACCGTGGGAGTGGAAAGTGGATTTATCAACATTCTTGAAACACTGGCCAAGATGAACCTATAGCTAATGACTGATTTGTCTACAACTAATGAAGTGCCAAAAATTTCAAGTGCCTTATCAAACACAGGGAGTGTTATCAGTGGACATTCACCATCACGGCCAACCAGAGCCCACTGTATCATAGCAAAATGCTGCATTGTGTAATCCTCATGTAGCACTTATTCACATTCAAAAAGTGTATCCTCCAGAAAAGCAAGACATAATTAGTTTACTTTTTTTGTTTGTTGTGCTAGTATACTATCATTATCCACCACCTCAGTAGTGGCTAGAGGTGGAACCAGGCACAAAATCTAGATTTTGCTGGCATCTAGTGGTATAAATTTTTACCTTACTGCAGGCATGTCATTTTGCACATCCAACAGTGCCACATCACTTTTGGGTGTGGTCAGAAACCAAACAGAGCACATTTATGACCACACCCAACAATAATGTTAGATTTGGTCTAAAGTGCAGCAGATTTTAAGCTTTCAACGCACAGAGGATGGTGCAATAATGCTTTTAAAAGATTTAGGATTAGGATCAACCTTTATCTCGCTGTAGCTAGCAAACCTTAATCTAAGCTGGTGGATAATTTGAATAATGACATACTTGCACAGCTTTATACTTTCAGTGCATTTCATTCAAACTGAATCCTTTATAGGCAACTTAACTGTAATATTTCCAGCGCCCAGTCTTGTCAGCCAGAAGATGAGCTCAGAGCTGCACAGATATGTTGGTCTGATAGCGCATAGATTGTGAATAAACAACATGAGGACTACAGGTTGCACATAGCTCAGAATGGATCTAAAGGTTATTGGTTTGAAACCAACACGGCATGCTGAGCTGAGATCATAACTGACGTGTCGGAATCAGATGGTTTTATGCATGCAAAGTAGGCCTACATCCCTTGTTTCACTCACAGGTCTTCATACTGTAAAGATGAAAATATAAGATGTTTTTCTGAGGTGGTCGATACAGACACAAATTCTGGTTGGGGAATCAGGCTCCAGAAGCAATATTTCTCCCTTTAATTATTAATTCTCATTAGAAGGAAGAGTGGGTGTGACCCTCATAGATATTTACTGATATACATGAGGTCTGTGAAGTAACACAAAAACAATTTTATACAATTATAAACACAATTAACCTGCAATTAAGCAAAACAACAGGAGTTATACTGTCTTAACATTGCTGCCAGCTAGGCAGGTGATACAGCTAGCCCACAGTGATACTATATGAACAAAAATAACCTGCTAGATGAAAATCTATGATAGGCATAAGCAGACTTATGAAAACAAATTTACCATCACTGAGTTACAATACTTGGACAATCCTTATGAACACACAAACAGTAAACAAGGTCAAATATGGCATAGGAACTACACTGAGCCACTAGGTGTCACTGACGGGCTTTCTAATGATTAGATTTGCTAACTAGGTAAGATAATTATGTGGGAATAAAGTTTCTGTTCTATGCAAAACTTGCTACTACAATGTCTGTTGGTGCAATTCTAGCTAATGCTTGTCTTGGCGGTGGATCCACATGCATTAAAAAGAAATGGACAGCCTTAACTGACTCCTATAAATATAATATGATGAAACATACTATGTTAACTTGCTATAGAGTTATATATCAAAGTATAAATAGAAGGATCAAGTAGCATTTAGAGCAGCATGAGTGAGTGCTTCACATTTGTCAAGTACAAGCTTCCTTTGAAAAAGCATCTTAATTCCATACCTCAGTCTTATGCAATTGTCTTTATCCAGGTTTATGAGTGAATGAGAAGTGTTAACCTGCAGTAGCTTTATGAATTGGTGCCTTCATAACTTCAATGGTATTATCGCTCCTTGTTTTCATGTAATTCATTCATTCTATTCAATAGAACGAAGCAAGCAAAGATCTTCACTGCTTAGCAACAAGGAAAGCATTTTTGTTGGTGCAGAGCTAAGCATAATGATTACATGAAAAATCCAGTGGGTTGATTTTTTTTTTTTTTTTTTTTTTTGTACTAAAGCACAGCATGGGCTGGAGGCTTTTAAGTTTTAAGAGCCAGAAATCTCAGCACTTGATCAAGTAATCGTTGGGTAATTGTTACTGATGAACACTCCTGCTGATTTATTATAGTCCTGTTGTGCTATTGGGCAGGAAAAACACACGTATTGCACCGAAACTTCTCTATATTTTTTCCCGTCATACAACATTACTGACACGAATCTCTTCCTCTGTTCTTCTGTTATCTCTCTCCTCCAGGTATTTCCGTTCACCATCCCGTCACCTTTGCTGCCGACAGTGCTCCCTGTTCAGAGAGGCCATGATTGGCTACCATGATGCCTCAAGTGCCCTTACCCTCCTGATCCTCCTGACAGGGGCCTCTTTCCTCAATCTGTCCACCTCCAGCCCTGTGAACACCCTTCGCCTCACTGATAGCCTGCACAGGGTCTCATCTTCTGGGCTGGCAGTGGTGGGAAACAGGGAAAGGCGGGCTGAGGAGAATGGATCAATGCAAACAGGAGGGGAGGGAGTAGAGGAGGAGGAAGAAGATGAGGATGAGGATGAGCTCTTTAAAGATGTGGATCCCAAAACACTTGCAGCGGTTCTACTGGAAGCACTGAATAAGCCACAGATGGAGAGAAGGAGGGAAGGAGATGAGGGTGAGGGGACAGAAGAAGAGGAGAAGGAAGAGAGGGAGGAGGCAACAAAAGAGAATGAAAAAGCAAAGGAAGTTAGAGCAATGGATGGAGTGAACCGAGACCGAGACAGAAATGGACGACAGGAGTTAGAGCTCATGATGGCTGCGCAGGGGAGGGAGGAGCGAGAAAGGGAGGAGGAGGAGGAAAGAAGGAAAGCACAAGAAGAAGAGGAGAAGCTAACAGAGAGGGTGACCAGTCGCACCATAAGCCAGACAGTTCCAGTGAAAACAGAGCAGCAGTCCACCACTACAGATGAGGGAGGAGAGGAGATATTAGGGAAGGATGCTGCCTTCCAGCAAGGGCCAACCAGCCTCAGTGAGTCCCAGCAACAAGGAGACCAAAACACAGATGAAGAGGAGGAGCAGCTAAACCCAGAGGAGCTGAAGAACCTGGAGACTATGATGAAGGAGTTTCCAAGTCTAAGCACAGCCAGTAAGATCGTGAGAGATTCTCAGCAGCATCAGCGAGAGAGCAGAGGTTACAGCCCCTACAATGACATCATACCAGATAATAAAGGCTACGATCTTGCAATGTCGAAGAAGAAACTGAAATGGCAAGAGGAGACGCAGAAAGCAATGACTTTTCCTACATTCCGGGGAGGCAATTTTATGGATGAGTTTGAAGATAACAATTTCAACAACGCTGGCAGTAATGCAGTACAGCAACTGCCTCCAGCAGAGAATGACGTGATGGAAGATGATGAGCCAGAGGAGGCAGAGGACGAAGAAGAGGTGTTGAGTCCTGAGGAGGAGGAGGCTCGAGCCAAAGCAGAGCAGGAGGAGGTGAGGAGGCAGGCTGCTGAGGCACAGAGAGCCAAGATGGAGGAGGAGAAGTTGGCAGACATTGCCTCTGACATGCTGCTCCAGTACATGGTCAAGCAAAATAATGGAAACAGGAAGGACAGGGACCAAAATAGGAAGTATTCCTCTTTGTCCAATGCAGCAGAAGACAAACGGTCTGATGAAGAGCAAGAGGTGATGGAGGAGGATGACGACATTGATCCTCAGACCATTGACAAACTGATTGAGATCTCCAGCAAACTCCACCTTCCTGCTGACGATGTGGTAGATATCATCAGTGATGTGGAGAAAAAGAAGAAGAAAGACGTGCCTCCCGAAATGGCATCACCTTGGCAACGACCCTTAATGCCCCTATCCTCGTCATCCTCATCTACTAATGGCGTTTCAGCTTCACAGATCCCAAACAATCGAAATACTTTCTTGTCTAAGCAAACCTCTCCAGCTGTCAATCCCCTAAAAGCTTGGTTCCAGGAGAGACCACCAACCAAATCATCACTGGGCAACCAGGACCTTTGGATCAAACCTTCAAAGCCGATGTCCGGCAATCAAGAACGTTGGCCCAAACTTCAGAAGCCTCTATCAACCAATCAGGATCTCTGGCTCAAACCACAGAAGTCCTTTTGGACCAGCTACCCTCCTTATTCCACTTACCCATCCTACTATCAAAAGAAGCCCTATCGAGGTTACTATCCCATTTATTTTCCCCCTCCTTCAAAACCCAAATTCCGTTACTATGTTCCAAAGCCTGCTCTCAACCTCAACAGCTTCCTTGGGAATTCAGCAGACTATGACTATTATTCCCCCCCTAAACGTCGTTTCCGCAACTGGGTTCAACCCAGGCTGAGAAAGCCCCCTGCAAACCTCCAGCAGAGCTACTACAGCAATTATGTCCTCCCGTCATACACCCGGACATTTCAGCCCTTACCAATTCCCAAACCACGCTCCGCATCCCGAATGGCAGTGATCCCCCGTCATCAACCGCAGTACTATTACTCACCTGCGGCACCTATAGTGACCAGGGATGAAGATTACTATAGTTCTCAGAGTGGGAGGCAGGCGGACAAAGGAAAAGATGACGATCTGGAGAAATACATTCAGGAGATACTAATGAAACAACCACGGATGTTTGAATGAAGGTGGGATGAGATGAGAAGAGAAAGAGTGTGGGTGGGAAGGAGGGAGAGGAGGCAAGATGAAAGGGAAAGACTAGTTATTTATTTGTTCTGTTGGTATTTGGCTCTTGGTTTTGGTTTATCTTGCATGTGTTTTCTTGCTCCTTTTTGATAGTGTACAGTTTGATTTGGCAAAGGGCATTACCGAGGACTTTTTACTTTTATTTTTTCCAGAATTACCCTCTGAGAAAAACCGACATTGGGTAGAAAAATGAGAGTAAAGATGCACATCTACCCTCCTCCCATGCGAAGGAAGGAAAAGAGGATGTACATGGTTTGTCGGAAAGCAGTGACGGGGCACAGAATTGCATCCCACTACAACTTTTCATTGAAACTCCCTACATAAAGGCATTCTCCTTTGCAGCGTTTGGACATTTGAAAATGCCAACAAAGGAGGACATTTAAATATGTTGTCACATGTTCTCTGAAAAAAATTCAACCATTCAAAAGACAAAGGTGTCAATAAGTTATGGGACCTGGGCCAAATGTGTCAAATACTTTCATATGCTTGAAATGCTTGTTGGATGCAGACAGTTCACACACACATGAAAAGAACCTTTTTGTGATTAGCATCAAAAAACTTCATACTTACAATTCATACTTACAATCTGTCTATAGTAACACTATTAAAGACAAAATTAAGATCATAACTAATAGGTGACTGGGCTTGTGTCAAAGCCAAACCTTATTACTTTTATGTTTTTAAAGATGTTTATAAATTGTCATCATTTCAATGATGCATTGTTGTTTGTATTAAAAGAAACTAGCAAAAAAAAAATTATGAACTATAGCACCTTTTCATAATTTATATTCACAGATTACCCACTGAGGCTCTTTATAATGAAATATAACATATAAAAAGTATATTTCACATAAAGGGCTCTGGAAGCCACAGTAACACAACTATAATGTTCTGGATGACTCATCCTTTGCATAACTTCAATTACCTTGTTGCTATGGTGCCAAACCCTGGTCAAACTGTATGAGGAATTCTTTTACACTTCAAGCATTCAGTGGAGAGCTGAACTACAGACAGGAGATTTCATAAAAGTGTTCCCAATAGTCAAACAATACCTCAATATCCAGGACTCCCAACATAAGTGGAAGATTTCCAGTGCTATTTGACATGGGTTAACTCTCCTCGAAATGCAGACCAGGACAGTCACTCTTCCCTATTTCATGTGCTTTGCTTTTGGGGTTCGATATTTTTTTTCATGTATAACATATACTGGACACATCTTAATGTGTCCTTTTGTTTTTAAAAATGTCATTCTTTTTTATGTTTCCATCTTTTTGTGTTCCTTTTTTAAAATATATTTTTCTACAGAACAGTCACATATTCCATTCATTTATAGAACACTAATTTCTTTCCAAACTTGTTTTCTGGACAAATATCTACTGCCTTATTTTTTGTGACCATAGCATTATTCCCAAGGGATTTTATATGTATATTTTTTCTGTAACAGTTAGGGTTAGGTTATTAAATCAAGGTTGTTATCAGTTACACTCCAGACTAGAAATGGAGCAAACAACATCATTTATTTTCTTGAACTGACACTACTGAGGGTGGGAATAACTTATTCAATTTCAAGTCCATTTAAGAGGTGAATCTCGATTGGGTTCACAAATTGAAAAACAGTATTACAGGGATTTTTCAGTGGATGGACTTACACCAAGCATCTTCACAACCTGTGGCACTGAGATACCACTGTACGTTTGACTGTACTGTTACAAGATGGATAGTTCATGCTTTTTTAAAAAGTTGTTAAAAACAGACAAGACTGTTAAACTGACTAAGATTGCCGCTCTTTACTTTGGTGTCTATCAGTAATCAATAAATCAGTCTAGGAGAGAAATCAGTACACCAATCGATTTAAATGTGTCATCGGGAATTAAGCCAAACCTTTCTCTTTAGTATCCATGTTCAATATCATATCAAATATTGTTAATCTTGTGGCTTTCTGTTGCTTAAACAGTGGCTAATCTTCACGTGTATTGCCAAGCCAACTACAAAATTATGACAATGACAATCTCATGGTGAAAAAAAAAAAGGGAAACAACACCACATTACTTGAAAAAAAAGTTAGTTAAGAAACATAAACATTGAATGTAAAGATGTGCCAGTTTTTTTTTTGTTTTTTTTGTTTTTTTAACAAAACAGGGATCACATCTTTGTTGCGAGATCTCCTTCCAAAGTGCAATATTGTCTCTAGATTTCTGATTTTTGCCTGGAACTGTGCCCTGACTGGCTTGAGGTTCACGGTGTTACAGTCCAGTGATCTAAATTCGTTCATGTTCAATAAACAACCGAGTAGATGAGTTCACTGCACGGGATTGCTTTTGTCATTTGACATTTGAACAGGTCTGGAACATTACCAGAAACAATAATGGAAAGGGATAGCACACCTTTTTTAAGCCTAGAGTTAATACAAGTGCCCAATCATGTAAGTTGTTAAATGTGAGAAAGAGAAGGAATGGAATAGACAGAGAGAAAGGTGGAAGGAGGAGACAACACAAAACTATTTATTTTTATTTTTTACTTTTGATTTGTTTTTATAGTGAAATCAGAGAAAGGGACTAAGATAAGAGGAAAAGAGGCAAGGTGATGGAAGAGTGTCTGCACGTTTATGTATACTTGCATCTAAAATGTGTTACTTCTTTGAAGACTTAACAAGCATCAATAAAAAAGTATAAAAAAATCTTTAAGACAGAAACAATGACAATGACATTAGCGTACCTTAAAATCATTGTTTGAGTCTTGTATAAGAAAACTATTGTCCATGGTCTTTATAGATGTACCTTGTTGTAACTATCATAATAAACATGCGTTTGCTGGATGTAAATATGCGCATGTCAATGACTAGTTTTGCTACACAGAGAGAAATGAATAAAGTCAACTATTTTTTATTACGAAAATGCTTTTTTAAGTTCTTTGTTGACAGATTTTTTGTGCGAGTGTGAGAGATTCTACAGCACACGCTATGAGACCCATGATATATAATACATGCTGTCACTTTGAGCTACAGGGGTATCCTTACTCCATTTTACAAATGCAGCTACAAACAACAGGATATAAATAACAACACAACAGAAAATGACACCACATTACAGCAAAAGCTAAAGATACGACATCTCAGGGAAACTGAATCAGGTCAATTGGACTTAGTTATATGTCTAGAAGACGTTTCATGTTTCACGTTATATGTCTAGAAGACGTTTCAGTCTAGTGAAGAGCATGAACGGATGAAGCCACTTGGATAAAGTGGCTTCATCTGTTCATGCTCTTCACTAGACTAGGCTGGTAGTCTAGACACAGATTCTTTCTCTTGCTAAAACCTTAAAGCCCACAGATGACATGAATAGATTCCTCACTTTGTTGACTAGGGACAGATTTACAGACTAACACTCGGGGTACATGTAAAGAGTAGCATAGAGTATAACAAAGAGGGAGAACAGTTGAAAACCACCAGCCCTCAGCAGCCTCCTAGATGACTGAAGCCTGGGGCCCCAGGCACCAGGGGCAGACATAGCGAACTGGGGCCCAAGGCAACACAGATGTGGGGTTCCCCTCACTCTCATCCTCTCCCTTTTCCATAATACCTGCAGACAAACTCTTAAATCCATAAACACACAATTAATAAAAGAGTATGTCTTGTTCCTGATGGCCACAAATGCAAATGCGTTGGTGTCCTGACAATAGCTGCGTTGTATTCCCGGGCCATCATGTTCTCTAAAGGTGACAAAGGAGGAACTTTCAGTGACTGGAAAAAAATCTTATATCTAGTTTATATGTGATATTTGAAGGAGTGGCTCCCCAGGCACATGCCTACTTTGCCTTATAACAAATTCCGCCCCTGGTCAGCAGTCCAAGCATTAACACGACTCACACAACCACAGCCACAGGTGAAGCACTCAGTGTTGAGCCTTGCACTGCTGAGGCAGATGCTCAGTGTGCTACCACTACTGCAACTACTACTATTAGCACCACTGTTACTGCTAGTACTACTACTACAAAAAAATAATAATAATGATTAAAATAACGACTGTATTTGGATAGCACTTTTCTACTCAAATTTGCAAAGCGCTTTACAGGAAAAAATAGCAGTTCCATAAAAAAATGTTGAGAAAAAACTCACAATAGTATGAGGAAAAAACTTGAACATTCTGAGACTGTAAAGTCACAAATTTATGAGAGCAAAACTGTGAAAACTAGTTTTTCTTCCCCTGTTGGATTTCTTTAGTAAGAAGGAAATCCTGGTGATTTGAGCCCAGAATCACAATCTTCTCATCAGCATCTGGACTTTGAAGAGACATTGTTGTGACTTGGGCCCATTCAGAGGGAAACAATCTGGTGATTCTGGGCTAAAATCAGCAGGATTTCCTTTACTTGTTAGAATTTGATGAGGTGATCAGCTGCAGGCCTGATACACAGCGAGCAGCAGCGTCTGCAGAGTGAGGCTGATCCAGCCCCGCAAAGTGATGCTATGTGCTTCCTCTATAAGAGTATAAGAAAGATAGCTATACAAGTATTTTTCTCGTAAATTTTTTTGTTTTTTCCTCATAAATTTACTTTAACCCTCACGCGCCCAGTCACAGTCTGGGCATCGCAGCACGGAGGTCTTCCTGTCGGCACCGGGAGGACAGGCTCCACATCGAGTCCTCGGCGTGGAGCACCCGCGTCCTCGGTCCCGCGGGGTCCCAGACGGGCCCGGGTCCGCCCCGCGACCCGTCCCAGCTCCCAGAGCAGTGAGCGCTCAGCCTCGGGCTCGGCCCTCGGGCTTGGGCCTCCCTGACCATGAGGGCGGGCGCCGGGGCCCTGGGCAGTCGAGCCCTGCGCTCGAGGAGTGGAGCCACCATGTCTCTGCTGGCTCGCTTGAGGAAGAGCCTGCGAGAGTCCCACCTGCCCGCGGCCCAGCCCGGACGGAGCTCTCGCCACAGCACCAGGGCGTTGTAGGCCGACACGTTGAGCACATTGTGGAACTAAGAATAACACACTAGAAATTACTCAAAAAGCTATATCACATATAGCTTAAAAAATGTCATGTCAGCGTATAGGAAGTTATTTAGGTTACCATAGACCCATGTATATCATTAAAAGTTCCACAGTCAGGACGTATTGTTTACCAAATCCACAGACTAACAGGCCAATGTGAACTTGCACTTGTTGTGTTGCAAACACAAACTAGCCTATGGGTGAAATTAATTCCATGACATGATGCCTAAAATTCTAATAGTTGCTAGTTCAGCAAAACTAAAAACCAAAAAAACAAACAAAAAAAAAAAACTTCTATGGCTAAGTGGCAACATATTAGCAAGAGGCTCATTACATGCACAATTAACATCACGCATAGAGACTTGCATACCTTTATCTTTTGAACGTTTCTCCTCTTCCTCTCTCCTTCTCTTTCTGAACTGGGCACCTGATGTTTTTTTTGGCCTTTTGTCCATGATACTCCATTGACTTTTGTTGTTGTTGTTGTTGTTGTTGTTTTTGGTTTTTTTTTTGGCATTTTCACATAACCCAATAAATTACATGTAGCTATAACGGGTCTATATTAATTTTATGAATGAAATACAATTTATTTGGAAGCAGCAGTTTGTGTTGTTTGGCCTGGGATCTTTCATATCAGAGGTTAGTCTATCCCCTGCCCCCCTCCTCTTTGCTTTTCCTGAGACTCAACCTGCGCACAGCCTCTGCAGTCGCAAGTTGATCCCCCGCGCCCCCCTCCCCCTTGCCTTTTCTTCTGACACACACGACCTGTATACATGACTCTCAGCAGCAAGTTGACGTGATAGTAGGGGCGCCTCAGCGCCCACTGCACCAACTTGACATGGAAATGAGCGATATTAGTCTCCTGCTCCTTATGCGCAGCAGGGTGTATACCACAAAGCTGCCGAAATGCCTGAAGGTTACATATCAGAGAATGAGTCTCATCAGAAAGAACACTTTGACACTCGCTGCGAGCATACATCTGGTCACTCTGATCATTCGTTTTTTGACCAAAACAACAAATTTTTCAGTGGGCCGAGGTGTAATGGAGATGATATGTAACCTAAATCTCTATGTATCATCATCTTGTCTGTGATGATCCACGATGCAAACAAATCATGTTAGCTTGTCTTTTGATTACAGTAAACCATGATATAATTTTCTTTATCTGTGTCGGGTTTCCTTCTTCAAGTCCTCACTATACTGCTCTACAGAACACTGTGTGAACCACAAACTTTGAAAGTTAGACATGAAAAAACACAGTAAAACTTTTTATTTTTCTTTATTCAAAATCAAATGGTTACATATAGTATTACTCGTCAAGTCTTATGTCATAAAACCGTAGTACAAAGGATTTTTTGTATAAAGGTATTAAATCACGTAATACAAATCAAGACTATCATATCAAATGTTAAGTGTTCATGGGTACATTTTTTTAAAAATAAATAAAATGTTCAAATAATCATGCAACACCAATCGTACAACACCATGCCATCAGTTTGGTTACTTTCTTGAAAATACACCTTAAGTTTTACAACATGCAAGTACAACACCATGCCATCAGTTTGGTTACTTTCTTGAATACACCTTAAGTTTTACAACAAGATACAGACATAACTTTAAAGTTCAACTAAGTACAATTTCCTATAAAAACCATTTCACTAAAACTAACAACAAAGGTTACGGAACAATTTTAAAGTTTCAGAAATGTTATGGTTACAGTTTCCAAAAAAAAAAAAACAGTTCATGCAAGTCCAGACATAAACAAGACTTCTTTCAGGTTACTTTCTTGAAATACCTATCTATAGTATTACATTATATTTTTTTTCTTCTGTTTTTTTGGACCTGTACCAGTGAAACAATTTTGATCAGAAGGAGGATTTTGGTCTAGATGACTTATGCATACATTATCCAGTAATTGTACTAGGTAGTCTGCTATACAAGGATTAGACACACGAGAAGGGTTTTTGAGAACTTTTTTTTTAGAATGCATTTTGTTACATGTATACCACAGGTTCTTCATCAGATGAATTCTCAGGCTCTGATTCCTGTTGATCAGACCAGTTAGCTTGTTCTTGGTTAGAGTCGAGCTGTAAGTCGCAGTCACCTTGCGTAGAAGAAAAGTCTTTTCTTTTGTTGGGCGATTGTTTGGGAGACCTCTTAAGACGTTGGTCCTTATCAATTGGCCTGACGGCACTACTGCGACCTGGAGATATCTGTTTACGCTCGTCACTGGGTATCAGCTCATCTCTGGAATAACCTGGTGACCCAGATTTGTAACCATAGGACAGCGACGATGGTTGCTCGCTGTGAGACTTGACGTGTCTGCGTTTAGGTGAGAAATTTTCCTTGGTCAACTTACTGGAGCTGCTGTGCTGAGCTTGTACAGTTGTGTTCAAAATAATAGCAGTCCTACATCACTAGCAAGATAAATCACAGTTTTTGTTAGAATTTCAACTTCTACACTGCAAGTAAGTTTCTAGAAGGTTAAGTAAAGGTATAGAAAACCTACAGACCCAACAGGCATGACATGTATGCTGCTGATTCTGTGAAACTGAGTCATTAACTGAAAGGGGCGTGTTCAAAAAAATAGCAGTGCTGAGTTCAATTAGTGAGGTCATTGCTTATGTGAAAAAACTAGGTGTTTAAGGATCAAGGATCAAGGATTAAGGATTTAAGGATCAAGGCAATTGACACTGCATGTGCTGGCTGTGCATTTGTCCTTGAAAAACAGAGTAAAATGGGTCGTTCAAGACATTGTTCAGAAGAAGAGCGTTCTTTGATTAAGAAGTTAGTAAAAGAGGGGAAAACCTATAAAGAAGTGCAGAAAATGATAGGCTATTCAGCTAAAATGATATCAAATGCTTTAAAATGGCAGCCAAAACCAGAAAGACGAGGAAGAAAAAGAAAAACGACTGTTCGAATGGATCGGAGAATAACCAAAATGGCAAAGGCTCAGCCAATGATCAGCTCCAGGAGGATCAAAGAAGATCTAAAGGCGTGTTCACACCGGACGCGATAACGCAAATTCGCGCGTCAAGTTTACATTAAAAGTCAATGCAAAGACGCGATCACACGCGATTTCGGGCCGGGCGGCGCGTTTGGTGCGATACACGCGACGCGATGGCGCTTCATCGCGTCGCGTTGGACGCTTCATCGCGTCGGACGCTTCATCGCGTCGCGTTGGGTGCTTAATCGCGTCGCGTTGGGTGCTTAATCGCGTCGCGTTGGGTGCTTTATCGCGTCCAACGCCTCATCGCGCAAATTGAAAAATTTCAACTTTTGACGCGACATCGCGTGATGCTTTGACGCGACATCGCGTGATGCTTTGACGCAATAGCCAATCAGTGTTGATATTCTCCCTACGTCACCTATGTCAAGAACTGCCAAAGGAAATCGAAAAATGGAGGACAATATTATTGTTGCCGTGTGCGGGCTACCGGGCTGCCAGGCTGCCGTGTGCCGTGTGCGGGCTGCCGGGCTGCCGTGTGCGGGTTGCCGTGTGCGGGCTACCGGGCTGCCGTGTGCGGGCTGCCGGGCTGCCGTGTGCCGGCTACCGGGCTGCCCTGTGCGGGCTACCGGGCTGCCGTGTGCGGGCTACCGGGCTGCCCTGTGCCGGCTACCGGGCTGCCGTGTGCCGGCTACCGGGCTGCCGTGTGCCGGCTGCGAGGCTGCCGTGTGCCGGCTACCGGGCTGCAGCTATTGGATGTAATTTACTATTAACCATGCTAGCGGTAACGTTAACCCGGCATATCTGTCTCGCTATGTGTGTGCGTCTTGTCAGTGGATGTGTGTTGCCACAGATGGAAAAGTCTGCGGGACACCTACATCAGGGAGAGGAAAGAGGGAGAGAGGAGGGCAGGTTCGCATCAACGCGTCCATTGCGCAATAGACGCGATTGAGGAAATAAATGATTCCATGGTCATGCGACGCGTTTCGGGCGTTACGTGCGATTAAATCGCGTTCATCGCGTCCGGTGTGAACACGCCTTAAGGTTGCCTGTGAGTACTGTAACAATCAGACGACGTCTATGTGAAGCCAAGCTACCAGCAAGAAGCCCCCGCAAAGTCCCATTGTTAAAAAAAAGACATGTGCTGAAGCGGTTACAATTTGCCAAAGAACACATTGACTGGCCTAAAAAGAAATGGCGCAATATTTTGTGGACTGATGAGAGTAAGATTGTTCTTTTGGGGTCTAAGGGCCACAGACATTTTGTCAGACGACCTGCAAACACTGAATTCAAGCCACAGTACACAGTGAAGACGGTGAAGCATGGTGGTGCAAGCATCATGATATGGGGATGTTTCTCGTACTATGGTGTTGGTCCTATTTATCGCATACCAGGGATCATGGATCAGTTTGAGTACATCAGAATACTGGACGAAGTCATGTTGCCGTATGCTGAGGAGGAAATGCCCTTGAAATGGGTGTTTCAACAAGACAATGACCCCAAACACACCAGCAAGCGAGCAAAATCATGGTTCCAGACAAACAAAATTCAAGTAATGGAGTGGCCAGCACAATCCCCAGACCTTAATCCCATAGAAAACTTGTGGGCTGACATAAAAAATGCTGTTCATGAGGCAAAACCAAGAAATGCTGAGGAATTGTGGAACGTAGTACAATTGTCCTGGGCTGCAACACCTGTTGACCGGTGCCAGAAGTTGGTAGACTCCATGCAGCACAGATGTGAAGCAGTTATCAGACACCGTGGTTATGCAACTAAATATTGGTTTATGATTCTCAGGAAAGTTGAATCTTCAAGCATTTCTTAGTTTATACAGTACATTTTTGAGTTTGTACATAAAGAAGTCAACACTGCTATTTTTTTGAACATTATATTTCTTGACTTTCTGTAAAATATCATCAAATTCAATGACTTTTTCTAATTTTCTGGCTTTGAATTGAATGTGCAGTGTCCCCAATGCATTTGTGTGCATTAGAATAAAATTAATTTGAAGAATTTTGAGGTTTACTCACCTTGACTTTATATTCTCGCCTTGGTCTTTGTGTGACGGTAAAGATCCCCTTGCGTGATGACGACTCTTGTGCTTTTTCTCTGACTCCTGACAATGTTTGGGTTTTCTCTCCGTCACCTGTTGATGACTTTTACGGGGTTTCTCCTTATGATGCTGAGCTCTGGGAGACGTAGATTCTACCTGATGCTGGACCTTAGGAGGCGTGTGTTCTACAGAACCCTGGGCTCTGGGAGACACGGTTTTCGCAGGATGCTGTGCTCTGGGGGGTGTAGGTCTCGCACTCTGAGATCTGGGAGACGTATACCCTGAACATTGAGCTCTAGGAGACGTCTTTTCTGACCAATGCTGGCCTCTAAAAGGCATCGTCTCCACTCGACACTGGCCTTTGGAAGGCGTACACTCTGTGCTTTGAGCTCTGGGAGGCGTAGATCTAAACCCCTGAGCTACAGGAGAAGGGGAAGATTTCAAACAGCCGTAAGAATGAGATTTTATAGCAGGTGAGCCTAGTTTTTCAGACCGAGGTGAAGACCTTGAAGACGTAACCAAAGGAAATTCCGTCCTTGGTTCACTCTCAGAAAGCAAGTAGTTCCATGCTGAGTCGTCCTCAGATTCATCAGACTGAAGCTGTGTAGTTTTCTTGCGTCTTTTTAAAGGTGAGGCGGAAACCTGTTTTTCTGACCACCTTTTGTTGGTCCCTGCAGTTTTGTAGACAAACTCATCATCGGAATCGCTGTAAATCTGCTGGTCTACATTTTGTTCATTTTCAGATTGCCCATCTCGCTCAGGCTCAGAATGCTCGGGCTCAGAATGCTCAGCGTTACCATTGGAGGACCCAGGAATCTCCTCTTCGGATACTCAATCCTCAAGTTCTTCCTCTACTCTCTCACACTGAGACATCTGTTTGTTATCCTCCTCATGTTCTTTATCTGTGTCACGGCAGTCTCGATCTGTCCCGCTATCAAAGTCTCGCTCATTGTTACAGTCGTAATCCTGAGGTTCATCATCACTGGTGTCAACATCACTATACACTACTCTCTTTTTTTGTTTACGGTGTTTCCTAGACATAGCAAATTGATGTTCCAAATCAGAATCTTCTCGATCTGAGTCTTCATCAGAGCTGTCATTAATGAAGCTATCAGACAACTCTTCCTGGTCCTCTTCCTCACTTTCTTCTTCACCACTGTCCACAGCAGCTTCATGTTCTATGAAAGGACAGTGTTTTTTGGTATACATTTTGGTTTTTTTTATTTCTTTCTTCCTTGTTCTGACTTTTAGGTTTTGCTTTTCCTTTCAAAGTCACAGCTGATGATTTAACAGCCTTAGAGGCCACACACACAGGCTGAGATTTCCAGCTGTCTATGGTCATCTCAGCTGAACACTCAGTTAGGGCATTGCTGAGTTTGTCATGTGGTTTGTGTGATTGTAACACACTGACTGTTGTCTTGTTCAGCGAGACCCACTCACGTAGCAAACTGTCACACTTGTGTGAAAGCAGGGTGTTGTGCAGACCCAGTACCATACATACGGCGTCTCGCCTTACCGATTCAGCGTGCAGCCAAGGCTCACTTAGCAGCACCACCGACAGGTTTTTGAGCCAAGATGAGACAGGCGACGTGTCAGGTAACACGATCACATCAGCAAAGTTGTTATTTTCATTCCTGCAGCCTTCGTTTGAGCTTTTATGCTGAGACTCTCGTGCATACTCCCGGGGTTTTTCTCGACTCGATTTACAGAGACTCTTGCCTTTGTGAGCAACAGCAGTTGCAGATGAACAGCTTGAAGTTCAATCATTGTCATTCTCTTCACTCCCAGTGTCTTTTGATTCTATAGAGTCATCGTCAGATTTCTTCCTAAACCTCATCTGACAACTTTTCAGCTTCAGGGCAAGAACCTTGGCGTCGGAGGATACACGATCCAATTCTGGATCTTTGACCTCTTTGGGTAGGCCCTGCACCATGCATTGCCACAGTGTTTCCACTTCGTTTGCGCTGTCTGTTTTTGTTTTTTGCAGAAGTTCATCTAAATCACCGAGGGGTTTACTTCCATCTTGGGCACTGGCATCGCCTTTCCCAAACTTCTTGACATAATCTTTTGCCACTCTCAGCCAGCCTGCAGCCTGCGACATAGCTTATGAATTGTTCACGAACCATGCTGTTGTAGCTTTCATTCATCTTCTTTCTGGTTTGATCGTCTGATATGTATTTTTCCCACTTGCGCATGTACTTAGAAACTCTTTGCAGAGGACAGAACAACAGCTCGGCGACCACAAGGGCATTTGGTATTTTGTGGTTCATAAACAAGATTCCTGTGTCCACAATCTCAATTGTAACAGGATTCTTGATGAAAGTCTTTACGTACTGAGGGGTTAGATTGCACCAGCCGTTGGGATTCACGCATTTGTTGAAAGCAGTCAACGCGGAGTTCTGAACTTCTTGGTACACGTGTTTACCTCTGAGAAAGCTCTTCTGGTTCAATTCGGCCAAAGTTGCTTTCCAGCACAAAGTCAGTCTTCCAGTTCCTTTCACACAGGCCTGTTTCAGGGCTCTGTAGAATCTGTACGTCGTAGATACGTACAGAGTTTCCATTTTAGACTGCCCAGTGCGTAAAACAACAATTGAAGTCAGGTTTGTTTTTTTACCGTCTTGAACTTTGCTGCTTCTTCTGAAATACACTCCCAATTTCTCATTTTTGTCATGAGAAAACATGTCCAGAGAACAGTTGACCTGTGCTGCTTCAAGCCAATCCACACTACCTGTATGCTTTTTCTTGACAGTGAGCCCGCCTAGAGCGCAGCACATCGGCTGTATGCTCTCCATATGAGAAGCCAGCGCAGCGCTGTCAGCTTGGTCTTGATCCTTTTTTGCTTTCATCAGCTGACAAGCTTGAATTTGACGAAATGTGGGTGTTAGAGACCGTGGGTGAGTTGGCATGTCTAAGCACATGTCCCACAACTCGTATTTGTCACCGACGATAGCCTTGAACAGTTCTAGACTTTGATATCCAGGAATGTACAGCACCTGCTGCAAAAAGTACACTTTGCTGGTGTTCTCAAGAGGCACGGCGTAAGTGCCGATCATAGATCGGTTCCGGTCGCAGTATGTGAAGTTGTATTTGTGTAAAAAATGTGTGACAATCGGGATCACCTTCTTCCCATTTGCATTGGTCAAATCGCTATTTGGTATGTAATAGCATGTGTAGTTTCCTTCCGTAAGCAGCAGCTGTTTCAGCCCAGCTAGATCTAAGTCTTTCACTGGAAGCAGTTCGTTGGCTCCTTCAAAAAAATCCAAAACATCCATGACTGCACGCAACAACGTCACTGACGGTTGCTGCTGCAGACTCTGTGCCGCTGCTAGAGTTTTGTTCCTGATAATTTTCAGTACGTTTTCACGTTTGAAACGTCTCTCTTGAGGGCTCAGAGTTTTTTCACTGGTAACCATTAGGTCAGCGACGGCTTGCAGCAGTCCTGTTGTAGTTGAGCAGCTGAAACCTAAAGATCCCTTGTGTGGTTCGGTATACCATGGTGGCATCGATGTCACTTTGAATTGAGGCTGTATCCGTTGCTGTGCCATGGTGACAACAAGACGGATTTTCTTTTTTATAAAAATATGTATATTGTCAAACAATAAAAAATAGTCCAATAGTCCAATAGTCGTAGTCTCTTGTATAGGCTATCAAACAAGAGAGAACCTAAATCGATACGATCCGCGTTAGTGTCCTGCCAAAGAGAACACTAAGCTTTCCGGGCTTGTGGGTACCATTTTATACCCAAAGCACAAGTGTCTTTACCCATTGACATAGTATCTAAACCTTTGGTCTGCTATTCGACAGATCTTGAAGGATAACAGAGCTGTGTGGAGGCTGAACTTTTAAGGCTACACTGTCACCGAACTCCTCCTTTCAAACTCTCACATGAAAAAAATGTTCCAGTACATTTTCATTTCAAGTCCGTCCGAGTGCACTTTGGTTTATCTACCCAGATTGGCTGATAGTGTATCTATCTCTCCTCAAGGTCCGTCCGAGTGAGCTCTTTTTCCTAACGGGGTCCGTCCGATGAGCATAAGAGAAGTGAATGTTCACTCGGACAGACTTTCGTTTTTTTCAGGGGTCCGTCCGGTGAGCATAAGAGAAAGGAATGTGCATTTGGACGGACTCCGCCCGAATGAACATTCTCCCATGCGATGCTTGTTGGACAGACTCCAGTTTTTTATCAGGGTCCGTCCGGTGAGCATAAGAGAAAGGAATGTTCACTTGGACGGACTCCAGTTTTTTTCTCAGGGTCCGTCCGATGAGCATAGGAGGAGTGAATGTTCATTCGGACGGACTCTATTTGTTTTAAAGGTCCGTCCGACAAGCATTGCTGGAAGAGAATGTTCACTCGGACGGACTATAGTTTTTTTTGCAAGGTCCGGCTGAGTAAGTTTTCTTTTTCTTTTCTTGTCAACACAGGGATCCGTCCCATGAGCGCTGCTGGAGAGAATGTTTATTCAGAAGGACTAATTTTTTTTTAGGTTCCATATGAGTAAGCTTTTTTTTTTTTTTTTTTTACAGCGCTCTGGCTTTATGTGCACAAAAATATCCATCCAAGTGAGTTTTTTTTTCTTTGTCACTGGCTGACAAACATGAGAGAGTGGAGCTCTCATTGAGAAGGGCTTGTCAGTGAGCTTTCTTCCTAGCCATTATAAGAGAGCACACAAATTAATTTTAATCTTGAAAATTCTGAGCTGTTCTTCTCAGAATATTATCAAAGGTGGCAGACACATAACAAATCAATACAGCTATGAAAAGGTCTTGATAAAAAGGTGAGTTTTAAGAAGTGCTTTAAAAAGATGATATTGATTTTGCTGGCCTGAGATGCTCAGGCAGCGAGTTCCACAGGTTAGGGACCCAGACTGAAAAGTCCCAGTCATCTTTGGTAACAAGACGTGTAGCCAAAACAACAAGGAGACTTCTGCCTGAGGATCTCAGGCTTTGTTGTGGCCCATAGAGGTATAGTCTTAAGTATAATCTTAACCCTATAACGCCATTTGTATCATATATGATACACGTTATCAATTCACACATTCCGTTTTCAGTTTAATCAATACTTGACCAAAATACTGTTGTATACCTTTGAACACTTCCCCTGTTCACCCTGGACCATACCATTGGCACTTCAAGTACACATCATATATCATACAACAGAAAGGTTGTGTAATAACATATTTATTTATTTATTTACATTTTGTTATAGGACTAAATAAAGGGTTCAATTTCAAAAAATTTGAATTTTCTGCCAATTCTTTCATAGTTCAGGCTTTATAGGGTTAATAAGGAAACAGTAACTCTAAGGACTAATAAGGAAATGAAGTCTCTTGAGTGGAGACAATGATCTTCAGTCTTGTGTACAAAATCGTCCATGGTCTGGCTCCTTCGGCTCTTCAAGCTTTTAATATGGGAACAAACTGTAGCTTTTAATATTGTTACAAGCTGTAGTGAGACTGCCAAGAGAGGACTGCATTATCTATGAGAGAGAGTGCCTTTAGCAAATCTGCCAATTCAGCCAGCTTCACAAAAACATGACATTCCAAAACAAATCAGAATCAGAAATACTTTATTGATCCCTGAGGGGAAATTGGGTCAAATCATGAAAACATGTCAACATGTTCAGGGCATTTAGTTCTCATTTTAAAATGTGGCTCACTGATCATTAAATCTGCCAGGACTGAGAAACATATACCCTGCTGCCGCCGCAATGCCAGTCTGCCAGCCCGTTTTCAGATTTGTTTTGTCGGTGTGTTTAAGCTCTATGTGTTTGCTTCATGCTGCTAAATGTGTCCTTGCTGGTATGAACACTCATTTATGTTGCTTTTTGCTGCCGCTTCATCTGCTGCTGTAAACTGCAGAGATTATGTTCCTTGCTCTATGTGCTTCATGTTTTTTAGTGTCATTTACTGCAAGATTTAAATGATGATATATGTGCCTCATGCTGTTGTAGTGAATGTGTCATCAGGTAGAAGCTGCATACTGTTTCTAATGTATATGTTCCCAGAGCAGCATAATGCTGTTCTGTCAGATGCGTTTTGTCAGCTTTATATATTTATTTAAGCAGATGTAATGTGTATCATTTTTTATCAGAGCCATGATTTGCATGCCTTTGATCTATTCTATTTTACTTTTTTTATGCACATTGACTTCTATTCACTTAAGGAGACCTAAACACCACCTTGCCAGGATTACAAATGAAAACCAGCCTCTGGATAACTGGCGCTGGAAGGTGTTATCTCTACTAGTGTTACCTCTAGTACCACTACTGCCACTACTACTGCCACTGCTGAAGTGCAGCATGTTGGACCTCCGAGTGCAGAGGATAAGGACTATTGATTCATTTACTGTAAGGTGTTAGAGGAGTTTTCTATATATTTCTTAGCAGACAGTTCAGTTATTTATTATTTTGAGGGGACTGTACAATGTACAATGTGCGTTTTACCTTGTTTTTTTTTTTTTATCTACCTGAAAATTAAAAAAATAAATAAATAAAAAAATTCAAGGTCTGCTTTTATATTAATTTATCTGCATTTATGTTATGCATTTGCCTACTGTTGGTGACTGTAACATGTGCAGCCAGCTGCTTTCATGATACTTCATTCCCAAATCCAATTCCATTCTCCTGACAACAAATGGAAAAAGGGAACGTTTCCAACTCCTGGAGAATTGGCTTAAAGTTAATAGCTAAGTAGATTAAGCTGATTTCTATTGAAAAGAGGCAAAATTATCTCACCCCATGGGCAGATTTATATAGTTATTCATTCACTGATTCATTTTTGTAGAGCAGAAAAATGCAGTGTTGTTGCTATTTTAAGTTTACATAAGATGCACAGACCTCAGGAGGCTGAGCCCCCTCAAGAATAGTCTGTCCTTTCAGCGCATAGATGTTCAGATGATCCAAACAGAAACCATATTTCATGTCACTTTTTCTTCTTAAGATATAGTGATGAAGTCAGCTGTGGCAGGCAATAGATGGCTATGTTAAGCTGGAAGGAGGAAGTAAAATACAGCAACAGAAAGGGTGACAAGGATCAAGGGCAGTGGAGACACCAGAGGACAGAGAACATTTATGGGCTCCTGTTCTGAGAAAAAGGTATTTATGAGATCTACAAGCATTTTGAGGGGGTGTTATGTCAGAGAGGAGGAGAAAGATGGTAAACAGGGAAAGATGGAGGAGAGAGAGTGAGCAAAGTTGCTGCTATTTGGCTGAGCCTCATTTACAACTGATCAGTAGTGGTTTTCCAGCTGCAGAGGGAAAGACTTTAAGGAGAAGAACATTAATTTATAGGTGCTTTGGGTATCATTTTAGAATCAATAACCACATTTATTTCTGAGACATAATTGCTGTCAGCAAACAAGAGCACTGCTGTCCCTGCCAGCCTTTACATGGCATTAGACATTATGTGCCACCAGGCTGTATTGTTCTCAGTGCAAAGTAGGAAGAGGGCATTGTTCGACCTGCACAAATGAAGCTAATGCGTTCAGAGTTTCTAGAAAGGTCAAGTGGTAAGAAGTGAAAGGCTGATGGAACAATCACTCCCAGGGTATCATGACTTTTTGGTTTCAGCCGTGCACCAACTTTGCGGGTTCGGGTGCAGTTTATTTTTGGTCTAAATACTAAGAACGGTTCAAATTAAGGTCCGCAAACTATAACAAAACCAGTTCTTCGTGGGTGGAGAAGGCCTGTGATGTCTGAGGTTCGACTGTGGCCTGGGACCTTTGTCACATGTTGTTCCCCCTCCCTCCTTCCCTTCTTCTCTCTCTCAACTGCGCTGTTCAATAATGCAGAAATGCCATAAGCATAATCTTTAAAACCAAACCGATTATCTTTCAGCTTGTTTATTATCTAGAGTGAAGACAAAAAATGCAAAGGAGAGAGAGGAAGAGGAGGAACAGAACAGGGTTTATGGGAAATGTGATACAGAGATGCACCACAAACTGCATGAGATAGACTACCAAACGATCTTTTGCTGACAGTAACTATACTATGATACCACAGTTAATTTGATAATGATGCTTAAACATGATGCATGGAGCACCCATCGGCATTGTTCACATTTTCACAACTGCAGTCTTAGAAAAACATGACTCTGTCACTGACACAAGCTCCAAAAGCAGTCGTGTTTATTTTGGTAAAGAATTGAGAGGTTAAGTGGGTTATACGCTCTCACATGTCCTCTGTAGGTGCACTGGCTGATTACAGCGCAGACATAATTAAAGGTGGGAGGGAGAGGATGAAAGGTTTGTGTGTGTCTTTGATGAAGCCGTGCGGGGTGGGGGGATGGTTGAAGGGGTGGGGGGGGCGGCTGCAGGGATCGGAGCTGGGAAGTTTGTCTGTTCACTGAGGTGATTAGAGGTTAAAGCGCTGATCAGAAGAGAGGCTGATCGCGGGGCACGGGGAGAATAACAACCAACGTGTATAACACTCCAATCAATAAGCAAACAACCACCCACAATCAAGTAATCACAAATGCACCAACGCCCAATGCAATCATCTATGTGTGCAGATGAGCAAGGGCAAAGAAGCACATGGGAGAGAGAAAGAATCAAAAAAAAAAAAAGGACAACAATATATAGAGTATAAAATTAAATAAAATAGTGACTTTCTGTATGGTGCAATTATCACCTAAGTGCCTGTGAGCCACAAACTACACCTTTAAACACACCTTTACGCATATAGGAGAAACCAGTCAGTGAAATCAGCTGCTGTGCTGGGAGGGAATGTAAATCTTATAAATCAGAACAGCATGAGTGGCTGCATTTGCATACTATTGCCAAGAGTCCAACTACAGCACCTGTACAAAATGATTTACATGATTTACAGGAAGTTACATGGCCTCTAACAATTTGCTTTTCAAACGGAAGACAAAGCAACATGAGCAACATGAGTGCCATCGTGAAATACATAAGAGCTTGATCACGCTTAAAGGGATAGTTCACCCATTTTGAGAAATGCACTATTTTTTTCATTTCCCCTCGAGCTGCTCTGTAGGACAGTGGTGGTGCTATCTTCCTCTCATTGTTACTGAGTGCTGGATGCTGGCTGGATGCTCCAGATGCTAACTGTTAGCCTCCTGCCATTCACGTGCACTTCCCCCCAGCTAACATTCTTAGCATTTGAAGCATCCAGACAGTATCCAGCACTCAGTAACAATGAGAGGAAGACAGCAACACTACTGTCCTACAGAACAGCTGGGGGGGAGTGAAATATCAAAATTTTCAAAATGAGCAGACTAACCCTTTAAAGAGATATACTGAAAGTACACATATGTGTCCAAATGGCCTATTAATGCCAGTAAAACCAGAGTAGTTCACAGTGTAATCGCAGTATGGTATTTATATCTCCTGACATATTTGCATTATTGTCTTCATCTGACTACAGTCACTGAGAACTCCTGACATATTATGTTAAAAAGTGAACAAAGCTATCCAAAGACTATTGCATGCACCCGCCTCTTCTAGAAGCCAGGGTACAAGGGGTCAATCCTTTATTTTCATCCCACTGACTGCTCCTCTGCTCCTTGACAAACAGATTACATGCCCCCTGTCCCCCTCCCACCACCACCTCCTTCACCTTCATCTCTAATGATGTCTACTGACAAAGACCTACACAGACTGTCAGAGGTTAGGCAGTCTGCGCAAGTCACACAGACAACCTAAATGGTGTGTGAATTGAAAGGCTGGTGTATATATGCTGTGTGTGTGTGAGGGGTGGGGGGAACAGATGAGACAGACAGGAAGAGATTGCGGGAAATGCAGAAGCCTCATACAGTGAGAGCAACATAAACAGAAAGGCTGAGCAAAACGGTTATAATTAGTTAAAAATAAAATAGGAAAATGAACAAGAAGTGAGGAGCAGAGCATGGACAGAGAAAAGACGCTGGAAAGTGACAAATGCATTCAAGTGAGAAGGAGTTTAGTTCAAGAGAGAGACAAAGACAGACAGAGAGCAAACGAGTGAAGAAGAAGAGGTTGACGGTGAGAGGAAAAAGAGGGAGCGAGATGCAGGGAGGGGAGGGGTGGGGGTGGGGGGGGGGCTGAGATAAGGGAGGAGTGGAGTGGTTGATGGTTGCAGCTCAGCCCATGGAGAGGTGCAGTGATTCATGATGTCACGTGGTGAAAGCTGGGTGAGTCATCCACCAACATCATCATGCAGCCACTGCAGAACTGTCCAAGACACACAAACACACACCCAGAGACAGCAAAATCTATACATTACACACACGCATGCACAAACACAGACGTACCAAAATATTCACATTCACAAGTCCACAACCGTGCAAAAGCAAGCATGCACACACACAAAAAAATCCTATCCATGCATATGCATATATACTAGGGCTGTCAGAGATAAGTCGGCTTTTTTTCAGTGCACTCGCCTACACATACGAGAGTCAGAATACGCCCCCTAGTGTCAGCCGTCCATAACTCCTATCAACAACAAACAAGATAACATTAGCTAAAAGCTTTACAAATTTTTATTCATTGTTATTCAGTATGTAAAATAATGTTACACATCAACTGTAACGGTCAAATGCAATCAGTAATATCGTAATATGTTCATTTTGCTTACGACTTTCCACTCAAAATGACATTGTTTTGTAACTTTGTGTCAGGCGTTGGATAAATTCTGTTGGTCAAGTTGAAAAATTTCAGTGGATACAGAGCAGCGGTTAGGAAAATCTTGGCAATGTGACATCCCGGCGCTCTCTGAATCTTTACGCACCAAACCTGGAAACTGGACACAGTCTTGGTTTATGAAAACACTGGTCTCACCTCAGGCTCGAACCCAGGTCACCTGAATGAAAGTGAAAGTGAAAGTGAAAGCGAAAGTGCAACCCAACCAGCCCCCCGATGCGGACTGCTTCCACCTGGCGTTAACACCTGTCCTGTGCATAAGGTACACGTGTAAAGAGCACCTGGTGTGTCCTCAGTGACCACGTTTACATGCACACCATATTCCTGTTTTATTCGGAATATCCGCAATATTCCGGTTGCGCACGAGTCATGTAAACATGCACCGAACCAGATTAAGGTCAAATTCCGGTTGGAGAATATTCTGAATCAGACCCCTGGCATATGCCTGTTCCAACAGGAATATTGTACCATGTAAACACCTTAACTGGAAAATGCCCTGTACCGGAATATTCAGTGACGTCTGCGCATGCTCAGTTCGCAAGGAATCAGGGGCGTTGTTGTTGTTAGGGTTACTGCAATCGGGGAGAACGACCTGGCGAACAGCAGCAAGAGCCAGGAGACTGCAGTCCGCCTTCAGCTGATGAAAGACTTAAATATCATGGAGTATATCGATCTTCTTTTTCTTCTTCTGTATTTCCGGCAGACCAGACACCTATAGGCGTACTGCTGCCCCCCGCAGGTTGAGTATTGCATTAAATAAGAGCATGGAATACGCCCAAACATGGGAATATGCCAAGTAACATGTAAACGGAATATTCCAGTTGCTGCAGCGCATATAAACACCTTATTCGGAAAATTACCTTAACCGGAATATCGACCCGAATCGGAATATGGTGTGCATGTAAACGTAGTCAGTGCGTCTTGAGATTTGGTTTTTCAGTGTTTTTTTTTTTTTTTTTTTTCACCTCGTCTGTTATTTCTGACATATCAGAGCCACGGCAGTAAAAGAGGCCCCGTCTACCTGCACATTCAAACATTCAAGTTTAACGTCAGGTTCAGGCTGATTTATCCACTGCGGCAGAGAACCCGACCCTCTCAAACCCTCAGGAATACTTCAGTAATCTGAGCCTGAGCCTGTAAGCCTGAGCCTCTAGTACACAACATTTTACATTTCACTCCGTTGCCATCCTAGGAAACGAAAACTTGGTGCCAGCAGTTCAGTTAGCCAGAGAGGAGGGGCCAACCTTGAATGTCGTGTTAACAAACTGCTACCGACATATATAACTGACTGATAACGGAAACTGACAATAAGCCATTTTCAGTGTATTAAACTTTTTTGTGGAGTAAACATATAAAATTGTTACTTAATAACCACAGAATTTTTCTAAGGATTTGAAAAGGTCTGAAGGGGGTCTTTAACCGCCTTGGGCAGTGAATGTGAATGGGGTTCACCTCCTCCCCTGTATTTTTTCCCAGCACAGTAATGCTAATTGATTTAGTGTAGAGCTTTACAGTACTCAGTGTTAAGTGTGGTATTTCTCTGTCCATTTCTCCTCCTTTTGGCCCTTGTTTGCCTGTTACCACAACATAACTTGGCTTCAGCAGCACTCCATCACCAGTTCACGGTTTAGGAGGGTGAGAGAGCAGGCGCTGGCTGCTGACTAGCTGTGAATGAGTGGGAGGTGAAAGCACAGAGGCCAATATAAAGCAATATAGGGAGAGGAGAGGAGGAGGAAGAAAATGAAAGAAAAGGGAGAGAAATTAAAGGAAAGGATAATATTCTTCAGTGAGGAGAGGGAGGAAATGAGGCAGGGCCCCAGCAGGGAGTTTTGGCCCTTGTCCCAGGTTGGCATTAGCCTGATACACGGCTGCTTCTCTATCGGGCTCAGGGCAGATCAAGGACAAGACAAGGGCTAAACACAACATGGGCCGATTTTTGAATTTGTGAAGAAACCCCAGCAGGAGACGGAGCTTCTTGTTGCACAGCTACAAATGGGAGGATAAGATAAGTCAGTCCAACCGGCCCTTCCTGGTGGGAACACTATAGTTTGGTTCGCTATTTTTCAACCCAGGCTGTTTTAAAATGTTGATAGGCTGAACTGAACAAAAGCATTAAAATGGTACACTTAACCACGCTGAATATCTCGCCAGGTTTTGACTTCTGATGAACTCCTGACATTTCCAGAAGCGGCACATACCCGTGACCGCGCCACGCGTACAAAAATGAACTATATGCACTCCCATTAGGAAAAAATAATTTACCAAAGGGAATGTGTTATGTTGTTCAGTGAATTACAGGAAGGTCTGAGCACTGACTCATTCTGCTCCTTTATTTCTATGCATTTTTTCTTTTCTCATTCCCTTCTCTCTCTCTCTCTCTCTCTCTCTCTCTCTCTCTCTCTGTGAGGCGCTTGGCTTTGTAGTAAAGGCTGGACTACACCGCAACACTGTTACAGAGGAATGAAGGATGACTCATCTCACTGATATGCTCAATCTGTCTTTTCTTTTCTCCTGCTACATCCCCATGCTTGTGTGGTACATACACAAAGAAAATTCTGTTTAAAGGCTGCTTTCAAAATGAAACATCAGCAGGTGTATGTGTTGGAATTTTGGCATAAGCAGATACAGAAATATGTTGATTGTGTGTGTGTGTGTGTGTGTGTGTGTGTGTCTGTTTGTGCATGTAATATGTGTATGTGTGTGAGGGGTTGGGGAAAGGAAGGCTGGGCGGGATGAACACAGCAGCAGCATTGTGAATAGCTCCATCTCTTACCATATGAACAATATTTCTGAACGTGTACTACTTTTAAAAATAATTTACAAAAAAAAAAAAAAAAAAAATGTATTAAAGGAAACCCACCAAAATGCCCCTTGAGTGTTTTATTAGACATTTCATGTTTGTGTCATTTGTGTTTTAATATTAAATGAGCAGATAAAACCAAGCAGCCAACTTACACTAATGCTTTGTGTGATGCAAGTGAAGTGAAAGAATGGGGATTTACTGTTTTAAGTGTTGCTGTGGTGAAAATAACCTTTTTTTTTTTTTTTAATTGTTTTTTAATGCAGTCTAAAATTTATGAATAACTTATGCAGTCAGCATGCCAACAACTCAACAACATTTCAACACTATAATTCTGCTTTTATGGTTAAACAAACTACTGGAAAATTATTAATCTTTGGAGCAGCCTCTGTGATTAAGTAATAGCTATCTAATTACATGTTATGGTTGTGTCTTCTGAATGATTTCACACTTGGCCTGAGGATGAGGACTGTCTTTAGGTTTATTGAGGTAACAGTAATAATTCACGTCTCTCACTCACTCAGACACGCACCAGCACAGGCAATGAGACATCAGTAAGAGACCCCCATTTCATTTAGTTTAAAATGTTATTTAATTTCATTATAAAATTACATTCACAGATTGAGTCCCTTTTGATAACCTTTAACTGTAGAATGTTATACAGATTCAACATGCCTTGCTTCCTCATGCTGGGGCCCGACTCCAACACTGTTTACCATGCACTCTGCCTGCCTCCCTTCCTTGATGGAGTTCAACAACTTCGAATAAGAGATTAAAATTTGTTTTGTGAGTAAATTAACTTGTGAGGTACATAAGAAACATCAAATTGATAAATTATTTGCATATGAGCCAAGTTGCCATGGAAGGAAGGAAGGAAGGAAGGAAGGAAGGAATGAAGGACGGAAGAGAGACATTTCAATAGTGTTGAAATCAGGCATGGATTTTAAATCAAGTCTTACCCAGAATCCAGTGCCCTTGGAGGGGAAAAACAAAATCTCTATATTAAGGGAATGTCCCTTTGGAAAAAACAAACAAAATATAAAAATAAAAATACAAGGGCAACAGAATCCAGGCTTAAGTACACCCTAGGAAGCAAAATACCTTTGGCTGCAGTTGAGTCCACTAAAAAATCCTAACTTTCCTCTGATCTCTCCAGCAAGTATGTGTAAGGGAGGTCAAGACAATTTGCAGAAAACAGAAAAGCAATAATGTATTTGAGAACATACAAACAACCTTTGTAACCTTGTTGCATTGAGTCCAAAAGTGTGTGTAGATCCCACACTGTTGCACACAGAAACAATATTTCTTTGGGAAGTAGTTCAGCAACTGGAGAAACATGAAAGAGAATCAAACGTCTACAGTGTGTGTATGCGTACGTGTATCAGCAGACGATCGGAAATGTCCTCGTTTGTCAAAGTGGTCCACAGACTTGAACAGATTTTCTGCTATTCTCTCTCCCCCGCATTTTTATTTTTTTGCTTTGTTCTATTTCTTTACAATATCTTAACCTACCTTTAGCATCACATAACATGAAACGATCAGAAATCACACTTTTCAGAGAGCCCTTACTCTTCAAAACATATACTTAACATTCACAGTTCAGCTTGTACATCATACAAACCATTCAGAGGAAACCAAAGGATCGGTCACTTTTGACCAGACTGGGGACAATTTCCCACAATGTCCACGCCTGTTGCTGCCATTGGCCACTCTTGATGACCAAGCAGCATCCTGGGAGAACAGTGTGGCAGTAACAGCCTGATCTTCTGGGTCCTTACAAACAAGCAACACAAACTGTGTCCACACTGTGAGCAACACCATTAACAAGTCAGCAGGAGTCCATTTATTTCCTATACAACTGGGTGACCAGGAAACTCCAGTCAGATTTGTGTTCTTCCCAGTTTCTCTAAATATGTCATTCCTTTTCTTGAACACTAGTTCTGCCTGTCAAGTGCAACAAGAAGTTGCTATTCAGAATTTCCCAGTTCTGAGCTTGAAATACAACAGAAGTAAAGAAGCTTTCCACTGAGCTCGGAGGTACGACAAATCTGACTTCTTTAGATGGCGACTGGAGCGCCAGTTAAGTCAGAGGTTGGAATCTAGGGCAAATCTGAATCTGAACTTGGAATAGATTTATAGCAGTGTATTTTTTTTAATTTGCTCAAAGGACCTATACTAGCAGTGAAGATGACTAGCTGTAGCTAGCTTTACTAACGTTAACTATTGTCATTGACTCTCATTAGTGCCTCATTTGCTTCCAGTGGACAGCAAGGCATGTCACAGGCATTATGTTGGTTGCAGTGGAACATATTCAGCATGGAGGTGGGAAGTCCCAACGCTGAAGTCGGACTGTCCGGCAGTCAATGGAAAGCTCCATAAAAATGATGCTTGTAGAATAGCTGCATCCATTGTTGGGGTCAGTGGTGACTGAAATAATTTTATTGATTTTTTTTCTGTTCTCATCAAAACAATGTAACTTTTATGAAAGGCGACGTTAAAGCAGGCAATGCGTGGTTTACCTCTTGAAAGAGTCTCACATTTGCTCGGAATAATGTGACCAAGATGCTCTTAGTACACTTAGTACCACTACTAGCACTAAGTGTACCAGTAGTGGATATAATCTCATCTAGGATATTTTTTTTTTACCTGGGTTTCAACAGAACATTGTTGGAAAGCTGATAAAACGGACAGACAGCAGTCTTAGACGGTCCTTACAGCCATCTTACCACAGCTGCACCTAGGCAAGGCTTTCAGCAAGGCAACAAAGCAGAGGAGCCAACAAGTCAAGTGAAGACCTCCAACCATGCCTCTGCGGTGTAAACAGTACTGTCCTACCTTTACCACTCTGAAAATAACTCTCCCAAACCCTCCTACACCCGCACTTATGACCATCCACCATGTTACAACCACTACAACTCCATCTTTTACAGATTAGAAAGGACTTGATCGAGGAATGTGATTGATGAGGTCCACAAAAATGCAGAACAGGAATCTCCTTCTAGAAATAAGAGGTATGTGTGTGTCCAGACAAACAGAACTCCAGATTGCTCATTTCATATATTACTTTTGTCAGATATTAAATAATAAACATATTCCTTAATAAAGAATAAAGTGCAATTTAATAAGAATAGTCAATCCAAACTGAAAATTTTGTAAAAACAAGCACTTCTAAATGTAAAGAAAATTCTCATCCTAAACTGACTGGACCTGATCGTGCTGAACTGTATCTGCCATTAGTAAAATGTGCATGGGTGAGATAAGCCAAGCCACATACAGAAAAACAAGAAAAGATGATTCACTTCTCTGTGTGTAGCTCTTCCAGGTGGAAATCCAGTTGACCTTAAACGGTGAATAATAAGGATGACCTTTTGGACATATTCTAACTCTGTAACTGTGGTTTCAGCGAGTCCACACGCCTCTCTCCAGCATGTCCTCAGCAATCATTTCATATATAACAGAGAAACTCAGCCAGACTACGCGCCGGACGTTACACAAACTACATTCCAAATTGTTCCTACAAGTTCTAACTACATGAAAAGAAAAGCCCACAATTGAACTTACAGGACGAGTCTGGTTGTTTTCCACCTGGGTCTTATCTAGTTCTTGACGACGTGATTATGTTCAAAATTTTGTTATCAAGGACAGCTCTGAGCAACCTTTAGCGAGTATCTAATGGACTATTACAACTAAAATGAAGTGATAATTGTTCACTTACAGTTATTTAAAGATATGAAACTGCAGTGTGTGACTGTGCTGAGAGGACCTGCTTTAATCCCATTTGGGGCCAACTGTTGGGAGATTAATGTTGGCCCTGTGCGTGTAATGGACAACAGCACTCCTGGCGATCTAGAAGAACTAAAAAGTCTACAGTGCAGTGACAAGGATTTGAACACAACTGTCATGGCAGCATGAGGCCTCGGTCTCAACCAGCCGGAACCAACCTTTAAATAACAGCTTAATCAGGCTGAACGATGGAAGCATTACTTGAAGGATAAGCCTCTAAATCAAACTTGGTTCTATTTTCTTCCGACATGCGCTTTTCTGTGTTGCACCAATAATGTGTCATCCTGCCCGAGCTAAAAAGTTATTTTAGATAACCATTACCAGAAACAAGGCATTCAGGACAAAAAAAAAAAGAAAGAAATGAAAAAACTTTAAATAAATGTATATATGGGGTTATGACATATTTCATTTGTAAGTAATTTTCTTCTGACTGTTTAGGAATTCAAATCTAGTTGTACCCGTTTAAATATCAAACCCTTTCTTTTCAATGATTAGAACTGTAAAATATGCAAATAAGAGCTCCGTCTGGTACTAAATTGAAATTTGCTTTCTCTTGTCTGGAGTGACTCTGAAATGATAAGAAACTGGGATGCTCTGTTGCTCTTCATAAAATTACATAAGACAGAACAAAGTTGACACGATAAACATTCTCAGCTTGTCTGGTAGATCAGTTCACTTTATAGCATACAGGACTAGCTCATACTCAACTGGGGAGTTTGGGGCAATTTTATGCTATAGGCAGCCAAAATGGTGAGCAAATCCAGGGCCTATCAGGTTCCTATATTTGCTTGTTTACATATTTATTTTTTGTCTATAGCAAAAACAAACAGCATTTCTGGTTTGCCAGTCATTTTAAATATGTTAAACCATGGCATTAGAGAGACCACATATTTCCTTAATCTACTTATAAATATATATTTGATATCAAACTAAGACTGGAAATATGTCCCGAGAAGTTAACTTGAATGTCAACTACTGTAATCCTAAATTAGCTAATGCTAGCTTTTTTATTATTATTTTTGTCATTGCAGCTTAAAATGTGTTCCACACCACATCAACAAATGAAGTCATCCGTGCTAAATCCAAAAACACTGAGCAAGGTGGTCAGCCTCAGACCTTGTTTGAAGCAGTTCTTCAAACGAGCCCCAATTCGCTTTGCCAGTCTTCTGGCAAGGTGATGTAACCGGAAACTCTAGATCACTTCAGCGGTCTACAACTCAAATCTCAAAACTCTTTGGTTCATGACCAATAATCTTATAATAGTGTCTGGTGTTAGGCAAGATGAATTAATCACAGACAGATGAGTGAATTTCAAACTGTAGATTAGCCCAACTTGATGAAGACATTCAGTATCAACTTGAGGCTGTCAGTTCAATAATTTACTTAAGTGTGGATGTTGATGACAAACACTTCTAGCTGCAGTAGCACTACAACACATATAGTGTTGGTCCAGACCCGCTCTCTTTTTGCCACCTCATCTCATAGGAGTTTGTGCAATAGTCACAAAATTTAATCTACAGATTTGTGTCCATGGACACGCATTGTCAATTTTTTTGTGCATATGAAGACGAATTGAATTTGACTCCATTAACACAGATTTGATTTTACCGCAAGGGTTAACTTTTGGTAGCCTTAGAGAATAAAAACATATATCCAAGTGGAAAAAAGTTAAGTTTAGCCGTTAAAACCACTTGTCTAAGGTTAGGGAAAGGTAAGGTTTAGCCACCAAAAACTGGACAATAGACACAGTGTCGATCGATGAAAAGAAACACTGGCCTTGCATCAGACCCGAACTTAGATTGCCCACGTGAAAGTCCTGTTGACTGACAGCTCCACCACCCCATCTTCCTCCTAACTTTGACTTTGTGGGTCTTTAGACTACCTCATGATGTGTGGTCTAGGTACAAAATATACTTCCATTACTTTTAAAGTCGTGCTGACTGTCATGAAAAAAATGGACAATTAATTTCTGTGGACACAAATTAATAGATTCAATGTTTGTGACTATATCACAAACTGCTGCCGAGAGCAGGCTGCTTTTAGCCAAATTCCCCAACCTTGTCCCACCCCACATTCACTATCTATGGTTGTTTTGTTTTCTTAACTGACTAAATAACAAAAGGTAGACTCCACTGGTACTCAACCCACTAAAAATCATATCATAGCCACCCCAATTCTGTATCTCCTGCCCCACACTCAATGAAACACACCCAAACACCCAATTCAACCCAATACACCAGTATAATGAGCTGTAAATATACAGGCATGAAACTGATGGCAAACTCTAAAGTTCTGCCAATAATCATAGACCTATCTTGTCTTTACCTTTAATTCACTAAAAAGTTTAAATGTAACCCTTACCTCTACCCAACAGGAAGCCTCTCACACTTAAATCACACACTCACACTCACACACACAAGCACGCACGCACACACAGTTGAACAAACTTTCTATCCCCCATCTAACCCTGTACAGTAGTACCGAGAGGCACAGATACAGAGGCTGAACCAGGGCTGGTCCAGCTCTCTCTGTCCAAGCCTCTTCCACCCCGGATTCAGGCCCATCCCTCCCCCAGTCATCAGCCCTGCACATTAGTACCCATAGTCTCTGTCAATGGTGTTGTGTAATGTGGTGCAGCGGCTTTACTACGCCAGCCCCATCTCCTCCAATACACTCCTGGGCGACTCATCTTCCTGTAGAGGCAGAGAGAGAGAGAGAGAGGGAAGAAAAAATGGAAATGAGAGAAATTTGGTTGAAGAGTAGGTGAATTCTCAGTCGACTTAGATTTTCTTAGGTTTCTTAATTCAAGGGTTTATGCCTTTAATCCAAACAAACTAGAGAAAGCGAGGCTTATGGATACAAAGAGACAGGTGTTGACATTGGATAGTTAGCAGTTCTTCATACTTCATACAAAATAACTGAAAACAACTTAGACAAGTCCATCACGCTTATGAACGGCCTATCATTTAATGAGGTGCGTTGTCTTATTCATAAAGAGGGTGAGCAGGGTGGAAAATGCACCTCTACTATCCAAACCTTCAATCCCAACAATAAAAGCATTCAACACTCCTGTCAGACTAGGGCAGACTGTACCTCCTGCAGTAGGTCAGCTTGTTCAATGGCTTTGAGGACACTCTTCTTAGACGTGTCCTGGATCTCTCCTCCCATGAGGAACTCGTCTAGGATGAAGTAGGCCTTCTCAAAGTTAAAAATTATGTCCAGCTCACACACCTACATAAGACAAGAGAGAAAATAACAAAGGAACACTGCATCAATACAGTCGACTGCATGGAAGATGTTCAAACATGCACAGGGAGGAGTGCATGTTTGAACATGTTTATGATAGACTGTTGTGTAAATTAGATTTTTTGTTGTTTAGCATGCATATTTGGTGTAAATGTGTGCATGTGGGGTCACGGCAGAGATCTGTTCACACTGATGTCAGATATGGGTCACATACAGAGATGAATGTCAGCAGTCAAGGAGAAAAAGAGCAGATCAAACAACATATCAGATTTGGGTTATTTCAGCCACAGAGTGAAGGTAACCTAAGGCAGTGGTGTACAAAGTGCGGTCCAGGGGACCCCAGAGGTCCTGGAGGGTCTTTCAGGGGCTCCTCAGCAAAATTAGTTTAGTTTATGTGCTCTCACAAACATTTCAACACAACAAATCTAACAATAATGATATTATTTAAAAATTAGCAATATAGTTTTCTTGTAATCAGATAGATAGATAGTGTGTGTGTGTGTGTGTGTAGAAGCTTTTTTTTTTTTTTTAGATTTTCTTTGCATTTTTTCTTGTCTTTTATTAATGTTTGGGTAACTTTCTGAGTAATTCTATAAAACTTGGCACTATAAGCAAAATGTCTTTTTTTCATATGAGGATCCCAAGGGCAAAGTCACATCAAATGGGCTTCATCAAAATCAATTTGGGGGTCCAGGACATAAAACGTTTGCAAACTCCTGACATAAGAGACAGTGAGTCTGTTTATAGTGAGCCAAAACTCCAGTAAATTGAGCATTATGTTCAGATAAGGCTCAGGAAGTCTGTGATTTCCTGGAACATTTTCAGCAATGAAGCTGATCTTAAGCTTCATTGCTGAAAAATGTTCAGGCACCCATTAGTCAGGATTCAGATCTGCATTTGGGGGAAAGTTCATCCTGCCCTGGGTGGACTCCAGACACAAGGGCGAGGTTTCCTTCTTCTACTCATTTCAGATTTAAACATTAAAGAAACACAATGATAATTTGAAAAAGAGCCTGCTGATGTGTGTTGGGATAATGTAGATTACTGTAATATGAACACATAATTATGGTTTGGAAATCCAGATTAATGTTGATTTCTGTCACTATTTTAATGAAGATAAATGATTTTTGTCTTTTATCACACTGCAATATCTACAGTAGAAAGTCTTCTTGTTTTTTTTTTAGAGTGATTTAAAGGCATTATTAACCTCCTGATGAACTCGTAGGAGATATGGGATTAGAAAGTCATTGTTTGCTTTATGCAGTAAAAGAATTCTTGAGCATGTTGACCTGAAGTAGAGCAGACACTTCAGTTCATCGCAGAGAGATGAACAAATACTATACCTGTGAAATCAATGAAGAACAGTTTCAAAAAGAATAATCATCCCGACAGTTGCCACTGAAACTGCTGACCTGGAACTGTTACGTAACCCATCTTTAAAAAGGTAGGTACGTCTTTTGTTGTCTTTTGTATTCAGAAAGAGGTTATAGAGACATAATGTTACAGAAGTTCGGCATTTAAGTTCATAGTCTTCTCACTAAATTAGCCACTGTTGTCATAGAAACACTATGTAAAAAAACAACAACAACAACAACAAAAAAACTCTGAAAGTACACCACGTCTTGACTTTGTAGAAATGTCCTTAAAACTGAAACTCCTGACAAGTAAAATTTGGTTTCCTCAGTGGTGCTATGTGATTAGAAAGAGGCACTTTCAATTTAAATTTTACTCCTGTGTATTGTTAGTAATTTCTGTGTTGTAATTATGTTTTTATGCTTCCAGATGAAGATTGGGGAACGCGATCAGTTTCAGAGAATTGAGGCGCTGAAGAGATGGAGATTCTTACTCAAAAAGTCATGCAGCTGCGCAGAGAAAAGAAGACACTATGCATGCCGCCTATCTCCTCTCCTGGGAGGAACGGCTCCAGCAGAATACAGAGGGACTGCAGAGAAGAGGAAGAGGCTGGAGAGGATGTTGCAAGTTGATGTGTCACATTACGGCAGAGGAGATCAATGAGTAAGATACAATATTCAAGACTGCCCACTGTATGGTCTAACAAAATTATTTCCAATTTGTTTCAAGAAGTGAAAGACTACCATCACATGCAACATATGATTACCAGCGAGAAAGAGTCAGTCTCTGTGCCAGATGCAGATCAACAGAGAAAGACGAGAGAAGAATATCTTGCTCTCAAGGGGGAATGGCTGGAAGAAAAGGTGAAAGCAGAAACCGAGAAATTCTCAGCAGGGAAAGCACAGGTCAACGAGATGAGAACTGAAGTGGAGATGGAAAGGCAGAGTATGACTGAAGAGAGAGGGGTATTTCAAAGAGAAGTGGACAAAATGAACGCCATGAGAAAGGCCTTCCAACTGGAGAGGGACAACATGATGAAAGAAAGAGAGGTCTTCCAAAGAGATGCTGTGGAACAGCAAATGAGGAGGACGGTGTTTAACGCTGAAAATGCAAACGTCTGTGAGGAAAAAAGAGGCCTTCTAGCTGGAAATGGCAATGATGAGAAAGGCCAACATTAAAGAAAAGGCAGAAGATGAGGGAGGACTTCCATAATGAGGAAAACATGACGTGCAGGAAGACCAGAAACAAACCCTGACATCGAGAGGGAAAAGAGAGCAAATAATGCCACTGGCCGCCAAGGAGGAGAACCAAGTCACCAGTTAGCTTCATCTGCATGCCAGGACCAAAAAGGCAACTGTGGCTGCGTGTTGAAAGGAAACATCGCTAACACACATACAAACAATTATTCAGTCAAAAACTGAAAAGCAATTTCAGAGCATTTTTAAAAACACATAACTGCGAGAAGGTGTCAGCGCGTTTGATTTAAACATAAATAGACCATGCACAAATGGTGTACATAGTTATTTACAGATGTACAGATATTCAAAGAATGATAGGGCGCCCGTGCTTACAAGATACATACTGTGGGAATTTTTTCACGTGTCAAAAATTATCTTTATAAGAATACGCAGTTGTTGTCATGTCAAACACTTTCGTTCAAGAGCACTGTGTGTGGGGGTGTATGTGCGCATATGTGGTGTCAAGTAGTTCAGTGATCAATAAAGAACAATGATGGGAGAAAATCTATTGGTGTGACTCACCAACCTATCAGAGCTACACAATCAGTGAAAGACGGCTGGCAGAGGGAGAAAGAAAAAGAGAGATTGGCATAAAAAGGGAAGACAAAGTGAACAAAGGCAGGAGGAAACAAAAACAAGAAATGAAGATGAGCATTGCTGGATATGAGGACAGAGAGAATTTAAGACTCAAGGAATGAGCAAGATGACTGCACAACAATGACTGATAACTTGAGGCTGAAAAGATGAACATCTCAGAGAAATATTTAAATGAACATGAATATACATGACAAAGCACAAGAAAACAAAAAAAGAGGAAAGAAACAAAGACTGTTGCGTGGTAGATAGAGATGCACCGACGCATGTTGCCAGGGGAGGATATGTGCCCGAATGAAATCACTTTGGACCTGCAGTAAATCAAATAGATGCATTTTTCTGGTGAACTGATATACTCAGTTTTGGGGAGATTTTCCCATTTTTTAAGGTTTTTTTTTTTTTCTCCTACTCATTGGCATGTGAACTGCAGCCAACATCAGGAACAATGGCATTCTGCAAGCCACTGGACTCCGCTGTATTGTAAAAACCAGTTTAAGCAGGAAACAGAACCACATCCTTGTTTCCCTTTTGACTGCATTTGAGGGCCACAGCAACAAGTTTCCTCCCCGTGACAACAAGACCCTGCACATGCACAGGAGTGTCTACCATGCTCTGGTAGTCAAGTGCAACGGGTGCCTCTGCCACACCACTGACATGAAAACTAAAGAATTTTTCTGCATTTTGCATGATTTCAGATGAGGCTGGAGCTTTACCTATCACCCGCCTTAGGAGCCTTTATGAGACGTGCATTCTGGAGTCAAATGTGCAAAATGTGCACGTTTGAAAATTGATGAGTTGCCATACAGTGACAGCATGCTATGTAATTTAACTGGTAACTTAAGTAATATGTAATTAGACAAACAAAAAATGAAAACAATAACTGCTGCCTGCCTAGCTGGCTACTTTTTGCATGAAGGTGACTACTTCAGGACTGCAAGAATGTCCTTTTATTACGGTCACATCACCTTTCACAACACCTTTCTTAGACTAAAAAACTAGTTGGTACCGAAACAGAATGCAACTGCTGCAATCTGGCAGCATTTCATGTTGGGATCTAATAACAGAGTACGGGGGCTATGCGCAAGATCTACATCAGCAAAGGTGCAACCAAAGATGGAAGTACTTCAAAATTAAGTGTCCATCTTTGAATAAACCACTACAGTGTATTAGCCTAAATGTGTAGTCATTATCCAGCAGGCTAACGTCCTGCAGTCACTCAAACTAAAATCACCCTGTGTAATCCCTGTGTCCAGGAATGGGATGACTGCTCACACCCAAGAGAGAGAAAGCTAAGGCAACATAATCTGGGTTTTTGTCCTGATGAAAACCTACTTGGCTGAAACATGTTAGTTTACAAAACTTATTTAGCCAAGTACGTTTGTAACTTTGTAAGAGTGCAGTGTGAAGTCAATTAAAGAGAGGAGGAGAGAGAGAGAGAGAACAGAAATAGCAAATGAGACAGTAACAGAGAGAGGAAAAGGGACTCACGCTGCCAAAGTATTTATCCAGCAGTTCAACAAAGCGATGTATGACTTCCAGGGTGATTAGCTCATTGTCTTGCTCTTCAACTGCACAGCAGAAATACAGGCTGGCATACCTGCAAATGAAAAAACACACAACAGAGAGAATACAGAGCTCAATATGTCATTGTCTGATTCATATGATACACTAATTGTTCGATTTCACCACCTGTACTACCAGGCCCACATTAAGAACAGTATTCTTTCTAAATAAGTTCATTTTCCCCCGTACTTTATTCCTCCAGGCATTACGCAACTTTAGCCAAGTGGAATCATGTGGATGCAGGTTTTTCTTGAAAACCAGGAGCCAGTGAGAGGGATGTGTGTTAATTTATTTGTTTGTGTGTGTTTTTGTTAATTTTAGGTGATTTTATGGAATTGTTCATAATTGAAATATAGAATTATAATTCTAAATATAGTTTATATGAATATTTCACAAATTTTGTTCTCATTTTGTTTCTCTTTTTTTGCCCTTTTCTAGTAATTTTCTTATAGATTGTTTTAATAATTAATTGTGAATATTCAAAGTTTCATAAAAAAAACAGTTATCTTCTGGTAATTAATTAATTAATTTCTCGAGAATATTCTGGTCACTTTCAGGTATTTTTCTGAGATTGTTTTTTTTTTCCTTGTAATTTTGTGGTAATCTTTTGGTAATTTTAATGTAATTTCTGTCTTTTGTTCTTTCTTTGCGTAGAATTTTTTGGGTAAAATTTTGTGGCCATTTTCTTGTCTTTTTTTTTGGAGCAAAAAAAAAGAAAAAAAGAAAAGAATCAAGCAAATTTTCTCAGGTTTCAAAGGACTAAAATTACAACCATACTGGGCAGTTGTGGTTGAGTGAGTCGCTAATGCAGACAGATTCAGGTGAACTTATTGCTGATCAGTACTACCTGATGCCCAGTTCTGAAACACAGTGCCAGGTTATCAAATTATGTACAGGTCACGTTCCTGGTAATGACCAGACAATGCAAATGTATAGTCTTGGATATGTTGAATACGTTGGATACATGATACTCTCATGCCAGAGTGCCAAGAAAGACTGCTAACACATTGTCAGCAAGGCTGAGATATACTTGTCATAGCCACACACACAAACTGACATCTTAGCATGCCTGGAAAGGAAGTTGCAATCAGATACCACTGTCTGATTGCAACTGTCTGATGCTGGCTCCCCACAGTGTCACTGTCAGGCCTTATGTGCTGAGATGAAATGGCAGACACACACACCTTCAGGAGAAAGGCGGCTCAGCCATCATCCAGTGGAGACTGGACGAACTTGGCCTCTGAACTGACACAAAAGGTTTTACTGGGGAAGCACTACGACTTTCCATAGACAAGACTGTGCAGCAGAGGGAACCATGTACTCTGGCCAGAAAGGTGTCACCAAAAGAGCACTGTAGAAAATATCTGAAGTACTGGCCAAAAGGAACAAAGAAGACCCACTGGCCAAGTATGGGTCAGCATATCCTGACCCAGACAGCTGGATATCTGCCCCAAGAGGAACTAAAGGACCCACTTCTCAGCAGAAAGCTTGGGATGGAAAGTCTGCTGGCTTGTTCTGCTCTGCAAGCACATGGATAAACTGAAGTGATAGCAAACACAGGAGCAACAGTTAATGCAGATGCCAATTTATGCATAAGGTATTCCATTTTTCCCTCTTTGAAAAGTGGAATGATGTCATCTACTGCAATGATGGGCAAGCTCTCCCACTGACACAGTGTAGGCCCACACCAAAGAGGGTGGTGCTCTGGAGGGGTCAAGTGAACTCCGGGTGACATAGGGGAGAGGCAAGTGAAGTGCTGTGTGGGGTAAGAGGAGGACAACTGTTAGTCTCAACATTAGAGAGACAGGATTGTGGCGAGAAGGTCACAGGTTCCAAGGTCGCCAGTTTCCTGCAAGTTTCCTTGGATTGGCAGGAAAATCTGTTAGGAATCTGGAAACATCAGTTCCCAAGTTCAGACGAGTAAAAGAAGGCATTACTGCTTTTCTGTAAAGTGAGCGGACAGAGGGCAATTGCAGCCTCTAAGAGGTGAATCAAACTGTAGCTCTGACAAGTGGTCACAAGGTTACAAGCAATGCACAAAGTGCGGCTGACTAAGATAACGCTATAAACAATCAACTAAACATGGAGGAACAAGAAAATGCTTTGTTTTTTCAGGGGCACTTACACTGCCTGTCCAGCCGCCATCATCCTGGTTGGCATGAAGTCTTAACCCACCCATGCGCCAGAGAAAACATATTCAGAGTATATTCACTGCCTCTGGCAGTCAAGAACCATCAAGTACAACAGTCAATTCTCCAGTGGACCTCTATGATGGTGGTATTCCTTCATCCCAGTCCCTACTAGAGGAAACCCTTTAGTGCTGAACTGACCACCCACTCATGCACAAGTGAAGAGGTTTGGTTTTGGCTTTCATTAGTTTGCCCACGTTTGTATTCTGCTGACAATAATGAGCATGGGCAGAAACCGATCAATGTGTGTGTGTGTGTCTGTGAACATGTGTGCATTAGCGAACCAATTTCTTCTAACAGCAGCCAGATCAATGACAGAAAGGGGAATGGCTTGGTTTTGCCCTGTCCACCCACTTTTAGTGGAGTGCAGCAAAAATCCCACGACACACACACACATACATACACATACGCGGAGGCTGACAGTTTCACAGGTCTGTGGGGGCGAAGCAAAGTAAAAAGAGAGTGCCAAGTATAAAAATCAAGGTTTCTGCAGGTTTCATAAAAATGGAGACTTAAAGACCTATTTAATACCTTACTTAAGACCTCGGTAAAGCTGTAAATGGGCAGAATGAGAAAAACACAGCGGGAAAATTAACCGTTAGGGGACTTAACGTATGTCCAACTGTGTTAGAAAAGCAGATAAGACACTTACTAATAACTTTTTTTTTTTTAATAGGCATTTTAATATTTTTCAGTTCCTACATTAATTCCATAGATTTAAACACAGCTGTATTATCTTCTGTTGAACCTGTACCTGAAAACATTTCTTTCTTTTCTGCTTGCTTCCATACGTCAGCTCATATTCCAGTATGATTATACTAGGATCACAGGAATATTTGTTCCATCTATTGCCAAGCAACTGTAATGCTTGACAACCTTACTATGCGCTGCTTGTGATGCTGTCGTATTGTATCGTACTGCTGACCTCAATGGAAGTCTCTCTGTGTGAGATGTTAGAAATAGTGTCAGGTTATGGTTGGGGTTTAAAAATGGGATCATGGTTCACGGTGAGCATTTTTCTAAAGTTAAGGAACAGGCAAAGAATTAGGTTTATATAGTCTGTGGAGATGTACCAAATGGTAAGGTGATATTTTGCTGAGCATCTAGGTTTTTGTCACTTGTTGGTTGAGTATCAACACTGTACTGTTCAAATAAAGTGTTACCAAATGGTGCACTCTGCTGGTAATATATGCACACTGCACTACTTTACTGAAATAAGTTTGAATAGATTAGGCAATAATAAATAAGCTGAAAATGTTAATTCATTTGATGTTAATGATCCTCAATAAACAGTTTCAATGTAGCCTGCAGTTTGTGAAGACATGGTGACTGACAGTTGAATGTTTCTGGATCAGCTGAGAATCCCCCATCTGTAAGCTTTAAATAGCATGGTTAAACATCACTGAGCCGGGAGTGTCCAGATGCTTAATGAGGATACTTTCATCACAATGGAGCAGCTTTTTCTCTTTCTAAATGAACATACTGTAATTATAAATGAGCAGAATAAAAAGGGGCATGTGGAAATATTAATCATTCACTCCAGCTGTGTTCAGCATAGCAGACAGGTTGCATACTGCTATGGATGCACTGCCACTGCTCTGTTGATGTAAGAGGAGAAAGCTGCACAAGGAAACAGGAAAACATAACAGCTCCCTGTTCTTCTACATTTATCAACTAAAGACAGCTAAAGCCTCAACTACTCTAATATCGAATTCTCAACACAAAACCAACCAACTTTGTGGCACATGCAATCAATGAATTTGGGATTTAATGACTTATTCTGGCTTCACTTCAAAGTAAAGCCAATGACCAATGACTGACTCATGTGCAGTGTCACGTGAATATACACTATGAACACATAATATAATAAACATGAATTATAGCTGTATGTAATTACACAGACATGCACCATGTGATCAACGGGCATTGTGGATCTCTTAATTTCAAAATATAACATACCTTAAATTGGTTGTATTTCCTTCAAAACTTAACTTCTTGACCAACCGTTAAAATTTCAAGAAAATTTATTACTTTGTCTTTTTTTCAGTCACTTAAGCACTTTGGGAGCAAAAAAAATAGTGTGGCCAGTTTTAGTGGGTCTGCACAGCAAATATATATGCAAAATTTCATGTCATTCCTATACGTGGTTCATGAAAAGTATTTGTTTTTTTGTTTTTTTTTTAATGTTTTCCAAATACAAATACAATACATATACCAATACAAATACCAGATACCTATCTGTGCCAAGCTTCACATCTCTGCAAACCTGTCTTGGCTTTGTAGAGCTGAACACATGCTCTCAGCTATTAAGCACTGAACTACAGTCATGTCAAGATAGATTTAGTTTTTTACCTTTTATAGACAATCTTGAGGTCCCGCCACTCCAGGAAACTGCACATTTTAGGCTTGCGGGCCAGCACTACTTGCATGAGCTCTCTGACCATCTTCTTTTTGTCACGCTCGGCAGTGGCTGTGTACCACTTCTGTAGCCGCAGCTTCCCCTGGCGGCTGAACAGCAGCATGAAACGCATCTAGACCAGGAACAGGTAGGAACGAAAACAACAAACAAAAGAAAAAGAAAATTCACAAGAGACAGAGAGGAAGAAAATGTGTAACTGGAGCTGTGAGTCAGCCTTGACAGGCAAACAGGAAACACCAAAACACCAAAACTAGAATACTGCACAAATAGAGCACTGCACAAACAATTATTGTTGTTATTCCTATTATTCCTTACAGATTACACAGATCAGTGGGTGATGTTGAGTGAGAGATGCTATAAGAGTAAGAACACACAAGTTAGGATTTGGAACAGCGAAATGGATCCAAATTTCTTATCATCATGAAATTGAAAGAAATACCCTCTGTTTATTAGTCTTCAGACAAGTTTGACCAACATCATGTATTGTTTCACTAAACCTGACTCAAATGATCATTCTTTTCCTCCATGATGAATGATGTCATTGCTTAAGGAAACAGCATAAGAAAAACGATTTCCTGAAAAGATGGCAGCAAAGCCGAGTTTAAAGTTGATCCAAGCAGACCAAATTTTGACCCTATCAAAATCTCTCACTAACTCCTAGATTAACAATGCAGAACCATTTCCCTCATCATTATTACTAATTTTACATCAAAGTGGCTGACCACATCAATTGTGAAACTGAAAATGGAAAACCTTTAATGAAAACACTCAAATAAAAAGCTAAAATGCCAAAGCTTAAATCAGTGGCATTTGGCTTTTCTGGCTGTATGAACAGCAGGAGTGGGCAATATGAACGAAATCAAATATCACAGTATCTTTGACTGAATACCTTCATATTGGTATTGTCACAATATTGTAGAAACGGCTATTGGTGCTTTCATAAGATATTTGAACACAGGAGATTTTTGATAAATAATCACTGGTTATGTGGATGTGATGGAACAGCTAGAACAGTCTAATAAGAACAGTCTATTTAAGCCCAGGAAAGTCACTTATGTCATATCACAATATTATGATATCCAGAAATATTTAGTCTCATATCACGATAACAATACAGTATCAATATTCCCAGTAAAGCGGGAAAGAGTTGATGGGCCAAACTTGGAGGACATACGCTTGTACGGAGAAGCAAATAGCCATGTACGGGTAGGAGCCTGAACTATCACTTCCAAAGTCTCGTTAGCTCCAAGTCAGGCTCTGCAGTCCTTTATCACTGAATGTCATAATGTGCAAACTCACACTGGTGCCTCATCCTACAGTGTGAGTGCAGTTCTGATGCAAGATGGGACTCGAAAGCTTGGTAGCTCACCAAATGTGAGATGTCCTGCAGTGTTTGGTCACATCATGGGGCACTGACCTTACAGCACCGGCCCATCAGATCAGAGACAACAGCAGATCATTTAATTCATCAAATTCAAGCTCCTACCTGACCTTAGTTTTACCTCATTTTTTTTAAAGGTATAAATATAAACATAGTGTAAAGTTATATTATTAAGAAAAGGGAATTTAGTATGGAAATTAGGATTTTATAAATGACACTAAAGAAAAAAAAAATTAAATCGGTGGGGGGGTAGTACCATAGTATTGCTCCATGTCAGCATCTAATGTGTGGAGCATCCTATCTCAAAAACTATTTGAGATGCAGCCTTGAAATTTTGCGCACAAATTACCAAGATTATGTCCCTGGACCTCCAGTATTCACAGCTTGAAGAGTCAGGTAGTCCACCAATTTGTCAGGAAGGGGAACAATAAATCAAACAACATTTTTTAGACGCAGACTATCATCTGATGCGACACAGCCCATGGAAAACACATCGCTTGTTTAGCCTGCAGTCCGTGTTGTTGGATTACAATTGGACAAGCTGAAACATCAGGACTTATTCGGGCTCTACTTGGAGAGATTTTTGAAAGAAAGGAATACCTGCCAAAAACCCACAGCGGTCAACAGTGGACAGTTAATCGGCTCAATCCACCGAGCACTGGAGCTGCAGCTGAGACAGAAAAGTTTTTGGAGGGACAGTGGTGTTTTCTCCAGCTCGGATAAAAAAAAAACACCGGTCTGTGCTGGGAACTAACACACAGGAACCCAGGGAACAGTCTGCAAGTAGCCCAACTGTTGATTGTGTTGGTTAGTCTGTGTGTTTTCTTACAATTTAGTCTTTTCACTAATTTAATAAATGTGAGCGGTGACCCCAACAACAACTGGGTAGGTGATGCATTGATAGCGACTGTGTGCCATGCAATTGAAAACAAAAGATTTGAATGGAAGGTGAGTTTAACTTGCGTCAAAATCGCTCCCAGTGTGTTTGGGTCTTTATGACGCCAATACCATCACCAACACTATACTAAGAAAACGCCAACATATCTCAGACACTACATCAGTGGAAACGCAGTGACGACGGCAACGCTAAAGCAACCCCAGTGTCAGCACGATGCCAGTGCAAAGCCAAAGGTGGAGCAGTTTTGACTGATTTGAATTTCTTTTCGCTGACTCTTAGCTCGGGGGCTAAAATTTGAATATTGGCTTGGACTTTCCATTAACCATGGCTCACATCTGTTGGACTGCTACTGTTTCCAGGTCTTACACTAATCTGTGAAAGTCACCTTCTCAAATAACTTCATACTGTGTCTGTGAGTGTGTGTGTGTGTGTGTGTGTGTGTGTGAGACAGAGAGAGAGAGATATAAGGGAGAGAATCATAACAGAAGAGAGAGACAGAGTGATGGAACAATAAAGGTGTGTAAGAGAGGGAAAGAGAGTGAGAGATGAGAACGGAAGATGTTGCAACACTGTTTATGTCTGCCGGCCATGTGTGTGTGTGTGTGTGTGTGTGTGTGTGTGTGTGTGTGTGTGTGTGAACCCAATCCAATCTCACAAGAATAGCTGTTGGCTGTGCCAGATTCCGTAATGGAGCGCAGGTAGTCCCTCTAGGTCCATAACACTATTCAGGCCATTCTGTTCCATACAATGCAATCATTGGCTGTGTGGAAATATGTGTGTGTGTGTGTGTGTGTGTGTGTGTGTGTGTGTGTGTGTGTGTGTGTGTGTGTGTGCTAAGCCTGGGCTTTATCAACAGGATGAGGCAACAGTAAATGCCAGCAGTGGGTTCAGGAAATGTTATTTACTGATTTCACATCTAGAACATGACACATGGCACTGTACAGTTAGTACGGACTTACACACAGAGAACATCACACTAAACTAAAATCTGGCAATTTAAAGGGATAGTTCGCCCATTTTGAAAAGTTTTATATTATTTCACTTCCCCCTCCTAGCTGTTCTGTAGGAAAGTAGTGGTGCTATCTTCCTCTCATAGTTACTGAGTGCTGGATACTGGCTGGATGCTCCACATGCTAACTGTTAGCCTCCTGCCATTGAGCTGGACTTCCCCCCAGCTAACGTTATGAAAAACAACTGCCATAACCCAGTCAAAGAAGGTTTAACATCACCTTACAAATGTTGCCTTTCGAAAAGTAAAGTGTATATATGACAACTGAGTGCATACAGACAATAGTCTTGCTCAAATTTTTTATCTTCTTGTTATCAATGTCTGGAAAGATCCAATAACTTCTGCATTTCCTCTATCAGTCCGTGCCAGAGCAGCAGCAGCCACCACAGAGACAGAAGTAGATTGCCTGAGTATGAAAAGACAGCATACAAGTCATGCTGCATGCTGGTTGTTTCCCCTTTATTCTGGTTGTAAAAAGTCAGCTACACATCATCAAACTCAATCTTTGTTTATTTAACAAGTTGAGTGGATTATAGCAGTTACTTTTCAGACTGTTATCTGGGGGGAAGTCCACCTCAATGACAGGAGGCTAACAGTTAGCATTTGGAGCATCCAGCCAGTATCCAGCACTCAGTAACAATGAGAGGAAGATAGCACCACTACTGTCCTACAACAACTAGGTGGGAGGTTAAATAATATGACATTTTTCCAAAATAGGTGAACTTTCCCTTTAATGTGACCTGGCTGACCAGCAAAGGTGCACAACTGGTTACAAATACCACAGACTCTTGAAAATCCAATAAGAGTCATTTTTCACATTATTTATTTCAACATGCATCCAATACACCAAGCAGCACTTTCTTCAATATAATCTGAACATCGTAAATAAATGCTACTTTGCTGTATCGGCTTCATGCAGAGATACTTGTAACTTGTAAGGCGAACGCCACACTTTACATGTATGCACTTTTGCTGATAAGCAGAGAGATGGAGTGTGAGAGGTCTGACCTGATATTCTCTGCACACAGGTGGAAACAGCACGGATCACAGCTAGAGGAGGCCTACACAGTAAAGCTATACAGAGTGACCTTTCACTGTAGGTGCACACATTTCACTCATTCTTTGATGCTGGGACTAACACAGCTTTACTCAGTCTACAACTCACACAGTCAACACACACCTACTAGTTGGCTTTACTTACATCAGACTTTCTACCAGTCTCGGCTCTCTCTCTCTCTCTGTGCTCTATCTGACAGAGAGAAGGAGAGATGTGCAGTTTATGTTGCTTTTTGATATTTGGACACAGGACATCTGCATGATGCTCGGGGTCGTCGGCTATTTTTCCGAGCCATTTGCTTAGTAAACATGAGCTGACTGTATACACCGCAGCACAGCATGAAAAACTGTAGCAGTCTGCCAGACCCAAGCCTGTGGTTAACACTCAGGCTGCTGCACATGTTGTCAGTGGGCCCTGATTCAACACAGGATATGAGGCAAGCCTTCTGATGCTTTTCTATCTGCAAAAGCTGCTTGCACGTTGCAGCAAAATGTTTGATTTAATTTTTTAAAATTATAATATTAGCCTAAAACAGTGATTGGTCCGTTCTGATCAATAAAATACATTGTGCAATAACTGAATTTTCTACACCCAGTGGTATTATTATGATATTATTCTGTTTTTTGAAGACTGAATAATTTTCACTGTTGCTACATTTAAATTTTCAAACAAGTGTGAACCCACAGTCATATCATGTCGCTAAGGAGATATTAGAGTAAATATCGAAGTATGACATTTAGCCCATATCGTGCAGCCCTGCTAATAACTGCACCAGTACAGGTCGTTCAAGTTTTTAGGTGGGAGACTATTAAGAGAAATACAGTTAACTAGTTGTCAGAAGAGCCTGGCCCTGTTGCTCAGTGTTGACACTGCCTGCACTGACCTGAGGCTAATCATTACCTCCAGTAAACAAGCAGTCATGTCCCAGCAGTCATACTGAACGCGGTCAGGTGGTTTGGAGAGCTAAAACGACCCTGCCAGTTGTCCAGGTTAAAGTTTGCTGTATACCAGCAGGTACTTGCTGGCCTGTTGCACCACACACTGACTTAGAGCCCAACATGTGTGGTGTATTCAGGGTTAGAGAGCCTGTCTTGGTGAACAGGCCTGCTAGCCCGTAGCCCGCTGAGACACGAGCCAGGTGCAAGCCGCGCAGGTGAACCCTTCTTCCTGAAACCATACACCTTGCTAGCATTAGCCTGTCAGCTAGCTGCTGCCTTTAGAGCGGGTCGGAAACACTCACCATTTTGTCGGCTTCCTCTTCAGACTATCGTAGCGTTTTAGACGAACTCTAATTGGAGATGGCTTGGTCCAGTGTATGGGGTGTGAGCCGCGGCTAGCGTTAAAAGTCCATGTCTGAGTGACAGAAAATACTAGGGGCTAAGACCCATTCAGCTGGAACAGTCAGCCTTTCCGCCTCCTGCGGAGCATGCGCACCACGCGTTAGGGTGAGGCGTTCCATGCCTATCAGAGAATCGGGAATTCTTCGCTCTTGAAAAATAGAGCAGCCCGCCAGGGAGGAATTCAAAATGAGAAATCCAGGCGAGGCTTTCAGTCCTCTGTCATTGCTTTCATTGATTACTTTAGCCTCTTAGCTTCATGTGTGGAGAGGTTAACCCCTGACCATTTCGGCCCTTTCTTAGACATGTTTTATCTGAAAGCAGGGACCATGAAGATTGACTTGCAGCTCAGCACTGTGTCAAGTTATTATAGTCATAAATCTGTAATTAACATTGTGTTTTGGTTAGGTACCTATTTATTCATTTATAGTAAATAAGGGGTATAACATTATGATGAGAGCATAAGGTTGCCATTCCCATGCTCAATTATGTGTTACATTTTTGGGTCGATGTCATTTATTGCACAAATAATTGGTGCAAAATTTAAAAAAAAAAAAAATGTTGGCCACTCCAGAATCAATAAAAATGGTCAAAATCCCTCCAAAACACCACATTATGAGACTAAGACACCGAGGAACACCATAGAAAAATACATGCTTTGATTTAGTGTCAAATGTTTTGATATTTGCAGATTTTTTAAAGAATTACATTTTGCGTAATTTGTATGGCAAGCATGCTGTTCTGGAAACCACTCAGAAGCTCCCCCTTATTGTCAATATACCTGGAAACCCTTGCATCCTCTGAATGTCCTGGGTCTCTAGCTTGTTGATGAAAACTTTCATGAAGCTGTGATTATCCTCACAACAGTCACAACAGGTCATTTTATAAAGTGATGTCAAGTTTTGAAAAATGATCCCACTAGACTCACTAATGGCTACATCATCACACATTTTTAAGAATAAACATTTTAAATTTGTTGATATGATATCAGACAACTGCATCTAAATAGCCTCAGGGCTGATAAATGTGAGTTTCTTCAATTCAATTCTAAATAAAAGGGCCATGCTATTACATTTTTTTTTTTTTTTTTTTTAATCTTCTGGTAGGAAACCAGAATTTCTAACTTTCCAAGAGTCATGGAATGCAGCATGAGCCATCTCTGTGTCATCATCAGCCTCTACTGTTTCTGTTACTATTTATAAAGTACAGTAGACACTTCCTCTCACCGGCCACTGAAACAATGCTATATTAAACTCTGACATGTGAGCATGCTGATGCTTCAAACATTCAGATCTTCAAGAATAATAATAAAAAAGCGATTTCATTTCAGGGCACAGATAGGGGGATGGTTGGTTGTTTGGTTGGCTGGCACGGTTGGCTGATTCAGATACTGTTGCCATGACAAATGGGAACGGTGATGTGGTTACCATGGAAACGGGAGAAACGAGGTGAAGGCTAAGAACGTGTACCACAAAGAATGAGGTTTTACAGTTGGGTTAGACTGATACACTGGGCCAATATTGCGGATTTATTATAAATCACCCAAGAAGAATGTGATGCAGTTTGATTGGATAGGCGTTTATCAGAGAATTTTTAATACTAAACTATCTATGGGAAACCCTTAACCTGAACTGAGACATTTTGATCAGTTCCACAAACGTATTTCTGAATATAAAACCATGGAGCAAACATTAAATACTGACCATTGCTGGCCAACAATGATCAGTATTGGTCACATTCCTGTTTTCCAGAACTGAACCAGTCCTGCAGCTCTGTATTTGTGTTAAAAACAGTAGAGTTTACCCTAACAAGTACATGACTGATTATACAGGAAATTACACTTAAAGGGACAGTTCACCCATTTTGAAAATTTGAAAAAAGTGTTTATTTTTCAGAGTGTTAGCTGGGGGAAGCCCACTTCAATGGCAGGAGGCTAACAGTTAGCATTTGGAGCATCCAGCCAGTATCCAGCACTCAGTAACAATGAGAGGAAGATAGAGCCACTACTGTCCTACAGAACAGCTGGGGGGGAAGTGAAATAATATCAGCATTTTCAAAATAGGTGAACTATCCCTTTAATTAGGCCTTCATTAATAAAGTATAATTATAAGCCTGTCTTGTATGCCATAACTGTAGTCTGTCTTCATGCTGTGCATTAGTGGTGCCATCAGCTCGAGTGTTTGGACACAAGAGGTCAGCCTTCACCTTCAGCAGCTTCCATGCGCTGCGAGCAATCCAGTGATTACAGACAGAGCACTTTTGTAAAAACTTGGCATTTTAATAAATATATAAATACTGTAAAAATACAACTGTTACTTTGCAATAATAAAGCAATAACAAAAAAAAAATAGACATTACAATCAACAATGTAACATATATATAAAAAATACATATTCATTTCTAACAGTCAAGCAGCAAATAAGGTGTCTGCAGCAAGTTTAGAGGTGTATTTCCCATCAAAAATTAACTATATTTACATCCTGTGGACTGCATCAGTGTCAACTATGTCAGACAATGCTTAATCACTTAATTTTCCTTCATTTCTTTCTTTCTTTTTTTTTTTTTTTTTGTTCAGTTTGTCAATCACACCTATCATAAGACATACATTACTATATTGCAAATATATTCCATCCAGGTATTTCTTTTCAATCAGTCACTTGCGTCATCCATATTTCTCAAGTCATGTCAAATCTGTCAATTAGTCCTGTCATTAAAACAGTCTTAGTACATTCTCAACAAGTCTTTCAGTCAGTTCATCTGGGAAGCTGTTCATGGTGATGGTCATTTTGTTGACCTTGTAGTCGTCATCTGTTGTGGCACATTGAAGTCTCAGTAGCAGTAGTTAAACAGTGGAATGATAGCAGGTCTTCACTTTGCTAGTGATGCTGAGGTGAGTTGACCTGACCCATGAACAGAACAGCACCTGCAGACAGAGAGGCAAACATTACATACACGCAAATGCTGTCATAAAAAAAAAAAAATAATAATTTTCAGTGATTATCTGGCACTTTTATGTTTGTTTGTTTTTTTAATTTTAATTTTTTTTTTTTTTTTTACAATTTTTCAGGGTAATTTGATTTTAAAATATAGTATTATGATGATCATAAATATAGTTTTCTTGTAATTGTAAATTTCCTTGTAATTTTTTAAATTATAGTTTTCTCTAATGTTCTGGTCATTTTGTCCTAATTTGCTAATTGCCTTTTTTCCCTCCATGTTTTCGGAAGAAGTGAGTTTGCTCAGATTTCAAAGAGTTATAATGAAAACACGAACATGTGAGCGTCTTACCTGTGGCTTTGTGCTGGATGAGGAAGAGGAAGGGCCGGTCCAGAGTGATCTCCTCCACTGCCATACGAGAAAACATCACAGCAGCTGCAGGGGAAAGAAACAGAACCAGGATCAGAATCAGAATCAGAGATACTTTATTGATCCATGAGGCGAAATTAACAACAATCAAAAAATGAAAAAAAAAAAAATGCTGTGTGTGTGTGTGTGTGTGTGTGTGTGCATTCACCTGTTGCCGCTGCGCCCTTGGTTCCTTCCTCATTCACCTCAATCTTGACTCTCTGCAGAACCTTGGACACACACAGCCTTTCATCGGCTAGAGGGCAGAAACAGAGAGAGTTAGAAACTGTGGCGACCTGAAGGCACACACCTCTGTTAGCGTCTGCTCAGTCCTCCCTTAGCTGCATTCTTAGGAATTATTTTGAATCACTAAATGTGAAGATGGCGGCGTAACTCACTGGTGATGCGTGTGAAGTCGGCAGTAGCCAGGTTGAACATGGTTCCCAGACCCATGTCAGTGAGGGCCGCCTTCAAATTCAGCTCAGAATCCAGGACGAACCTAAAAAAAACAGCAACAATGAAAAATCTCATTTTCATTCTGATTCATTTCATAATAATCTATAATAGCAGATAATCCTCTAACCTTCAACACTGTGATTTCATTGATTACTAACAACAGATTGACTGATATGGGTTGTATAGTTCATTGCTTTTGGACTGTAGCTACTGATAGACACAATTCATTGATAGCGACATACAGTGTGTTTAAATATGATAATTCTAGTAATACCAGAATTTAATTTTTGACAGGGTCTCTCTCAGTGTTTTCTGTTGTTGGTCTCTCACCTGGGCATAGCCAGCTGTTTCTTGACGTTCCTCATGTTCATCCTCCATTGCTGGATCTTCTGGCTGCTCAGCTCCTTACTGAGCGTGCTCACTGGCACCTCGGGCTCAAAGGGCGACACCAGCAGCATGCTCAGCGAGTCACCCTCATACGGGACCTCGATGACATCGTAGTCCAAGCCGTCAGCAGATACAAACTCACCTGTTTGAGGGAAAGTTGGATGGGTTAAGATTCACATCGGAAGCTAAAATACATGTTCAGTTCAGCTGAAAGTGGCAGTCAGACATCAGCTGATTGGTTGTAATTACAGCCATTACACCATCATACAGCAATTACACCAGCTTGCAAAAACAAGGGAAATGCAAAAATGGAAGTTTTGCATTTTTAGGATTATAAACATCTTTTTAATAAGGCTTTGTTGTGTTTAAAGTTGAATTTCTTATTAAGATCTCTGACCTGCGGGGCTGTTACATTGTTTCTGAAATATCTATTTTTCAAACTTGCCCGCAACCCAACATTAAACTAGAATAAGTCATTGCACCGAGCTAATCCACTCTGCCTACCATAGTTGAAGCGATTGGTGAGCCTCATCATGGGCACGGGCACAGTGCTGCCGTTGGCGCAGTGGAACATCCTCTCTTGTGTTAGTTTGGGGTCAAAGGGAACCTTCCACAGGCCCTGAAAGTGGAGGGCGTTCAGGAGGATCAGCTTGGTCTCGTCAGTCAAAGATCCAGACGCCAAGAACTGAGGGATGGCACCTAAAGAGACAGGGGAAAGACAGAGGTCAGTGAGGGATGATGAAGATGCTAGTATGTTTGTACCATCTAATATAATCCAAATCCACCACAGGAACTGTCTATAGGAATCTTGCATTGCTTGATAGTATATAGTAGGTAGAAGGCTGGGGTGAGTACCTGCTGTGTGGTCTGACACCCAGGCGTTGATGACGCTGAGGGCCTGGTCTGGCTTGGTGAAGTCCACCTGGTGGGGGTGGCTCTGGAAGGCCTTGGCCAGGGCGCGGCGGTATCCCTTCTCCAGGCTCATCTTCCTCTCCGCCATCACCCCGGTGGCCACCTCCACGCCCTCCTCGCTGGCAACGTCACGCTGCAGGAGGCGCTGCTGTCGAGACATCCCTCGCTCTAGATTGCAAGTGAGAAAAAAATATATATTTAAAACATCACTACAAGGGCCAGTGAAGTTTTTTTTTTTTACAGGGCAAATCATATTTTTTCAACTGAAATAATACTAAAACTGTTACAAAAATATCAAATATCAAAAATTGTGAAACTGCATCCTGACCCCCTGGTCCTGCCCTGTACTTTTAAAAGTTTCAAAGACTTAAAATCAAAATAGATATAATAGAATTTTCCTCAATAAATTCTGCAGTTGCTAGCACAACCTCTGGATTACTTAATATTGTAATCCAGAAATTTCTTGTACTTTCATTCATATATTTGACTATTAAACACTGGTGATGAGATTGTTGTGTGTTTTCAAATGAGATGTGATGTGATTTTTCTTCACTGTATCCTGTGACTATTTGCATCAGTCCAGCTTCCCCAGAGATCTTTAAAGTTTCAGAGCAAATCTAAACAAATGCATTGAACAGTTTGTACCTTGCAGAGAAAAGCCCATGGCGGCAGTCAAGGCCTTGCGGGTGTTTCCCCCAGCGCCGAGCTGAGCCATGGCCATGACGGAGGCCACGCCGTAGGGAGAGAAGGCCACGTTCTGCTCCGCAGGACCTTGGACCAGCTGGGCGAAAACCTTCAGCCCAAAGTCTGTCTGTTTATCTTGCAGGCTGGCCAGACCGGCTCCGCTCAGGGACAGCAGGACAACAAGGTACAAGCAAAGCATCCTGGGAAGGAAAAAAAAGAGGGCACATTTCAGTTTAGTTTTATTTTGACAGAATTCGGTTTTAGCGCACAGCATGCTCAGTTAGATCTAGCACCCCAGAAGTAATATTTGTTTTTCTATTTTCTATTTTGTGTGTGTGTATAATATGACCTGTTGAACTGCATGCACTGTATTTGCTAACTCACTTTGTCGATAAAACTTATTCTGATTTTTCTCTGCACAAGCACGCAACATGGTTCAATCTAAATATAGCATCTGATGACAAGGACAAAGAAAAGGCTAACATGTGTCTGTTTTATTTTAAGCAGATTTAGTGCTGTCAGAGTCGATATAATGTACCATGTAAGGCAAAATGTTGCTGAGGAAGTTATTACAAGACAGAAAAACTGCTCATTCAAACTGAAATAAATCTATAAAACATATTAAAACACACACACACACACATTCCACATCTGCTTCTTGTTGAGTGGGAACATTGAGTTAATCTGATTGCTCAACATCATGAGGTTATGTGAAAGCAGGGAGAAACCGACCCAAATAGTTTTCAGTTGCCCTCGGTAAATCAAGGACAGTAATGAAAGTTGTTCTTCAGGAAATCAATAAATACTTTGCTCAAGGGCACAAGGTAACTGACTCCAGATCAGCAGCACCACTGTGGGAAGCCTGATAAATACAGACAAATGCTGGCGTGAGACCTTGGCATTGGGACGCTTGGACTTCAGATTAAGAGAAGACATAACAAGCCACACAGGCAGAAATGTAAGGTATGGTTATACGCTTAGTTCGATTTTGGTGAGTGTGTGTGTGTGTGTGTGTCACACATGCGTGGCTGAAACAGTGTGTGTGAGTCAGTAATGCTGTGTTTGGTTTTCCACTGAGCACATCAGTGGTGTGTGCATGCGGCTTTACGTAGCAGCAGCATCATATAGTCGGTGTAGTGACAGGTGGAGCCCCGTGGCCCCAGGATCTGTTTGCAGAGCCTGATTCACTTCAATCTGAGCACAAACCCACTTTCACCAGTGACCCACTGACTGCACACAGAGCGGCCACCAGTTTGATCCTCCTGTCACTCATTTGTCCTTAAAACCAATGTGTTAATAAGCCAGGGGGAAGCTAAAATGATTTTGGTCCTTAGAGTCAAAACTTTCACCTTTTGAATCCCAGAAGCCTTGTTTTTTTTTTTTTTTTTTTTTTTTTTTTTTTTCTGTAAAAAAAAAAAAAAATGAATGAACTGGCTCAGGGTTCAAAGGGTTAAGAAACCCAGTAAGAAGAGCAAATATAAGTGGAGAGGGCCGACACGCCGCTAATTAAAGGAGCTACATTTCATTGCAGCAACCGACTCCCTGTGTGATTTTGAAGCTTTAAACAAAGCCATGTTCATAAAGCGAAAGCTGACATATTTCACATATTTCAAAAATTCTCACATACGATGGCGCTTGCGGGAAGCGTCACATGAATTAAGAAATCACTCATGGTTACAGAGTCCATCAGTGCTGGTTGAAAAGATATGTTTCTGTTTCAAATTTCCAAAATAACCCTTGCCAAACTGCTACATTTACACGCCGTCCCTTCACTGTGATCCAGTGATTTCACACACTTACCCACACATTTCCATTTGATATTTTATTGTGTGGAACTGCCAGCTGAGGATTTGACCCTGTATTCTATTTTCCTTTGTTGAATTCTATAACTGTTTGCTGTAACAAATTAAAATCTCATTAAAAATAGAAAATGTTGTGTGGGGCTCTAAACAGCCCATTGGACTGACAGTGATTCTCAGTGGCATTGCATGACTGTTTTATAAATCCTTGTCAGAAATCCTTGTATAAATCCTTTTGCCACATAGCACTGTGACTGTTAATAACGAGTAATAACAAATCACAGCTTCATGCTGTTATGGCAATGACAGCACTGAAGCCAGTCAGAACAAGACATTATGCAACTAATTGACACAGCGCCTACACAGTGTGACACAGTCGATCAATACTGTGTGTTTGTCCAGACTGCCAGCTGAAGTTAGGCTTAGTAAAAGGTTTAAGAGACAACATTTGCAAACTAATTCTGAGCCACAGCAGCTCAGCAGGTAACGCTGCACTTGAACTTTGAGTGAATTTCAAAGCTGTAAACGCCGGAGTGTTTGCTCGAGGTGTGATCAGAGGTCTTACCTTGTGATTGAAGTGTTGCACGAGCTGGACGGTGAAATAGACAATATAGTGGTGCTGTCTGTGTAGCTGTAGCTGCAGTAGTCTCTTTGAGTTCCCTCTTCACTGCCTCTGGCTGAGTCTGAATGTGTGAATGAGTTTGCCTCTTTATATAGGCCAGAGCGGCATGGGCTGTAGCCCCGCCCACCCATCCACCCGCCCACACATGCACACACGGAAGTTATTACTGAGTATGAGGTCATCTTGGCACTGTCTGGACAGGCTCCTGTATTCTTGATGCAAACACACACACACACACACACACATATGCTCTCTCTCTCTCTCTCTCTCTCTCCCTCTCTCTCTCTCTCTCTCTCTCTCTCTCAAAGATGAACTATTTGCCAGTGATCATATGGAAAGTCACTTAAACCTGTATGCATGCTCTCTTTGCTATCTTGCCACAATGTCTCATTCATATTACACACACACACACACACACACACACACACACACACACACACACACACACACACACACACATGCGCAGCATTCCGGTATGTGCAGTTTAGTCCAGGTCCAGTCATGCTGTTTATTCAGGGAAGGCCTCACTTTCCTCCCTGAGGCCGGGTGAAAGGGGGACTCCTGGGTCAGTGGCGGCCTGAAGGTGATAAACGCTCTGTTTCATTGTAGCTCATCAGCTGGCCGACAGCCAGACGCCGGACGGCTGTCAGGTTGCTGCTGTTAAAATGCTTGACTTGAATCTAGGTTTCAGGGCTGCACTCAGGCCTCAGGCTGACATACAAAAAAATGACCTGTAATTCAACCAAAAAGAAAATATATCTTTCAATAATTTGAAATATATTTTTCTGGACATTTGCCATATTTTTTTTTTCAATAATTTCTGAATAATCCCCACCACCCCTCTCTTCTATCTTTTTTTTAAACAAACAAACAATAAAAATAATAATAATATTTTTATAATTTTCCATTCAAGTCAATTTCTTGTGTCTTTTTATAAATTTCTTGCAAGTTTTTCCAAGTAATTTCATGCTAAATTGCTCATGCCTCCCCGCCCATGCTTTTGGAGGAAATAACCCTATTTTGCTCAGGTTTCAAATCGCAGTGTCTAATGAACAGTGGTCAATGGAACATTTTTTTTTTTATGTGCACTAGTGAAAATGAGCACACACTGATTAAGAAGATCCACATTCCTATGAGCTTAGATGAATGAAATCTGGAACTATTTAGGAAACAAAAAACTAAAACTCTGAATTTAAAACCATGAAGCTCACATCTGCTTACAGTTCTGTACTTATGATAAATTTTGAGCAGTACAGCAGTGACAGTAATAGCCCAGTTACTGATCAATATTTGGAATCAAATGTAGTGATCATTTTATAGCATTATCCCTCCTGACTCCCGTGTATTCTTCTCTGCTAAGCACTGCCCCCAATGGCCAAAAGACTGTACTGCACTCTTTATTTCTCTGATCTTTGATAATACTTTCATGACAAATTGATGTTGGAAATGTAAATGTCATGACTCCACCAGCTTACCCAAACAAGGCTATTTCCAGTAAACACAGCTAAACAATGCATAACAAAAGACTTTCATTTCTAACATATTGTAGAAACCTAATAGTGAGTCTTTGTTTTAGCAGGTTGTTGAAAACTGTTTATCCTATAAGCATTATTATTAACATTAGTGCTATCACTATTAGTATCATTAGTATTAGTGCTAGTATTTACATTGGTATTATTAGACTGTTAGCATTTCTATTATTATTTGTACAGGTATTAGCATTAGTGTTATTAGTATTTCATCCAGCCACACAAACACTCCCCTCCTCTTACTTTCTGATTGTGTGTAAATGTGTGAGTAAGGGGTGAAGTGATGGGGGGTGAGGGGAGGGGCAGCGGGGTGACACATCAAAATGCCAAATTTGGCTCTTGCTGTCAGCATTCCACATCCCACCACTCACCAAGCATCTGGTAGACAGGACAGGGAATAGGAATTAACTCACTTTTTCCAAATATCTGTGGTATGAAGCCGTTGTCACAATTACAAAAGTCCTTACCAAAAAATAAGCCATCAAGGGCTTCCTGTGTCTGGTTTCATTTGGTGTTTGGAGTCTGTGAATGGTGTTTTTTTATTTTTTATTTTTTAAACAGCTTTCTCTAATCTAATCTGTCTGTGATGGGTTTTCTACAGCCAAGAAAAAGAAAATAATGCAGAAAAAGAGAAAACAGCGATGACTAAGAAAGTGCTCTGAGGTTCTGAAGGTGCTTCGAAATAGGGAATAAAAAAAAGGGAAACACACTCTCAGTAGCTTTCCCTCTCCAGGCTCTTTGAACTGCCTGACCCTAAACTGTGAGGCAACACAGCAAAGAGAGAAAACAATTTGTCTCTGTCAAATCAGCCCAAAGGCTGCATTCTTACCTTGTTTTCCCCAGAGTCTACTGTAACTGTGGTTTACTGGCATCACAGAGCCGGAGGGAGTCCAAGTTTCATCTTGTAGTTTTTATAATGGCGCAAAGGGACTGAGCAGCAGAACAAGCAACAAAGAGAGAAAGTTTATGGAAACTTTTAAAAATAAACTCAGATCAAATTGGTTACTTGTGTCTAATTTATCACACAAGAACATAATGTCTTGTCAGTCCTCAGGCATGAGAGTTTGGGTACACAGAAAATTAAAGGTGCCAACCGGAAATGGAAGTGGTTCTTCAGTGGGATGCCATAAGAACCTCTAAGACTATGGCTCTTTAAAAGAATAATTTCTTAAAATGGTTTAAAGATGCATGAAAGAGCCATAACACCCAGCCCTCTGAGGAACCAGCAATTGTTACTTCAAAGAAAATAGAAGAAAAAAAACTACATGAAAGTAGTGGTTATTTTTCATTTCATAAAGGAAAAATAAATGTGTGAACTGGAACTGAAAATAACTCCTCAGAGGAGAAAAGTCTGGTTCCAGTAGAACCTGACTCAAAACTTTTTTTTTTTTTTTTTTTGGAATGGTTTAAAGATGCCACAAAGATCCATAAAAAACACTTCTTTAAAGAACCATCAATGGTTACTCGAAAGAAGTACAAAAAAGTATATAGAAATAGAATAATTTCTTTGAATGGTTCTTCAAAGGTTCTGCAAGGGTGTTTGAAAGTCCCATCAATAAAAGTTCCTGAGGTTCTTCAAAGAACCTCCACCAACCAAGAGCCATTTTGCAAAATAGTTCTTGGTAGAGTCAGATGGTTCAATGAAGAACCTTTTTTTTTTTTTTTTTTTTTTTTCAAATCCACTAAATAAAACAGATCGTTGATGGTTCTTCATGGAACCACATATTCATTTTAGAGCCATTATTTTTCTGTCTTTGCCATGTTTGAGTGTTTGATACCCCTGCTTTCTGGAACTGGGTGAGCCCGGGGCAAAACGCTATAAAGCAGGATGACTACATGTAAAAATTGGTTTTCTTTGATGTCATCGTCTACGAGCGGCTTCTTCTCGTGCTTTGTGTCAAGACGATGTGCGTCTGTCAGGGACATTTATGGGCCATTTACCGTCCTGTGTGTTTTGTTTTACATTGTTTTGGTGTTTCTTGTTCATCTGGGGAGCTGTTGCCGTTTATTTGACTTGTTAAATCACATCATGAAGCTGCTTTTCCATCGAGCCACAAATAACAATAAACAAACAAATGACAAGATGCTATGAGCTCATGAGTTATTTGAGGGAGACACTTCTTTTGTCATATCCTTGTTTGCTTAGACAACGCTGCTTTAAATGTATCACCAGCCTTATTTAACTTGGCCTGGCCCCGCTGCCCCCAGGACCTGCTACATTCCATATAAGGCTGGGAATGGAAATTTGGTTCGTACCACCCACTCAGTTCTCTGTGAGGGGGTGATGAACATGGGAATCAACTGTTGCCACGGCAACAAACCTGGATGTGCTTACTGACATTAACACAGCTGTAATGCAACATGCAAACACTTAACAAAGTCGCTCTCACACTCATTCTCTCTCTCTCTCTCTCTCTCTCTCTCTCTCTCTCTTTCTCTCTCTCTCTCGCTTTCTCTCTCTCTCTCTCTCACACACACACACACACCTTACGTTTGTTTTGGTTTTGCTGAGTCACAGTAGGGAGAGAATGTTGGGTTGCTGTTTGGTAAAAGGCAGGATACAGCCTGGGAAGCAGTTTTGATATTTGTCATGGAATCATAAACAGCTGCCACAAAACACACGTTCACACACGTGTGTGTGTGTGTGTGTGTGTGTGTGTGTGTGTGTGTGTGTTTATGCATGTTGCAGAGCCCATAGTGATTGCTGATCAGTGAAACACACGTTCTCCTTTAACTGGAATGTGATTTAACGCACTAGAACAGAGGTCAGGACCTTTACTATCAAAAGAGCCATTTCCCCCCTCTTCTACCACATAAATTGGTTCAGAGCTGCAAAACATATTTGATAACACAGCTTTTAAAGTTTTATATATAGTTATACTGTATATACAAAAACAATAGTTTGCTGCATTTATGAAATTATAGAAAACTGCTGACATTTTGTTGCTATTTTTATCTAACAAAGGAAAACACCAAATTCTTATAAAGAGGTGAAAAAACTACACCAGCATGTGTAGAAATACGCACAGAACTACACAGGCCTGTTTGAGTCCTCCACATATTTGTGAAAATGAATAAAATAAAAGTAGCACACTTTGAAATAAATAAAACATATAGCTGTAAACACTCGACATAAAAAGCAGGCCAGTTTGTATTTACTCATGACGCCACATATCAAGCACACAGCTATGGAAGCATCGTTGCAGTGAAAGCAAATGAAACTCTATTTTCATCCCAGACTTTTTCTTTTTCTTTTTCTTTTTCTTTTTTTTTTTTTTTTGGATTTATTCATGGTGAGCCGGCTCTGTCATTCTCAGCCACCTCTGGAGGCGTCTTCCCCAGATCAGTGCAGACGCTCCTGTCCACCATGCCAGCCACTTGGTTATGAATGTATCTGCCAGCATCCTGTACCCTGCTGTGACGTGCTGCCCTGCTCATCAAGTTTCCACCAAATTTCCAAGTTTCTGTCCCTCATCAGATCATTTAAGAAAGTAAAACTGAATTTCCACAGAAAGGAGTCAATTCTCGCAAACATAGTTGACTTCTTTCTATGGAAGTGGATCTTGGAAGACTCTGATTCCCTGCGCCACAAAGCTAGGCATGTGTGTGTGTGTGTGTGTGTGTGTGAAGAGTGTGTGTGTGTGTGTTGCCTTTAACTCATCTCACACTTATTCAGGTTCAGGTTAATTTATTGTCATTTGCATGCTTACACATGAAACGAAATTTGTACTCCAGTAGTGCGCAAGATAATCAACAGCTGGGGTGAAAACTCAGTCCGTGGTGGAAATGGAGCTGCTGAGAAACGATTTGCAAACTGTGATTCCAAAGCGCGATGCGAGAACACACAGTACAGCCTGTCCTGTGTGTACTCGGTTTTTCCATTGTCATTCTGCCTGGCATTCTATTGAGGCATCTGCTTCCAATTTATCACCCCCCTCAAACTTGGAGTAAGTCACCTCAGCATGAAGCAACATGGGGTGTAATGACATTGTGTTTGTGTGTTTTCTGGGACACAGCCCATCTAGAATCCTAACATGAGAGAGGTGGATGACAGCAGATCTGATGTTACAGTGGAGTTATCACAACTCTTTTTTACAACTGGTTACAAGCATTTCTCAATACCAAGTGCACAACAAACTGTGACTGATTTGCCATTGATTTGTCAAAAAATCTATCCACGGCTCTCCCCTTTGCAGACATGCCCACCTCATGCTAATCCCATGCAGTTTGGGTCACAAACCCTGCAGTCCAAATATGTTCTTTTAAAATGGTGTATTTGTACAGACTGAGGCCTAAACAGTCTTGGAGTTGCAGAAATTGGCTTTGATTGGAAAGCTGAGACTCTTGTGGATTCAATGAGCCACATCTGATTCATGTGTGATGATGTTTGTCCCAATAGGAGCCATTTCATTGTAGTGAGACTATTTTCAGAAACTGGACGTCGCTGTATAAAATGACCTATAGTGACCTCTAGGAGAATCACATCCTCATCAAACTTTACATCCACAAACTAGAGAGCGAGGCCGTTCAGAGGTCTGGTTTCCAGGTAGACTGACAGCAAGGCAAGTTTCTGAGACATTTCCACAACAAAGTGTTCTCCATCTAGTCGCCCAAAAATGCAATTCTTACAGAAATCTCCAAATGCCAAAAGCTTTTTGACACCATCTATGGAGTTCCTCAAGGTCTTGGTGTCCTAATGTGATATTTTTATGGATTCTCGAGTGGAAAAAAAATGTTAAAATCTGCACCAAATCTGTGTAACAAATTATATCAACTCAAAAATTGCTGCAAAACTTATGATACATAAATAGGCATTGGAATGGCTATCATATGCACCTATCATAATGTTCTAAATCCATATACACTATAAACTTGAATAAATAAAATAAATTTTAAAAATCAAATAAAATTTGAATAAGAACCTAAAAAACCAACAATATTTAGAACCGACAATTCAGAAATGACTTTCAGATGATGACCTTTTATTATTATTCAATAAATTCTAATAAAGTTCAAAATCTAATAAACAAAATTCAAGTGGGCAGGAAGCTAAGCACAAATAATATATTCAGAGTCCTAACAGTTATAGAAACAAATTGATTGAAGTTATATGTAGCCAAATGAAGACCAGCACGGTGAATTATTTATCTTTTAGGTCAATTATTTATTTATTTTGTTTTGAGTATTTGTTACAGCAGCTGTAAACTGCAGCAATTTTACTGTTTTGCTTTACATTTGATGCATCTTGTTATGACTGCCAAACCATTTGTTTTACCATTAAGACTTCATACCACTGTTAAAAAAAAAAAAAAAAAAAAAAAAAAAGGGAAATTCTGGTCTCACTGCAACATGTTCTATGACTCAGTCCCAGAACATGCCATTCTATTTTGTAATGGAAAGTTTCCAAAAACTAAATAAAAAATGAAAATCTATGCCTTTTTTATTTACCACCAAAGAAATAATACTTAAAAAAAAACTTCAGCGACATAAAATGTTACATCTAATGCATGTAATGTGCTGGTACTTGTGAGTTTTAGGTTACTGTGCTCTGCTATGCAAAGTGAAGAAAAGAGTGTTTTATTTTTATTAGAATTATTTGATTTTGAGAGGTATGCATGCAGCGTTTTAGTGCATTTGGTGCAAAACTGAAATCACTATTGGGAAATGCTTTTAACCAATTTAAAAAACAAAAAAGAAAAAAAAAAATGTGTCCGAACCCGACCCGAGCCTGAGATTTTGCTCGTCCTCCACCCTCCATGCATCAATATACAGGATGGTGCCTAGAACAGACAGTAGGTCCATCATTTTGATTTATTTTACAGTAGAGTTTCACTAAAGTAACACCGACATGACTGAACCCAAACATGATTTCAAAATAGTGTTTTTCAAAGCATTTTCAATTGCTTCAAGAGAAACAAAAAAGCACAAGCAAAAAACAAAAGTAAGACAAGATTACACAGATGTAGCAGTCTGTACTAAATCCAACCTTGGTTTGCTTTCCTGTCTATCAGCAACTGATTTGTGCAACATATTTTTCCTAATTACCGTTTTTGTGCAGACGACACGAAATCTATACTGAACAAATGATTAATCCGAGTGACTCAAAACCACAAGCCAAATGACTAACAAACGGCAGTGGCCTTCCTGAGTTTGAGATGATGTTGTGAAATTTGAGGGGGAATCTGCCTGGCCTCTGGCTAAGGTCATCCTTCAAGAGTTTAGTCACCAATCTAGTGAAAGAAAAGAAAAAAAAGAATCCCTCTAAACTTAAGATACCCAGAATTTTCTTTGATTAAATCCTCTTAGGCCAAAGTAGCATTTCTAAAAAAAAACAAGGGATTTTTGTTGATAAGGTTACACAAAACATTTGGAAACAGACTGCTATGAGTTTCAGAGGGTTAACGCTGAATCCTTCACCACGTTGATCACCTGCAGTAAACAGGTAATAAAAAATAAAAGCATGAGTGACGCATACGTGTTGAATTGTGATTCAACAGTAAACAGGTGACTGAGTCTGACTGTCCTCTCAGTCTAGACTCAAGGCTCAAAATGATTTTACTATCAGCTAATGAGTTGTTTCATTTCTCCTCCTTTTTTTTTTTTTTTTTTTTTTTTGGATCTTTTAATTAGGGCCCGAGCGCTGGAACAGCACGAAGCCTATTGTTATTGTTTCCTTTGTTTCTTCGTTTTAGGGAGCACTTTATAATAACCATGAAAAATAAATGGTAAACTAAATAGTTATTTTACAATTAACAATGAAATGCTAATTCATAATGTTTACTTAAGACACAGTGGACTATTTATAAACAGTTTATTGTTGCACACATGAACCATTTTCTACATGATATTAAGTATTTGTTAATGATCTAATGATCTGAAAACCTTTAAGAAATCATTTGTTAAACATATGCGAGCATTGTTATTATTTACCAACTATTATTAATATCTGAAGCACATTTACAAGAGCCATCCAAATAATGTTTATAGATGGTCTACAACCATAATTACCCATTAACAATTTCTTAAAGGTTCATACAAATCATTTGGTAATCACTAACAAAGACTTAATATAGTATATAAAATGTTACACTGTGTGCGACAATAAACTGTTAATAATTAGTTCATGTAATGTAGTAAGTAAACAATATTAATTAACTGTCATTATTTGTTAACTATAAAACAACTACTTTACAATCAATTTACCATTCAACTACGATGGTTATTATAAAGCAGGGCTATTCAATTACAAATTCAGTTTGGCCAGATTTTTAACCGAGACCTTCAGCTGGGCCAGACATTTTCCAGACATTTAAAACGGCAGTTTTCATCGTCAGTTTTTCGTTTAAGGGTTGAAAAAGACATACTTTTGAGCCGCTAGCATCAGTAACTTTCAAAACAACGCGCTGCAGTGTGAGTTGGTTGTGTTGCTAGGCAACGTGGAGTGTTGCATTCACTTTCTGAACTACTGCAGGGATTTCGAGTTCATTCTCGCGAATGTTTTTCTCTGCTTTTTTGGTTGAACCACGAGCTGGGCCACTCGGGAATTGCTTCTGGGCCGCATGTGGCCCGCGGGCCGCCAAATGAATAGGCCTGTTATAAAGTGTCAGTTGTTGTAGTAATATAAATATTAGCCTCGAGTGTCATATGTTTGGACATGTAAAAAGCAGCTATAGGCTATGTGTATGTGTTCCTGGTTGGAGATAACAAACTCCATTTCCTTGTTTCGTTGAGTGGCCTTTTGTGTCTGTTCTGTCTTATTTTTCAGACTGTTAGCTGGGGGGAAGTCTGTGTCAATGGCAGGAGGCTAACAGTTAGCATTTGGAGCATCCAGCCAGTATCCAGCACTCAGTAACAATGAGAGGAAGATAGCACCACTACTGTCCTACAGAACAGCTGGGGGGAAGTGAAATAATATCATATTTTTCAAAATAGGTGAACTATCCCTTTAAGCTACTTTCACTCTAAGAACATTTTAAATGAGTTGCCGTTTGCTTTTACTCAGCAGCAGCACTTCTGCTTGAGTAAGATAAGTTTGCACTTCCTCCACCTCTGCACACACCAACAGAGCCGCATGCTGCTGTTTGTTACCGTGGCCATGGCGATTGATGGAGACGCACGGAAAAGAGGAGTGGGTTAGAGGTCGGTGTGGTGACTGTTGCAGGGGAGGAGTGACTGGGGAGCAGGTGCAGGGCAAGGACAGCAGGACACCCGGTGTGGGAGGAGAGGGGATTCCCTGTTCCACCAGCTGACCCTTTGGCCCGACTGAAACACAACGTCACTGAGCGCTCAAGGCTGGTGTTTCCTTCTACAGCTTTTGTGTGTATGCGTGCGTGTCTGTGGAAACACACGGATTTCCAGGTATTACTCTAGAGTAAGCACACTTATGATGTGAGGAAGGGAAAAAAGCAGACGCTAAAAGCTTTTACGAAACATAAAAATATGGGAAATAGGCCATGACTAAATGAGCCCAGCCTTTCAAAACCAGTTTGAGCTGGAGGGTTTTGCCCTCTATCAGCAACAAGTCACTGCAGCCATGACCTGCTGCTAACTTGGATTTCTTACAGAAGGCATGCAGCATACCCTGACCACATGATTAATCCAAATGACTAAGAAACATCAGGCCAAAGGACTATCAGACAAGTCCTGGCAGTTTTAGTTTTCTGTTTTCTGCAAACACAGGATGAAATCAGAGGAGAGTCCGCCTGATCTTTTGGTAAAAGTCTAGCAGCCATGATTTTTTTTTTTTTTTTATCGCTGCTTTTACAGAATGCAGCTGCCAAGAGGAATGCGGGTTGTTTTGGTTTCCATCTGCTAAAACCGGAGAAGAAAAAAGCTCAAACACAGATCAACAGATCATCAGATTACAGACCCAAGAGTAGCTGGAACAATAATCAGATCCTCAACTCTAAATAATCATTTCCTAAATCATATCTGCCTGCTCTGAGTCTTTTTTTTTTTTTTTCATGATTAGGTGATGGAAATTGTATTAATTCAATTGCACTGTCCTTTACTAACTGAATAAGTGCAATACCCTCTTACCCAGTGCATATTTAAAGAAATAGTTCACCATTTTGAAAAAAGTGATATTATTTCACTTCCTCCTATTCCTCTTAATTCTGAAATGACTGACGTTCACTCTATCTCTAGCAGAATGAAGTGTGAAGCAAATCTACTGTTCAAATCAAACTGTTGATGGCTAAAGGCCTTTTCCATGAACGTGTGGTGACTGTGCCTGTGTGAGAGGATTTTCTGTTCAGCCTCCAGTGGATTCATGTTTTGTTTCTTTAGTCATTTATTTGCAGAAGGAATGCCTTTTTTGTGGTCGTGGAGATTACAAGCATGCGAGCGAGAGGGTGGCAGAGCATGAGGGATCAGAGGCACACCACAAGTCTGTGGTTACGGGGATTTCTACTCAACTGTTTATGGACTCAGACTGCAGTTCAAACAGAATAAACGTAATTTACTAACATGTTTGAGAGGGTAGTTGTTCTAATCTGAAGTGTAGTAATGACAATTACACAGTTTTCAATCAGGGTGACCCATTTTCCTGAGATTGCGTAAGATTCTGTGGAAATGCAATCAGAGGCACTCCTTACTTTGTTAGCAACAACGAAGCCGTATCACTTAAACTGTTTAAACTGTGCTGATCTACTGAACATCATGATGATTCTGCTCAGGCTGTGATTCAGCCATGTGGTTACGAGGCTGCAGGCCAACCGCAGACTCCTTTTCATGTGATTTTGCTTTTTACATATTATGACAGTTTTATAAATAGCACCATTTATCAGTTAACAGTACCATGCAACAACACATTATGATTGATTTATTCAACACATTTTGGCCTGCACCAGCACAAACCGTTTCATCTTAATTCAAATTTCAACCAGATTGAACACAAACGATTTCTCGAGGCTGCGTTCCTCCCCCTCGTCCTCCTCTGACAGCCGTTCATAATTTAATTCCTCTGTTGTTTTTGGAAATGTGTCCATCTTTGTGCTGTTGCAAATTAAGCTATAATGTAAATATTACACAACACTTGTGGAGTGACACAGAATAATCAAAAGCGCTGTTGTACTGAATGTCAGCACTCACAAGACGCCTCCTGTCCAATCAAATCGCTCGGCCGGATCTAGCTGATGTATAATCTGTGATGAATCAGTGCATCCAGCGGGACAAGGCCTTCATTTTCAACCAGTAAATCAAATCGAAAGGGCAAAATATCTCTCATTACACTTTTTTAAACGTGCAACTCACACAGGAGAATCTTCAGTTCTGTTATTCAGATGGAGATTTCCATTCTGCACTGAGATGACGGTGCTTATGCCAATGCATAAACAGGTGGAGGCTTTTTTCTTTTTCTCGCTGTTTAATAAAAGCATCAATTCTTTGAACGTTTTACATGCAAATGAAAACATTCAAACATTGTATGAAACAGCAAAATAGCAGCTATTAGCAACTTCAATACAAGTTGGCTCTGGCCGTCAGTAACCCTGTGCGGCCGGAGCCCTTATTGCATAACTCATGTTCTGCTGCAACGTGCTGGTTTCTTCTGATTCATGCCACATCCATGACAGTACATACTGACCACAAAACGAGCCCTCGCCATCAGCCATTTCTGCCATGTCTCATCTGATAAGACCAGTTGCCCAACGGGATTTAAAAACAGGAAGTGAATCAAGAGCCAGGGACAGTCATGGGGAAAACAACACTTCCTGGCCCCCCCACGGACACAGACAAGTGTCAAACCGGGGTTTCTGTTTTAATAGCGATGCGGTGAAGTGGAAAAAATGACAAGAAATTAACTGGAATTCTCCTGAGCTGCTCTGGACGGTAAAGGCCAAGGAGTTCCTGTCGGGAATTTCATCTGACCTGTTTTTTGTAATCAAAACAACATTAATGAGTTGTTGCTTCCCTAAAGCGCCGCTTCATTACCCGCCAATTTTGTTTTTTAAATATACAGAAAGGATTTCAGATTCTTCCATCATTTTCAAACTGATATCTTGTGTATCTACTTTTCTGACCCAATATTAATTCCATTTAGTAGCAGCTTGAGCTACTTTGAATTAAACCCATGAGCTTATGGACTTTTTTTTTTGTAAGTTTTTAAAGTGAACAAAATTTATTTCATTATTTATTATTTATATTTTGCATTATTATTGTTATTGTTATACTACTACCACTAATAACAACAACAACAACAACAACAACAATAATAATATAATTGCCTTAATAATAACAATTATTATTTATTATTATTATTATTATTATTATTATTATTATTATTATTATTATTATTATTATTATTAATAATAATAATAATGATAACGGTAGTAATAGTAATAATAATAATAATTATTTATTATTATTATTATTATTGTTGTTATTATTATTATTATTATTATTATTATTATTGTTGTTGTTGTTGTTGTTGTTGTTGTTGCTGCTGCTGCTGCTGTTATTATTATCATCATTATTATCATTATCATTATTATTGCTTTAAATATTGTTATTATTATTTATTATCATGTTTACCATTATTATTTCGATTTTTCTTGTAATATTTTTTCATAAATTTTGTGGTCATTTTATGGCAATTTAATTTTAAACATGCAATTTTAATATGATATAAACATCGTACAAAAATTAAGGAAATTTGTGTTTGGTAGATTATTTCTTTGTTGTAACAATGCTTCTTGGCAATAAATCTTATACCGTTGGAAAACCTGTTTATTTCCCTTTTAAATGGTGCCACATTTGTAAGGAACAGCCGCAGAGCTGAGGATGTGGATTGCTCCCATGAAAAATTTGCCAAATCTTCTCTGCCAATGCCTAACAGCTTATTCTGCTGTTGACTTTTGTTTGGTGTTTGGTGGATTGGATGATTGAAGTTTGAAGAAACAAGACATATTGGCAATTTAACAGTTTATTCATTCAACAAACAAGAGCCTCAACAGCCTGCTCACACACTGCTGTGGGATGGCATCCCATTCTTCAACCAGCATTTGTCTCAAGTCAGCCAACGTGGTTGTGTTGGTCACTGTGGCACAAACAGCAGCCCAAGCTGATCCCACAAGTGTTCAATGGAGTTGAGGTCAAGACTGCTGGCAGGCCGTTCCATCCTCTCCACTCCAAAATTCTGGAGGTAGTCTCTGATAAACCCCGCTCTGTGGGGGCAAGTGCTGTCATCTTGGAGGATAGCGTTTGGTCCCAGACTGTGGAGATATGGGATTGCCACTGGTTGCAGAATCTCATCCTGATATCTCTCTGCACTGAGATTGCTTCCAATGATGACAAGCCTCATTTTTCCAGTGAGGGAGATGCTGCCCCACAATCAGGCACCTGATTGGCAGCACCTGGGGGTACCAGAAGCTCAAAACAAGAGTCAATTGTGTGATGTATATAGTTGGTCTTTGAGTTTTTACTATGTTTTGTAGGATTTTTTTTGGTGCTTTTCTTGTAATCTAAAAAATGTATTTCTATACTTTTTGGGTAATTTTCTGGTCATTTTCTTGTAATTGAATTTTTCCCTCCCTGGACCTGTGGGAAGCCATGTGGTGGCTGTGCTCAGGTGTCAGCAGGGTGACGGGACATGCTGGCTCCTGCCTGCTGGGGTTTTGTGGCGTCCTGCAGGGCGAGGGAGCTGGGCGCTGCCCACCACAAGCACCGTCTTGTCCTGCTGGCTCCTGAGCCACTGCCCTGGAAAACTTTACACTTCTCCGTCTGCTTATTATCTAAACCATCAACCTGAGAAATCATAGTCCTGCAGTTTTATATTAAATGTGCACCATCGAACACAGAGCCCATCTCGTCTTATCTCTTCTGACCACACAGTCCTCCTGGACAGCGCGGCTGTGAGGAATGAGCAACAAGGGAATCACAATGGAACATTTTATTCAGCTCTTGTTAATGATGAGCCAAGAATGAGAGGAAAGGCTGTTTTTGCTGCTTTGAGTGACAAAGGCATCAGCTCACACTTGAAGAATTTAGCGAGACGACACACTCACACTTGATAAGCGACAGAGAGGATTTCCAAACAGCATGACCAAGAATGACTGTCATTCAGTTTGCTGACTAAAGCCGAACGCCGCACCACCTTCCAGGCGAAATCTACAGTCATGCTTCTCATAAATCATGAAAGTGCAGCGGTTAAACCATTGTTTTGCTTTATTGTAATGTAACATTCAAGATTTCATTACTTGGAAACTCCAGTCTTTGTTATGGTTTAGAGTTCTTCTCTTCCCACAACAACAACACACAATAACATGATTATTCCTCTAAAACCTACACAGGCTGCTGGTGAAATATAAATTTCCTTTCTGATAAATATAAATAAGATAAGATAAGATAAGATATTCCTTTATTAGTCCCACAGTGGGGAAATTTCCAGCATTACAGCAGCAAAGTGGATAGCAAAAATACGAAGCATAATTTACAGTAAAAAAAAAAAAAAAAAAAAAAAAAAAAAAAACAGGCAATAAATAGCAGCAAGCAATATAAACAATATAAACAAGGAATATAGAAAATAGAAATATGAACAATTTAAACAACGGAAGAAAAATAGAAATAAAAAATAAATAAATAAAAGATGGAATTTTATTGAGCTTTCCGAGGGTGTAATGATAATTGAGGCATATGTGCGGCCTAAAAGAACAAAAAACCAATTTAACACCCGAAACAAACAGAGAATTTCTCTGTTCCTCACCGTGACTGGAATAAAGTGTTTCTCTTCTGGATGAAACACTAATTAGTTCCTCTGTTCTCCACGCCAGCTATGATCTCATTACATAACAGCCTGAGCTGAGCTTGTGCTGAAGGACTTTGGGGTGTAACGCGCAGCAGGATGAGTGAGCTCTGCTGGCTAACCGCAGCTCTCCGTTCACTGGGAGTCAATGGGAGAGTTGAATGGAAAGTGCATTGAAAAGCTTGGTCATGTTTACCTGAGCGTGGTGAGTAAGCGGGCGAGGTTGTGGCTAACCAGACCAAATGTGCAGACAGAGAGGCCGGGTGGCTTGCACGAAAGCACATGCATCGAATAAACACATACACACATCAAACAATTGGGTGCGCACACCCGTTAAGCAAACACACACAGACACACAAAGACACACAGTTACATAATGTGTCCAGCTCCGGCGGGCCTTGCCTCTCTGTTTGGCTGCGGCGGTCGTGTCGCTCGGTGAAAATGAGACAAAACAAACAGTGCAACAGCTCATCAGTCCAGACGAGCTCTGCTGGGACTCCACAGATAACAGAGCAGGATCCTGCATCGTCTCATACCTCAGCAGGACAGCCTCATCTGACCAAAACAAATAAACAACAGCCAAGTAAAACAGCAGAAGAGGAAAGCTCTTTAGTAGTCCAGTCATTTTGAGAAAAAACCTAGGACAAATTGCAAGAGAAGCAAACTCAACTGATTTTGGATCCTCAGTTTGTCCTGAGTGAGGGGAAAAAAAGTCCCAAGGAATCCCATTGGTGGAAAGTTTTGAAAATCTCCTCTATATGACCATATAATACCAAAAAACACTGTTTTTAACACACAGGGGAAAGGGCTTCAACATTTTACTTTCAGATATCACTATAAAAATTCACAAGTTGATTACACACACAAAGACAAGAAAAAAAGTCAATTACAAGTTCTATGAATTATTCTGTTTACACATGCATATCACACATTATCTGATTTGATATGCGCTAATAAGGAATATAAGGAATAAATGCCAGAACAGACATTTAAACAGTGAATTAAAAGGTTACTATATATATATAGTAACCTTGAATTAAAAGGTTACTATTTAACAGTGAATTAAAATGTTACTATATATATAGTAACCTTGAATTAAAAGGTTACTATATAACAGTGAATTAAAAGGTTACTATATATATAGTAACCTTTTAATCACTGTTTAAATATCTGTTCTGGCATTTATTCCTTATATTTCTTATTAGCGCATATCAAATCATATAATGTGTGATATGCATGCTTTAAATCTTTAATGCTTTTGAAAGAAATTCAGTGAATTTGCTTAAATCTCAAAGGATTAACATGTTGACTATGAAGCATATTTATTATGAATAATTATTATTCATCATGATTAGATTAAGATCTGTCTTTCTTCACTTTACACTGGACTGCAAAGCAGAACTGCCTCAAAAATAGCCCCTTGCCACTTACTTTGTTGTTTTTCTCATCATACACATTCCTCTACCCAGCCTTCAGTGATCTGTGCCTCTACTTTGTCTTCTCTCTGTTTCAGAGCTCTTAGTGCCTTCAGTTTGTATTTCTGATTTACACCTCGCCCTCTCCCCTACCTGGAGGACACTGACTCATTGTCTCATCTGACATTGCACCGCTCAGTGGGACCACTGAGTCACTGAGTGTGTGTGTGTGTGTGTGTGTGTGTGTGTGTGTGTGTGTGAGTGTGCACAAGCGTGTCTCTCAACACCTTGATAACAGGTTCAAGATTCCTGTCTGAATGTCTGGGCAGGAACAGAAGTCTGTGTCTGAACAGGAAGACAAAACAAGATGACTGTCTCTGAATTCTGCTGCCCTTCAACCCACTGGGCTGAAACCATCCGGCCAGACTGAAAGGAAAAATCAAGACACTGACAATGTTGATCATGGAGGGACAATTTGCATTATACACAATATGGACAAAAGCATTAGGCCCCACCTCTTAATCACTGAATTCAGGTGTTTCATCCAGTTCCATTGCCACATGTTGTATGAAATCCAGCAGCTGGCCATGCAGTCTGCCTTTACAAACATTTGTGAAAGAATGACTCGTTCTAAAGAGCTCACTGAATTCCAGCGTGCTGCTGTAATAGTAATGTGATAGGATGCCACCACTGCAACAAGTCAGCTTGTGACGTTTCTTCCCTCCTAGATATTCCGCCATCAACTGGGAGTGGGATTATTGCAAAGTGGAAGCATTTAGGAACCACAGCAGCTCAGCCACCAGGTGGCAGCAGCAAAGTTACATAGTGCATAAAAGTGGCCAACGCTCTGCTGACTCAGCAACTGCAGAGCTGCAAACCTCCTCTGGCATCAACATCAGCACAGAAACTGAGCGCTGAGAGCTTCATGACTAAGCAGCCGCACGCAAGCCTTACATCACCAAGCACAACGCCAAGCATCGGATGGAGCGGTGTAAAGCACGCAGCCACTGGCCTCTGGAAACGTGTTCTGTGGAGCGACCAATCACACTTCTCTATGTGGCGGTCTGATGGACGAGTCTGGGTTGGTGAATGCCAGGAGAACGTTCCCTGACCGACTGCATTGTGCCGACTGTGCCGTTTGCTGGCACAGTCGGCACACTATGGGCTGGTTTTTCTGGGCTCGGCCTCGGCCCCTCAGTTCCTGTGAAGGGAAATCTTGATGCTTCAGCTCACCAAGACATTTTGGACAATTCTCTGCTTCCTGCTTTGTGGGACCAGTTTGGGGAAGGCCCTTCCCTGTCCCAGCAGGACTGAGCTCCAGTGTACAAAGCAGCTCCATAAAGGCATGGCTGGCTGAGTTTGGTGTGGAAGAACTTGACTGGCCTGCACAGAGCTCTGACCTCAACCCCATCCAACACCTTTGGGATGAACTAGAACAGAGATTGTGAGCCGGGCCCTCTGGTCCAACATCAGTGTCTGACCTCACAAAAACTCTTCTGGATGAACAGACACGCTCCAAAATCTGGTAGAAAGCCTTCCCAGAAGAGTGGAAGCTGTTCTAGCTGCAAAGGGGGACCAACTCCATATTAATGCCTCTGGATTTAGAATGGGAGGTCATGAAAAGCTCCTGTAGGTGAAATGTGGAGGTGGCCCAATACTTTTATCCTCATAGTGCATCTCATTACGACTACAATAACATCTAATAAAAAATGGTCTGAAACCAGAAATGCAACCTGTCAAATTTGTAAAAAAAAAAAAACAAACAAATCAATATTGGAGTGCAAGGGCTTCTCTGATTTGCTGAAATCTGCTGATTTGCAGCAAAGTTAAAGAAACCCACATTTAGAAGTCCAGCATCAGAAAGCATCTCTCTCTCTCATGAGGCTCCATGGTAAATACTCTGTTGTTGCTGCAGCTGCTGTCTGTGTTTCTCTTGTGTTTGACAGTGAAAAACAGAACAACAGAAGAACTTAATGGCACCAGTAAACTGCCAGTCCCTGTGTTTAAAACAAGTTAATGTATTTTACCCTGTTTTTTTTTTTCTTTTCTTTAATAAGAGAGGTGTCTGTTTGGACAAGAAAGACAGTCCGGATGTAGAATAGGCCTGGACCCATTCTCCCCAGAGCTCGTCATGTCCTGATCTGCCGCACTTTGACACTGTCTGGGATGTCCTGATCACTTTCCAACATGTTGTAAATTTCTGTCTTTGCTCTTGTAGCTTGGCAGAGTGCAACAACGCAATTTGTAACCCGAGGCAACGACATTTCAACAGGATATCATCACTCTGTCATCAGACAGGCAGACGAATACAGTGGGTGTGACCGCACCTTGTGTTATGGAAACAAATTACTCTTTTTGTAATTGCAATTAAGCGCGTACGAGCCCCAAAGTCGTCATCTTTTTCTTTCCATTTGCACATATTATACGCATATGCAAAAAATAAACACAGAAAAAATAATACAATAATAATTGCTCTTGTTGCCAACATGATACACTTATGACACATTTCCGTCTTGCAGGGTTAGTGCCCCGAGCAAGTTTGCATTTCCTAGTGCCACAGCTGGAAGTAACTAATTACATCTTACTGTAATTCAGTATGCATGATTTGTGGATTTGATTTTTTTTTAAGGTTAGGTTACTTTTACTTCAGTAAGCAAACTTAAGCAAAAGTGCTTGAGTTTTGTCCTTCACTAAATTTTAAATCACATCCATTAGCGAGAACAAATGATCAATGACAGATTGTGGAATCTTTCACAATAAAAGCTCAGTCTTCCAAATGACCAAAAAACATTGCATTATGCATTATGAAAAAAATTCAGATGGTTTCAGACTCGACTGGCAAAAATTGTAGAACAAGTGTGGAAAATATGCCAAAATGGCCACTCAAATGACTTCACCATTCTTGGAAAAAATAAATAAATAAATAAATAAAATAAAGGCTTCCAGTTTACATGTGCATGTTCTTCTAGTCAGCAGCATCCATGTGGGCAAGCCAACAAAACTGCAATTCAGTGGCAACACATCATTTACCACTGCAGTGTGAGAGTTTCCTTTTAACTGCATGGATTTGACTGTGATGTTTTGAAAAGTAACAAGTGAGTGTGTTCATTATTTCACAAAAGAGTAATGTGATTAGTGTAACTTGTTATTTGGTCAGAGGGACAGACGTGCAAGAACGCGTCGACGTGCAGCCGCACGTCCCTGCAGTGAGTCAGCACTCTCACCACAGTCTGAACAACATGCCCTTTTAACCTCAGGCGACCCTGCTCCACCACCTCTCCCAGCATGCCCTTCTCACCTGAAACATCACAATACTTGAAACTGTCAGAGCAGCCTTGACCAAATTCCTCCTGTCAGTTCACAGCCGGGTTCAGTAAACAGGCACTCTCTTCCAGTAAACTGAGAGGTTTATGACAGTAAAAGAAGAGAGACACTCAGATTTGCCCCTAATAAATGTACCACAGATTCCATTTGACCGTATTAGCCGCTGTAGGATACATGTTAACCCAGCCCAGCCCAATCTGGGCTTAGTCAACAGTGCACGCTTGTTCTCCTTCATGGAAAAATGGCGTATCACTACGTAAAGCCTACAGGGAATACAAAGAGACCTTATACGTTTTCATACATGAAGGGCGTCATCATTTTCACCATGAGGCTGAAGGAAAACCACTGATCCTTCAACAGTCTTACAGAGTATCAGCAAACAGTGACCAAAACAGCATATATATACAGACAGAGGAAGGAAAAGGAAAAGCGAAGGTAAAGGAAAAACTTGAAAACAGACTATATGTTTAATTGAGCAAAATGGCAGAAAAAAAGAAAGTAACTGTTGAGTTTGCCCTCAAACAACTTTCTCAAAACCAAAACTTTCTCTCAACCCACACAAGCTCCTTTCATCATCTCTATTTCCTATTTCACTGCTTTCTCCCCAGCTCTCAGCCAGATTATTCACTATCTTACATAAGTCTGGACTCTCCCAGCTGTCTGCAGCAGCAGCCCACCTTCCTCTCTCTGGCAGTATCTTTTTAGCAAAATAAAACCGCATCAGTTGAAAAATCTAAGCATGAATTTATGAGTGTAACAATCAGTGACTATTATTTTAAGTTACTTGAGAGGATCTTTTTGATGGCGTATGGACTGAGGGAGCCAGAGGTGCGTGGTCAGGTCGGTGATCGAGCAGGCTATCTGTGGAAAGTCCATGTGCGTCACTTTGGTGTCGAAATAGAACCCGCCCGGTCATATCTCCATTTGCATGTTTTGAAACTTACTTTTAAACCGTTTCCAGAGATTTGAGGTTTACCATCGACTCCTGGATTATACTTTAATGCAATCTTATTCTGTATTTTGCAAAGACTGCTAAGCCCGACGCAAAGTTTGTAGTTTGGGCGGAGTTTGGAGTCTTGCAGCTGTATTTGTTTCATTCAAGTGTAATACATCCACCAAGTTTGACCCATTCGCTTCCAGAGAGGCGGAACTATTTTCTGCTGTTTGAGGGCCGTTGTATCGGCCTGGAGGTTGCACATGGGACTTTAGCTCCTCTGCGCGGTGATACAGCGGCAGTCCTGCGACAGGAAAATAGTTCCGTGTTGAAAGTGAAAATAAAACAAACGTGTCGTTGTGGATCCTTCAAAACAAATTTCAGCGTTACACTTCAGCTTTACATGTCACTGTCCATTTTTAAAACCAGTCTTAAAACCCATTTTTATTCATTGGCTTTTAACCCAGTTTGAGACGTCGCTCTGTTTTATTTGTTTTATTGTCCTTTTTACTGTTTTATTGCTTTTACTGTTTTGTTGTTTTATGATCTTTTATGCACATTGATTTTAAATTATAGCATCAGACCTTGCTCTGTTTTAATTTGTTTGATTGTTTTTATTCTTTCTATTGTTTTATTGCTCTGTTTTAATTTGTTTGATTGTTTTTATTCTTTCTACTGTTCTTTCAGTTTTGTTGTTCTGTTATCATTTTTGTACAGCACTTTGTTTTCAGCTGTGGTTGTTTTTAAAGTGCTATATAAATAAAGCTGAGTTGAGTTGAGTTGAGTTTAATACACTTTATTTTAAAAAGTGTTATATGACATTTATAATAGTGACAGTTACTACTATTGTGATTATTACTTGCAGCTAATCAGTAAATAAGGTGTATTTATAGACATGGATTTTTACTGCCACACGTAATTCTGACCTTTGACCCTTTCGTGTCGTGTTTCCTCCACTTTGCCGGCATCGAACAGCGTGTGACGAGTGACTATGCCTCAGCGTGTTGATTTATAGCGGGAAGAGCAAAAGTGGGCCGCAGCACGGAGCCACCAGGGACAGAGGAGAAGGTAAGAAATGGAAAGATGTGGGTCACATGTCGTCGGCGCTGAAGAGCCACAGATGAGTCAGAATCTTGGCGTTGCACATTTAATGTCTTCTCCATGGATGCATGCAACATTATGAAGAGCGCCCCAGGGAGTCTGAATCGTCTGGGACTCTGACTCAACACCACTATGTTTAGCCCTGAGGGACTGATGTGTGTGTGTGGGTGTGTGTATGTCTATGATAAAATAAAACTTTTAGATAAAAACCACAATATTACACAATAGATGCATGTAGGAAATAAGTGGAGCTCCACGAGAGGAAGAGGACGCAGACAAAAAAAATTATCAGGCCACTGCAGCTGACACGAGCTGTGGAGCATGCACACACACACACACACACACACACACACACTCAAACACACACACACACGCATGCACACACACACACACACATCTGGAATTGGAATTGTGCATGGAGCAACTCTTCCCAGAAGGGCGCTCTGGATTTTAACACATAAGTCTTATTTTGCTGCTGGCGTAGGTCAAGTGCACTGGCTTCTCCTTCTTTTCTTTTTTTTTTTTTGCCTTGCCCTGACCAGAGAGGAGTGTTAACTCAGATCAAGTTGGGGAATGCAAATCTGGCACGCAGTATTGGCGCCGCCTCGAGTCTCCGCCTTCTATTTTCATGGCAAACACAGCCACCTCTCCAAAAACACACTCCTTCATGTTTTCCCTATGAACAAAGTCACTGAATTTCTTTCAAAAATATGGGGGAAAGGCTGATGAGAGGATTAACAGGAAATGAGCTGAAAGTTCAACACATCATGAATAAAAGGAATGATATGGAATGAAATCATTTACACATTCATAGATTTATGACTCAGTGATTTATTACTTTATTTGTTCATTTATTTACTGATGCATTTATTTATTTATTTTTCTCAGTTTATTATTTCCAAGTAAGTCAGCTTTGGTCCTCCACACATGCCTCCTCCTGCACGTGGCTGTGCACCTTGATTCTTGTCAGCCTCTGAAACAGCATTTATAACTGGACTAGATCTCATTTTCAACCTGCCTTCAAAACCATGATTTAAAAAAGTTGACCAGAAAATTATGAAAAAAACAATAAAAATTACATAAATGTACCATAAAATTAATAGATGGATAGATAGAAAGATAGATAGATAGATAGATCTATCAAAACAAATGAACAGAAAACTACATTTATATTATAATTATTTATTTTAAATTAAATTGATATGAAATTACTGCAAAATTACTAGAGACAACTGTAAAAAAATACTAATGATGATGATGATGCTAATTAACAACAACAACAACAACAACAACAACAATAATAATAATAATAATAAGTACCCTTTAACTTAATAATAAGTAACATTTATTTATCCCCAAAGGGAAATTCTTTTTCTTCTAATTATTATTATTATTATTATTAGAAGAAGAAGAAGAAGAAGAAGAAGAAGAAGAAGAAGAAGAAGAAGAAGAAGAAGAAGAAGAAGAAGAAGATGGATATCAATTTGGTTCAGTTTGAAACTTAAAAAATGCTCACAGTGTCAGCCCCATACACTGGCCCATAGCCCACATTAAGAAAGTTACAAGGTCGTGTTTTCCACGTACACGTCAGGCTCTAGAAAAGCGTGTAAAAACATGGCAGAGTCCAGATTCCAGCAGCCTGGCTCAGATGCGGTTGGCGTGCTGCGTTGCTCTGATTTCACCGACAGCACGGCTCAGAGTGAACATAGTGTTCATTCCTGCCGGTGACTGCTGGATTACTACTGGCTGTGTGGCTCCACACCAGGAGGCCAAGGCCTGCTGGCCCATTAGTAAGAGGAACTACCTCATCGAGGGTGAAAGTTACACACAGGGAGAAAACGGCTAAAATGAGTCAAAGAGACAAAAAGGGAAACATGAACATTGTTGGTTTTGTTTTTTTTGCATTTTTGTGTGAGTCGGTGTGTCCTTGTGCCTCCATACTTCTGAGTACAGGCAGTTTTAAGCTTTTCAAACATGGGCTGCAAGGACATATGAGGTTCCTAATCATATAATATAAAACATGACAGGTTTATCAAAAAGTTCACAAGAGCTGCGTGTCAACCAATCACACCACAAGATTAAAAATAAAACCAAAAGTGGCTAAAATAGTTTCCCTTTCATTTATGGGAAACTAGAACTTCTTGTGTTTCTCAGTTAATATTGTGGTTCTTTATTTCCCAGACCTTCTCCATCTGTCGTATTCCTACATTTGACACACTCAAATTGGAGAACCATGACTTCTCATGTTAAACATAATATCTACCAAATTTATGTAATTCATGTTTCTGCTAATCTTTTTCCCAAAGCAAGCGGTCATATTATGGATATTTGATATCATTTTTTCCTCCTTTTTATCCAGTCATTGGTTTGCATTCATTCCACTTCGACATGAAAATGAACTTTCAGAGACCTCAAACTTTCTTCACACCAGTATTCCATCACTGTAATAAAGTCCTCCACATTAGTTTTCCTAAAAGCAGCAGCACTGCTGTGTTTTGATGACTTGAAATTGGGCGGAGTGAAATGCTCCCTTCGCCAGGGAAAATAGTCCCCAGGGAAACGTTTGCTTTCCACAGCTAATTATCAGTTCTGTAGGTTATGGATGGTGATGACGAAATTTTGATTATATTTTTTTATATTATGGAAACTGCTGATGCTCATGTGCCTGATAAAGATACAGAAATTTATTTGACAATTTTGTAATTTTTTCCCCCCTGTGGCAGCATTTCAGCGTCTTTTCAGAAAGGGTCAGGTATTCATCTTTGAGCTGATTGTTCTTAAAGCAAAGCTGAATTTTGGTACAGTGTTGGGTTGTATTGTCACCTGCGCTTCAATTGTAATGGTATAATCTGCTTTGTTCACATTTGTTCATGTTTGTTTAAAAGTGTTGTTGGACCTTTTTTGGCCAAACAGTTTTGCTTTAGCCATTAACTATTCAAAAGTGTGATTTTGTTGCCTGGAACTGGAGCATCCATGCTATAGGCCTGAAATTCTGTGCTGAGTGAAGTATGATGTATACATACAGCATGGTTGTCAGATAACTGATTTCAAATGTATGAGGGTACACTGTGTACAAGTGTGAGTGCGCAATTTCTCATATTTGTAAAAATGTTCCAAAAGTATTATGAAAGTGTTGGGAGCTGCAGACATACCATGTCAGCAGAGCAGATTCAAAACATGTGCATGGCAATGGAAATGGGTTAGTGGGTGTTAACTTAGAATTCGTGAGGCAGCACTTTTTTTGGCAGATTTCTTGTACTCACTGTACCCTCAAGACATGACAAACCTCCCAAATCTTACTTCCAAGGAACCCTCTGGTTGTTCATCTCACTGTCAGTGAAGGCACCACATATATAACATGGTGTGCAACTTGCTTGTGCCCAAACACATCCATCACCACATCTGCCAGAAATAAAACAATTCTTGCGCAACTCAGCTCTTCTATTATTTTTTCCAACACTTATTTGGCTGTGATATCAAGGATTTTGACAGAGCGATGAACATGATTTTAGTTTTGATGATTTACTAGATCCATAAGGATAGCCATTGTGCAATTATGTGATTAGAAACATAAAAATAAAGAAGTGGGGGAATAATCCACAAAATTAGTTCCGATACTTTTCAAACTGGCTTTTTATAGTGTATAATGATAATAACGGAAACAATACATGCATGCATACTTGTATCAAATCAGATCAAAATGTCTCATCACATTCACTTCAAATTAAGGGCCTCCCAAAGACAAATAGTGCGGTTGGATTAATAAATAAGTAATCAATAACACTGTACCAGTTAATGACATTCAAGTAGTTTTCCACAGCTTAGTTTTCATGGGAAAATTCTCAGACGTAACTGTTACTGCATTATGACTTCTTCCTGTGTATTTCAGGCAAAAGATGCCATATCAAAGATAAGGATTATGACTCAGCTTCTGAGCCGCCTCTTAGTGCTGAATGGCAGACTTGACGCTGCTGTTGCGAGTGGCTCTTTGACGCCCCCCAGTGGCCATTTAGCGTGCTCGAGCTGTTGCGCATTCAAAACAATGGCGAGTTATTCAAGCCTCCTTGCGCACTTAGCAATACAGCTCTTTTATTTTAAAATTAAGAAAAATAATAATATAACTGAAAACAAAAGTCACTATTATGTTTGTTAAAGAATAAATATGATAATCTCTGATGGCTGACGTATCAGCGGCGCCGTGGCTTAGTTGGTTAAAGCGCCTGTCTAGTAAACAGGAGATCCTGGGTTCGAATCCCAGCGGTGCCTTTTTGTTTGAAATAGTGTCTAAACTCAGTGGACAATGAACGGACCGTTGCATCGGTTCCTAACAGCTTGTAACCAAATCAATGAACAATTTCCGCTTGTTACTCTGACGTGAGGATTTGATCCGGTAGTCGTTCGGAATTGATAGGAACTTTTAGGATTTGTTTGATAAAATGCCGAAAGGACGTCTATTACAACAAATACATCCGAAGAACCGTTGCATTTACGACACACAAACCCTTTAAGATTTAATTCCTTACGCACATTTTATAACAAAAAGCCCCGGTCAAATGACTCTTACTTTTTAATTATACGTTAGTCTAGGTCAGGGGTGTCAAACTGCAGTGTTGTGCATGAACGAGTTCAAAAGAACGCGTTCATTGAACACGTTCATTTTTTTAAGAACGTTGAACTGAACGCAATGTATTTGTAAATAAAGAACTTGAACGTGAACTCGTTCAGATTATGTGAGAGTCAGCGGCAATGTTTAGGTCCAATTATTGCGGAATTTCCCTTCTCCTTTTTAACACGGAATATTGCGGAATTTGACATAATTTGAATGAAATGCTGTTTTTGTGTGGAATATGAACGTATGTCTGGGGAAAATTACATGGACGGAAGCAAATCTGGGTGGCACAACCCCTCCAGTCGTTTCACCTGCACCTGCACCACCAAGAAAAAATTACAACAACTGCACCGGCACCGTACGAGTCCAAAAGCAAAGAAACTTTCCAGCTACAGCGGCGCACTGACATAGCTTATGTAACAACGCGAAGAGCGACCACTCTGCGCTATTTTCACTGGCTAACAGGCATTTTATAGGGCCCTACATTAATTCCGACAGCAAAAAATCTAACCTTTCTGTGCAAATCATGTCCACCTGCGCTGAAAAACACTTTCAGCGCAGGTGGACATGTCAACTTCAAATTTGAAAAGGCATTTGGAGTTGAAGCATCCATCCAGTGTGAGAAAATATCTACAAGTCCTTGACAATCCCAAAAAGTCATCAGGAATGGGCAAGAACACACCCTGCCAGCCCCAAACGACCCAAGTCACACTGCCTGCAGCCTTCAGGGGTATTACTGGATTTCCCAGCAACAGGTAGACAAATTAATAATGGACTACATTGTTTGAGATTTACAGATTTCTACAATTCCACTAGGACAATATATAATGTAAACAGCGAACAGTTTTAGGTGGTGATGGATGTCATAGTTTTCTTTGAAAAACAAGGTCAGTCTTTCATTCTCACGTTTCACCTAAAAAAACTGAAATGAACTGAACTTTGAACTAGTTCAAAATTGAAAGTGTGAACTATGAACGTGAACTATTCATTTTTATACTGTGTGAACTGAACTTTGAACTAGTTCATGAGAACTATGAACTTGCACAACACTGTCAAACTGGTGCCATGGAGGGCCGAGAGGCTGCAGGTTTTCATTCCAACCGAAAACTCCACCAGGTGATTTCACTGATTAGTTCATTCTCTCTGCTTGGAGGTGGGGTGATCAGTGAAATCACCTGGTGGAGTTTTTGGTTGGAATGAAAACCTGCAGCCTCTCGGCCCTCCATGGCAACAGTTTGACACCCCTGGTCTAGGTCAACCATATTTGCCTTTCTGGGATAGCACTCCTCCTATTTACAGATGTAGGCGTGGAGTTGGAAATTTTGTTCGTTGTCATTATATTCGCGTAGCAGCTGCAGGTTGCGTCTGTTTCATGTCTTCAGAGTAAAACTGCGGTGAAAGTGGAAAATGAGTCCCACATTCCGCTGCGAGCAGGGTTCGAACCTGCGCGGGAAGATCCCATTGGATTTCAAGTCCAACGCCTTAACCACTCGGCCATCGCAGCTCTGTAGCATAAAAGCTCCAACCCTTACATAGAAGACTGTTACCCGTATTATTTGGCGTATTCTGCAGTAATATACATTTTTATAACAACTTCTGGGCGGAAACCTGTGCGTCACGTACATGTAACAGTGGCTGTGAGGGAGCAAACCGTACAGAGTTCAGACGGACTCGAGTTTCTCCGATTTCCTTCTCAGACGAGCAGAGCTTTAAGCAGCAGTTATTAGCCTGAGCGGCGCTAGATGGCGCTGTTGCACTTAGCGAAGACGTTTGCTAAGAAACGTAAAATAATCATACAGTAATTGCTCAAATGGTCCGGCGCAGCGTTTCTTCGACTGATAAATAAATAAATGTTGTTTGGCTGCGCATGTTCTCCTCTGCGACCGGAAGTACAATGCAGTGTCTCCAAAATAACAGCGCCACTACCGTTTTAAGATCTTTTTTTTTTTTCTTTGCATTTTTCCCATGTTTGAAATCAAACAAATCAGACTCAGGTTTATAAAGCAGTGTATACACTAGCACAGCTAAGATCCACAGTAAAGCTCTATAGAACAACCCTCTACCTGCAGATAATGCTTCAATCCTTAAAGAAATCTTTTTGCAAATACATGCTGTGCCAATTTAATAATAAGCTTATTGGGAAGTGGAGTGTTGGGCTATTTTAGTCCAAGCATGTCTATGATGATTCCCCTCTTGGGTGGCGGATGCTGGTTTATAAGCTTTACACATCAAATGTAACAGGAGGTCATAAGCTTGTACATAAGGTTGAAGGGGGAAAAAAAAAATCAAGTGAGCCACACCCAGTTTGAGGAGCTCTTGTGAACTGTATGTCAGTACAAAGATCAGTGGCTGATCACCCCACAGCAAGTGCCAGCAGTGTTTTCATTTGTTGTTAGATACCGTAAGTGAAGTGCCAGTCATGCATAAGTCATCCTGTCACATCATCATCATCAAGTCAGCATCATCACAGGTCATTCATCTGACGGATATGGACTGTGTGTCTTCAGCGCTGTGCGAGACGTCTCTCACATGTGTAGGAAAACACAAACACACGAGAGTAACACAACACTCAGATGTGGACAATATCAGTGGCATATAGCTGTGATATCGTGGAATAAAATAGCTCAGAATATTGACCCTGATACCAGAAAACATTAGAACAACCCACTTTACAATCACGATATCTCACATTCTGTTAGCTCTAAGATGATTATGCCAATATCTGCAATGTGTGTCCACCCTTTTAGTGAATAAGACATGATAAAAAAAAAAAAAAAACACAAATGCAAAGTTAACAGAGAGAGGGGTAGGGGATGGGGATAAAAACAGGATTAAAGAGCATAGTGTTTTGACATTTTACCACATTTCATATTTCAACCTATCCAAGTCAATCGATGATGTTATTTCCTGTTTTTTTGCCTATTTGTGTCATACAAGGGCAGCGACTGAAGATTTTCTAATGTAGACTACACATCCAACCATTACCTTAATCAATATTCATGACTTTTTTTTTTTTTTTGTCATGAAACACAAATGCTCTTTTCACAATCTTGGCAGCGCATGCTTTCATTTTCACGCAGTGGTTGGAGAAACTGGTTGGAGAGTCTCCTGACCTTTGGAACGGAGGCTTAAATCTTTCATTCATGCACCTTGAAAAATCTGGCTGCTGCCCTATCCCACGTACTTGCCCTATCCTGGCCACCTGTCTATCTCTTATTATGTCAGAATCTGAATGTCCTGAATGTTCTTTGATTAGTTTTGCGTGTGCGTGTGTGTGTGTGTGTGTGTGTGTGTGTGTGTATGTTTGTCCATGAGTGGGTGTGGGTGTTTATCTAGTTTCAAAGTAACTGAATAGGCATGTCATTATGGCGTAATAATAATAAACTTGAGATTAAAGATGATTATTTTTTTCTGCAATATATAGCTTTATTGCAGTCATAAAAATCACCTAGGCATTACTTATCCAAATTATTTGAATACTTCTGAAGCTGAAATGCCATATTATTGGAGAAATGCTGTGCTATCCAAACATAAAGAAAAGTCGTGACTGCTGGCCCATACATCCTAACCATGTTACTCAAAGAAAGTCAAACAAAAAAAGATCGGAAAAGAAAGTAACTTTTACAATTACAATTCCTCTGGAGCAAGCAGACGTTGCTCCAGAGGAATTTTTTCAAACTCTGAGGAAACACCCTGCAGTTAAATATTAGCTAAACTGATTCTTTCTAGGCATTAGAATGTACACAAATGTGAGGTTTCACTCGGTAAACATCTTTGCTGTCTGAGCTGTGATTTTCACACTGTAGAGGCTTGCCAGTTGAAAAGGGAATCCTCTAACAGCCAGGTGATGGCTCTTGTTTCCTGCAGGTGATGTCAGAACTATAGAAAGTGAACAGGTAGAACCAGCATGGGCCAGGTGGTTCACCTTGGCCAAGGCACCAGCTGTACATGTTCAGCTGATGTCACCACGTCGGCAGAAGAGTTTGTTTATGTGTGGTTAAGTGATGCATGGCTAATAGAAACATCCTGTTTTTACAAGAAAATTAACTTCAGAAATTGCAAAAATAACCTTGTGGTTCTTGACTTTCTATTAGTCCCGGTCTTGACACTGATTGGTTTGTGGACAGGCATGCTTCTGACATCAGCATGTTGTCTCAACTGGGCGGGTAGTCTTCTATCACCATTTGAAAAAGGAACGAACAGATTAATGTCATTGCCACTATAATAATATTATTATGACATTACTTGCAGCAGCATGACTTTTCTTAGCATCATCAGACCATGTATCAGTTGAGAACTTGGCCACTTCCTCTTCCCATGTGCTACTGAGATTCATTTTTCCCCTTGCCAGTTCTGATGATAGCCTGCGGGAACGTCCTGCAATTGGTCCTAAAGTCCAAACCATCTAAAAATGTTTTCACCCCAGAAATGAGCCAAACTGTGGCCCGAGGGAGTTTCATACCTGTAATTTTGGTTTGGTGGATCCAACTGAAAATCCTGAAACTCTGCCCCACACGATGTCGAGGTAAAAGGGCCCTAAACCGGACCAAATGGAAAATTTGACAAAGTAACAACTTCATGCCTGAATCTGACCTAAGAAGTGAACTATTAGGTGCCTAAGCAGCCCGAGGTCCAGCTTCTCAGGCAGATCACAGTTGGCTTGTTTGGTCCACACCCAGGTCAACCGCATGTTCTCACCTCTCCAAGTGAACCAAACTATCTGACTAAATGCATCCAACTGAAATGGATCAAATATGATAAGTATGAAAGGTTCCACAGTCTCAATGTATTTTTTTAGGTTTAGAAAGAGCCCTGTCATGTTTATTGTTATGTTGGCATGAATGGCTAAAAAACCATAGAAGAAGAAGAACTTTGCACCGGCAAAGACAATAGCATATTTTTTGTCACAGGGCAGTGAAGCATAAACATGTCGGTTGTTACGAGCAACTTCTGTCTGTTTCTCTCAACAAAGATGATGACTGACAATCTCAGTGTTTCACCATAAGCCACAAATAGTAAGTTAGTTAATTCCTTAAGCCTGTCTTTTTCTTTTGACCGCATGTTCTCATGAGCAACACGCCTCATGACATAATTAAAAAGGAACCACAAACAGCAGGCTGCTTATTTTGACTTCAGCCTGCTCACCAGCATCACACCTCATGTCCTCTTGGTCAAAATGCTGGCGAAGAATCTGCCTGCCTCGCCTGTCCTCTGCAATATTCTGCAATATATCCAGCCATGTTTGATCTGTCCTGTTTATGCTTTCTCCCTGTCTTTTTCTTGTCATTTTCACTATATTGCATAATATTTTTTTTTCCTGGCAAGTTGCTGTCAACCTGAACGCTGCATTTTTTCTGAGGTTAAATTTAGCAGTTTCACTAAGAGTGTGTGGTGTTTCACAGTGTGTGCTGTGGATACACAGTTTTAGTGGTGGCTGATTTTTGAAAACTGTGCACACTGAAGGCATTCTGTATTAAAGAAGTGAAATCGCTTAACAGTTTGATCCACATAGAAAATTTGGTGAAGCTGAGCTCAGTGGTGGGAAATGCTTTGACAAATTGTTTTAAACTGTATATCTGAACCCAGCCACTATCCAGCACTCAGTACCAATGAGAGGGAGATAGCACCACTACTGTCCTACAGAAGAAAAATGGGTGAACTATCCCTTTAAATCCCTTCTTAAAACACATTTTTTACGATATGCTGAAATGTACTTGCCTATAAGCCTCCTTAATTAATCATCAATCAATTATCATCATCATTATTTAGCCTATATCATATTTAGGCCACTTTCTTTTGTATTTCAAAGCAAAACCTCGCTGATTCATCTAAAGTGCATTATATTAATACCCGTTCTTTTTCTTTTTTTTTTTGTATTCTTTTCTTGCATAATCGGCATCCCGTATTCAGCCCAACCCTGGCTTTAGTGGCATTATAAATCACCAGCTTGTCAGGCATCCTTCATCCTTCCTCCAGTGCTAGGAAATAGATATTATTTCATGGGGCAAACCTCTTTATAGCCATTATGTAAAAAACCTTATCAGTGTAGCTAGGCGGGACTGCACTGACAAGGAGGTGAACCTGCTTGGCATTAACGCGCAAAATGGGCTGAACCGTTTTAAATCTAAACTGGTGATGTAGTAAACCCAGCTATATTTACCCACCCTTTTATTTGCAGCAATAAAAAATGCCCATCTTTTTGGGTTTACAAAAAACTTTAGGACCTGAGGTCATAGTACACATTATAGAAAGTGGTGTCTGACTGATATCTTAAATATTAATAAGTACTGTGAAGTGCTCTGAGGCGAAAAGACATACATTCACTTTTTATTTTTACTTATATTCATGTCTGTTGATGATCAGTAAAGCTTCACGATGGCATCACTGATCGATGACCGCTATCTCAGAAAACTGTTGCCATGTCCAATAAACAGACAATTAAACATGGCATGTCTGTTGGACATGGCAACAGTTTTACAGGCCACCCCTGCTGAGTGTGTGTGTGTGTGTGTGTGTGTGTGTGTGTGTGTGTGTGTGTGTGTGTGTGTGTGTGTGTGTGTGTGTGTGTGTGCGTGTGTGTTGCATATTAGAAACAGCCAAGTAGGTCACCATACAAACAGCTTCATTTATATTTTGGAAGAACTGTAATGCAAAATTTTACTAAATAACTTAAACTAGGTACTTTAACTATTTGAAACTTGAATATTAAACAGGGTAATTTTATTGTCATTTTAAGGTATTTTTTCAGTAGAGGTTTACTAACTTTTTAAAATTTTATTTTTTAAAACATCTTCATTGTAACTATTTATATAACTTTTTTTCATGTCATTTCTTCCTAATTTTCTCATCACCTTTTTTCTCATGTTCTAAAGAAACCAAGCGACTTTTTTTTTTTTTTTTTTTTTTGAGGTTCATGCAGAACTATTATTTTTATGTTTCAGTGATCTAAACTTTGACTCAATCACTGAATCCATGATCATACTGTAAATGTCACTGCCAGATGAAATTATTATTAGTCAGACTTGTTAGGAGAGTGCAGCCTCTTTGTGGTTTGGCCTCTTGCTGTTCTTTCTTCTTACTGCACACTCTTAGACACAGCTATAGTCTGTCACGTTCCTATGGAGAACCGAGCACCAGACGTGTGACGTCCAATAAGGTTGTGTCTGTGTTGAGGTCTTACTGTCACACCGACTTAAAGGAAAACGTCACCCAAAAACGTAAATTCTGTTGTCCTGAATGTCCATCAAATAAAGTCAGAAGTGGTTTATTTAGCATTTTTAGTGAAAGTACATTGGTTTTGCAGTGTGGGTAAATGATTAAGCAAGAGACCTTCACGGTAAATGATTGATGTCACTATAGTGTTCTATTGCTTTTATAGAAAAGTTACGGGTTTGTAGCAATATTGTTTTAATCTCAAATAAAACGCCAAAATAAAGTGGGGATTACTGCTCTAAATTCTTGGCCATAAAATACAATGAGCCTGGCACTGACTAATGTATCCCAGGGCCCCTCCGAATGGGATTGGACTGGATTTCAATGGCTCTGTATTTAGCGCTATCCACTCGTGACTGTATCACCCAGGATGGATGTTAAAGAGCCATACCTAGGATTTTTCATAGTGTAATATCTATAAAATGTATAAACTTTACATTCCAACTAATCTTTTCCCAAATCAAGCAGTCGTATTTTACAACTCCAATATAATTTCACTTCCCTTTTATCCAACCGTTGGTTTACATTCATTCCACTACAATATGAAAAAAAGCTTTCAGAGACTTCAAACTTTCTTCACACCAGTATTCCATCACTATAATAAAGTTGTCCGCATTAGTTTTCCTGAAAGCAGCAGCACTGTTGTGTTTTGATGACTTGGAATATGAAAATAGTCCCCAGGGAAATATTTGCTTTCCAACAGCCAATTATCAGTTGCATGGTTTATGGATGGTGATGACTTTGCTAAACTGTTTGTGTTGGAGTTTTGTGCTCCTGATGGGCAGCTTGGCACTTTGCATGGCAGTCTCAGTCATCAGTGTGTGTGTGTGTGTGTGAGAGAGAGCCAAACATTGTAAAGTTCTTTTCTTTTCTAGAACAGAGAGTCTTTTCCAGAACAGGAGTTTTCAAACCTATTCCATGCTCTGGACCTTCAAGTTGACTGTCATGAAGCCCCAGACCCGGACTTGAAGTGGTTTTGCCTTCATGACTCTGATATGAAACGCTGTTTTGGCTTGTGTTAATTCTGGAATTGTCTAGGCGTCACATTAGTCAAATAAATGTAAAGTGGTGAGATTAAAACATAATGTTAACAAGATCACATGGACATATTTGTGTGTTAGCGATGTCTAGTGAATTGTCCCTCTGAAACCTTAGCAAATTCTCATGTTTTGATCACTGAATCACAAAAAACCGTCTGTGAAACCTGAGCAAGCTGACTTGGTTTATTTCAACAACATGACAGAATAAAGGTTATGAGCAAATTAGCAAGAAATTGCTGAAACATTAGCAAAGAAAGAAGAACTACCAGTTCCCCAACAGACTGAAGCTCTTATGAAAGCACGGACGTTATAGTGAAAGTAAACTACTCCTCATTTTGCTGAAGACTCGGGGGCCCCCAGACCCAACTTTGAAAGCAATCCTTAATTTTTATTTACTTATTTATTTATTGATGGCAAAGAGGACATACTTCCCTGTGTCCCGCTCAGAATTGACTTGCGGTCCACTTTTGGACTGTGACCCACCAGCCACATTAAAATGCTGTGAGAGCCAGACGTTCGTCTCACCCACAGATCATTATCCATCCTACACAGGTGTGCCCCCGTGATCCACGTCTTATGTTTATTACACAATAATGTTTTATAGTACTGCTCAGTTTCTAATTTGTAATATAATGTCTCCATCCACACCCTCTGTCCCTGTGAACAGAGGAGAGGTTAAAAATCACGCTGACAGGCACACATCGACTCAAACACGCAAAGAGAACACGCCCTGTGTATCACTCAGTTACTCATTGACACATTTTGCAATGTGCAGCAATACAGCATCCAAACTTCCACCCTGACGTCCGTCCTTCACTGGCATGACCCTCCACCCCCATCCCGGACCCTGCCCCACCTTCATCTCCACCTCAAGCCCCCCACCCCCATGCTACCTTTCAGTATAAAAGTCCTCTGCCATGGTCCCACTGCCTCCTTCCCCCGCTAACTGCCACAGTTAGCTATGGATAACCTGAAGCTTCTGTTTGTCCTGCTATGGATATGCACAGCACAAAGACCGGCACACAGGTGAGTCAATAACAGTAATAATAATAATAGCATAAAAAAATGTAATTAAATTTAAAAAAAAAATTACCATACTTATTACTTATAAATTATCAGTTTAATATTGTCATAGAGCATAATCATCTGTGGCATTCAATAGTAAATTTATAGTGACTTTATGTTATTTATTTTAGTATATTCAAAAATAGCACATCCATTAATTTAGTTTCCTAGTTCAGTTTCATGTATTTCATATTGGAGCTACATCTCAGTATTCAAATATGATGGCTTAATTGATATTATTGATTGAGAAGTTATTGGTTGAGAAGCAATTTTAGGTTGGACAATATTTGTCTCTAGGCATGATAAGTAAATGTAAATAGCGGGCTCATTTTTATTTTATGGTGTGTGTATGTATGGTTTCTGTATTTCTATTTTCTTTGATTTTCATGCATTTATTTATTTTTATTTTTTACTTTATTTATTTATTTATTATTATTTTTTTTTTTTTTTTTTTTTTTTCCACTGCTTTGAAAATTGCTTTGCGCCTAATGGCTGCTGGTTTAACTACTACAGCAACACAATTAGATTTTTTTTTTTTTTTTTTTCATTAAATGCTCTTATGGTATCATCATGTTTGAAATTTGGGGTGCTTACTGAATTCTTGTCTTTTGAATAACCAGACACTCTTAACAATGTGATATAAGCCTCAAAGCATTTGTAATCCTTTTTTTCTTCATATGCAAAATTTTGCTTCATAGTCTAGAAAGGAAAGTATTCATCTGTGGTGAAGTATTAGTGCCTACCTTCATCATTTATTTTGGTCTCTAAGTGTAGATGAATACAAGGTGAAATTCTTCAAATTACATGTTCTCTTTTCTCTGTTTTTATAGCGTTGAGGAAACAGAGAGAGATACAGGTAAGTTGGTTAAGATGCTCTAATAAATTGTATGTATCTCTGACACATATGCATACACATTCAAAACACACACACACACACACACACATAGTATGACATAGCATCCATAGAGAGTCCATTGTCCCCAAAGGGACTTGGATGGAGGATGGAGAGGTTGTGCAATATGCTGTTTTAAAAGTGTTCATATGGATATACATACGAATATTAGTAAGTTGTATATTGCATTGTGTGGTATTGTATCATATTGTACACGCACGCACGCACGCACGCACTCACGCTCGCACACACACACACGCACACACACACACACACACACACACACATAGAGCTGAGATAGTGCCAGAGCACATGATTCACCAGCTCCACCAGATCGCTATGAGTATGGTGGTGGACTTTGCTTCCATATGGCTCCTTATCTGCTCTTTATACAGCATTCAAGTTGTACCCAACAAACACTTGCCACCTATGGAAGCTATCAGCTGTAAACCTGGGGGCTTGGCTGGATCCCTGTTGTTATGTATGGTGATGATTAGCCATTAATGAGGAACAACCAGACAGTCGCAAGACAGTGTGAACACATGCTTTTGCCAGACTTCCAATATGGCTGCGATATATAATGTAAAGCAACCATATTGGAAGTTTTTCTTGATTTGCACTTTCACGAACATAGTGAGGAGGAGCTATTGTTAGAAGTGGCTGCTCGCATGCATTAATATTAAATACTTTGATAAATCAAATTGATGGCTAGTTATTTAACAGTTAATCAGGACACTGCAACTCAGTGTTTTTAAGTCAACAAGTCCTCCAACTTATATGACCACACAGGTTGTTTGTTCTGATCCTCTAATCCAATCCAAAGGACCACTTCCTGAGCGAGCTAGCCACGGAAATACTTGGTTAAGGTTAGGAAAAGGTTTTTGTTAAGGTTAGGGAAATGTTTGTCGCAATGATTAAGGTTATGAAACAGTCAAAGTTAAGGAAATGATAACGTGTCTCTCCATGTGAAAGTACTATTGTCATTTCTGCCTGGTTCATGGAAGTGTCCTTCAGATGCTACCTGCTGGATCTAATTTCCAATTCAAATAGGAAAATAACAAGAAAAGAGCTGTTTAATATCCTCAAAAAAAAAAAAAACAGAAATAATGCCATGTAGAACCCTTACATTTATTGATTTTTATGAGCAAAGAGAACAGTACCACAATCTTGTTTTTTCTTTCTATCCCACCCTATTGGTCTCTCCTCTCTTTCCATGCCATAGTGCTGACCTCCTGTGACTTTAATCAGGACAGCGAGCCCTTCTGTAAGTTCACCCAGGACACAGCAGACAACAGTGACTGGATCCGACACAAAGGTCCAACCCCAACACCCGGAACTGGGCCAAGTGGAGACTACCCCGACGGAAGTTAGTCCTGATTACCTTTAAATCACTCTGGGGTTTTAGAGAGATTTCATTTCTGGTGAATTCTTCTGTGTAGCAGAAAACCTGCAAAGATGGGAAAGATCATTTAAATCTATGGCATTACAAGTATGTGGCAATGCATGAACCTAACCTAAAAGTGGTTTACTGTATAAACGTTTTTTAAAGATTTGGTCTTTACATACTTTCCATGTAGAGTGCCAAAGTGAAAGGTTTTTTATTTTTAGAGTAAGGTTCACTGTACATGTTTAGGTATATATGTAGGTCTTCAATAATCTATATCCCTTCACAGCAACAGTATGTAATGGTATAATAAGCAGTTGCTCCCTTCTCTTTATCCAGAGGGCTACTACATCTACCATGAATGTGACAACGTGGTCAATGGGCAGTCAGCCCGTCTGATAAGTCCTGCCATATCATCATCCAACACCCAGATCTGCGTCCAGTTTCGGTATTACATGTATGGATCTGACAATCAGAACAAGCTAAGGGTCCTGGCCAGGAGGCCCGGGAATGATGAGGAGGTCTGGAGCAAGACAGGCATCCAAAGTCCATCATGGTTGAAGGGCTCCGTCACAGTGTCCAAACCTGCTGATCAGGCCATTTCTGTGAGTTTTAATTACTGTAATAATAACAAAGTTTATTTAGATTATTCTTTTTGCAAAGTGTTTAAAAAAAATCTCCAAAATGCTTTATGCAGACTCAAACATCAAGGTATCATTGAATACCAGAGTAATCAAATTGTTCAGGCCAGCCCTACTTACCATAGATAACAGTTCTGATAGGTTTCACTAATACTCAAAAATCAAAACTCCATCATATCCTTCATATCAGAGGTGAACCACACTGATTGGGCCACATCCCATTTTAAATAAAACACACACACACACACACACACACACACACACACACACAAACATGCACAAATGCACACCCTTTTACAACCCATTACATTTTTTTTACAACAATCCTTATCTTCTTTCTCCCCCGGTCAAACCTATGTGTCACCAGTAGCTGTAAAACTATCATAAACATTTAGGAGAATAAATGCAGCAACAGAGTGAGAGTGAGGCAAATCTAAGGACTGGAAAGCTGCCCATGCTAACAGTCTTCACAAACTAAAGTTCAGGAATTTGATGGATGTATTTTGAACCCACTAACCATGTGTCAGTATCATGCAGAAATAAAATACTCAGTACGAGGATATATGGATTCATACTACATGCACACACACACACACACACACACACACATTGCAAAGTTCTACTAATTACTAAATGCCCAGTGACTAAAAGGAAAACTACAGTATCCAATTAGATTTATTTATTTAGTTAGTTGTTTATTTATTTATTTGTTTGTTTGTTTTTATCATTATTATATTGTATTTGTATGTCTGGTAAGGAAGTATTTATTCTTTTTATCATGTTTGCTGATAATATACCTATTTCTGTGTCTGTAGATTGTATTTGCGGCTCAGAGAGGCTTCACTGATTCATGTGACTCAGCCCTGGATAACATTGTTATTACTGAAGGAGCATGCCCCTGTAAGTTTAGACACATACACACACACGCATGTGCACACACATGCACACTTGTACACAAACTTGTTGCTGTATCATCAAGCTTTCAATATTTTGTCCACAGCCTGTGTGACTGGCTGTGACTTTGATACATTTGATAACCTGTGTGGGTGGACAACTCCTCCAACTGGGAATCCTAATGTGCTTGGCTTTAGTCAGTGGAATGGACCCACAGACACTGAAGGCACTGGACCTGAGGATGACTTTTCCAAACCTGGATGTGAGTGGTCATATATGAACTGTACACTGCTTGAAAACATGTAGTACACAAATAGTATTCATACAGCATGTAAGATTCCTTTACACATCATCTCGATTGCAAATAATACCAAGATACTGAATCACTGTTACTGTTTTGGTATATTAGAGTTACATATGTACATATAAGCTAGGATTTGACCATTGCTGGTTTTCAAGAGCAATATATCGGCACTATCATTTATTGAGATCTAAATATCAGTTGTTATTCTGTCCACCATATATAGTTGGTTTCTACATGTTGTTGGATTCGATTGAGGCTGTTCCTGGTTTCAAAGCTGAGATCAGAAGTCCTACTGTAACCTCCTCTGGCTGTCTGGAGCTCACCTTTTACTACTACATGTATGGTACTGCTACTACGATGGAACTCAGTGTACACACTGTCACTGCAGGTAGGACATTTAGTGTGTCTTCATAGCCATGTGGAGAGACATAATGTTTGTTTGGCTTGGGTTTGTCTTCTTCACCATTTCTGTCTATCAGGTGGAAGTCTTGGAGCGCCTCTCTTCACCATGAAGGGGAACCAGGGACAGAGCTGGAAGCCTGCTGAGATCCACTACCTGGGAACTGGTAACATCCAGGTAATACTGGAACTATGTTCTTCTAATTATTCTAATTCTTCTAATTATTGTGTGTGTGTGCGTGTGTGTGTGTGCGTGCGCGAGCGTGCGCATGCGTGCGAGCATGCGTGCGTGCGCGCATGCGTGCGTGTGTGTGAACTCAAGAATTTGCATTCATTTTCTTTTAACACTTATTTGTAATTCAGTTTGTGATTGTGGGCACCTACGGAGAGACCATGGAGACAGACATAGCTGTTGATGCTGTATGTATCATGGCCTGCAAAGGTGAGAAAGTGACCAGAGAGCAATCATGTTACATGCATTACTTAGAAATGATTAATGTATCAAACGTTTAAGTTTTTGTAAATGCTATTTTTATGTTTTTATTAGATTTTGTTTGATGTCTATTTCTACTTTGTTTTTAGCTCAGCCAACAACTCCTGTACCACCAATAACCACTCCTGGACCAACAACACCCAAACCACCAACTCCTGGACCCACAACACCCAAACCGCCAACTCCTGGACCCACAACACCCAAACCGCCAACTCCTGGACCAACCACACCCAAACCGCCAACTCCTGGACCAACCACACCCAAACCGCCAACTCCTGGACCCACAACACCCAAACCACCAACTCCTGGACCCACAACACCCAAACCACCAACTCCTGGACCAACCACACCCAAACCGCCAACTCCTGGACCAACCACACCCAAACCACCAACTCCTGGACCAACCACACCCAAACCGCCAACTCCTGGACCAACCACACCCAAACCGCCAACTCCTGGACCAACCACACCCAAACCACCAACTCCTGGACCAACCACACCCAAACCACCAACTCCTGGACCAACCACACCCAAACCACCAACACCTGGACCCACAACACCTAAACCACCAACTCCTGGACCCACAACACCTAAACCACCAACTCCTGGACCCACAACACCTAAACCACCAACTCCTGGACCAACCACACCCAAACCACCAACTCCTGGACCCACAACACCTAAACCACCAACTCCTGGACCAACCACACCCAAACCACCAACTCCTGGACCCACAACACCCAAACCACCAACTCCTGGACCAACAACACCCAAACCACCAACACCTGGACCCACAACACCTAAACCACCAACTCCTGGACCCACAACACCCAAACCACCAACTCCTGGACCCACAACACCTAAACCACCAACTCCTGGACCCACAACACCCAAACCATCAACTCCTGGACCAACCACACCCAAACCACCAACACCTGGACCCACAACACCTAAACCACCAACTCCTGGACCCACAACACCTAAACCACCAACACCTGGACCCACAACGCCTAAACCACCAACACCTGGACCCACAACACCAAAACCACCAACTCCTGGACCCACAACGCCTAAACCATCAACTCCTGGACCCACAACACCTAAACCACCAACTCCTGGTCCAACAACGCCTAAACCAACAACTCCTAGACCAACCACAGCAAAACCACCAAGTAAGACAGGAGATTAACAGAAACTGACAATTGCGAATAGATGATTCTCCCAAACTGATGCTTTACTTCATACTTTCCTTCATAATCTATTCTCTGATTTTCTCTCTTTTGTGTCCTCTCCCTGTTGTCTCATCCAATTCCTTTCATTTCTGTTCAACAGTAACATGCCCTCCTAATGCACAATACATCGAGTGTGGTCCAGCTTGTATCCCCTCCTGTATGGAACCATTCTTCAACTGTACGGGCTCCTGTATCGATGGCTGTTTCTGCAAGCCAGGTTACGTCTTTAAGGGCCGCCGCTGTGTGCCACTGGAGAAATGTGGATGTCTGGATGACCAAAACAACTACTATGAGGTCAGAGGCAATCACTTACATGACCAAGTGCATAAGTTATTGACATAGAGATGAGATGATGAGGAGCAGAATAAATGAAATGAGGTCCATGACATGAGGTCAGATGAGATGAGACAAGAGCAAATTGTATAAGATGAAAATTGAAATGCCAACAGACTACAGGACATTAAAAAAAGTGGTTATTATAAAATCTCTGCATTAGATGTAAGGACTGGTGTGTTTGAGATTCATTCATTGCCTGATCTTCTTTCAGCCTGGTGAAATCATCTTTGGTGATGGCTGCTCCAAGATGTGTCGCTGTGCAGGGAACTACACTTTGGAGTGTGTTGATAATTCTTGTAGCCCCACTGAGGAGTGTCGTGAGGTCAGCGGCGTCTCAGGCTGCTATCCTAAAGGTACTGTTGTTAATGAACTTTTCCAGGGACCTGACAGGCAATTGACATCCATCAATATTGCTTTCAGCAGGAATAGGTATAAGACAAAAGATTAAAAGAAAAAAAGACAAAATCTAGATGGACATAAAGTGTTGAATTCATTATATGGTATACGCATCATAACTACAGTATAATGAAAGCAAGGCTATTGTTCATACATGTCCATCTAAATTACAAAATCTTGTCAGCACATTAATGCTGATGAAAGCCTGTCAGGAAGAATCAGTCTAAAAAGTACTTTTTAAATATACTTTTAAATATACTTTTTCATAATTGTAAAAATGCTCATTACATCCATTACAAATTATTTGCTGTGTTTTGTGAAAATAGGCAACCTCTGACATAGCTTTACCTAAATTAGGATAAACATATGTCTCACCCAATAACTGCAAACATACTTACTCATACATGAATCCCTCAGGCACATCCACCTGCATAGCATCTGGAGATCCCCACTACACCACCTTTGACAAACGCAAGTACGACTTCATGGGTAACTGTAGCTATGTGATGTCTGAACCATGCAATGACACAACCCTGCCACACTTTGAGGTCCATGCCGACAACGAAAACCGCTACAACAGACCAACCATCTCCTATCTGAAGGCTGTGCATGTGTATGTGCGCATGCTGAAGATCTCCATCCTGAAAGGAGGCACTGTGCAGGTAGTACAAGAGGGGAGGAAGAGTAAACAGAAAGAGAGAGAAACGTAATGTCCTATATATTGAAAAATTATTTACTAACTTGCTTCTCTTTCCTCCTCCTCCCATAAAGCTCAATGGGACCAATGTAAATCTGCCAGTGACTCCAGCCCCTGGAGTCTCTGTGTTCAAGTCAGGAAAACACTACACTGTGGCCATGGACTTTGGTGTGACTGTCCGCTATGATGGAAACCACTTCATGGACATCAAAGTGATCAAAGAGTGAGTGCAAACTGAAGTTTTGCAGATGTTGTCCTTGTACTACATTGTTGCTCCAAAGTGGATAAGTTGTCTGAGCCACCAAGATACCACCCAAAATGTGTATTTTTAACTATTTGGTATTGCCTTTCTTAACATCACCATATTATTTTAATGATATAGCATTCCCACAGTAGCTAGCTAACAAGTAATAATTAGGTAGCATTAATGAAAACGTCTTACAAGAAACAGTTGTGGAGAGATATGAGGCGTTGAATGGCCATAATCAACCTTTTGTTGATTTTTCTCGAGTTGGATGGAGCTGCTGTTCACAAGAGTAGTGATTAGGAAATCTAGAAAACTGTTTCATGCCCATGGCACATACCATAGTTAAGCCATGATCAACATTTCTGGACTGACAAAGTGACTTGTTAGTCATGTAGTGCAGGGAGTGCAAGCATGGTAAATGTTGCCATGGTAATTTGGCTAATTCCCCTTCCTGGCAGAAAAGCCTGGATGGAAGAAATGTCAGTAGACACATTATACAATTTTGATCCCTAAAAAAGAATATTTGAATATTTGCCTTTATGATCTATCCCTGACATCATTCACACTTTCAACTGTGACAGCCTGTCATGGTTGGCTGGAATAACAACAACCTTGGAATCACTGGGAACCACTGATTTAGAGGAAATCCTAGCACTCTGAGAGACTGGTCTTTGTTCATTTTAGTGCCACCAATCACTAACTTATATTTTGTTACTGTCGTCAAACCTGTGAAATGCAGCTACAAGGACAAACTGTGTGGACTGTGTGGCGACTACAACGGAAATGCCAAGGACGACTTCCGTAAGCCAGACGGCTCTCTGACCAACAGTGCCAATGAATTTGGACACAGCTGGGTCACCGATCCTGAGTGAGTAACACAACTGTAAAGACTCACACACACACAAGCATTCATATCTACCTTCCTCTCTTTTACCTCTTTTTCACCAACAAAAGACCATGCCAATAGGATACAAATTCAAACCAGTTTATTGTATGGTGGAGAATCAAGATGATGTATTGAGGGTTTGAACGGAAGGATGAGGGATGAAAGCACAGAGGGATGTAGAAAAAGGGTTGAGGGATGAGGCCTGAGGGATGAAATGATGAAGGGATGGAGGGATGAGGGTTAAAGATGAAGGGATGAGAGAAGGATCAGGGTCGAGAATGGATCGATGGAGGAGTATGATGATCAACTGATGAAGACAGATGGCTGGAAAACAGGGGGAACCAGGGGAGCTGAGGCTGTGTGGGGAGCCATCTCTTCTGATGAATTCATTACATTACATTACATTACATTTCAGTGGTTCCTATATTCAACAATGGAGAAAAGAGAAAAAAAAAAAAGTGCAAGCGAAAACTGAGATAAAGGGGAGTGGAATGGACAAGGTGTGCCTAAGTACTTTTTGTGCGGAAATGGGATGTGTTTGAGGCATGGCCTTTGTTCGTGAACTTATAGTTATATAACACTCACACACACATGGATCTGTAACCCTCTGTCTCTCTTGGCAGCTGCAATAAGAAACCCAACACCACCATCCCAGGTTGTACAGATGAAGAGCAGAGTTTGTATGAGAGCTCTGGATACTGTGGCATCCTGCTGGACAAGAAGGGCCCGTTTGCCAGCTGCCACCCCAAAGTAAACCCTAATGTGAGTGGTTACACACACACACACACACACACACACACACACACACACACACACACACAAGCGCTTACTTTTTTCTCAGTTCATCACCACTCCCCTCTTGTTCTTTCTGTCTTGTTCTCGTTTTGTTTTCAGTTTTCTTCTTCTTTTCACACACACAATGTTCACATATATTTCAAGAAATATGCATACAGTATATGAAAGTAAAAGTTTAAATAATGTAGTTTCTGAAAATATACACCCCTTTATTTGCCTGGGCAATAGTGCCCGGATATTTTTAATCTTCTTTTTCATTACAAGGCAAATAGAATAAATCAATTTTTTAATTTGCTGAAAAGGTTCAGTCTTTATATAACTTATATCACCGTGATGCACCATGATACGTAATTAATTTCCTGGTGTTTGTTCAATAAAAATTGATTGGAGATTTGTCGGTCCCCACATGGAGCTGATATTTTTCTGTTCTAAAAGCATCTGCAATGGCTGTAAACTGACCACTACTATGGTATTGAAATAGCTGCGAAGGAACTAAATGTGTGTGTGTGTGTTCTCAGAACTACTTCAGGGACTGTCTGTTTGACTTGTGTGAGTTGGATGGCGCCAAGCCCATCCTTTGCGAAGCCATCGAAGCCTACGTCAATGAATGCCAGGACCGCGGGGTCAACATTGGACCCTGGAGGAATGAAACCTTCTGTCGTAAGTGAAGGGATGGAGGGAGGGTTATAGCAATGGAAGAATGCAGGGAGTGATGGATGAATGAGGGATCAGGGATGAAAGAGGTTGCTTCAAAATGTAATGTTTTATCACATTTGCATCACCCCTTGCAGGTATTGATGCATGGCTTGATAAATAAAACTGCAAATGCTCATAGTGTTCAGCCAAACCACAGCCACTGGCTACTGTGAGACAGAAAAAAAATGAGTGCAGTACCTCCTTTTGGCCATGTGGGGCAGTGCTAAGCACTCACTAAACAGAATACTGTAAATGGAAGTCAGTGGGGTTAAATGCTATGAAAATGATCACTACATTTGATTCCAAGATATTTCCAAACATTTACTGGTAAATGGACTATTTGTCATTCTTACATGGCCCAAAATTTATAATGAAGACATAGTTATCAGCTGATGTGAAATTGAGGGTGGTAAAATTCTGGCAGTTCTGCAAGATTTCCCCTAGTATTCATCTAGGCACACAGAAATGTGCATTTTCACCACCCAGCGACACCGACGTACAATAAAAAAAAATATATTATAATTTAGAAATTTGGTTTTCAGGTAAAGTCTCATTGACTGCTGTTCATTTTACTCTGTTTAGCTTAGTTTATGCGCTCTACAGCGCCCCCTGGAGGTGGCTTCACATATTCTTGTAGGCGGAATATCTCCCTGTATAGACTGTCTGTGGTTATGCAGTCTCAGTCTGATGGACAAAACAAGTGAAGAATAGAGCCCTATTCTCTAATAAGCCAGTTCTATGAAAATTTAGATTCGCCAATCCAGCTGACTGCTAAAGGAAACTTGGGAGAGCATGGAAAGAGCAAGTAAACTCCACACAGAAATGGTCGGGAATTGAACCTGCAACCTTGTAGCTGTGAGGTGACAGTTTAAATGACCTCTCTTTGACTTAGCATTGGCTTCTCTCTCCCAGCTCTGAGCTGCCCTCCCAACAGCCACTACGAGCCCTGTGCCAGCCCCTGCCAGGAGACGTGCGTCGGCAAGCCTCCCTCTGGCTGTGGCGGTCCCTGCTCCGAGGCCTGCGTGTGTGATCCTGGATATGTGCTGAGCGCGGGCAAGTGCGTGAAGAAGAGCTCATGCGGCTGCAAACACACGAACGGGCAGTACTATGAGGTAACGTGTGTGTGATCTCTACATATTTCTCTATCTTGCCTTCATATGAGTCACTTCATATCTGTGGACACATTTTCTGCACATCTGCTCACTCCATCTGGAGTCTTTGATCAAGGTGAACAGTGAGGATTAATGCACATAGCCAGATCTGAACTTGCTGCACAGTTATCTAGATCTGCAAATGAAATATCTGATCATGTCATTTTAAATCTGAAATTATAATTAAACTGGTTTTCTTGTAATGACCTCTCCTACATCTATTAGTATATTCTGATAATGACAGGAGACAGTAATGCACATGCAAATTTGTTGTACATTGTCACATTCTCTATATATCTGCAATACACATGCAGATTTACATATGTGCATTCCAGATAGGTAATATATTGTATATGTCTTTATTTTCACAAATTTTCAAAAAATTTCAAATGTCTCATTTTGCATAGATTTCATATCTTTAGTGGATTTATCTGTTTTCTCGTGTGGTATTGTATTACTGTCAATTTGCACATGTTTTCCCAACGTTTTTGAAAGAAATCAAGTGAATTTGCTCTGGTTTAACATATTTACACATCTCTCTGTCACTGATTGTCCCCTGTGTATCGCAGCCTGGAGAGGAGTTTTATGTGGAGGACTGTAAGCTGAAGTGTAGGTGCAACGCTCCCTTCGTCACCTGTAGTGCCACTGACTGCCCCCCACTGCACGAGTGTAAACTCCAGGGAGGAGAGCTGGGCTGCCACCCGACCAGTAAGTCCTCATCCTCATCACTCCCTTCAGCTACCAGCTAGCTAACCTGTTTGCAACACAGTGAGGAATACTGTAAGGAGGAGGACAGCAACACAAACACTGGAGCAACACAATCTTTAGCTTCAGTCTTAACAAAGGTGCAGATCAACTGGGATTAACGTTTTGATGCTGGCTGTATCCTCACCAGATGATTGCCTGAAAGGCCTCTGTTGTAGTTTTGGGTGTTTTGTTGTTTTGTTGATCACGCTGGATGACGCTCCCCCCCCAGGCTCTCAGGACTGCGTGGTATCAGGAGATCCTCACTACAACACCTTTGACAAAAAGTTCTACAGCTTCATGGGAACCTGTACCTACACACTGGCCAGGACCTGCAGGAACACCACCGGTAACCAGTCACTTAGAAATTCAATTATAACATACCGTATTTATGACAGACTCAATACATAGTATAAATATAGGCCTATTGCAGCTGCCACTAACCCTAACCTGTCAGAAACCTGCAGTTAATAATAATAAACTGGCAGTAAAAGAAGAATAAGAATACATCCTGTAAAAGGTCAAAAATGTAATTCATGGTGATAAATCAACCACATGGGAGTAAATTAAGTAAATTAAAACCATTTCAAAAACACATTGCAAAGCACGTATAGTAACCACTGACAGGTGTTAGGCCATATATTTAACACCATTATGGTGAAACGGCCATTAATGGATCAGTCATGGCAAATTACATCCTACCCCTGTGGCCCAACACTCAATCAAAATTTTCTTGACCCAGTGGCTTTCCTATTTTTCTTTAGGACAAAATTTAAAATAACTACAGAAACAAATTAACAGCATATCTTACACAAAGTACATTATTTGAACCAAACCCTTGGATACGTTTTGTTTTTCCATTCCAGGTCCTTGGTTTTCTGTTGAGGGGAAGAATGAGGAGAGGGGAGTTTCGGGCGTCTCCTACCTCAAGAAGCTCTACGTTACTGTTGATGGAGTCACCGTCACCCTGATGAAGAGCAGAAGAACACTGGTCAGTATGGCCAAAATACATATTGTATATTGGAGCTTAAAAACATAAAGCCAGGGCAAGTCGCTAGTCCATCAGCGGGCTAACAGACACAGACAAACCCACTCATGCACGCGTTCACGAGGACAATTTACTGTCTTCCATAGTACTAGTCCTCCATGACCTCCAGGCCAGACACCTTAGCACCCACTGAACACCAGTGGCCAGCTGGTCTTCAGCCACTCACCCTCCAGCTTCTGGTGGTCCTTGACCTCTAGGCCAGACACCCAACCCTGACCCTGACCCTAATCCTAACCCCCCATAGACCAACATCCAGCCTCCAGCCTCCACCATAACCCTTATTCCATGCCAGACACCCAACCCTGACCCTAAACCTAACCCCCCAATGACCACCAGACAACCACCAACCCAATCACCCAGCCTTCAGCCACCCGCCTCTACCCGAACTCCAGGCCAGCCCCAGGCAAATTTGGGGAGGGCCCATTCACTGGACCTTTTCAGGGGCCCCGCCATTACTGTGGGCAGTAATAGTCATGAATACTTTGGTGGTATCTGATCAAAATGTTTTCAAAGGATAACATTTCCCGTAGACAACTACTGTAGTGGGTGGAAAACAAAGCACTTTTGGACATCACCTCTTGGATCATGGAGCTTTCAGTCTTTTTAGTCTTTCAGATATTTCATTTTTAGCACTTGTTGTCAAATCTGCCTCAATATGAATGATTATCCTGCACACAATGCAGAGAGCAATTACATTTAAGATCATTTCTCTATCGAACATCATCAAGGGTGGGTGGCTGAAACACATGCATGCATGCACGTGCACGCACACATCCACCCCCGTTTCTCCATGTATCTCTTAATCCCGCATCTTAGTGAAACTGCACGGAATCGCCGCTCATCACTTGTTCTCTGTACCTTTATATCTCTCTGCTTTCTCCTCGTCTTTTCCCTCACTTTCATCTCTTTTAATGCTGTAATCCTATGAATCTCTTCATACTGTCACTCCTCATCCTCTGCTGTGATCTGCGGACGAATCAAACAGATCGCAAGAACGCTCGTCTTGTTTTATCCTGCGGCACACCGAGAGCCCAGTGATCCAAATCCTCATGCGCTTCCGTCAAAGTATTTTTACACAAACTGCAATGCAATGAATTAGAACTGTTAAATGGAAGTGGTAAATTTCCATAAAATTACCTCAAAATTGGGAAAAGCCCGGTCTTTAATAACACATACAATGTATAGGCCTAAGTCTCCATTATAGTTGTATAAAAAATAGCTGGTATATTAGAATATTGCCCAGGTCTCACTGTGTCTTCTGTGACTTGTTGTTAATCATGGAATATGGCCAACATTAAGCAAAACAGTCCGAAAAACATGTTTAATACTATTCAATGCCAGTTCATATTTGAGAAAAAATATAGTTGACGTTCAAGAAGCGGATTTATTCTTTTAGCCCACTGATCAAAACCCTCTAATTCACATTTTCTTTGTGCAACATCCCTGTGCTACCTGACAGTTTAATGGAAACACCTAGAGCTGGCTTGTTAACATCTTCTCTTGTTAACATCGCCTTCTCTCTTAGTCTAATCCTCAGTCCTGTCTTCCCTTTGTCTTGTAGGTGAACGGACGTCGTGTTGCCCTCCCTCACTCTCCCTCTCCTCTCATCTCTCTGAGTCTTGCCGGTCAGTACGTCACTCTGCAGACGACCTTCGGCCTGCGGGTACGCTGGGATGGAAACCACTATGCCCAGATCTCAGTTCCCAGGTTGGTATGGTCAAATTCAACAAGCAGGTGGAACATTCCTAATGAGCTGAGAACACGCTTACAATCTGTTTCCCACCCCGAGTAAATCAAATATGGCGACCGTGTGAAGAAAGTGAGCACCTGAGTCTGAAATGTGGTCATCTTTTCGTTACGTTAGGATCATTTTGGTTACTTAAACACGAAGCAGAGACATTTATACTGTGATCATCATCTTCAAAACTCATGCCATTAAATTTTGAAGAAATTTCAGTGTTATACCTAGAATTTTATTATTCCCAGGGTGGGAAGGAAATGGTATTTAGACCATAATGGGTCACATAAATCAAAATGAAATTAGGAACTTAGTCATTTGAAATTCATTTCAGGCTATGTGCTTCCCACATACAATCAGTGTGGTGTTGATCCATTCTATAACAAACAGATATTTAGACAATTGGTTTGAATTAGTAAAATTAAACTTTGGTAGAGTGTTGGGTTGTATAGTTCCCTGGGGTGATATGAGTCCACACGGTGGTGAAATCTCCTCCATAGTTGCTCTCCCCTGGGCTGCTAATCCAGAAAACAGCTCCCAAAATAACAGTTTTAGCACCTTTATAAACACCAACATATTAAAAAACAACAAGTCCTGGTGCCATTTCTTTCAAGAAACTAAAAGTCTCTTTCCTTGTCATCCTATTTGAACTGGAAAGTAGATCCAGCAGGTAGCATCTGCAGGACACTTGGGCATAGTAACCTCACGCCGGAAGACCTGATTGTAATTACACAAAAACCAACAAAATGGGTATCAGGACTTGTTTTTTATATTGGTATAATCCACTTTGTTAGAATTCATTCATGCGCTGAAAGTATTATTTTGGTGCCAGTTTTTTTAGGGAAAAAAAAATTAAAAATCAAATCTGCAGAACAGTGTTAATTTCACTGATTTTTGTCATAGTTTTCATCAATGACACCAAAAAAACAAGACAATAACTGAATAAAAAATAATTTATGATGACAAAAACTATGACAAAATCTACTGACACTTTTTTAAGTGAATAAAAACAAGACCATAATGTTAGGGAGGGACGAGTCGGGAAGACATCCAGTCACAACTAATTTTAGGAGGGACTAGGACTAAAACTGAAACAATTCAAATGACTAAAATATGACTAAAAACTAAATGACATTTTAGTAAAAAAAAAAAAAAAAAAAAAACTATGACTAAAACCAAATTGAAATTTGATGTCAACATGAACACAGCAGTAGGAGCCCTGGGAAAAGTAGAAATGAATGTGGAAGTTGTGCGGCTCTCCAGTTGTCATTTGTTGAAGGTCACAGTACTTCATTATTTCCCACTACGTGACTGGTTGATGGTCACAGCAGCAAAACAGAGCTCAGATGATGTATTTAATATGGATATTTCATGAAAATCTACTTTGGGAATGAAAAGGGCATCTGTGCAAGCTGTAGTTCAAAGGTCACAGAAACATCACTGATCTCATACTCGTCATAATAAATCCGTCCAACAGTCTTGGGTTATCAGCTCCTCTGCCTTCAATCAATGATGGTTTAGAAGTGTTACTCCACTTCAGGGCCAAGACTCTCCTCCTCATCTCTTAATCCCTAAGTCTCCTGTGTGCTTGTCCGTCCTCCCAGCTCTTACCACGACCAGATGTGCGGCCTCTGCGGCGACTATGACGGGAACCCGAGCAACGACTTCACCAAACCAGATGGCACCCTGGTCGGAAACACCAACGACTTCGGCAACAGCTGGCAGACGGAGGAGGATGAGGATGACTCGTGAGTTTGGGCCCGTACCGTACATCCCCTCACCGCGATCAAGGAATATTGCGATTCCCTCGGAAGTTCCTTGGGAATTACACATTTTATGTAGTCACAGACGTCCACGTGACAAATGTACTCAATACATCACGTTTTCTATGCGGCTGTCAGAGGGACGGAACACATGCACACCAGGCCGAATAGCTTGAATGTTTACTAATCAGTGAAATTTGAATATGATTGGAGAACCTCAAAATTTAAAGCACTGATATCGTCGAAAACCTTCTTCTAGAAAAGTCCTTGAGGAACCGAAGCGGAATCGAAGCAAATCAGACACACACAGAATTTGATACCCACATGTGATTTTGACAGTAAGGGCCCACTCTAGGTGTGTTTGGATGTTACCAGGTGCACACCAGGCACCAAGCCTGACCCCGACTGTGACCCCAAACTGGAGGCCGAGGTGGTGAAACCAGACAAGTGTGGAAAAATCAAAGACCCTGCTGGACCCTTCAGGTGAGGACCTTTTTTTTTTTTTTTTTAATTTATTTTGCTTTCACAAGTACAAACCCCCACCCCTCTGAAGTGCCCTTGAGCAACATGTTGAAACACATAAGGTGTCAAAGTTGTGTTTCAAAGGCAAATTGTGATTTTCTGAGAGCTCAAGTTTTCTCACATTATGACGCAAACAAACCCTGACAAAGATAACCCGGGATGTAAATATCTTGACATAAAGATTAGATGATAATCCACCGGGTCCTCCTATAGATAAATACGTTCCACACATGTGCGCGCACACAAACACACACACACACACACATACACACACATTCAGATTGTTTTGATAGTATCTTAACAAAGATTATCTATGCATTTATCTGATCTTAGATTACAATAGCTTGCTCTAATCTGTATATCACAACTTAAGTATTGGACTCTGCACCGCACGTACACACACACACACACACACACACACACACACACACACACACACCACTCTAAGCAGCATAGATCAATCCCATAAAGATTACAAGCTAGTCCAGACATTCCAATATGACAGGGTCCATAACTTTACCACTGCATTCACACACACACACACACACACACACACACACACACACACACACACACACACACACACACACACACAAGCAATCGCTTACGTTTTTCTTAGTCCATCACCACTCCCCTCTTGTTCTTTCTGTCTTGCTCTGTTTTTGTTTTCATTTTTCTTTTCATTTATAGCATTATATTTATTGTATTTACTGTTTTTATTGTATTTATTCTGCCTCTTATGCTTCTCCCACTTCTTCCACTTCTCCACTGATCTCCAGCATGCCTTAGAAACTGTCTAGTAACAACCTGGCAACCACCTCATACACCCTACAAAATTCATTTATATGTTTCAGTGGATATTAAGTAAAAATAGCCAATATTCTCTGGCCCAAATAAATTATTTCATTTTTTATCCTGCACATGAACACAAACTTTACTACTGTCTCAAGGTTCCCTAGAATGAAATTTTAGGGGGATCCGTGGTGTAATATGTGGGTCCCTTGACATGAAAAGCTTGGGAACCTAAAATCTTGTGGATTGGCAAATTTTGGCAAATCTGGTTAGTGTTACTGTATGATCTATAGCACATCATTTGAATAAATTGCCATCCATCTTCTCATCACACAACAGATCTTTCGCTTCTTTGTGTTCTTCACGACTTTCTCAATGTGTCTGACTCCAGCTTCGATTTATGGATCTAATTGTTTTGGACCTCCTCCCGTAGGGAATGTATCAGTGTGGTGGATCCGACTCCGTTCTTCCAGAGCTGTGTGTACGACATGTGTCAGTTCAGCGGCCAGCAGCGTGTGCTGTGTGATCAGCTGCAGGCCTACACCGACGCTTGCCTCAGCGCCGGAGCCAAAGTCCACCAGTGGAGGACTCCAGACTTCTGCCGTAAGTCTTGTTTTATGGACGAGCATGGAGCCAGTCATGTCATGGATCATCTCCTTGGCTCTCAGACAGAGGCTTTGTTTCATCTGCAGCTCCTCAAGCAGAGGGAGAGAGAGAGAGAGAGAGAGAGAGAGAAGCAACATAAATACTAGTGACACAGAGTTGAATCCAGTACCAATCTGCTATCTCGATGTCATCCTGTAATTCCTGTCTTTGTTCTATCAATCCCGTCTTCCTTTAATCCCTCTCTGTACTCATACATCCATTCATTCATCCAATCTTCCATCCATTCGTCCTACCCTCCTTTGCTTCCCCCATCCCTCCCTCCAACTCGACCTCTATCTGCCCATTCATTCATATCACTGCAAAAACTCAAAATCTTACCAAGATTATTTGTCTTATTTCAAGTCAAAAATGTCTTATTCCTAGTCAAAATATCTCATTACACTTAAAATAAGACATGATCACCTCAGAAATAACTTGTTTTTAGACAACTGTCTCTTGTTTCAAGTGAAAATTTGCTTGAAAATAGTAAAAATTTGCTTGTTTCATTGGCAAAATTTGTTTCTTGTTTCTAGCTAATTTTCACTTATTTCAAGTGAATTTTCACTTTTTCCACTGGCAAATTTTGCCAATGAAACAAGCAAATTTTCACTTGTTTCAAGTGAATTTTCACTTGAAATAAGTGAAAAATGTCTAAAAACAATTTACTTCTGAGGTGATCATGTCTTATTTTAAGTGTAATGAGATATTTTGACTAGAAATAAGACATTTTTGACTTGAAATAAGACAAATACTCTTGGTAAGATTTTGCGTTTTTGCAGTGTTCTGTCTCGCCCTTCATCTATTCCACACTCCATCCTAACTTCCATTTATCCCTCCATCCAGCCCTGGCCTGCCCTCCTAACAGCTCCTACTCCATGTGTGTGAGCTCGTGTCCGGAGACGTGCCTCGGTGTGGTCGGACCGCCGGGCTGCCAGGACGTGTGTGTTGAGGGCTGCCAGTGTAACCCAGGCTTCATTCTCAGCAATGACAAGTGTGTCCCGCTCAAAGACTGTGGCTGTGTTGATCCCAGTGGAAGCTACCATCCTGTAAGTGGCGACAACCACAGTGCTCACTCACATTTGATTCATCTGGGGAAACCCTACCCAGCTGACAGTACAGTGACAACAAAGCATAACACTGTTTTGGATTGCTGCTTACAAAGCACCGATTGACATTCTTTTGTACACAGAAACTCAGTGTATTTATTGATTTAGTTCCCATGATCAACATGCTGTTACAGAGATTTTCCACACTGACAAGAATAAAAGTCTAGGGGCAACACTGAATTTTTATTATTTTTAATTTTGCAATTTAATTTAATTTAATTTAATTTAATTTTATTTTATTTTATTTTATTTTATTTTATTTAATTTTATTTAATTTTATTTTCTTTGCATAACGTCAGCCATTGGTAGCCTGAACCCAACACTGATTGTACACATACTATTTTGTGCATCTCTTCTGTGTGTGTGTGTGTGTGTGTGTGTGTGTGTGTGTGTCAGGCTGGTGAGAACTGGTATGTGGAGGGATGTGAGCAGAAGTGTGTGTGTCAGGGTGGAGGTTTGATCCAGTGCCACAACACCAGCTGTGCCCCGGCCACCGAGAGCTGCCAGCTACAAGATGGAGAATATGGATGCCACCCTCTGGGTATGTGCACGCACACACACACACACATGCACACACACACACACACACACACACACATGCACATCTCTGGTCAGATATGACGTCCCTGCTAAATACTTCCCCCCGTTGCCGTTCTGCAGGAACTGGTATCTGCTCAGTATCTGGCGACCCCCACTACACAACCTTCGACAAGACCACCCACCATTACATGGGAGCCTGCTCCTACACCCTGACCAAACCCTGCAACGAGACCTCCGGCTTGCCGTACTTCACCGTGGACACGCAGAATGAACACAGAGGAAGCAACAAGAAGGTTTCTTATGTCAAGGCCGTGGTGATCAACGTCAACGGCATGACCATCATCCTGGGCAAGGGCCGCAAAGTCCAGGCAAGTGGCAGCTGTCACCCCGTCTACTGCAGTGAAGCTGCTCCGTTTAGCTCTCATTTGAACATCAACACATCCTTACCTTCCATCTTATCTAACCTTAACCATGACCTTTATCTAACCTTAACCATGACCTTTATCTAACCTTAACCATGACCTTTATCTAACCTTAACCATGACCTTTATCTAACCTTAACCATGACCTTTATCTAACCATAACCATGACCTTTATCTAACCTTAACCATGGCCTTTATCTAACCATAACCATGACCTTTATCTAACCATAACCATGGCCTTTATCTAACCTTAACCATGACCTTTATCTAACCTTAACCATGGCCTTTATCTAACCTTAACCATGACCTTTATCTAACCATAACCATGGCCTTTATCTAACCATAACCATGGCCTTTATCTAACCTTAACCATGGCCTTTATCTAACCTTAACCATAACCACGACCTTTATCTAACCCTAACCATAACCATGACCTTTATCTAACCATAACCATGGCCTTTATCTAACCTTAACCATGACCTTTATCTAACCATAACCATGACCTTTATCTAACCATAACCATAACCATGACCTTTATCTAACCTTAACCATGACCTTTATCTAACCCTAACCATAACCATGACCTTTATCTAACCCTAACCATAACCATGACCTTTATCTAACCATAACCATGACCTTTATCTAACCTTAACCATGACCTTTATCTAACCATAACCATGACCTTTATCTAACCATAACCATAACCATGACCTTTATCTAACCATAACCATGACCTTTATCTAACCATAACCATGGCCTTTATCTAACCTTAACCATGACCTTTATTTCACATCTTTTTCAGTTGAAATCACTGAAAACATCCCTCAGCAATTTTGATTATTGTAACTTGAATATAAATAAATGCTTAAAATAGTATGACCATGACCATCATCCTGGGCAAGGGCCGCAAAGTCCAGGCAAGTGGCAGCTGTCACCCCGTCTACTGCAGTGAAGCTGCTCCGTTTAGCTCTCATTTGAACATCAACACATCCTGACCTCATTATGGAGAACCACAGCTTTAATGCAAGTGCTGCAAATAAATGAGACCAGCACAAAGATGGATTTTACATTGTGTGCCACTGGGTTGGGATTGGAGGTGAATCCTTTTTCTTGCTTTAGGGCACAGAAAGGAACTTAGTTTCAAGCTGGAGAGACACACACACATCAAAGCCTAGTAATCTGACAGTGATATAAAAGTACAAGGAAGACGGTGTCTTCCTTGTAAAATGGTAACTGAATGTATTTCAGATGACCTGCCAGGAAAAATGCATTTGACATTTGTCTAACCTTAACCATGACCTTTATCTAACCTTAACCATGGCCTTTATCTAACCTTAACCATGACCTTTATCTAACCTTAACCATGACCTTTATCTAACCATAACCATGACCTTTATCTAACCATAACCATGGCCTTTATCTAACCATAACCATGACCTTTATCTAACCATAACCATGGCCTTTATCTAACCATAACCATGACCTTTATCTAACCTTAACCATGACCTTTATCTAACCATAACCATGACCTTTATCTAACCATAACCATGACCTTTATCTAACCATAACCATGACCTTTATCTAACCTTAACCATGACCTTTATCTAACCATAACCATGACCTTTATCTAACCTTAACCATGACCTTTATCTAACCATAACCATGACCTTTATCTAACCTTTACCATGACCTTTTCCTGACCTTAACCATGGCCTTTATCTAACCATAACCATGACCTTTATCTAACCTTAACCATGACCTTTATCTAACCATAACCATGACCTTTATCTAACCTTAACCATGGCCTTTATCTAACCATAACCATGACCTTTATCTAACCTTTACCATGACCTTTTCCTGACCTTAACCAAGTAGTTTGTTGGTAACAAAGCTGATGAGGCAGCTGTAAGTGGCTAAAGGAGCTAACAAGCTGACTCTGCCCAGTGCTTTCACAGTCTGGTGATTCTGACTCAGGCTCCACCTCATTGGTTATACGGCTAAATGTTGACATGCGGTGTCTCTTTGAGTCAGAAATGTTGACATTTCAATGTATTTGTTGGTTTGCAGAAACATAAAATGGTAACTTTTTATTCTTTTCATTAACTTTTGATCCAGTTCACTTCATTGATGTTGACAAGCAGAGAGCGCTCCTTTAACGCTCTGTATTGATGACCAGCTCACCTGTGCTGTTGTGTCTTCTCTCCAGGTGAACGGGACCGCTGTCGTCCCCCCGCTGACTCTGACCAACGGGGTTAAGATCTACCTGAGTGGCAAGTTTGTTGTCTTGGAGACGGCGTTTGGCTTGAGGGTGCGCTTTGATGGCAACCACCACGCCGACGTCACCCTGCCCACCTCCTACAGCGGCCTGCTCTGCGGCCTGTGTGGTGAGGACCCAGGGCCCCCAGGAGCCCCTGGACAGGCTCATACTTTTTTAAACTGTCTATGAATTCACTTTATCTATTTTTATTTCAATTAGTATTATTATTTTTAATTTTGTGGTAAATCTATTGTAATTTAATTATATATATCAAGTATACTGGTAATTTTCAATAATTTCTTGCCACTAAGCTACAAATTTTTGCTTTATTTCTTACTAATTTTGCTCATCTCCATGTTTTTGAAAGAAATAAAGTGTCTTTTAAATTAATTTAAATAATAATGAACTCTGTCTGTGTCCTGGCAGGAAACTTCAACGGGCAGTCTAAAGACGACAACATTAAACCAGACGGTAAACCGGCTGCAAACACCAACGAGCTGGGAGACAGCTGGCAGGTGCCGGACCCACGGCCCGAGTGAGTACCACAAAGAGTCAACACACACACACACACACACTGCACAGATAATATCAGAACACACACACACACACACCACCGCTAAATATAAGGCTCAGTTCAGCACCTTGCTGAGGAGAAATCCCAGCAGCAAACAGTAACAGGATTCTGCAAAGGAAATGAAACAGTTGTGTACATTCAGCTGTCACAGCTCAACATCATTCATCCCAATTCTTTTGTTTTATTCTCTTCATCCTTCTGCTCCTCCATCCATCCCTCCATCTCCTCCTCAGCTGCACCAACGGTGGAGGACAGGAGGACTGCGACAAGGATGTGGAGGAGGAGGCCAAGAAGCCCACAAGCTGCGGCATGATCACTGATCCCAACGGTAAGACACACACACACACACACACACACACACACACACACACACACGTATTGGGTGGGTAATTTTCGGCTATTTTTACTGTTGAAACTTTAAAGCTGCAATAAATGAAACCACATAAACAAAACCTGTTTATATTCAACAATAAAAAATGTGCAAATTTCCTCGTGTTTTGGCCGACTGTGTGAACCACACACACTCAGCTGGTAAACTACAGCCTTATTTCACATCTTTTTCAGTTGAAATCACTGAAATCATCCCTCAGCAATTTTGATTATTGTAACTTTAATATAAATAAATGCTTAAAATAAATTGAAAATACACAGTATTTGTTGCAAATATATGCAAAATATCTCCACTCAAGTTCCATCATTGTATCTTTAAAAAAAAAAAAAAAAAAAAATCGAGAATTGCTATTAGATTAAATAAACGAATAAATATAACTATCAAAGCTGCACCAAAAGCAAGCGAACCTTAAATTGAAATATTGAAGTTGGAAACAATATATATATAAATTTGGCAGCGAAGTGGCAGCAAGTATTTTTAGAAGTACAACAGTCCTGGAGTTTTCAACCACTAGAGGGCAGTACAGCAGATTTTTTCTGCTTGTGTTGACTTCCACTTTAAGAACGAATGAAATTTTTAAACTCTAACGACACTTCTACACAGTGCAAATACCAGCAAACAAACAATTCTGTCGCCCTCACAGTTTTATCAAAACTCTGTTCTGCAAATAAAAAGTTTCAGAGTTTAGGTGAGGCTCGCTGGAGTCCCCTCCACTGTCCCGCACACCTCCACAGCTCTTTTTGTCTGTCCTCAGGTGTCTTCAAGGAGTGCCATGCTGTCGTGCCCCCTGGCCCCTACTTCTCCAACTGCATCTACGACCTGTGTGCCACGGGAGGCCAGACGGTGGCGCTGTGCCAGGCCATAGAGAGCTACGCCGACCTGTGTGCTGCTGCTGGGGTTCCCATTGCATGGAGAAACAACACCTTCTGTCGTAAGTGTGTGTGTATGTGTGTGTGAGGATGTCATCACCACCCAGTATAAAAATACAATACCGTGTATTTCTTTTTACTTATTTTAATTTTGGCCCATATTCGCCATTCTGTGGTCAAAGGAATATTACAGGGGCACTAAAACCATCACCTTATTCATTTTCAAAATGTGTTTTATTTTATCATTAAGCAACAAATGGATGCACAAAGACACAGAAAAAAGTTACCAAAAATAAATGAAAGTTGGTTGACAGCAACAAGGGTAGCTGTTCATATGGAGGGACAGTGAGGTGAAGCTCCTACTGAAGGTGATGAATGAATGAAAGCTGCCGCTGTGTGAGGTCGGCCTCTCGGATCTGACCAAAGAAAACTGGAGAGTGTTTTTCAAAAGTTCTATTTTCTCTGATCAAGAACGCCTCCATCTTTTCCACCTGCCTACCCTCTGTTTACGCCGTGTCCTCCACCTCCACCTCCCGCTCCCTGCCCTCCTCCAGCCCTGAAATGCCCTCCAGGCAGTAATTACACCCACTGTGGCCCCGCCTGCCCCCAGCCCAGCTGCCAGGAGCCCGCGGGCCCCAGCGGCTCCTGTAACAAGCCCTGTGTGGAGGGATGTGTCTGCAACGAGGGGCTCATCCTCAGCGGAGACAAGTGTGTCCCACCCAGCGAGTGCGGATGCACCGATGAAGACGGAAAGTACAGGCCGGTGAGTGTGTTGGAGTGTGTTGGAGTGTTTATGAGTGTGTTTGAGCATGTGCTAGTTGTAGATCAAAATATTATGCTGTCTGCTTCACCCCAGAGCTCTATATTTTGTTAGATTTTGTTAAGGTTTGTAATCCAAAGTCTGAGGCCATTTCTGCTACAATGGATTAGATTGAATTAACAAAGAGCAGCAGGAAGGATATAACAAGGAAAGGAAAAGTTTGAAAAAAAAAAAAAGTAAATAACCTGAAATGAAGCCTAATTCTGTCTTATAATTTTCTCTCTGTCTCTCTCTTTTTCAATTTTCAGGTAATTTTTTTTTTTACCTTTTACTAATTTCTTACAAATTTGTGGGTCATTTCTTGCTTAATTTCTCACTGTCTTTTTTCCCATGTTTTTGAAAGAAATCAAGCCAATTTGCTCAGGTCTCAAAGGGTTAAATGCTTGTGAAAGGCATCAGACAAGCATTTAAAAACAATATTCAACACAAAGCGTCAAACACAAGAAATCTGATGTTGACCCAGTTTTCAACAGGTGAACTGGTCCCTAGTCAAGAAGAGACGTGTGTGTAATTTAATTTGCATAATGTCAGCCATTGGTTGCCTGAACCCAGCACAGATTGAAGTATTAGCTAGTTCACATCGAAAGAGGAAGTTTTAGCTTGATACTCTGCCATATTTCATTTTTGTACACCGAATACATTGAACTGATTGTACACATACTATTTTGTGTATCTCTTCTGTGTGTGTGTGTGTGTGTGTGTGTGTGTGTGTGTGTGTGTCAGGCTGGTGAGAACTGGTATGTGGAGGGATGTGAGCAGAAGTGTGTGTGTCAGGGTGGAGGTTTGATCCAGTGCCATAACACCAGCTGTGCCCCCGCCACCGAGAGCTGCCAGCTACAAGATGGAGAATATGGATGCCACCCTCTGGGTATGTGCACGCACACACACACACACACACACACACACACACACACACGCACATGCACATCTCTGGTCAGATATGACATCCCTGCTAAATACTTCCCTCCGTTGCCGTCCTGCAGGAACTGGTATCTGCTCAGTATCTGGCGACCCCCACTACACAACCTTCGACAAGACCACCCACCATTACATGGGAGCCTGCTCCTACACCCTGACCAAACCCTGCAACGAGACCTCCGGCTTGCCGTACTTCACCGTGGACACGCAGAATGAACACAGAGGAAGCAACAAGAAGGTTTCTTATGTCAAGGCCGTGGTGATCAACGTCAACGGCATGACCATCATCCTGGGCAAGGGCCGCAAAGTCCAGGCAAGTGGCAGCTGTCACCCCGTCTACTGCAGTGAAGCTGCTCCGTTTAGCTCTCATTTGAACATCAACACATCTTTACCTCATTATGTACAACCACAGCTTTAATGCAAGTGCTGCAAATAAATGAGACCATCTCAAAGATGGATTTTACATTGTGTGCCACTGGGTTGGGATTGGAGGTCAATCATTTTTCTTGCTTTAGGGAACAAAAAGGAACTTAGTTTTGAGCTGGAGACAGACACACATCAAAGCCTAGTAATCTGACAGTGATAGAAAAGTACAAGGAAGACGGTGTCTTGATGAGCAGACAGTGGATCAGATTTTTTTCAAAGAAGTGAAAACTTTAGACCAGCAGCTCTGAAGTTCCACCTGTCCTGTGAGCTTTTGTCCCAGCTCTGCTTGCACATTTGATCTGGACACTGAATGGATTTCAGATGACCTGCCAGGAAAAATGCATTTTACATTTTCTGCAAACCAAGGATACCTTGAACTGTCACATTTTAAGTGTCTGAAAAACACTGTGTTTTGAATATTATCTAACTTTTTTGACCTTAACCATGACCTTTATCTAACCTTAACCATGACCTTTATCTAGCCATAACCATGACCTTTTCCTGACCTTAACCAGGTAGTTTGTTGGCTAACAAAGCTGATGAGGCAGCTGTAAGTGGCTAAAGGAGCTAACAAGCTGACTCTGCCCAGTGCTTTCACAGTCTGGTGATTCTGACTCAGGCTCCACCTCATTGGTTATACGGCTAAATGTTGACATGCGGTGTCTCTTTGAGTCAGAAATGTTGACATTTCAATGTATTTGTTGGTTTGCAGAAACATAAAATGGTAACTTTTAATTCTTTTCAGTAAATTTTGATCCAGTTCACTTCATTGATGTTGACAAGCAGAGAGCGCTCCTTTAACGCTCTGTATTGATGACCAGCTCACCTGTGCTGTTGTGTCTTCTCTCCAGGTGAACGGGACCGCTGTCGTCCCCCCGCTGACTCTGACCAACGGGGTTAAGATCTACCTGAGTGGCAAGTTTGTTGTCTTGGAGACGGCCTTTGGCTTGAGGGTGCGCTTTGATGGCAACCACCACGCCGACGTCACCCTGCCCACCTCCTACAGCGGCCTGCTCTGCGGCCTGTGTGGTGAGGACCCAGGGCCCCCAGGAGCCCCTGGACAGGCTCATACTTTGAAAGTTTTTTTTTTTGTAAACTGTCTATGAATTCACTTTATCTATTTTTATTTCAATTATTATTTTTTTTAAATTATGTGGTATATATATTGTAATTAAAAAAAAAAAAAAAAAAAATATATATATATATATATATATATACACACACACATACATACATACATATATATGTGTGTATATAAATATATATGTGTGTGTGTGTGTGTGTGTGTATATGTGTATATGTATATATATGTATATGTATGTATATAATAAAAAATGCACACATTTTTGGATTATTTCTTGCTAATTTGCTCATCACTTCTTTTCCCATGTTTTTGAAAAAATAAAGTGTCTTTAAATTAATTTAAATAATAATGAACTCTGTCTGTGTCCTGGCAGGAAACTTCAACGGGCAGTCTAAAGACGACAACATTAAACCAGACGGTAAACCGGCTGCAAACACCAACGAGCTGGGAGACAGCTGGCAGGTGCCGGACCCACGGCCTGAGTGAGTACCACAAAGAGTCAACACACACACACACACTGCACAGATAATATCAGAACACACACACACACACACACACACACACACACACACACCACCGCTAAACATGAGGCTCAGTTCAGCACCTTACTGAGGAGAAATCCCAGCAGCAAACAGTAACAGGATTCTGCAAAGGAAATGAAACAGTTGTGTACATTCAGCTGTCACAGCTCAAGATCATTCATCCCAATTCTTTTGTTTTATTCTCTTCATCCTTCTGCTCCTCCTTCCATCCCTCCATCTCCTCCTCAGCTGCACCAACGGTGGAGGACAGGAGGACTGCGACAAGAATGTGGAGGAGGAGGCCAAGAAGCCCACGAGCTGCGGCATGATCACTGATCCCAACGGTAAGATGCACACACACACACACACACGCGCGCGTGCGTGCGCGCGTATTGGCTGGGTAATTTTCGGCTATCTTTACTGTTGAAACTTTAAAGCTGCAATAAATGAAACCACATAAACAAAGCCTGTTTATGTCCAACAATAAAAAATGTGCAAATTGCCTCGTGTTTTGGCCGACTGTGAGAACCACACACACTCAGCTGGTAAACTACGGCCTTATTTCACATCTTTTTCAGTTGAAATCACTGAAATCATCCCTCAATTAATATAAATAAATGCTTAAAATAAATTGAAAATACACAGTATTTGTTGCAAGTATATACAAAATATCTCCACTCAAGTTCCATCATTGTATTTTAAATTTTTTTTTTTAAAAAATACCAAAAAATCGAGAATTGCTATTAGATTAAATAAACGAATAAATATAACTATCAAAGTTGCACCAAAAGCAAGCGAACCTTTAACGGAAATATTGAAATTGGAATATATATATATATATATATATATATATATATATATATATATATATATATATATAAATTTGGCAGCAAAGTGGCAGCAAGTATTTTTAGTACAACAGTCCTGGAGTTTTCAACCACTAGAGGGCAGTACAGCAGATTTTTTCTGCTTGTGTTGACTTCCACTTTAAGAATGAATGAAATTTTTAAACTCTAACGACACTTCTACACAGTGCAAATACCAGCAAACAAACAATTCTGTCGCCCTCACAGTTTTATCAAAACTCTGTTCTGCAAATAAAAAGTTTCAGAGTTTAGGTGAGGCTCGCTGGAGTCCCCTCCACTGTCCCGCACACCTCCACAGCTCTTTTTGTCTGTCCTCAGGTGTCTTCAAGGAGTGCCATGCTGTCGTGCCCCCTGGCCCCTACTTCTCCAACTGCATCTACGACCTGTGTGCCACGGGAGGCCAGACGGTGGCGCTGTGCCAGGCCATAGAGAGCTACGCCGACCTGTGTGCTGCTGCTGGGGTTCCCATTGCATGGAGAAACAACACCTTCTGTCGTAAGTGTGTGTGTGTGTGTGTGTGTGTGTGTGTGTGTGTGAGGATGTCCTCACCACCCAGTTTACAAACAGAAATACCTTGTATTCCCTTTTACTTATTTTAATTTTGCCCCATATTCACCATTCTGTGGTCAAAGGAATATTACAGGGGCACTAAAACCATCACCTTATTAATTTTTAAAATGTGTTTTATTTTATCATTAAGCAACAAATGGATGCACAAAGACACAGAAAAAAGTTACCAAAAATAAATGAAAGTTGGTTGACAGCAACAAGGGTTCATATGGAGGGACAGTGAGGTGAAGCTCCTACTGAAGGTGATGAATGAATGAAAGCTGCCGCTGTGTGAGGTCGGCCTCTCGGATCTGACCAAAGAAAACTGGAGAGTGTTTTTCAAAACTTCTATTTTCTCTGATCAAAAACGCCTCCATCTTTTCCACCTGCCGAACCTCTGTTTACACTGTGTCCTCCACCTCCACCTCCCGCTCCCTGCCCTCCTCCAGCCCTGAAATGCCCTCCAGGCAGTAATTACACCCACTGTGGCCCCGCCTGCCCCCAGCCCAGCTGCCAGGAGCCCGCGGGCCCCGGCGGCTCCTGTAACAAGCCCTGTGTGGAGGGATGCGTCTGCAACGAGGGGCTCATCCTCAGCGGAGACAAGTGTGTCCCACCCAGCGAGTGCGGATGCACCGATGAAGACGGAAAGTACAGGCCGGTGAGTGTGTTGGAGTGTGTTGGAGTGTGTTGGAGTGCGTGCTAGTTGTAGATCAACATACAGTATTATGCTGTCTGCTTCACCCCAGAGCTCCATATTTTGTTAGATTTTGTTAAGGTTTGTAATCCAAAGTCTGAGGCCATTTCTGCTACAATGGATTAGATTGAATTAACAAAGAGCAGCAGGAAGGACATAACAAGGAAAGGAAAAGTTTGAAAAAAAAAAAAAGTAAATAACCTGAAATGAAGCCTAATTATGTCTTGTAATTTTCTCTCTGTCTCTCTCTTTTTCAATTTTCAGATAATTTTTTTTTTTTTTTTTAAACTTCTTAAACTTCTTAAACTAATAATTTCTTACAAATATTTGGGTCATTTCTTGCTTAATTTCTCACTGTCTTTTTTCCCATGTTTTTGAAAGAAATCAAGCCAATTTGCTCAGGTCTCAAAGGGTTAAATGCTTGTGAAAGGCATCAGACAAGCATTTAAAAACAATATTTAACATGAAGCGTCAAACACAAGAAATCTGATGTTGACCCAGGGTGAACTGGTCTCTAGGCAAGAAGACGTGTGTGTAGTTGTGTTTGTGTGCATATGTGTGTTTACATTTGCCGCTGTGTGTGTATGTGTGTGTGTGTGTGTGTGTGCGTGGTTGCGTGTAGGTCGGAGACACTTGGTTCACAGAGATGGACTGCTCGGAGCGCTGCAGGTGTAACGGCAACCACAACATCACCTGCGAGCCCTGGCAGTGCAGCCCCGCTCAGGAATGCAAGGTGGAGGAGGGGGTGCTCGACTGCCACTCCACAGGTACGCCTCCTCAAACAAACACATACAAAACGTCAGGAATGGGACACTGAAGTAAAGTAGGAGCTAACCTCCGGCCTGACAGTCAGCAGCTGCAAAGACTTTTCCAAGTTAGCATGGAATTGCAGAATTATCCGCTCCAATGTAGTGAGGAAGCAGCACAACCTGTGATCATTTGCTTGTTATAAAATAAAATGTGTGAAATAATTATTTAAAAAGAAATCACACAATATTGACTTTAAGAGTAACTCAACCCAAACCCAAATTCTCTGGGAGAAGCCTGACCTCTAGTGGTGAGAAGTAGGGCGCTCTATGGTGTTTGGTGACATCACCTGTCACCAAACACCTGGCATCCTACTTTTCACCACTAGAGGTCAGGCTGCACACAGATTTGGGTTTGGGGTTCAGTTCCTCTTTAAAGTATCAGCAAACCTGTTGGAACCTCTTCAAGGACTCTGAAAAGGTTTTATTATTGAGACGGGGGGTTGAATTACTGAGAGAGTATTCTAGCATTAAATTCAAACTTTCATTTTCATTATTGTCATGAAATTATGAATTACTACGAGAGCATATGAGGGCCATTATAGGGAGAAAAAAAAGTTACAGAGAGGAGGTGGTGATATTCCAGGAAAAAACTTTGAGATTGAAGACATGAATTTACAAACAGAAAACTCAGAAAAAAATAGTTTTTCTCATCCTATCAGATAATAGTAAGAAGACTCTCATCATCTTCATCTCTCTCTTTTTCAAACACTGATGAACTTGCAGTATGAGACTTTTTTTTCCACATTTCACTGACAGCATCATTTCCGTCCTCTGTAGGTAAAGGAGTGTGTCACGTGGCTGGAGATCCACACTACTACACCTTTGACGGTGTCATGCACACCTTCATGGGCACGTGCACGTACACTCTGGTGGAGGTATGGACATAAATGCAATCATATTTCATATTCTTCTGTATGCTTTCTGTAGTACGCACCTTATGAGTATAACAGCCTGCAAAGCACACTAATATTAGAATTTCTTTGACTTCTCATTATTTTCAAAGCAATGTCAAAAATGCTCTGTTTTTGCATGTATGCCACTGAGTATTTGAATGAACTGTGTTGTATATTTTCACAGTGTCATCTTTATGAATGTTTCTCATTTTATTTGAAAAAGGAAATTCAAATTTTCACTCTCTCTACAGTAAACAGTGTCTTTTTCATCACCCCCCAGGTGTGCAACACCACCAAGGTGACTCCCTTCAGGATTGTGGCCAAAAACGAGGAGCGCGGTCAACCGGAGGCCTCCTACGTCCGATCTGTCACCGTCTACCTGCCGAATGATGTTAAAGTTACACTGCAGAAGAGCCGCAGGGTCCTGGTAAGGAGGGAGGGGTGGAGAAAAGGCATGGACGAAGGATAAAGATTTGGATTGCCTCATTTTGGCAAAGTGAATGTGCTCTGTCCATTTTCCCCGGATAAATAAAAGGTTACAGTAATAAATGATGAACGACCTCTGATTGATTGATTTGACTTCTAGCTGAATGATCGGCGGGTGCGTACGCCCTTGTCCATCGACGTGGCCGGAGCCAAGGTGATAACCAGTGGAGTGTACAGTCTGCTGGACACCAACTTCGGCCTGCAGGTCAAGTTTGATGGCGTCCATCACCTGGAGATCACAATCCCTGGAGAATACTTCAACAAGGTACGACAGGAGCGAGTCACTAAGCAGAGGTTTTCAAAGTCTCAGACTGTGGGCCTTCCCTTGGACAAAGCTTAGAAAAAGTCTTAAAGGGACCTAAATAATAAGCTTTTGGTTGTTGTTGTTGATTTAGTATTGAATTGTAGAACCGTTTCCCTGTACATGGGGTTAGGGATGGATGATATTGGATTTTTTTGCCAATATCCAATATTTTCCGACTCTTTTGACTGATTACCAATACTGATGAATGATACTATATGCACATATTTTTCCACCTAATTGCAGGGAACATCAACCTTCTCCTATAGAATTAATGTATCATTATGCATGCTCCTATTGTGATGGCCCACTGGCAGATGCAGACATAAAATACAATGCTTTTCGAAATGTACACTTTGACTGCAGCATGGAGCATTTAGGCGTAATTGAAGTGTCATCTTATTAGTAGGAATCTTTATTTTGGGCTGATACTGATATTTCAGTAGCTCAGAGTGAGACCTATAATGCAGTTGTCCCTCTGCAGCAACCAATGGGATCATTTCCAGGTATTTAAACTAAAGTGAAATGAAAGTTTTGCTGGGCATCTGTTGGAACCCGCTGAAGGACCGCTGGTCTTTGGACTGCTTTAGTCACCTTCGCATCCCCTCCTCTTCAGGTATGTGGAATGTGCGGGAACTACAATCACGACTCCTCTGACGACAACCTGATGCCCAACAAGAAACCGGCCAAGGATGTGATCGAACTTGGCAACAGCTGGAAGTCAGAGGGAGACAGTGATCCTGGGTCAGTGGGCTTTCCTATTCCACATGGTTTTCTATGCTTATGTGTGTAGTCAGTAAGGGATATTCATAAAACTCAGCAGCATGGTTAGTGTGTCAGTGTTTTCAGATCTACTTTCCAATTCAAATGGGAAAATAACAAGAAAGAAGCTGTTAAATGAATGTCAAAAAAATGTGCACTGGGACTTTTTTAATGTATATATTTTGGCATAATCCTCTTTGTTTGTGTTTGTTTGTTTGAGGATGTATCTTACAGAGTTATTTCCAGAGTCAAGCTGCTTCATATGTGAGCTGAAAAGCCCAAACCTCAGGCCTAAACCATCTTTATCTTGCAGCTGCCTGCCAGACACCCGTCCAGATATCCACCCCGACTGCACAGCACAGGAGGAGACGCTGTATGAGGCCCAGTGCGCTCAGGTTATTCTCTCGGACCGCTTCAAGCCCTGCCACTCCGTGGTGCCCCCAGAGGCCTTCCTAGGCAACTGCATCTATGACATGTGCGAGTACGACGGCATGCAGGCGACACTCTGTGACAACGTGGAGGCGTACGCTCAGGCCTGCCAGAGCGCCGGAGTCACCATCAGCTGGAGGAACAGCACCTTCTGCCGTGAGTCTTAAAAACACAAAACAGGAGTTAAGAAGTGCAATGTGACTCGTTACAAGTCAACAAGTCATTAAACGTCATCAAAAGAAGACAAGGCGAGGCACCACACATTCAATATATATATATAAACACAAATACACAGGCTTCACCATTTTGGTTAGTGTAAACTTGCTTTGGTTTGTCACTGTTTCAAAAGGAATTTAATTGATTTATTGATTTATTCACGTGTGTATTTGAGTTGTATCACTTTAAAATGTCTGAAATGTGAAAACCACAATATTAATACCTTTAATAATAAAGGTATTAATAATACCTTTTTAATTTCAAAATGGGTGAACTATCCCTTTAATCTTCAACCAAATGTTGTTTATTTTATCACATTTATTATATGATGCTCTCTATATACATAAGGTACTTTGTGAGTGAAAGTAATTACAAAGTGTTTATGAGGCGTATTCATATACATAATGACAAGTGCAAGCATTTTTTCATGTCTTTCCACCTTTCTCTCCCTCGCTGCAGCCCTGCCCTGCCCGCCCAACAGCCACTACTCAGACTGCACCGCCCCCTGCCCCCCCACGTGCTCCGACCTCTTCCCCATCTTCTGTCACCTCCCCCCCACCGCCTGTGTGGAGGGATGTCAGTGTGACGCCGGCTTCGTCCTCAGCGATGGGAAGTGTGTTCCCCTGAGCAAGTGTGGCTGCGTGAGCTCAGACGGGGAGTACCATGATGTGAGTACTACACCAGGGGCCATGTAAGCGCTGAGTAGCGGGCATTGTATCAGAGAATATCCACAACACTACAGTCCATTATCAACTGATGCTAGAAATCAAAGCAAAACAGCATAGGAGGATGCTAGATCTTTTCTCTCATGGATATTGTATGCATGGGTGTTTGTGTACATGTGAAAGGTGGGAGACTCGTGGCTGACGGATAAGTGTACCGAACAATGTACCTGTGATCTTGGTGGGAAAATCACATGCAAGGACCATCACTGCAAGTCCAACTCAGTGTGTGACCTGGATAAATATGGAGACCGCTACTGCAAACCTGCCAGTGAGTCCATCGCTCTACTTAGCTTCATTTGTCGTTTCGGGTGTTTACAAATGCATCTAAATTAGTCAAAAATGCAGATGAGGAGCATTCTTTAAAAAACACTCTTAAAACTGATTCACTTATTTCACAGCTGAGAATATTTTAGCTCATTATGACTGCCCCTTCAAAGCTTTGCTGATTGGTCATCATCTCTCAAGTCTTGACAATAGGATGTGATCCGTTTTGTGTTAGGGTTGGGCATTTTGCTTGTTGGGCATGTTGCTAATGTTTACAGAAGAATAGGGTTTCTGCAAATGGAAATATGTGAACCTTAGCCCAACGGCTTTTCCATCTCCCCCGAATCATAAATCCTTAAATAAAATAACAGTTCTAAAATGGTTTGTTATAAGAAAAAACGTTAACTATTAAAGACCATTTGATTTAGTGGATGGTTCTTCATTGCACTAATTGGCTTTTGCTGAAATTTGACCTGTGAAACCAGTTCATCACCAATTCAAAGAACTCTTTTAATGGGTCTTTGTAGCACCTTTGGATATTCTTTGACGAACCATTTAAAGATAGACAGGTCATACTTTGTAATGTTAATTGCATTGATCCAGCAGGTCAAGTTGTAGTAAAGATGTACAGCAGATGACCATTTATCTCTGTAGCCCAGTGCTCTCCACATGCATCTTCTTCAAAAGTCAGGCCAACACTGGTAGAGAACCATTCTGTACCAGATTAGTTTGTAAAGTCTGCCAATAATGTGCTATTCATCAACATGTATCATGTATCTTTTCATCATCAGCTACTCACATGCTGAGCAACATGCATCAATCTCTCCTGACTGACTGGCTGAAGCAGTCTTGAAACAACAAGCATGGATAGATGACAAATGCAGGCTTAGATGACAGTCACACCAGCACTAAAAAAGATTTGCTTATTCAGACCCGTTCAGAACCCCGCGAGGTACAAAAAATTATTCGCCTCTGGTGAGAAGGTAGTGTTGTTTCTGCCTGTGCGGCAAGTTTAATTCAGATTAAATTTGACCCGTGAAATGGCTGATGCTAAACCAATGAAAGATTGCGCTCCTTTTCACCAAATCCCAAATAGAATTTGACACAGAATAGGACACAGCTGCAGCCTCTTCTTTTTGGCTGCATTTGTCTTTCTTCTTTCGCAAATGAGAAACAAAACCCAAGCCTTAAGTTCCCAAGATCCTTTGTTCTCAGGGTCCTGTGTTCCCTCAGTCAATATTCTGTTAACACACATTAACCCTAACCCTAACCCCACAAATCTAAGACCTGGAGAACATCTTTTCTTTTTCAGGTTCCCATTACATACTATATTCAACTGAGCAGCACAGGACCCTGGAAACATAGGACTCTTTGTTATGTTCCCATTTTGTGCCATATAAATCTGGGGAGTATGACCCTGGGAACACCGCAACAGGTGCAGTCTCCATGCAGGGCAAATTCATCACAAAAAAAGAACATACTGGATTGTATCTTGTAATGATTTCAGAAAGGTGTGCAGACCAAAATGTTGACCTAATAAAGTTAATATCGCCATATGAAAATCTCCAGGTTTTTTTTTTGTCCAAATGATGAAACAAATGCACCAGAAATGTGCATTCATCCCCTCTCCTCTTTACTCCCCTTTCCTCTGTAGAATTTGACAAATGCTCTATCTCTGGGGATCCTCACTACCGAACGTTCGACGGTTTCACCCATCACTACCAAGGCCCCTACACCTACATCCTGACCCAGGGCCACAACCTGCAAGGCTCACTGCCGTCCCTAAAGGTGAGGGGTAAGAACATCAGACGTGGTGGGAACAGGAGAGTGTCTTTCCTGGATCAGATGTACATCGATGTCTACGGCATCAATGTCCGCTTCCTGCAGAGGAAAACTGTCCTGGTGAGTTTCTTGGCTAATCTGTTCATTTGTGCATGTATGACAGCTGACATACAATTAGCAAGGGCTATGCTACATCTTCAACAAAGGATTAAGGCAGAATCACCTTGATTGTTAAAGGAGAATAGGCATCTTTGAAACACAGGGTAGAAGGATTCCAACCAACAAGACCAGAGCCTTTGAATGAAGGGTGGCCTATCTAATGTTGTTGCATATGTATTATAATTTGCCATTGTCATTTGCTTGGCACTTACCCCTGAGTGAACTTTAATCCTCATTGTGACTGTCTTCACCAGGTGAATGGCGAAAGAGTTGCTCCTCCTTTAAGTCCAGTTGATGGTTTGTCCATTACCATGAACTCCAGGCAGGTCCAACTCACCACTGACTTTGGACTCACCGTGCGCTTTGACGGCAACAGTCGAGGAGGTAAAAGAGAGACCTTCATCATCCTTAACTCAACCATTCTGAGGCTTGTTCGTGAATTAATTTCCCTCATCTTACTGTCTATTTGTGTGTCAGAGATTGTATTGCCCAACACCTATAAGAACTCTGTCAGAGGACTGTGTGGAAACTACGACGGTATCACCAGGAACGAATACATGAAGCCAGACGGGACAGTCACCAGGAACCTGAACGAGTTTGGAGACAGCTGGAGGGACAGCGACCGACTGGCTGACATGCAGGAGACCAGAGATGTTCCTCACAGAGTTCACCTGCACAGGTAAGAACACAACCAGGGTCACTGCATTAGCTGTAAAAGTATAAGGTGTGAAGAGTGAATTTCCTAATGACATGCAAGACCTAAAAGAATGCTGTTGTGTTTCTCACAATGTCCACCACAGGCGAGAGGTGGAGACGGATCCAGATTCAGGGTTTGAAACAACAGGCTGCTCCCAGTCTCAGCTCAATAACTATAATGGAGTGACTCAGTGTGGAGCACTGTCCGACCCCAAAGGACCATTCGCTTCCTGCCACAGCACCCTGCCGCCCAAAGCCTATCAAGAGTGAGTAGTCAGTTTGTAGTAGTAGTCAGACTTTTAAAGAGGCAATGATACAGACAGAGTTATTCCTGTTTACCAGCTCTATTTAGCACATAATAGGAACCTAAAAAATGTTCTCCAGCGCTATATGTGGGGGGTTGGGGTAAAGTAAAGGGTTAGGATTAATGTGCATTATCAGAATATTGAACTGGGGAACATAGGACCCTGGGAACAGAGGACTCTGGAAACATATAGGACCCTGGGAACATAGGACCCTGGAAGCATAGTACCCTGGGAACATAGGACCTTGGGAACATAGGACCCTAGGAACATAGGACCTTGGGAACATAGGACCCTGGGAACATATAGGACCTTGGGAGCATAGGACCTTGGAAACATAGGACCTTGGGAAGATATAGGACCTTGGGAACATAGATATGCTCCCATTGGAGATGAAGAGGCTGAGTAGAAGGGAAGGGAGAAGGGAGTAGAAAGGAGTGGTTTTGCTGCTCCCAGTGGTGGGAGTGGTGGTCATTAAAATGGCACAGTGCACCTTTAATGTATATGTGTGTATTTGTCCCTCAGTGACTGCGTGTTTGACCTGTGTGCTGAGAGCGGCAGCGCAGCACTGCGTTGTGCCAGTTACGATGCCTACGCTGTAGCCTGTCAGGAGGCTGGAGTCAAGCTGGGACCCTGGAGGCAGCAACTCGACTGTGGTAAGAGGCCAGAGCACAAACACACACACATCTCAAGTTTACTTATGACAAGTAGCACAGGAAAGTCAGTTTGTTTAAGTTGATTTTAAAAAGTCAATACTTGACCTCTCCCAGGTTCGAGTAATGAGATATTCTGTTTTTGTGTCAGTTGTGTCTTGCCATAGTCCTTTATTGGGATTTAAATGTGCGTGCAAAACAGTAGCAGGAAGAAGAGAAAAAACTAAGCACCAATGGCTAATGTTTAGAGACAAGTGCATTTTGGGGAATAAATGGTAAAAGAGTGTGCCACATCAGTCTAATACTAGTACCAATGCACTGATCAGGCCTTTTAGACGCCGCATCCAAACTCTTCAGGTCACAAAAGCCTGACTCTACATCGTGTTCCCTCAGAGGGCATGATGTACCTGATGTACCTGGCTTTTCAACACCTTCATTTTTCTCCCATTTTTTGTCATTGTCAAAATTGCCTTTGATGTGTCAGTGTCTCAAAAGCTATTCTCTGCACCCACACCACCCCTATCTCTCTCTTTCCTCCTCCAGTCATGTCCTGCGCTGCCAACAGCTCCTATTCCCCCTGCATGTCGGCATGCCCCGCCTCCTGCGCCGACCTGGCGGCGCCCTCAGAGTGTGACACCACTTCCTGTGTGGAGGGCTGCCAGTGCTCCCCGGGCTTCGTAATGAGCGAGGGAGCCTGTGTGCCATACCCCCAGTGTGGCTGCACCTTCCTCAACCGATATTACCCAGTAAGTGGCATTACAGGATGGTGTTATTCACTGCCATTACGGCTCTTCTAGGTACTAAAACACAGACACAAAAAAAAAGTTTCACACTGCTGCAGCCTATTAGTTCGCTTTTACTACAGAGCTTTTTGGTAATTTCATGGTAATTTTCCTGTTATTTCTTTGAAAAATGTAATGTTCTGCTAATTATTTGGGTTTTTTTTGGTCGATGGCCAACTTTTATTTTGTTTTATTTATTTATTTGTGTGTGTCTGTGTGCTTGTGTGTGTGTGTGTGATAATTTTCTTTCCTTTCGCTTCTTTTTTCACCTCCTTTTTTGCCTCCCTGTAAAACTGCTGTGCTTGTGTTTGTTTGTACTGGGTTAATTATCAAGTAAGCTTCAACCTGCAAGTCACTCAAAAGTCAAGCGGCATCTCCCTACTCACAGTTTCCATTTGGAATTGAAAAAAAAAAAAAAAACATTCGATATGTCACTTTTCTATTTTAGGTGTTGTTATTTTTCCTCCCTTTACTCTTTACCCACCTTGTTTCATCCCTCCTCGGTCTTTTCTCTCGCTCTGTCCTGCAGCTGAATGAGAAGTTTGTGACCGAGGACTGCTCTGAGTCATGTGAATGCACCACCACCGGCGCCGTGTGCCAGCCCAAGACCTGCCAGTCCGGCTTCGTGTGCACCGTCTACAACTTCAAACGGGACTGCTACAGAGGTGGGGGTGCGGCTGGAGATGAGCCACAGTTACATGAGGGGAAATATTCGCACTTTAACCCTTTGGAACCTGCGCAAACTCATTTGATCTCTTTCAAAACCATGGGAAAAAAGGAAAATTGTACAAAAAAAGCATTTAATCAGATGAATAAACAGGACAATAGGATGAATCCACCAGTATTAGCCTTATTCATTTGCGTAAATTATTTGGTGTAAAATGAATGAATGAATGATGGTTGTGTTTTCTCCAGCGAGTCCCTGCCTCAGCATGCCCTGTATGAACGGAGGAACCTGTGAGGAAGGCAGCAACGGCACCTACGTCTGTCGCTGTGCAGAGGGCTTCGAGGGCAGCAACTGTGAGGCGGAGAAAACCAAAGAGCCCGAAGGACTCGGTACGGTCAACCATCACTTGTTCTACTGGTCGTGTTCTTTGAAACGCTCACCTTAACATTCCTCTTTCCAAAACGGAGGATTTTTTATCAACAATTTAAGACCTGGAGTGCAGATTTTAAATGTTTTTGTGGGTGATGAATTTCTTCATAGGACGGACCAAGCTGACCTCTGACTTGCAAGATTTGAATTATGTCCTGCAAATTTAGTGTAATATCTACAAAATGTATATAGTTCACGTCACTGCTCATCATCAGATGGCCGCCCACCCAGAGCGAGGTCCTGCTCGAGGTTTTAAAAGAGTTAAAAGAGTTTTTTTCCTTGACATGTGCTTGCTCATGAGAGAGATTTTATTCATGGGTTCAGACAAAACCTGCTCAATCTCAGTGAAGCGCCTTGAGATGACTTCCATTATGATTTGACGCTGTACAAATAAGATTATTGAACTGAATATCAGATTTAACAAATGCGTCACTTTACACTAATTTAGTGAAGTGTTTTTTCCAACTTGTGTCTCACGTGTGTTGCATGGCATTTTCCGTTCAACCAAACTGAAAAATGTATTAACGAACCAGAAAAAAAGAACAGTTTTATAGGTCATGAGAGCACTCTGGCGCAGTAGCTATGGGAAAATCGTGGAATTTTACATGGAGGCCACAGTGGGAGCCCTGTGATGGTGCACTTTGGGAAATCCATGTGAAGTTTTTGAACAGCAGCCCATAGGAACACTGTTGTGTGCATCCTCTGAGCTCTGCTTCCCTGCTGGTGTGTCCTTGTTTAGTGTTCCTGTGTGTTCTGAGCGGTCATGGTGGAGGAAGCGTGCTGTAGAAATGAGTAGACTCACGGTTCGCCTGACAGCCTGGTTGTGGAATCAGTGGATGCTTGTGGTTTGAGAACAGAAGATCACAGACAATCCACAAAGCCCGCAATGTTTTTCTTCTCTGGGATGAAACTAAAGCTAGAGCAAATCGCAGGGGAAATACATTTTTTAAAGGGAAAAACACATTTAGGCCCAGTTCCTGCCATTGAATTAAAGGAAAAGCCCACTCAACAATGTTGTAGTGCACTGTTGGTGATGTCATGTGTGTCTCCTTCCAGAAACCAAGTGGATCATCCTGATCGCAGTCCTGGTCCCCGTAGCTGTGATCATCATCGTCACGACGATAGCGTGTGTTTGTGTACGCAAAGCCAAGTAAGTACCTGCAGGTGCCACTGGGTGTGTTGTGTCAATATCCATGAATGTGTGTGTGGATGTACCGTACATAAGCATGCATTATTACTTTCAGAACTCTTAAAAAATTGCTACGTTGGCCTATGAAGATGTATATTTTTTAAAATACATTTTCATAAGCCATTATTTAAATATTAGCAGTGACTGATTTAGAAGTTTAAATTACAATTTTTATGAAATTTCAAAATTTAAAAACTGATTTTTAAAAAAAAAAATTTAATGTTTTTTCTAACATATATTTATATATAATTCATATATGTATATATATACTACTTTTGTCAACTTTAAGAACGTCTATTTTATTTATATTTATTTATTTGTTATTTGTTATTTATTTTATTTCGTTTTTAACTTTTTTTTCAAGATGTAAAATTTCATTATGTATTACTAATATTCATCTCTTTCACATTTTTAGTTTTTAGATGTGACTTTGCACTTCCTCCCAGTGTATAAATAACTAAATAAATATAGAAATAAATAAATGAACAACAACAACAGCAAAAATTACAATCATAATAATAATACATCTACCCAGTCTAAAGAAGTGATTTTATAGTATTTTTGAAAGGCAGTAAAGGGAGTTTTGTTCAGAGGATTAAAGGAGTAGTTCACCCTAAAGTGACTGCTCAGCCGTCCTGTCAGTGTCAGGTCAGTCAGAGCTCCAGCAGCAAACACACTCTGCTTCAGCCTCTGCAGCTCTGCCTCAGCTTTCCCACAAGCCACTGCAGCTCCCAGGGCCACTCAAACAATAAAGAAGACAAAACAAGGACACTGAGCTCAGATATAATTGAAGTGCTATAGCCCAGGAGTTGGATGTGCAATATTTCCCGGTATCTAACACATGTATCGTCTTTCCCCTGCTATCACACATGCAGCACTAGCAGTGGTGTTGTCAGGATGGGACTGGCTGATCTGAGGCCTGTGAACTGGATGTGTTGCATCACCAGTTCCTTTTTTTTTTGTCACCTTGCAATGTCTGTACTCGGGACGTGGAAACTGAAAAGTGTGATATTCGTTCCAGGTCCCAGGTTTATGTAGTTGAGCTGCAGCAGCGACTGGCTCAGCTCCACAGTGGCTCTAGCGTTCAGTACAGCATTCACAAGGTACAGCACAGTGACGGCTGCCTCTTGTAGCTGGATCAGACCCCGGCTCATTTTCCGACAGAAAAAACACCAATTCACCACCTCTTGATTTTTCTGGGAGTGTATTTTCACTGGATGGGGTTGGCATGTCTTCACCTTAATTTACTTATCTGGTTTACTTTGGGGACTTAATTTTTTTTTTTTTTTTTTTTAATAATTTTAAGACCAGCTGAGCCAGAGCATGTTCACGTCTAGGTTTTCTAAAACTTTTCTTCACATTTTGTTTTCCCAGGAAAAAACAGTACGAGGCACAGAAACTCGGCCTGAAACAAACAGGTAGGAACTGTCACGAATGAACACATTTTGCATTTTAAATGAGCTGAAAACTCACTCCCTCTGGCAGCCATGTTGGAGCTTCAGCTGATTATGCTTCTATATGCGCAACTTAAAGGGATAGTTCACCCACTTTGAAAAATGTGATATTACGTCACTTCCCCCTCCAGTTGTTCTGTAGGACAGTAGTGGTGCTATCTTCCTCTCATAGCTACTGAGTGCTGGATACTGGCTGGATACTCCAAATGCTAACTGTTAGCCTCCTGCCACTGAAACAGACTTCCCCCCAGCTAACACTCTTAACCACCTAAACCACCTTAATCCACTCAAACTGTTACATAAATAACTTTTGATGAGTTTGATGATTTGAATGAGAGATTTGTAAAAGAAAACAGCCAATAGCAAACTCATTCAATCCACCTCCGTCTCTGTGGTGGCTGCTGCTGCTCTGGTGCGGAGTGATACAGGAAGTGCAAAAGTTACCAGATCTTTCTGGATGTTAATAACAGGAGAAAAAATACATTATTAAACATTATTTTTTAGCAAAACTTCTGTCTGTATGCAATGAGTAATAGTATAAGCATTGTAGTTTTGAAAAGCAACACTTGTGACGAGATGTTAAACCTTCTTTAAGTGGATTAAAGTGGTTATTTCTCAGAATGTTAGCTGGGGGGAAGTCCACCTGAATGGCAGGAGGCTAACAGTTAGCATTTGGAGCATCCAGCCAGTATCCAGAATACATCTAATTAGCATACTAGCTAACATGTGTAGACTGTGTGGCTCAGACATGATGCATAAGCACTTTTGTGACTCAGCTGCAAAGTCTCTGTATTTGTTCTACCCATAATGCAGTGCTCCATCTGTCTCTGTCTCGCAGGTGTTCCATACACAAACATTGAAGACCAGAGTAAAGCTGATAAAGTCACCGCTATGTGATGGAAAACCGTTCTAGACGCTTGAATGTACAAACCACTCAGAAGCTCTTTTCTTCCAAAATGAATCACTGTAAAAAAAAGAGAAAATTATTACTGTTAGCCAAATAAGGCAAATATTGTTTTTATCTTGAGAAGTTGTAAACACTAAGAATATTGCTCATATGCCCGTGTTGCTGCCTTAACTTATGCTTATGAAGATGTAATTGTTCGTCAGAGATATGTCTATTTAATTCACAGAATCTGTTTGTGACTTTAAGAGTATGTGTGTATTTTTCTGAATGAAATAAATTATGTTGCTGCAAGCAAACTGTTTCAGAGCTTGTCTTTGGTTTGAGACACAGTGCACACGTATCATGGTCTTATTGTCTCGCTCTAGGACACACAAAAACACAAAATGGGAGTTTGCAGACTTTTTCATGATGTGAACCCTCAATAACCTCAATAAACCTCGAGCCCCATTTGAGGTCACTTTGCCCCCCAGAGACCCTTAAACCAGAGATATTTTGGTTGTGTTCAGTGTTAAATGCTTGGAAAAAGTCAGATACCTTTCATAAGCATGTAAACGCAACAAATCTGACAGTAATATTTCATCTTAATAATAGCTTGGTTTAAAAGTAATACTTCTCTTTAAATTAAAAAAATATATATATTTTTACTCATTTTCAAGTTTTTTTGCACAAATTTTCTGTAATTTCTTTTCCTAATTTTCTGGTAATCATTATGACTGTTATTATTTACAAATGTTTCTTTTTTTTTTTTTTTGTTAAATTGCTGATCACCTTTTGTCTTGTGTTTTTCAGAGAAATCTAGTGAATTTGCACAGGTTTCAAAGTTTAGATGTCATATTTGAACACTGACTGGTTCAATAAAATGTTCAAACAATCTTAACTCATTTTCTGCATTGGAACAATTTCCAGGCTGTCAAATTCCAGTGAAATTAAACTATTCCTCATTTTGCTGATGACTCTTTGGAAAGGACCGCTGGGGGTCCCTGGACCCCACTTTGAAAACCACTGTCCTAATGCCTCTGCCTCTGTCCCTCTGTAGTCATGCTGTCTTCTCGAACACTGGAGAAATAATAATGTGCAAATAATTAATGAGGTTGTGGGTCCAAATTTTACCTCTGAAAAATCTGCCATGTTGGACTGCACTGCACATCATCATCATCATAATTCTGTTAATATGAAAAGCTTTCTTTTCAGTAGCAGCGGCTGATGTCACATATTAAACTTTCAGAAAACAGGCACATTAATGTCAGAGTTTATCGGTTTATGGATGTGTCAGCATGTTTGCAGCAGTTTTACAGTCTCCAAAAAGTGCATTGTGAGGCTTGACAGAGCTCCCACATACGCCGAGGTCCTGCTGGCTGCTCCTGCTCCGCTCTGGGCTCCAGTTCATCTCCAGGCGTCTCCACAGAGTTCAGGTTGGCTGACGGAGGAGGCCACCTGATGCAGCGCTCCGTCACCGTGGGCCTGTCCCACAGCTTGGACGCAGTCTGCAGGTCCTGTGTGTCACCGGCCTGTCGCTCCTCACTCAGCACAAACCACATGAGACCGTGCCGCTGCAGAATCCTGCGGGAGCCATGTTGGTCAAACGGGCTTTAAGTTCTAAAGAAATGGCCGACACTCATCAGCAAAGTGCCACCACACCATCACATCTCCTCCCACACATGCTGGACGAGTGGAGCCGCACATGCCCACGCCTGTTCACTTCACTGTCTCTCACTAAAACAAGTCCAAATTTGATTTTTGGGCTGATGAAATCAAATTTCCTCCAAATATAATGTAGGATATCCTAATGATCTAACTTAATGTGTGCATGGAAAACCAAAACTTCATTTTCGACAGCTGAAGGAAAACACAGGAAAACCAGCGAGGCTTCTGAAAGCTCCCACACATCACCCCTGTTCAATACTTATAAAACCCTTATCGAGACATTTGTCATTCCATCAGAGGAAATTAAACACACTGGCTATTCATACACACCTACAAATGGAAGGAAATTTCCCTCTGTAATAGGCATGCACCCCAAAAACATGCTACTATATAGACAATTTGCATGCAAAAATATATAATGCTGTTCAAAGCACTTTCATTTGAAATATAATCCTGTACAGAAAAATATTGTCTTTATATTTACTTAAAACCATAGGCCATTCACGTCAGGATAGACGACCTCATCATGAGGAAAATAGATTAACAAAATACATTACTTATTAGTCACTTTGACATCAGGGAATATAATGGAAGGGCTTCCCTCCATCATATTCCCTGCCTAAGAGGATATAATAAGGGGGATATAGAGGAATTTACTTAAAATGAAAGTATCATTGTCTGTATGTTGCTATATGTGCACGTTTGGGTGCGTATGTGCGTGTGTGTGTGTGTGTATGCATCTCTGTTTGAAGAACTACATGGAATATGCCATTGTTTTCCTCTCTTTATTGTTTTTTCTATCTTTTTTCCATTTTTTAGTCTCCTTTCATGCAGTTCCATCATCCATTTAGTTCTTCTTAGAGTCATAATAATGACTGTCAGTTCATGTTTGTGGCAGATTAACTTGTTTAAAATCAGTTGAAAAAAAAAAAAAAAAAAAAAAGTTTTTTGTTATATCTTTGGTGCTGCTGCAGATAAGGGGCCTTGACATGGCAAATACAAAATATCCAGAGTTGTTAGAAATAAAATTCTAATGACTGTCATCAGTCATAAATTTTTTTTTTTTTGGGTGGATATTTAATTTGCTTCAGCTGGTCTGGACTAGCTCTGTGTATTGCTTGAAAGTGAAAACTGAAGAATGAATTGGGGGTTAGTTGATGAGCTTGTCTTACTATTTTATGCCTTTGTGCATCTGTGGGTTGAAAACCAACCATAAATAAGGAAAAAGGTCACTGCAAAAGAGTGGGTGGTTTGAACGTGGCTATCTCAAAGCCCTAGACCATCACGCTGTGCAAACAGAGAGATGTGAAGAGGAGAAAACTTTTATGAACACCAAACGCAGAACAAAGCGTTAACCCTGCAATATTGTGTTTTATTTGTCATTCAAAGACCTGGCAAAACAGGAAACCCAAAACAAGGTACAATTACTTGAACACTCCAGCTGGAAAATTCAACACTTTAAAGTAAATTGGCCCGGAGGCTCCTTAAAAATAAAGGGCATTTGATCTGCAGCCGTCACAACAGGGAGTGGAACTTCAAGGCGCGTTCAGATTGTCAACAAATGGGAGCGCACGTCTGAACTTCTAGCAGGACATCAGACGTCTGCAAAAACTACCCATCATCCAACTCACTTCACAGTCCACCACATTCTGTTGGGACTCCAGGGCTCATACACAGTGTCAATTACAAAACGCCAGACTTTTCCGAGAATTTAAAGCCACAAACTGAACTTTGATAGAGTGATGGGTTGTATAGTTCCCTGGGTGTTATGTGAAATCTAATTAGCTGCTAATCCACAAACAGCTCCCAAATTAAAACACTTTTAGCACATGAACCAACACAAAGAAAAGCAGATTATGCCAATATAGAAAACTACAAATCCTAGTATTATTTTTTTCCCTGTGTCGTTACAGTCAAGTCAGGTTGTTTCTTCCTGGTGCGAGGTTACTGTGTTGAAGTTTGCTGCAGATGCTAGTTGCCGGATCTACTTTCCAATTCAAATTGGCAAATAACAAGGACAGAGACATTTCATTTCCGAAAAAAGTGGGAACCGGGACTTGTTGTTTTCTATATTGGCATAATACATTTTGTTTGTGTTGGTTTATGCACTAAAAGTGTTATTTTGGGAGCTCTTTTGCTGTGCTAATAACATGAATGACACAAATCCAGAGCAGCTAATGAGGAGATTTCCCCACCATGTGGACTCATATCACACCCAGGGAACTCTACAACCCAACACCAAAGATCTACTTTACTTTAAAAGTTTGGAAGATTCTAATGTCCAGTTTTTACATAACTATAGATCAGTATTAATGGCAATCCTTCACAGTAACAAATACCAGCATGTAAGAGAGGCAAGAGGTTGAAAGCCAGAGAAGATATTCAGTCTGTATTCAGTCATTTGTATGTTGGCATGGTACAGCAGTAATATTACCAAAAAAAAAAAAAAAAGGTTTTGTGCAGTTTTTCAAGAACTGGAAATGACCAACGTCTTCTCCCACATATTCCTATGGTTCCCAGACCTGTGTATGAACCCTGTTATTTCACTTGGGGTGGTTCCAGGAAATACTAATACAACTCGAAACTGCAGTCCGAGTCGTTTGGAAAAACAGAACAATACATCGAAAGCAAATAAAGTGCTTGAAGCAATAGACAATGGACAATGACAAAACCCAACTTTACATTAACAGTCTACTGTTTTGGTCAGGAACGGTAAAAACAAAACGTTGTTGTCCGTGTCGGGGAAGGAAATGGTAGGAGCAAGCTCGGAGTTTGAGTTGCACTGGAATGTGGATAAATGGGAATGTTGATGTTGTGTCGGTGCAGTATGTTCCTGTTTAAGGGTGCGTTCATACCAAGTGGGTTTTTCAGCAGTTTATTTGAAATTCAGAGCTTTTACTGCAGTTCAGTTGGTTAGACTCAGTTTGAGAGCAGTGCCATTCAGGCTCAGGCGGCACCGAGTAACTGCTCCCACATGTCTGAAAACGCTGCTTTGGAAGTGTGGTTCATTAAGACTGGCTTTATAATCCGAGCCAACTACAAAACACAACCCCAGAACGCAAACCCTGGCGTGTATAAAGTGACAGATGTTGACATGCTACAGCAAAACCTTTTCACGCTCGGAGAGTGGAGCAGAACAAATGACGATGTTGATACTGATGCTCATATTCAGTTTGTTCGTGTGTTTCTGACTGGCACGAACGGCTGAGAGGACGAGGGCAGACAAATCCATTACGCCAAAGTTACAGAGAACCTGATTTGTTTTGATGACTCAACTGCCGCACAGGACGCCTTTTTAACTCAGTGTCAGAGCAAAGAAAACAAACTGTGGGCGTCTTTACACGCTAAGTCAAGGCAAAAGGGAATACAGCAATGCAGACAGGCAAAAATAACAGCAGGTAACTTCAGGGGGGAAAAAATCATCCAGTAAACGACAAATTTCACACAGTTAAATTACATAACAGCAACACACCAAAAAAATAAAAATAATAAAAATAATAAAAATAATAATAAAACCCCCAAAACGAACATTTCAACAATTCCTAGAGCTAGGGCTTACACAAATGCAAGAAAACCCAAACACACATTGGTATACATTTGCACACACCACAGTAGGATATTCATATAAATGCAGCTGTAAACATTCAAAAAGGAACGCTGATTCTCAAATCTAGGCTGATTTCACTACACTAAGAAATGTCCAGCGGAGTAATGAGAGCTTTGTGTTCAGCAGCCTCTGTGGGAGACCGGACTATCAAAGCCAGCAAAAAAAAAAAAAAAAAAAAGACAGGCTAACATTCACTATTCACATTCTTCTGCACTGAGCCAAAGTTCAAATAAAAAGGCATGAGGGGGTTGGCACTTCACCTACATTACACAAACTGAACAATGTAATCCCACTACAGTGCTTTAACTTTCCATTTACGCATGCATAATTTGGGTCATAATGGAACTTTAAATTCAATAAACCACATTTTATTGCTACTATGCACACTTGCAGAGAAATTCTAGCCTGATATTAAGATGTGAAGCAAGTTAAATACAAATGCCTCCAGAGGAAATTTCATTTTGAACAATATTCATGCATAACCAAATTAACCTGACGACAGCGGTGCAACAGATGTAAACAAACAAGACCATTTCCGAGAGGACCGCCAGCGTTCACTGTCACACTGTGGGATCTGGAGGGAATATTCTGCTGAATTGCTTTATGGCACAAAACAGGAAGTGGGTGCTGTTCTTCCATACCAGATGGAATTAAAGAGTTTCTGTTCGCTTCTGGTGGAATGAAAGAATAGACAATGGAAATCAATCACTCACAGGATGTTTAGGTCTCTTCCGGGAGGGGACACAGGAAGTAACCTGGTTTATCGGAAATGTGGCCGTAAAGCAAAATGGAGAGTTTGAAGGAGTGTTGGGTTGTATAGTTCCCTGGGTGTGATATGAGTCCACATGGTGGGGAAATCTCCTCATTAGCTGCTCTGTGCTCCCTTAAGCTGCTAATCCAGACTAATGCATCTCTGTTTCTTTTTCATTTTCATAGCAAAACAGCTCCCAAAATGACCCTTTTACCACATAAACAAACACAAACAAAGTGGATTATGCTAATAAAAAAAAAAAAAATGCGACCAGTCCTGGTACCCATTTTTTTTTTTGGTACAATTAAAATTATTTATGAAGACCCAATCAAGTTCTTTCTTCCTGGCGTAAAGTTATTATGCGGAAGTTTCCTGCAGATACTGCCTGCTGGATCTACTTTCCAATTCAAATAAGGAAATAACAAGGAAAGAGACGTTTAATTTCTTCAACAAAATGGGACTAATCCGCTTTGTTTGTGTATGCACTAAAAGTGTTTTTAGTGCATACACAGAAATAGAAAATGGATAGAAATACAGTATTGTGGATCAGCAGCCCAGAGGAGCATGGAGCAACTCATATCACACCCAGGGAACTATACAACCCTAAACTCTACCAAAGTTCAGTTTTGCTTTAATTTCATATTAGGCTTCCAATCATTTCCACCATGGTCTCATTTGTTTACTGGGATAAAAGTACAAATATGAAACTGATGGTTAAAATGATACTTACAGCATCTTTAAGTATTTGGGATGATTACTGATGAAATGCAGGTCAACTATTTATATTAAAATGAAATGTGAACCTTCAACAGCAAGTGTATGTAGTTAAATGGTGTGTGTGCACTATGAGCCATGTGATCCTAACCATACAGCGTGTGTGTGTGTGTGTGTGTGTGTGTGTGTGTGTGTGTGTGTGTGTGTTTGAGCGCATGAGCACAAATGTCACTCTGTCCATTGGTATGAGTGTGATGGAGCATTCCAGTGTTGGACGAGGACTAAGCTGCTCGCAAGACATTGTGTGTGTGTGTGTGTGTCTGTGAGACAGAGAGAGGGAGAGAGAGAGAGAGTGAGGGAGACATGTGGAAAGGGTAAGCTGACCTTGAGGCTGTGCTCCAGGAAACCTCCCGCTGCATGAATGTGAGTGGAGATCAGAGCTGTTCTGTCATGTGCAGCGGACCATGTGGAGTGTGTCTAGATTAGGATTAGGCTGATGTACGGGGTCCACACCGCGCCAAGAAAATTAGGAAACTGAAAGAAGCCGAACACTGACACAAACTCTCGGCCATCGGCAGCCTACAGGAACCCCACCTCACCTCCTGCATCAAACTATAGCCACAAATCCTTCCCAACTATTGTTTCCATCAGTTTTCTTACGTAACACAATCAAATATTGTGCTGATGAAGTAAAGGAATACTGCTATTTAGTCAGCTTTGTCATGAAGAGACGAGAAATCAAAACACCAAAATCATCCATGTGTAGATTGTTTGCAGCAATCTGACACTTTACTGTTTGCTAACTGTCCTACAGAGGGATGATTTTGGTGTTTATGTTCTCATCACTGATGGATCCATAAATCATGAGGATCGTCTATTAAATGAGATGAATTCACCTAAACCCCTCCCAGTTTAAGAGATGATGGTGAGCCAAAATAATAATAATAAAAAAAAATAATATAAACAAATCTTGCAGATTGTATTTAAATGAGGCCTGTTACTGAAAATGGGCTTTGAGCTGTGAGCTTCAGAATTACATTTGTGTTTGGACACTTTAACCTGTGCCAGTGTGTCAGCGTGCTGCTGCTGTGGAGTGGAAGTGAGAGGTAAAGCAAAAACACTTAACACCAGTTCAAAATCAGATTCTACAAAACGGAAATTTAACACGCCACATTAAAAATAAATAGACTTTGCATGAATAAAATACAAATAAAAACATTCGGGTAGCTTTACTGCTAAAGATCCAGTGTGGAGGCTGATGGACAGGCTGGGACACACCGAGCAGCCCGTCTATGTTCAAGTTCTATCACAGCTATTTACAGCGGGTGTCCGTCTGTACAGTGCAGAAGCAACGTTCTTCTGTTTTGACAATGAGGCTTTTTTTTTTTTTTTTTTTCATCCAGTGAATGTCAATGTTAGTGCAAACCACTGCAACCAGTTTTCTTCTGGGGCCACAAACGTCAACAAATCACAAATTCTGACTTTGTGCCTACCAGGATGGCTGTTCTAGTTGAAATTCTACACCGATTTCTGAATCCAGACTCGTCCAAGATGCAGTCATCTATCCGCATGGCAGCAAAGCGTTATTTTTTTTTTATACGTTTGCAACTTTATAATACACTTAGGCTTCAGCTGCAGAATGAAATGATCGGAAATCTATCAAAACTCCTATGAATTCATGCTTACTTGCTAACATTCTACGTAAACTAGGTAGCTAATGATGCCCAGTGTTGCCGACGTTAACATTAAGTATTGGGAAAATCTTTTGGCGTCCAACTTTCTTCCCCGTTTTTCTCGAAATTCCAACTTTGAATGGAACTGAGCATCAGTGCCATCTTATTTCAAAAGGGAAATAATTTAAATAAGAATCATTCTAAGCTTTTGCTGTGTTCTCAGCCAGACATGGACAGGTAATCTGGGTTTTTTTGATAACGTCCTGCCAGTAAACAAGAGCTGCCGTGTTAATCTCCATCAGTGACACATTACCAAAAACCCTAAGAATCTTTTTAAATTACGGAAACTACTGTGCATACCAACGATAACACCAGTGCATGAGACAGAGGTAAAACAGAAGAGGAATGACATGAAATAAGTAGAAATGAAAACTAATTAAGTGAAACATAACCTTGGAATGAAACAAAACCTTAAATAAATGACATCAAAATCTGAATGAAACGGAAACACAACCTTGAGTGAAATGACATGACATCAACTCAATGAAATAACAAAATTAGATAAAGATGTGAATGCAGTGACGCTGGTTTTGAAAGGAGCAGGTAGCTCATCCAGTGAAACGACAGCATGGCTTGTGTGTGTGTGTGTGTGTGTGTGTGTGTGTGTGTGTGTCCTTGTTCCGAAGCTCAGAAAATGTTCTGGCTCAGCTAGCAAACTTCCTCAAGGACAATTTCTTTCTCCGGCATCATCGCTGCCTTTCAGCATCCCTCCATCACTGTTCTCTCCACCCTCAACATCAACATCATCTCTCTCACCAGCCTTTGTCCCCTTTGGCTCTTCCGCCTCCTCTCCCTCCATCCGTGCGTCCAGTCAGCGCGTGTTCCGTGTCCCGCGCCTCCTCCTCTCCCTTCAGGGACAGGAGGAGGCTCTGAGAGATGGGACAGAGGAATAAGACGATGTTGAGGAGGGTGGATTTCTGTTCCTCTCCGGCGTCTCCACCTCGCTCCAGTCATAAAACCCTCCTCTCCCTCCGGGCTAGATCATCTGGGAGGAAAACAGAGGGAGAAATTCCTTCACAATCTGTTTGCAACTCGTCTCCAGTTGTAAAACGTGGCAGGATATTTGCAGCTTGCACGGAGCAAAATTTGCACATTAGCATCTCCAAATGGCCCAGAGGGAGCTACCTGAAAATTCAATACCCAGAAACCCTGTAATGTTTCAACTGTAGATGACATTATTGTTCTCATTTCAAGTGACTCCTGGTAGTTTTTCACAAAGCACATTTAACAGTCATTTTGAAGAAACTAAAATCAACACCTGTCTACTTCTGGTTGAAAACAGCTCATGAAAATTCTGAAACTTAACAGACAAAATAAAGAAAACAGCTTTCATGAACTAATCTCAGAATGCATGCACACTGCAAAAACTCAAAATCTTACCAAGATTATTTGTCTTATTTCAAGTCAAAAATGTCTTATTCCTAGTCAAAATATCTCATTACACTTAAAATAAGACACGATCACCTCAGAAGTAACTTGTTTTTAGACAATTGTCTCTTGTTTCAAGTGAAGTGCTTGAAACAAGTGAAAATTTGCTTGTTTCATTGGCAAAATATGTTTTGCTAATTTTCACTTATTTCAAGTGAATTTTCACTTTTTCCACTGGCAAATTTTGCCAATGAAACAAGCAAATTTTCACTTGTTTCAAGTGAAAACTGTCTAAAAACAATTTACTTCTGAGGTGATCATGTCTTATTTTAAGTGTAATGAGATATTTTGACTAGAAATAAGACATTTTTGACTTGAAATAAGACAAATAATCTTGGTAAGATTTTGCATTTTTGCAGTGCAGGCCTCCATGTAGTGGTAGAGAGACTACTACAAAATTCTGCTGAAAAGGATGAGCACAAGGTTCAATCTACATTCTTTTAAAGGGGCATTACGCTAAACTGCTGAAGGTGGACTGAAGTGAGGACCCTGTAGACTCAACGGACAAGTGTGGATTAAGCACAATCTGTTGGTTGAGTCTGCCTGGTTCTCATCATCAGGCCAACTCACTTGTATTTTTCCAGTTTTTCTCCACACTGACTCCACACTGTCACCTCCATCGACCATCTGCAGCTTTTCATAGTGCACCTTTTATTGTGAAATTTGGAAATGACAAAAGGTAGAAGCAACATAGCAGAAGCAGGCTCCTCTTCTCATCTTTGCTGACTGAGCTTTTATTGTGAAAGGTCCCACAACCTGACATTGATCATTTGTTTTCTGTAATGGATATGATTTAAATGTAGTGAAGGGCAAAACTCAAGCAAAATGCATTGAAGTCAAAGTAAAATTACTGACTCGAAGAATATGCAATTATGATAGCGTGATTCAATTTTCATTCAGTGCTCTTGAAATAGTATTTTTACAGCAGAGTTTTAACGTGGAGGTGAATGAGGTGAATTCTGTCGTATCTTTTAGTGGATTGCCGTGAAAACTTAAACAGCTCTTCCCTGGCTGTGGACCAACCTTTTTCACAAAGTCAATCCGTTCAAAAGCTTTTGAGATATCTTTCTCACAGACAGACGCAGAAATTACATAACCTCCAGCACGTCCTTGCGAAGGCAGTTATCTGTCAGCACCACAGTGTGATGTTCAGTTTTACACAACACTACATTTAAAACAAACCTGTAATATTACGTCACTGCCATTAAAAGTCACATGACAGCATAATGCATTAGACAGAATGCATTTCTGAAGCCTTGAATGTTTGATGAATGAATGTGTTAGGCTACTAGTTAGCACAAAAAAGTGATAGTACACCAACATATTCAATTGTAATGCCTCACCCTTACCACTAAGGTTGTAGTTGCCATAATGAGACAAACATAGACAGACATAAATCTGTCATTGTGACCTCAAGTTGGGATACTTTAAGGCAAGATCTTTCCAAACTTTTAAAAAGGACCTGTTTATGTCCTATTTCTCCTTCCTCCAGGTTTTCCTGTGGTGGAACATTTACCTGCTGAGCTCCTCTTTGATTTGCTGCAGCACTAACACCTTGCACTCCCTCTTGGCTATCTTGTCCAGGGACAGTAGGGGCCGGTCTGGTGGAAGGTAGAGGGGTCGCCCCACCGGAGAACCTACGGGTGGCGTGATGGCCCGCCGCTCCATCACACTGCCTGTCCTGGAACCAGCACACACATCATATCATGGACATGTAGATATATATATGGCTGAATGCCTAGCTGGAAATGTGTAAGCTTTGATAATTATTATTAAAATAATGTGGTAACACAATGAATTTAGACACTGTTAAATCAGATCGAACCAGAAAACAGGAAATTTTGTTTTTCTTGGACAGGAAAAACACAATCCAAAGATATGAAGGTCACTTGAATGGATTATGAATGTGTCTCTGAGGATGTATGAAGAACACACTTTAATGTTAATACCAATGCGCCATTGTGTACTCTTCATGCCCTCTTTTGAGATTAAAAGTGACTGCTGCACTTTATTTTACTAACATGACAAGCATTTAGTGCCTGTAAACAGACCGCAGGGGATGGTGGCACCTTTTTTTGCACCTCTGCGTCACTGCATATACATTTATGGGCGTTCTCTCTCAAGGCGCAAAATGCTGGGAGGGGGTTATGGAAAAAAAAAAAAGTGCAGTGGCGCAACCATGGTCTACGTTTGCTCGCACGTAGGAGCATTTGATGAGCACAGTCATCTTCCCCAGAGAATGAACCCTTAACTTTGATGACTTCATGACCTTTCCTATAGTGCCACCCTCAGGACAAAAATGTCAAATCTGCACACGAGATATCACTAAATCTAATTAGTGCAATGCCATGATATTTGGTGAGTGCATTCATATTCCCAAAAGGGAGATTCCTCTTGATAGTGTTGACCCCATTACATTTCCTCTAGCATCACCCTGAGGCCAAAATGTCAAATCTGATGTCTAAAAATATTTTAGGTGGCTTTGCCATGAAATGTGGACAGTACATTCATGCTGCCCAGAGGATGCAATTTTTTTTTTTTTGTTTTCCTAGGATGGCGAAGACTACGCTGTGTCTGTCTGGCTCGTTCTCATTGCCTTTGTTGGTTGGGTTGGTTAAGTTTAAGAATGAGGAGTGAGATTAGTTAGGGTTAGGGTGAAAATATCAGCGTTAGGGTAAGTCGATCTAAGGCAGAGCAGGGCTGGTCATGCCTTTGCCATCCTAGGAAAAAAAATATTGGCCAGAGGATGAACCAAGTCAACTTTGGTGACTTCATGACCTTTCCTTTAGCAGCACTCTCAGGGCAAAATGTACACACACATTTTCCCACTATCTGCACACCTCTGCACTTTTCACAAAATCCAATTAGTTATCTCAGAACAAAAGCCCTTGAATCCACTACAAGGGTCCTGGGCCAACATTGGTGGAGTGGCACAGTCATGAGGTTCCTCCCTGACCATAGTGTTTTTTATTAGTCTTTTTCCCTATCTTTTTTATAACGGTGTGTGACCAGAAAAAAAAAAAAAAAAAGTTCCAGTATGGTGTGGGAGGAGTTTTCTCAACAGTCTATAAAACCTGTAATAAAACCTGCCTCATGCTGTTAAACCATCTATAACAACTTCAGTCTGGCTTTCAGTGGTGAGTTTTACTGTCCCATGATGCTCTAAATGGTTTTCCACTTTGCAAAAGAAAACAATTCTGAGGGTAACAATCAATATTTATCTTGACTTCAAATTGCTAGGCATAAAAACAGTCAAACACAAAGACATTCAGTATTGGCATATTACAACATCAGCTTCAATTGAAAAAAAAAAAAAAAAAAAAACACAGGAAGTAAAAAAAAGTTCAATGTTTTACCCCTCCAAACCTCCAATCGATCAAGCGCTACATCACATTTACAGCCTCTGAAATGGAAAGGAGTGCATTGGGAGGAGCAGCTGATCTTCCATACCTCATGAGGTGTGACCTGGAGGGCTGCTGATGGGAGAAGCTCTGGGATCGGCCGAGGCTCTGTCGGTCCAGCAGCTCTCTGACCGCGGGGCTGGACGACGGGGAGTTCCTCCTGGACAGCGACAGCGAGCGAGCCTCCACGGAGGGGTTCGACACGCACGCTGTGAACTGGAGCTTCAGCTTCATGTGCTGGCTCAACTGGGCGGGCGGGTGGGTGGTCATCATGGGGCAGGAGAGGGTGGCATGGGACAGGATGGAGGAGAACTTAAGTACTACTGAGGCATTTACACATCGCTGGTGTTATTTTCTACTGTCAATTATAATTTAATTTACAGAATATTGCTAAGGTACAGCCGTCCCTATCCTAACAAGATGCATAAAAATTTGTTTATTGCTTTATCTCAAGCAGACTGCACTACTGTAATGTTCTTCTCACTGGCTTTGCAAAACAATCCACTCATAAAACTAAAGTAATTCAGAGCTCTGCTGCCAGATATTTAACTAGAACTACAAAGAGAGGGCAGATCAGCCCAGGTTTAGCTAAACTGCACTGGCTCCCTGTGTCTTTTACAAACTTCTTTTACTTATTTACGAGGCTCTCAGTGGGTTAGGACCAGCCTACATGACTAATTCTTTGTCATTTCATAATCCCTCTCAGCCTCTGAGATCCTCCACCTACATCTTTTATATATCTTATTGACATTTCTTCTTTTACTGCCTCTGGTGTTCGCTTTTTAATCGATTGCTTGGTTTTATTGCACAGTATTTGCACTCGTTTTAAATTGTCTGTTTTATTCTCTTTTTTTTTCACTTTATTGCAAAGAACTTTGAGATTTATTGCAAAGGCCTTCAGTACCTCAAAGAGTCCAGTCCTGAGGATCTGGAAGGTGACGGTAAAGGAGAGGGTGCTGCCCCTCTTGCACTGTCCCAGGTTGTTGAGGGGAGACTGGCACACCACTGCCCCGGCACTGGGGTCCTCCAGACTGCCTGCACGACCTGAACCTGACAGGGGGAGTGGGGTAATGGGGAGGGATGAAAGTTGGACACGTGGGAGTGAACAAATACAGATGGGAGAACAATGTGAGCATATAATTGAGTATTTGAAAGATTTTCATGTGATAGAAACCTCCAGATTAATGACATGGTTTATACTGTGGCGCTGAATATGTCATCACCACACATATTCAAGGGAGGGATCATAAAATAGAAAACTGCCGTCTCCCGATTATCTCCCCCACCCAGATTATGAGCTAAGTGGAACGGGCCAGCTTTGTACATCTGGTAGTTGACCGTGTCATGATCACAGCTGGAGCGCTGCAGCTGATTTAAGCTCACAGCAATGCAGACGGCTTACGACCCTCCCCGGCACACACTCCAGGGATGGATTCAACACCCTTGAGAGGTGCAAAGTAGAATAACATAGAAAATCCACCCAAATATGATATAATACTTGATAATATGCAACAGACTCTTGGCTCCCTGTCAGCTATAGAATCATAGAATCTTCAGCATATATTTTGTGAATGTCTGTTCCCTAAAACGCAGCACATCCCTTAGGTGCTCCTCTGTACCCCATGCACATAAAGGATGTCAAAACTACTGCATGATATTATCGAATATATCAGTATGTTGACATTATTGGATATATCTTATGTTTTTATTTCAGTTCAGATTGAATAATACATTGTGGGGGAAAAATAATTATGGAGCTGGTGTTAGGTGCAGGGGAGACTTTCCGAGATGTAAGCCGTAAATTTACAAGAAAAAACATACAAATTTATGAGAAACATAGTTTTTATCCTACTATGGGATTTAGTAAATAAGGAAATCCTAGTGATTTCGGCCCAGAATTACAATATTCTCAACGGCATCCGGAGACATTGCCGTGCCTTGGGTGTATTCAGAAGAAAACAATATTGTCATTCTGGGCTGAATTCACCAGGATTTCCTTGTAACTGAGTCCCACAGCGAAGTAGAATCTGATGAGGTCATCAGCTGCAGGCCTGATACACGGCGGGCGGCAGCGTCTGCAGTGTGAGGCGGATCCAACCTCATCAAAGTTTTTTTTCTCATAAATTTAAGCTTTTTTTCTCCGAAATGTATCACTTTAATCTTGGAAATTCTGTGTTTTTGTTCTCAAAATATTACCCCACCCCATAATCCCCGAGTAAAAGAAGAAATCCCAAATAAAAGAAGAAAAAAAGTCTCTCTCCAAACTGCATCGGCCACCTTAATGAATAAGTGTTTCCGGCACCACTGATACATGATGGTTTAACCACTCTTTATCAACAATGTTACTATAGAACACCTACCATGCTTTTACTACAAGAAATAAACTGATTAAAGTACCACTGTGAAGGAATCTACATGTTAAAAGTGGAACCTAAGACGCTCACATGAAACCTAAGTCTCCTGACTGTAAGCCCCAGATCACATGGCCTAAAGCCGAGCTAAACAAGCAATATCAGTTACTGAACCCTGTGTGCTCATCCTCATTTCACTGCATGATAAAGATCGCATTTAACAAAGCCATGTCTAAAGTTTCAATATGTGCCATTCCTGCTTCCCTCGGCCATAATATGACTAGTGGTAGTGAGTCCAGCAAGGTAAACAGCACACCGGCTGTGAGAATTGTGCACTGAGACACAGCAGGCAGGAGGTGTGTTTCTGTTGTCTTAGGGTTTTCCTCCCACGCTTGGAACGCCTTGCCCCCTAAAAAGATGCCTCATGCTCACAATCTCCTGCATACTATGCAGCAATTGCAGTGAACGAGTAACTACTGAAGGCTTTTGGAAGTGGCAGATGTCACCAAATGTGCAAAATGGAGCCAACAGGCAAAAAAACGTTCACATTTCAAATGAGGTTTTTCTTTAAGCCCTCACTCAAGTAGATTTTTACATCCATAGTTGTTAAATTATTATTTTATTGTACTACTACTGCAACAGACGTACTGGTATTGGTGCTGAAATTTTAGCTGAATACAGGGTTGACAGTAGTCGTTTGGTAGAAGAACATGCTTGTGGTTTTCAAAAAAAGCTGATACTGTGTTCATGATATGATTCACAATTTTAGTGGGAAATGATCACTTTTGCATCATAATTTTGGCTTTGGCATCTCTGTGGCATCACAATACCTCATTTATAATGCGATTTTGTGACATGTTGTCCAAAAATTGCGGATCCTGAATTTGGATAATGCACTTTCCCATATTGCAATTTGGATCATATTTTTGATTAACTGTCCAGCCCTACTAGTGTTGCCAGTTCAAATCCCTGAGACCAGGTGGATCCTCACCCTCTGGTGTCCAGACAAGGCGGACGGCCAGGAAGTCCTGCAGATTGTTGAGCAGGGTGTATTTGACCCGGAAGTGCTCCTGAGGCCTGACAGCGCTGGGACAGGACGCTGTCATCACCAGCCGGGGACGGTCCAAGCGGACGCTGGGTAGCGAGTAATGGGTGGAGATATACCTGAAGAGGACGCCAAGAGGGAACAAGTCATTTATTGGTAAGCATTTTCAGGAAGACATTCATTGGGATTTTAATGCCAACAGCAAGCAACAACAAAGTACAAAATATCAGACCCATCTTATAGCATTAAAGGGACTGGGAACATAATTATGTTATGAGTTATTAACTGTATCCACATGTTGTTTGGGACACTGTGACTAAGTTGTGGTACCAATGATTAATCATAACCAGTCATACAATACTAACACTTCCAAACTGTGAAGGCTACACAGACAGTTTTCACAATTAGTCTTTAGTTTGTATGGCACATTAACATTTCCATGAGAAACACAAGTTCACAAGTCAATCAGTGTTAACTATACTACCTTTGGGAAAGAACATGATTGGAATTAAAACATAAGGACATATGTTCTTCATGTGGGTCTTTGGAATGTTTTTTCTCCTGTGGTTCCAGATGAAGACCAGATGGAACAATTTTCAAACGTCTACAGTCCTGGTTTTTATGAATTCAGCACTGATCTGTACATGCATTTCTGCTTTTAATTTTCTTTTGCTGTTATGGTCGGCTTTGTTTTATCCAAATATTTACACAATAATGGATCAAAGGTATCAAACACAGGCGAAATTTTCCCAGACATCTCAGGGCATTTTTTAATTTTTGGCAGCAGTAGTTTCGACATCCAAGACGGATATTTATATGGAACTGAAACTAGAACCAACAATCCACAGGGGATGCATGGATAATTTTGGTGTCCTCATTTTGCAACACTGAATTGCCAAATAGACAAAGCTCCCAAAAAGCTTGGTGTATTCATTTAATTTTAAACTAAAGTTGACCTGGATATGATTTAAAGCGTCAGGTACCTGGTGAAGGGGAGTTTTGGAGTGGACCATTGTAACACTGCGATCAGCGGGACTTCCAGACCCTAAAGAAACATGAACACATAACTTAGTGCCACAAAGTCATTTTGAACTTGATTCATAGTTCATTTACACAGAAAACGAGGTTATTATTTTTTTTTAAAGCAAGCAGCTTCCTGAGTACCTTTGCGTAGTCATATCAAAGTCATATGCACAATCGTCATAGAAAAGGTCTATTTTCATTCCAGCTCAAAAATTCACTGTATCGGCTGCCATATCAGTAATTGGTGAATTTTTCTCCACTAAAATTGGTATTGGCCTCAAAAATCTCATATCAGTCAGACACTATCGAGAACGTGATGTCAGATTGTTGGCATGTTTCCTCAAGGCAAATGCAGGACCTTTTCAATGCCAATTAAAGCTCACTACTGTCCCTTTTGTCCTATCCGAGAGTTGATCTGCATGATTAGCCTAATATTAAAAGTGCTAAAATGGAACTAAAGATTATATTGTTGCATTTAACAGAATTCAATTTCTATGAAGGCCTTGAGTTTAGGTATTCAGATTTGACATGTTGGGACTTCAGTATCTAATAAAGCAGATATACCGCAACATTTTGTGTGATTTTTGGCAAAACAAAAAAGTAATGACGCATCTCGTCTCTGGAACTCCAACATTTATGAAAGTGAGTGGACAAACAGGTGAACTGCATTGTTCATTCATTCATTCATTCATTCATTCATCCATCCATCTGACCTCAGACCTCAGTCACAACTAGTGTGATTTTGATGACTTGGCCAAACAAAGCACCGCCACAAGTCAATAATCAATTTACCAATTAGCATAACTATACTTATTACCCTAGGGGGTGCTACAATTACAGGTTACAATTACAGAGATTATATGAGCCATATCTCCCACACTGGAAGTTTGATCAGCATGGAATTTATTGCATGCCTTGCTATTCATCCTCTGCAAATCTGACTATCAATATCTACGATAATAAATATACTGCCATTTTAACTGCTGATAAACACTTTTCCTTTCTGACTCCAAACTGGCTTATTGTGCATTTTTAATCTCACACAATTTTATACAAATGTTCTTCAGGCAACCTCATGTATATTTATATGTTTAACTTATTTTATTTTTACCTTGGTGGATTTTTAGATCCAGTGTTATGTGTTCTTGTGTGATGTCAACTTCCCCATCCTAAGCATTTCAGCGCTACTTTACCAGTTTGACGCTGCACAAATGAAAACTGACTTGAAGTTGACTTGTATTTAGTAATTCATGGCAGGCCAAATGGGTGGCTGTATCATTTATGAGCAGGTGTACTCTTCTTAATGTTTTGGTTCCTGAATCCAAATGCTGTTATGGAAGAAATTGCAGATTGCTTTCTTCAGAAATATCACATGAAATGCGATTTTTGCTTGTCCGGACTGTCTAAAATCAATCGGGATGCAACCTGGGTGTCTGAAAAAATGTATCTGGACTGGCAGTCTGAACAGGGCCTTAGACAAGTCTGACAAGGATCTGCTTCTGAAGCTGCCTTTCTAACTCACATCTCGACTTTCTTTCAAGTCCAGCAGTTATGATGCCAGATCATAGAGGTGGTTTGTGTAATTCATTATAGACTATATACATAAAGAACACAGCAAAACACTTTTAACACAAGAATTTCTTATTCCCATCAACGATTTCAAAGGACTGATACTGTAAGTGTTCTATGATTTCTATGTCCGTGATTGTTTTATAACCTGTAAGTTGATGGCTGACTGAATTGTGCTGTGGATGTTCTCTGTCTGGTTTCTTGTGTCCTCTGAGAGACTACCTTACTAAATAAAGGATGAATGGAGGCAAAAAGAAATTGTCTCCCCCCGTCTTCTCTGACCACCCTCCATCCAGCCTGCCCCACTTCTCTCACCTCACTCGAGTCCTCCTCAGCCTGGTCTCGTAGCTGCAGCTGGAACAGGAAGTTTTGCTCCTCCAGGGCGCTGAGCATGCTGGGTAAGCGCGATGACTCACTGTCTACCCGGTAGAACGAAGCCATGGCGACCTCAGCTGATTGATGGCTTAACAGAGAAGTGGAGGGGGGAGCATTTGTTAAAAACATCAAAGAACACAGAAAGCTGCTCCAAATTTGACAGTGCCTACTGAATTTGACAGGAGCTTAGCCGTTTATGACAAATCCTCTTTTGGAAATGACTGGAATGACCAGGGGAATTATCAAAATGAGCTTTGTGCCAGGACAAAAGTACTATTTCATATCAAAACTGAGAGATCCAAACATCTCTGCCCATCCTAATTGATGGAATGATTCCATAATTTAAACCTCAGAAATTGTGTTTTGTTGGATGATTGTATGGTATGGCAAATTAACAGCCACTCAAATAAATGTTTTATATTCTTTCCAATGCTGCGATGCATCAAACCTGGCATACGCCATAGGTCTACAACCAAGAAGAGTTTGTTTTCATCTTTTACCAAAAAGTAACAGAATTCCTTTTTACTCAATTAACACTAGTTGCTCATGAATCCATTTTTAAGAACATGGTCATATAAAACCAAAATATATTGGAATAGTACCAACATTATTTGGTTAGGTTTTCTCTGTATGTTTCATTTAAATATTAGGCCTAACATACAGGCTGTATGCTCCAAATTCACAGTGTGAATCATTTTGGTCTTTTAACAACTAATGCAAGACATTGACTGAATAAATATATACTTGCCAGACATTATCGACTATGAGAACTGAACCATCGGGCATCATGGGAAGGTAGGAGGAGTTGTAGTTGGGAAGGATTTTCACATCTCTAACACAAACCTCCTCCTGAGAGCTGGAGTTCAACACTGAGGAGAGAGAGAGAGGCGTAGAGGAAAACGGGGAGAGGCAATAAGGGGAAATGAAAGAATGAAGACATGAGGGGAGAATTACGTTGGGTGAACACAAATAGACAAGGGATGTGGAGGTAAACAGATAAGGAGGTAGAGATGGAGGCCAAAGGGGTGGAGACAGGAAGAGATGGAAGATACACCAGTGAGGGTTTAGCATTATTTCAGTGGCATTGTCTCTAAAACAATTGTGGTATTTCCTTGGGAAGCTAATCATACAGAGCAGGATGAGAACCACATATAGCTGAGACATAACTAACCACGACAACAAGCCTCAGCTATTAACAGCAGAAAATCCAAGGCAAATGGTGTATTGGGGTTACACATATATGAGTTGTTAAAGACACTGATATTTACCACTAATGCTTAAAAAACCCTTCACACTACAACAGCACCTTCCTAAATCGAATGTCCAATTATCCATTCCCTCATGTCAGCTTTTCAATTTATCAATGCAGATTCCTATGAGTAAAACACACAGAGAAGGCTTTCGAACTGAAGCAACAAAACTGTTCCACTTGTTCCAACATGAAGTCAGTGATGAAACTTTCAAGACAAACTTCACAAGAACATGAGTTACATCATCAACTGTCATTTTACTTCTTATTTGCAAACTTTTGGCAGTGAGGTGCCAAGATTTGCCTCACCTTTATCTGATTTAGAATACATTTTGGATTGTAATATTATTTTTTATTGTTATGCTACATGTTAAGCTACATGTTTATGGTGCACCATCTACAGAGCGGTGAAAGACAGACTTTAGTTCGGGGTGTTTTTCTTTAATTGAGTTGTGGTCAACCATCAACTGTAACATAGATCTATTGAAAATTACTTAAGTGGTCTTCCCTTGCAGTTTTTTGTTTCAGTCAGTGGTATCAATTAGGAAAGTGAACTCCTGGCAATTAAAAAATACTTTATATATTCATTTATAGGCGCAGAGCTGACAAGACAGATAAACTATGCAACAGAGCAATCTAGCACAGAAAAAAGACGCAGTGGTGGAAGGTTAAAGTACAAACTTTTAACCTTTAATCAAAGGGTGGAGAAGCTAATCGCACATCTTGGTGTGGCTGCCAGTATCGAGGCTGATGTTGGACAGAGATTATTCGAGAGGCTCTTCTCTTCAACGTAGAGTTTTTATTAATGCTACCCTATTCCCCACATTGTTACGTAAGAGAGAGAACAGGCTGTGTCCTGATCCACTCCATTCATTTACAGGGCCTTTTGGAAAAAAAAAACTGTGAACAGGTGGGGTGCTCATCCAGCTCAGTGAAGCATATCTTTTGTAGAGTGTGGTTCAGGTCTTGGTGTTCAGTTCAGTGGCCACTCTATTCAAAGCTCCAAATTTCTGACCAAAGTGCACATTCAGCTTTGACGGTATTTTCCTCTAGCCTGATGTGCCACATGGTTTGTTACATAGAATCATTTCAGGAGCTGTTACTGACAACTATTTGGAAAAGGGCAGATGCTTTCAAAAAATACTTGGCAGGTGACTGGATGAATCATCGGTTTATCACAGGCTAACTTCAACGAATCAGAGCAACAAACAATATGATGCAGTACAAGAGTGACAAATTTTGACAGCTAACAAGCAAGTTGGTTTAGCTACCTATGAATTCAATGAATATTCAATGAAGATTCAGTTCTGATATAACTGATGCTAGAGAAGCATCTAGGCTAACCTCTTTAGGAGCCACCATTGTTGTTGCTTCTCACTGTTGCCACACATAAACCACAGCCACAGCTGCCAGTAGGTTGTGATTGGCCCAAACCACTGTGGTTCACTTGAAGCCTGGCAAGATGGATTCTTGCATGATCGTGATCCTGAAAGAATCCAGCTGCATTGCAAGGTAAGTTTTCCTCCTTGAGAGGAGAAGAATATCATCTGGATATCAAATTGTAACCCTCCCTCCTTTCAAATATCACAGTGTTCACTACCACCTTGATTAACTTGCTTATAATAGAAAGCAGGAGCATGGGCCAGTATTTGGAAGGAGCTGAGATATACAGAGTTGAAGCATTTGCCTCCTGTAAGCAGTATTACTGTGCAAAAACCTTGCAGAGCACTTCTGCCTTATATCATGTAGTAGCGTGGGCTGTAACTGTAGCATGTAATGGCAGGGATATCAAAGCAAGCAGCTCTCCCAGAGAGAGTATTGACAAGTCTCTGCCAGATCTAGCTTCTTATGGTGTTGTCAGCAAGTTCCTTTGTGAGCTTGATGTTGTGGTTCCTTCTGGCTTGCTTCTCAGCCTGACTGAAAGTGGATCTGGTCTGGGCAAACTTCTGCTTGTTATATAACTGTGTTTACTCATGGTTGGTTTGCCTATTCGCATTGGCATCGCCTGCCTAGCCTTCCACTGCTCTAACTCTGTGGGCTATGGAGAGATGAGGGTTGAGTGGATATACTGTTGAAAGGTTTTTCAGAGTGTTTTATCTTTCTTGTGTGCTGGAAACATGCCTACACTTACATGCTGACATGCCCACATGCCCACTACTGGATACGAGGCAAAGGTCTGACCCACAGAACTTGAATTAGAATAGAACAGATTTTCCCATTCATATCAACAATATGGTCAGAGTGGCAGCCAATTTTATGTGTATTGTTGCCATTGCAAGGAACTGTGGCTGCTGTACTGGGCTAACTTCTGTATGAACCAACTTGTGGCAAGTTGCTGACTCTCTGAGGTTAGAGGTTTTGCAGCAGTGGAGTCTCGGGCATTGAGAGGCATCCTGTGCTGCTGGAGGGGAACTGAGGATGGCTGGACCAGTTGGTGGTAACTATTAACATTGATTACTGCTTTTAGCAGGCAGCCATACCACAATCACCATTTCATTCTGTACAGGCCAAATGACCACAGCAAACAGCTCCATGACCATCCCACTCCATTAAAGTTCTGTGGCCTGCCCATTGTGTCTGATGCAACCATAACAAACATAATAATGTAGACTATAGATGACATTCAATTTGTGACACTTCATATGGTAGTACTTTGCGAGGTGCTCACTGACAAATTCATATCCCAATAACTATAAAACACAATATCTTGTTCATAATACACATATCTCACCCCATCTGTGTCCATAACTTCTGCTACTGCTTTGCAGATGTTGGTAATGCCTGAATCCAGACTTTTTAACATGTTTTCTTTTATATTTCTACTAAACATAATTCCTGTTGCTATACTCATATATTTGCTACATAGGTAAGGGGCATTCATACTCCCCAAAGGAAGATTCCTCTTGATTTTGATTGCCCTATACTTTTACTTTAACACCATCCTTGGCCCAAAATTTGATATGACAAAATCTTTTGGGGTAAATAGCCATAAAATCAGAAAAGCACATTCATGCTCCCCAAAGGATGAACCCTGTCAACTTTAGTGACCTCACAACCTTTCCTCTTGCACCCCTCAGACCAAAATGCACAAACCCCATTCACTCACTACTTGCACTCCCCTGACATGCACCAAGCCAGCAGGGCACCAGCGGCTATTTGCTGCTGCAGAGGCTTGATTTCCCCATGGGCATCATTACAGTTTCATCTAATCTGACAACCACCCTCCTAAATATATGCATTCACGTCAGCACACAAAACACACACATCCATAAAGATAATGGACGTTTCCTGTACAGCACAACATGGACAACATCAAATATACATGTCAATGCTTTTTTTCAGTTTTTAAGACAACATTCAAATAAACAAACACATACACACACACACACACACACACACAACCTCCATTGACTTGATCCACCTCCATGTGGACCAACCTATAAGCTTTTGCTGCATGATGCCAACGTACCACGGGGTCCCAACCACAATAGAATGATTATATTGTCCGGATTAACTGATTAACTTGGCAGAGTTAAAGTGGATTTTCTTAAATCAAAAGGTTTTGGTCTGCAGCTCAACTCCTGCGGCTAGTTACTGTAGCTGCAAATCTAAATCTTTTTAGGCTAAGCTTACTTTGCAGCCTTTATTTTAGATCTCCAGGGTTTCGCAGTGGGCCCCACAGTTGGATCAAGTCAACTACTGCAGAGGCTCTGATGTAAGGACTACTATATAGACGACTAAGAAGAGATCACTACACAACTTTAGGGTCCAAGTGAACAATCATGCTAGGAGAAATTCATCATAGAAGAGGCAGAGTCACCTATTTGTCCACTATCAGTATAGACCAGAAGGCATTGCAGCTACAAGATATGCTGCATTTGAAAGAGGATGCATGACACACTCACATGTTCAAGAACTAGTTGGCTATCTAACTATATTTATATGCTCATATGCCCACCTTTGATTCATAGCAACAACTTCAGAGCCTTCTCTGGGCGATGTTAAAAGGCATTCTAGGAAATGAAGGAAATCATTAACTCAAGTAAAATTAGTCGAGGCAGGGTGAGGGCAAGTTAGTATACCAAAACAGCAAATTACAACATGTCATCCCTAAATAACTCCTTCACTGCACTAAATATCATACGCCAATCATATCTAACTATGACAGAGTATCCAAGGGTGTTTTCCTTGAAAAACACTAATAAATAAGGGCAGCATTCTTCCACAGCCCACCCAGCCCTGTAGGCCAGTGGATGTGGGCTATGCATGATTCATCTTCCCCCTTTTCCCCTGCATGCCCCTGGACACCCATTCATCCAGTTCCTTCATTTTTTTTCAGACAGTTTCCAAATACACTGGTAATATTTTACCAGTCCACCCAAGTAAATTAACAGCTGCCTAAATATTTTTTTGTCTTCCTACAATAAGACAAAACCAAAAAGTCAACATACAGATATATACAGTATATAACAAGCAGACACATATACAGCACACAGACAGACACACACACACAACCCTCCTTTCCCCAACCTCCTTCCCACATAGCTGATACAATGATACAACAATGCCCTGAGACTAGAAATTCTATAACTTATGTGATATATACCTCATATCGTGTACCGATCCATTCAGTCACAAAACTTCAACCATTTACACTTAATCTGCTTTCCCTGAAGACCTGATCTAAGCTAAAAACTCAAATAGATATTTACCCAACCAAACACAGATGCATGGGTCTACCTGACTGACAAGTAAGGTGTTCTAACATACTGGAGTGACATAAATCAAATGGCCAACACTGAACACTTCTCCTAAAGCGGACTGAACCTTACACTGGGAGTTTTAATCTGCCTAACTGTGTGTGCAGACCAAACACGAAACCAGTTTTTCATGTGGCCAAATTACACACATACTCAATTCAAATATGTGAATTGGCGCAAATTCACGCCAGGCGGCATGCAAAATTTGCATCATTCCCATAGATGTGAAATTGAAAATTTTCAACTCAAGTGAAAAATTTGTGAGTCTGTGATGTGAAAATTCACTTTATGTTTGGTCACATCATAACTTTGACCACATCATAAGTATTCGATTTATTTACCTTGAACAATCTATTCTTCAATAACTGTTGATTTCTGACCTTGTTTCTAGCTTCTACAGTGGTCCCTCGTTAATCGCGGGAGTTATGTTCTAAAAATAACCCGCAATAGACGAAGGGCCCTATCTTGCGCCAGACTCCCTAAACCCGCTATTTGCGGATTTAGGATTTAGGAAGAGGCGTTCCCCCGTAAAAGTTGCTATCTTGTGCACCTCCCGCTATCCGCAAAACACCTCCGCTACCCGCTATATTATGAATAGGCGTGTTTTGGGCGTTATGCCAGTTAAACCAATCAGTGTGCCAGGTGCCATTGCCTTTAAGGGCAGGATGCGCTATCCTAAATCCTAAATCCTAAACCCGCGATGGAGAGAGGGAGGTAGATTTCTCAGGGCTTCTACTGAGGCTAAAGCAAGTTGGCTTTATATATATATATATACATATGATATATTATATTATAGGCGAGTTAATTCGGGAGGTGGAGCCACATGTGTCCAAGTGGACGTGTCACAAGGTTGTACTGATTGAGTAAAATCCCCGGGCCACACCACACACACACAAGAGGCAGAGGTGGAACTATGTGTAAACTAATTTATTGACAAGGTAGATTGGGCAAATAAAATATTAAAAATAAAAATATAGCACAGCTGCTGGCTTATGATAAAACAATAAAACGTGCTGGCGTAAGTGTCCAATTAAAATAGTCTTTCCTCTAAACAGTCTATATGAGTAATATACTCAGTCCATTCCGGCGGCGTCCCGGTATCAGTCCGACCGTGTGCGTGGTGAGGCTCCGTCGGGGCGCGCATTGAAGCCGCCTGGGCGCGCTCTCCTAACAGCCCAAATTTTAGGGATAGCGGATAGCGGGTGGTCCTGACCACCCGCTATCCGCTATCCCTAAAGTGTGTGCGCAAGATAGCAACCTTAGGGATAGCGCATGAAACACGCCCACGAACACACCTCCAGGCGCAAATGACGGAGTCGGCATAAGGATAGCGGGTAGCGGGTGGCGCAAGATACCGTTTAGGGATAGCGGAAGCTCCTAAATCCGCAATTTGCGGGTAGCGGGTAGTGGCAGCGGATAGCGGGTGGCACAAGATAGGGCCCGAAATCCGCGAAGTAGTCAGCTTTATTTTTTACAATTATTCTAGATGTTTTAAGGCTGTAAAACCCCTCACTACACACTTTATACACTTTTCTCAGACAGGCATTAACATTTTCTCACTTTTCTCTCTTGTTTAAACACTCTCAAAGTTCAAACCTTCGTAGAAAAATAAGGACGCAGAACACAATGCGCTGTAATAAAAAAAAAAAAAAAAAAAGCATGCAAAATTGCACTAAAAAAAATCTGCAAAACTGCGAGGCTGCGAAAGGTGAACCGTATTATAGCGAGGTACAACTGTATTGGATATGTAAGCTAATGAGCACATACATGTATGTAAAAGACACTGGTGGTTAACTATGAAGACAGTATGGTTGGTTAGCTAACAAGTGGACATTATATAAACACTAAATCAGATGCATTAAAGATGAAACCATCAGTTCCCAGTCAAAAACAGTACAGTATAGGTCTACTCAGATTTGCTGAAAACAGCCAAGTTGTACATTTGGAACACAATCAGCTGTTTACAGCCACTGCTGCTGAAGAGCTGAAGACCTCTAACATGGGACTGTGTGTTACTTCAACTGAAAGCGCTCGATTGGACTATTGCTGTGCCAGCATGAACCTAAGGCAGAAAAGGAAACAGCCTGCACAAACATACTGAGGTAATCTATTCTGGTATCTGCAGTTAGCTCTGCTGTAGTGGTCAGCTAATGTTGCAGTCAGCTAAAGCATGCTTTGTTAGTCGGTACTAATGCAATGTAAAAGTATTGGGATGATATTTGAAAGACATGCGCATGTTTGCAACTTTGTTAGATCCCCGGCTGGGAGCACAGGTGTTCCTACCTTTGAGGATTGTGAGGTGTTTTCCAGCGACGGTCATCTGCTGACACTGGACGCTTGGTGGAGGAAGAACATTCAGAGTGGTGCTGACTGTGTGGAGGGACGAGACAGGGCACAGGTGTCAAGCCAGCAAGTCACATGTCGAGATATGTGTTTGTGTGTGTGTATGGAAAATAAGCTGCTTTCGGTGCCTGTAACTTGTCGAATATGAGTTCACTTTGTAAGGCTTAGTCCTGCATGTTTGGTGACCGATGGATGTATTTATGTATGGATGGATGAAAGGACAATGTAGGAATGTAAGGAGCTGCCCGTCTTGGTGATGGTCTTGTTCATTTATGGAAATTTCACAGTTAATTTGGCAATGTTTAATTGATGTTAACCTGAAACATGCAGCAACCTTTGAGTTGTAATGTTCACTCGAGAAAAAAAAAACAAGCTGCTAACTGTTGCTGTGCATGGCCTGGGACATACCAAGTCAACTTTTCAAAGAACACAAAGACAGATGGTCAGATCGTTTTGTGTCACCTCACGTCTCTGACAAAAAGTTTTCCATGAACAAACCGCACAGTTAACCGCCCACACGTATGCACTCTGTGTGCCTGCGAGGGAGGAAATAATTCTCTGTGACAGGAGGGGGGTAAAGGTAGTGCTGCTGAATGTCAAGTCAGCTCTTTTAAATGTAAGATCTCTCGCGAATAAGACATTACTACCTCCTCCAAGATTCCATTTGTCTGTTTCTTAGTTACCAAGATATCTCTCAAAGTTATGCATGCATTTGGATGAAACTTTGCAGGAAGGTTGGTCATGAGGCAAGAGGGAACTGAATAATTTTTCCACATCGACTGGCCAAAGAGGGGCAGGGCAGTGGGTGTGGCTTGGTGTGACTTCTGAAATCAATCGGTCAAAGGCGGAGATGGTGGGGGGCATGATTAATTTGTGGTGTTGGCAGATGTAGGAGCTTTGATGAGTGCTTTTTAGTTTTGATTGTGATTTTAATTTTTTGCAGTGTTCCAACTGAATTCACTGACTTCAAGTACCCTTTGTGGGTTTGACAATTATTTGATTGTTGACTCTTGTTAGGCCTTCACCTATCCGGCACCCCAGAAAATTCCATCAAACCGTCACATCGCAAACAGCTGTTATGGTGGCTGGTTGGAGTGAATGCCTGCAGACTGTTGGGTCTCTGTGGCATATTGTTGAAAACGAATAACATAGTAGTTCCAAAGTGTGGGTACCCTGTGCCTTGAAGGTGTTGAGGTCCTGTCTGAAGGTGTGTGTTGGGCTCCTGAGCTGTAGGACCGTCAAGTAGCCATGCTCCCTCACTTCCACCTTCTCCTCTTCCTGCTTCCATACTGTCACTATGATCTGAAAGGACAGCACAGAGATCAAACACACAACACAGAAGCACAGTTACCCTCACATTTATTGTTTGACCAATATGAGATTTCATCTATGCCAATTGATTTGATTTCAAGCCGCCAACAACAACCACCTTCACATGAAAACAAATTGTTTCCTAAATACTAATATCAAGTTCATGTCATAAAAGTATTATTCATGTATTATTCATAAATAAATTCTTTCTCACAACAGCCATTTGACACAACTAGCAAGGTAATCATAGGTCAGGCTTTGTTAGACCTAAATGGAACCGAACCTTAATTAATGTCATTAGGAACGCCTGTGTTTACCCTGTTGCAAAGATGGGAATGTGGCATTTCTTTGACTCATAGATTATGGTTAAAATTGCTAAAGCTTGTAATATATAACCTCTACAACCTCACTGATAATAACATTTTAACTAATTAGAAAAACTGTCAATATGGCCAATTGCATCCAGCCCCTGGATAACCCTCAGCCAAATGTTTCTTGAACCAACAGACCTTTTTCACAGCAGCCATTTTGACATGAAATAGCAGGGTAAACACAGGTGTGACCAATGACGTTAAAGAAGGTTCTGTTCCACTTAAGTGAACCCAAGCCGGCATGCACAACAGCAGGACCCTGGCTCTTTTAGACCTAAATGGAACTGAGCCTAAATTAATGTTATTATTATAACAGCTTTGTTTACCTGCTATTTTATGTCCAACTGGCTGCTGTGAAAAATATCTATTGTTCCTGTTTTTCTGCAGTGTAATCCATCATAGAAATCATGGAAAACCAGGGGGCAATACATAATAGTGGCCATTAGGCAGCAATGTGGGGTCGGTTTAACCTTGGCTTTGAGTGTGTTGACCGGCAGCTTGTCCAGAGAGACAGTCAGAGGGAAGATAACTTCATCATCCAACACCAGCGCCGACTGCAGGGGAGACTGGAAAGACAGGACGGTAGGTTAGAGAGAGAGAAGACAGAGTGAGAGAGAGAGCATCATCAGCCAACAGCCAAGGTGACTGCTAAGGCAGACCTTGTTTCTCCAGGCTGCTACAGGGCAGCAGAAACTGTGGCATGGGTTATACAAACAAACCAAAGGCCTGGAGAGGAGAAAGCTGAGATGAAAGTCCCTCCTGTTTGTTGATTCAGGATTCATTATTAGACGTATTCCATATGAGTCACTCAGAGAGAACCCTCGCATGTTTCAGCAACAAACCTCTCTTTCAGCTGAGTCCCAGCAAGCTGGCTACCAGCTGAACTTGATCTATCATGCTTCCTCAAACGGCTGTAAAAGAAGACAAGCTCCACAGCCCAGAGGTCAACATGGGCCAGTTCATCTTAGATGCTTCCCGAAACACATACGAGAATCAGATGGTCGAGATCACCTTGGGGTCTCTGGTTCACCAAAATGTCATGAACGATCGTGACTACCGTGCATTTTTGTGTTTATCCAATGGGGATGGGCTTTCATCAAACCAAGGGTCATAAAAATTTTGCAACCCTCAGGTGACCCATGAAATCTTTCAACCTTTTTGTACTGCGGTGAAAGAAACATCCTGGGGCCACATGTATAAACAATATGTATGCACAAAAAACATGCATGCACCATTTCCCACACAAAGGCTGGTGCTAACACGTTTGAAATATAATAGATGAAATATAATCTTTTTGTGAAAATTTTGTTTAGGCTGATAACCAGCTGCAGTGATTGTGTGTAACTGTAACGTCAGTTTAGTTATGAGCACTACAAACTAATTGATTGATTTCTCAGGTATCACAACCAGTGATGGTTTACAGGTCCATGTGATGAATTAATCAATCATATATGGACAGTATAAAGAGCCATACAGTCGTGTGCAATTGTTTGGAATAATGACTGGTTTTCTGGCTGAAATGGCACTTTATATTTTCCATTTGTTTCATTGACAAACACCCAGCTCCTGAATGACTGATGTTAAAAAAAAACAAAAAACAACAAAACACAACCATGCGTATGCAAAGCTTTATAAATCTGATGAAAAGAATGTGTATGCGTATTTCTGGCTTTGTGCATACACACAGGTTTAGTCATGAATCTACACAGAGTTTAATGCATCTGCCCCCGATTGGTTTCTCTATAACAGTGCATTTATGTGCACTTTGGTAATTGGGTCATTCCTCACGTATGGCAGTTATCCGATTTCTGAAATGCCATTTCTGCTAGAAAAAAGCAATTATTGGGCTATATAAACCTTTACTCAGGCTTCTGAATGACTTTTTACATGTGAGCATGTGTCAGAAAAGAGAGTGGATGAAGTGCTGACACTACAAACACAAACTGAACAACACTCAGGAGGATAAAAGCATCACTGTCAGCTCTACATGGTCTCTGAACAATGCTTTATAGTTTTAGTCCTGACCTAGCACATGGAAATTGAGGTTTCTCAATGATCTGATTTACTGCCTTAACCTGGTTACTCAGAATAAACTGGTTTCTTCTGTCTTTAAACCTAATCACTGTTAGCCTTTATCAAGCTGTGATAGCCAAGCTATTCCAGAGGGAGTTGAGGTGATGTAATTCAGAAGGGGTGTGAGCTTATTGCTTTCAGTCAAAGGTGGTCATACGAGCATTTCAATATAGCGAGCCAACTAGTTCATCAACACTGAGGCATATCAGTGACTTGAGGCAACTGTCAGAGGAGTAATTAGTATCTCTGCCTCTCCTACCATGGATTTCTCTCTGTATGATTTTTTGAATTTCAGTGAAAATAGGTCAGTAAAGAAAGAGGCTTTTGTGATCTGACACCAAAACCTGATATTTCCAGTTGATGTTTTATGTAGCATATTTTTTTGTGTTTCAGGGTAGATTTTTTTTTCCTTTAAAGAGACTTGCCTAGTTGCATGTAAGGAACATTGGGCCACGGTAATGTCTTGTTATGTGACCTTTGGGCTGATGGCACCTTTTCAAAACTCATTAGATCAAGGATGTTTGGTGGTAAAAGCTAAAAACAAGACTTTTTGCAAACATTTTGGATGTGAGGTTTTCACTTAGGAATTGAGAAAACAGCTGAAGATTATTTTATTCCATAAATATAATAATCAGATAAATAAGCAGAGGACGACGCTGTTCTTACAGCATGAGCACATTCAAAGTGTTCAGACACATGGTGGAAGGAGTGAATTACTAATGGAAAAAAATGACCTCCAACAAGTTTATCTATCAGTAAAGCCAAGAAACACCAGGTATAATAACAGGGAGCAATGGGCCTGATGGGAAATGTAGTCTTTTTGATAAAAACTTGAAAAAGGCCAGTAAGAATACCCCTGGTGGGGGATAGAAGCTACCAAATCCCACAATTAATCTGACAATATCCTGCTACTATAATTGGAGAGTGGTTTGTGTGTGTGTTTGTTTGCGTCTTTTTGTGTCCCAACTTTCCACCCCTTTCCTTTTGGGACAGTAATCCCAAAGTCAGTGTCCAGGGATTTTTTGGGGTCGCTAAGTCAAATGGAAATAGTCCAACCTGGCCAGTGGGACAGAACTGGAACTCCTATCTTGGGAATGTGAGATCATACAGACACGGGCCAAGACGGCCAAGTTCAGTGTTTTCCGAAAACCCCCAGACGAGCCACTTTTTTCAACTGTACCAACACTAACAGTTACACAAAGCTTCTAATCTGCTGGAAATATGACGATGGACACGTGTCGAAAAACAGATTCTGCTTGCCACTGAGGATGAACTGTCACGATTCTCATGCGTGAAAAGAATGCGCTCCGCGGTTGACTGCTAAGATAACCAGGTATGATTACGCACCATAGAAATGTGTGGGAAATGGGTAACCTTTCATTTATTCATTGTTTTTACACACTTATTCTCATTCAGGGAATTCACCTATTCACCCTGAACAAGTCTGTGTTTGAACAAAGTTTATCAAAAAGTCCCCTGATTGGCATCTAGTGTATTGTTTTAATAATGAGTCAACAAAGGCCAGAATAAGTGTTATGTGAAGATTCATACAGCATGTAATGGGGGTTTAAAGCAGATATGACTACATATTTTTTTGGATCTGATTATTTTGTTACATTTTATTTCAGTTATTACTTTTTTATTGTTTTTATTAGATTAATTTGTTTTGTTTCAGTCATTATTCATCCTATTTGTCCCCCCTTCCTCCTTTATTATTAGACACTTCTATGTTTTCCTTCTGTTTTATTTTAGTTATTATTTATTCTTTTTTGACACCACACCCCCACCAGCCTTTTTCCATTTCTTTCTTCCTCCCCTCCTAGCTTGTGATCAGTCCCTGCATCTAGAACCATGGGATAAGAAAATGATTGCTTCCTAAATAATTGGGTCCAACTCCCAGCTGTGTATGAATTCTGCCTTTGTGTATACAGCCTCGCTGATTCTGTAAACCTCAAACGCTCTGATCAAAGCTCTGTGCTGCAACCCGGAAGTGCTTTTTCTAGTGTGATGTGAGCCAAAATAAACAGCTGACATGTGAGTATCTTGTCCTCCTTGACTTGAAAATTTGGGATGTGCTACCTTTTCACATTTTTGAATATACCATGAACAAGTCCCCAGCAGATATACCAAGGTTTGACTGAACCTATGAATTTGAGGTGTGTGTAAAGTTATTCTTGAAGATCATCACATTTTGTTCCAACTACCAAGCTGACACTGAAAATAACCATTGGCATAACATTAACTGTTGCATGGGAAATAGTATTTTACATTGGGCAGTGCATCTTGTGGGCATCCCTGTTTTTCTTATGCTGAATCATTCAACATGCAGTATGTAGGTTGTAATGACACAACTGAATATTTACTTTTAACTCTGCATGCAACACAGCAAAATTCCTGTGCTTACTTTCCCACGGCCTGACTCTGGATACACTGTCAACTGTGTATTCAGTGTGCAGCAGCAGACAGCCCCCCAGGCGGCTGGGCTGTCTGGCTCTCGGAGCTGCAGCAGCCTGCCAGAGTCATCTGGGCCAACACACAAACCAGGCAAGTTCTACTTTTTTTCCCCCTCCTAGTCTGTAGAGTCCTGACAGGCAGGTGGAAGCTGATGTGGCTTTCACAGCTTCTCCAGGCCGGGCTGCAGTGTCAAGTCTGGACAGAGCTGGAGTGGTAAGATTTCTGTAGCAACTGAAAGTGCCTCGGGCGTTTGTCACAACGGAAAAAAGAAAGAAAACAGGAACCACCAAGCAGAGAGATACTCTACTCTGCAGGTTTGGTTTGCAGCCCAAACTGATGCTACAAAGCAGCTGCAGAGCCCACAGTGTAAATGTCACGGTCAGTAGGCTGAAAGGAAGTGGAGAAATGACTGTGGTTTGCCTCTCAGTTCATGTCCTCATTTCTCATCAGCTCTTATTACATGTGGGGCTACACACCATAATACTGTGTGATAGGTGATGACATTAAGTTCAAAGCTCAAAGCATCCACGCTACCCTAATGTAAATTAACACATTCTCTTGTTACCTGCACCGGTGCCCTCCGATACTGGCGACCATCACTGGCCGAGCTGCTGTGTATGAGGAGCGGCTTGCAGTGCCTGAAAGTGCGGCTGCCGTCCCGTACTCCCGCAGAGGCGTCTGACGCCTCAAAGTCCCCCTCCGCGGGATCCTCCTCAGCGCCGTCGTCGCTGCAGCTGCTGTGGAGGTCCTGCTGGTGCTGGGAGGGTCGCTGCTGCCGGCTCTCGGCCAGGCACACACTCGCCACCGCGGACAGAGAGCCCACCAGCTCCCTCCAAGCCACAGCACCGGGGCTGTCAGCCTTCACCGTTCCGCTCCGCGACCGCAGGACCAACAGGAACTGCACCGTCTCCCCGAGGTAGAGGTGGCTTCGCCGGGGAAGAGTCCTGTACTTAGCCGGGTCAGAGAGGTCCGAAATGGGTACGGCAGGGAAATACATAAAATACTCGCATTGTGATTCCGTAATTACGACCATAGCTAGCTGTTACTTAGTCACTAACGTTAGCCTGTTAGCTAGCTAGCCCTGCGGTACGATGTAAACAAACAGAGGTTAAACAGCCACGGTTAAAACCCCACAGAATGGCTTTCCTCTTGGTGTCCATAAATCAACACACTATCTAAAGCAGCCTTATTTTTTTCATCCTAATTAATACATTCAAAGTCAAGGGATGGGTATCCATCTCTGTTTCAGTCGTTAGCTTCTTTCATCTGTGCCAATACAAACTGCAGGAGAGCTAATCGAGCACAGAGACTGCTCGTCCATTTAAGTCAGGGGGAACTAATCGATAGCAGAGGACAGAACATGGAGCTGCTTTTATCTCCAGTAGAAATAATGGCAGAAAATCCTGTCAGCCTCAGTTCTCAGCTGCTGAGTGGCTATTGAAAAAGTCCTGCATGTGTATTTACACTTATCCACTGCTCAGTTTTATTTGAAACCAATATTAGTGTTAAAAGTTAAAAAGATCAATATCAGAGTTAAAAAGTGAATGCAACAGAATGTGCTTCACATCAGAGATAAAACTGAAGTGAATCAAATAATTATTTCTTACACCTGGATATAAGTATTCACTAACTGGCGACATCACAGTATGTAGTTTTTACCCACTGAAAACTGAGGTTAGTGGTATTTTTTAATGAATGGTTAATTTGTAGCATTTCTCCCATGGGAATGAATTGAGACATGAAAAGGCTCTGTGCTCTGATGGACCTGCCCTCTCCAGTGTTTATGCTCAGATCTTGAGATTTGGTTCCATTTCAAGGCAAATTAATCCCATCAGCCACCTTGTAACACAGTCATCAATAATTAACCATAGCCATTGACTTTTACAGCCCTAATTATGTTACATTTTCACTGAGTTAATCGACATGAAATACAAGGACACAAGTTGGTGAAGTTTAGGAAATTATGCTTTTATTCAATACAAGAAAAAAAGAACCCATGGATGCACACAGATAGCTCGGTCTACTGCAAATTTAAGCAAAACCAGTTTCAAGTAACAGTCCAAGGTGCAATGACTGACAATCTCTGAATTCACTTTTCCAGTCATGTGGAAAGAAATGAGAAATCGGGAAAAACATCACAACAAAGGTATTTTGTGTTATTTATTTCCAGTTATAATCCGAGACCATGGGAACAGCAGAGCAGTAGATGATGACAGATTGATCATAATTTTTCTAAGTGGTTCTGCTCATTTTGCACCCTTAGCAACTGAGATTTAAAATACTTACACATTATGCAATATACACCAGGTCCAAATATGAACTTGTTAATAATAAAGGGCTACAAAAAGTCACAGTACCATATCAGTCAAGTCTTTCGCCAGAAGAATTAAATGAGACTGAACAGTATGCTGGTAAAAATGTGCATGGGCGTTAGGTATTTATCCTAGTATTTTTCTTCCTCTGTTAAGTCATGGGCAGGGAGTGTGTGTGTGTGTGGAGTGTGTGTAAGGGTAAATGTGTTTTATTCACCCACTCTTCATGCATAAATACAGAAGCACATGTTAGGAAGGAGACACACCGAGTGTATGTGCATGTGGTCGTCGTTAGAGTGGCATTCGTCATAGTCAACAACTCAGACCGACTTAAAATATAGATGAGAATGTGTGCAGATAACGCTTCGATGGTTTCTTCTCCCAGCAATTTGAACAGTGCATTCCAACGTAGTCTAACATACACACCACTCCCATCGTCACCACAAACCTGCAAGAGGGATGACAACCCCTCCAAGAATAAATACAGTATGTACAAATGTAAATTACAGCAATAAATACAAACTGTCATTTTTAAAGCCCTGTCTCAATTGTCAGCATATCCTAAGGCATAAAAAAAGAGCTGGATCGGTGTTTTGTTTCTGTGACTGTGCCTTGCTTTTCTAGATTAGTGTTTGCCCTACTGTTAGTTTAGCAGTCAAGGCCCAGAATTGCAAGAAAACTACCACAGCCTCAAGTTTACGTACAATTAAATTACAAAGTCACTCTATAACATCCAAATGCGGGGCCATTTGCCAAGTCTGTTTTTTTTTTTCTTCAGAAAATGACAGAACAATCTGAACTGATTACACTAACATGTGCAATCATTCTGTAACATATTTAACATGTAATAGCAAGCCATTAGTGTTTTTATTGTTGAAACATTCCCCTTCACAGTGTTTTCCATTTCTTTTCTTTCTTTCATATCTTCACACCATTTATTTTTTATACCACTGCCTCTCTGGTGCTTGGTAGAGACTAACACTGTAATGACAACAAAATGGGAGCCTGATAAAAGAGTAACACGATCATGTCTCTTTCAAAAACCCAATAATTCAGGGATTTGTGCTGCCCCATAGCATATACTGAACACAACATGTCTGTGAGGGGTTGATGGTGTTGTTGGATAATATCAGTGACTCGATTTACTTTGTCACATACTGAAATTACACTCTGTGGATGCAAAGAAAACAAGAAAAGAAAAAAAAAAAAAACAGCCTGCAGAGAAAAAGTAGGGAAAGTAAGGAATGCAAATGTTGCAACACTGAGCAGACATCAGACCTCTTGGTGAGCTAAAATATGTAGCCATGGTTTCACTAGAGGAATGGATGATGAAGACAGTATTCAAGAATAATACTAAGAAAATTCTGATTTTAAATGGGTTTAGCATCCCTTTAAAAACGAGTTATGTACTGTAGGTTATGTTAGTTGCTGCTTACAACAATTAATTAAAAGTGGTTGACTCGATCTCTCACCACACATCCATACTTTGAGCAGTATCATCAACAAATCACCATATATTCATCATAACATTTTCTGTTTATTTTTTCATGAATACTACCCAAGTAGTGTTTACCAGCTAGCTGGCTTATGGTAATGCATTAAAGCAGTACCAAAGCAGCTAAAGATGACTGATTTGCCTGTTCAGAACGTTGAAGCTGCAGGCCGATGCAATCAGAGTCTGGCACCGGCCACAATCAGTCAGAATACAGAGAAACACTGACCGCACTGCTCACAGGACAAACATTTCTGCAGCCTTATGGCTCCTCTGAGGTGAATGAACCAAAAGGAGTCAAAGGAATGAGGTAAAAAATAAAGTTCAGCTGCTCTTTAATATGAAAGCTCAGTCAGCTGCTCTTCACACTGATTCTTTTTCCATTCCTTTAACTCAATCTCTAAGCCAGGTAAACATAAAGGCTCAATAACAGGCCCTTTTTAATTTGAGGAAATAGAGGAACTAGCCATTCAGACAATGCAGTGCACCCAACACCCCCTAAAGGGCTGACTGCTGTAAGCTGAAACCATTCAGACCGGAGCAGATGGATAATTCACTGTACTGCACGATGAAAGATGTAGAACAGATGTTCTTTGTTTCTTTCTATCAGCGACAATCAGTCAAATGTACAATTTTAATGAAATACACCATCCAGGACTCCCACACAATTCTAAAACGCATTTGAAACCGTAAGTGTTTGACTGGGTCTGAGGTATATGGTCAGTGCACAATATGGTTCCTGCTGATATTTGCTATAGAGCAAATATCAACAGGAACACCAAATATAACAATACATGGAGTGGCCAAGGGTGTACAGCTACATACGTTCAGTACAAGAGCACAGGTGGAACATTTTGATGAAATGTCAAGACAGCGCATGCTGTATTACAAACTCTCTATTTAAAGTGGGATTTTAGATTTACTGATGTCAAATCAGTCATGTTGACCCATTTGTGCTGTAACAAACAGCAGCTTTACTGATCTACTCCAGGTTGGGACATCAACCTGACTCCTTCTAAATGATGGGTAAATCACGATCAAAAGCAGCAGAGAAGGTTAATAATGAAATCTGACAAGAGAAAGCAGCTCATGGGAATATACTGTACACTGTAGTGCCAATTATTGCTATCACAACTGATGTAGCTGTTATTACATCAATGACCACCAAACAGTTTCATGTCACAAACCACAAATGGAACCCCATTAGAACACAGAGCTATATTTGATATGGGAATTTTACTTGTTGATTTAGTATTGAACTGAAGAACTGTCTGCACTGGATGCCCCTTGGATGCCCCACACCCCACTTTCAGAAGCACTGATTTAGATACCATCATATAAGCTGTGCACAGGCAGCTGGCCTGGACTGACAGCTTTATTTTCTGTAACAGGTTATAAATTATCTATTTCTTTACAAATGATTCAAGTCCTGGATTGGAGAAGAGCTGCAGTAATATTAACCAACCAGGCCCAGTCTGTCACTGGGTAACCAAACTGCTTGGGAATATGACAGTTTGGAGTGAACTGCAATGAGGCTGTCATGTTACCCAACACCCAGGCTGTGAAAAACAGCCAAGACAAAGTGTGTGGGGGTTCAAGTTGGTGTGATGACAACAAAGACTCATGAAAAATTACAAAATGTCAGCATGTACACACATGCATATGTGAGGCAGAGACAGAGAGAGAGAAAGTGATGTGGAATGGGGCTGCAAGGTATGCACATCTTAGTGCATATAGTAGTGTGAACAAGCATGTAGTCACATGTCACTGACAGAGGTAGAAATATTCTGTGCTGAACTGAAGCTAACATGTATGACTGCTCATGTCTATAGAGACTCTACACATGAATTAACCACAGAGTCTCAAAAGTAGAACGGAACTTCTGGATAAGAATTCTATTTAAAGGTGCATGTGTAAAATATTAATATCAATAAAGCTTTACCTCACTGATTCAACATTTTTACCAATTACCATAAACCATTAGCCAACAAGACCATCACCAAGAAGACACTAGCAGTCTCTACACTGCATTTTACCAGTGTGGCACCAGAAGGGTATTCCAGGAAGATGGTTTAGGCGAATCCTAACCTGAATCCTGAGTTGTGTTTGCTAGACATGGTACTTAAGGAATAAACTGTTTCATAGGAGCTGGTTCCAGTTTCGGAGATCACAAGTAATCAACTCAGGAGACACTGACACTGTTTAACTCAGTGTACAATCATGTACACTGTCCTGCTTTCTGGAATACCCCCTAGTCAGATTTGGAAGAAAATCAGTGGAACTGCTTTACAGCACAACCCAAAACAGTTTTACAGCACAAAACATGAAGCAAACACAGCTATAGCTTTCAGAGTTGCTAGCAATGGCAAATGGTGGAAAGAGAAAGAAAGTGCTATGGAAAATTACGTCCAATATGTTCATCCTGTTAAGTAAAGCCAAAGATGGCAGGAACGGACAAGGGTGAAAGAAAGAAACCAGGTCTATGAAGAAGTTGTCTTTGTCTGAAAGAACACTAGCACTAACAATACCACTTGAGTGAGACAGAGACAACCAGTCACCTCTACCATAGTCTCATTTGTTTGTAGAGTAACAAAGCCCTAAACCCAAATCTCTGACATCTAATAGTGGATAGGCTGGTAACATTACCACCTATATTATTCTACAGAGGATGACATCACCTGCCAGAAAAGAACAGCCTACCCTGCTTTTCACCAATAGATGTCAGGCTTCACAGAGATTTGGGTTTGGTTACTCTTAAAATCAAGGCATTACAATGATATATTGATAGTTAAATTATACACTGTGCACCTAAAAGAATTCCAAATTAAACTCTCAATGATATTCTGCCCACCACAGAAACAAAATCATGTTTTAACCCCAGTGCTGGCCTGTTTTATGACTACCTTAGAAGGTTTAGTGGACTATCTCTCACAGTTCAGTCACTCATAAACTTTCATGCCAGCAGGCAAATAGAGTAGACTTTAAGACGCAGCTGTTTTGAGATTTACTGTCTTCTCCCAGGCTCATATGAACTTACTTTTTCACACCAGACACCATGTCGGAGAAGTGGATTCCCATGGGAATAGCTCAGTGGGAGTCTATCACTCAAGGTCAAATGGACACATTCCTACCGTTCTAGCAGAGGTGTGATCAGCAGGCTGGTCAATATCAAGCATCTCAGACGAGGAGCACATGTCTAGGATAAGTTCTGCCTTTCATATTACTAAAAGGTATTCATAGAAACCTGGAGTCCTAGACAGGGCTATACTGATATCGACGCAGATATTACGTCCCATGGTAGAACAAAATAGCTCGACAGAGAGCTTCCCCAATAACATGTCATGAATCAAAGCAAAGCAACTTGTTTTTACATGTCATGAACTTTTTCGCATGCTAAAACTAAATCCTTCCAACAGAGGCAATAGATTTTACCTCAGTTATTTCTGTCCTGCAACCCTAAGTACTCTATCATCTAATACTTAGTTTAGAATGCACATCAGCAATGAAAAAAGGCATCACTAGTGCTATTTGAGAATCTTCATACAAGTGGGGCCAGCTCAACATGAAAATCTGACAGAAATCTAAAAACAAAATATGTAGGTCTGCGTAGGCCTTTGTGTGTCTATCTGCTTTCACACATATCAATAAATGCCGGGAAAGCTATTAAAAAAAGGACCTGTCAGCATTTTAGGCATGCTTCCCTATCAAAAAGCAATGTATTTCTTTCACTGTATGTTGAAACTTTTGAGTAAAATTTTCCTTCAGCGTCTCATCACAACCAAGACCACATTCCAGGTGTTTAAAAGGTCAAGTCCAGGACAACGACAAACTAAAAGTAGAAACAGTTTTTAAGAAAACAAGTAAATGCAACCAGAATATTTAAAGTCAAAGTGCAAAGGAGGAACATTTTGTTTCTCTTGTCTTGCTTGTAAATCCACACCTGGCTCAGTGTTCAGTTGAATTGGTCCAGCTCTTAAAAGGCGAAAGGTACCATAGGTAAAGATGGGTGGGATCTAGACCCACCCCACACTATCTCATCCTCCTTTTTCCCTCTCCTCGTACCAAAGTCTGGTTGTTCCTTATTAACCGGCTTCCATCCCAGTCTCTCTCCCCCTCCTCCACTGTCCTCCCTCCTCGTTCTACCACTGCCAGTCTTTCTCCTGTCCTGGAGGAATCTTGTCTTACATAAGCTCCACCGGCTGCTACCACCGGCCCCTGGCTCTGCTGCCCAGGTTGGGCTTGGGCTGGCTGAGCCCGTGGAAACTGTTTAGCATCCAGCAAGTCTTTATACTGGATCTCTGGCCTGATCATCCTCAAACAGGCCTGTCTGGTAGCATTGTCCAGCCCCGGCTGGAGCTCATAACCTAATATCTTTACTAACCCACTCTGGAACGGCCGAATGGCTTTGTCTCGGATCCGATAAGCCTCCACCGGCTTTCCGCCATCCCTCAGGCAAACACGGGCCAGAACTTCCCGCCGTGTCCTGAGAAGAGCCACTTCTTGTTCCATCTGGGCACGACCAAACCTATCGACTTCCTCCCAGAAAGTGCGGTTGAAGGCCTTATAGAGATGCCAATCTAAGGCATTCCACTCTCGTAACTTTTCCCGCTGCTCCTCTGTTAACGACAGATTGGGTGGCGCCTTGGCTTGTGAACGTCCGCCTCTAACACCGACACTGGCTGCTGCCGCCGCTGCTTTGCCTACCCAGCCACCACTTATCCCAACGCCACTTGGCTTCTGCTGGCGGGCATTGAGGCTGAATGAGACGACTGCGTCCAGTGGCCAACAGAGGGCGTGTCTGAGCAGGACCATCGACTGATCAAAATACTCTGACACCAGAATCAGTTTGAAGGCCCGGCGGATCATGGCCTCGCCACGACGAGCCAGCGCCAATGAGAAGTTTGCATTGTGGTCCAAGCCAAAATCAAACCACAGAAGGTTGCGGGCGTAGTGGTTGTTACGGAGACGGGGGTCGTAGTATTTCTTGGGATCATCGGCAAAGTCTCCCAGGCCTTTGGCTTTCCTAAAAGCAGGGGCAACTTCTTTGTAATAGGCAAAGGAGGACTCAGCCAGAGCTACTGGGTCCCGGATGATCGAGAAGTAGAATGTGTCTGCAGGCATTACCTTTTCTACCTGAAAAACAGAGCAGAAAATGGTTTGATATTCTACTTACGAAATGTGAAAGAAATGTGACTGTTCTCTTTTTGGCTCAACATGATCACTATGACATCTTATTTCATGTTGTTCTTTTGAACAACATTGTTCTTCAATGTCAGTATGAGAAAAAGAGGAAAGGGAGGGGAGGGTGAGAAAATAGGGCAGAAGAGGAATAAATAGAATGACAAGGTAAAGGATTGGTAGTTGAAGGAAAAAACACTCAAGACTGCGCCTACTGAAGTGAGTCACAGTAACTAATATGCTTTAGAATATTAAAGCACACTCTCAACTCATTATCACACTCAAAAAATGCTCCTTAAAACACTAGTCTTAAAAGTCATCAAGTGATCAGAAGCTTCATGTAATTGGGACAAAGTTATTCTGCCTGCATCACAGAGCTTTATACAGAGAATATCAGGGTTTGACTGACATTGGTTCTGAAGACATATACCAATATTTTTGGATTGAAGCAGTCAATAATCAACAAAACAATTTTTCGCTAATGATAATTACCATGCCTAACCTTTTCCCTCAAAATGCCACCCCATTTTGACTGGTAATGGTTAAACTTTTTTTTACTTCAGCACTTTAACAACATACCCCTGATTATTTCAGAGTTAAAACAAACATTACTGCTATGTTATGCAGCTGCAAAAACACTGCAGTGCTGCCAACCAAATGCCAGTCTGTAAATGATAATCTCTGCTATGCAAACACGCCCACAGCCATTATAAGGACCATTGTTCATTGTATCTTTCTTAACTCTTTATCACTTCCTGCTCTGTTCCTCTTTTTTATAGTAATATCGTAGTATAGTGGTACAAGGTTCATTTTACGAAGCTATGCATTAATATCACTACAGCATATATCATTACCATCCATCATTTCAATATGTTAACCTGATTCACTTAATCTCAGGTCATTTAATTCCCTTATATCAGGTTGAACTAATATGAATTTTTGGAGGCCAATACCGAAACAATGTTTCCGATGAAATAAATAGCTAACACAATCGTTGCTGTTATCATCACCATCATTCTCATCATTCTCATCATCAGCTCCAGAATTCATCTGTAAATAAACAGGAAGTTTAGTTTAACTGCCCTAGCAACTGCATTAAACCAAAAGCTGGCGAAAGCCTGTGTTTCCTGACCTGCACTGACCTCCCTCCACCCCACCCTGATTTAAATAACTCACCTCAGGCTTATTAAATCTCATGTGATTCCCCATGATGTGGAACTCCATGGCTCTGGGTCCTCGGTAACCTTTGACCCTGTGGGCATTGAAGGGCAGTGGGTAGCCCAGCTGGTAGCCCAGTGGCAGGGCAAAGTGAAGGTCACGCTCCTCTCCAAAGCGGTACAGCATGTTGAGGACGGTGCTGCTGGCCGTTTTGTGGGTCTTGAGAAACATGACGTGGTTATGAGGCCGGCAGGAGCCGAGCGGGGGCCCCTGGGCGTCAAGGGATGAGAAGAGGGAGCGAGGAGCCGGCTGGACGCTGCTGAAGGGCAGATGGAGGGAACATGTTAGCTTGGTATGTTAATATCACATAACAAATTTAGGGCATTTCAAACCAATAGTCCGTATATGAATCAGGGGATGACCTGATATTTTATGGAACAGTATGTTTTTTAACAAATTAAAATTTCAATGCAAAACATGGAAAATGCTCCAGGGTTCAAATTAACTGTCAATTTCAACAACTGCATCTTTTGTAGCCCTGAAACTGAACAGCTGCTGAACATCTCTTTTCATACTTGGGAGAAGACAAAGATTTTTCTTGGGGTGGGAAGCAGACTACGTGGATGAATGGTTCTCATCAATAGATTTGCATAATATTTGGGTTCCCTGTGGTGAAAAAGAATTTAAAACAGTATAGTTATGCATACAATACCTCCATGAATTTAGCTTTTTAAGAGGCATCCAGTCGTTGTGGCTTTTAAAAAAAAACTAAATGGTGAACAGAATGTGTATGAAGGAATTAAGCCCGGATGAAACCCATGTGCTCCCCTTGGGAGCATGACTACAACTGGTTGTGATGCGTTATGGGAAAGCCCCATCATTTCCTTTTTTTCGGTTTATTGCTTTTGTTTCCATCTCCATGCATCTCCAGCGTCTCATGGTTCCGTCTTTGAAATGAGCTGCTCTGAGGCTCGGCTTTTTCAGCTTGTTAGAGCACATCTGCACCGCCGGGACCCATCAAACAGTTTATAAATCCTCAGACACGCGCAGCCACTTTTAGCACTCTTTCATGACAGCCACTGGTGCTGTTGTTGTTCCCTCAGTTTTATGTCAGTGCTGCTACATGATTCCCTTGGTCATAGTTACCTTTTTAATTTTCATGCACCCACACTGGCATGGAGTATAATCATATGAACAGCAGAAAGCCACAGTGGAAAGACACATTTGCATGTAAAAGTGAATGTTGGAGTGTGAACTTGCTCTCAGTAAACTGTTGTACTTGGTCTATAACTGTCTACATTGTGTATAAGGAGAATATATATATATATATATATATATATATATATATGCCTGTGAATATGCGCGGGGGCATCACTGATCTGGTAGTTAAATATATGAGTTTTAATAATTATAAATATAGTCTTCTAGTAGTTTTTCCAAAAAATATGTGTTAATTTTAAGATAATTTTGGTATATTTTTCTTACTTTTGTTGTAATTTTGTTTTTTTCCTAATTTGCTAATTTAATTGAATTTGCTCATGTTTCAAAGGGTTAACTTGGTGAACTGTCATTTAAATGTCGTTGTGCTATAAAACACTCATGTCAGTTTCAGGCTGGTGAATATTTATAGGCCAATTTTTATTCGCTGGCTGTGTGCAAGCCAGAGTCACACAAATCCTTCTTGACAGAGGGACTGCAACCTAAACCTCCCCAGGGCCTTTAGACCCAGATGTTCAAGAAAGAGAATAGAGGGGTGTGCTGTGTGTGTGTGTGTGTGTGTGTGTGTGTGTGTGTGTTTTCTGATCCTTGTAAGAATCAGCTGTAGACGTTCATAGTGACATTTTTGTGAGGACAACTTGGCTGTTCTTATATAAGCAACAACACAACAAACTGCGTTTAACATTTGGTTAACGGGATTAAATTTAGTTTAGGCAAAGGGTTTGAGTTTAATTTTAAGCTCAAGTTTAAGTTTGACAATAAGGTTAAGATTAATGTTCAATTATATAAAGACCAGGTTTTCAGATTAGTATTAGAAGTAGTAGTAGGTCCGCACTGTCTTAAGGGAATGAATGTATTATGAAGGTCATCCCAAGTGCACATGACAAACGTGTGTGTGTGTGTGTCTGTGAGAGAAATAAGGGTCTGGAAGGAATACTGAAGAAAGAAATGCTGAAGAGCGTCGGTCCGTCTGGTGAATTGCCAATAAGGGAGGGAGTGGCTGTGGAATACAAAGCAGCACATTACGGTGAAATGGGCTTCTCCCGCACAGCCATGAAGTGGAGATACAGTAAACCTGTGTGAAAGCCCTGCAAGCTGGAAGGGACTGGGTGCTTCAAAGAAATAGGTTGATTTCTTTTTTTTTTTTTTTTTTTTGACATTGTCTTGTTGGTCAATCTTTAAAGACAGAGTATTTGTTTATTAATGTTAAGGATGAGGCTGAGGAAGGATAAAACTCCTCATGTTCATGCCAAAACTAATAACCCCTAGAATTATGTAACATGCTTAAATGCCTGCCTTCAATCTAAAGTTTGATGCTCTTATATGTTGGGGTTTGATGGGGTAACACAGGCATTTCTATGTTCAATAACCAATAGAAACAAGTTCCTATCCTCTAAAATAATTGTTCCCCCCATTCCCAACTTGTCATATTCGGGCAATTTGGCAAAGCTTTTAGATTTTCTCCATAATTCCGCCTTGGAGTTCTGACTTGAGTGGCATTCCTTGGTACTCTTCCATGCACAAAATTGGATTTAATCTAGTTCTCAGTTTAAGGGAAAGCTCCATATATAGATACTGTTTAAATATTATGAGGTGTTCCCAGTTAAGAGGATGCATAGTTTACACTGTAACTGTGTAAAATCGAGATTTATTTTCCGTTTAATTTTACAAACTCAAGCTGACGGAAGCATTTTGTATGTCTGCTAACAGTGGGTCAAATTATTGTCTCAGCTCTTGTGGTTGAATCCTCAATTCAAACATTAACATGAAACTGTAGCGCAACTTCTTTCAGATGCTGTTGTTTCACACTGTTTACATATTAGCACGGCCATGTGACTTTGCAAATGCAATTATCCTCTGGAACTGAGTGGGAGTGAATGAGCCCAAGAGGTAGGCGGAACCGATTTAAAATTACCTTTAAATCATGAGGCATGCATGAAAACACTGTCACAATCAACATTAGAGGGATGGAAAATGAATGTTTAAGCTCGTTACCAGTGCTAGTAGTTAGCAACAATGTAGCTTCTGAGCAACAGTATTTTATTTGAGGCTAATAAGTTAACTAAATAAAATAAAATTAAATAGAAGACAGTCTGACACTAAATTCCTGTTGAATGGGACAAAATGCCTATTGGATGAAAAAAAAAAATTACCAGGCACTTGAACATTTTACCAGACACTTTATCCCTCCCACATACAATATGAGAATGAAAATGACAGAAATGCATGAGCATCCTTTGTAAAAGTTTTTTAAAACCTTAGCTTCAAGACCGAATAGATTTGAAGATGCAGTACAACTCTGTAAATAAAACTCAACAACTGATCACTGCGCCATCTGGTGGTATGAGGACAAACTGCATGTTTGGCTGGGAAAGTGTTTCGACCTCTGTCCAAATGTTTGTGAGTCTTACAAAATTAATGAGTCAAGAAAGAATATTTAAGGAAAAATTAAGGGAGGTGGATGCTCTACGTTCTTTTGAACTATATGTGAATATTTTCTAAATGTAACCAGGTGACAGGACCCGTCAAAATGATTGGCCGGAGTGCTTCTAACCTTGAACAAACAATACTAACTATAAGTCTTTGTCTTTTCTTTTTCAACAAAAACAGTGAAACCAAAGTTTTTTCAATACCTGCATTTCGGACAGCTGACTAATTTTCCACTCAATTGTGCTGAAGCAGGTGTCTTGACTGGTGATGAAAGCAGACTACAGAAACGTCCAATTAGAGCCTGACGAATGTGAGGATTTGTGGGAGCTGAAGTCTAGTATTCTGTAATTTTTGTAACCGCATCAATTTTTAAAGTATAATATAATTAAAATAAGTGAAGTAGAATTCAAGAAAATATCAAAGGGTAAGAGTGTGTCCACGCATGTGTATTATGTAAACACATGACCTCTGACCTCTTGTTGAAGATGACCCCCAGCAGCTGGCCGGCAAAGGCGATGGCCACAAACAGCAGCAGAGCCTTCCACATCCAGACTGGGCCGAACCGACCACACACCAGCCACCGCAACATCCTGCAGCGGGGAGGAGAGGCACAGAGATTGTAGAGGGAGGTTTAGGCATTGAGATTGTAGAAAGAAAAGAAGAGAGAGCGAGATGATCCAGGGAGGGAGGGGGGAGTTTGGATGAGTCATAAAACAAACATGACTAAGGCGTTATCATAGGAAGGAACCTGCCTGGAAATATCCAGAGTACAGTACCTGGACACTTGGACCTCCACATATCAGGTCAACATTAGCCTTTTATTCAAACCTGGACCTGCTCCAGCCTGATGGATATGATGCAGCTGGACTGATTACTTAATAATAATTTGATCGATGCTATGCTGCTTGTCGATTGAGTTGTTTCTGAAGCAATATTTTGATCAACACATTCCATTCCACACATTTCATTAATGTTAATTATTTTATCAATGTTATTGTTGCTAATAGTAATGAAGCAATGTTGTCATCATTATCATCATCAGTATTACTATCATAGCAGTTTTCCTAAGTAAAGGTGTTTCATAGACAGAAAAATTAAGAAAACTGAGTTTTTAAAAAAGATGTGCAGTTATGATGAGTCCATAAAAGAGGCAAATAGATTAAGATAGGAACAATACCTAAAACACAAAAAACATCAGCAAGGCACATAAAATACATTAAATACATAAAAGACAAAATACATTACAGCGTAACTCAGCTGTAAATCATGAGGCAGAAAACATCTGCGGCACTGCCCTTTAGGTGTTGAAACTTTCAGGCAATTTGCACTTTTAGCCGCATCCAATCAGTGGTGTGGCATCAGGTATTTTTAGCTGCTGTCAACAAAACAAAATACAAACAAGAATGGAAACCAGTAAAACTCAAATTAAAAGGAGACATTAAAAAAAATCTGAGAAACGCAGAGGTGAATAAACATAGTAAAATGCAAGCCTGCAGTATGTTTTCATCAGAGTTTTAAAACAGAGCACGTACTTTTCCTGTTTGCACTCGAGGGGTGAGCTGTTCCAGAGCAGAAATGCCCCAACCGAAAATGAAAGTGTGGGTTTGGATTTTAAATTAGGCACGAGTCTGGGACCTTTAGCCAGTCTTTATGAGCTTATCCAGGAAGGTTCTAAAAGATTGGCAATATAATCTGGTGTATGTCCATGTCTTGCTGTAAAAGTGAGCAATAAAAAATCCTAACATCGACCCTAAATTGAAGTGGTAGCCGATACAGTCAGTACAGGAGCTGCGTGCTCTCTGTTATTGGTTTTAGTGAATAGTCTTAACTGCAGCATTTTGAAAGAGTTGAAGGCTTCAGTGATTGACTGGTGAGACAAAGCTGAATGAAGAGAGGATAAAGTTGCATTACTTTTTCATGTAGTTCAGTGCGATAGAGGAGCTTACGCTAAATAATTTTGTCAGCTGATAGAAAACGCAACTGGACAAGCTTTGGAAACAATCATATATCACCCTGAGATTCTTACACGTTTGTGATTAGGTCTCTGAGATTAGACTGGATCAGCTGAGACCACTTTTCCTGACCAGTTATAAAAACTCATATTTATTTTGATTCAGATGAATCAGGGTTTCCCTTAACATTTGTTTCAGCAGCGGTGCTGTGGACTTATTTCTTTTGAACTTTGATAATGGCATAATGACAACTTTTCTGTTTTTCTCTTGATTAGGTTCGGCCAGTTGGATTTTATCATGCAACTCGACCTCAGTTTCCAGCGGTTGGCTGGACGAGCAACCTTTTAGGATTCACTGGTCCTCATTTAGGACCTCAGAGGCATAATCAACAAACATCATTAGCCTAACATTAAGCATGAACGGTCTAGCTGACGTTACGTGAGAGTCAGATGATGTGGTGTGTGCAGTGAAAACACCCAACAAGCTGTTCAAAATACTATGGCTCTGCTGCGTCTGTTTAACTGCTGCCTTCCCAGGAGCCTGGGGCCGATAGAGCTGCAGCTGGATGAAAGCCTGCCGTGGTGGGAGCCAGTAGAAGACGCTCCGGATGGACTTTTGTTGGAGCCTGACGCAGTATAACAATTCACAACAAATCATGGCTTTGTTGAATTCACTTCTGTTCCTTGTGTGTTCCGTTTCTACTGTGTCTGACTGAGCACTTAGCCAAACAAAGGGTTTTAAGTATCCATAAAGAGGCAGGTTCCCTTTTTCGCTTCATCGCTTCTCTGTACTGATGTAACTTTTACTTTACTGCACTTGGAGGACAAGAATGTGTGTGTGCTCGTTGGTTCACTTGGCTCCAATGGAAATATGAAAATATGGTTGGGTTGAACTTGTCGTTTTCTTTTTCAGCCATTTCACTTTTGTCTTGTTCAGTCAGATCTAATCTTTAATACTTAAGGCTTACAGATAGGTCTGTAGTACCACAAGAATACCACATTTGGGTTCTTTAGAAGGAGTTTGATAATTATGTGTTTGAAGCAGGCTGTGACTGAGCCATTGTGAAGTGTGATGCTGATAGCAGACAGAAGGTTGAATCCAACAATTTCTAAGACCTCTGTTAAGGATTATGTCTAGAGGTTAAGAGATGAATTTCTCATGAGATACCACCTCATCAAGGTTTTCCTTGAAATGTAAGTAATGTTCTGTGATAGTACAGATAAAGAAAAATATAGTGGGCACAATTGCTGTTCTAATCTTATCTAGCTCGTTAATAAATAAATAAATAAAAACAGAAGAATTCTTCACATATCTCAGGATATGCATCAATAGAGTCATGGGAGCAGCTGGAGGACCTTAAATGCCAGCAGAGGCTGTAGTAGTAACAGAGGTAGCAGCACTGGCTGCACTCATGGTAATAGCAGAAATTGTAGGAGTTGCAGCATCAGCATCCCAGTTATTCACATTTCTATCATCCTGCATTTCCATCCATCCATTTTCCATACCACATTTTCCTTATCAGGCCCGCGGGGGTGGGTGGGGGGTGGGGCGGAGGGCTTTCCCAGCATGAATTGGCAGAAGGCAGGAATATACCCTTCGGAGTTTGCCAGTCGCAATAAAGCTAACACACATTCACACCTATGGACAATTTAGAGTCACTTGGCCTGCTACTCTCTGAACTGTGGGAAGAAACTGGAACACCCAGAGAAAATGCACACAAACACACGAGAACACGCAAACTTGGTGCAAACAATAATGCTAACTACTTAAGCACCATGCCACCCCATCCTGCATCTCAATGAAGACTTTTATTGTCCCCTTGTGTTATTCCAAGGGGTCACTGAAGAACTTAAATTTATCTGGTATGAAAACAATAACATTTAGATATTGAATACTGCCACAAAATATCAACTATCAGCAGTTTCTATCCATACGTACTGCTATCAGTGTTCACTAGTCAAACCCTAGTACATGCTGCATACTGAAAACAAATTACCAACCAGCGGTGACTCACTGCCTTTCCTGATAAACTGACTCAAATGTTTTTTATCTTCTGTGGGTTAAAAGTAGCCCCTGTCAAAAAAAAATAAAAAAATTCAAATCATGAGAGGCAAGTGTCAGCAATGTACTGAAGGTGACACAACTTCCTTGTTATGGCTAGTGAGAAGACATGTGATGTGCACGTCTGAGAATGTCAGACAGGTACCCAAAACACTATCATAATAGGAAGTGGTCGTAACCACCGAGTGGTAAAAAACTTAAGTTAGTTTGCAAGTCTGCGCTTGTGCAAATACTGTGCCTGGGCTGGCAGAGAAGACAGACTGCTGTTGCAGAATCAGGGTGTGAAATGCTCTCCATCTCACCAGCAGCGGGTGTATAATGGCTGTTACTGCTACAGCACACCAAAGCCCTATAACCACAGGAAAAATGTCACCTGGGGACATCTACTGATTTCTAATAATTTGAAATAATGACTGTGATCTTTTAAGCCTGTGAAAATTCTCCCCCTGTAATGTGTAACCTGAAAAATAACTACCTACAGGTAATTACCTACAGGTCCCCAGATTATACTAATGTGTAAATCAATTTAAGGTTTGCATCAAAGTGACAAACTGTAAAATGTTGACCTTACAGCCAGGCCACTAGTAATATCAGTGAATAGTATTGTCCTGTGTCAATAATTTACAAAAAAGAGAAGTTGGGAGGTAAATCATTAATTGCGTTACATCCTCACATAACAACTCCATGCAAACAGAGTTAACAACTGGACTGATGACAAAAAAATCCACCACAGTTAGGCTAATTCAATTCTTTTCCTTGACAGAGAGAGAAATACCTAATATCTGTGTGGTAATACTGACCTGTTTAACAGGCTCAGGAGGATGAGCAACATGCTCTGGTCAAAAGCAACAGAACCCACACTGTTTGGTGGACACTCATCCAAAACACCCCCATGAGTGCATACATGTCCTGCATGGGTGGCCCTGCTGGGAACATTATTACACATTTATATATGGGGCGTGTGTGTAGGAAGTGAGGAGAGGGCGCAGTGAATATTCTGGCAGCACCCCTGGTGAAGTATCAAATAAAGTATCAAATAGATATTGCATATTAGAAAAAAAAAATCAACTTCTGAAACATTCTACACTTTTTAATGTTTGCTTAATGATGACCATGGCCTTTCCTGATTCCTCTATATGATACAGTGAAGAAAAGCAGAGCGGTAAACGTGCATGCATTGGAAGCATTCATGCACAGAGCCAATAGCCGGTGGCCACCACCCCCACAGTCTCCACTACAACACAGTAGACAAAGAAGCCATTGGTAAATATAATAGACGTTTCATTTCAATACATTCACAGCATAACTTATATAATGCATGCTCACTGAGGGATAAAATAGACCTTAACAGTGAAGGCCTTTGACTGTTAAGAGGACCCCCCACTCCTCCTCCTCCTCCTCCCCTCTCCTCTTTCTCTGCAGGATCACAGCCCAGCGCCGCCTTTTATTTGCCACAATCACTTCATCTGATCCGGTTTCAAAGCCTCCCGGTTTCGGTCTGGCTCTCCCCCCCTCCTCGCCCCGGCTCGCTTGCCCTTTCCCACCGACAAAACGCGCCCGCTTGAATTCATCCTCACCTCGCTCTCCGTCTTAAAAGCATATCTGTGTCCCCGGGCCGGTATCGGTGACGGTGTTGTTGTGCAGCTGCAGAAACCACGGCGCATCTCGGAGGTTTCAGCTGCAGCGGACCCGCCGATGATACACATCAAGCCATCGGGACGGACGGAGCTCCCGTTGAAGGAGGAGGGAAAAGAGGCGTAGGAGATGCTGTGGTGTTTTGTTTTGTTTTGTTTTGTTTTTTTAAATCGGAGAATTCCTGCGCTCCCGCTTGTGTAAGGCGCTCGGTTTCCGAAATAAATATATAAATAAATAAATCCCCTTCAGTGCACGGCGAGCTCTATTTGTTTTCGTTGTGACTGTGTGGCACTGTGCTGGATGGGAGAATGAAATCAAGCCACGCAGAATATACAAAGGCACTTCCGGTCAAACATTCAAAATAAACTCCACCTATAACACTGAACTTCAATGCTAGGAGACTACTTGAAAATAAATATTATAGACTTCTTCTTGATAATTAAACCCTATGAAAACATCAGCCAACTTAAGAAGTATTATAGTATAAAACCTAGCAATGACTTTTAAAAGATGTGGTGCAGTGTATCAGGGACTAAAGTAGTTCCACCAGTTAGAAAATTTGTAAGGGTTGGGCTGGGAAAGAGCTTTGATAATGAATCCCAATCGAATGTGTATTGTACATCCTTCAAAGCATTTTTTCAGCTTTGAGTCACTGCTGAAAATTCAAACCTTGAGGAGCTATTACACTCATATAAAGGTGAAAATGCCACTATATCGGTAAGAGCCTGCCTCATCCCTTCAATTGAAAACACCAGGTTCCCCACATTTGCCAAAACTTAAACTCTGGTGCATTGTGGTCACTGTTGGAGACATTTCTCCACACATGAAGAGATGAATCCCAGCAAAAGAGTCAAATGAAATGTCTCAGGTGCTTTATCCAGAGAAAGCTGGACTAAACAATGTTGGCTGAACCGTCTTCATCACCTGTCCTTCCACGACATAGTAAAAAGACTTGATCACTGACATATATAACCTAGCCTAGGATTTAAGTCTACATTTGCAAATTACCTTTGTTAAGTGAGCATTTCACACTTTCAGCGGCCAACTGCTGCCTCACTGAAAATATTCAATTCTCATTATGCAGGGGTAATCTAGTGTGGGTGCAGTTTTTAGACCTTAAAGGGACAATAAACAATGAGGCACTTCTATATGATCTAACCCAGGGGTGTCAAACTGGTGCCATGGAGGGCCGAGAGGCTGCAGGTTTTCATTCCGACCAAAAACTCCACCAGCTCATTTCACTGATTAGTCCACCTCCAAGCAGAGAGGAGGAACCAATCAGTGAAATCACCTGGTGGAGTTTTCGGTTGGAATGAAAACCTGCAGCCTCTCGGCCCTTAATGGCACCAGTTTGACACCCCTGATCTAACCAGTCTTAACTTCCCTGCAGCTCAGCCCGTGTCAGCAGCAGCATGAAGGCTTAGTTATACTCCTGAGCAGACATGTGCATGGATGTGTCATAGTTGGGTTTACACTGTTCTCTGGAGTCTGCTTAGCGGACATGCTCCACATACACAGTAAACTGCACTTGGTGCACTTGTAGCAGGGAGTGCGGTAGTGGCCACGTGGAATCTGACACGGACCCCGATGTATATCACACCGGCACCTGAGCAATTTACAATAGCTTCCATTTATAGAATAACAAACAAACGTATAGCATCACAGATAACTGTGTTAGCTGGCTAAATAACATAGCTAACATGCCAAGTGCAATTTGGTCTGAAGGTAAAATTCACCAACTGATAAACATCTGTGGATGTGAAAATATTCAGCGAGAGGCTTTTTATCACTATACACCAAGTTACTATGGTTACACTAATTATTTGAAAATACTTCTCTTCGACCCAGGTTGAAAATACAGAGCGTGAAATCACCTGAGACCCCAGGGTGAGTGTAAACCTGCAGGTGAGCCATTAAAACAAATGTGAAAAGAAGCAGGGTTGAGCCCAGGGGCGGGACGTGTGACTGAGAAAGCACCTATAAAACCCAGCACTTGGACTGGAATTACAATCATTTTCTAGTTCTATGGAACAACAAGTGTAATGCTTTTATTGTGGAGGCCTGACGGGCTTGTTTCCGGTGTTTTTCTGCATAATTCTGTCAGCTTAAAGCAACTGGCTGGGATTTATGTGCTCTGACATCATTCTGATGCTAACAGAAAGGCATGCAGAAAGGGAGCAGTATTGAACACTTGCCTCAAAAAGTAATCCATTGCTCATTACTCATTTAAAATTAATCTTATCACTTTAAGCATTACTTCAGTTATTCATTACAGTGTTCGTATTATTCTTCCGATCAGCTCCATGCCATCCCAGCCTATGACATTCCTCCACTGCTGCAAAAAGTTTCCTGATTCTCAGGAGCCTAAAGCAGCCTTGCCAGTCCCAACTGTACTGGACATGAGAAGTGGAGGCACATCTTTGGTGACAATCAGTCCAAATATTATATTATATAATACCTTGTTTATGTAACTTAATGAACTAATGAACTACATGGTCATACAGCCTCAGGCTACGTAGTGGGTGGAAGCTGAAGAACTGCATGTGCAGTCACAGGGGCTAGTTCATGATTAAACACTGACTGTTAGAGTTAGGTGAGCTCTCTCACTGAGACGAGCTTGTGATGAAGAGCGATAGACATAAAGAAAAGAAAGAAAAGAAGAGGGGTGATGAATTGAGCAAGAGGGGATATGAATTCATACTCAACAGTAAAATGTAAAAGTGGAACTGAAAGGTTTGTGAAAGGGCACTTGAAGCTCTACGGGACAGAAGAGGGGTTAGGGAGCACAGATTTGTGTAGGACGAGGGAAGTTCAGTTTAAGTTGTTTCAATTCCTATTGGTCACCACTGAGGTTGCAGATTGCTTAATAGCCCTTTGAACAGTGGCCGTCATTGTGTCTCACATGCAAAAAGGTTCCCAAAAGCTGCTACTGCATCAAACCATTGGAAACTTATTGCAAAATATCAACAACGCACAATATTAACACTGAGTTTTTCTAAAGTCCTTGTTTCTACAGGGAATGAAAGATATGTATAAACCATGAAATTCACACCTTAGATCCACAACATAACATGATGCTTTTGTCTGCCGTTATGCAGATTCAGTTCTGGCTCATGAGCAACGGTTTACGTAAGAAAATGCAAATGTTGCAGCGTTACACAGATAATTGTATGCATGGTGCAGCTGACGCCGTGGTCAAAGAGTATAATCGCCATCGGAATAGAAGCAGTGTTACATGTGAAACGCCTCCGTGGACAAGCTTAACTCACCACTGATTTGTCTGAGTGGGCGAACAAGCGGGGCAACCATGTGAGATAATTGATGAGATGCTAACAACCAGGCTCTCTCTCACTGCAGGGCTCATTGGACTGAGTGGACAAGCCTGGATCTGACTGGATAGGTTACGTTCCAAAATTAGTACTCCCACAAGGACACAGACCCACATTTTGCCCCACAGACCCCTATTTCATCAGATATAATAGCAGGGATCTGTAGAGGGAAATTTTAGTTGTTGATGTGGTGCTGAATTGTATAATGTGTGGGAAGATAACTATGGTGAAGGTGCAACCTGGGATTATACCAGTCATTCTTACACAGGGCTGAATAATTGAAGCTGCCTTATTTTAGGAATGAAATGCTTGTTTGTTATTTCAGAGCAGCAAAACAGAAATGTGAGCACAATATAAATAATGACAGACTTTCCCTTCCCATTTAGCAGCCCCCCCACCCCCTACCTCCTGATGGTTCATTCTTCACCACCATATGTGTGGGAGTTCATGTGTTCATGAAACGTTTGCATGTGTTAGTAACTACAGATCAACTTAAATTGATTTTTCAGCACAGATACCGATTATTAGTAATCCAAACCATTGACGACACATACCTACTGTTGATACTGATTTGCAGCAAATTTGAAAATTGCAATGTAAAAATTTACAGTATTAGAAATGCCAAAACAAACCTTTGAATTAACAAATGTTTAAATAACATTATTATATTAGTTTAAAAATGCCCCCAAAATTACAAGAAAATTACTTTAGAATTAGCCGAAAATAAACAATAATAAAATAAACAAATAATAAAATTATCACACACAAAAAATCACCAGAAAATTTGAAAAAAATGTTTAAAAAAAATAATTACAAGTTGTATATAATTACAAGTTGTACAAATTTGTATTTAAAATTACTGAAGTTCTATATTATATATATGTAAAAGTGATGCTGGATTGATATTCGATTTGTGTTTAAATGCTTGTGAAAGACTGAGTGCAAACACCTTTCATGAGCATCTAAATCCAGGAAAACTGAAATGAAAATTGTAACCCCTCTTACAGCACGACAGTAATGGCAACATGCTACAGCAACGAAATAGAATACAAATCCAGGAAAAAGGGAAATGAAAATTGTAACCATATTATTGGAAATGTTACCGCCCACTCGCTTTTTTTCTTCTGTCTCTCAGACAGAGAGGCATCATCTGAGTGGTTTTAATATCAGCCACCATGTAAATCTAAATGTTGACATTGATTTGATTATTATTTAAATTCTGAATATCTGTCCTGTTAATCAGCTGAGACCAATAACTGGTTGAACCCTAGTAGGGTTCAACCAGTTATTGGTTGAATAATAACTGGTCTGGTGTCTGTAAACATTAAATGAACCCTTACCAGAGATGTGCAAAACTGTCCAACACACAAAAAAACAGTTACCATGAGTGCAGTGACAAAACTGACATATTGTGTTCAACATTAGTTTCCACTGGACACACACTCACCACTGCAAGTTAGGACCATTAATTAAGCTAATTCCTGATCCCCAGCATGATATATTAGAAATATATCAACCCACAACAAAATACAAAAAGTGCATAGGCAATAAATGCAATAAATTGCAGGTTTAAGCTGCTTTAAGCTTTTTCATGAGTCACAGCATTAATCTTTCATAAAGACAGAGAAGAAAACAAGCACATTATTCTGTTATTACAAGTCTAGCCAATCCAAGAGAGAACTGGGCAGCCCAATTTGCCACACCAGTTGTCCAAGGGACATTTGTGGTTTGTCCAATTTCCAAAACCAGTTTTTCCAATGGCTTGAAATATGTACAAATGAGCAAAACACAGCCATGGCACTGCACTGCAATGAAAAACTGGGGTGCCAAGAGACAGGGAAAGTCGCTGTGGACTGGAAACATCGCCACACTGAAACTATCTGCATGGATAGATTGCACTATGACTCAATGAGAAAATGTCAGATTTTTTTAAATACCATTTTGAGTGAACTATTCCTTTAATTAAAGCAACTAAAGATCAATCTGCGACACCTCAGTTAGTGGGGGATGGACGGTCCTTTTCTGTTGCTGCTGCTTTTCGTTTTGAGCTGATCAGATGGTAGGGGGTTTACATAAAATCCTGCCTGTAGTATGGCATGATGTTACTTTCTGCTTGTGGTTTTATAAATGCACACTATTTATCCTGTCCTTCCAGCACACTGCAAATGTTCCTGGATCAGCAGCAGCGCTGATAAATCCAGCTCCGCTTCTCCAAGTTACTCTGCCGCTGCTCAGTAACTTTACACTGCAGCAGCTGCTAACACATGTCAAACTCATCCACAACCAACTCAGCCCTTCAACATAATAGTCCAAGACTGCTACTCATTTAGCACTCCCACACCCTGACATTAATGCTTAGTATTGATGATACATATTGTCACTAATGCTTGGTTGTATGATATAACATGTTTGACTTCAAAGTGTGAGGCTGAACTTCTAACTACTTTTAAGCACACTTGCTCATCTAAATGAAAAACAATTCAGAAAGAGAATCGTTTCACAAAGCCAAGTAACACTAATAGTGACTCTAATAGTAGTGAGGAAATCAACTGCTCTGACCCAAAAGGAAGTCTTGACAGCAGTGATACTATATCTTTTTGTGTGAAGCAATACAAAACATGTGATACAGGCATGACAAACTTTGAAGCATTGGGAGACATGACAACGACAAGCATTCTGTATGTGGACAACTGAAATATTTTAAGGATGTGGAGAGGGGTGGGGCAGTATGTTAAGGAATTTCTGCGTGTGTGTGTGTGTGTGTGTGTGTGTGTGTGTGTGTGTGTGTGTGTGCGCTCGCATTTGCATGTGGAGTGAAACACATTGTATTGACATTGTACCTACTGCCTCTGAGGACACTGGAGCATTAACCCTGATATACCACCTCGCTGCCACATTGACTGACACTCCACTAAGAAGTCAACATGCTAATCACTGAGCACTACTGATCAAGGAGAGTTCATGGCTGGGGGTGCAGGGAGATGTGAACATAGACACTGCTCTGTTGTGACCTGTGGCTGATGTGTCTGTCTTGTCTTTGGAAATGCTTTCAAGGCTGTGTGATGAGTGTTACATCATATCTAACAGTGTCCTGTAGTTAAAGTTGTAGTTAAAGATCCCCATGTTTTTGTAATATCACAACAGGCAAACCTGCAATGTAATGAGACTGAAAGATGTTTCTGAGGCATTCTTCACATTTTTTCCTATGACAGGGCATGGCAGTGTGTATCTTATCATTTGCTTGTAGTTATTTGATATCGCACAAAACATAAAAAGAATTTTTGCAATGTTAATGACCGTCAAAAATTTGTATGGGTTGAATCGTGGCACACTTTTGTATTGATGAGTATCTGATTGTTGCGCCACTTGGCCATGAGTCAAGCTAAGTTCTTGTCAATGTTAAGGTCAAAATGCCAAGCTGTTGAGGACACAACAGCATCCATACAGGTTTCCACCCTTCACCCTTGAACTCATTTACTCCCTAACACCTTTTCCAGGATTTGAAGGATCAAATGTTCTGAGAGCACTGAAGGAGACCTGCAGCTGAGCTGGTTGGTATTAGTCACACCAACAAATCAGTGGTTGTAATAATAGACTCAGCTAATGGTCGCCTTTCAAACTTTGTGTCAATGAAATCTGCTTTGCCTCACCTATTTGGTGGGTGAAAGTAAGTTCACCTGTTGTAATCTAGTGTATTTTGCATCAACTTTCAAAATAGTGTTTGTGCAACATGAAATTGGGGGGATGGTGCATGTTTTGTTTTGTATAATGGCAATATCAAATATCAGTATCAATATATATACTCACTGCCTTCCCATACTCGTAAAAGCTCCTTATAGTACATATCATTTTACACTTGGACCAACTTGTCTCTCCAATTTTCATGACTTGGAAGTAATTCAAGTTTGGCTTGAAAAATAAACTTAGGTAATTAGCCATGCTATTTCAATTTCAATTACACAGTTCCAGTAGAAACTATTAAGCGTGTTTGACATAAAATGTGTCACTAAAGGTCAACTGTGTACTGGCACATAAATGTCACCACAGACAGCAGTTTTCCAGTGTCTGTGATGATGCAAAATGCAAGAACTTATATCACTAGCAGGTGGTTTTAATCAGCATTGTGTGAACTAGTCTAGCATTAGCATTGAACTCAGTGTTTATTTATATGCAAAAGTTACGCACTGTAGCTTTAACATAAATAAAACATTACAGATATAATGTAAACAAACTAGATTACTGATGAGAAGACAGACAGCTTCTAATGGCCTCTACACTGCATTTAACATTGTATGTCACTGGGTTACATTCATTTGAGTTAGAAAACCGTCTTCATTGCTTTTAGCACAAAGACAGAGGAGTGTTTACGGACACAATAAGAGGTCATCCAAAATTTAGTCCCAGTTCCACTGTTCTACGTTGTTTCAATTTCACATTACCATGTCTGAATGCAGACAGGCTATAATAAGGGACAGTTATCAGCTTGTTAACTTCTCTTGGCTTTTGAAAACAATCTCAGGAAGAAGGGAGGGGTGACAAACCATGTTCATGTCTTGATGGATTTATTTTAATTACAAACTGTAGACTGGGGAAAAGAAATGGCACGTAGGATGTGGGAATTGGTTGTCACGAATTGCGGTGTGGTGTCAAAACAGGAGATAAACACGGCCTCAGCTGTAACCATAAATGAACCATATCCCCATACTGTGATTAAATATTGTGAGTCCAAGAAGGGACCCGGCAGTTTGTTAGTCAGATGAATTAAAAAACAGTTTGAAAGGAAGAATGTCTTCAGTCTTGTTTTCACTTCTATAGAGCAGTGTACTTGTACCCCAGGAGCAACATTTCGCCATGTCTATTTAAAAAGCAACAGCATAAACCACTGAAAACACAAGGAGCAATTTTTTTACTCTATTTTCTGATTCCTGAATTAATTTAGAGCAGAGATAATGGCTTCATATAAACCTAGACAACCTAATGAATTCTACTGGTACCATGGATGTCATGCTAGGTTGTTGGCAAGGTGGTTAAATATCGCTCCAAAGTCAGGCTAAATTCTGGCGAGGGAAAAATTGGCATGGGCATTTCCAGCGAGGTCCCTTGACCTCTGACCTCCAAATCTCTGTGCAGCCACGGCTCTCCCCTTTGCAGACATGCCCACCTCATGTTAATCCCATGTGCTCTCCCTGGGCACACAAGTTTCCTGTCTTACAATGGTCAGTAATCAACAGTCACACATTTAACACATTTCATTATGAGGCTCTCTGTCACCCAATTATCTTATGTGGCGCCACTTTCCCCCTCCATCACCTCAAGAGCAGCAGCATCAAGACCCCTTTTATTATAGTCCCCCACAGATTTTACCCTTTAGAAACTGCTTCTGCAATAGATTCAGCAACCAAACTCATATATATTTTAATAAACATCTGTTTTTGTGCATCACATTTGTATTTTCTATGATGGCATACGTCTATGAAAAACTGTTTATCAGTTATTTTTGCTGATGAAAACTATTGTTGGCATAGGTATGTTTTTTAGCAGTTTATGATACATGCACTAAAAAGTTACTTTCTGCCACTGCCTTTTTAATAATATTTGAAATAAGTACAAGCTATCAGTTAGTGTAAATGCAGACTCATTGTCTATGCAGCGGGTTGGCTCTGGCTCTATATTTAGAAGTAAAGCCTCTAATCGGTTAACTGTTGCGTTGGCTGAGGCCTGCAGCACCAGCTGCTCCTGACCAGCCTCCTCCTCCTCCATATGCTTATACTCTGATTCAACCCCCCTCTCCTCCTCCTTATGCTTACACTCACACTCATCCTGCTCGCCCTCCTCCTTACCGCCTCCTCCTCCTCCTTATCCTCCTCCTGTCATCCTCATCTGCTCCTCTCATGTCTCTCACCCATTTCCTCCTATCTCCCAATCCCTCTCTCTTCACCCTACTCTCTATTTTCTATTCCATTCTTTCCTCTCCATCGCTCCCTTTAGGTGCTCATCGTCCTCTTCTTATAACCTGTCTTCCTCCTCCCCGTCTCCTTCCTCCTCTTTCCTCATCTCTCCTCCTCCTTCACAGGGTTTTTTCTATTTTACCACATCTACAAGTGTTGTTGACATTTTTTCCATGTGCTCAGTTGGCTGCATGATTCAAGTACATTTCATGGAAATGGGAGACTGGGACATATTGTGTTGTCCACTGGGGTGAAGTTGACATTGATATGCCCTCAACCTTAAGTGGAGCCTGCCTCGCCTTAAAATTCTGACACTGAATAACTGGCACTGAATAATATTATGAATATTGGCAAAGGAAAAATCAACAGCTTTAACCCAAAATTCTGGTATCAGCTGTCAGAAATAAATACATTCACAGTAATGCACAGTCAAATCTGATTTTCTACCTTCTCATCTCATTCTTTCTCTGTCTGTGGTTCTTTCTCTTCTTCACCTACTCTGATTCCCTCCTTGCTGTCATTCTTCTCCAGCTTCTGCTCTATAGCCCAGCAGCATGAAATCTTCAAGTCTCCTCTCCTTCACCCTTTGGCAGCATCTGTTGCTCGGTGCTGAAGAGATTTAAGCTCAGAGATTGCACGGCTGTATAGAGTTCATGCTGGTCTTAACTGCAGGTTTCTGGGGCTGACTCAGCTGTAATTCTCATTCCTGCAACTTGCCAAACTCCATATACCTCTAATCCTCTTTCATTTCCTATATGGGGCCAATATCGTCCTTTCAAAGGACCATACCAGCGGTTCTGCATATTTAGTGTAGTATCTACAATATACTTCACATTCCTGCTCATCTTTTCTTGAAGCAATCCTTTTATCCATCCATAGGTTTCCATTCCTTTCCACGATATAAAAACAAACTTTCAGAGACTTCAAACTTTCTTCACATCAGTACTCCATCACTGTTATAAAGTCCTCCACATTAGTTTTCCTAAAAGCAGCAGCGCCGTGGTGTTTTGATGATTGAAATTGGGTGGAGTTAAACCGTTTTTCAGAAAACAGTCCCCAGGTAAACATTTGCGGACTAATGACTTTGTTAGCCACAGAAGCAGAACATTAGACAAATATATATTTGAAAATCAAGGGTTTTTGATTGTTATGAAATGTCGAGCACCTCCATGTGGTGCCCTAAATGGTTTGTTGCCTTAAGATCTTGAGAGCAAATTAAAGTCAGGATCATATCATGCCTACTTTAGCATCGCTACACTAGACACTAGTCAGTTTTAGAATTGAAGATTTACCTAAAAACGTTTAAGGCAGTGCATGGTCTGGACCCAGGCACATACCAGACCTCTGAATTCCTTATAAGCCAAAGTGAAGCCTCAGATCATCAGGGAGAGCTTTCATGGACGTCCTGGAATCCAGGCTAAAGATGAAAGGTGACCAGGGTTTCTCATAAGAGCCCCGGGGCTTTTGGAATGCCGTGCCTGAAATCAGTTTGACTTTAAATCTTTAAATCTCATCTTGCTCTTATAAACAGGCTCTTTATACTGCTACTTGTGTAATCAGCTCCATCATTTATTGATTTATCTTTTTGACTTAACGGTAACTTGGTTTTATATTTTTTGTATTTCATTTACTTGTTTAAATTTTTAACTGCCCTAATTAAAGCAATTTATGCGTACTTTGCCCTTTATGGATTAGGCTGTATAGTATTTTGTAACACTTATTTTCCTAGTGCTATTAAACAGTTTACTGTTATAATTATTCCCTGGATAAAATTTATAGCAGCATGAGATACAGTGGTTCCTTGCAAATCCCCTTCTCACAGTGGAAACATGATCATATTGAGTTAAAGATGGATAAATAACACTTATGAGAATCAATAATAATTAATTATATTAACTGGGATGTAAAACTTAACTGTAAGAAAACTGTTCAATACACAGCACACCCTAGAAAGGGCAGTGTTACAAACACATCCACTGTATGAGAGCCATCTAACCACACACTTTGCAGATGAATTAATGAATTTACTGAATTTTTCCATTTGTTGGTTTCATGTTGTTATCCCAAATCTCTGAATGAAAAAAAAAAACTACAAATAAGACAAAACACAGAGAACGTTAGAAATAGTAGTGTTTTTTTCCTCCCTAATGTACAACACAAACCAAACCGAAACCGAAATTGTGACCCAGAAACTGCAATACAAACCAAACTATGGGTTTATTGAACCATTACATCCCTAATATTAATTCTACTTCTATTCCAGTCAGCTGTGAAATGATGAGTTTAGTATCCCATCATTGTGTAAATGCAGCTTCAGAGTTTTTTTTTTTTACCTTGATAAGAATGTTCTTGGTAAACACTGAACACTTGGGAGTTTTGTAGTGATATGTGAGAGAAATTAAATATAAAACATCAGCAAACCACCCCTTTAAACAGGAGACATCAGAAGCCCCATATCAGTATGCTGGTATGCTTGATTCTCTGGCATACGCGTAAAACCAACAAATGAAAGTTGTAGGGGAAGGTGCAGTAGAGCTCTCTGTAAAAGTTTGTTGTGTCTGGGTCTAGCCGCAAGCCTGGTTTACTCTCTGACCTAGAAAAAAAAAATATTCCTGGAGAAAATGTGTGGGCTAGCTACACTGTAAGCAACTGCATAAACCGCAGTAGTAACTGAAGTAGTAGTTGCAGTAATAGCAGTAGTAGCAACAGCAGCAGCCGTAGTAACAACGATGGCAGTAATGGTAGTCGATGCGTTATTAGTTGTAGCAGCAGTATAAGTAGAGGCAGTAGTGCTGATGCTATTTAAATGTTTTAATTAGGTGAATTAGTTGATGTGCTTAAAAGAGTTGTAGGACTAATTCCAGTAGTAAAATCTGTAATAGTACTTACAGAGTATCTAGTAGCTGAACTAGTAGCAGTAGCAGTAGTAACATTAGCAGTGGCTGTTGCAGTACTACTGAGTACTGCAACAGTAGTTACAGTAGTAGCAGCATAAACAGTAACAGGATGATATCCTGTTCAAGTCGGAGTGAACTGTGGCATCACCCACTCTAGCAGAGCTGCACATTCTGCCATTCATCTCTGTAGGGAAAAAAAAAATCAGCTTTAAGCAGAAACTGCAAAAAAACATGAATTGTAACTAAGAGGGAGTTTAAAAGTGTTGTTGTGCAAGTAAAGACACTAATAATAACCGAGAAGAATGATATGAGCACGCTGGCATACAGCCATCCCACTAATAATTCAGTGTGAGGCCGTAGACACTGTTGATCTGTTTTATTCAGCATGCTGGTGAACGAGGCGGCTCGGCGAAAGGGGAGCAGGTTACATGAGGAAAAAAATAGCGAGAAGGCAGGAGATAAAATAAGAGTGTAAGGAGAGAGGAGAGAGAAGGTAACTGATCACAGACAGATTTCTTAAAAGTGGGGGAAGCCTTTGAGTGACAAGACAAGGCAGCTGGATAGGAGGACAAAAGTGGCTGACTTTATCTCACAGAAGTCAGGCTTGGACAATCTGAACAGAAATGTTCTTTGCAGCCTGTACAAAAACCTATAGAGCGCTTCCAGGTGATATAACACAGCCTCTGGTGGCCATACTGGAAGTCCAGCACTGCAAGCTGATTCTGTTTCTAAATGTACTTGGGCAACTTCTGTGCTGTTTTTGACTAGGAACTGATATTTCATAACAGTTTCATCTGATGATCAGTATCAGCTGGCAAACCATATTATTTGGTCAGCAATTTCTTTTTTGGTCATTACTTACAGTGTTCCAGTTTAGTAGTAAATTAGCTTTGTTCACATTCAAAACTAGCCAGCCCTCTGAGACAGAGGATTTCATCGACCTGCAGTAATTTATTTAATTTATCTATTTTTATTCATCAGTCTAAATGGTAGCCTATTCATCTCCCTAATACCCACTGTATATGCCAATGCTCAGTGCTTATCACAACATCTTACTTTCTAACTGGAAAGTAAGCCTTAAAGTTTTTAAACACAGCAAAAGTACAATTAATCAAATTATTCAATCAAATTGTGGCTTTCAAACCACACATTTCAGCCGCCAACGATAATCAATTAAAATCTAAAAAAAATTAAGAAATATATAGGAAAACATAACCATGTGAATACAGCCCATGCACATGATGTGTGTCATTCACAACAGCCGGACAATACAAGGCAATAACCATAAACAGAAAGTGTCGGTGTTCTCCCCATCATAGACATCCTAAAAGTGAGATTTTTACTCGTATAGTGGTATTTGCTCGTCCACGCAAGTGTAATACAGCCACAAAATCTGGTCCATTAACTCCTTCCCTGTCATGAGAATCAGAGCTTCACAAGGAGTGCACTGCTCCAACATGAATGAAGGAGATACAGACCGGAAAAAACAACGCGGCTGTCAGCGGCCACACAAAGGTGGGAAATGGTTTTTGAAGGGTGTCACCACTCAAAATTGTGTTGTTGTCCTGTCTTTGTCTGTTTCATTCATTTTAAGGCAGTACCAGTAAAGCTCCCATATTCATGACAGGGAGGGAGTTAATGGACCAAACTTTGTGGATGTATTACACTTGCATGGACCAGCAAATACCACTATATTCATAAACTCCAAAATAGCATTGCGGGATTATCAGGTGCAACGCTCTCTCAGTAGAAGGAATAAAAAGTCCAAACTAAGCATGACAGCACATCGACTGTCCTCAAAAGAAACTCCAGCCAAGTCTTTCAATTGTTAAACAGCAGGATAGAATGGCAGTTCCCCTGAATAGCATCATGTGCTTCCAGTGGCATTTTAATGGGCCTCAGCGGGCCTTACTGCAGACTAATGCTCTTATGAATGACATTGATTTGACAACCAGGAAAATGAGATTGGTCCCAACCAGCACCAAATCGCCTCTACAAGTCTAAGGCAGCTGTGTCACTTCAGTCTGTCATTGTTTTGACCTGGTATTTGTTCATTTGTTCTGTATGAAGCACAAGCGTGGCGGATTTGTGTGTGGTCTCTTTATTCTTTCTGGCTTTTTCATTGATTCGGCAGCCATGCTTCCAAACTACACCATATGCTCTATTCAGTTTATATTACAGCTAGGCAATACATCTGAGATCCATTCAAAGTTATTCAAAGTTATTAACAAGTTTGTGAAGATTGGGCCATAGAATCAATCTCAGAATGCATAAATTAAACCAGTTTTGTAGCCTGCTTTGCTTTTGCTCATAAAACTGCCTGCATATGCCAGTTCATAAACTGGTTTCATTGCCATGAGGGAAATCACCCAATTGGGGAACATAAAGTTCAACTACATTTATTGGGCAACAACAGAGGAGCAAATGTGCTTGGCCTTGATGCAGAGTAAATTATAGCAATGCAGAAGAGGGTTCAGTGGGGCAACTTGATCCCTTCAAAAACATGACTGAGGAGATCAAGTTGCCATCCGTAACCTTATTCCCCACTGAAGAGGTCAAGGTGCAGTCCTGAACTTTTGTTCACCACTGAAGGGATCCTGAACCCTGTTCTCCTCTGAAAGGATCAATCGGAAGCACCAACACACAACTATAGATAGTTTTAATTCAAAAACACTAAGACCTAAAGGCTCCGACTGAACTACATGTAGGCTAAATTAAATTCAAATAGCTGACAGTGCAGCTCGTTTCGCCATTTATCCCAAGCAAATGCCAGTGATTTTCTTTTCTTTTTTTTATTGTGGTTATCTTATGTTGTGCAATACGCCGTGGAGTGGATGAGCTGGGAAAAGGGCTGCTGTGCTGTTATTTGGCAGAGCGCATTTAGCAATGCAAGCAGCTTACTCTTCAAGTAAACTGAAGGTTATATCTATCTTCCTGTGTTTATGTCCACTCTGTAACCTTGATATGTTTATTGCTAAGTGCGTGTCTGCTGGTAGGTTTATATCTGCTAATTAAACTCCATAATAATCCCCTGAGATCCTGGCTTGTACAGCAACCAAGCACACAGCCACTTGTTTTCTAGACTGATCCCCTGACTCACACAAATATGTCCAATAAGACTGATTCACTGCCATAATATGGCCTCGTCAACACACAGACAAAGGATTCAGGATAGCATCTCATATGCCGGTGAAGATCTTATTGACGATATGCTGTTACAAACATGCAAATATAGCAAATAAACAAATTATTATAAATAATGCATATCTGAATATCCCAGGAATAAACAGGGTCAGCCTGTACATTTTTGATATAATATCAAAAGTCAATCTATAGATCCATGTATAGACACTAATTGTCATTTTTTTTTTTTTTCATAACAGTCAGCATGACTTTCAAAGTAATATATTTCAACTGGATGTTTTGTGCTTGTACCACATACAGTAAGACAGTATCAAGAGCAACAAAGTCCACATCATGAAGTCGGTGGGGTGGCAGATGGGTAAATCAAGACGACTTTCCCTTGGGAGAATGAAGTTCAGTCCTCATGCTCAGCAACAGCGGTGTTTTTTTAACTAACATTTTGGTATGTTACATAACAAAGCAAGACAGTTTGGTTGAAGCTAGATAAACATTTCCCAAACTTTAACCAAGCCACTTCTATGCATCGACCAAGTCGATTTTGTTGGCTAAAGCTGCTGGAATTTAGCCACTTGCAATGACGGAAAAATTGTGGCCATGAACACAAATTCAATCAATACTCTTATCCAAGAAAAAAATGGACAATTCCTGTCAATTGACACAAATCTGTAGATAATTTTTTTGTGAATACCACACCATGAGACAGGTTTGAAAGGGCACATGAACCTCAGTCTTTGAATATATGTATTGATATTAGCTAAATGTATGACTCTGTATGTGTGTTTGTGTGTTTGTGACTATATTAGGCTTGGACTGATATGTTGAGCTGATTTATGCCTTTTAATACATATCAGATATCAGCAAGTCATGTCGTCCACCTAATCTGATTGAGATTCCTCACTGACCACAACAGAAAAACTGTGGAAACCCTGCAACGATGTTTCATTTTATAATCCCTTTTATTTATGAATCTCATTAATCAATTACTGCCCTGCCAAGCCTAACCGCTGGAGTAGTGAATATGGGGGGGGGGGGGATGTCAGACTTAATCTCCTGTCCTGAGTTAAATATTGCTGAATTTTAAAAAATGAACTGTATAGTTGAGAATTTGAAAGCAGTTACAAGTTTCTAATTCTATGTTACATCTCTTTTTCTTTTCTGTTCGATGAGTTTCCCACTGTTCACTTACTGTGTTATTTTGAGGATTATGTCCTCCTAGAGCATTAGCTGTTTGCCTTTTAAGGCAGAATAATGTTTACAAATTAGTTCTTCATTTAGTGGTTATTAGCCCATCCCAGACTGCCTTGTTGGCATTTCAGCAAGTTTAATAGTCTTATGATGGTTATAATTCTGTTTCAGAGGCTTTTCGGCCCTGCCAAGAATAAAATTAAGAGGAAGCACGCTGATAGTTTTTGGCGACTGAAATTGTTAGTGCTTGGAAATTATGGGGAGAAATATAAAAGTATCAGCCCAAAATACTGGCTGAAAGCAGCTTTAAACCCAATTGTAAGCCCTCAACAACCCACAAAATTTGAGTCCTGCAACCCTCATTCCTTAAGATGCCAATGGGTCAAATACTTGAAGATCTTCTGTGGCCCCTGGACTACTAACTAGGTTAACTTGTTAGTTCATAATGCAGCAGGATCAACCAAACAAGATTATCCCCTACTGTTGTATCAATGTCTGGACAGTGAGCCGCCAAAGACTCTGGTTTAGCAACACACCTAACAGTTGGTGCAAAAGAGGCTGCTACATTATCAAAGTGTTCGCAAAGCAAATGAGGGGGAAAATAAGACAGCCTGAGGGTTTTTGCAAAAAGAAATAATAGAAAGAATAGACGAGGAAGGACATGAGTTGCCTGAAGCCTTTGTAAAGTGATTTCTACCCATTTCCCTACCTAAATGTGCCCTGTGCTCATTGTTTTTAACATTGTCTGCAAAGTTATAGCTAGCGGTGGATGCTGCTGACATGAATTATTATGTCAAATAGACCAGGGCTGCGCTGAGCCATACGAAGAGCGACTTCCGGTCACTACTTTCAATATAAAATCATTCTTAGTTTCTTTATCAACATATTCTCTGTAGTTAGTTAATGGAGATAAAAACAGCTGTTATCCCACTGAGTCATCTCTGCAACATTTATTCATATGAGCTTACCAACCAAACCTACCTGTCATGCGTCATTTGTGAGTCCCAAATCTGGAAATTGAGTGTTATTGTGTGTTTATGTGTGAAGGACACGTGCCAATCAAGAGAACTTCACGCGCTCAACATAACAGCAAGCCAACAAAAAGACTCTTGTTGTAAATGTTCAAATTTCACCAAACGGCACCGCGGCGTCGGTGTGACACAAGACTGTGGTGGCGTTATTAACAGATAACTAATTGAAAATTTGAAAAGCAAGGCAGCAAAAGCGGTTTTATTAGTCTGGACAACCACAATTTCTCTCTGTTGAGCGCTCTCATGCTGGAGTCAAAATCACCAAACGTCCTTTGTTACTCTTGCCTCTGGCAGCTTGGCTTGTCCAGCATGCCCGTTCACACTAACTCAGCCGGGGTTTCGCTAGCATTCTGCATACCAAAACTCCCCTGTGGAAGTTAACGTGCAAGTAACTCACCTTGACTGTAGTTATTGCTTTCGACGTGGGTTTCGTGGTTAAAAAATCAGAGCAGAGTGGTTGCTAGTGGGCAAATGTCGACCGGAGAGCAGTCATCTCTCCTCTCCCTCGCTGGAGCCACTTTCCAACGCAAGTCCAGCGGATGATAAACTTGGGGAAACTCCTCACCCGGTGGTTTTGAAATTGTAGAAATGAAAAGAAAAAGACGTCGTAGGTTAGCTGGCGAAGAAAGCAGCCGTCTGTCAGTGTTTCTCTCCACCTTGGGCAGGTTTAAATCTGTGCTGCTCTGTGGTCATCTCCAGCCTCCTGGCTTCAACAATCCCTCCTGTCCTCCTCCTCCTCCTCCTCCTTATCCCTCCGTCCCTCCCTCCGCCGCACAGCCCAGCCTGGCAATGCCTGGAGCTTATAGTTACAAGCCTCCCGCCGCCCCCTCCCTGGAGCTTCACACTGCCTGTTTTATGTTGATGACTTTTCGCAATGTGCTCCCAGCCCCCACACAACTATTTCAACTTTCAAAGAAGTCACAAAAAGTACATGTCATAACTTTCCCTAGCCCAGACCCGTGCTGCTCTAATAAGGAGAAACACCAGTGTCTATATAAAAATGTCACAATTTCTACTAAGTGTCTCCCCTGGTGGCAAAGTCCCAAGCTCTCGTTGAAAATAAATCAAGTCTTATAATAACTCATACCTACCGGTGCATCCTGCGTTTGAACCTCCAAAGCACAAGTTATATAGAACATACATTTCAACTTTTAAGATTCTGTAAGTTTAATGGTTATTGAAATAGCCCAAATGATGCTTTGAGTACAGGCTACTATGCCAGACTATACTAAGATTATGATTAAATAATGCTGTTGCTGATATAGTAGCATTAAACCACTGGATTTTTACATGGCGTTCAATACACAGTTCCCTGCAAAAGAATCAGCCATGTATTGACCCCATGTATTGATTAATTACATTTTAAGAGAAACATATTTCTGCTGTGCACGTTACAAAAGTTTTCTATCGAATTCACGACCTAATGTCATGTTAATCAGCTGCATTCAAATCCAACCAAAGGTGGGTTTTGGGTGAGTTTACCTCATCTCCCCCTGCACCCCATCTGTTCTTGCAGCTTTACAATAACAGATCTGCAGTTAGACTTGAACAAACGCTCCATTCATCCGTCTCTCTCTGCCCTGCTGCTTCAATATAATGAAGTCGGAGTGGGGATCACGAGCTCAAAATGTCCAAATTATCCAAACAGACACTATTAATACTCCTATTATAAACTACATGGGATTATTGTGTGTTAGCCTTCCTGTAGGCCTGCTTTAATGTCTTTTTCCACACAGAATCACCGTAATATTCCTGCAGAAATTTATCATAGTATAGCTTTACTTCCTATAATATTCCTACAGGGTGTTAGAATGTTTTTGTGTTTTTCAGTGGTAAGTTTATAGTGCCCCTTGCAGTTTTCATTTCCCATGTTATGCCTATGATATTGCTGTAGTATACCTATTGGGGCCCAGAGTCTTGCTGTGGTGTTTGTATAATGTCATAATACAATTCACTGTAGGATTACTTCAGTGGCACACTATAGCCTGACTCCTCTTGCCCTGTTACAAAATCAATCCCAGTTTCACCCCACTAACCTTGTCACAGATGTGGTGTTCCTCTGAGTGTTTTTAGGGATGAAATGTTGCTGTTCAGCACAGCTTGGCAAAGAGAGGCTATGGCTGTGGAGAAACATTATGTGTCAAACTGTACTTTTCAGCACTGTTGTGTTGAAAATGGCACATAGTTGTAAGCGTGAGAGACTGTCTCAGTCCACATAGGCCAAAACATGAGTAGTAGCAGCCAAGCCATAACAAAATATTCCATTTGAGTTATTTGGTAGTAAAATTATTAAACATAGGCTGATACTGGAGACAATTTCAAAAGGTTATGTGGAGTTTAAAAGCGGTAACACATGGGAAAGAAATGCACATGAACGTAGGCCACGAGAAGGGATGGAAAATAAGTAGAATAAAAGCTGAGCTTAAGAGGGACAGGCAAAAGTTAATGCCAAGATCAGTGCTTTTCGTGTGTCGTGGTTATTTTGATGTCTGGCAGGGCAACTTTACATCTGCAGCTCATCCAACTCAAACATCTCTCTCCCTCTACACACACATACACACACACACACACACACACACACACACACACACACACACACACACACACCAGACACACATGGCTCAGAAAGAATGGTTTTGTAACACAACAATCACATCTAGTGGTGGGATCATGGCACTACAGCCAGTTACACTCACTGCTTTACTTTTGATTATAATACTGGAAAGCAAAGATTAAATAAAAGTCAGAAATGCATTTGAAAGACACATATAAGTTGTTTCCTATAGTTGGTCACTCACATTTAATAATCACCAATAATAACATCAAGTCGGTTCCTGCATCTGATGATTCATCCCAGTGACAAGATAATAATTTGACTTGTCAGTCCCTTCATCTGATAATAGACCCTTTTTCCCAGCAGCCACTTTGACATGAAATAGCAGGGTAAACTCTTACTTATGGCTTTAATTAAGGTTCTGTTCCATTTAGGTCTAACAGAGCCAGAGTCCTGTGCTGGCTCACTGGAAAGGCTCTGGTCCATTTAAATGGAATGCAGCATTAATTAATATGAGTCACGCCTGTGTATACCCTGCTATTTCATGTCAAAATAGCTGCTGTGAAAAAGATTTATTGATCACACTGAGCAAATGCATGATGTCCTTCCCTGCAACTAATAATATATTGTCTGTCTGTCATCACTTAGAAATTTAGGGGATGACAGCAGGTTTCTGATTTTACTGGGAAGTAGATTAATGGATTTTGCCAGAGCCTAGTGGTGTTATGCTGCAGTAATATTTCTTTCCTAAAACATGAATAACCTTGTAATTAGCACCAGTAATTGAGTCTTTATTGGGTCACTATTCCTGTTCAAGTTGTGAATTTCCAGCGGTGGAATTCACACTCAACCCTCTGAAGAGACTGGAGCTTTGACTCAGCGACTTGCACCGCTCGACCATACTCGTTCTTTGATTCTGAGGTTCTTAGAGACACTTTTTTTTTTTTTTTTTTATTGCTTTAGGTGTTTATTGCATACACAAAGTTCATTGCATATATACACTTTTTCATTGCCAATATAAAACTCTACAGCCATGTCCTTGTGCCGTAACAGGAATAGGGCTATAAACGGGTGTTCTCCTGGTTACATCAGGAAGTCAGACTGTCACGTTCCCATGATAAAACTAGTGACAAAGGCAAAAATACCAAGCATCATTAAAGCTGAAACCAAGACAAAGAAACTAAAACAAACACAAAAGTTGCTGAAAATGTGTACCCTCATTACTAATTTTACAGTTTACTGGATTAGCTATCAATCATTAAAAAACTCTTTGCATATCCTAGGTTTTTATGGAAATGAATGGTTAGCTTTATTCACATAGTGAAAAAATGAATATGTAAGACAAAATTTTCTTTCCTTGCAAACTGGGAAATGATGATACAATTGGCAATACACAATGCCATTTAATTTTTTCCACATGTGTAAGTGTAACTTTAAATTTAATAATACAATTTGTATTTGAAATGTATGCTTTGGAAAACTGAAAATAGAAATGCAAAAGTCATCTGACATTTGAAGTTGAAAAAGATTTGCTTTGCTTTATGATTCATCTTAAAAAATGAAAACTAAAATAACTCTAAATTCATTTTCAGTTTGTCAGAAAATGCATTTTGGACAAAAAAAAAAAAAAAAAAAAAAAAACTGAAACATATGGGCAGCTCCAAAATAGCAGCAAGAGTTTGAATTTTGCAGACCTCATCACCCAGAAATCCTGTGATATCTGTGATGATTTGCAGCAAAGGGATCAGACAGGCAGCCAGGGCTCCCTCACTGCTCTTAGGAGACTCTAAAAGCAAAATTAAACTTTTTAGTGTAGCTTCTATAATGAGCTGGTCATTATATGAGTCCACATGATTGCAAAATCTACTCATCAGCTGATCTCTGCTCCCCTGGGCTGCTAATCCACAATAATTTATTTCTCTGTATTCACTTCCACAGCAACAGCTCCAAAAATAACACTTTTAGCACATAAACATAAACAAACAGAGTAGATTATGCCAGTATGAAAAGCAACAAGTCCCAGTACCCATCTGTAATTACAATTATTTCTGTGTATATGCCAACACCACAATTTTATTTGGACAAACTGGCTGTTGGTGTTCTCTACACAACTCTCAACCCCAAGACCTCTGTAGCACTCTGTCTCTCTTTCTCTCTCTCCTTCTCTCACCAGGGCCTCCACATTGAGTCCCCAGCATTCAGTGCCACTGGAGGCTGTGCAGGAAAGGCAGGCTGAAAGGTGGGAGGAAGCAAGGAAGAAGAGGGTGGAGCCAAGTCACTGGAGCTGTCAGGCTGATGGGCTGTCTGCAGTTCGTCGTGCAGCTTCAGCCGCCTGGGCCTCAAGGGCGGTCTAGTTTGGGAGGAAAGAGGCGAAGTGGGCGTGGAAGAGGTCGGGCACAGGAGCTGGGGTGGGTGAACATTTTCAGCCCCACAACCAGCAATTCCAGGGACACTCCCACCAGAGTTGCGGGGAATAAAGTTGCTTGTGGCTCCACTCAAGCTCTCGCCGGCCCTCAGACTCTCAGGACTCCTGCTGCTGCCTCCTCCTGGACTGTCACAGTCCCCAGAGCCCCCAGCGGCTGCAGTGTCGCAGCTGAGTTGAGGCAGGGATTTGAGGAGGTGGTTGAGGAGCCTGGCGCCCAGAGTCTTGTCCATGCCTGGACAGCTGAGCAGCAGGTTATGAACCTCATGCATGCACTGTATATAACCGCTGCTGTAGCGCTGGCGAGATTCAAATCCAGCAACACTGCCTGCAGGGGAGAATGAACATCTGTCAATAATGTGATTGGTGAGACCCAGTTAAGAGTACTTCGACATGCAGAGTGGCACACCAGCATCTAGCTACACATCAGCCGATGACTGATAATGGATGTTAGTCAATGTGTATGTATGTAGGGTGAGGGTGATATTACATAACGCCCACCAATTCAATTCTTCATGAGATGTAGAGCAGAGTGGGATCTAATGCATGGATATGGAGCAGATTCACTACATGGAGGGTTAGACTGATACATGGGGTTGTGCTTTTTTGTGAGCAATATTGTCCTACACTGATATGATGGAGATGCTTTCACAATATCCCTAACTGGTGGTTTTATGGATATAATGATCAATTAAAACAAAAATACATATTCAAAAAGTCTTATGTTCATCATATTTGAGGTATACAACATGAACTGGCTGATGTTCAAGAAAATCAATATATCTACCTGTTACAAACTTCAAATCAACTAAATAATATAGATGGCAAAAGCCTCGGAGGACATATGGAAAATGTCAGTTTTCAATACATAGGTTTCTATAGGAATGCAAACCAAATATCATGACCAATGGGAAAAAGGGAGTTAATTATGCTCAACAGATGGACACATTCTTACTTCGAGCAAAACTAAGGTAGAATGTTGGGTTGTATGGCTAGTTGGACGTGATATGAGTCCACATTTTGGTTAAATATCCTCATCAGTTGCTCTGTGCTCCCCTGGACTGCTAACAATACCATATTTGTGTCTCTCCATTCACTTCCACAACACAGTTGAATACATCCCAAAACAACCCTTTTAACACATAAATGAACACAAAGTGAATTATGGCAACATAAAAAACAACAAGTCCTGGTACCCATTTTTTGAGGAAATTAAACATTTCTTTCTTTTCTTGTTATTTTCCTATTTGAATTGGAATGTGTGTTCACATCGTATTGGGATCGTATTCCCATCGAAGTGGGAATTTCATCTCTCTCTCTGTCTCTCTCTCTGAAATGATACATGTTTATTTGCATATAGAGCGGGAAAGTGAGATTCGATCACAAGTGGGCAGGCGGCATTGTATTGCCATTTCTCAGGACGCTTGTTAATACCAGGTGGGAACAGCCTCAACCTGAGACTACCTCCACAAATAATTGTAATTACACCAAAAATGTTTACCAGGACTTATTGTCTTTTATATTAGCAAAATCTGCATAGTTTGCATTTGTTTATGTGCTAAAAGTGTTATTTTGGAAGCTGTTTTGCTATGAAAGTGAATGGAGAGATAGAAATACAACATTGTAGATTAGCAGTCCAGCTCAGAGCAGCTGACACCCAGGGAACTGTACAATCCAACACTCTACCAAAGATCATCAATTTTGCTTTATGGGTATGAAGACCCTAACCATACCCTCCATCGTAAATTTGAGTTTCTGACCTCTGGCTGTTGCTTCAAAATGCTAATTGTCTGGTCATGGCCAATGATACTGTATTATGTTGTACTTTGTAATTTCTTTGTTGTTGTAATTGCTTTCAGCGAATTATCAGTAGGATATGGATTTTACCTGCAGCATGGCCCTTCTGCAGCCCCTCCATGTGCTGAACTGTGATCTCCAACACATCAGCCTTCTCCAGTTTGGAATGCTGCCGGCACAACAAAAAAATACTGTGAGAAGGAAGCTTTAATATAACATTAATTCATTAATTAAGTCATTAATTTCTAGTGGCAAGCTCAAATATGTCATTCACGTGTCTCTTTAGAGGGTTTCATGAAGTTCACTGCATGCGTGTGTGTGTGTGTGTGTGTGTGTGTGTGTGTGTGTGTGCTTACATCCAGATTGTAAGCATCCACCATGATCCCCTTCAGTTGGTCCAGACTGGAGTTGATTCGCTCCCGCCTCCTCTTCTCTATCAGCGGCTTACGGAGCTGTCGGTGTTATAGGTCATGAGTCCCATTAATTAATATTCACTGTTAAAGAACTAAATGTTATCTTTATTTAAAATGTATTTATAGAAGGACAGTAGCACCCTGCCTAATATTCATACATGCAAATCAGGGTGCCCAACAGTTTTCGATGCAGTTTAATTTTGGCTGCAGACATGAAGGTGAAACCCCTCTTTGTGACTTAGAGGATGACTGTGCAGGACTTCCCTCTTCTATAAAACTGTAATGGCAGTTCAGTTTTGACTTGAACTGATCCCTTGCCTTGTCCCCCTCAATGCAAGAGTCTACTTGTTGTTTTGACATTTCATCAGTAGGGGGCTCCCTGGCGTAAAAGATGCAGTACCCAGGGAAGGCAGCATGGTAATATGGCATCAAATGCAGCCAGTGTCTTGCTCAAGGACACTTCAGCAGAGCGGGGGAACTGAACCAGGGTTTCCCAACTCACTGCCTAGTGATTTCCTATATGCAGGGTTTCATTTAAATCTATTTACTGAAGGACTGTGTGTTGGAAACGACATACTTAGGTATACATTTTTATTATAATCTAATCTGTTCCTTTTCATTCTGTATTATTTCAGTGTTTGAACTGATTCTACCCATGATCATTCATTTAAACCCAAAGCTTCTGTATTGTATTCTATTGTATTCTATTCTGTGCTGTTCTTCAAAGGCATGGGACATGGCATGCTACACATTCCACCTGTTGATTGGAATTTCTCCAAGCACACCTCTGTCTGGATGCTTCCACAAAATACATTGGAAAACATTTCATCCATTTTAAGTCATTTAAGTTTCATCAAAAATATTGTGTGTGTGTGTGTGTGTGTGCATGTGCTTTTCAGAAACATTAACTAGTGTATTAAAAAGGAAGCTAATGACAATTCACTGAGCATTTGATGGTCACCCAGTCAGTTCACAGCACATGGTAAGTGTAGTTTCATACACACATTAATTTAGGCAATCCTCAGTGAATGCACTATGATACACACTATGAATTTATGCCATTAATAAAATGTATGTCAGCTTACAAAGGTGGTGGGTAAATTGGATGAAAGTGAATAGACCCTTAAAACATAACATAAGTCTATATCATTTTTTTACAGCTTACATTATAACAAATGTACACATCTACAGAGAACTGAGTGCAGTGCTGGGAGAGGGTGACACGATTTGTGGTTAAACTCTTGCTCCTACCTTCCTGTCCTCTTTGGTGTTGCTGAGGTTTTTGTCAGGTCCATTTCCCATGCTGGAGGCTGTCATGTTTTTTCTTTCTTTCTTTTTTTTCTTTTCTTTTCTTTTCTTTTTTTTTTCAGAGAAACCACAGCAGTGCAACTTCAATCCAGTGTCCCTCTCTGTGTTTTTAATCTTCAAACTTGTCAAACTCCCATTCTGAACCTTTAGGAGCTTCTACATGGACGGAGCGTGGGGAGGGAACTGCAACACAAGGGTAACCTGGAGAAGTCAAGGCATTTCCCCTGTCCTCTGTCCCCTCTTCCTTACCAAGACCTCACCCCCTGTGACATTACCATAACAATATTGCAGAGGCTTCTTCCCCCACACTTTCTCACATACAGCGCAGCACTCCCCCACCCCCTTTTATTCATGCCTAACAACAGAAAAACACTAAAGGGGAGCAAATCACTTGAGTCTTGTAGATGGATTGTAGGCAATAACAGTGAGGAGGCTTGTATGAATAAAATAAAATAAAATAAAATAAATACATTTAAAACAGCCCAATTTTATTGGTTTTTTATTTAATATTTTCCCTATTAAAATACACCTTATTCAATTGATATTTTTAAGATAAGATAAGATATTCCTTTATTAGTCCCACGGTGGGGAAATTTCAAGCATTACAGCAGCAAAGTGGATAGCAAAATATGAAGCATAATTTACATTATAAACAGTACAAACAGATAATAAATAGCAAAAAGCACTATATAATATACAAATAGATATATATCATTTATTGTATATTTAATATATATGTAATACCATTCTTTTAAATACATCGATCTTTTACCATATTATCAGTTTCTAACTTTTTCCAATAATGTATTACTACTCGACTGCATTTTGGATCACATGGTTGGATATTAACTACTGCTCTTAAAATTGTCTGCTCACTTGATTACTCTTAAAATAAAGCAACAACAACAACAACAAAATCAAGCATTTCTTTCATGACTGATGCATTAAAAATAAAGTCCAATTTGAAACCGTAGTGTCAGTTTGATTTTGTGAACCGACAAAATCTTTTCCATTGCACCCACTGGTGTGAAATGTGCTGTGTCTTGAATGCTTCTAGATGAGGCACGCATTATCTAAGTGATTGCTGTGGGATATTTGAGTTGGTTAGTTTGGTGGAAGCATGGCTCTGACTCCCCCATTAAAATGACCAGTAAACCCCAACCCCACCCCCCATCCCCCACTCCCCCAGGGCCTCCACAAGCACACAAAAGAGGGTTGAATGGAGGAGGAATAGCCTGCATTACACAACAATAGCTGAAAGACAGCCAAAAGTTTTTTTTCTTTTCACCATAGGGGATAATGTGTGTGTGTGTGTGTGTGTGTGTGTGTGTGTGTGTGTGTGCATGTTTGTGTGGTGGTGTTGGGGGTGGAGGCGGAGACTTTCAACCCCCTCTTCCTCCTCCATCACATCATCGTTCCATCCTTCTTTATCTGGAAACACACTGGAAACATGATACACACACACACACACACACACACACACACACACACACACACACACACACACACACACACACACCTGTTATTTTGCAGTCAATTGTAGTAGTCTGGCAGGATCTTTTCCATTTGTCTTTACTGTAGACCACAAAACAAAGACAATGTGCATTTCATTAGAGTTCAGTCAGATTAAGAGCTTAGGCCTCCCATCAACAGTTCTACAATTAATATGTCATAAAGTAAAATATGTAATTAATATGTAGTGAAGTGAAAGTACAATATCTGTCTCATACATCACTTTAATCCATGGGAGGGGTATATCTATCTATCTATCTATCTATCTATCTATCTATCTATACACACACACACACACACACACACACACACATACACACACATATATATACATATAGTATTTAAATCACTCCCATGGCCTACTTTTTGGCCTACTTTTTTGTTGAAAAGCACAAATTTGTGTCCAAAAATATATAAAACATAAAACAAAAACTTAATTAAATTTTACTAGCAAAAAATTTCTTTGGCCCTGTGAATTTTATTTATTTATTTGTTACATTTTTTTAATTTTTATTTTATAATTACTGGTAGTATTTATTTATTTATGTATATATGTATGTATGTATTTATTTATTTAGGCAAGACTGCTTTTAACAAAAAATTGCATCTTCACAGACCACAGCAGGAAGTAAAAAAAAAAAAAAAAAAAAAAAAAAAGAAGTGAAAATAAATAAACACAATTTGTGCAGAAGGTTAAATTAAACATAAAACAAGATACATGCCACATACGACTGAAAAATCAGAAATGGGATAGCCAAACCCTACTGTTTGTTTCCTTTCCACTGAAATCTTTCAGTGGTTTACCACACACACACACACACACACACACACACACACACACACACACACACCCCTTGGGTTTCAGAGAGTGCCACTCTTAAAGGAAACTGAGCCATTCACTCTATATGAATATTCAGCACAATCAGCACAATCACATTTAAAATAAGCCTGTGTGCAGATCCACCAAAGCATCATGCCTGCAAACACACAGACAGACAGACTGCATGCGAAGACACTCAGGAAACCACAAACACAGTAAAAATACTTCTTCTTTGTATGCATGTCACAACCATGTTCACAAGTCAAGCTAGAAGTAGACACCAGCTGCATGCACGCACATACACAAGCATTTTCTGTGCTACTTTTCACAAGACAGCGCTGACTGAGCTCTCGCTTATAGGTTTGTAGCTCCACTTCCTGTCTGATAACCTGAAACCCATAGAGCACCACTCTAAAATCAACATGCAGGCACATCCAGAGTTAGCTAGAGGCCGTTTAAAGAATCAAATGTATTGATATTAACTGCATAACATGAAAGAGACTGTGGCATGACTGGGGAATGTGCATGCTCAGTATTACATGTACATCACTCTGCCATCACGAAAGATGTTTCAGCAACAGCCACAAGGAAGAAGCTCCAATTTAGGGTTAGGGCCCTGAATCATCCACAATACTATAGTTCTATTTCTATATTCACTTTCATGGCAAAAGAGATCCCAAAATAACATTTTTAGCACATGCATAAACATGAAAAAATGGATTATGTCATTATAAAAAGTCCCAGTACCCATTTTTTTACTGTGTGTAATCACAACTTTTTGGGAAGGTTTCTTACAGGTTCCAGGCCACTCTGTGGAGGTTTCTGGCAGATGCTTGCTGCCGGATCTACTTTCTAGTTCAAATAGGAAAACAACAAGAAAAGAGATTTTTAATATCCTTAAAAAACAGGTATTGGGACTTGTTGCTCTTTGGATTAACATAATCCATTGTTTGTATTCATTTCTGTGTTAAAAGTGTTATTTTTGGAGATGTTTTAAACATTCACTTCCATGTTATGGCAAAAGAGCCCAGTCGACACTCTACTAAAGTTCAGTCATCAGCTTTAAGTGCCTGTGCTTGACAATTTGCTCCTGCACTTTATCCCAAGGTTTTCCAGTTGTACCATTATATTAAAAATGATGTTTTCAACCAGACTGACATTAACTCTCCTCATCATCTTGACTGACTCCAAAACTACTGGTTAGCCTTCTAAAAAACACTCAGCATTAGCTGTAATGTTCAGCTTGTTGTCAATATACAGTATATCCTAAAGTAAAAAAAAAAAAAACACACACTTGCATGCCCCACTGGGTCACAGGGAAATAAGCCACTGTTTCTCAAATGGGTGTACATTGGAGTACTGCAAGGAGGTACATGAGATTTTTTAAAAAGTTAATTTAAAAAATATCAGTAATCCATACTTCCTAAAATAATTAACCTATCCAATATAAGTTCAATAAAAATGAAAAAAATGTAAACCACATTTTGCATTCAGTACTCGAGAGAAAGGATCAGCGGTTGAAACATAGCAGCAATACAGCGGAAAACAAGGAGAAAGAAGAGAAAAAGAAGTAAAAACAGAGACAACAAACTATCATCAGTGTCAGGTTGTTGTCGTTTCACACACTGATGGAGCTGAGCTGACTCTGTATATAGGCTGTTTTTTCTACCTTTTTTTTTTTGACTGGTCAGGGGGTACTTGGCTGAAAAAACAAATATTTCAAAGGGGAACGGTGAAAGATTAATTCTGTGGATTTATCCACATTAATTAACCAACAACAGAACCATTCCTACAGCCTTACTTGGCAAAAAGCCTCCAAAGGCCTCATCAGCTACATATTCAGGGAACTACACAGTGTTGTCCAACACACCTCATGTCATGTGAACATAACACCAAAAATGAAAACTGACTTCCGCAGTCATCTCTACGCCTACATTCTACCTCCCTTGTTTTGTGAAACCAAGTTTTTTATGGTATCACGTCAGAAGAGTTTCAAAAGCTCTTATATGAATTTGTACCCGAGTGTGATATGAAAATGTTTGCCGTTTGATCATACAAATCACCACCTGCAAGAAGTCACTTTGAAGTAAACTGCACCAGCATGAAATGGGTCAAAGGCTGGCACGATTCTAGCAGCAGGCCTGTGTTTCCATGCATTTGGTTGACCTTTGTGGTCGTCAAGACTTGAGCGTGTCACAGTAAGTTTGTGGTTCACGTGGGTTCTCAGAATCTGCTGAGAAAGTTGACTGATCCCCAATCAGTGGAACAAAAGGGGGGAAACCCCCAGCACAAACACACAAGAACAACGGCGTGAGAACAAGTATGTCGGAATTGGGTGACATACTGTATATGAGCTATCAGTTGTCAAATATAATGTAATCTGAAGGCTTGTAGCTGACGCTCAGAGGGCAGGGCACTTCAAGGCTTCTTTGGCTAGGTTACTGTGGTATTATGGGTAACCGTTTTGATATCAATGAACCGTATAATTGGATATAAAACATATTTGCCATTTCATATAAATAAGTAAAGATTCTGCACATTAATTGTCAGTTTCTTGTGATCTCAACTCTTTGGCTCCTTATTTGATCAGCCGCCTTCATCTCTTCAATGGAGACCACAAGAACATGAGGCTGACATGAGGCATCAATGTAGTAGCATGTCTCGAAAAATACACAGAAGCACAGCTAATGCAACGATGTGATACTGCCTGCATACCTGGAGTGTGTGTACAGGTTATGGGCAGTTCTAAATTGTATAAATTAAAAGGATTGTTCTTATCAACTTCTCATACCATTTATTTTGATGTCATTTCAGCTTTCTTGCTCTAGCTGATCATCCAGCCTAATCGGCAGCCAATGGAAACTATGGGTGCATCCAATTTGACCAAAAAAGCCAACTTCTTTCCACCGCTTCCTTCTCCTTTTCTTCGTGTGAGATGTCAGACAAGTAGTTGTTGATGGTGTGCTGTTCAAGACAGACACATCCCCCCCAGAAGACCACTAGAGATTGCAAATGTGAGTGAAGCAACGGCTTACCCTGATGAGGTTTGTTGTGCAATAACGACTGGCTGCTCATACATTATTGTGCTTATTAACTAAGCACTGCCATGTGGCCAACAAACCAGTTACCTGCAAAAACAGTTAATTGGAAATAATAGGGTTTCTCAGTGGTCATTGCTCAGAAAACAAACTGACCAATAGATGCCCCATTTATCCCAATTTTTTTCCACCTGTAGATCTGTGTAATTAATGTAATAAACTGAATATTCATGACTCACTCAAAAGAAGACCATCTCTTCAATCTTTCCCAGATTAAGAGATTTGAGATTCAAACATATCTTATCTTATCATATCTTAGCAACTATGATTGCCAGTGTGCTAATTGACAATGTGAATTATGAAGTTAAATAGCTAGTATGAATAACATCAATATCTCACTAATTAACCGGGGCCAGATTGGGAAAATATACTATTTAAGAGGTAAAAATGTGGGACAGAACAGAAAAGAATTTTCATCAGAGGATGCTTGGTTGAAGTGTTTAATGCTGTAACAAAGCGAGGTGACTAGAGTAAATTAGCAGGCAGTTTTATGCAGTGTTGGCAGATCATGACCCTGACCTTGCAGCGCTCTGCTCTACCACACAGTTATCAGATGGCTCAGCTTGGGCAAAATGTTGCAAAGAGCGTGGGACCTGAAAAAAGAGTTTCATCAGATCAAAGGAGTGAACATCACTCATCTAAGCAACATGGCTTGGTTGACTGAGCTGTCACTTGCTGTTGAGGTAACTGCCCAGCAGGAGAGCTACATTTGAAATTACTCTGTGCATGTTAGATGTACAGATTATAGATTTTTATGAGGAAGCCGCAGGTTCTCTGTTGTCAAATGGAGAGTAACACCCAGCCTCAACACCCAACACTGTGAAACAGAACTTATTTAATTGATCACAATAATTGCACACCCCTGCACGAGAGCATATGCTTCCTGGAAGTATTTTTACATTTCACCCCCATATTTTAGTCAGTTTTATTGAGAATCTTGGTAGAAAAGGCGTCTAGCAGCTGTATGCATCACTCCACCGGAACTGCGCAAATAATGCAAAATTGCGGCGTCTTTATTTCGTAAGGCACGACCCTATCAAGTTTCAAATCAATCTTATTTCTTTGCAGATACTAGGGGTGTAACGGTTCTGAAACCAAGACTGAAACCGGAAAACAAATGTCCATGGTCTCAAGTTGCGGTTCCGTCTTGGAACTGGCATCGTCCACACGTTCCGCTCCAGACTGCGGAACGCATGGACGATAATTACTGTGACACAAGCACATGATTTGACTATGCAAGTTGCAAACTGTGGTAGCGAGATGGAGGAAGGAGGAAATCAAGCAAAGAGCAAGAAGAGGCAGGCTCACCTAGAACACAGTGCAAAGTGTCTAACCTTTGGGATCTACAGCGATTACAGGAACTGTTTTCTACTACTGGGTGCTGACTACAGCTGGGCATCTCTTCTCTTGCTGTTACTGTTAGTAATCACTGGCTGTCTCCTGAGTTGACAGAGGTGTGAGACCCATGAGAAATATAATGATTCTCGAATGTTCCCGTGGTACCGACCATTTCCCCATCAACTGAACAAGACACGTTGATCGACAGTAAACGAAGGCACTGTCGCAGACGACCCACAAACTGCCCACCAACACCAGACAACTGCACCTAACCCGAGCCAGCCTAGAAGTCAGGACAGAACAGGGAGGATCGATCATGCCATGTAATTTAGAAACTAATTTATGAAGTTGCTTTGGTGCGAAAGAAATTAGCATTCACCTGCAGGATAAACAATGCTCCAACCACTGACTCTTCACCACAGTGTGCAGTCACTTGGCCTGAGTTAAGCCAGGTTAAACTCTGCAAATTGTCCATTCCTATTTTGGAGACACCCACAAACTTCTCAAATCATGTTTTCAGCGGAGTTCCCCCTGGCTCACCTGTTGTTCACACTCTGATCCTGATTTGTCCTGAACAGCTTATAGTACATGAATGACATATGGCACTTTATGTATTAAACGGGTTTTGTTTGGGAAAATAATGCTTTTGTATCATTACAATATGCATTTTTAACTTAGAATTCACTAGACCGTATGCTTACATGAAACAGTCCTGTCAAGCTATGGTTTATATAGATATCAATAATAATACACTATGAACAGAAGGGGTAGATAAAAATGAATAGAAAGACAGTTAAGGGCTGTATCAGAACACCTTTAAGCTCCTCTTACTTTGACTAACTTCCCTGAAATCTGGTCACCAACTTCATCTTCCATGGTGGGGGTTGCTGGTTCCAGATCTGCTGGAAAAGCCATTTGGAGAAGGAATGTGGACCAACTCTTCCATGCATGACACTCACAGCTATCATTTTTGCCACCCATGTGATAAAACCTAGCCAAGAGATAAAAAACAAATAACATAAGATTCAGTAGATAATAATAAAAAAAAAAAAAAGACAGGAGAAATAGTTACGACTGCCTTCACTTGAATAAAGGAGAATATGGGCTAACTGAGTATCAAGAGCCAACTGCTGGTCTTTCTCCTGACCTTCAAATATGTCTCTCCATGGTGATCTTTATCCACAAAGAACATGTCCAATTTTGCTTCAGGGTTGAATACGTACATTTGAACATGTCCAGGCATGAATTTGTTTGATTGCTTGCTGGACAGAAGCTTCCATCAACTTAGCTGACCAGTTATTTTTTTAAAGAAAGCCTGCAGATCAATCCTGTAACTGAAAAGGTTCATGTGTTTTATTCATATGCCAAGTGTACCATATATCGTAACAGGTCTAATTTATTGCCACTGTATATGGCAACTTTGGGTTTGTGTGAAAAAAAAAAACAAACATTTCCCCTGAGGTGATGAAGAGATACAGGAAGCTGGAAGCTGCAGAACAGAGAGGGCGGTGGCTGGGTGGAGGGCAAGCATCGCCATTTTGCTGATGTGACAGAATTTCCTTATTTGAAGACAAACATACACAATACATGGGATTGTGAAAATATGTCATCATACTATAAGAATGGAGGGAAAATCTTTTATTATATCACATTTACAACATTTACAAGTAAATAGTTTTAATAGCTTTAGGGCCTCTTATCATGATTAGAAATGTGCTTGTCTTGATCTTGTGGTGGGAAATACATCTGTGTCTCAGACACACAAACAAAAAAAAAAAAAGAGTGAAAGTAAACACTTTGACCGAGAGTGTAAGTTGTGGTCAGTAAGTAACTGTCTCAGAAAAACAGAATGCTCCCTTTTCGTGGGAAAGTCTTGCAACAATTACTGTGTTCTCAGACATGGCTTCACACTTTTTTATGTTAATATATAAAAGCTGAGCCTCAGGAGGACCCCAGCCTGAGAGGGACAACCAACTACATTGTTGTGCTCTTCTCTCATGCTGCATAAAATAAGGAACTGATTCATAACATCTGAGCCGAGTGAATGTCAAGACACACCAAACCGACATAAAGAACTAGCAGGGACTAAGGCCGACTGTTGCGTCACTTCATGTCGCCTCTGTTGGTGCCAAAAAGTTGCTTTTGAACATGCTGCAAAGACTACGGCCAAAGACAAACTAACACCTACACTCTGAAAGGAAATAACACTCCATGCCAGCAGGTGGCACTAGTCTGTATTCATCATTCCAATCAGGAAACAGGAGGACCTGGGATTTGAGACTGTAAAGACAGCAGTTCTCATCCAAGAAGCTGCAAATAAGCTTCTTGGATTGAGAAGTGAAACGCGTATCTACAACGCATCTACAAATGGTCCAGCTGACACTGATTCATCTCCATGTGGACAACCGTGACCTGGATGACTGAGAAACTCCCAGACATAATGCTGAATATTCTTTAAAAAAGTTCTCTGTTTAAGAAAGTAGCTCAATGAGTACCTTTTCATTGTCAAACTGGTGCAAAATTGCACAGTCCACATAGAAGGTCTATACCAGTTCAAATGTTCTATATTGGCTGCCATATCAGTTTTTGGTGAAGATCTCCGCTCTTAAATCAGTCTCGGTCTTGGTCTCAAAAAATCCAATACTGGTAGGGCATTATACCTAAAACTGCTCCATTACTTGTTACACCTGTTGTGATGGAGATAGCAATGATAGCCTACCAACATTATGACATTTTGTCACAATACCACAGTATGCCGTGGCCAGGGGCGTCGTAGTCGGGGGGGGGGGGGGGGGGGGGGGGGGGGGGGGGGACTGATTACCCAGGGCCACAATGGGGGAGAGGGCACTTGAAAGGCCTGAAATAAAAAAGGTTTGTCTATTGGCTGGCTATACAAGGGCCCAATAAGATTTCTTTTCATGGGGCCCAAAATCCCTGGCGGCGCCCCTGGCCGTGGCTCTGATGCCTAATCATTATACCTAGAAAAATAACTCTGGATTTGGCTAGTAACTTTGAACATTATCACGTTTAGGACCTAATAATTTAAATTAGGGCTATTTAAGTATTCACACTGGGAAGTTGATGCACCTCAAAAAAATTAAGGAACTGATTTACAGACGTGTCTTTCACAATCCATTTTGGCAATTTCCCATAGACTAACACTGTGAAAGAGCAACATTGTGGCACACTTTTGGGCAAGGCCAGACTCCACCAACTTGACTAACCTCTGACAAACACTCAAAGGTGAAAAAAGAGGTTTTTGGTCAATTTTAAAGTGAACACAAAGACGATTTAATAGTTTTTGCAAAGAGAAAATTAATGAAAACTAATAAAATTAGTTTTTACTTTTTTTATGGGTTATTATCTGTTTTAGTGCAGTTATTGTTGGGCCTCTCTTCCTGTTATTTTAAAAGCTGTACCACTTATTTTGTTTAAACTCACTGAAAGAAAAATTCCATATTTTTTTCCTCAATTGCTCTTATTCATCACAATCAGTTATCTAACTTTCACTGCCTCCAACATCGGCACTAAACTAACTTAAAGGTGTGAGGCAGGAAACCCAAAAGTGTGTTTCTGTGGCTTGTGGCATCATTCAAATTCATTTACACATGAGGAGAGGAATTTGACCCTTAATATTTGATGACTAGTTACATTTCAACCATAACGCACATTATTTTCTTTTATCTATACTTTTTTCCTAAATTTATTTTATGTTTTATCCTTGTATGTTTTATTATTTCATTTTTTATGGTACCACTTTTTTACATACTGTAAAGCAGTTTGTAAAGCCTGTTTAAAAAAGCACTGTTTAAATTTAAATAACAATAATAATAATACTAATAATAATAATAGTGATTCTACGTCTATAGGCCTATAATAGAGGAAGGTGGTGATGATGATAATGATGATGATTATATAATTATATAATATAATTCTTCTTCATGTTATAACAGATTTGTGGAAAAATCTTGTTTTTAATGATTTTATTTTTTAATGAAGTTTCATGCTATTGATGATTCAGAATGGAAAACCCAAAGCAAATCTTGAAGTCTTAAGTTCTTTTAATGCCACACATTCTTTCATTTGCATTTCATACATTTTTAAGTTATTATTTTACATTATCATAAGTACATAAAGATTTCATATATATATGTATAAAAAAACAGCACATTGCTGGCACACTGCTGCGTTGCATTGTTTTGCTGATAAACTCTGCTGATACGTGCCGTTTATTAACACCTTTTTTTTTAAACTTGCTTTCCTGCTTCTTTCATTCCAGACAGCCGCACATAGATGTACTTTTTTCTGTGATGACTGCCTGCAATTTTGTTTTTCTTCTTTCACAGTTGTGACATACCCAGCCAGACGCTTCTTCAAACCAACTTGGAGAACAACACATTTTTTCAACAGTTTGTTTAACTCAGTTTGTTTAACTCATTTAACTCAACAAAGCTTTACACAGCCCGTCATGCACTGGAACATAGATTTAGAAATAAGCATGAACACATTAACTCACAGCTGCTACAAAGGCTTATGCATTAACAGCAAAAAAAGAAAGAAAACAGAAAATATGACTAATGTACTTGGTGTCTGTAGAGCTGCCACACTGAAAGTTAAAGCCATAATGTTGTATTTGCTACCCAATCACCCATCAACTCCTCCCTTCCTGTGTGTGTGTGTGTTCCTCCATCTGCACATGTGATGAAAATCCACGTCAGCCTATTAATCTGCCAATCAAGACACTATATTGTATCAGGCAATTAATCTTTTCAAAAGAACCCTTGTCGCCCAAATGTGATTCTGAAGGGTCTTTGACGGCCTGTTTTTAGTTGTTTGCAGCCTAACACTTTTTCAAATCTGCACCAATGCAACACAGGGGCACATAGTCCTAAAGGGCTCACCCTTTTTGATGTTATTTAATTGACAATTACCAAGTGCACAGAAATTATAGTTTTGCTCAAATGGCTGTGGATCCAGGAACTTCTAGACTTCCTGTATCACCCTTGTGAGTGAGGACGAACACAGAACTGAGACCACACAAAAATAGCTCTACCCTTGATAATCTCTTTAAAAAGTCAACATTTCTATGCCCTTTTGGGCCATTTTGAGCAGTTAGCATTTGAAGAATCCAAGAGGTATATATTAATTTTAATTTCTGTTTTTGATCATGTCCACTGAACATCGATTTCCTTTTGCTTCTGTTGTTTACGTTTATAACCAACTTGGGTTTTATCGATGGCAGTCGAGAAGTATTCCATGGTGCTGCATGTGACAGTTCACGCTCTGCTAAGTGTTGATGGGCGCCTTGTTTTTGCTGTTGGCCTCCATGGAGCTGTGACTGTTCAGCTGGACCATCTTCCTCATAGCTTCCATGTCTACCTTCTCCCTAAACGTCGATGTGGTGAAATAGTACACAATGGGGTCTAACATGGCATTCAGACATGCCACCATCAGGCTGTACTGGTATGAGGCCAGCAGGGCAGGTGACACAGGTGCTACGCCATTGTGATAGAGGAGGATCAGGACAGTATGATAAGGGAGGAAGCTGAGGAGGAAGATGAGGAGGCTGGCAGCGATCATCCTTTGGATCTTCTTGCTGTCGACTAGTTCGGTCTGGGCAACGGTGCTCTGCCGGATGGCCCGCAGTAAACCCCAAGAGCAGATTAGCATCACCGTCAACGGGATTCCAAACCCTATGGACAGCGTGGGAAAAAACGCCACCGGCTGCACGATATAAATCGGCAGGCCCCCAAAGCAGTGCCTCTCCTTGTAGTCTTTTTGCGATTTGAAGAGGTAAATGGGCACACTAGTGCTGAAGGTGAGTATCCACACCCCGACACAAACCAGCGGGGCTTTCTTCCTCCCCTCCCGGACACGATGGGACATGGGGAAGGTGACAGCCATGCAGCGGTCGAAGCAGATGCAAGTCAGGAGGATGATGCTGCCGTACATGTTGGCCAAGAGGATGAGGCCAGCCCAGTCGCACAGGCGCTGAGGGAGGTCAGGAAACCCCAGGTGGTGGTAGATCCTCATGGGCAGCGACAAGATCAGGACTAGATCCGCTATGGCCAGGTTGGTCATGTAAACAGTGGTGTGTGATCTGGACTTGGCGTGGCGGAAAAACACAACAAGCGCCATGACGTTGAGAACGAAACCCACCACAGAGATGATGCTGTAAACGCTGACGAAGATCATGTCAGCGTGGCCTGTTGTGTCGTTGGGCTGGCTACCGCTGCTGTTGGCGGCAGACATCGCGACCTGAGAGATCAAAGAAAAAAAAAAATCAGGATGGAAAAATTTGCAGACTAAAGATGAAAGAAGTGTGGTGGACATTTGAGAAAAACACTAAGGTCCTGAGATTCACTAATGAGGAAAATGGGGGAGTTAGAGTTGAGATTTGATCGCATAGACTGCATTTGCAACAAGATCACGAATACAGTTTGAACATTATGCTTATTTGGGCCAGGTGCAACAACATCCTCTTAAATTTCTCTTAAATTTTCTTTTATTTTTCTTTAACGAAAAGAAAAAATAGAAGTCATCTCCAGGTTCACCAAATGTTCCTAAACATTCAAATCTGCTCTTACCAAGGGGTGCTGCATGATGAGCCCCACCTGTAAACCGGGGCGATGTTCCCTAAACACCTGGTTATAAAGGCAGCTGTTGTGCTGTATGTAAATACTTCGGCACATGCATGAGAACTGGAGATTGCACTAAGGTGAGGCTGTGGGAAGAAAAAGACGTTCAATGTAAAGACGTTCAATATAATAAAGAAGTTCAAATATTCTTAATATTTTAACAATCTAAACCTTATAATTATACTGTAAAACATAAAAATAATCTTAATGTGATTATGCACTGATATTCATTTATTGCATTCTTTAATGTTATTCTTATTGTTTTAAAATGTATGTTTTCCATGTGTTGGAAAATGGATTTGTGGACTGCAGCAATAAGACATTTTTGTCTAATTTGAGTGCCCTCAACCCCTAGTAAACATTTCCTCTAACCAAAGAGAAAAGTTAAAAAATAAGAAATCAGTGGGTACTGATTTTGCAAGTATGAACTGTGGATCCAAACAAAAATGAGCAGAAATTTGTTCGTATATGGATTCCTGCATGTGCTGAGAAGAGAAACAGCTTGCGGTGTGCAACCATCAGGCCCAATAAACAGACCAACCTCTGCCCCCCAACTCCAACGATGGTGCCCTAACCATTTATTTGTATATTTATTTATGCATTCATTTATTTTTTATTTTCATCTTACTTATTTTCATCTTTAATTTAATTTCTTCCCCCCTTTACTCCCTTAGCCCTATCTTCATTCAATTCTGACCCCCCCTTCTCTCTCCCTCTCTCCCTCTCTCTCTCTCTATATCTATCTTCTTTTTCTCATTTTCTTTGTTGCAGATTCACTGAACACACAAACATACACACAAACACAATTAATCGATCCTAACAGTGGTAAATGACTGGCTTTATAGTCATAATATATATCACTATTATTATTATTATTATTATTATTATTGTAGTTGTTGTTGTTGTTAGCAGTAGTAGTAGTAGTAGCAGTATTGTCATCATTATTATTTTTGTTATTACTATTACTGTTTTATTGTCATTATTATTATTATTATCATTACTTTTATTTTTTATTTTATTTATCTCTGTATTATTTATTTATTTATTTATTTATTTTGTCTTTCCTGTTTTGTTTTTGGCTGTTTGTTTGCTTTTGTTTTTATTTTACCCTGTTTGGAATTATCTTGTCCTTGTCACGTCTTCTCACCTTTTGTCTCCACCCCCGTCCTGTCTTATGTACATGCACTTTGCACCAACTTAAAAAAAAAAAAAAAAGAAACAGCTTCACCTCTGACTGCGCAGAAGGTCGTTCTCTGTTGCGCAAACGCAAATACCTGATGTGATGATGATGTCGAGCCAAGCTGCACTGAGTCGGTGCATTAACATTTAATAACATTTAATAATAACATTTCGATAAACTGGCACTGTTATGTATATGTGTAGAATCAGCTGAAGCTCCTAGATGAACAGCTGAGATTGTAAAGGTCAAGGTTTAAGATCATGTACCCCATGCATTAATGATAAGGTAGATTAGGAACAGGTCACTGCCCGTAACCTCCCCAAAAAACAAACAATTTACCAAAGACCTCCTGCAAAAGCTAGAGCGGATGCAAAAACCACAGGGTGTAGAATGGGTTCCTGTGAAGATACCAAGATTCTCTGGATAGGAAACACACAAACTGATCTTTGATATCACCTGAACATGATTAAAGGATTATTAGTGCAGTGAAAGCCGAACTGCTTTTTTTTTTTTTTTTTTTAACTTTATGTCACTTGACTAAATGTTTGGTTGTTCTCAGGACAGATAGGTTGTCTGACTGCGGATGCTCACGTGAAAAAAAAATGTGAAGCCCCTTTCTATGCTACCAAAATTAATCTGTGAATGATATATTTAGGTAAATGTTTCACACACAGGGACTTAAAAGCTGTCCCTGAAACTGGATATTAATATTGCTTTCTTGTCAGAGAAACCACAACACACGCATTTTGAGTCAAGGGCATCTGGAAGAATTCATGCTGATTTGCCGCTGAATCATTCGGTATTTCCAGCCAATTTGTACTTTTCCAGATCAGCATGTAGTTGTTGCATTCTCTGTGGGCGCCCCCCCGACAGCTTCTTCACAGAAAGCAGAACCCAGCTCTGCCACAGCAAATATATTCAGCATACATATTGAGCATATATATTGAGAATATATTCTCCCATGAACTGAACTGTTCACTTTGGAAGTCAAAACTTCCAAGTTATTCATTTATGAAAGCCAAAATGTGTCCCTAAATGGTTTGAATTCCAGCTGACAATTCTTCTGCTATCGAGTATTTTGCCGCAATATTCACTTTCGTAATGAAGTCATAAGTTTGGCTAATAAGTGGCTTTATCACATATTGAGAGATGTGTTATGTTGGTAACTGCAGAAGCAAGATGGAGGCATGATGAGTCATATGTTACGCCTCTACGTTTTGCACCAAATCGGGACTCAATAATAAATAATAATGAATAGTAAAATCGAAAAGAAAATGCAAAAGAGTAGAATTTAAAATAGCACAAATGTGTAACCGCTTAACCCAACTGAAGCCATGATGGTCTCATTTTTTGAAAATAAAATAAAAAAAAAAAAAAAGAGAGAGAGATAGAAATGGGGCGTTCTGATTACACTCACACACAGCGGCTGCTGTCTTATTTACTTTTCTCAGTATGAGTCACATCACTATGCTCATCCATATCTAAAACGCTCACGCATACACACACACACACACACACACATCAGTCATGTTCCATTTCCTCGTGCTTTTCCCTCTCTGATGCATTGGGTTTTTTGGCCTATACATAAAACTTCTTAGCAAGGCTGTTTTATTTATGCAGCACATTTCGCCACAAGTAAACTCTCATGCACATTACATTAGTAAGTAAAAGATAAGGATATGCATAAATGAGAATATAGGCAATATAAGTAAGAAATTTAAAGATATAAGCATGAGTAAAATGCAAAAATAGAACAGATAAAACATGCAATGCAATACCCCAAAGCATCAACACAATCCAATAGAACTGCCTGCCCACTCTGTGTATGAATAAATAAACCTGTAGGCTGAGAGTTTACCTGCTGGACGGACTACAGGGGAGCAGATAGGGGAGCAGAAACCCAGAACAAAGGAGGAGGAAGAGGAAGGCAGGAGTAATCCCTCAGTGCTGTGGTCAGTCTATCTGTCCGTCCGTCTGTCAGTCAATCAGTGTGTCATAGTGACTTCTGGTCGGCCCTGCCGCGGCACTCGTCTGCTCTGTCTGCTGCTTTATCTTCATGATGGAGATTCTGAACAGGAAACTCATCTGAGCATCTCCCTCTCTCTCTCTCTCTCTCTCTTGCTCGCTCACTCTCTCTCTCTCTTGCTCGCTCACTCTCTCTCTCTCTTACACACACACACACACACACACCTCTATTTTTGTCAGTTTTTCTGTCATGTGTCCTGCAGACTTGCCAAAGTAAATAAGATGCACATGTTGCATGACATATAGGCTGCAAGTTGCACAGTCCTATATTTGTTTCTGTTGTATTTTATATTTTTCTTCATTTTTATATGTTGCATATATATACACTTGTTATACATTTCATATAGACATTTTTGTCAAATTTTAATACATTTTCATTCACTTCTCTTTGACTCATCATGCTGTAATTCAGAGTTTCATGCCCTCCAGTTTGTTGTATTCTTATTTAGCAGCTCCTCCTCTCTGTGGCGTGTTTTGATTTTACTGCTGCAGCGATACAATCAATGAAATCTCATCCTCCTGGCTTTGTGTATCAGCCATTGCACATTGCACTTTTTTCTTTAATTTTTCATCATCACATTCATGTCTACGGTATTTGTTACATATGAATTCATGCTTGTGTGGAATCTCATAAAAAAGCATTAGCGGCAGGGCTGCACTGTTGCACGGCCTAGCTGTGGTCAGGGAGGAGCCTCCATCATGCCAAAACTTATTGCTGATATAACCTAAAATAAGCCTTAATTTTTTTTTATTGAAGTACTATATTACTAGTATGTTCCATAACCCATCACCGATTTAGTAGAAATGGGAAAAACATTTAGGGTGGAAGCCTGAACCCTTTAGTCTAAAGATACCATTTTGATTTTTTTTTTCACCTCATAGCTAGTATCTTAAAGGGATAGTTCACCCATTTTGAAAAATGTGATATTATTTCACTTCCCCCCAGCTGTTCTGTAGCACAGTAGTGGTGCTAACTTCCTCTCATTGTTTTTGATTGCTGGATACTGGCTGGATGCTCCAAATGCTAACTGTTCCATTGAGGTAGACGTCCTCCCACATTCTTCAAAATAGCTGAGGTATCCCTTTAAATTCTTGAGTTCTCGATTTCTGTGAAGATAGAATCACATTTGAAGCACAACTAAGTAGTAAAAAAAATGTTGCAGTCTTGAACAGCGGCCTCGAGACCAAATAAAAGGAGTTTAAATACTGATTTGATCTCAAGGCTTTGCAGCATTGCATTGGGTGTGTGATGAAACGTGAAACCTGACACATGAGGAATGCAAAAACAATTATCAACCGCAAGATGTTTTACATTAAAGACAAAATTAGATATCCTCTAAACAGTTTGATAAGTAAATATGTTAGTCAACCGTGGTGTGGTTTCAGTTCCGCTCCACCTATCCTACTGGTGAGAAAACTGTGGTTCATGGGGCAGAGGAGGAACAAGATATCAAATCAATCTGATCAAATACATTTGAACTTCAGTTTGAGTCTGCCAAGTGTAAAATGATGTTCAGCTGCTTCTGATTTTGTAAAAGAACCTGAATTATTAACAACGATAGAGACAGAGATCACTGGGCTGCATTCACAAGTCCAGATAATTAGAAAGCACACGCCTAGGTGCCCAGAATTCAATGTATTTGTGATTTAAATGTTATGGGTGGCAAAAGTATGACGAGCGTTTGCAGTTTCATTCAGTCTGGGATGTTTGTAGAAATAAGCCCTGTGCAGCTGAAGCATTTCATCTCAGTGCAACTGCAGGTCTTTGGTTCCCAGAGCAGCATCCTCACTTACAAACATTTTCATGGATTTAATGTTTAATGTGATCTTAACATAATCATTGAAGCTGTGCTTGATTTCACCTGATTTACAGTAGTAACTGAAGCTGAATAAAGTTGCAGTGTACATATGTCATTCGTAGATATGATGAATCTTCAGTTTGGACTGAAGTGAATCAGTAAAACATTAGCCATGGCTGAAAAATGGCACCCCATGCGTATAGGAAAATAACTTATTTTAATATCAACTATAAGTCGTGATGCTGCTTTAACTCAGGAGCGTACTTGCAAAGGGAGTTTTCCAGTCTTCAGTACAGATCGAGGTATCTGAGGACAGTAGTTCTGCAGGCTGGCCTTATTCAAAGGCAACAGCTCATCACTGACTATTTATTGAAGAGGTTGTTGGGGCAGTAGCGACCCCTAGAGGCTCATAATGTAATAACTGCCAATTCAGCCGGCAAATAAGCCCAGTAAAATCCATAACATAAGAAAAAGATCATCGTGTTGTTGCAATACAGCTAAAATGGTTAACAAGTCAGGGATGCCATAACCTGTGAATTACGTATTTAGCTTTTGCATTATTATAGATAAAAGCATGCAGTTAATAAGAATGCTATCGTTCCGTCAGTTATTACACTGATCAGCCACAAAATGGCCCATGAAATCAGTCAATGCAATCCCCTCTGCAGTTCATACACGATCACTCAGTCAGTGGCGAAACACGCACCAATTGAATTAAACAGGCCTGTCAAATCGGCCTATAACTGTGTACTTATGTGTGCATATACTTATTTGGTCTAGGCATTTTACGTACAGGCGTCTAATTAGTCTAGGGAAGAAATGGTAACTCACTTATCAATACGTAAACAGTATGTAACCCAGCTGATATCAGATTTAAAAACAGTACTGTAGCGTAGTGGAATACAGACCTCGTGGCGCAACGGTAGCGCGTCTGACTCCAGATCAGAAGGTTGCGTGTTCAAATCACGTCGGGGTCAACCCGTTTTGTTCCGTTTCTACTTTTGCTGTCGTTTACAATGAATGACGGGAACCGCCGAACGAGCGCTGCTACACATAACGAGCATGTTGCACTGAGCAAAACTGTATCCAGATCAAATACACATGCCTGAAACAGGGATTGTATCGCAACAGGCAGGAATGAATATGAATATGAGTAGCAGGGTAGGCCCAGGTGTTACTGAGGACATTCAGGAAGGACCTGGCTCTGGTGTGCTGCATTCACGTCGTGTGGTACATACCGTAAATCCCGACTTCTCGTTTGTAAATAGCGCTCACGTCAACGTCCAACTCCTGCGTACTCGTAGTTTCTCAGAGACATACATTAAGTATCTGGAAAATGAGCTTTAAACGTGACTATACCCAAATTTAACGGTACTTCTAATCATGCCTGCTTTTTCTTCAACCTTACTTTTTCCTGTGTGTATTGCAGTCATGTTTTTTTTTTTTTTTTTTTTTTTGAAAATGTACATAGTTACATATTGTAAAGCAAGTAGCAAAAGCCAATATTTCCCTCAAACAACCCAACTCACGCCCAAATGAGCAGATTCCTTCAATCAGCTCTACTGTGCTGTAACAAGTTGACAACAGAATACAAAATACACAGCTATCAGTTTGAACAAGGTTCTCCTGGGTGCTACACATTCAAATGTGAACTTACAGTAAAGAATTGCATCCAAACTCAGAAAGACTTTGAAGTGAAATTTTACTGAAATACTGTAATTTACATACAGCATTACACATTACACTATTACACTATTGATTTTGTGAAATAAATTATCAATTAATTCTCAATTAATTCCAATGCTTATTTCAGTAAAAAAAAAAAAAAAAAAAAAAAAAAAAAAAAGTCTCTTGCATTAATGTTGATACTGTATGTGGTTCCACCTGTCTTTCACCAAAACACACCTTGTACAACTGTTTCTCTACATTCACTGAATTTGTTCAGTGGACTGTTTATTAGGTTTTGTGTGAATGAATCAGTCTGCTAATAGAATGAATTAGACTGCTTATGTCTGCCTATTTATTTGGAGGTAGCCTGCCTTCCTTCACCAAAACTCACTGTGGAGAGCTGAGATGTTATTGAAATAAAGCCCAACTTAAATTTGTACCAGTATCCCATAGATTTGTAAAATCAGGCACTGATATTTGCCTCAGATACATAAATACAGCAGTGAACTGTAGTATCGTCTTAAACCATTTACCATCTAGCTAAAAAGCTACTGTGCATTGTTTTTGTATTTTGTGTTAATGCATTTGTGGGAGGTAAAGATGCCATTTGAATTCCAACTGAGCAAAAACATTTTTATATTTTATACATGTATTGTTCCCGTGTAAACAATTCCTCTTCGGTAAGAAACAATCGCTCTGCATTGTGGTACTCATCATACCAATGTGACGATTGTTTCTTCACTTTAATTTGCAATGCATCATGGGTGTTTTATAGAGGACCTGAGACACTACAACAAAATTCCTAAAACATTGTATAGTGTCTAAAATTCTCTCTGTAAAATTCTCATTTGGTGCTCATTTGCTCATTTGGTGCTTTGACACTTCATCAATTAACTGACAAAATAATGAAAAATAATCAAAACAATTATTAGCTGGTCTTTGAGTGTGAAAGAAAGAAAGAAAGAAAGAAAGAAAGAAAGAAAGAAAGAAACAAAGAAGTGTGTGTGTGTGTGTGTGTGTGTGTATGTGTGTGTGTGTGTGTGTGTTTTGTGGTCATCACCCCCTTGGGAAATCGGTCCCCTCTCTGTCTCTTCTATCTTTACTTCTCACTCGCTTACAGCTCTTGTTCCTCTTTTCACACGGGACTTCTCTTTCTCTCTCTCCCTCTCACTCTCTCTCTCTCCCTCTCTCTCTCTCTCTCTCTCTCTCTCTCTCTCTCTCTCTCTCCCTCTCTCTGTCCATGCCTACTTCACTGTCCTCTCTCGCTCTCAGGATTTCTCCTTGCTTGATGCTTGATTGGCGAACACTCCAGGCCCCCTAGCAGCGCATTTTATTGCAACAGAGTCCCTTTTATTAGCCAGAGTCAGCACACCAACTGTGGAACTGCTATGTTTTTAGAGTTTGTAATTCTAAATCTGAATCCCATCAGGCTCAGATTATGTAAGTATTCCAACTTGTGTGAAGGGTCAAGTTCTGAGCGGCAGAGAGCAGGCAGGACATGCGACACCATGGTAACACACCTTCAGAGTGTGTGTATGATGTGGAATAAAGTGAGACCGATACGGAGGAAAATAAGAAAAAGCTAACCTCAAGAGGCTTTGGGAGTTTTACAGCACATTTTATATACTGTACTGTAGTATATGTGAACTCTATAGAAATCTAATACAGCAATTTTATCATTTGAAAACCAGTTGAAATATCTGCACTGTATTTTGAAAGTCAATACAATTCAATAAAGACCGAAAATGTCCATTTCATTACTTTATATTCATGTAATAAATATATAAATGTCAGTTAGATGGTCATCTGCAATACAAATAAAGATAACAAACAGAAAATTGTTTCAAACAATCATCTGCTTAATCCACTGTGCTATTCTCTCCCTGAAATGTGACTATTTATCATAATGAATCTATCAGAAGAGCTTGCAGCTCTGTTCACATCTGGTCTGTGTTCCCTTGAAAACTCTTCATTAGATGAGATTCGATTAGATTCAGCTTTATTGACATAGTGCAGAGTTCAGGTACCAGGACAATGAAATGCTGTTGGTATCTAACTAGAAGGGTTTAAGAATAGTATTATTTACAGATAAATGCAGTTAAAAGTAGGTACCGCAGCATAAATGAAGCTACATCTTACAGCAAATACAATGTTATTGACAGTGGAGAGCAAATTATGTACAGGTTACTATATATGTATAATATATGAATTATGTTAAACTTAGAGGTGAAGTGGACAGAGTTGGAAGAAGGAGTGTGTCTATATCAGGTTGAATGCACAGTAAAGACAAAATATGTACAGATGGTTGAATGTACATTAAAAATAATAGTAATCTTAACAACATGAGAGGTATAGCCTGTGAGTGAATAAGCTGTGCAAATACAAACTATAAATGTATAAAATATAAAACAGTCTCACCCAGGTTCAGTAATTTAACTTAAGATGCAAACTCAAAATACAAGATATTCATGTTATCTTAAAATTAAAAGTAAATCAATGCAATTATAAGCTGGGCTTGTTGTCAAAGCTGTTCTGATTTAGTAAGGATGTTTATCAGTGTTGTCTCTGCCTCCATTTTAACTGTAGTCACCATTGACTGTATCAAATATTGATAAAATTTTACACAGTCGATGCAGGTGGCTGTTTACTGGCTGCTGCAGTCTGAGCAGTTTAATCTTTTTCATCTGCAGTAAAAAACCCAGTGGAATTATTCAGTTATCATTTATTTGACATTAAATACATCACAAGAAAAAAATAATGAAGCAAGAAACAGGACATATTAACACACTGCAGTGTCTTGCTGGTGGAGCATGTGCAGTCGGTGTGCCTGCTACGTGTCACAGTTTGCCAGCTGGTGAAGGTATACCGGTTGGAGGTTTGCCGGTTGACAGAGGTTTGCTGGCTGGAGAGTGTTTGCCGGCTGGAGGAGATTTGCCAGTTGGAGGATGCTTGCCGGCTGGAGGTGGTTTGCCGGTGGGAGGAGGTTTGCCAGTTGAAAGATGTTTGCCGATTGGAGTAGGTTTGCTGGTTGACGGAGGTTTGCAGCTGGAGGAGGTTTGCCGGTTGAAGGATGTTTGCCAGCTGGTGAAGGTTTGCCGGCCGGAGGAGGTTTACCAGCTGGAGGAGGTTTGCTGGTTGGAGGAGGTTTGCCGGCTGGTGGAGGTTTGCCGGTTGACGGAGGTTTGCTGGCTGGAGGAGGTTTGCCAGTTGAAGGACGCTTGCCGGCTGGTGAAGTTTTGCCAGCTGGAGGAGGTTTGCCGGCGGGTGAAGGTTTGCCAGTTGGAGTAAGTTTGCTGGCTGGAGGAGGTTTGCAGCTGGAGGAGGTTTGCTGGTTGAAGGATATTTGCCGGCTGGTGAAGGTTTGCCGGCTGGAGGAGGTTTGCCGGCTGGTGAAGGTTTGCCGGTTGGAGGAGGTTTGCCGGTTGATGGAGGTTTGCTGGCTGGAGGAAGTTTGCCAGCTGGAGGAGGTTTACCAGCTGGAGGAGGTTTTCTGGATGAAGGACACTTGCTGGCTGGTGAAGTTTTGCCGGCTGGAGGAGGTTTTCCGGTGGGTGAAAGTTTGCCGGTTGAAGGATGTTTGCCGGCTGGTGAAGTTTTGCCAGCTGGAGGAGGTTTGCCGGCGGGTGAAGGTTTGCTGGTTGGAGTAAGTTTGCTGGCTGGAGGAGGTTTGCAGCTGGAGGAGGTTTGCTGGTTGAAGGATATTTGCCGGCTGGTGAAGGTTTGCTGGCTGGAGGAGGTTTGCCGGCTGGTGAAGGTTTGCCGGTTGGAGGAGGTTTGCTGGTTGACGGAGGTTTGCTGGCTGGAGGAGGTTTGCCGGCTGGTGAAGGTTTGCCGGTTGGAGGAGGTTTGCCGGTTGAAGGATGTTTGCCGGCTGGTGAAGGTTTGCTGGTTGGAGGAGGTTTGCCGGTTGAAGGATGTTTGCCGGCTGGTGAAGGTTTGCCGGCTGGAGGAGGTTTACCAACTGGAGGAGGTTTCCTGGTTGGAGGAGGTTTGCCGGCTGGTGAAGGTTTGCCGGTTGGAGGAGGTTTGCCGGTTGACGGAGGTTTGCTGGCTGGAGGAGGTTTGCCGGCTGGAGGAGGTTTACCAGCTGGAGGAGGTTTGCTGGTTGAAGGACGCTTGCCGGCTGGTGAAGTTTTGCCGGTTGGAGGAGGTTTGCCAGTTGACGGAGGTTTGCTGGCTGGTGAAGGTTTGCCGGCTGGAGGAGGTTTACCAGCTGGTGGAGGTTTGCTGTTTGAAGGACGCTTGCCGGCTGGTGAAGTTTTGCCGGCTGGAGGAGGTTTGCCAGCTGGTGAAGGTTTGCTGGTTGGAGGAGGTTTGCCGGCTGGAGGAGGTTTGCGAGCTGTTGAAGGTTTGCCGGTTTGAGTAAGTTTGCTGGCTGGAGGAGGTTTTCAGCTGGAGGAGGTTTGCTGGTTGAAGGATGTTTGCCGGCTGGTGAAGGTTTGCTGGCTGGAGGAGGTTTGCCGGTTGAAGGATGTTTGCCGGCTGGTGAAGGTTTGCCGGCTGGTGAATGTTTACCAGCTGGAGGAGGTTTGCTGGTTGGAGAAGGTTTGCTGGCTGGTGAAGGTTTGCCGGTTGGAGGAGATTTGCCAGCTGGAAGAAGTTTGCCGTTTGGAGGAGGTGTGCCAGCTGGTGGAGGTTTGCTGGCTGGAGGAGGTTTGCCGCCTGGTGGAGGTTTGCCGGTTAGAGGAGGTTTGCTGGCTGGAGGAGGTTTGCCGGCTGGAGGAGGTTTGCCAGTTGAAGGAAGCTTGCTGGCTGGAGGAGGTTTGCCAGATGAAGGAGGCTTGCTGGCTGGAGGAGTTTTGCCGGCTGGAGGAGGTTTGCCGGTTGACGGAGGTTTGCTGGCTGGAGGAGGTTTGCCGGTTGACGGAGGCTTGCTGGCTGGAGGAGGTTTGCTGGCTGAAGGAGGTTTGCCAGTTGAAGGAGGCTTGCTGGCTGGAGGAGGTTTGCCGGCTGGTGGAGGTTTGCCGGTTGAAGGAGGCTTGCTGGCTGGAGGAGGTTTGCCAGCTGGTGGAGGTTTGCCGGTTGAAAGAGGCTTGCTGGCTGGAGGAGGTGTTCTGGTTGAAGGAAGTTTGCTGGTTGAAAAATTTTTACTGGCTGGAGGAGGTGTGTCGGTTGAAGGAGGCTTGCTGGCTGGAGGAGGTTTGCTGGTTGGAGAATTTTTACTGGCTGGAGGAGGTGTGTCAGTTGAAGGAGGCTTGCTGGCTGGAGGAGGTGTGTCAGTTGAAGGAGGCTTGCTGGCTGGAGGAGGTTTGCTGGTTGGAGAATTTTTACTGGCTGGAGGAGGTTTGTCGAATGGAGGAGGTTTGCTGGCTGCTGGCTCATTGGTTTGTTTTCAGATGTATGGAGAGACATCAGTGCCAGCAGATTTTTTGCTGCTGGCACTGATGTCTCTCCATACAAAGCAGCCCGGGCCCTGCACACTTAATTATCCTCGCTCAGTGCCTTTCCAGTGTTCTTCTTCTTCCTGAATATGTTGAGTCTGAACCATCCTTTCCATCCTTTGCGCCTCTGAAAAAGAAAAAGAAGAATTCATTTAGTGAGAAACTCTGTTGTTTTGTTGGCTAGAAAAATAAATACAGTAGAAATAAATCTGCACTTGGTACCTTGGTGGCTGCAGCGTGGTCTTCAATCTGGCTGCTTTTCTCTGGGCTCTCAGCTTCTGTCTGATGCTGCTCTGCCTCTGCCATGTCAGTAGCTGCTCCAAGGGTCTGAGTGGACAGATTGGCAATGGTGGCGGCCATCTCTGCCCTCTCTTTTGCAGCAGACTCTGTGTTCTGACAGAGGGAGCAGGCTACTGCCTCCTTCTCTGCCAGTCTGGCTGCACAGGTTTCTTCTGCCTGTTTGAGTTTGGCCTGCAGTTTCTCTCTCTCTTCCCTCCAGGACTCACGCTCCTCTGCCATCTGGGCCTCCAGCTGCAGCTTCTGCTCGGCCCAGTGCTTCTGTTGCTCTCTCAGATGTTCAATTGACTCAGTGAGGCAGTTGAGGACCTTTTTGTTTTCCTGGCAGGTCTCTATTGCCCTGTCCTCTGCCTGCCTCAGAGTCTTGTCAAACTCCTCCTGCTTAGAGGCAGACTCAGCCTGCAGAGCCATGATGGTGGATGACAATTTCTCAGTCTCCTTGGTCAGAGAGTCAATCGTGCTGTTCTGCTCTTTGACTTGTTTGTCAAGCTCCTCCTTTTCCTTCAGGGCCTCTTTAATATGCTGTTTCTCCTCCTCAATGCTCTGGCGAAGCAGGTTGATCTCGGTAGCCTTCTTGTTGAGGTCAGTGAATCTATAGTCCACCGCTATCTTCATCTTCTCCTCCGGGTCTTCCCGCTCTCTCCCCCATCTCTCCTTGTCCTTTCTGGAGGCCTTTTCTCTGCTGTCTGTCTCGCTCAGAGCTTTGCGGAGGACCTGCAGCTTCTTGTCCTTTTCCTTGAGCTGCGAGGACCACCAGGCTACGTCCTTCCTCCTCTTCTCCTCTTCATCTCTGAGTCTGTATCTCAGGGAGTAAATCTCCTGTTCTTTGGCCTGGAGCAGAGCCTGCATCCTGGCTAAGGAGATTATATTCTATGACTCTGTGTGAGTTGTATAAAGTGCAAGTTGTATCAATTAGTTTTGTAAAGTCATGTGCAATTCTTGCGGAAAGCTCAAAGCTGCTGTTCACTGCTCAAACGCTCAGACGAAATGAGACCACTGCAGTACTGCAGAGTTTTACGTAAACAGAGAGTCTTTGTGACATGACAAACACATTCTGTTGTGACAATTCCGTGAAACCTGTCACTGTGCATGTTTGGTTCTGTCTTTGTCTGATTTCCGAATGGCATCCTCATTCATTCATTCAATATTCACTATATTTTGTTTGTCATGGATTTAAATATATGGGCAACAACAGAACAAAGTTTCAGACTCAAGCACTCAGGACAGCCTGTTGACATGTACTTATAGGTACTATTGATTTTGTGAAAAAAAATTACCAATTAATTCTCAATTAATTCCAATGCTTATTTCAGTAAAAAATGCCTCTTGCATTAATGTTGATACGTGGTTCCACCTGTTCCCACAAACGTCTTTCACCAAAACACATCTTGTACAACTGTTTCTCTACATGTATTACAGTTATTTTTCGCTTTACCTCCTCTGTCAACTCAAAAATCATTGTATCAAAACAGCTAATACATAGGCCTAATGACAGACACTCTTCCCAAAATAACACATTTTGTTTGAAAAAGGCTCTTACCATGACAAAACATTTCAAACATGCCGCAAAAGCGCATTTTGTCACCGCACAATACAACTTGCAGTCAAGCGAATTAATCCAGCCGCTCACTCACTTCATACTCAACACCAAAATGCAACATATACCCTTTTCAGTCTGAGCAGTTTCAACCTTACTTTTTCCTGTGTGTATTGCAGTCATATTTTTTTTGACAATTTACATAGTTACATATTGTAAAGCAAGTAGCAAAAGCCAATATTTCCCTCAAACAACTCAACTTCTGCCCAAATGAGTAGATTCCTTCAATCAGCTCTACTGTACTGTAACAAGTTGACAACAGAATACAAAATACAGCTGTCAGTTTGAACAAGGTTCTCCTGTGAGCTACACATTCAAATGTGAACTTACAGTAAAGAACTGCATCCAAACTCAGAAAGACTTTGAAGTGAAATTTTACTGTATTGATGGCAAAAACTGAAATACTGTAATTCACATACAGCATTACACAGAAAAACTCACAGGAGTAAAAAAAAAAAAAAAAAAAAAAAAAAAAAAAAGAACAGTTGTACAGAAAACAATTTGTAGGCCCCTTTTTTGTAGGTACATACTGATTGATTGGTGAATGGTGATTTGTGGAAAGGGTAGTGATGCAGGTGCACTAGTGATTTCACCATGATACAGGACATTTCTATCAGCTGTGAGCAGATGTTTTGCTTTTGACTACCACAGTGAAGTCAATGGAGTCAGGGCCATGGAAATGACACATGTAAGAAGTGTTGTGCAAAAGAGCGTGAAAAATGTGTGAATCCAATGAAAAAGTATGAACACATTTGCAAAAGAAAAACTTCTGCTGTGGTTTGGAGGTGAAGATGATGACAAAGTGGATCCCAGTTTCATTATACTGAAAAAAAGTGATTGAAAAAAACTGTAATTGGAGTTTAAACTAGGCAGCAGTCATAGCTGCAACACTGAAACAGGACAATGCATAAGGGACAGTTCTTCAGTGACAGCAAGCAGGCCACTTTTATTTATGACTCCTTACTTTAACAATACTTCTATACTTTTGAGTAAAATTTTGGATGCAAGATTTTGAATTTCATTTGTCCCCCCACTACAGTAGTACTACTTTTACAGAACTATTTGTGTACTTTTTCCACCACTAGAATTGTATTATGATTTATTTATTTATTTGACATTTTCTCTGAAAAAAAAAAAATCTACTAATATAATAACAGCAAAATATTGGTAAACTGGGTAGAAATTTCATTTCATTCCAGCTCATTAAATTCAGGAAAAAAGAAAAGAAAAAAGAAATTCAGAAGCGGAAACATTTTACCACCAGCAACAGATAAACTCTTAAGTGCTTTCTTGTTCAGTTCTTTATTACAAAATACGGTAAAACATACAAATTTACAGATGCAAATATTTTCAGCACATAGATGGTCATATCTACAGTGTACTTATAAGAACCTGACATCATACTGGGCTTGAATTGCCATAATATAATATGCTTAAATAGGCTATAAAGGCCAAATGAGGCCAATTAAAATGGTTATGAAATGACCATTGATCCCTAAAAACCATTCATTCCTCTTGAAGAAATAATAAAGCATGATAAATAACAATGATTTAAGATACAAAGTGATAATAAGGGATGGCTTAGGTTTCATTTAGGACAGAATGAGATTTTCTCTAAAATAAATCGTGTGTAATAATGTGTGCTAAGACAAACGTGTCCACTCTCAGCCTCGGTCCCATCACCTCCTGATGACGGGGCATGACAGTGATGATGATGACGATGAAGATATCATTGTTGATGATGGTGCTGATGTAAGGCTCAGTCATTTCTTCTTCTTCAAGTGGTCATGGTGTATTGTTGTGGATGAACTTAGGCCGACTGGTCAGAGGAGAAAGAAAGACTGAGGTTAGTCACTCACACACCCTCTCCTTCACTCCCTTTGTTGAACTCACTCTCCCCTCACTCCTCCATTCATTTCAATAACTTTGCTGATTATGAAGAGGTTGGAATTTTAGGTGTACAAGCATTTCCAGGAGGCAGAAATAACCTCATTCTCAAGACGAGATCTGGGATGTTTTTCAAGATTATGATTTTATTTGTCTGGATTGTGTAGTCAGATGACAAAATACCAAACGTGGTTCGAGATGCTTGCCATAGACAGTCACTGAAATTTTTGACCAGGTGGGTCTAATGAAGATGTCAAGTTTTTTTTTTTTTTTTTTTTTATCCCAGCATGGTGATGGAAGTTTTAATTGATTTGCATTCACTCACTTACAGCCTTTCCCTAATGACAGCCAGAACCAAATTATGCCTAAGGCCAACCTTCACCAACAAGCCAAAATAACCACTCAAATGTGGACAATTCTGACAGCATGCTGAGAGAAACAAACTGTATGAGGGTGGGGTAGCTGAGGTGACTTTAGCATCATAAACACACAGTAACCCTAACCCTAACCCCCCAAATACAGAGCTGGGGAGCAGCTTTTTCAGGTTGGTGTTATGGCGTTACTCCAGTCTGCTGATTCTGAAGGTGGCGTTAAGCAGCTGTGGCCTCACCTCTTTGCCAGCGCAGGTACCACAGAGGCATCCAAAGAGCCCGTTGACCATTTGGATGAGGCAGAGGATGAGCTCCACGCTGGCAGCCACCAGCAGAGTGGAGAAGAGAGCCACGTTGAACTCCACCACGTTCTCTGGCTCTTTACACCATTTCCACATGTCTCTGTCACTCAGGTAGCTCCCATTGCTGAGGAAGAAGGACAGGAATGGGGATTACATGTGATTGCAGATGAGAGATAGTCAAGTCAAACAATACAACGATGCAACGCAGTGTTTTGATTTCAAAACTAAATCAAAGACCCATAAAAGCATAAAAAAGCATAATGTCTGTGCAGTAAAGTCCACATATTGTCTCACCTGTTCCGGAAAGGTGTCCCCCAGTCTGGGAGAGGGTTCTGCCAGTTTCTCCAATAGCACGTGGGCCCATTGGCCAGGCCCAGGGCAGCTGTGCTCAGGCTGTACAGCGCCCCCACCACACCAGCTGCTGCAAAGCCAATGGACAGGAACATCTGTGGAGAACAGACACAGCTGAGTCAGAGGCAGAGTGAACATCACACTGACACCCGGTACTGCAATGCAGGACTTTTTGTGAACATGCAATTTTTTTAAGTATTTTTGAAGTTGTGCTTATTTTAGTACATCATGTCTAATGTATTTTACATTTTGATTTTTTTTAAAGGAGCATACCAGTGATTTTGAATACTTGGCCCATTTATATTGACCAACATTTTACATTGCAACAAACCATTTTGCGAATCATGCATCTAAAGGTTTCACAACATATAATCAAAACATCCCCTCATTTTTAAATATTAATTTGTGGTTGAAAAACACACGTTATAATGTTCTGCGTCTGTGGCTAACAACTAACTATATCTTTGTCCTGGTGGATGGACCATTTCACTCTGCCTAATGTCAAGTCACCAAAAACACAACAGCACTGCTGCTTTTAGGAAAACCAATGTGGACAACTTTATCATGGTGATGGAATACTGGTGTGAAAAAAATTTGAAGTCTAAAAGTTCATTTTCATATCATAGTGGAATGAATGGAAACCAATGGATGAATAAAAAGGAGGAAAATATCAGAGTTCTAAAATATGGCTGTTTGCTTTGGGGAAGATTAGTAGAAACACTGAATTTATACATTTTGTAGGTATTACATTAAACATGCAAAATCACTGGTATGGCTCGTCCAGTAAAATAATTAAGAACAGAATCCCTAAAGTTCCCTCTCCTCCTGTTTTGAACTGCGTGGGACACATCTTATGTTGATGGACTGAGCACAGCATTCACACTGGTATCCGTCAAGGTGCAGCTGAAAACAAAGCTGAATAATCTCAGTGAAGAAGAACTCTCGCTCAAAATGCAAATATATTCATTTAATCCACTGGAGGACAACTGGCTTCACCAAGCAACATATGTTAGTATTTTAGAGTTAGAGCTGGAATGTCAAATAAGTCACGTTGTAAAATAAAAATATGATTTGTTAAAATAAATAAATAAATAAATAAATTGGATACAATCTGCAGATATTACGTTTCTTTCCGAGAATGCAAATGGATGGGAGTCACTTCACTGACTGACTCTTGGCTCCGTGTATTTTAGTTAAAGGCCAGTTCTCATGAAAAGGCATTGCATTCATGTCTCCAGCAGAGGGAAAATTCAAATGAGTTTTCCGCTGGCAGTTCCCATTCTACAAAAGAGGACGCTCCAAAAAATATTTCCCACAGCGACAACAGATCACAAACCTTTCGGTTGGTAACAAAAAGACAAACGCCGTTCGCACTCACCCCACAGCGGTTGGCGCAGCAGCCTTTAGCGCTGGTCAGATGGATGTGGATGGCAGGAACAAGGACCTGGAGACAGAGACGGGAAGAGGCCATGGAAAAAGGATTGAAAGTATTAAAGAAAAAAGAGGAAGAAAGAGGAAACATGGGACAGGAGAAAAAAATGAGTAAATAAGGAAAAATTGGAGGGTACAACCAACATGAGAGTTCAGTTGAATCTCAGTATTTGACATTTTATGTGAGAAACTGTACATCTACATCCAACTAAAATGGAATAAAGCACAACAGCTCCCAAAATAATTCTAAACAAACACAAACAAAAACAAACTGAGTGGATTACACCAATATAAAAAACAACAAGTCCTGGTTCCCATTTTTCTTGTCAGTTTTTTGTGAATTACTTGTAAAAGCGCTATGAGGTCATTTCTTCCTGGCACAGGGATACGATGAAGAAGTTTCCTGCAGGCACCAACTGCCGGATCTACTTTCCGATTTAAAACAGGAAAATAGCAAGAATAGAGATGTTGAATTAACTCAAAAATGGGAGCCAGAACTTGTTTTTTTTTTTTCTTTTTTTTGTAAATATTGGCATAATCCATTTTGTTCGAGTTTGTTAATGTGCTAAATGTATTATTTTGGGAGCTGATATGCTGCTATGGAAGTGAGTTGAGACACACAAATCCAGTGTTGTAGATTATCAGTTCAGTGCAGCACAGAGCAGCTAATGAGGAGATTTCACCACCATGTGGACTTGTAACACCCAAGGAACTATACAACCCAACACTCTACCTTAAGTACATTTCGCTTTAACTCCTAACTTTGGCCGCATTAGTGCCCGTCCAGTGAACCCTTAAGTGAATCGAACAAAGAAAACCCAAACATACAGTATGAAAGATACTCACCATGATTCCTCCGCCAACGAGACCTCCCATATATTTAACCTCCTCTGTGATCCGGGGTTTTCCATCCCTGTCCGCAGCTGCATACTTGGTTTCAAAGTCCGGGAAGAAGAGTATGATGTTGCAGATGACGGACACAGCCGCCAACACATAGAGAGAGATGGCGATGAACTTGGAGCACTTTCCCGTACACATGATTGCTAGAGTTGTGCAATAAAACAAGAAGAGTTTCAAAAACAAAAGCTGAGCGAAGGGTTAAAGTCAGATCCTAAATTCTCTGCGTCTTCCCGCTCCTAAAAACAAATCTGCTTCTTCTTCAAACGGGTTCAGAGAAATGCGAAAAACATCAAATTGCCGGTTGTTGGAAGATGTCACGAATGAGAGATGGCACTTTCCATGAGCTGCAAATGAGGCAAAAGAGTGTGTCAGCCCTAATATGTAGCTGAGGCTTTATAAGGTGGAGGTCATATAGGTGGAGTTACAGGAGATAAGGACAGACCCACACCTTTATGACTCCCTCGTGTGAATGTCTGCTCATGAGCCATAAATATGGATTTGGTGTGCAGCCCAAAGTTATTTTTTGAACTGTGGACTCATGATCACTCTTGTAATAAAGGTGCAAACCATATTAATCCCAACACTTTGCTCTATGATTTGCCCAATCACATTGCAGCTGGAGAATTCGGTTACTTTTGGTGAATTCACACCATTAATGACAAACCTGGAAACAACCAGACGTTGTCTTTGCTTCTGCAGAACATAGCACACCAAATCGCCGTGCACTTGTTTAATTTTATTTTACACTGTAGCATGTATGTTGTTAACTGTTGATGCCTATTACTTGTGTACTGCTTGTGTGCTTTTGCTGGTTGTCACTGGCCTGCATTGTTGCAGTGATGACTCTCATTTGACTCTTATTTACCTATGTCTTCCTGGGTCTCAGTTTAATGTCAGTGAAACCTACCTGGTCAAATAAAGCTTAAATATAATTTTTTTTTATTTCAAACTCAGGACCAACAACATCAGAGAAACTAAATTTTAAAATAGATTGGATTAAAGTACAGATCTAATGGAGGCAAATGCAAAAGCCCAGGTAGCATTGCAGTATTAGTTAAATCAACTAAAGGAGAGTTTTTCATTTGTCACAGCTTCCAGGAACCTGGCAGATGACACTCTGCTAAATTCATTTTTTCGTGTGTTTTAATGTAAATGAGGTTCACGTTGTTATTTTACAAGCTGTTTTGGACCGGAACTTGTCTGCACAATTTCATCATGGATACTGAAACGGTCTAAAAAAAAAAATCCGCCACCAATTTGTTGAGGTGCTTTGTGTCTCGATGAGTGTTCGCCATCTTGTTTTTAGTGTTGGCACATCCAGCCATTTTTTAAATCCATCATGAGAACATCCTACAGTATCTCTTCCTTTCATCAGAGCAACAGAGTCACTATGGACACTGATTAGTGGCTATGCAGCACTGTGTGTGTGTGTGTGTGTATGTATGATTTGATAGCCTTATCAGTGAATTATAGCGGTTGGGAGGAGATGGGACAGTGTGTGGCTGGCGCTGCTCAGGGACATCTCTCACACACATGAATGCGACCATAAAGCTTGGAAGGAAAAACAAATGACAGGCTCTCTGCATCATTATCACCAAGGCCCCTTGGGTCATAAAGCTGCTGGTTTCCATTACTGCTCCCTGGCCAAGCCTTATCTGTGCCTCCTGACGGGTGAAAACAGTTGCCTTAAAAAAAGGTTCACGATAAGATGAAGTAAGACACAAAAAAGTGTTTTTAGACACAATGCTTAATCAAAAACTTGGGCATTTCCAGTCCTATTTTTGGGTTCATGTCAGACCTCTGTACCTCTAAGAATTTATGACAGTGTGGTTTATCAGAACTTTTACAGCCGATTTCCAGGGTGGTAGCCTGTGAGTAATGATGATGAGTGTGATGGACAGCCGAGGCCCTGCCTTTATCCCATTTACAGCGTATTCAGCCAGCACACAGGTCAACATGCAGACAGAGTACAAAGTCATACTGTTAACAACATATTGATCCCTGGTCAGCCCTGCCCTGCTGATTTATCATGGGGTTTCTCCATGTCCTCGTCATGGGGTGTGGTAAGTAACGCCACCACTACCTCCTGTTACAACTTCCATTCTGTCTAATGCCCAAAAATGTACTTCTGCCCCGCGGTTACATAATCAGCCTTATCAGAGTGTGATGACATTGCTGTTTTAGAGGGATGGTGAGCCAAAATATATAATTTTTTATTAAAATGGTCAAAGAGCCTCACATAAATATACACTTCTTAAAAAGCAGTAAACATAGGCTAAGCACCAAAAGGATGAGAGGCGGAAACAACAGAGAATCTGAGGTCCTGTCTTTGAAGAGAGTGGACTGTTTGGTTGCTTTTTACCTCAGTTAAATGGTCAGGAGATTAAAAGTTGCCTTCGAGAGTGAGGGTGATCCAGTTGGAACACAGTCACATCAACTCTCCTGCTACAAGCCTCCAAAGTGCAAGTTATTGGCAATATAGCCCTACAGCAACGTTAGCTATGAAAATATGTCCTAACTTACAGTTGCAGCGCTAATAAGAGAAGCAGCTCTTTCAGCTCTAACAAGCAGAAAATTTTCACTTTGCAGGAAAAGTTGGTTGGTCGTGGTCGTGGTTGTGGTATATGGGGAACTGAAGCACACCCATGCCCTGCTGGAAATGATTAATGTAGAAAATACAGCTCCTAAATTGCTATTTTATTATAGTTATTGACTTTAAGGATCTCTCAAAATTTGGCAGATGATGAAAACAGTACTCAAAAATAATGCTGAAAATCCACATTTTTTGAGCAGGTTTACCATCACCCCGTACAAAAATGTCACATGTGAAATAGGCCTTTTCACATGTGAAAATTTATATTTCACGTGGAATCTGCCATTTTCACATGTGATTGGCAATATTCACATGTGAACTAACATTTTCAAAAGAGAAAAGAAAACAATGTCACATGTGAACTTGAACTTTTCACGTGTGATTTTCTTTTCACATGTGATTTACAGTTTTTACATGTAAAAAGAAAATTGGCCACGTAAAGTCAAGTGGAATTAGCTTTTCCACATGTGACTGGCCTCTGAACTAGAATTCTGACATGTGAAAACAACAGGAAACCACATGTGGTTTTGGAACACATGTGTTTCTCATGTTGCTTTTTCACATGTGAAGTATTACACCTGGTTTTAGACCACATGTGGAAAAACCAACATGAAAATCACATGTGAAAAAATGAAATCACATGTGGTTGTACATCACAAACCACAAAACCACATGTGGTTTATTTCACGTGATTTTTCATAAGAGACTAAAACCTTGTATGTTTTTATGTTAACCCATTTCTCACTTAAATGGTTTGAAATCCACTGAACTCAGATGCCACTTTCAAGTTAAATCAATAGTTTTGCTTACAGCAAGCTCACACTGCTAGATATGTCACAGCTAGCAGTTTAGTGATTAGGCCTGAAACAGGAGCCTTTGGTAATCTTTGGTTGTATTGGTTGCTATGTCAGAGATTTTCTATGCGGGATTAGAGATAAGCGACTCCTGGGTTGGGAGTGGCAAAAGTGTAATGGCGAGTTGAACCATGCACACTATTTTAAGCCAGTGTAATCAGGAACTGGTTGGGCATGAGCGGCAACAAGCTCGATTTATTATGTCACAGATTTGCTGATGACTGGACTCCTAATCAATTGCACTCACTGCCAAAAAATCTCCACACATGCATCACAACGGAAACCTGGTCCAGTATGTGGAGAATTAACCTCAACTGAATATGCAGTGCCAGCCTGGATTGCAGCTTCACAGCATCACTTCAACGAGGTGCAAACTGTCCAAAAGAAGGCAATAAAAAATGGCACGCAGACTCCCACTTTACATCAGCACCCACTACATCCACAGCACGTCTGGACATCAGAAATACACACGGAGTAATCCACAACCCAGCGCTGACACAGTCAACCCAAGAGGCACAACAGGCCACCGGAACACTGGAATTTCATCCAGTTCTATTAATTTTATTTTAATTTAATTTATTTCATTAATTTTGATTTTTGCAGCTACAGTATCTACCAGGGTCATGAATTAACTAAGTAACTAACAGTCAGCCAGAACTGAGGAAGTCTCTAGGACGAGAGGCGAAACATCTTCAAGTCCAGTCGCTGTCCGTTGAACGGTTCTTGGATAACGCCTGAGAATCTTCACAGACAAATCATTTTCCAAAAAACCTTCTTTGATCGGCGTACCAAAGCATCTCTGCCATGGACCACCATTCAAACAAAGAGCACAAGCTTCCCCTCTCATACCCCGCAGCATTACATGTGTTGAACCAGTGACAGTTGAAGTGAAGTAGGCAAGTGAAGGATTGTGGGCATGTTTTTAGTTCATTGAAATTGGGTGTTTTCATTCATGCTGGACCATGGAATGATCTTGGAAGGTCAGCAGGATAGCAAACTAGTTTTTCTAGACTGTAATAAGCTATGGATTGTTTGAACTTTAAAGGCCAGCTCGGGTAAAAAGTTAAACAAGATAATTTAGTATGGCTACATTAGTCCTGATGCTCACTCGGAGCAGAGATACATATTCAATAGAAGCATGTATCTGTTCATAAGTATGATGATATGGGTCAATTAATAAATGGATGCCCACATTCATTTGAATCATGGTTAAATATCTTGGATAACTGTAGACAGGGGACCCAAATTAATAAAAGCATAAATAAATTCATAAACATGGACTGTGGAGTTTAGACCTTTACAGTACATATCCATGATCTGATTGGATGCTATAAAGTGATTAGATTAAAGGTGGTGTGCTCATTAGGAAACAGCGACCCCCCCCCCGCCCCAAAAAAAAAAAAAAAACAATCTTTTGTATTTCTTTAGTGCAATAAAAAATCGTCAGTGAAACAGCGCATCTTTTACTGCTATTTCTCTTTACCACTATCTTTCTTTGTTCAGTTTCAGGTAACAGGAACATCTATACCAAGTTCCCTCTTGTATAGTTGTATGATTAAAGGTTCATTTTACAGAAGCTAACATAATATTTTTGTTTCCCCATATAAAAGTCCACAAAACATTACCAATACTATTTGACATATAACAATGGAACTTTATGGATGTTTTATTGGTCAGAATGAAATGGTGGCCTGACATTTATTAACTGGAAAGTCAATATGGTTTTATGGCGAAGTTACATAAACTTTTGAGCATCTACCAGCCTGTGCCTGGTACTGCTTCTCTAGCGGCATTCTGACACAGCACACACACTGAGTTAGTCATACACACAAGCTTGGTAAACCCATAGAGTCAAACGTCTCTGAAACCCCCTTTCATAAAGTAATAAGGGTTAGACTGGCATGGGCTTGTCAATATTATCCTTTAATCAACTATAGGATGTGGTTCAGTCAATGCAGCAGCAACAGGACTGGTAGCATTAGTTGCACCAGTAGTAGCAGTACTAACAGTGGCAGTAGCAGTGGCATTAATAGTAAAGGGGGTTGTAGTAGTACCGTCCTAAATTTCAGAGGTGGTTTAATGTCCCATGATGGTCTAAATAATGTTTCAGGGGCGTTTTCACCCGGAAAAGTGTAAAATTTGGGGGGAAACACTGAGTACTTGAATATTTTTTTTAGGAATTACATTATCAAAGTGGTAAAATTTAAGAATGAGGTTGTGTAATAGAGTTTTGATATGACGCGAGGGCTTGTGATATATGTTGCTTATTCTTATCAATGGTTGTGTTATGTGTGCTATGGGTATAATGTGAAGTTGTGATGTCTTACAGTTGGTCGCTTGTTTTTTTATGACAGCTGTTATGAAGGCAGCTATATGACAAGACTATATGCCATCTGTGTTATCTGTGCATCATTTGAGCCCAAGGCAAATATCCCAACAGGGACAATAAAAGTATACTGTATCGTATCGCAATGTTAATCAGGACATTAACAGTTGGCATCTAAATATAGTGGTTGATTCCTGGTAATAATTAATCTGCCTGCTGACATCAGTGGAAACTGTGGTGTGTGGGTATTCCTGAGGCCATCAGTGGGTCGGAGGTGAAGTGTGTGTGTGTCTAAGTATTTTGTTTAACAAGTGTAACACTGCTACACCTCTCACATCACTCAGGAGAGGACTGCTTTAGTCTTCAGTCACTGCTCAGTCGTGGAACCAGCTTCCTCAACTTGTGCAGCTTATAATGCTTTTATTGAACTATACTTTTTTATTTAAGGAAATTTTCTTTTAATCCTCTCTTCATTGCACTTTGAAAACACAACTGTGTATGAAATTTGCTTTATAAATACACCTGCCTTGGCATTGTTAGACATTGCTGAACAAGAGATAACACTGTGTAAGAATTAAAGAATGATAAGATAATATGGCCGTGGTTATAATGTCTGATTAAACAAAGACATCAGATACATGACGCTGTTTGAGGTCACTGCATGGACCTCTTTGATCTAAATTGGGGGGCAATTAACGGCAACTTAAAGGCACTCCTCTGTCAAAAACTATTTTAAGGACGTCATAAACTCAAAAACATTTGAGACTGTCCTTCAGCAAAAAATGATCCCATAGGTCTTTCATACAGCATTTTATTATGACCCACAAAGTTGACTGACAAAGTTTGCACAAGAAGCTTGGTGGGATGGTGACCCGACCTCAAATCCAAGCTAGAGCAATGTTAACATTTCGGAACCTGAACCCTGACCTTTTCCTAACCTTAACCATTCTGACAAACCTTTCCCTGACTTTAACAATAACCTTTCCCTGTCCTTGATCAAGTATTTTTTGTGTCCAGCTCCCTAGCTAATGCTCATTGGCGAGTGTTAGCTCTCCTGTGGGTCATATCTTAGGGTGGGAACAATCAACCTATGTGGCCATGCGGGTTGGAGGACTTGTTAAAACATTCGAGTTTGAGAGTGAATCAGTCTAAATATGTCCACCACGAATATGACTAACATCATGTACTGCTCAGTTACTCCATACTGAATTAAAAGCTGGTAATAAATGTACACTGAAAAAGAGCATGTTGTGTATTCTAAAGGAGGGATACTAATATGAAAACACTCAAGAACTCACTCAATACAACTCCATTCATCTAAGTTCATAGAAATGTGGATCTTCTTGACCAGTATCTGCTCATTTTCACCAGTGCACAGTAAAAATAAATCTATATATTATTTATATATATTTTCAGTTCCCTTGACTGCTGTTCATTTGACTCTGTTTAGCTCAGTGTTCTACATCACCCACTGGAAGTGGTCTCATGTGGTGTTGTATGTGAAATATCTCTGACCTCCTGACTGCACAGGAACTCAAGCTCCTGATGCCTTCCAGCTACAAACTTGTGTTGATCCGGCTTTTTAACTCTGACTGCTAAAACAAGACACAGGAGCAGAATGGATATGGCAAACACGTTGAGCTTATCGTTCACATCAGCTGTCCCCCTTTACAACGGACTTATCTCCATGAGGCAGGCCCCGCTGTTTGCACCGCGGTGAGTGACAGATGTTTTGTTCAAGTCCACTGTTAGAGCGCGTGGTAAATGGCAGCGTCATATTCTGTATTCTTACCATTTGCACAGTTTACTGGTGAAGCTGGCAACTTTGTAAAGATTGTATATATTTATTTACTTTTATGTATTATCAGCATGTCACTGCCTGTTTGAGAAAAATAAAATGAAGAGGTCAATACTAGAGAGTTGTGAATTTGTGAAAATGGATCATCTGAAAGGCATTTGAAATCAAAATCAGTCCATAATTTATTGATGTCAGCCTTCAAAAGCCTGTTTGTACAGTAGATGTGTTTTCTCAGAGTTGAGCCTGGAGATGTGTCCTCACAATGCTTCTGAAGGTGGAAAGAGTCTGCGTATTTGTGTGGTTATGTGTTCCTGATGACTCTGAACGGGAGTCCATGTCCTGGTATGATGACATCAGCAGTGCGTAGAGCCTCCCGGCGGCTGACTTCCTGCACTGCTGGGTTCACGCTCAGATCCCTCCAGCTCTCCTCGTCTGACCAGCACTCAAATAAGTCCCCAGCAACAAGCACTGTCCCCACTGATGTTCCCCTCACACAGACGCTCACATCTTGCGCCGTGTGGCCTGGACTGGGAACTACACACACCTGCAGGAGACAGAGGAGATTGCAGTGCAATATTACTACATTATACTGAGCTTGTTTTTTACATGCACAATGCACATTACTCAGCCATTAACCAATTGTGCCAGCTTAAGCTGGTTGGATAGCTTTCAAATGTAACTTCTGGGCATAATGACTGAATGATACAAAATGATATTAAAGCATCAATATATGGAACCACTGCTGAAACAAATAATTTCAGCACTAGTTATTTAGCAGCATATAGGAAAATCAATCAGTTATAAATGTGATAATTAGAAAACTGTCTTTTATCAATTACAATACCAAACAGTACAGCTTCAAAAATGCAATGGTGTGCTTGTTTCTTGCTCTCTCTTTTTATTATGGGTTTATCATGGTAAAATTAATACTTTGAGGTTATTTTGGATGCTACCCAGACTAAGTAAGCCATTTTAGATCTCATCTGGGCTCTGGCAGGTTAGAATGGGCATGGGGCATAATATGACATTAAAAGACTAAATTATTAACATTTTTTGGGCTTCGTATTGAATGACTTCTCCTAATTTAAAAGGGACAAGTGGGTAAACATAAAATGAACATGATGATATGTTTCCAACATCCTGGACCATTCTGTACCAGAGTTTGCTTGGGGTCAACTGGACTCCAGGATGTTCTAGCTAAACAACTAAGACATTTATTTACTTATTTAGGACACTGGGGAACTAAAACCTGACATTTATGATCTTCAAAAGACTTCCCTCTGCTTTATGGCCCTCACCCTATACATAACACACCTGCAGGGACATAACCACACCTGCAGAGGGGACAGAAACAGTCCAGCTCATAAGATTTCATACTTGGGAGGGATTCATATTTGCATTTCTTTACGTGATTCCCACAAGAACCCGTTTAGGGCTGTTGAGTGGGGCAGGTTATATTTATTTAAAAGGTTATTTGACACATGAAGTACCTGAGACATACAGGTAACAGTTATTATTATGGTCATTTTCTGGAGGTTTAAATCACTGGGGTTTAAATCACACACACACACACACACACACACACACACACACACACACACACACACACACACACTTACATGTTCATCAATAGGGTAGGCTTGTCCCTGTGCTAGCTGGTTGGCCAGGTAGCGGTCACCTTGGCTGATATCAAAGCCCACTATTAACGTGGCTGAGGGGAAAAGCCCCAGGTTTCCTATGTGGTCCGAGTGTCCGTGAGTCCCCACGACAATACTGACGTCTGCCGGCTCCACAGCCCTTTCTCTCAGCTTCGTCAGGAGCAGCTCCCGGCCCCACGGTCCTCCGGTGTCCACCAGAATAGTTTTGGGTCCCGTTAACAGGGTCACGGTGCCGTCCGCTCGGAAGGTGCCGTCGGGCTGCGGTACACAGTATCCCACCTGGAGGACCGAGGCGGAGTACGGCTGGCCGGAGAAGTCCAGCTGGGCCTCGGAGAGAGGAGCCGTCTTCACGTCCCCGCAGACAGGTTCACAGTCCTTCTCCATGTTGATGACGGCCGCTCACCACGAAGACACGCACGGAAACGTTCAAAACAAACCGGGATCCACGAGCTCCCGCGGCAGTTTGACAGCCGGAAGATAAACACGGCTCCTTCTTCTTCTTCCTCTCCTTCTTCGTTGTGTCAGAGAATCTCTAATATGGGGAGAAGCATAGATATCTAAGGGGAGAAGTGCCACTCTCGTCTAACTTCCGGGTCTCGGAAACACGCCTCTGTCCATGTGAGGGCGCTCGCGGGCGAGTGCAGAATGAATTGGAGTCTATGGGGCTACACCCCTAAAAATCCACTTTTCTCTGGAAATAATTTTTTGTCAAGTAATTTGAATACTGTTTTCAAAAGTTGGGGCTAAAAAAATACACTCAGCTGAATATTGGATTTTTTAAGTTCACCTATCTGTTCTAAAAAGCCGTTCAAAAAGTGTGATGACGTCACACATTGAGAGGTGCTGCTTTACGGCGATTTCCAGAGCCCGTCTCCGGAGAGCAGACGGAGACACTTGAGAGAGCCCGCCTGTGCTATATTAGACATTCTCTGTACACACAAATATCAATTTTGATGGAAAAGTCCTCCTTAAGAGTGGTGTTTCCCGTTTCTCTTGGTCTTCGGGTGCCATCAAGTGGGATCCCTCGTCGTAAACAGCCGCAAGTCCGTCACTGACCAATCAGCATTCATTAGCAAATGCTAGCATGTTATGGCCAACAACAGCCCAAACTGTAGGAAACTGAAAGGATATAAGTTCTCGCTAATTTCCTTTTTAACCTATAATCCACACTGGACTTTCAGAAACTACAACAGTATTTGCGATTTTTCAACCATAAACAGGAGTAAGAGACAACTTTAGCCGTTTAGCTCCATAGAGCCCCATTCATTCTGCACTCGCCCGCGATCACCCCCAGTGGGATTACGGTGGAACTGCAACCAAGTTTGATACAACGGGGGTTAATGGAGAGTGGCAAGGCTCGTCGTAGACGGGCTCTGGTTGTGTTTATTGCACGCCGTCATAGGTCTGACTCTGTCTTGGCACGTGAGTAGTGCAGCGACTCCAGTGGCCACAGTGTGTACTGCTGATTTTATTCCTATTTTTCTTCCTTTTATCTATTTTAAATTTTTTATTTATATTTGTATTTATTTGTATTTAATTTTTTTATATTAAAATGTGTTAATCTCTTTAAAATTACGACCTGCAGTGCTGTAGACAAAATAGAGGCTGATAACAAGTGTAGGTGATTATGTTGCTGTGGTAGAATTGTGTTACATCACCATCTAGTGTACATTTTATTATCACTGTGACAGCCGACCCATTATATGACGATATGATCTGTAGTGGTGTCAAGAGATTAAAAAAATTGAGAGATTAATTAATTATGATCTGAAATTAATTGATCTAATTAATCTCTTTTTTAATCTCACCTAAAATTGCTGAGAAAAGCCCTGAACTTGAGGTATTTCCCTTTAAATTGATTACATTATTGTAGCAGATCAGTCCGATGCGGGTCGGGGGGACGACCCCTCTTTTTCAAGACCCTTTTTTGGAAAAAAAAAAAAAAAAAAAAAAAAAAATTATATATATATATTATATATAGATATATATATATGGACAAAATCTTGTTTGAATAAAAAAGCCACCGGTCGGCATCAGGCGAGCCGGCCGCGGCACCGGGTCTGGTCTGCCGGATCTGACAGGCGAGCGGTGCACACATAGCCTAGCCTACTGCCATATCAATTTTTGTTCATATGCGGCTGCAATGACTGCGCAATGCGGCCATTCGCCGGTAATCGCGGCATCAGGCGAGCCTACCTACTGGTTTACATATGCACAATACATGTGTATTTGCTTAGACCCCCAATATTAGACGAGGGCGTTTTTTCAGGGCATTTTCAATGGAAAAAAATATCGTCTTATATTCGGATGAATACGGTAATGTATTAACTTCGATCACGCAACCTTTTCTTCCACCTCCTCTCCTCTCCTCCACAGTCAGACACACACACGAGTCGCGACACCCCCCTCCTCAACATGCGCTGCCTGTTTACAACGGACTCGGACTGTTGGGGCGGGTGTTAATCAAAACAAACCAATCATGTCTTGACCTCTTCACAGGTTGCTGGCCTCTGATTGGCCTGGCCTGTCTCTCTGACTTAAAAAAAAAAAAAAAAGATCAGACTGGTGAGGCCAGCCGGACCGGACCGACAGCTGATTGGCCTGGCCGGCGACCTGTTTAAAAAAAAAAAAAAAAAAAAAAGACGGTCAGGCCACCGGGCCAGTGACAGGCCGGCACAAACACAATGACAGCCAATCAATGTCCACTTCAGGGTGTGACTGACCATTGTTTTCCACCCCCAACAATTTAAGCACAGGAAGCCCAACGCCTACAAACCGATTTTATAAAAAGTAAAATTAGAGATTAGAAATTAGATTAACTCGATTAAAAAACATAACGCGCTAAATATGACTGTAATTAATTAATCTCAATTAACGCGATAATTTGACACCACTAATGATCTGATCCACGGGATTCTATATTTGTGATATTTGGTAGTGCTAAACACATTACTGCTTTTAATGTTTTGATATTTTGATTTTCTCTTTACTCTAAGCAAAAAAGTTCACATATCCAGTATTAATCAATTTCTTATTTCCGTATTTATTATGTAATATTTTGAAGTATAAATGCACATTTTAGACATAATGCACATTATGCACATACTATTTTTTCAAAATTCTAAGGCACATATTTTTTATAGTTCTTATTTAATTACTGTTTCTTTTCATTTAACTCTGACCTAACAGCTGACCTAATGTTCCCTCGGGGATCAATAATGTTTTCCTGTAAAGTGTTCTAATAAAGCATTCCAGTATTCCCAAGTGCGTGCTATGAACTCAGGTAGTCTTTGACCATTGGCAGGCGTCTTGGACCTGTCCTGGACCCAGCACTAAACATTGTGACACTGTGACACCCATACAATAAACTGTAAGTGTTTATCCTGGACATGAGAAGGGCATTGTCAGGCATGCTGTGAGTTATAAAAAATATTTCCCGTAGGCCTATGTGGTAAGACAACCAAAGTCCGAAGTTCAGCGCAGACCACACCACACACCTGAGGTCCCTGCTCCTTCAAGCAGCACAGAAAACTTCACTGCCAGTAAGTAAATTATTCTAATTAACAGTTGACATTTGGGTGGTTTTGGTATATCTCACATTTCTGTATTTATGATTTAGATAAGTTTTTAAAAAATGTGTCAGATTTTGTTTATTATGGCAGAAAAATTGACAGCAGTCTAATTGACCTAAATACCAGACTGCAACTCATGTATTACCTTTATATTGAGTCAAAGAGTGTATTTAGACTGTGTTGTGACTGAGAGATCACTGGTTTCACCACAGTGATGTCAGTTTGTCAGCTGATTCTAAGGTTTCGCTTGTTACTTAAAAGCCAAGAATGGGTCTGGTACCAGGATCCATCATAGATCTCTAACCATGGATGAGATTCCTACAGTGAAATCAAGAGGTTCCTGCCGCTTGTTGTTGATGTCTCCACCATCTGTGTCTCAGGTGGCGCTGGATGGCACAGCATGGCAGCCAGTAAATCAGCCTCAGAGACGGCACGTCGCACCAGGCTCACCAAGACACAGGTCCTGCCCTGACCCCAATCACACTAACTCTCTCTACCTTGTCCTGACGGTTAATTAGAATTTCCTTGTTAGCAAGTTGTCTAATCACAGATTCTTGGTGTCCACGTGACTATTGTGAAAGGGGTTTTTTGCCACTCTAACACCTCTGCTTCAGGTCTTTTTTTTTCTTTACTTACTTCCTGTTTTGGCATGTCCCAGCTGCAGGGAACTGTGAGCTGGAAAGACAGATTTTATGGTTGCACTTTCCTCTGTGCAGCGAGATGTGGTTTAATATTTAGCAATGTATAACACAATGAGCACAAAACAAATTGTAAAAAGAGCTAAAAATTCCACATAAACAGATGAATCTACAGTCGTGAATCAAAATACATGAGCAAAAGTCTCACAAAATACACAAATACATGCAAGACACATCATTACTCAAATGCTCAATTTCTATTTCTGCATTTATTGTTGTAATACTATTGTAGGATTAATACATTTATTTATACACAGTAGGAACACTTATTTATTTATTTATTTTTTTTTAATTTATAAAGCACATATAAAGCACATCTTTTTCTATTTTTCATAATTTATCTTATGCTTATAAGAAAATTCCTCTCTTGAGAATTTGAGCAACTGCAACTGACCCAATTTGCTCCCTGGGATCAATAAAGTGTTTCTGATTCTGATTCTGGTTCTGACATTGGACAATTTGTTGACAACAATTTTGACACTTTTTTGGCTCTGAATAGTTCTTGCTAGTATAAAAAACCTTAAAAGGAGGATGTTTTAAGTCAGCAGTCAGTTTTCTGTGGGCTGTTTGCCCCATCAGCCGTCCTCAGCAGCTTCCCACCCAGTTCAACATGCTGAATCAGCAGTGGACACCATTGGTGAAAGAGAGCTTTTTGATTGGCTGTTCCAGTCGGGGCTTGAGAGTTTGTGTAGTATTGTTATTGTGCTACCTAGCTAGCAAGCCAGCTTACCAGAAAAAGCTAATTGTGGTAACCTTCCTTCACAAGCAAACGGACCATCACTGATGAAGACAGCACCAGTTCAACTTCTCATCATACATATTTTGGATTCATATAACAAAATCATTTGATTCGCTGAAGTGTGAAAACGTTGGGCTAGTGGTCCGCCTGTGGGCTGCAATGAAATCAGAGGCGGGGACTATAAATTGGAGTGTGCCCGTTGGACCGATTGTTCATCACAGTGGCATAACTTTCAAATGGATTCTTAGATTTCCACAAAATCTGGTGTGAAGGCTGGTCATAGGTCATAGCTAAGCAGCAAACCCCTTTCAAACCCGTTAAATATTATGTGTCTGCAGTATCAGAAGCTGCAGTTTCAGGACTGCAGTCCTAGGACCCCGGGCTTTAGCTTCGGTAACAACGTGGTTAGGCACAGGCAACAAAACCACTTGGTTAAGGTTAGGGAAAGGTTAGGGTTAGGAACCAAAGCTGAAAAAGGACATGGTCTTGGTCATGCACAAGATGTCTCACTATCGTCTTCAGTCTAGAAGTGCGTTCCTGCAGCCTCCAGTACTGCAGACACATGCTACTCAGCTCCGTGGCCAAAAAGGGGTACTGCAATGGTCGTGGCGTAATCACAAATATGCCTTATGTCTAAATGGATTCACATCACAGAACTCTGAGCAGATATTTCACGGGCCACAGAGGACCTGACTAACTTTTCAGGCTGTTCAGTCAAAAGTGGGCGTGTCAGTGGGCGTGGCCTAGGACAAAAAGTAAAATAACTTCCCAACAGAGTAGTATAACACCACAAAATACTGATACAAAGGGTGTTTTCTCCAAAGGGGCCATGTGTGGTGTCCTCTGACTCGGTGTGTACCTGCCGACAAGTTGGTTGGCATGTGGCCCCGCCCACTTCTGGTTGTGCTCTTTGTTACAGTTTCTGGACCAGAACTGTTAGCTCTACTGACTTTCACTATGTGCCATGTGTTTACTCTTTTATCTCATAGTCTGTTCAGCGAATGAAACACTCTGAAACTTTGGGGACAGCATGTTTACATGTTTGTTTTTATGTATCCACAATGCTGAGGCTTATTTATAGAAATGCTACTGCCCCCTGCTGGCATGGAGAGTTACTTCATCTCCTGCAGGTGCAGAACATGCATGCCTGTCTGCCATTCGCTGTTCTTTTAGCAGTGAGGCGGTGTGAGACACTGAAAAGCAATCTAACTGCCAGTCTCGACTGGACTTCTTTGACGTGAGCTTAGTGAGTCCTTGCTGTGAAGTGTGCAAAGCTTGTACCCAGCAAAGTAACCACTGAGTTATTGAAGCTGACCAACAGCTACATCAACCCGTTCAGATACATTATGGTCATTTTATGCTTCATGTCCCAAATCTTATTTCTTGCTGTGTGTTTTTACAGTGTGTGCGGTGTGTTAATTAAATGTTTTACTCCTCCTACACAGGACAAAGCCTGGGAGAAAGTCACACCGTCCAGCTCAGAGCCATGGAATAAACCAACACTCAGTGAAATCCAGGTGAATTAGTAGCAACGCCTACAGAGACATTATGGTCATTTTGTGCTTCATGTCCCAAATCTTATTTCTTGCTGTGTGTTACAGTGTGTGTGGTGTGTTAATTGAATGTTTTACTCCTCTACACAGGACAAAGCCTGGGAGAAAGTCACACCGTCCAGCTCAGAGCCATGGAATAAACCAACACTCAATGATGTCCAGGTGAATTTGTAGCAATGGACAAACATAATGAGTCTGTTCATGAAATGACACAATTTCGAACATTTCAATGTCAATTCAATGTCTTCTGTTTCGACTCTTGCAGAAAAGGGATTTGCAGAAGCAGTCAAGCAGTTATAAATCTTTGGAGGAATACTCTGCCAGCAAGGTAAACAGCTGCTTGCTGTATTGTAGCTGCTTATATAAAACTTTTGGGTTCACAAACAAACGTTTTTGATTCACATTGTAGTCAAAAACGTATTTTACTTGAAGTATAACATTTTTTTGATTGCACTGTCAATAGTTTTGCAGTCAAATACATTTTTTGATTGCAAATCTATTCTGTCTGATTGTATAATAAAGATAAAATAATAAAAATAAAATAAAAATAATTTTAAAAATTTCTCTTTCTTTCTTTCTTTCTTTCTTTCTTTCTTTCTTTCTTTCTTTCTTTCTTTCCAGCCTCATTTGAAGGATTTGCAGTCACTGACAGAGTGTTTTGAGTTCATTAAGGAACTGGAAGTGGAGGTGAAGGAAATCTTTCAGGTAAAACACACATGTTACGCTGCAATTAAAAAAAAAAAAAAAAAAAGGGAAAAAAAAGATTTTTGGTCTAAAATCTCTGCAAAGTATCCTGGTGTTCAATATCTCAGGAGCAAATAACATGTTTAGTTAAAGGAAAAAGAGATTTTAAATATATTTCCTCCAGAAATTACTCCATAACAGCCTCGCATTCTTGCTGGAGGTCTTATCTCAGGGATACAACAACCACCACCCATTCACTTCAATCATTTTAGAATAGGCTGACATGGAATAATTCCCGGATAAACCATGGAATAATTCCCATCAGATAATCCTCTGTGTGGTATTCAACAGATGAAGTATGGCAGTAAGAGGGAGGAACCAGAAGGAGGCGCTACAAAGCCAAGAAGCCTGGAGGGAAGCAGGAGACTGATTGTCCGCTGGGCCAAGAAGCTGGAGCAGATGAACACGGTCATTAACACGTATTTCACTCAGTCATCAGTTTGTTTGAGAGTTTAGTCAGCTGGCTAGTTAGCTCTTGGAAATGTGCGCCGGCCATCATAGAAATAAAGGTCAGCCATAGCAGCGGCAGTTGTTGCATGTTGACTTTCACTGGTCAAAGAGCCTGTGGTCAAGTTAGCCAGCTGGCCCTAGAAATCTCCTAACAACGTCCAGTACTCACGATAAAAGTTATAAACACAAGGCTGAGAAAAAAGTCACTAATGAATTCTAGGTGTTGAAAGAAACTGCATGATCAAAGTGCAAAGTGGTGCCTGTGTGTGGGGCCAGAGTCCTGCTGTGATGCAACCCTGTCCCACAGGAGTTCCTGCAACACCAATTGTTCATTATTGTCATGCATATGGAGATGAATTTAACTAGTAGCATAAGCATTAATTTACCTTTAGAGGGCCAAACCACCTCCTAAATTTCAGTAGCTTTAGCCAACAAAAACATATATCCAGGTGAGGAAAGGTTAGGTTGGGGCCTAAAAACCACTTGGTTAAGGTTAGGGAAAGTTGGAGTTTACACACCAAACCCAGAAAGTGGACATGGTCTCAGTCGATGAAAACGAGCATTGGTCTTGTGAATGTTTGGTGTTGGAGGGTCAAAACAGAAAAGAATACCTCAGTTTTCAAAAAAAAAAAAAAAAAGAAAGAATGAAAGAAAGAAAGAAAAAAGAAAAAAAGAAAAAGAAAATGTCTCCATGTCACTGTAGCCTAAGAGTGTTTGTGGAATAAAGACCTGGCTGACTAACCCTAAGTCACAGGTGACTATTGACAAAATGTGCAGAGTAGTATGCCATCTAGTGGTCAACTCAGCAAAAACACCTTATATAAATTACTGAATGGGCCAGCAAATGTGGTAAAATTCTTCAAATGTGTCCCTCATGAAAAATATAGGTCATTGTATTAACATTTAATGGATCTTTGAGTAAATAATAGCAAATGTGAAGTATTAGAAAGATTTTAGCATTTTTCCTGTGTTTGTCTGTGTTTCAGTCATTATTCTACAACATAAAGGGGCTAATTCTTAGCGAAGTCAAGGATGTTTTTGTAACAGTCTGATTTTACACCTTATTTCCAGGTGAAAAAGGAAACCAAAGTAACAGAGGAGAAGACAGGAGGAGCGGTGGATCCAGAAGGGACAGAGAAAAGTCTGGAAAAACAGAATGAGAGACTTCTACAGTGGGCAGTTGAGCTGAGGAATGTCAAAGAGGTGTGTGTGTGTGTGTGTGTGTGTGTGTGGAAAAGACGGAGAGAAAGTGAATGAGAACTAGGAAGCATCAGGATAAAGAACTCAAATTCTCTTTATTTCAAGCTAAGTGTGTGTGTGTGTGCTGACCAGGCTAATGGTCTGTCGGACGAGGAGCTGAGGGAGCTGCTGTGTCCCAGAGGAGTGAAGGAGTCCAGGCTGACGGCCATTCTCCCCCTGCTGGAGTTTGTGGCCTGGTCGCTGCTGTCCCAGGACACGGAGGTGTGTGTTTGTGGGTGCACCAAAATGTTGAAACATTTAGCTGATACATTTAGATAGGATAATCAAGCGTTTGATGGGTCAGAAATGGGTTTTCCAAAACAGCAATACTTTTGGATTGAGGCTGCAGACAGCTAATATTTTGTAATATTCTTACGTTCAACTCGACCACCATGATGGCAAAAACATCCAAGTATATTCAGTTTTCCCCCAGAATTTTCTTCTGGTCAGGATGGAAAAGTCTCTGAAGCATCATGAGATAGTATCACTATATTCGACAACTCTTAAATCCAACCCACACTGATGAGATCTTTAGAGTTAAAGGACCATATGAGTGATTTTGAATGTGTCTACCATCTTCCCACATTTTACATTTCAACAAGGCGTTTAACAAATCACATACTAAGATACTAAAGATGCCACAAAATATAGTCAAAATTTTCAGATATTTTCAAAAATGAATTTTGGGGTGAAACAACCACCTTATAACATTCTGCCCGAGACTACCAAAACCATCGCAAGTCATAAACCACAGAAATGATAATTGGCTGTGGAAAGCAAACATTTGCCTGGCGATGGAGAAACCACTTCACTTCACCCAATTTCAAGTCATCAAAACACAACTGTGCTGCTGCTTTTAGGAAAAACTAATGTAGAGGACTTTATTATGATGATGGAATACTGGTGTGAAGAAAGTTTGAAGTCGCTGCAGTGGAATAAATGGAAATCAATGGCTGGATAAAATGTTGGCAAAATGATATCGGAGTTCTAAAACATGACAGCTTGCTTTGGGAAAAGATTAGCAGAAATGTGAAATTTATACATTTTGTACATATTACGCTAAACATATAAAATCAGTGGTCCTTTAAGGCAGGGTGACCTCATCCCTAAGCTGTTCATTAGCAGGGAAACTCTGACACACATCACTCCCTTGAAATGAAAAAATAACTCACAAAAACCTTCTTGAACAATTAAAATCAATAAAATGTGCAAAGGAGAGGATTGCACAACTTGTTTTGCTGTACTCAGACGTGCGATGGTGCTTTTATAGCAGACAATAGAGAACAAGTGGGCAGTAATGTTTTATTACTGTGTCCTGCAGGAGGATATCTGCAAGATGTGGCTGCCAACCAAACAGAAGGCCTGGAAGACTGGAACTAGAAGCCCCAGATACATCCCTAATTCAGGTGGCTCGGCTGCTGCTTCTGCTTCTCAAAATCACTGAAACACATCGATCAGATATCTGGAATTCAATTACGTGATAGTAATCAGAGACAGTTGGGCAGGACGAGGTTTGCACTCTCTATGCCTCAGCCTTTTTCATCGCTTCACACTGCAGTTTAAGAAGTTTAATTTCTTTCTAATGAAATGCTCATGTTTGCCACACTTTAGGTCAAGCATATGTTGGATTTATCCAACGTTTGTATCAAATCTAAGATGCAGACTTGTGCTTTAGCAGTGATTAGATAATTAAATAATATCATAAAATCAAAGGGACAGAGGTCAGGCTTCAAGGCGATCTGGGTTCCTGTATACCAGCAGTCTGAGCTGTCATATGGAGAGCAGACACAGTAATCATTAGCTTTTTCTCCAGTGGCATCACTAACAGAACCAGGACCCTGCTGCTGCTCCTGCAGAGTCATTGGAAAGACTCTGCAGGGAAAAAAAAAAAGTCTGTTGTGTTTGTTTCTGCCTCAGGCATCAACCACCTATTGGTGTGTGTGAATGTGATCCTGATGTTATGAGGCATCCAATTTGAAGCAAAAAGCACCAGAAAAGGATTCGGAGGGCAAATCTGAAAAAGAAATCCCATCACTGTAGCATTCAGAAGTGAAGCAACTGAATGCACTAATGGTTGCACTAATGGTTGATGTAGTAATTTGTCAAACTGCAATGAAACATCTCTTAAAATGGTTTGAAAATGTCCATATACTACCTTGTTAACAGTTTTAAAATTAGAGTCAGAGGAAAGTTAGGGGGAAATTAGAGTCATTGCATGAGTAGATAACAGAATACAGCTCAGAAAAGAAAAAAAAAACAACATAAATATAACATCAACTGTCAAGAGCATCTAAATGGAAAGTATGAAAACATGTGTTTGAGTGTGGAATATAACAAGACAAAGAAAAAAAATATGAAATATCTTATGATAACTGATGAGATATATTTTTTGCTTTTCAGTGTGGCAGTGGATTCAAAGTGCCTCAGGTAATTTTTAATTTTTTTCCCCAGATCTCCATTTATAGTATTATATATAATATTCATCATTCCACATTATTATTTACAGTTGATTTTTTCCCTCTTATGAAATATTATTGTTGTTAATGTATAAGTATAATGTAAATTACATAAAATTATTATTCTGAATATACAGTACATTTAAATTTTAATTACAAGGAAACTAACCATGAAATTAACATGAAAATTTGATCAAAAAAAAAAAAGAAAACAAAAAAGGAAAGCGGAATATGTGTGCATATTTTCATTTTCCATCCCCACATCCCTGCTTCATTCAGCATCAGTTTGTCATGTTACAACTATCACTCCTGCCGCTGGTGATATTAAATCATGTGTGTGGATCCCAGTCTCTGTGCAGCTGGATCCCAGCAGCAGTCACCCCTGGCTGGTGGTTTCTGCAGACCGGCTGCAGGTGCAGGAGGCGGCCCGGCTCCAGCACTCCGCCGACAGCAGCCAGCGCTTCACCGGGTGGTCCTGTGTCCTGGGGGACAGGGTCATCACTGCGGGGAGACACTACTGGGAGGTGGACGTGTCCCACAGTGGCAGGTGGAGGCTGGGTGTCACCTCAGTATCTGCTCGCAGGAAGCAAAAGGTCCCCATGTCACCCAGTACAGGATACTGGATCCTGTGGCAGGACTCCAGACTGTGGGCCTGTACCGAGGACCCCACCGAGCTGCCGGGGGTGGCTGCGCCTCGCCTGGTCGGGGTGTACGTCGACTTTGACGAGGGGCAGGTGTCCTTTTACAACGTCGACAGCAGAGCTCACATTTACACTTTCTCTCACACGTTCCGACACAGCCTGCTCCCAGTGTTTGGCTGTATGGACGGAGACACTGTCCTGAAAATCATACCTGCAGAGGTGTCCGTCTCTGCTCCTCTTGTCTGAATGTATGAATCCTGGAGTTTATTGGACCATATTCACACGTTGGCCATTTTCCTCTAATGTTATGCTTAGGGTGGGAAGCTTAAAGTCTCCAATCACGTTGCACTGCTGTGAATGCTAATGTTATCTGTTGTCTAATGACAGCTCATGGATGATCAAACATGTTGTTTTACCTTGAAACATGATCCGATGTCCGTCTGATTTTCAGTATGCATTATTTTCTCAGTTGCTGATCATTGAGGAAGCATTGAAATGATAATGTTTTGTCAGATTCCCTACATTTATAATCGATGCAGCCTGAAACACAGCATGAGCACAGCAGTACACCATGATTACAGCGTTTGAACTTCCCACACTGAGCGTGACCTCAGTGGAAAATGGCCACCGTGTGAATAAAAATCAGCTACATCCTATCATGAGGAGGAGTTTGGGTCAACGAGCTCCTGAGTTCAAACTACTGTGTACAAAAAAAATCATGAAATCAGCAATGTTATAAAAAATTACAATAAAATATACTAAATTGGGTCATGTGCAAAAAGAAAATGCCACTGATTTGGGTTTATTCCAAATGGTGTTGAATCACTTGCCTGTAAGTTTGTGTATAGACTTGACAGATTGGCTGGGAGAGTTGAGGCGATGCATCACACACTCTTTGATTTGTATTTCATGTCTTTGTAAAGTCCTCATATGAAGGTAGACTCTGTATACATGCAACATGTTGAATATGAATCACCCCATTCACTCCATCAATGTAAATCTTTCATCCTCACTCATTTTGGGTATCAGTTTACTTCCTGCAGTATTGTATTGTTCTGTTTTTGCAATGTAGCACTTGACACTTTAGGTCATGTTTTTCACCTGCAATAAAATAACATCTTTCAAACACGGTGAGGAGGATTTTTATTTCATCATTTTGCCCTTCTTCTATTTTTTATCCAGAGAAACTGGACACAGCAACACCCTGCTGAACATGCATACACTTCCAGACATGGACAAGATGAGCTGACCAATACAACCACTTGTAGTCAGGGGTTTGGTGTCTTGCTGAAGGGCACTTCAGTTTTGGAAGAACACAATATTGTTTCAGTTAGTTTTTTTGTTTGTTTGTTTGTTTGTTTGTTTTGTTTTTTAAACGCAGTTTTAATTTTTATTTCAGCCAACTAAAATGTTTTTTTTTTTTTTTTTTTTTTTTTTTTTTTTCACATCTAGTTTTAGTTTTTAGATTAGTTTTAGTAAACTATAATAACCTTGGAGATTACAACGTGACTCTCAGTGGAGGTCCGGAACCTTTGTGTTAACACTCACGGGTCGGTGGGATGTGTAGTCCGTGACACACTGAACATCAACGTCACAGCCCAGCTCCACTATGGCGGCTAAAACAGTTTTGGAAAAAGGGTCTTCCTTTATGGACCCGCTTAAAGGTGTCCTGCTGGATTATATCATGCCAGAATCATGTTACGACGAGTTTTTCCTTAACTTCAACTTTCTAGATGGTGAGTGGTCCGTTTTGTTGAGCGGGTTGTGGTGTTGTTCCGCCCAGAGTCAGCTCGCTAGCGACTTTAATGATAGAGCTCTTATATGCTCCTAATGTGTGGATTACAAATAATCTGATTAATGTAGACTAGCCACAGTAGACTCTATGTTGGTCTGTAAGTCTACCGAGGAATGACAGGGAGCTTTTAATCAAGCCTGTCATGTGAACAGACCAAACTCCATGCAGAAATATGCGGTTTTATGTTAATACAAAACTGGCAGGAAGAGCTTGGCTTGACAGCTTTTTACCAGACAAACACAACATACATTTGTTACAGCCAGCGCCGCTTGTTTCAGTAAAATATCAACTCTTAGAACTGGTGTGTTTTGCATTCCTACCGCACGTAACTGAGCTGTAAAGCAGACTGGGCTAAAGTAGCGTACCAATGGGTAAACTATTTGACTGTTGGGAAATGTAGTTATCACCGCTGTTGGCTAACAGATTAATTAGCCTAACGGTAGCTTCCGCTTTATCTACAGTTGGGACAGCGAGGCTAAAGAGTTAGCTCTGCAGCAGTCGAAACACACACACACACACACACACACACACACACACACACACACACACACACACACACACACACACACACACACACACACACACACACACACATTAAAGGATGTAAGAGGTCCATTAAGTGAAGGTGTACTCATATAAACCACAGACTGCACTGGATGAATGAATGTTGTTGTGACAGCCGGGGAGGGCGGAGCTAGACACAGGGCACTATTTGATTGGCTGTTGGAGAGGCAGCGGATCCAATGGAAACAGGACAGTTTTCTAAGCCTTGTTATCATTTGGGAAGACATTGACCCTGTAATAAATATGTGATATGATGGAGGTTCCACCCTCACCACAGCTACAAAAAGAAAGTCAGGAAAAAACAGATTCTTTGCTCATTTTATTTATGAATTTAACACTTTAATATTGTTTTTAGCAAATTATATATCTCATAGAGTTTCTAATGCCATTTTAATAAGTAGTGGGATCTCAAGGGACAGTTTTGTTTCCTTATGATCACAATATAATGTTAATGGCCTTTGCCCCCTGACTAGAATAAAAGTCACTTCCACTGAAATGATGAGATATTGAATGTCAGCACCAAATAGCAGCCATCAGATAAAAATATTACAACTTTGCATAACCTGTAATCCATCACATGTACTTAATCAGTTGTTGCTTACTTGACTGCAGTGCCATGTCTGAAGATTGTGCTGAGCAAAGGCCTGGGGATCGGCATCATCCTGGGATCTGTGATGGGTAAAACTCCTCACCTACACTTTACTTGTGGACTGAATGTCTAGTTTGAAAACCTCCTACCTCAACACTGACACAACCTGTCATTACATCTCTGTGATGATGGTTCTTGCTTGTTGAGTTTGTTCTTGTTTTAAATGCTGTGCCCAAATGCATCCTCATAATGTGTGTGCCTTCTGCTCAATCATTTTTCAGTTCAATAGTAAAACAAAAAGCTATAAAATGAGTTTGCTACTGTGGGCCATTGAAACGGAAAGTAAATTTACTCAGTTCATTCAATTTGTCATTTAGTTTCCTTTTTGTCTTTTTAATAGTGAAAAACAACACTATGCATTGCATGAATCACATTTCTATTTGTGTGCTCCAGTAAAACAGAAAAATGACACCACTGTGTTGTTGCTATTAACAGGATCAGATGAAAGTTTCAGCATTTATAATGTGACAGAAAGTTAAATCAATAAAAGTCCTGGAAAGTACCTCAAATTTACGACAAATCTTAATATGCAACATTCAAGAGCAAAGATATAATTTATATGTCCAGGTTTACCTCCAAATGTACTTTTTTATGCAGTGAAGCTACCGCAGATCTTGAAGCTGATGGGAGCTAAGAGCGCTGAGGGACTGAGCTTCAACTCTGTGCTGCTGGAGCTGCTGGCCATTACAGGAACCATGGCCTACAGTATATCCAACAACTTCCCCTTCAGGTGGGACACAGCTTACACCTCACTCAGACACAGGGCAGTGTTCCCAGTATGGACGTTTTGCAGCAGCGGCCAGTCGCTGCAAAATGATTACCGTTGCTGCTTCAGAATTTTATGAAATGTCATGAAGTTGTAATTACATGACTCAGTGGAGCGGTCTGCTCCTCCGAACTCAAAGGAATGGTCGTCTGCTCTCTCTCCCCTTTCAGGATGAACAACTGGAACATTAATCACTCACAAAAACATTACGCCCAAAATAAAAATAAAAAGCTAGTATATGGCTGTACTGTGTATGCTTGAGGGCTTTTAATTTGAAACATGGGGCTGCAAAATGTGTTCAAATACTTTCATTTCAGATTATCGCTCCTATGTCTATGCTGAGTATGGTGTTTTGAAATTTATGAACATTTAAAATTGCAACAATAGAAGAATCTAGTTTGACTTTTTCCAAATTGTTTTACTATCCTAGTCAGTTAAGAATGTACACTGAGAGGAAGCTACTGATGATTCATCTTCTGGTTTGTCAGATATGATGTTGGATCGATGGAGGGTTGTCTTTACTAAATATGAGAAACAGTTATTCCTAAAATCTCATTTGGATGTATTTAAGAGGCCTGGAGTGAGACCTCCTAGCAAGAAAGGTAAAACCCAAACTAAATGCAAGATATTCACCTCCATTTTAATAGGTGTACAATAGGCATGTCACTCATGGACCTAATGGAACCGATTCCAGTTGTTTCAGCCTTCCATTATTGTATAAAAGCACAAAGCATGAAGTCAGTGAAGAAACTGTACAGAAATCAACCAGCTACACATGTGTGAGCTAAGTGCACTATGACTTAATCTAGACAAAGACTGCCCCCAAACGTGATGCACTATTATTATTCCATCAAAAGGTTTAATAGCGATGTGTGTCCTTCCTCAGTTCGTGGGGTGAGGCTTTGTTCCTCATGTTGCAGACGGTGACCATCGGCTTCCTCATCCAGCATTACGGCGGGAGAACTGGCCGAGGTAGGCCTGCATTCACACACAGTGGGATTTTGGTTATTGTGTTAAAATGGACTGTAGGTAGAGTGCTGGGTTGTATAGTTACCTGACCTGGGTGTTATGAGTCCACATGGTAGTGAAATATCCTCATTAGTTCATCTGTGTCCCCAAAATAACACTTTTAATTACTTCAGTTTATGTACCACTTTTGTTTCTTCCTGGTGCAAGGTTACTGTGCCGAAGTTCCCTGCAGACGCACCCTGCAGGATCTATTTTCCAAATCCAATAGGAAAATCACAAGAAAAAACATGGTTAATTGAGTCAAAAATGGATAGGTGGACTTGTGTTTTTTTAGGCTGCCATAATCTGCTTTGTTCATGTTTAAACTGTGCTACATAACCTAACCCAGACAAGACTTCAATATCTATATATCTATATATGTATATATAGATATATAGAGAACAGCAGTTATGCTGTTGGTGCTTACTTTGGAGCACTGAGTAACAGGTATTTCAGGGTGGTTTCCTCTTCAGTTGGAATAAACCCTGAGGGAGCTGTCAAATCGAGCTGGTTCACTTCAGTTAGTTCAAACTCTGTAGTGGTTTCCTCTTGGTTGGGTTAGTTAGCACTGAGCAGTCCTATTATTTACCTCTTTAAGAGGAAGATATTTTTTCAAGAGGTAACCCTTGAGCTTTGTTTAGAGACAGTCAGCGGTCTTATCCAACCTCTCAAAATTACCATAATATATCTGTAGTAATCAATAGGGTTGCTGATCAATACCAGTGACTCAGTGATTACTGAGCCAGGAGCTGAGACCTCTGGCTTTCAGATCTCACTGTTCGGCCCATGCTCTGTTTTAGAACAAAAGCTACCCATGCATTGGAGTTTCAACCACCAACCCCCAACCCTCTCTCCACCCAGACAAAGACTCAGCAGATACAGTTCAGACAGGCAAACATGTTCATGATGCTGATGCCCCATGTTGGTTTATCTTGAAGAACGTCCTCCCCTGTACCAAATGTCTGACCAAGAAAGGAATCGATGGCTGTTGTGGTTTGATTGACACAGTGTGGTTTGCGTGGAATTTTCTGTGTGAAATGTAACCATGCCAACCCTGATAATGCGCCAAAGCTGACAGACTGTAGCTGTGAGAATGTTGTTGGATGAACTTTGGCCTTTTGTGTCGCCTCTCCCAGGTCTGCTGTTCCTGGTTGTGTATTTTGGCCTGCTGGCCTTGCTGTTATCTCCACTCACTCCCATTTCGGTGGTTACCACCATGCAGGCCTCAAATATGCCAGCCATCATCATCGGCAGGGTAAGTTGTTTAAACTAACACCTCCTCTCCCTGCCACACAGAATGAAATTAATTAATGAGCAGCCAGATCCACTCATGTTGGGTCATTGCAGCAGCACATAGCAGTAATGAGATACAGCAAAGTAAGAACAGGGCAATTATGGAAATGAATCATGAATCAACAGGTCATATCAACAGCAGTGACACACTGTCTGTTGTCTGCTCGTTTCAGCTGATCCAGGCAGCCACCAACTTCCGTAACGGACACACCGGGCAGCTCTCTGCCATTTCTGTCTTCCTGCTGTTTGCAGGATCCCTCGCTCGCATCTTTACCTCAATACAGGTACGTGTGACTCTGTCTGTGTGAGCTCTATGGAAGCCCTTAACCTGAACCTCTCTCTAACAGAACATTTTAATCAGATTCCACACAAATACACATGACATTTCTTCTGCTTTCTTCCTCCTTCTCCTACCTCCTTCTTTCACGTTCTCCATTTTTCTTCTTTACCTTTCTCCATCTTTTTTCTTTCCCTTTCTCCTTCTTTCTTTTTCACTTTCTCCATCTTTTTTCTTTCCCTTTCTCCTTCTTTCTTTTTCATTTTCTCCATCTTTTTTTTTCCCTTTCTCCATCTTTCCTCTTCTTTCACTTTCTCCATCTTTCTTCTTTCTCTTTCTCAATCATTCTTCTTTCCCTTTCTCTTTCTTCTTCTTTCACTTTCTCCATCTTTCTTCTTTCACTACTCCATCTTTTTTTGTTTCTCTTTCTCATCTATCTTCTCTTACTTTTCTCCATCTTTCTTCTTTCCCTTTCTCAGTTGTTCTTCTTTCACTTTCTCCATCTGTCTTCTTTTACTTTCTCCATCTTTCTTTTTTCACTTTCTCCATCTTTCTTTTTTCACTTTCTCCATCTTTCTTCTTTTACTTTCTCCATCTTTCTTCTTACACTTTCTCCATCTTTCTTCTTTTACTTTCTCCATCTTTCTTTTTTTACTTTCTCCATCTTTCTTTTTTCACTTTGTCCATTTTTCTTTTTCACTTTCTCCATCTTTCCTCTTTCACTTTCTCCATCTTTCTTCTTCTTTTACTTTCTCCTTCTTTCTTTTTTCACTTTCTCCATATTTTTTCTTTCCATTTCTCCATCTTTCCTCTTCTTTCACTTTCTCCATCTTTCTTCTTTCACTTTCTACATCTTTCTTCTTTCACTACTCCATCTTTTTTGTTTCTCTTTCTCATCTATCTTCTCTTACTTTTCTCCATCTTTCTTCTTTCCCTTTCTCAATTGTTCTTCTTTCCTTTTCTCTTTCTTCTTCTTTCACTTTCTCCATCTGTCTTCTTTTACTTTCTCCATCTTTCTTTTTTCACTTTCTCCATCTTTCTTTTTTCACTTTCTCCACCTTTCTTCTTTCACTTTCTCCATCTTTCTTCTTCTTTCCCTTTCTCCATCTTTCTTCTTTCACTTTCTCCATCATTCTTCTTTCCCTTTCTCAATCGTTCTTCTTTCCCTTTCTCTTTCTACTTCTTTCACTTTCTCTATCATTTTTCCCCTTTCTCCATCTTTCCCATCCTTCACTTTCTCCATCTTTCCTCTTTCACTTAATCCATCTTTTCCCTTCTTTGACGTTCTCCATCTTTATTTCACTTGAACTTCTTCCTCCTCTTCTTCATCTTTTTCTTCATCCTTTTCTTTGTCTTTTCCTTCCTTTCCTTTCTTTTCCTTCTGCCCCTTGTCCTCTTTTGAGTGTCCCATGGTGAAAACCTTTGCAGAGCAACAAAAAGTAGAAAATTTATGGGGAAAACACTGAAAACATGGATATTTTGTTTCCTAAAGGAACCGATCAATGTAAAAGGTCCAGTTAAGCAACATATCAGCTACTGGCAGCTTTGATCTAAAGAATTCTAGCATAAATCTTCATAAATCCATAATACCAAGTACTGCAGCATCGTTTCAGGGTGAGCCAGACTCAAGACGGTTTCAGTTCTAGGAGGAAACGCCTGGAAACCTGAAACCTGAAACCTTGAAATGTAACTTTCCTGTTATTTCTGTGTTGGCTGTCGGTATAGTTTTGAGCTTTATTCCTATCCTCTACAGGAAACTGGAGACTCCCTGATGGCGCTCACATACGTCATATCCTCTTCCTGTAATGGCATCATCGCCCTGCAGGTCCTCTACTACTGGAACAGCTCCCCACAACAGAAGAAGAAGAAAAAGAGCGAGTAATTAAAAGAAGGTGGCTACAGTTCAGTGGTAGGGCAAATCTCAGTAGGCTACATTTTTCTACCCAAACCTGCTGTTGGGCAGAAGTAAGTCAGCAAAAGGTCTCCTCAAATCTTTAAAGGACAATTGTATAAATGAAACACATAAACAGACCCGGGGGGAAAAAAGACTGCCCAGCTCAACGCTCTGTTGAGTCAACAGCAAACGCCTGAACTTAAAATGCAAAGCACATATGATTTTCTTTTGTTTGTTTTTTGTTGTTTTTTGTTCTTTTCTTTTTTTGACATCTCACCTTGGTTTCACTATGAGTTCAGTTCTTGCAGGAATATTGGCTTTAAGAGTGACATTTAGTGTAGTTTTGAAGCGGTGCATTAGCTCAGGAAAGGGTAACTGTCTTAGCATTCCACTTGATCTACTCTCCATCCACAGGGAGGCTTTGTCCATACTAGCCCATTTGAATATTTGGAAAAGGTTTTTGATTCTTTCCATTAATTCCCCTACACCAGGAGCCTGTAATTGTGTTTTTCAGTAAAATCACCTGGGCACAGAGTTTGGAAATGCCTCAGAAATCAATGAACAGTTGGTTCAGGTCAGTTAGTTTTGGACGGTTAGTTAGTTTTTTTTTCTCTTAACTTGATGATGTAGACTGTTGGACATTTTATAGTCACTTGCAACCTGACAAAAATAGATAAATCAGTTGAGATCATTTTTATTGTTAAACCATGAAATAGCCATGCACATTGTAGGAAAAGTAGAGATTTGAACTCTGTTTAGCAGTGGGGGGGACCGTTATCGGATAGCAACTCTCAGGTTATATGTCAGAAACATTGCTGTGTGGCTTTGTTATCATTGGAGATGCTGAAATAATGTTTTTTTTTTCCACATATTGTTGAGGTATACAACCTTCACAAGTTCCACTAACTGAAAATTATTTGCAAAAACCCTGAGAACTTTCTTTTTGGACATTTGTGTTGGATTACAAGTAGCAGAACATTACCAAATAAGTTTTGGCGTAGCATTTTTAAACATCAGTGTAATGTTGTCAAATGAATAGTGCTACCTGCTACAAGACCGTGGTGGAGATGATTGGTCGGCTTGATCTCACACCAGTGGTGAAGTCATTCACTTCAAGATAACACCTGACACCTGTCGCCCCTGTAGTTCTGTAGTTACTCCACCATCCAGCAGCTTTCCCACCAAATCCAGCTGTGACACCCAGTGCAAACTGCAGTGTAGAGGTTTCATTTGTTTGGGATAATTACAAGAACGTTGTTTGATTTGGTCGTGTTTTATTGAGCCTGACACATAGAGCACTTTTAATAAGAGATGACTGCTGTCTCACTGAGGACCACACAGAAACAAGACATCAGTCCAAATATCTGAGAGCATGAAAACGTGGCATTTCTGTTAATCCTAGAATTCCAGTCTTTTTGAACACAGTCTAGAAGACACCACATGGTGGATTCAGCTGAGGGATCAAACAACTGTTGAGTTTGACATGTTAATATATTTAAGGTGGGAAAACACAAAAATAGGTAATTGCTTCGAGAGACATTTGTGAAAGCCTTGTACACCACATCAGTGTGCACCTTCTGACCTTTTTGCGTCATCACTGAAAACGCTGAATTTCCTATTGAGAATGATCGCATGTACTGTAACAATGAAGTCATGATCTGAAACATGAATTCTGAAATTTTAAAGAGGAAGCAAAAGCTGGCAAGAGCGCTCAGTCTTGTTGAGTCGGCTCAACAGGTTCAACAGAAATGATGGGACCATATCACCTAAACCGAGGTGACATCCAATTCCTACTTTCAAAACAATACTTGTGATAAAGTATTTCTTCTGTTTGGGGTTTGTCATGATTTGCAGTTTTATCATACATTTTGGAATTGGAGTGACTTGTTGAGAAAACTTTTCCAATTAAAATAAAAGATTGTTCTGCTGGTACAGGGGAATAAGTGGAAGTCTGTCCCTTTGATGTGTGATGCAGTGGAAAATAAAAAGGAGAGTACATGCTGCTGCTTGGAGAGCTCGTTGTCATGTGTGCTGCTTTTTTAGTCAACCTAAAATGGTGGGTGAAGTGAGTTTGCATGGGTTTGCCCTCCACTCCATCCCTACGTGTGATTCATACTGAATCCATCTAGATGGAGACAAACTTTCACCAACTTCCCTAAAAAAAAAGAAAAAAAAAACTTGTAGTATCTCACCAAAGGTTTGTGCAATAACCAAAATGTTTAAATTTACTAGAAGCTAAAATTTCATTTTAAGTGAAATTTAATTTTTTTTCTTATGTGTTTTTTTTTTTTTTTTTTTGAATGATTTCTCTTGCCACGAAACCAGTTTTGTTTTTACTTCTTTTTTTCTCTCAGAGCTGTCATCTGATTTTCCCTCTGTTCTCATGGCCTTTTTACCATAACGTTATTTTTCACAACGTCTGTCTATCAAACAGCCCTTTTCTTTGTCTCCTTTCTTTTCATTCCTTCCTCCCTCTTCCTGAATAGATCTGTCCCCTTCCCCCCTTCTCTTCCTCTTTCCCTCCCTCTTTCCATTCGTGACAGTAGGTACTTGACTAAACCCCCCGTCCCTCCTAGTCCCACAGCAACCAAAAGGAGCCACTGCAGCTAGGAAATTTTACTTTGCGTTTCGGTTCTTCCATGTACAAATGTGGTTCCATGGGTTTGAGTGGAAATGAAGGTTGATTGCTCTCTGTATGTTCAAGAGTGAAAGAAATTTGGAGAAGAAAAAAGCTAAAATAAGATTTTGCTTGCAGAATCAACTTCTCCCTGTGTTTTACAGCAGACTAATTTCCCTTTGAAGCATTGTATGCAGGGATATAGTGGAGGGTAAACCCACCATAACCTGGTTTACTGCCTCTTTTAGGCAGACACAGGCATTACTGGAGTCAATCCATAGTTTACATAATAGCAAGAAGAATTAAAATAAGGCAAGTTGTATGAGGATGGAGTTGTTTAAAGGGAAAAGAGGGAATTAGTGCTTCTGAAAGGCTGAATGATTTAATGACTAAATACAGGACATGGGAGTGCACATGTGGAGCTACAGGAAAGCAGATAACTGATGTTTCAGCAGGTGATGAAGGTGATCTCTAGGAACAGCAGAGCAAAGTTTACACACCTTATTTTGTCATTTATTGTTAAAAAAAAAAAAAAAAAATGCCTCTTCAGCCTCTAATATTGTACATTAATAGCAGGGGATTTCCTCTCACTGAGCCCAAGTCTTCACAAAACATTGGAGGGATGATGGATGATGACAAAGAATTAAACTTAATGCTTTTAAAAACCTTTTCAAGATAAATGTCAACAGAAATTAAGTCTGATTTTTTGAAAAAATCTTTTTTTATTATTAAAAGGAGCATTGCAGGTAAGTAAAAAGGTAAGTACTGTATATTGGGTCTTGTGCTGAAGTCAGTTTTTTGTTGGAGTATGGTTGATTAATGATGACATGATTCCAACTGACTCCTTTCATTTAGGCAGCAGCTGTTGCTGGATTTATCTATCCAAGACTCTACCCAGTAAGTATAAAGTGAGTCCGGTTCAACTACAATAGGCATTTTTTCCCAGCAGGTTAAGTAATTGTTTCAGTGAGTTTTGTAACATCAGAAATGTTGAAGAATTTTGATAAAAAGAACTTAAAAGATTGATAAAGTAAATATAAGATAAGATGTTTATGTGAAAATTAAGATCTCATAAATTCAAATTTAAGACTTCTTAATGACTTTTAAGGCCTACTATTTGAGATTTTTGGACATTGTAAGGCCCAACAGACGTCCTGGATGGAAAGTGACTGGGGGTTTAGAAATGAGAGGACATTAGAGTCAGGGACTCGAGAAAAGAGTGTAGTGGCTTTGCAGTTGTGTCACCAATGTCCTGTCAAGCATGCGTGTCTCCATCATGGAGGTCCACGGGACAGTTGCCTGTTAGGTAATGAAGTCTTAATTCAAAATAACCAGGCTAGAAAAAGAGATCCCCCAGAACACAGGGTGGCTATACCTCCTTTCACTAACATTTAAGTAAAAATAAGGCATCTTTGCTTCGAAATTTAGCTTTATATACAGTAAACTTGTCTTTAGCCCTGGTTTGTACAAATACTCAAAGTTGGGTCTGGGGACCCCCAGGGGACCCTGAGGCTCTTGCAGAAGGTCCTCAGTAAAAGGAAGTTTTAAGTACTATAATTGAAATTAGTAGAAATGGTTAGAAATTATTGATTTAACATCAGGTTTCAATCTCACTACTCTGACTCTATTTGTCAGTATTCAAGCAAATATCAATTTAATATTTAACATGAGCTGGAATATCTATTCATATCATGGTCTGTAGGATAAAATCACTTCAAATGAGGGTCAGCCTGGGGGTCCAGAGCATGAAGCTTCAAAAGGCCTGAACTGGCTAACCAGTCAGCAAGCTCATGTAGCAAAGCAACTGATGTTAACATGTGACTACAGGCCTCTGATGGTAGATACATCAGTGAATGTGCTAATCTAATATGTTAACATGAAGATGGGTGGTTCGTTGACCATATGCATTGGTTAGCTGGCTGGCAGACTAACACAATCACAAAAACAATCAGATATCAGTAATCAAAATGAGTCAGTTGCGAGACAAAAATAGCACAGAAATGAAACGCCTCTGTTCATTGTGTTGACACGTCAAAATGTCCACAACCATTGTTGTCGAGAGATGTGGATCTCCAATAGTGCAGCCAAAGGATGTGTTTCATCACCCGAAAGATCTCAGTTAAGAAGAGAGGTAGCCTACTTGTGGCTGTGCATGAACCTGTACAACCTTGTCCTTTGCTTTTTACAGCTTTTTGTCAACCGTCATGAGTGTTTGCCTGTCCAGGAAACGGAAAAAGGACGGTGGCCTAGACCAGCAACAACATTTTCATCAGACAGAAAAGAGAGGGGAACTCCTCACCTAAAAACAGAGAGGTGTGGAGGTGGGGGGAGTGCTGCAACAGCAGACAGGCTCATATCTGATCGTGTAGGAGAGATGGTAGAGATTGCTCAGTTTGTTAGACCAGATCACCTGCCACTTTTCATCTTGGGAGGTCGACCGCTCCCTCCTCACCCCTGGACGGGGCCCAGTGTTCAGGCAGGCACAGCTTTTTTTCTTAAAAGTTGCAATCCCCTACCTGACTGACTAAATAACAAGACGCAGAGTTCCCCCTGCTTCTCAGTGCTGTTAGATGGATATCCCGGGCCCATACTGGCCATTTCTCCACCTTTACGATGGATAATGCAGGCTGCTTGATTACAGATTTACCGACCCCTTCAGTTCATACACACTGCCTAATAACAATGCCCAACACAACTTAGGTATTCAAAACTTTTACTCAGTAATGGTAGGAGTGTGCTTTTGGCAGTAACCACTTCCAGTCTTGGGTATGCCTCAACCACCTTTTCACTCCTGGTTTAGGCGGTTTCTCTAGGCATTCCTCCTTGCAGATGCTCTCAGGCTGTCAGATTGGATGGGGATTGTCATTGAGGTGTGATCTTCACGTCTCTCCAGAGGTTTTCAATGGGGTTAAAGTCTGGGCTTTGGCCTGGCTCCTCCAGGACATTCAGAGGCTTCTCCCAAAGCCGCTCTGGTGTTGTCTTACCTGTGTGTTTCAGGTTGGTGCCTTGCTGAAAGGTGGATCTTCACCCCAGTTTCAGTTTGTGTTTCTGCGACAAATTCTCTGTAATTTTCCAGTTCCTGCTACTGTGAAACATCTCCATACCATGTTTCACTGTGGAAACAATGTTCAGGCAGATTTCCTGTGAAATCACCATCATCACACAGGTGAAGTCCCACCAATATATTCCCTGTTACACAATGCAAGATGCCGTTTTTTTGAGATGCTGCTTCTGGCTTGAATAAAGACATTTTGACAACCAGGTGGTGGTGTTTAGGAGCTTTAAAGGCCATGCAATATTTATCATTTACAAAATGGCCTGGGAAACATGCTACACAGTGTTTTAAACAGTACAGTACAAAAGAGCACACACAATTCATATGTATGTAGCTGAGGTTTATTGTGTTAAATATTGAAATCTGTCATCTTACATTGGCATTAGTGAAGAGCTGTTGACTCCTGTGGTCTAAACGCTGTTGTAGAGGCAGAGCAAGAATACAAATCTAGGGGGAACATTGATTTTTTTTGGTTATGAAAACAGTCAAATTTAAACATTTACACAAAAATCTATCGGCAGCATCTGTCCAAATACATTGGTATTAAACCTCAATAACTATAAACTGCAGTTGCTAAATTATCCTAATGACATTCAGGGCAGTTAAGGGCAATTAAGGCACATAGAGTTGTGTTAATGCATCATTTAGAAAATCGACATATTGGCCAACACGAATAAGTCTCTGTTAAACATTGATTAGTTGTCAGAGCTCAAAGCTGTGGCTGTTTTCCAACTTGGAACTATTTTTATCTTTGTCCACTAATTTACAATATAATTGCTAAGTTGCTAAGTCAATAAAGCTTATTCTGCCAATATAAAAAACAAGTCACTGTACCCATTTTTTGACAAAATGAAACAGCTCTTTCCTTGTTATTTTCCTATTTCAGTTGGCAAGTAGGTCTGGCAGCTACTTATGCATAGTGGTATTGCTCCTAGAACTTTTACAAATAATTGTAATTACAAGAGAAAATAATCTGTTTTGTTTGCATTTGTTTATGTGCTCCAAGTGTTGTTTTAGGGCTGGTTTTGCTATGGAAGTGAAGGGACAGATAGAAATCAAGTATTGTGGATTAGCAGCACAGAGCAGCTAGTGAGGACATTTCACCACCATGCGGACTCAGATCACACACAGGGAACTAAACTCAACACTAGTTGTACAGTTCAACAGTTCAATTTTGGTTTAGAGGGACATCTTGACGTTTTGCATGTTAGTTTCTTCTTTTTTACATCAACACTTGTTACTTTGATGAAAGGTGGGGAGCATTCTGACATTTTTAAATGGTTTGTTATGATGGTTTGCATTTTTCATCAAAGTCAAGGGGCACGGCTGCTTTAAAGCAGCTGCTTAATCCATACAGGCATGTGTTGTTTTCTTGGGAATCCAGAGAAACACCCTGCCACACAACAGACAGCACTGTAAACAGAGAGGGAGAGGAAAATATGTTTGCCACACTTAACTTGGTCAGTGACGAAGCCTCACCAGCAGATGAAAAGAATGACGGCCTCCTTCATCTTCTTATCAAGAGGGCAGGTATTCACAACCCCCTGCTCTCCAGAGACTGGCATGTTCGCTGTGTGTTCTGTAGATAGACTGCGGAGATGGGAAACGCAGCTTGTTGATCGCTCCGATAAAAACAGCCCACACATACGACAGATTACAGGTGTGATGAAAATTTAAAGGCACAATCCGTACTCTCTCACAAAGGCAAGGTCACTGTGAAAATGATGAAAGGCAGCGGCGTTCATCTGAGTTCAACATCTGAGAAAGTCTTGAAATGAATAAAATAACCCAAATTTTATGGGTTTTTTTCTTTTTTTTTTTGTATTGACATGGACTTCTGTGTCTGAAATAAAGTAAACTGAACTGAATCTGCCTAAAAAGTATTAAAAATGTCTTTAGTTAACGTTTTATATTACAGGTGTTATATTATTTAATTTGCATATCCATTGTTAAATTAACCCATAACTGGCTTAACAGTACAGTTTGCATGCTATCTATGTATTAAACACAGCTGAACATTATCCTTATAGTACCTAACTATTAATTTTCTGATGATCTTGTTTATGTTGCACATTTATGATTTATAACTGCTCAAGCTATGCTGTATTTTGTTTTTTAAGCAATATAACTCATAGTGTGGAAAATACCATGGAAACATTACTTGAGGGTTTTTCCTCTGTCTCACTAAAAGCACTGTTGGTGTTGTTGGTGGGATATGAATATGTAGCTCCTAATATTTCTTGTACTAGTGTATCTACTTAAACATTATGATTTGTAGTGTAGTAACTAGTGTAGTTGAAGAGTTAATTATTAATTGTAATTGCTTGGTAATAACTAATATGCTAAATTATGAGGGAAAAAAGTCAAAATTTCTGAGATTATATGGTCACAATTTACAAGAAAAAACTTGAAAAAAATCTTCTAAATCAGCCCGAGTCACGCAAATATCTCTTCAAAGTCCAGATGCTGATGACAATATTGTGATTCTGGGCTCAAATCACCAGGATTTCCTTCTTACTACATCTGACTGCTGTTTTTTTCTCGCTAATTTATGACTTTGATCTTGGAAATTATGATTTTTTTCATTGGATTATTGCCTCTGTTCCCCAGCTCCATCATTTTTCCCCTCCCTACAAGGGCCCTAATATGCCATTGTAATTATGTGTGGATATTGTCCCTAGAATTTACTCAATTCCAGGGTAGAAAGGTTTCTGAACCAGCAGTCAAACTAGATTTTCTATTGAACCCCAGTGTGTAAAGTTTACAATACATAAACATATGAAGCATATTGGTGTGGAATCTGAGCAGTGGTGCATTTGAATCAATTCAGGCTTGACTCCAATTTTGACAAAAGGCCTGTCTTGGTCAGATTATACTTCACAGTGCTATTTATTTATTTTCTGCAGCATGCAGGGTGTTTCTGCGGATTCCCATGACAGTAACACACACCTGTACTCACAAGGTCCCCTCCTTAGTCACACAAATGCAGAGAACAAATACAGACCTCATCAGTTGGGACTGGTGTAACCTTGCCCACATATACCCCCCCACCCCACCCCCCACCTGACCCCCCCATCCCAGGGTGTGTCTCCCAACCAGCCCCGCAACCTCCCACCGCCATGCACTCTCTCCTCACCTCATTAGTGCTACCTGTCAGTCAGTCTCTCACGGCTTAGCAAACACTTCCCTCTATTAGAGGCATTAGACCTTTATCTGCTGACAGCCCAGCTGGCCGCCGAGGTGGTCCGTCTGATTCACAGAGGGAAGAACTGATTTGGGGAAACTTCCTTTAGTATTCTGCCTCATTTGGAAAAGATGAGAAACACATTCTAAGATAATAGTGCTGCCCTTACAATTGTATTCCTGCAGAGGAGAGGGTGAAGCCTCTGAAGCCACTGAAACTTTCCCTCACTCGGCTGTCAGTGTCTCTTTCGCAAATGAAATACCCAGAATAATGACCTGGACAAAGCCACTGACACATTTGCAAAGGCGAAATCAACACGTTTGAACTTGTAGAGTTTAAATGTGTTGCTTTAACAGTTCTCTCAGTTGTGCTTATTAGTCAGTGTCATTCTATATCTTTAAATATTTGCAGACAGATCTTGATGCTAGATCCACCCCTGACCAACTTACTGCTGTTTTCATCCGCTTCACAAGTGACTGACTTGTGTCACAGCCCATAGCAGCTGTGAAGGCTACTTAAAGGGATAGTTCACTTTTCAGAATTTGATAGTATTTCACTTCCATCACTAGCTGTTGATGTTTTGTTGTAGGACAGTAGTGGCTCTATCTTCCTCTCATTGTTACTGAGTGCTAGATACTGGCTGGATGCTCCAAATGCTAACTGTTAGCCTCCTGCCATTGAGCTGGACTTCCCCCCAGCTAACACTCTGAAAAATAGCCACCTTAATCCACGTAAAGAACTTTACTTGCATCACTTTTTGATACTAAAATACATATATAAATACCAAGTGCACCCAGACAATAGTTTTGCCCAAATTCCTGTTTATAACTATGTTTTTCTTGTTTTCAACATCTAGAAAGATCTGATAACTTCTGCACTTCCTGTATCACTCCGCGCCTGTTAGCCTCCTGCCCCAGCTAACATTACTAACATTAACCACCTTAATCCACAAAGAGTAAGAAAGGTTGTAGCTAGCATCTTGTTTTCCCTCACCACCCTGTATTGCACACGCTTTACGTTTCTTTCAGGCACCAGCCACCCTTGAGGACCAGCACAGAGCTTAGACCACACAAAAAAATAGTTCTATTGTTGATGTTTTTTTGCTTAAAATTGATCATTTTTTATGCCATTTGGGCTGTAAATTGTTCATTTAACAATTGGAGTGAATTAAGACTGTTTTTTAAAAGACTGTTAGCTGGGGGGAAGTCTATTTCAGTGGCAGGAGGCTAACAGTTAGCATTTGGAGCATCAAGCCAGTAACAATGAGAGGAAGATAGCACCACTAGTGTCCTACAGAACAGCTGGAGGGGAAGTGAAATAATATCAGTTTTTTTCAAAATGGGTGATCTATCCCTCTAAAGATATTGAGCTCAGCAGCTGATAGACGTGTCCAATTATATGTTTTACAGACAGTCATGTTAGTGCTGCACAGGCTGGCTGCGTGCCAGCCGCGCTGCATTCCCTATCCTGTTATTAGAGGCCTGCTGCAACTCTACTGGAAAGACAAATGAATGTACAGGCATCTGATCAAACAAAACCTCATTCCTGCTTACTGCACAAGTGTGAAGCTGCAGTTACGAATTTTGTGTGTGTGTGTGTGTGTGTGTGTGTGTCTGTCTATTTCTACCTGCCAAGAGTGTCTAGAAACTGACAGCAGACAGGGTGTTTCTTGATTTACCCCGCCACTGCAGAACAGTAGCAAGGCAAAAATTAGTTACATAGGCACATGAACAAGTACACCTATTGATATGCTTTATGAACTTGAAAGGACCAGTTCACCCTAAAATGAAAGTACTAGCAGTCATTGTCAATCTCTGTGTTGTGTGTCAGTGTAACAGTCAGCACATTCACTGATGCATCTTTTTGACAGCTTTCTCCAAAACAGCTGGAGTGAATTGTTTCTTTTGAGCTCCAAAAAGGGGAAAAATTATAATAAATTTACTCCAAACCGTAGAATCCAAAGTAGATGTTTTTGTTTTCCATCATTTGGCATGCATTTGCCATCCAGTGTGTAAAATATGATTTTTTTTTTCTGTTGAAATGACAAAAAACACTAAAACCCATATCCATGACTTAAACTACATTTTGTTTCCATGGATGAAAATACACCCACCAGCATTACCTTTTGAGTGTTATCATTCATTTGAATATGGATTTGTTAATCACTGGAGAAATGAACAACATCCATCCCTTTGGTCTATACACCTTTTTTTTTTTTTCGCTGCAATAGCTTGATCTCCTGCCTGTTATACGTTCAAATTATTTGATATATATGATTTTTTTTTTTTTTTTTTTAGTGTTGCATTGAATCATTATTTTTGTTGCGGTTCATATCTATTTAGATAATCACAGCAAACTGCCAGATAGCTATGGCTGACATTATTTGCAGTCTCTCCCAAATGAGGTGCATTTTGTCAGCAAAAGCCAATATAAAAAATAATGGAGGGATGACAATTCATAGAGATGATGCTAGTTGATGGATTTTATTTCACATAGAAAACTCTGTATGTCAAGTCAGGCTCTGTGCGGCACAGATATTGTACTTACTTTATATTTTCATAGGGACTTTAACTACACATAGTACGCTCTCTATTGAACTGTGGGTCCAGTGTCCACCTGATTATCTGTCTACATTTTGCACATCTCACAGTCAAGATATTCACTACTGGTGTTTTCATAACAACTTCATGTCAGAGAGCTGTTACAACTAGGAATAAATTTGTGGACATTTTTTGGACTTTCAAGATAACGTATCAGATCGCTGGGTGTGTGGGAATTTTCTCTAACCAGCATACACACTACATGATATTCTAATGAGAGATCAGTATGATTTTGCCATCAGTAAGTCAATGGCACATTTTGAGACATTAAAGGGCAAGTTCACTATTTTGGGACCTAGGCTCTATTTGCAGACACCATCATTTCTGTTCAGTATCTGTATCTTTTTCTTTTTCGTGCCACTGTGTTGGTAGTACAATTTGTCTCATTTAAAATGTGTCTGAATGTGTACCAGCCATACACAGGAATAAATAAATTTATTCATTCACTCACTGTAGCAATTTCACTTAAACAAAATTTCAGCAAAGTAACATTATTCTAAATTGAACAAGAGATCCTGCATGCTTATATCCTCCCACTGATCATCAGCATGCAGAGTTCTACTGTTGTCAGACAAAACAACGATCCTTATCGCAGATTTATCACCGCGCATTCCCAGCTCTGCTGCTGTGCGAGTGCGTCCGTTTGTGTGTGTTTTCATGCGCTCTCATAATGGGTCCTGTGCCCCAACCCCCGCGCCCTCCCATTCCCACCCAGGTATTGCGTGCCATTAGAAGTTCAGCTGCACGGTGTGACGATGAGTCAAAAATGCAGTGGATCCGGTGTTCAAGGTGACGCGCAGTCCAACCGTGGCGGCACGCTGCCAAAACAGGCAGCCGCCCACTCACTCACCTGGCTGCCAGCAAACAACACTGCAGCTCGTCCAACCACCTGTGGAGGAGGGAGGGGCCAACATGTTCCCCTGTGTGTGCTCATGTAATCCTATACCTGTAAGGACCACATCAATTCTCCTCCACAAAGAGCTGGTGGAGGATTAGGGTTTGCTTTTAGGATTAAGATTAGATTTACACTTAGACCGATACTCGATATAGGCCAATATCCTGTATAATAAACACAGGATTCAGTCCAGGCGCTGTCATCCACCGCTGATGTGATGAACAGGATGCGCTTTGACTGGTTCAAATGCAGCATTATCTGTAAAACAGATCCTTGTTTATCATATTGGAAGACATGAAGCTGTATTGATTTTGATCAGATGCCAGTGTGAATGATTTTTTTATTCTTTGTCATACTGTAATTGTAGCGCAAGCTATAGTGCAAGTTGTGATAGTAGTAGAAGTAATAATAGTAAGTGCAGCAGTGGTTAGTAGTAATACCAGTTTTAATGTCTTGTTGTTCTTTCAGTGGCTTTTCCACCACAAGATTCTAATTCTGGCAAAACTGGATAACTTTGCCCTTCTCGCCATAAAAGTGCATTGATTAAAAAACACAGAACTGGGTACTGACAGGTGACATCCACAACATAGGCGTACAACAAAAACCACCCACTCCCCTTCCCTCTTTCACCTCTGACATTTCATCATCAAGAAAAAAAAAAAAATTCAAAAAAGGAAGAGTAGGAGGTGTTGTGACAAAAATAGAAATATGGACAGTAGAATCAAACTGTTAGAGGAGAGTGTGCAGGCTGCACAGCATCATCAGACAGAGTATCACTGTCAAGGGACATGCAGAAGTACATAGTTTTAGTTGTAGTTGAGGATTAGCGGTGAGCAGGTCGTGGCCTTACAACGTGTCCCAACAGCAAGTGAGTGTCCAACTGCCACGTCACACGGGAAACTCTGTCCACACTGAAGCCGTCATGCAAACAAACCATGTACCTTTCAGTCGGCATTTCAACTAGACCAATGAGCCGTTCCTCGGCCATCCACTTCGCTTTTTTTCCGCGAATGACAGGAAGTAAATAGAAGCAGGGCGTCTGACAACACCTCAGCTTGAAACAGCGCAAAAGTGTTGGACATTCCTAAAGAAAATAGAGCAATCAAACTGATTTTTTTGCTGGACACAGTGTTAGCCAGTGGAAGCTCAGTTTTAAAGATAGAGTGAAAATGGTGGTTTCATATGAGAGATGGCTTGAGGAACCTGGTGGTACCAAGGATGTCATGCTTGGTTTTCAGTAAGAGGACTAAATATTGCTCCAATGTTAAGCTAAAGGTTGACAAGATAAAAACTGGCCATTTTCAGTGGGGTCCCTTGACCTCTGACCTCCAGATGTCTGAATGAAAATGTGCTCCATGGGCAGCCATGAGTCTCCCCTTTGCAGACATGCCCACCTCATGCTAATCCCATGCAGTTTGGCCTATAAAACCATGCACATTTTTGCAACCTACATCTCACAGTAGTTTGCTTTTAAGAATGTTAAAACTGCACCCCCTGGGCTGAGCTGTCAACTCAGGAATGGTTGCATGGCAAGTAGGCATCTGCAAGTCGTGGGTGACTTGCAGCGTGACTACTTGTAAAACAGATTTCGTCACTATTACAGGTTCCTCGGGCAGTTAGCGAGTTGGAGGAGCCGGGGCCATCGTGCAAAAAATGCTACATCAGTGAGGGAAAATGCTTAGTTTGTTGTTCCGCACAGATCTGATAAAGCGATGTGTCTACTCCGCAAGCAGGTGAATGCAAACTACGAGGAGTTTAACATAAAACACCATCATGACACCAATCAAAATGTCCAAATTCACAGGCGAGGAGCACACAGCTAAGCTACAACAATTTCAAAGAGGCTGTCAGTTTTTCACAAATCTGTTTTAGCCTCATTAACCACAAATTGTGGTTATTTTCCATTACTGGCTGCAAACTGATTCCAAAGCATAAATTGTAGATGTGCACCTTTGTCATTAAAACATCTACAAATAGACAAAAAACACAACATGCATTTGTAATATCATTCAAAATGGCCTGACTTTTAGTCTACAGTTGGCTATAAATGGAAATATTTGTTTTGGGATTATTTTGTGCTCTGTTTTTCTTAGGCGGCTCTAAATCCAGTGTTTGTCAGTCATCCTAACCCCTGGACTAACAGATCCTGCATACGATGAAGCTAAAGCTAAAATCATTTCACTTTTGTAGAAAACACCCCTTTTCTTGCAGTGTCCTTTTTTTATACAATCAAGCCGATTTTAGAAGTGCTGTGATCACGATGAATTGAGCATAACATATAGAAAAGATAGACCGAGGGCTGGGACTTGGGGGGGCCCATGCTTGTCTTGGCTGAGGACCCCCAAACCTTTATGTCCACCCCTGGAAGTGAGGGAATTCATTTATTGAAGACTCTGTGTGTGTGTGTGTGTGTGTGTGTGTGTGTGTGTACAGGTCTCTTTGGTGTATGAAACAGGCTACACTTTTTAAGTAAGACATTTTTAACAAATGTTGGATCTGCAAATCTCCGCTGATACTTTTGCTGTGCGTTCTCACGTATTTGGTTGTGTGTGTGTGTGTGTGTGTGTGTGTGTGTATGTGTGTATGTGCGTGCAGCAGGGTGTTTGCCCAGCTATGCGTGCAGGATAGGAGTGGTGTCTAGGCTCCCGGAGGAATGCAGCAGGTACATAAATACCCAGGCAGCGTTTCCATGACTGCTTTTGAAGTTGTGGTTTCCTGGAGCAGTGTTGACGAACTCATTCCTGCCTTTTTTTGTGTTGATATAATTCCTAATCTCTTACTTTACAGCTTGGAGTGTTCATTGAGAAAAAAGACTACGGAGACAACGGCGGCAGCGGCGTTACAGCTCGGGCTTGCCAGTGAGCTTGCGAGAGCAAATCAACCCTGCAGGCGAGGAAATGCTGTTCAAATGTGATGTGCGCTTGCTGCAGTAAGAAACACACTTTATGACAAAATTGTGTGTCAGCAAAGTAAATGCCAGCTCTCACATAAAAACCCTGTTGGTGAACACCACCTGATTCACCCCCCCCCGCCTGCCTCCCCCTCCCACACACACACACACACACACATCCTCTATTTTGAGCCAGGGCTGACCATAGCTCCTTGTAGAGACTTTAAAGTCACCCTCAGCAGATCCATGGCAACCACTTGTTGAAGCCTCACTGCCCGTTGCTAAGAGATGGGATGTATTGGACCAGAAAATCCTACCCCTCGACACCCCACCACCCCCTCACCCAACCACTCTCCCCACCTCCAGTCAGCCCCCACTCCAAACCCACCACCCTGTCCATCGACCTCAGCAAATACAGCCCCCCATATATGCACAAACTTCCGTCAATTAGACTATGGGCCTACTTTCTTTTGTTTTTTGCCAATTTCAAACTGTCACAAATGATACGCTTTACCAAAAAAAAAAAAAAAAAAAAGGTTCTCGGGACCAGACTGTTGCTATTTAATAAGCGGATGCCATACAGATCCCTTTACGGTGATGTAAAGTACCATTTTGCAAAGGTTTTCTATTGCGCCGTGCTAAAAAATGGGACCTTTATGGTGCTGTAAAGAATCATTTAAGAGTTTGGGAAATGTTCCAGACCAGCACAGGAGCCTATCAAGGAGCACAGTTACTTATTTATTTATTTATTTATGTATTTATTAGATAATTTATTTGTAATTTACTGGGCAGTGAATAGAGTCTGTCAGGAGTTCCATATTTATGTGTGTGTCTTTTTATTTCTTTTTATTTAACAGCAGCATATCAGAGGGGGTTTTGCATGCAGTGTCTTATTTTATTTGCCACGATATGTTTTGTATCTGCTAATATCCACTGACGAGATGTTATCATGCAGTCATCATGGTAATTTACCAGTCATGGAGGTCAGGAAATTAAAAGTTCTCAGGTATGTTGGATTCATTTTCAAAGTGGGGTGACGGGACCTTTTTTGAGGAGATGGCAGGAATATTTGAAGTGGCTCCCAGAGATCCTTAAGGGGGTTCGAGGAGCCCTTAAAGGGTTCCACAGGTGTTTTGAGACCTTATAATTTCTCTATAATTTGCTTCACTTGTGATGATCCCAGGCAGAGCATGTGTAAAAATGACACAGAGCGGACAGCAGCACGGTTTTACATCAGCTGCTCAAACCTTCTATGTGCAATCTAATGGGATCTCATCAAATGGGGGTCCCTGACATGAAAATGCTGGAGAAGTTAGAGTAAAGCCACGGTAGGTTTTACCCCCCTGCATCCTCCATCCTCCTCTTCCTCCTCTTCACCCCCCACTTTCCCTCCCATCCCCTCCCCTCACTGGCCGATTAGCCGGTGCAGGGCTCTCTCCCATTTCCATGAGAAAGGCGGCGGTCGGTGAAAGGGTTAAGCCTGAGGACGAAGCCCCAGAAAGCAGCGCTAATTTTCTGCCCGGCGGGGGAGCGGGGGGAGCGGGGAGAGGGAACAAAGCGGCCCGGGGGAGGAGCGGAGGACTCCGGCTTTACTATCTGCACCTGCGGCCTGAAAAGCCGTGGACAATGCGCCTCCGAAACGGCCAATTACGAACGGGCCAGCCACCCGCTTTCTCTCCGGAGAGGGGAGGGGGGAGAGGAGAGAAAAGGACGAGGAGGGGGATGGAGAAAGTGAATTTAAAAAGAGGGTAAAGAGAAGAAAGTAAATGATCGACCTTTAAATCATTCTAGGCGCTATAGACTAAGCCCCCTCCCTACCCTATACAACCCCCACCCATCACCTCCTCCCACCCCGGTTGGACACCCATGTTCTCCAGCAAAAGTTGAGTTTTGTCCGCCTCCAGAGTTTTATTCGGAGCGCCCTGAGGCATAACGGTCCGCTTGTGGAGGCGCAGTGAAAGTGAACGGGTTGGTTTTGATTGCCCCTATGCCATGCTTGTTATTTTCTATAATGATGCGGATGGGTGAGGTCATGGATGCAGCAACAGCTGAGCGGCACTTAAACTCATCTGATGGCGCACAAAACAGGCATAACCAACTTGTACAAGTCACCTGAAGAGAAAATGACTGGCCTGGCCATTCAGTGAGAGCGACTCGGAGATAAAGCAGAGAGAGAAAGAGCTGTTTCCTGAGATAATTATTCTGATTGTTATCATATTTGTTGTCCCATTAGGAGCAGTGGCAGCAGTTGTAGACTTTTTGATTAGTAGGCCGTCAACATTCATACTTTATATATAACTCATTATAGGGACCGTTTTGTTTAGTTAAATGTGACCCACTGGAGCAAATTTCCCTTTGCAATGCAAATGTATTCCCTACTGACACTAAGTAACCGACAACAATCTACATAGTGGCCTTTGTTTTGTGGTATTATAATAAAGGGAAATATACAAATCAAGTACTTTTGTTTGTATGTTGGAAAGAGGTGTCTGTTACAGGAAAATAGCACATAGGCTAGTTTTCATTTTATTATTATCAGCTTCAGTATATCAGATTTGATTGCAAACTAACTTGCATAATGTATTTCAGAAAATGTCAGAATCAGTGACTGTGGAATTAGCTGCACAGCTACATGTGTGTAATCTGTAATGTAAAGGTGATCACTGATCTTCATTCATGAAGGAACTGAAGTGGCCCCTGGGAAAAATCAGGTTTTCCCTCCATGCTTCACCCTTCACCCACAGGGAATATTGTCAACGTTTAAAATACGAGGGCAATCATGACAAAGACGTCTATTTTTATTTTTACTTTTTATTAATATTTTTTTCTGTCACCAGTGCCATTACAAAATGACAGTTTTTAAAAAAACCAAAAACATTAAGACCCTTAGTATAAGAGCCACAAAAAAGTTTTATACAATATGTACATGAATGCTGCAAAACTTTGTATCTTACACTATTTACAAGCATGAGTATTAACATACTAAAAATAGAAATACATGTCAGTATTAAAGTTAATTTTCAAACACTTGGATTGCAATGTAAACATTCACGCATTTCTTTAATATAACTTAAGGTGACAGACCTCCCTTTTCAAAAAGTGATAAATCAGGATGACTACAATTTACCCTTTTCCAATGCAAGCAAGTTCTTGTTAGTAATGGATTCCTCAGAACTAGAGCAACGGTCCACATGACAATCTACAACATGCTAAATATTCACCCAGTTTTTGCAGATTGAAAATATCCAAATGTAGTTCCCTTTAAGTCCATAGCAGCACTGGTAACTGTTCTGACAGCGGGGTGGAAAACGTCAAAACAAAAACAGGGAAATGACCCACAGAGATGTCACTTCGGGGCGACTATGATCAGAAAAACCTTGAAGCAAAATTAGTCAAGAATCAGATGGACATATCTGAAAGAGAGTCAAAGATGGAAACAAAACAGGTTTGTTGTAGATTTAATGGGACTTTGATACATTCTCTTCATTAACGGTAAAGTGAAATGGCTTAATTAAGAATAAAAAGGATATGTCCTAAAAGAAAAAAAAAGGTGGGGGGGTGGGGGGTTCTTGTGGTTTTCCAAGATGGATTAAATTATTCAAGTGTACCTGCAAGTTTTTATTTTGTTGAGAGTAACACCGTTGAATGGAAATGCAGCTTTTCACATCAAATTTCATTCAGTTAATGATAAATCCTAAGACTGTAACACCTGCCTAGAGCAAGTGACAATTATTAAAAAGAGCAACTTTGGATGCTGCCAGAACAGCGCAACTCAACTAAAAGAACATTTACAAAAACAAAGGGTCAAACAAACGGCAAATCCATCTAAAAAAAATAACTAATTACACCATATAATTAAACTCAAAATGGCAGCAAGTCACATGCCTTTTAAGCTTGAGCATTACAATCCAGTGATGTGGTTTGAGTGCGGCTGATAGCTACCAGACCAGAATATTACAGTAGTTAAGATTTTTGTAAGCATTTAAAAATGAAGCAATCATATCACTTTTGCATTCTAAAAGAACACAGATCTTAGCAGAGTTTGTACAGTGTTTACTCCATTGGATGCAGTGACGATTGTCCAAGGTATTTACCATGTCATCCAATAGGATTGAGATCAACTGATAAAAAAAAATAATAAAAAAGGCATTCACTCAACCAAGCCCAAGGCACAAAGTTCATTCTTAGAAAAATATTTCTTATTATTCAAGTTGTGTAATTCCCTCCCCTCATTTCACCCAGCAGGCTGCTCTCCAGCTCCTTGAAGAGGGGAGAGCAACAACAATCAAAAAACCAATAAGAAGAGCACTTGCAGGTCATGTGATGTGCGCATCACCGGCCTGGAGATGGGTCACCTTGTTGCTAGTGTTTGTTGGTGCCTCTCTGAAGTGTTGGGGTTGCGGGTGGCAGTCACCGGCTCACAGGTGAAGCGGTGGAAGACTGAAAGCCCTGGTGCCGGGGGGGTGTGTGTGTTGAACACCCGGCACTGCGAGTGCCGGCGTCACAGCCGCACCAGACGACGGGACAAACCAGGGAGGACGCAGAATTGGTATACAGTGGAACATTCAGGAGCCCCAGTGACACAAGTGGCAACATGAGGTATCAAAAAGGGTTTGTGATTGGATGTTATTATGGTCAAGTTCTAGCAAAAAGTAAAAGACAAAAAGGCTAAATTCATAATATGTACACGATAAACAGATGACACTGTATTTACAGCAGCCCTTCATGAGGAGAAGTCCACTGGAGATGCTGGCAAATTGAGTTGGAGTCGCAGCCATGTGTATGAGTGTGTGTGTATGTGGCTGGGGGGGGGGGGGGGGGGGGGGGGGGTTAATTAGCTGGGTTAGATGTGTGTAAAGTCTAAGCCATCAATTGAAGAGGTAGAAAAAGCCTTTTTATCTTAAAAGTAGAAGAAAAGCCACGCCTTGCATGTTTGCTGCCAGATGTGGGTGATTACAGGTGTTTGTGTGGAATGCATGGGCCTGTATTTGAGTGTGTATGTGTGTGTGTCGCCATGTTACTGTCAGCCTAGAGTCACCCAGACCAGACTCCATCCCCGGCCAGCTGTGCATCATGAATGTTACTGGTCCTCCCACACCATTCAGTCTTTAATCCCATCATCCCCAGTTATGAAACCGGCCCTTTTCTTAGATGTGTGTGAGTGGGACGGTCCCAGTGAGGTAGTGCTGCTGGACGCTGCTGTAGCCCCTCTGTGCTGCCGTGGGGTCGCCGGTGTCCCCTCCTGGGCCTGGGATATACATGCTGATCATGTCCCTGAGGTCGCCCTGCAGGGGCCCGCGGTGGTGGCTTGGCGTCCCCGTCGGAGGTGAGTGGGACACCGGCTCTGGTTTCACCATGGACATGGTGACGGGGCTGGGCTGCTGGGGGCTGCTGCTGTACGACATGGGGCTGTGGGGTGGCAGGAAAGCACAGAGGAGGAGAAGTCAGTCCATCTGAGAGCATAAATGCACAGGGATGATGATACATTTGAATCTGATTAGTTTTCATCACAAGTTTGATGCTGTCCATACTGAAAAAGGAAAACTACAGCCTTGGATACTCATCAGTTACTGTGAGTTGTGGTGAACTGTGAGTTTACTTTTTAGAGCTACTTTCCCGCAGCTTGCTTTGTCTCTTATCCCAGAAAGCCCCTTGCCACTGGGGCTACTGCTGATGGAGCAGTTGCCATCTTTGCCTCCCTAGGATGGATTTCTCCCTGTGTGAGTCAAACGGATGCAAAATGGTGGCTAGGATGGCTAGATGGAAAGTTATCACCGCACAACAAAAGTGGACCCAGAGATGCAATGTGTATTATCAGTAGCTGTTATCATGTTTAGTATAGAAATTGCTCGTAAGTGTTCTTTAAAGCAGTGCTTCTCAACCATGCACTTTCATTACCGAAGAGTCTGCCTCATCTGTTGGTGTGTTAATCAGCAAAATCAACTACTCAAGTGTTTGACTGGAATGAAAATCTGCAGACCAAACACTGGCTTGTTTGGCTTGTACCTCAGCAGAACCCTTATATTGCTAGAAAAGTTTCTTGATAGCAGCTTTTTCATGGGACACTCCATGATAATACGAAAAAAAAAAAAAAAAAAAAGAATCAGTTGCATTAAAATAACTGAAGTAAGACTGTGCACAGTAACATAAGTACAAGTCAGTGAGACTGGAGCTAAAAACTAGTTAACACTGATCATGTGCTCTCTATAAGAGAGCTGGTTGCAGACTATTAAGTTGATCTTGTGTAAAGAGTTACTGAATGTCCCATTAGCCAACTTCTTTACAATATACAAATGTGGGACTTTTATTTTTATCTAGAAATGGTCTGCAGTCTGAGGTTGTACACAGTTCAGAACTGTCCAACAACACACTTTCAAAAAAAAAAAAAAAAAAAACTATCTTGAACCAAAATAATCACTGTTAAAATATCAGTGGCATTATGTTAATTCATGCATTGCTTGTTGTGTTTGCTTCTGCTAGAGGAAGTTGAGGCTTGTTTAGGAATGGGAAGAAGCTAATGCTGCATGAACGTGTCTTCCTCATGTAAAACCACATCTCCCCATTTCAACATTGAGCAATGAGTCAATATGTCAAGTGAGTCAAAGAGGACTCTAGTCTTCAAACCAGAAAGCAGATTATTCATAATGAGTGTGGTACACCTGCATGTTGAGACAAACAAAGAGGGGATCAAGGAGACTGATCGCTGCATATTTGACTGATCTAAAGATCAACACTGGCCTAGTTTACACTGCCACCTGCAAACTCTGTTCCCACCCCCACCACTTTAGACAATCTCATGTCTTTGTAGCTGTCCAAAAAGGAGGAAGGGTTTTGGTGTGTTTGGACCGAAACGAAAATCTCAAAAGCAAATGTGATTAAAGTGGAGCTGATGTCAGGTGATCACTGTCAGACCATGGGTATATCGCTTTAAAAACAATGTCAGGTTTCAGCTGGTTCCTAAAAACATTTGAATGAATCGAGTCCCAGTGCGACATTAACATTTTGATTTTGGGATTTGCGTGATCATTATCATAATTTTCCCCAACATGAAAACTGCTATGTGGAAGCATGGTCTCAGACCCCATTTGCTCTGTTCGCCACAGTGGGATAGGACAGGCCCAAACAAGTCAGGCCACCAACAGAACTTAAACATGCTTTTAAAATCTCAGTCAACATGGACTTGAGGAAAAACATTAACGTCAAAATGTTTATGAAACCACTCTAATCTTCCATTTTGTCAGTTTGTTTGCAGGTATTCCTCCATTATATAATTCTGGCCTGTTGTTTTCAATGGAATTTAGTGGGTGGATGAGGTTCTGGGGAACTATGGGGACAAAATGTACAAGGGGACAACAGTGGGGGACGCTGGGTAGACGAAGCACCGGGGAGTGGCGAGGAGACCCGCTGGGGGATGGCAGGTACGTGTACTGTGGGGTTGTGGGTAGGGGACCACACACAAAGCAGTCCTGGCTGCTGCAGTGAAGTCATCCTGATCAACATGCTAGGCAGGATCCAGAAGCAGAGTGGAGTGTTACACCCATAACAAGCAGCCCACAGAGTGACGCTTGTTATTCCAGCAAATTCAAAGTTCCTGACTGAATGGAAAGGATTTCATTCCTCTTTATTATTGAATGTATCTTGAAATGTGTTTAAAAAGGGATGTTTTAAAGTATGCCCTAGTTTATTCTAGGTCACAGTCTCACTTCATGCTGCGTATATCCATACTTACATGGCACTAGACCTGTTCTCCTCAAGGCAATTTCAGATCACACATCAGTGCTTCAATCTATTCCTTTCATCTCTATTAAACTGAGCTCTAATCTCTTGACCATAATCTTCAAGAATTCAACATTGTCACTACTCAAAAAGGTTACTCAAAGATTCCTCAAGAAACCAAAGCTCCTAAATCAACAGATCAATCAAAATCTTATCACTTGGCAGGGGTAGGAGTGCTGTGTGAGAAATTTAGAGTTAGGCATCAATCTTAATTTCCAAACAAGCAAATCCAGTTTAGCAACAAGCGAAGTGCATGATCTGATTCAGAACTAAATATTGACTCATTAGTCTCAGGGAGTTTCCTCTAGTTGGTTAATTTGGAGGACATTCCCATAAATGCCTGCTAACAAGTTTGTATTTATAGTATGTATAGAAACAGAGTGCATTTACAGTATGTATAGAAACAGAGTGCATTTATAGTATGAACAGAAACAGAATGACATTTGTTTCCAGGCTATATACACAGAAAAAAACAAGTGAAAAAAAATCTCTACCAGACTTAGTAAAGGCTGTAAAACAAATATAGGTATAAGACCTATTATGGGGTAAAATCTTCAAAATGCAAATTAAAAATTAACTGTAGACTTCAGTGTATCTTTTGCAAGCTTTTGGCAGTCCGTGTTTAAGCATAGAGGATAATTAATTGTTATGTACGGATTTATGGTTTTGTGTGGTTCTGCTTTTTCAACAAATGGGTTTGTGGAGAGAAAGTGGCGGTTACATAGAACAACATTAGAAAACTACTTTAAACAATCGCGGTCTTACAATCCAATACAATGCTTTAAGCGTTCGGGAGGACAAGGTTCACGGGAGAATATGTGCGGTTTAATCATAAAAGAGGGTCGCAAACCACGAGTTAACCTGAAGGTAATTATTAAATTAACCTCAGTGAATTCTGGAGGTTTATTTCGATTATCACCATTGCGCAGGGTGGTGAAATTTGGGGAGGGCGGACAAAATGTTTCAATCCGGACAGACTGAAACTGCCTGCGGCTGCAGGCAGTTATTCGACCAACATTTTCTTCTAATACCTCCTTCAAATTATTCTGAATTAGCCTATGCTTTGGTTATGCCAAGAAGGAAATACATTTGAGAACACACCTAAAAATAATTACATGTGAGTAAATGTTCCCTGGCAGAGCTACCTGTCAAGACTCACCTGTATGAGTTGGCTCCGTTCATGTAGGTCTGTGCTGCCGTCATTGCAGGGGGGTACTGGAGGGCCGATAGATCGTAGCGGTGGAGTTGCTGCGTGTAGCCGAGCGCCTCTCCCTGCATGCCGGCGTACCCCCCGGTGGGGCCCCAGCCGTAGCTCTCCATCCTGGGACTCCCGCCTTGGCCCTGCGCCGCCGCGGCCAGCAGGTTCCCGGCTGAGAGCGGGTACTTGCCCACCTGAGTGTCTTTCTTCAGCAGGGGCTTGGTCTTGCGGCGTGGCTTGTACTTGTAGTCCGGGTACTCCTTCATGTGGACGGCCCGGAGCCGCTTGGCCTCGTCAATGAACGGCCGCTTCTCGGCGTCGGTCAGAAGTTTCCACTCCGCTCCCAGGCGCTTGCTGATCTCAGAGTTGTGCATTTTGGGGTTTTCTTGGGCCATCTTGCGCCTCTGGCCCCGGGACCACACCATGAAAGCGTTCATGGGCCTCTTCACTTTATCCATCGGGTCGCCTCCAGGCGGACATGCCGTTTTGGAGCTGGGGTGAGAGTTGCCGTTGCTGCCCATGTTCCCGGTCATGTTGCCCGTCACCGGTGACATTCCCTGGGAGGTCTGGTGCGTCGGAGGCTGGCCGGTCGGCTTCAGCTCGTGTTCCATCATGCTGTACATCTTCGCTTTATTTAATTTGCCTAAGATAACAAAACAATTTTACCACTCAAGCACAAGAGTCGCAGCCTTTGTCGCCGTCCACCTGGCGACTTGTGGCCAGGTTTCCCTACTGGTTGAACAGGGAGCACCAGGTGATCCAAATCAGCTAATTAGTGAGGACACACCCGCGAGACGAACCCAGCCGCAGTGACGAGGTCGGTGCTACTTTTCAACTTAACAAGTCAGAGCGAGCAGTCATTAGGCTACAGGTGACTGAAATACACTGATTTTGGAAAGCAGATACAATGAAACAAAGAGCAGCTACCTCTTCTTCGCTCTAGTAAAAAAGTAGCCAGGCCCACCAAGACGCAGAAACCCACTTGTTGACACTCGGCCGGGTTACTCAGACTGAACTGATCTGCCTGTTAACCAAAAAAGTTCTCCTGGTCCCCTTGTGCAGTTGTGGCCGGCCGTCGACCAATAGCAGAGCAGGGAGCCTCAGCATGTGCGCGTGCATTTGCATCTGAACAGGCGCGGGCTCAGGGTGCGCGAGACACTTGTTGATGGCAGAGAAACCGAGAGAGACAGAGAGAGAAGGGGGGGGGGGGGGGGGGGGGGGGGCTCTGAATGAGAGAAGTAGCGTCATAATCAGTTATTAAGTAGATAGCTCGCATTCAAAGTGCAGATATTCATTATGCACTTTGCACGCACGAGGTTAGTCCAATTCTCAATCAGTACAGCTTAACTGCTGTCAACCAAAAAAAAAAAAAAAAAAAAAAAAAAAATTAAATTGGGGAAAAAAAAAAAATTCAGACCTGCTGGGTGGTATCCAGTAATCTGAAGGTCTTAATGATGACTGGAAATATTATGACTGGAAATTACTGGCTATATTATTCTAACTATTTTAATGACTTCTGAATATAAGTTTGTACTGCAATTTTTAGGTCATGGCTTCAGTTCGGTTTGTTTTGTTCATCAGGGAGGAAAAAAACACTACTGTTTCCAGTGCTCTTTGTATTTTGCCTTATTTGCTAAAATAACTTTTTTTCCATTTTGAGATTTGGGATAATGTTATGAAATCAACAAATATTCTTTCAAAGGCAAAAGTCTACTTAGACTATTTAAAACAAATAAACATAAAACACTTTCAGTATATTCATTAATTCAGCCAAGTATATATGTACATATATAGAGAGAGGTAGAGAGCTAGATAGAGATATACACACGCGCGCACACACACACACACATAGGCTAAAAACTTTTGGAAGATATTAACCTAAAGGATTTATGTTTGCCCATGTAGTGATTCTTTGTCTGGGTCAGTTCCCTGTTGTACATCACAGGTACCAACTTTGTTAACTCACTTATCAGTGGAATAACTGGGGAATGGCACCTATGACTGACTAATCAGTTGAAGCCTATTTCATTTCTTTATTTAGTCATTCCAGTGTAGGCCTGCAGTAGGCTGCTTTTTCAAATGCACAACAACGGTAGGCCTAATTATTTTTTCAGCCAGCGAATGAACTGGTTGTTGTGTCTGCGTTCGAGCCAAGTGGTTTTCAGACGTCTGACCCTCTTTTCAGATGATTGTCCTGAAGACGTGTCTCTATACACGGTATTGATTCAGCCACAATGGCGCACAGAATTACTTTAGAGCCGCAGGAGAATAAGGAAGAGCTCTGTTGGTTTGGCCAAATAGACCTTTTATTATGCTGCCTTCCAAGGTCTTTGTTAACAGCAGTGTTTCCTCAAACTACAAGGAGCATGCTGCTTCCCAGTCTTCCCATCCAGGCTTGGCCTCAGGGATGTAGAGGATAAACCCACCTTTTAAACTGTGGGACAGAGCTGACCAAGTGTTTGGCAGAACATCAGTTACATCCACAGTAGCTTATATACCTTACATCACTACAATTAAACTGATGTAATTCATATGAAGAGAGTCTTTTAAGGCATAATAATACATATTTTAATGCAGGTTGAAGGTAAAATGAATTTTTCTCTATTTCAGTGGCCATTTGCCTGTGTCAGCTCAACAGTTTATCATGCAGGGATGTCATCCCTCCCGATTATTCAAGAATTCTGCTTCTTTGACTTAAAAATGTGAGGCATGTGAATCAGATCTGCAGATCTGCAATAAATAAATAAACCAAAAAGGCGTGTGTGAAGGTGTGGGGGTAGTGAGCTGCCCAAGTGGAATTTGTAGTGGAGATGATTTGAGGACATCTGATTTTACATCTGATTGCATTTGTATTCTGGTAGACTATACGTGTTGTTCACACAGTTCATAGTAATGCAGCAGAATATCCAAAAAAACACATGCACACGAGAATGTAAAGAGTGTGTTTTCTGAGTTCAGTCTTGATTGTGTTTCAGAGGTTTACTGTGTTGACAAGCTGACATGCTGGTGGTCAAAGCAACAGCAGGGAATTCAGGAATTTTGGTTGGGAGGTTAATGGGTGGCAGCCACTCGTTGTGTCACCATTAGCTCATCTAATTAAGACTTAAACGTGTCAGTGTAGAGATGATGGTCAGTGACTGGCTCAGTGAATCACGCTGAATCACCTTGGGCTGCAGTGTGGCTGTTGGACACTTCATCATTCATCCCCTTTAGAGGCTAAAATCATTTCCACACTCAAACAGGTTGTTGGGATGACAATATGAAATCAACAAATGGAAAATGACATTTTTATCAGCCTCGATGTTGAGAATCATTGCAAATGTTATTGAAAGTGCAGTTGATACAATTGGATTTGACGCTTTTAACTTATATTTTGTCAAGCTTGAAACTAAGTAGATATTTTGATCTGCCTTTCCTTGTTGCCAGCCAGATTTTTTTTTGTTTTTTGTTTTTTTTGTTTGTTTTTTTTTGTTACAGCCCTTCTACCCTGTCCTAAAACTCCACAGTGATCACAGTTGGGTTCATCTTTGATCAGCAGAGGTTTTAACAGGTCACCCACCAATTTGTAATAAGATGATACAGGACATGCTTTGCATTTTAGATAATCCATGATAAATTACCAATAATTTACCATCTTTTGGATTGGACTCTGAGTTCTGTTTCTAGTACAGTTCTAATGACCAGAACCAGCTGGACTTCAGCACTGTGCAGATCACAGCACTGGATGGAAGGATACACATATTCAGTGGTTATAGCTCCAACTATCCAACTTCAACGTATTTCAAATCCACTGTGTAAATAAGACAGCTTCAGAGCTACTGTAAGGTTTGTTTTTTCACTTTGACGGAGACAGGCTAACGACTCCTATAGACTTCAAGTCTTTATGCTAAGCTAACAGGAAATGCTACCCACAGAAACCGAACCACTGGACGTACAGAAGTGAAAATGGTATCCAGTATCTTGTCTCAGTCTGGGTAAGTCAGATGTTTTGGAGTATTAAGGCCTCCTCTCATCAAGTCATTGGTCTTTTTTTGTAGTCCTGGATGGATTTTTTGCCGAAAGATTAGCCAATCCGATTAGCTTGTGTCACATGTCCGAAACTAGTAATCATGATGGACGTGGAGCTGTTGATATCCTCGGTCTCAGAGAATAGAGAAGCCATGACAGCAACAAACAAAAACAACTAACATGGCAATCACCTGCTGACTACATGTGAACCCACCCATGTGAGTTTCTATTGAAACTCACTGTCAAGTTGTATTATGCTGTAGTTTTTGTAGTGTAGTGGAGGAGGCTGGTGAAACCTGAGACACACACACACACGCCAGAGGAGTCGACTCAGAGCGGACAAGCTGCTTCTTTGCTTTCATGTAAGTGTTCAAATTTTTTATGAGACTGATGAAAATTTGTCAAAAAAACATTGTGAATATTTTGTGTCTTTTGTTTGCGTCTGACTCGCTTTTAATCCCTAAAACACTGATTCTTTGGCTTTGCCCTCCAACCAAATATATTCTTCTACCTCCATAGCAGCTCTGCCTCCATCTAATGTTGGTCGAGCTAAAACTACGATGTCGGTATCTTGCTAAATGTAATATGTCAGTATGAACACTGTGGCAACTGGGTCAGCCTGCTGCACAAGGACCAATGAGATGTGGACTACTTGGTGCCAGTTAGGTAACTCAAGAAGGGTTTGTCAAAGTTAAAGTGGTAACACGTGTGATTAATTTGAGGACTTTAACATGCATTAAAAATGAACACAAATTAATGTAATGTTGAACTTTAACCCACTTTTGACCCTTTGTCCCACGCAATGGCGAGTTTTCTTTCAAGACGCTTCCCGATGGATCTCCGGACAGAAACAAAGTCATATGGACATCGAAATGCAACATTGAAATGCCATTCTGTCAGAGCCTATCAGCTTACCCACACTTTTTGAGTGGGTAAGGGGCAAATCTGACCCAGCAAAACCAAGCGATGCGGTCACTGAGTGGATTTCCGTGGACTGTCGGCCCCTCGGCACTGTTGAAGACAACGCGCTGAAAAAACGTCAGATTACATCGGGGAACCCATCATATAAACCCTCTGGAAGAGCAACAGCTGATTCCAAAATGCACTACCAACAGTAGCAAGCAAGCAAGTCACTTAATATATATACTTTACATCACTTGACATATCTAATGTCAAGGTGTGCTACACAACAGCAAGCAGGGAGATGAATAAATATATATATATATATATATAATTTTTTTAATGGGTAAACTATCCCTTTAATAGCTCAGCCAGAGGCCAAATCTGATCTCGCAGTGTTATCAGTACATCAATACTTGCACTTTAAAGTCACAACGTGGCTGACTTTGGCCTCTGTAGGAAGTCTTACCTCGGATTAAAATACACAAACATCATAAACGTCCAGTACTTACTCTCACATTTCGTTAAGGGAAGGGCTTAGAATCTCTCCTGCTTCTTGCTTTCTGCTGCGCCGAGGGCTGAAGCGGAGGTGTGGTGGGCAGGGCACATCGCTGGGATCAGTGTGTCATATGTTGATATGTTAATAGGAATGACAGGCTAATTACAGCATTTTGATATTTTCCTAGCTGCATTCTACTTTACTGGCTCTGTAGTACCTGTACAGCACTTGTTGCTCTGTACTAACTTCCTATCAACCAATCAGCAGCCGGGAACCTTCACACACACTCACAATCACACACAGGTGAGCTTCTCCCAACACCTGACTGCCAGATGCACTACACTCATTTTCACACAGGATGGGATTGTTATTGGTGTGTGTGTGTGTGTGTGTGTGTGTGTGTGTGTGTGTGTGTTTGATAAAGGACACAGGGCTTCTGATGCACCAGGGTGTGTTTTTCTGAGTCGCTGTGAAACTTGAAGTGTGATTTGGGTCGTGCAGGTGTGAGTGGATGTGTGTTAAGTGTGTGTGTGTTGTGCGACTGTGTTTCAGAGCAAACATCTTAAAACAGGTGATACAAGTTGGTGTGTGAGTGTGTTTTCCTGGAGGGGGGGGGGGCTATTGTGGTTGTGTGAGTGTGTGAGTGTGTTTGTGTATGAGACAGTGATTGTGTAAGAGTTTTCATGCCGCATGCAAGTGTGTGTGCGCGTGTGTTTTTTCTGAGTCTAAGTAAGAATGAAAGTGTGATTTGTGCTCTGCAGGTGTGTGTGTTTGTGTGTGCATGCGTGCATACAGCAGGTGTGTGTGTGTGTGTCCATGTATGTGTCTGTGTGTGTGTGTGACAGTAACGCCCTGATGCCAATCAAACTGGGGATTGTGGGGCTCCAGTCTCCCGTTTCTGTCTCCACGGCAACCTCCTCTGGAATCCCTTCCACCGACCCCCCCCCCTCGCCTCCCCCAGCTCCTTCCTCCTCCTCTCCTCCCCAGCTTTTCTCTTTCAAAAACAACTCGCCAACCTCTGACACACACACACACACACGCACTCATACTCCATTTCTTCATCTGTTTACTGCATCTTTCTTCCTCTATAAAGATGCAAAACAAAACTTCTACTGGACAGACATTTTAAACACATACATGCGCACCAACACACACTATTTCTTTGTCTCCTCTGTCTGTTTGTGTGTGTGTGTTTTCGAGTGTGTGTGTTTCAGATGTAGAGGAGGACAACATGGCAGTGGAGTTTTTCCTCCTCTCGCTCCGTCATCACCCGGCTCTTCTCTCTCTCTCTCTCTCTCTCTCTCTCTCCTTTGTGGCTGTGAAATCCCGCTTTTCACTTGCGGTTGCAGTCGGACGGCAGCAAGTCACAACAGAGTTTTCCATTCCTCTCACTATTGTCGGCCTCCCCCCACCCCACCCCGCCCCGTCCCACCCCACCCCCCCTCCATCGCTCCCTTACTTTGGCTTTGGTTAATACTAATGACCATGTTGCTCACCACCTGGGCCTTTGTCTCTCGTGTTTGCCAGTAAAAACCCACTAATCGTTTAAATGTGGGTTTGGCTCACCAGCGTGCACCTCCGCAGCGCACGGGACGTCTCTCTGCGCGGCTCGCGGGTGCTTCCGAGCGAGTCAGGGCTGAGGATCCACAGAGCTACGGCTGGACAGCACAAGTGTTGTCTAGTACGCTGGAGAACTGCAACAGCCTCTCTCAAAGACTTAAAGCCGGGAAAAGAAATCATTCGTGTTGTTATTCAAATGGACTGAGGAGCAATCATTCCTGATAAACTAACTAACTAACACTGTGAGTTGCATTCGCACAGCAGAAATAGTTTTCAAATGTTGTCAGGTCACAGGCCTCAAAATTAGTCCCCCATTTGGTCAGGCTTAGTCCAAAGGATCCACATAAAAATATTTTGTTGATTTGTGAAACCTGGGATTATCACGGTCAGTCTCATGCATCCTGATTAGAGTCATTCCTATAATGAGTTAAATCACAAATGATTCAGTGTTGTGCTGGAGGGCCCGTGGAGGCCCTTCAAGTGCAGCCGCAGCTTTGGAAAAACAGGGGCATTACTGCAGGATTTTGTTGTTTCATGCAGCCCTGAGCTGGGATCAAATGTTTTTTCTGTGTGCAACTTTTAGCTTTTTGCTTCCCTCTTGACCAGGACTCCGTGGAAGATGGGGGATAAAGAAAGGTTAAAGAAATAAATAATTGCTTCCCCATCTTGCAAAATAGTCAGGATTTAGATTTTTCTGCAGTTTTCAGCTTCATGTTGCTTCTTAACAAATAGAGTTCAGGATAACTGCAGAAAGTGGATGTGTAGGCCTGCAGGAGGCCAGAGCCTTTTACTGCTGTTCTCTATAAGTTAATTCACTTCATTTCTTTCAAAACCACCAACTATTTAAAATTAAATTACTGTATGAAAACCATAAAATTATAACCAAACATTCTGATCAAAAAGTTAAACAAATAAATAAATAAAATAATAAAATAAAATTACAAGAAAATAACTAGGAAATTGCCACAAAATTACTGAAAATAAATAAATAAATAAATAAATAAATTTGGACAATTAAAGAAAATTACACAAACCTCTTCAAACTTGAGTTAGTTCACTTGGTTTCTTTCAAAAGCATTAGATATTTAAAATGTTAAAATCAATGAACCTACAATCACCATAAAGCAAGATCACTGGAAAATATTAATGGTAGGCCATAATAAATGCAATAAAATATAATACAGCATAAAATAAAAGGAGCCCTCTCAAGGGCCTCCTGAGGGTCCTGGGCCCCCACTTTGTAGTCACACCTGAAACTCCTGGGTAGAAAACAACCAGGGAGGGAAAAAAAAAAAAAAAGTAACGAGTTGCATTTAAAGAAAGTGGAAATGTTCCGTGGGATGATATCTGAAACTGTCAGGATGAGATTACAAGAGGATTATGTGAGATTAGAATAGCTTCTCCTCCCTGTTCTGTTTTTTCCGTGCTGCCTTCAAAGTTGCAGCTCATTACATGTGATTACTGTCGCGAGCTCGGCCGCCCCGGGCGTGTGCAGGCTCATCTGGCCACCTGAGCGCGAGCGAGCGGGCTGATGGCCGATACCTGCTCTGCGGCTCCTGTCTGCACACACACACACACACACACACACGCACACGCACACGCACACGCACACCTCACCCCCCATCTGCCCATTTGCATTGGTGACAAATTAGCGGAGGGCTTTCTCCATCACAATGCGGGCCGCCGCGGGAGGGGAGCGGCGCTGCGAGGAGGACTGGGGCTCTGCAGCGCCGCGGCTCCCACAGCCCGGCTAACATGGCACATCTGAACAACAAAACCAGAGATGTTGACACCTCAACTGCCCAATGAATAAAATAAATATGCTGTGTGTGTGTGTGTTGGGAAGGGGGCGGGGTGTTATTACCATGCCTTAACCCGAGCCCAGATTTCTAAATTGAATAATATTATAGTTTTTATTATCTTAATGAAAGTCAAAGAAATATATATAAAAAAATCTATAACCACCCACCCAGTTGTGGTTTGGTGACCAACTCTGACCTGAACACTGGCTCAAGTGATCACACACAGTACAGTGGCGTATCAGGCCCAGTGTAGGGAGCAAAAAAATTACAGAGCAAGGGGAGGGGGGGGGATATTCCAAGGGGAAAAAAATCAATTTCTGAAATTAAAGCCATAAATTTGTGATAAAAAAAAAAAAAAAAAAAAAAAAAAACAACTCTAAAATTCAAAGGTTATAAAGCCTCAAGTTGGGAGAAAGAACTCAGAATTTCCAAGATTAAAGTCATAAATTTACAAGAAAAAAACCTTGGATCTTCTCTAATCTGGAAATTAGAGGTCTGTTTCCCAGAAAAAAAAAAACTCACAAATTTATGAGAAAAAATAGAAAAATTCTGGGATCGTAAAGTCACAAATTTACAGGTAAAACATGGGGAAAATAACTTTATTTATTTATTTATTTATTTATGTATTTATTTAGAGAGGACAGTGCACATTAATTAACATTGCTGTAAATGTGCCAGTGTTACAACCGCAGTCTTCTGGCATAATGTTAAAGAACCATTAAAATATACAAAAAGGGACACAAGGGTCATAATACATAAAAGCAGGGACACAGGAGACATAAAATTTAGAGTAAGAATACAACATATCCATGTGGGAAACAGAGACTGGCAGACAATGACACTAAAAGAGAGACAATCTAAAGCTGCAGCTGCAGATGTAAAAAAAGAAAAAAATTCCTTGTAAATTTGTTTTTCCTCGCAAATTTGTTAATTTACAACATTGATCTCAGTTTTTTCTTGAAAAATTACCCCCCACCCCCAGATCCATTTTCCTCCTACAATGGCCCTAATACACCATCATAACCATGGCATATGCTTTAAATAAATTAAAGGACTTGCCTGCGGTGAGAGGCTTATACCAATGGTTTTCAAAGTGGGGTCCAGGGACCCCACTTTGGGGTCATTGAGGGAATTCCAGAGGGTCCCCAGATCTTCACTATAGTTTCAATCACCAGAATTGAATGATAAAAAAAAAGAAATGCATGATTGATTATTTTGGACAGATGTTTTAATCTCAATAGAGCTTCTAAACATGACTTAACATAAACCACATGACCTTCTCTCAGGTTCCTAAGGGCCAAATCATTTCATCATTACTGAAAAAAACGAGAAGGAGAATATAACAAGTCCTTTACCTTTTTCACCAGCTGTTATTTACCCACCAGGCAAAACAGTTCATATTTGGCTTTTCAGCATTTAAAGCATTTTCAGCATCATGTTACTTCTTAACAATTAGAGTTGAGTATAATAGCAGAAAATGGCTCTGGAGGCCTGTAGGAGTCCAGAACCTTTTACTTTGCTGTTCTCTTTAAGCAACATACTCCTCGGGTTCTACATAGAACCTTACTGGTGCTATAAAGGAGCATTTAACCCCTTCAAACCTGAGTTAATTCACTTGCTTCCTTTAAAAAAACACCACCTATTGAAAATGACATTACTGTAAAATTATGCCTCAAAAATTGAAACAAGTAAAGTAAGTATAAAAAGGTCACAGTATGAGTGAGTCCTGGTGAGAATGTGCAGCGCTGTAAACTGCAGGGTCAATCTGTGTCTGTATTCCCCAACTTTCCTCACTTGATCTCCTACTGACAGAACGTGGACTCGGTCAGCGTGTCAGGGCATCAAGTCACACGACTTCTCTCAGCGTTATTGAAGAGCCCCCACCCCACCCCCACCCCCACCCTGGCCGTGACGTTTCGCATTGCGTCTCATTCACGGCCCCGGCCGCGGGTAATGAGAGGATTCGAATGTTATGGAGATCAGCGCAATAATAATAATAATGATGATGATGAAAAAAGAAAACGGCTTGATGGAAAGGAGGGGAAATCTGAATGAACAGAAATTAAGTGGGATGAAATCAAGAAGTAAGGAGGTCGCGGGAGAGGGAGGGAGGGGGGCGGTGGGTGGGGGGGGCAGGGGGCGAAGTGGGTAGATTAGAGGGGGAGGACGGGAGGGGGGGAGAAAGAAAGCGGTGAGGACGAGGGGAGAGTGAACGCCACAAAGTGAAGAAGGAAGAGAAGAGGGAGATCAAGAGGGAGAGGGACGGAAGATGGTGGAGAGAGGCGGGAGGAGGGATGAAGGGATGGATGATGGAGGGGCGGCGGGGGGGTGGGTTGAGGGTTCGACGGTGGTGGTGAGGGGGTGGGTGGGGGGGTGGTTTTGGGTGACAGGCCCCATTGAATGAGCCTCTATTCTCCCCTCCGCCGGCTTCTCTTCTCATGCAAAACAGGCCCGTTCAGCCTCCCAGCCATCCGTCACACAGCAGAAAGACCTTGGCAGGCCCTTTACGAGCCTCCCACTCGCATAATCCCCCCCCCCCCTCGACACACACACACACACACACACCCTCCATCCCACAATCCAGCACCCAATGGGGTAACGGGGGGGTTGCAGGGTGACAGAGTGTGTGTGTTGTGGAGAAGGGGGAGTGAAAGTGCCCTCGGGAAGAAGGGCCACCTAGGCTGAGAGCGGAGGATAATAACGCTGAGAGACGTAACATGTTATGAGGGTGGACGGACGTCATATTGGGAAGGTTAGGAGGGGTTAACCTGGCCGGGGTGGGGTGGGGGGGCGGCGGGGGTGCAGGGTGGAAAGGTGGAGGATGGATGCAGGGAAGAATCGATGGGAGGGGAGGAGGAAAAGTTGGAGAGAAGGGGGGGGAGGGCTGGCGGGGGGAGTTACAGGTCGAGGACAGCTGGAGGGGAGTGCTGTGTTTATTCGTGTATGTATATGTGTGTGTGTGTGTGTGTGTGTGTGCGTGCACGGGGCACATGTCACTTTGCATGACAGTGTGTGTGTGTGTGTGTATGAATGAGCGCATGTGTGCTTGCATGCATGTGTTTAACATCTGCTTAGATGCGGATGTGAACGTACAAGCATTTAATACGCGCATATCTCTTGAGATGTGTGTGTGCGTGTGTGTGTGTGTGTGTGTGCGTGTCAAGGAATGTCCAACAAAGAGGCCTTTAGGATTAAAACAGCTATTATTGGGCCCTACAAAGGGATGGTGGTCTATTTTGCTTAATTGGCAGCCAAACTTGCTGGATGCTTTAATTACATCATCAGAAAATTTCGGTGAAAAAAATGATGTAGGACGGCGTGTTAGGGCCATTGTAGGGAGACAAAAATTACAGAGCCAAGGGAGGGGGGGTTAATATTCCAAGATTAAAGTCATACATCTCCAAGGAAACAACTCAGTCTCTGAGATTAAAGTCGTAAATTTACGAGAACAAAACTCACAAATTACAAGAAAAAAAAATGCAAATTCTGAAGTCATGAAGTCACAAATTTGCGAGAAAAAACTCACAAATTATCAGAGATTAAAGTCGTAAATTTATGAGGAAAAAACACTCAAAAATGAATGTGTTGTTTTCCTCTGAATAGGCCCAAGTCATGGCAATGTCTCTTCAAAGTCCTGATGCTGATGATAAGATTGTGATTCTGGGCTCAAATCACCAGGATTTCCTTCTTACTAAGTCCCAGAGGAGAAGAACTAGTTCTCATACTTTTTTTTTCTTGCAACTTTATCATCTCAGAATTTTCATTTTTTTCTCATCAATTTTCGACTTTAATCTCAGAATTTCTTCGTTTTTTCTTGCAAATTTGTGTCTTTATAAATTTCAGAATTTTTGAGTTTCTGCAGGCATGATACGGCAGGTGGCAGCAAAGTGAAGCCATGTGGTTCCTGGACCAAAAAAGGGTTAAAAAATTATTTTCAGATTTTTTTTCTCATAAATTTACAACTTTATCATCTCCAAATTCTCAAGTTTTTTCTCATAAATTAATGTCTATCTTTTTTTTTTTTTTTTTGCTTCCCTACAATGGTCCTAATATGCCGTGGTAGATTATGACCACCAAATGAAGCTGGCCACATTTTCACTTCTCAAGACTTTTGTTAATGTGTTTCTTCATGTGGTGTGATCCACAGGAGCACATGCTCAAGTCACATTCCTGGTAGGCGCAAAATTACCCAGATTCTGGCAGTTTCTCTCTAATGGGATGTTAATCTGCCTCTAGCTCATCGCAGCGCACTTCAGCTCAAGAGTTCCCACTCATCTGCCTCAACTCTGTTCTGTTCTGTTGCAGGGAAGCGACCTCTACTGGAGACGAGCAGAGCTGCAGCCAAGGTTTCATCCTCGTATTCTCCACTCAAACACAAGCTGTTTTCTTTCAGTAGATCTAAGACACAAACAGTGACATCTGGCAGTAACGTTGCCCGTCATAAAACTGTAAAAGTACAATATTGTCTGTTTCACCCTGAATATAATTCTTGTTAGGGTGGAACAGCCTCTGAAACAGCGTTTAGGGTCATGGGACAATAAAAGTCTCCATTGATATCCAAACAAATGACATTCTTTTAGGATTAGCAGCTCTTGAAGGCAGGGAGGGCCGCCCCACCTGTTCCATGACAGGAGAAACTCATATCCATGACTGGCTTATATCAAGCAGTAAAGTCTATTCATGGCAAAACTAACTGTAATAAGAAAAACACTCTGGATAAACTGTGGCCTTTTGTATTTATTCGACTCTGTTGTATTTATTCCAAATGGCTTGAACTGAATTTGTCTTGCACACAAAGAGCAACATTAAAACACTGAGGGACATATGACAAGACAACACTGGACACAAGGCACTGCATAGACAAGTCATCATCATCATCATCATCATCATCTTCTTCTTCTTCTTCTTCTTCTTCTCATTGAGAAATGCAGTTGCTGTGGTGTTTACTCAGAACAAAAACAAATAAAATATTTTCTGGAGATTATAAGGTAAATAATTTCAGAGTTTGTTCTCAGGTTACACTGATATTTGAGGCCAATGTTGTCCATCTTATGAAAAATCTTTTTTTTTTTTTAATAATTTTTTTTATTTATATCGTACATACACAGAACATACCCTCTCATGCATACATATACTGCAAGCTCACAATAATTATAGTGGTAGTGATGATAATGTTAATAATACTAACAATAATAACAGCAATGACCTGATACAATATCACGAGAGTATTTAAAAGAAAAATAAAAAAGAAAAATAAAAGGTAAAAAAAAAAAAAAGGGGGGGGGGGGGGGGGGGGGGGGGGAATCAAATCTGGCTTCGTCGGTGTTGTTAAAAGTGTATTTCAGGGCTTTTCCCGATATTGTGAGACTAAAATTCTCATGGAAACACTGAATACATTTATATTAATCCAGTAAAAAAATGAAGTTACAAATACTGCATATCAGCGATGTGCAGCTTTCAGGAGTTGTTTGAATGTTTGTTCAGTCTGATATAGTCCTATCCTTCCTACCGACTCAGTTAATGACTGCTGCCCTCCAGTGGTCACTATGAAAACTACACTACTGTGTAACTGCCTACACCATTTTACTGATTATCATGACCTTGTATTTAAAATTCCTTTATTTTTCCGTTATTGAATAACAATCCATTTCCCTATTTCCTTTACTTTTTTCAAATTCTGAAAACTATGTTTTCAGCAGAAGCAGAGATTTTCAAAGACCAAACTCTATCACAGAAGCTCTGAGCTTCAGAAAGATGAGTTATTTCGAAATCATATTTTGAAATCATGTTGTAGAATAGCCTAAACCTCTGTAATCTGGCTATAGAGATATGGACAAAATAAAGGATAATCCAACATAATGTGTCTTATTAAGGTGTGGGTCCACCACGAGCCACCAAAACAGCTTCAATGCTCCTTGGCAAAGATTCTCCAAGTCTCTGGTACGCAACAGCACAGATGTCATCCTTCTGCGTTGGTCATACACTCAGTGGCCACTTTATCAAGTCCAGCTGTACAATCAAATGCAGTTGAATGCAACAGCTCTGCCATAAATTGTACCTTTTAAGAAGTTTATAATGTTCAGACATTTGGGAGAGAGTGTAGATTAAATTGTGTTTATTATTGAGGTTGTAGTTTACAGAGGTCTTGTGCTGGACTACATTATATTGAGGTGTTCCTCATTTTTTGTCCTCCCTACTTATATACATGGGGTGGGAGGGTAGTAAGAATAGTGGAAACACCTCTCTATAAAATGCAGTCCAGTCCAACAGCAGCTCTATGAGCTCAATGCCAAACATAGAAGTGAATGAACACCTCTATTACTGTGACAAAAGAAAACCCAAGCATTATAGGCAGCAGGAAAGGAAACTTTATGGCAGAACAGCTGTATTGGATTTTCCTAGTAAACTTCCCCATGTCTTTATCACACAACATTCCTGCTAAGTTCCTCCCCAGACTGTCAAAAGTCCCGACTTTCCCTGTCTGGAATACCATCTCAAAACACCATGACCAGTGGGAGCTGTGGATTAGAGATCAGACTGCAGCTTGTCGTTTTTGCTGTGAATGAGCCTGTTCATTTATTGCAGGGCAATAAAATACACACCACCTTTGTACATGTTGAGCTGACCTAAGAGTTTCCACTTCATGACACAATTCAAAGGCCAGTTTATACTTGTTAAAAAGGAGTAATACCTTTATTTTTAAAACCATTAAAATAAATACTATACAGAATCCGATGTAGAAAAGTTGATACATGGCTTCTGTCTCAAAAAGGTTAACAATTCCATCACATTTTTAATAAAGTCATTTAAAAAATAGCACTGAGCATAAACCCCTAGAACATTACTGTTCTTCTAACCCAGACACCCACCCCCCCAACGACAGGCATTTTTGTTTTCAACATAAAAAAAGAAAAGGAAAAAAGCTATAATCTCTATATATTCAATCATCTGCAGTTTGGTCCTTTCATGTCAAAGACCCCCTCTAACATTTTGGTGAGGTAGGTTACAATAGTGACACCACCTTATCAAATATCTGATATTTCTTGGCAGGGAAAAAAAAAAGAAAAAAAAAATCAAACAAGTACGTATATCAAGAGCTAGTGATGAAAATCCAACCAAAATCGTGAAAAGCAGAGGCAAGTTGTCCACACACTCACCACTGTGTCTGTGCCTCCCAACTGCAGTCAGCACCATGAAGTCGGTCTCAAACTTAAGAATTCTACCTCACAACTTTGACTATACAAGTTAGGCAGTACGAACAAGAATCGCACAGCAGAGAAAAAGATCAAAGGGGGAAACAAGTCATTCATGATGGATTTTACTATACAGGTCTCTTTATTGAAGTTGCCCTGGATATTGAGGCCCAAAACCCCGTTCTCTTGACATGATTATGGATTTTCTCCTTAAGAGGTCGTTTCTGCAAGTACACTTAAGGTCCTACCTGTAAGTACTATTCTGGTCAAATGGAACGCTTTCTAAAAGTCTATCAATTCATTTAGGTCATTTTGTTTTGATTCAGTCAAGACTGAGCTGCAGTCTTTGAGGCAATCCTAATCTCCTTCAGTCCTAACTTTACTGTTAGCAGTCAGCTTGCCGCTAGTTTATGGTGGCCTCAAAGTGCCAACAGCAATCAGATTTCACAGGATAAATTGACAACTGACAGATGACAAGTTAAAATTTCACAACTTTATAACAATGCTAACACCAATGCTGGTAGCATGTTATTTTGATATATGCTTAATTTGTATTTCAATTTAATACATTAGTCATGTTTTCATTAATAACATTACAGTTTCCTGATTTCAAGTCTGTTAACGTTAGCTATGCTTTGTGCAAAAGGGGATACTGTTGGTATTTTAACAACTTCATACTTATTCGCACAACATTTCAGTTAAAAAAAATTGCATGCATGTCCCTCAAGGAAGGACTAGCACTGAAATGTTTCAGATTAATGCTTTCAGTCAGCTTTTTGTTGGGTAGGACTATAAAGAGGAAATATTAAGGCCATGACTTGAATACTGAACTCCAGGCAGATAGAGCAGGCTAGTAATTGACTCCTCTCCTACCTGGGACAGCCAAAACAATTTCTAGGTTAGGAATTAGAATTAAAGGAAACAAGAAAAGCATAAAGTCTGCAGTCTTTTGTAAAGCCATGGTAGGATTAAGCAAAGAAACAGAAGTTCTTATGGAGAATCCACATCAGATCAGCAAGGACTTGAGGTTTGACTTCTTAAATTGAGGGGACGGGGCTGGACAAAGGGCGGGCGGATTCTTCTAGATGAGATCGGCCACATTCATGGGCATCTCCTCTACGGTGGTGTTGTAGAAGGTCTCAATGTCCCTCAGGGTCCGCTTGTCATCCTCAGTCACCATGTTGATGGCCACGCCTTTCCTGCCAAAACGACCACCTCGTCCAATCCTGACAGAAGGAATTCATCTGGGCTCAGTTTCAATATTTAAGGACAGTTATGGCAGAAATGTTTAAAAAGACGCACACTGGTGGCTCAAAGGTCTGAGGAGGTCAATGTCTAAAGTTAAATCAAGAAATCCTGTCCTGACAAACTATCAACCTGATCAGTCTGCAGGAACAATGTATCTGTTACAATAAAAACAGTCGTGTCCTAGTCCAGTTTTGCTTTACCTGTGAATGTAGTTCTCTCTGTTGGTGGGTAGGTCATAGTTGATCACAAGGGAGACCTGCTGGACATCAATGCCTCTGGCCTGAGGAGAGACACAAGGAATCAGTCACGCAGGCCGTTATCATTTCAAGCCATCACTACCACTGGGCTGTATAATAGATTTGCTTTAACACTGCCATAGAAACCATCCTAGAATAATTACATCCACTCAATGTGTGATCCACTGAGGTCCAGTCTGCAGGTTTAGAAGAAACACTACAGCAGCTTGTTGTTTAGTTCCTCTGGTTGTAGGGGTTTTAATGAGTGAAAGAGCTGCCAGCGCTGGACTGGAATGAGAGCCTGCAGACTCTTGACCCTCCACTGCACAGAGTTGCTTAGCCCTGGCCTTCACCAGGCACTGACAAATCTCTACAGTCAATTAAATCTAAGGTGCTATCCAAAGGCTAACGCAACAAGTCAGGACTGCATTAACTTTCACAATGATTTAAAACACCTGCAAAAAGTTACCAGTTTCAAACTCAAAACGACAAGTGTTGAAACTTGTATTACACCTCGAAGCCAAAAACGTGTGGCAAAGAATGCCTCTGACACAAATCCACTAACATGTAGACCAAGTAATGAGTATGAGGAGTGTTATCTGCCTTTTAGTCGTAAATCAGGGATGGAAGCCCAGCCACTGTGGAGAGCAGATGGTTTTTCTACCAAGGAACATTCAGTCCTTCACCAACACAGCAGCTGGGAGGAGAGGGAACCTTGGACTGGACCAAGACAAGCCCAACATCTCAGTTTGATAGCTGATGAGGCAAAGATGGTTTTAAAGAACAGTTGCCCAGATCATAGGCCAAGACCAGAGGTAAACTGGGACTATTTGGTGAGCAAGATGAATCAGGGACCAGTTGAGGACCTCTGACCCTGTAACTACATAGTATATTAAGAGTGGGGCAGTTTAAACTTGCAACCAAAGTGTAAAAGAGCAAAGGAATGTTTGGTGGAATACCAAGCCAGAGGTATACACCTTGGATTACAACTGAGTAGTTTTAGTTTTAGACTATAACTGAATTAAGAAATAGTTCCAACTAGGGCATATGTAAGTGATTATTGCAGTGGTGGGCTTCACTCATCACTATTTTTTGCCTCTTAAGTGTAGAAGGTTCTGCATTTAATTAAAATCAGGATCAACTAACATCATTAATGTGGGCCTTTCGAAATAAAAACCAACAGGGGCAAGAAGGTAGTTTTATTTCATTTTGCCTGATATGAGAAGCCATGTCTAGCTAATCAGTGTGTGTAGAAGACTTTTCTGTACATACCAGCAGATCAGTGGTGATGAGGACCCGACTGGAGCCAGAGCGAAACTCCCTCATGATCAGGTCTCTCTCCTTCTGGTCCATGTCACCATGCTGGAAGACAAGATGGAGGATGAGGATACAAGAAAGTGGTGACCCTGAGGACCAAGTAGAACTGGAAGAATAGCACACCAGGGTTTTTCCTGGCTGAGGTGGCAGGACCTGATCATCAAAACATGCACATGTACTGTGCCTTCAACTGGCTCATGTTTTACAAGCAATTATTGTTAGTTATAATTGCAATTTTTAAAAAATGACAATTTTTAACTTTTGTGTCCACAGCATGAACCAGCCTTTTGTCTCACTGAGCAGAGATGACTGGGATGAATATGGACTGCTTCTCTTTTCCCCTGCCAGATTAAGACCCAATGCCATTAAAAGACACCGCCTTGCCCAAAGGTAGGGGTAGCGCCAATTTTACTATTTGATTGTATAGACAACAGCTTATCTATCCAGCTGTTTTCATTCACCACTTTATGTCCGTGGCGGCAACTGTTTAACTGGCCAAAACAATTTAAGTATATTACAGTTGTCCAAACAAGGTAAAAATGTGGTGGCATCTACTCTGCTTGGCCTCAAGATGTCACTGCAATTCATTTGCCTGCCAAGTCAAGTCATTATCTCCCACTTGGCAAATATGGCTATATATGTAATACCAGTCCAAGGAGCAAAATCTCCAATCACATAAATACAATAATTCCTGTGGAGCCGTACCAGGGCAGAGACAGTGAAGTCCCTGGCATGCATCTTCTCGGTGAGCCAGTCCACCTTCCTCCTGGTGTTGATGAAGATGACGGCCTGGGTGATGGTCAGGGTTTCATAGAGATCACACAGTGTGTCGAGCTTCCACTCCTGGGGGCAAAACAGGGACATTTGACAGGATTAACAGCCAGTCGTGTAGACTCCAGGCCATTATATTTACATTCAATTTGTTTTAGCCTAAATTTTCAAGCCCTGGTTTCCCCACCTCCTTCTCCACATTGATGTAGAACTGACGGATACCCTCCAGGGTCAGCTCCTCCTTCTTGACCAAGATCCGAATGGGCTCACGCATGAACTTCTTGGTAACCTCCAGGACATCAGCTGGCATGGTGGCAGAGAGTAGCACGACCTGAGACAGATGAAGGGGAGCATTAATTTCAATCCTGTTGCGACTCAATTATTTTCCATTTTACTATTGTTACTTTGAATTCAAGAGGCACTTAGAGCTATATATTTAAGAATAAGTGACCTATTACACAAAAGAACCCATTAGTTTTACACTATGATATAAAAAAAAACCCCTTCAGCTTTGTTCTATGACTAGGGCTGTAACTGGTTGCTATTTGGAAATAGAGGGTGCTGTCATCTTACCTGTGTGCTGCTACTTAGTTTCTGAAAGATCTCGTAGATCTGATCCTTGAACCCTCGACTCAGCATCTCATCGGCCTCGTCCAACACAAACATCTTGATGTTCTTGGAAGCTGGGAACAAAAAAGAATGATACCACTTGAGTCACTTCTTCAGAAAAAACATTGAGAACTGCAATTTAGAACAGTACACACCAAATCTGCAACTAATTTAAGTGGCTGAATACAAGTCATTTCTTTTGGGATACATTTACTGAAATGAGCCTCCATTTGCTCGACAGCTGGCTGACTGAAGTAGCTGCTCAGTGCTTGTGAGAAACAAGTTTGAAAGATTTATAGATGCTGTATTCAGACAGTGAGGTTCTGATCATTACTCTGGATCCTTGTTGTCCTGACTGACCCCAGTCTGCAGAACGCTGACTGGGGCAGCAAAACACAAGGCATTTCCAGAGTCAGTTGACACGCATGGATTTCATCATTATACAGCGTTTCCAAACTAATACACATCTTTAACTTGGGCAAGATTAATACCCAAAAGCAACAAGTCAAATCTCCAAGAGATCTTGTGCAAGTATCTGGGCACCTCTTACACTGAGATCTTTTAGACTGACATTAAAGAGTTCAGTGGATAAAGATTAAGCCAATTCTTTATTAAATGTTTCGGGAATTTTATCATGAGTGAGCAAATGCCTGAATTCAGATTTTAGGCTTCCAATAGACAGTGTGAGTAATGCTACATTTCTCTATCCCCGATGGCAAAATGTTAAACGTCAGAAAGTTCTTTACAACTTGCATTTACAGTTGTCCTCTCGTTCACTTACAGAGCATCTTGCGGTTGAGCATGTCAAAGACTCGGCCAGGGGTTCCAACCACAATGTGGGGGGCTTCGGCCTGCAGCTTCTGGACTTCATTGCGGACATTGGTCCCTCCAATACAAGCATGGCAAGTGGCTCCCATGTAGTCACCCAGGGCCAGGATCACCTTTTGGATCTGTTCGGTAGAGGTTGACCAAAGAAAGAAATTAAACAAGGGAAATTGTATATATGCACCTATGTTTCACAGAATAAAACCCAATGAACAAACTTATTTTAAGTTTGCGTTTAATTCAGGTTATTCACATTTTTTTTTAACACTGACCAGACAAAAGAAACACTCTAACACACATATTTAAGTCCTACTATTTCACTTTTTGTATACTATAGTATGTTTATAGAAGTTCACTTGTACGATTGGAAAGACCACAGAACGAGTTTCTTTTGCACAACAGCACCTTCATAAATTTGAATCCTAAATTGCATGACATGATCGAGTTCAAAACCCACACCCAATCAACGGTCCAAGTCGCAAAGGCAGGTTTAAACTTTACAAAAAAAAAAAATTTTTTCTCCAAGAGAGTTGGAGAGAATGAAGGCAACAGATGAAACATGACACAACCCGTTTTAATAACCAAAGTGTCAGCTGCTGCTCCTAATTCACATTTACAGTGTGAGGTCGTGAGCTGCACAGGCAGTGATATACCGGAGGGAGAGACGGCTCACGTTATAGAGTGTGCTGTTATTGGCATTACCATTATCGGGTTACAGGCCTTCTGCAATGAAAATGGCCTGTCACAATTTTCATTGTGCAAATGAAAAAAAAAAAAAACTGCATAGACCTCTCTCCTAGATGCAACTGATTGACTATAGGAATACTACAGAAGTATTATAGGTGGCACTGTGAATGCGCACGCTGTTAGCACGCTAGTGGTCAGTTAAAGTGGCTGTACTGTAAACCTGAGACAATTTTACCACTTCACATTCTGCTGTTTAATAATTATACAGCTTTAATAAAAACAGCTTGTATTCCACCAGTACATGAACTTGTAACAAAAGACTAGATTGTAATCTCTACTCACACTGCTCATTTTTTTGTTTCACACATTTTTACAGGCAAGAGACTGAAATATTCACTGTAGAGCCCTGTTTGAGAAATGAATCTTCATCTAAGTACAATTAAGGGTGCCGGCCTACTTACAAAGACTATTACCTTTTTTTGTGTGTTAACAATCTTTACATGTTATTTTCATGCCTAGAATCCCCTTAGATAACAGGCCAGGTCTAAAACAGATGCAACCCTCCTCCCCAGTGAGAGTTGTGAACCTACCTGCTGAGCCAGCTCCCTGGTGGGGGCCAGGACCAGAGCTTGAGAGGCCTTCGTAGCCACATCGATCTGCTGCAGGATGGAAATGGCAAAGGTTGCTGTCTTCCCAGTGCCTGACTGGGCCTGAGCAATCACATCATAACCTTGACGGAGAGAGAGAGGGTCCTGATTACAAAATAAATTTCAACCACTATGTTCTACATTCATGAGAACTGAGGGATCAAAGTGATCAAGAACCTACAGACAGCAGAAAGAACCCACTTTAGCTCTATTATAACCTTAACACACCAACCCAGCTTGTTTTTTCTGCAACCCACCCTGGATCCAACACTGTATGGCAGATGCCATGTAGATACTCCATCTAACAAGTTATACTTTGTACTCTGAAAATCCCCAACTGCCCTGCTCATTGAAATCTACAGGTAGACCCTTTCACATTGATCTAAGCCAGTTTTTACTGGGGTGTGAAAGGAACTTGAGTAAGTCTGATCACGGCCTTGCCAATTAACTTCCAGGTTTTTGTTTGGCAAAACTCAATGAATCAAAAAGGTGGCATATTTTGTGACAGAACAGACTGAAGATTTGTTTGGTTTAAGACACAGCATTAAATTAAATCAGCCTCTGTCCTGTGGCTCTCAATACATTAAAAGGATATTGGACCTTATTCTTCACCACCCACCCACCAATTAAATGTTTTATTCTGAATTAAAATCAAACAAATTATAACCATACAAGCTTTACTGTTTAGTAGCCATCTGGCTGCTGGTACCAGTCAGACTGGTGTGTCCACAGCATGAACCAGCCTTAGTCTCACTGAGCAGAGATGACTGGGATGAATATGGACTGCTTCTCTTTTCCCCTGCCAGATTAAGACCCGGTGCCATTTAAGGACACTGCCTTGCCCAAAGGTAGGGGAAACCAACACCAGCTTGACGTGATGCACTTTTCTTACTGGTTGCTCAGTGTTGATGACATTCAGAACTCAATTTAATTATGGATTTACAAACCTCTCATCTTTTTAAGTACTAAAATATTTCCATATCAAGGCATCATGTCTATTAAGATTCCCTTTGATATGACAGTGTAGGGCTTTAATTACTGCAGTTTTGGTGGGGTATAAGTTCAACTTCAGATACATTTTAACTTTCTAGCTAGGGAAGTTGTTAAATTTAAGATGAATTCCTCCTCTTGCCCTGATGTTTCCAAGACCTCGGCGCATCAAAAATTAGTTTACAGCAAATGCCTGATTCCCACCCACAGTGTTATTAGTGCCAACCACCAACACCACTCTGCCAAGACTTGGCAACAGATTAGTTTGACAAGTTAGTTCAGTATGTCTTACCCTTGATACAAGGGATAATGGCTCTCTGTTGGATAGCCGAGGGCTTCTCAAAACCATAGGCATAGATTCCCCTGAGCAGAGTCTCACGCAGTTTCATCTCATCGAAACTGTCGACGATCTCGCTCCAGTTACTCTGGAAAGGGAAACACCAAAAAGGACATGGGGATGAGATTGGGAGCAGAAAGCTGATCAACTGAAAAATGTCTTCAAAACATCTCAAATACATTATGAACTTGCACATGGGATTTCAGTCACTTCAGTCCACTTTCACCAGCAGGCTTGCTTAGTTTTGGTCTTGATGTTCTGTTCTCTATTGTCAAGTACATATCTTGCCATGCTCAATTCAATCTGCTAAAATCAATCCTGGACTGCTTATCACCTAGTAAAACAATGAAAACAAATCCTAAGAACTGTTTCATTTAAGTGCTGCTTTGTGTATTGGATGCACACCAATTTAAAGACTGGAAACCAAAAGTCTGTAAGCTATCTAAATGCCTGTTTCATGAGGGGTGTTTTTTTTTGCCATACTCTGGAGTGCGTTTGGCATAATGCAACAGCAGACAGTAGAGGAATTTTGTACTGACTGCTTATTAACTCAAGCTTTAGATGATACAAATGGACTTTTCATTGTGTTGAGCAAATCAGATATGCATAGTCCAGGACTCACCTCAATGATGCCATCTGGCTCCATGCCCTCGGGGCCATTGTCTCTGGAAATGAGCAAAGAAAAAAAAGCCATTAGTATTGGTCCCTGGGGTACAGACAGGCTGCACTTACTTCCTCTACAATACAGATGAACCATCTGATATCAGTTTTACAGGTCCCATGAGGACAGACGGCAGCACAAACTAGGCAGGTATACATTAGGCCTGGGCTCAGTTGTATCTGATGTCTTCACTTTGGATGTTTAAAAGCAACCCTAACCACTACCAACACCACCCCACACTTATTACTCTTAAGTAGTCTGCAAATTTCACGACTCCAGACATTACTTTTGAATTAATTACTTATTTTTTCATATTCACTCATTTGCATTAAACTTGATTGAGTGGATCAGGCTCTTAAGGCCCCTTTGTTTTGCATTATTTCTCTAAGGAACTGCCAAATAACAAAATGTATGATGCATCTTATGATCTTTGGGGTCAACTTGACCCTATTTAGCATTTAACATCTCAAAATACATGATTAACATTTATTGGCTTAGTATTTCATGAATTTTCCCAATTTAATGGGGACAATTGGGTGTACACATCCATTTCTCTGGGGTCAGACAGACCCCAGTCTTTGTTAGCTGTATAAAACATGAGTCAACATTTTACACATTTGTTTTCAATAATATTAAGGGACTATAACATAATTTCTAACAGTCAACAAACTTCCCTCTGCTTTAGGGCCCTTTAGGGCATTTTCCGGGGGGTTTAATTGCTGGGGTCAAATGAGGCCACAACTGATTAAAAAACTGAAGCGAACAGCAGGTTTTATTCCTTATGTAATTCTTCCGATGACTAATAACCACAGGATTTGTTCGTACACAGTGAATACTAAGTCAATCAGTAATTTCAACAGGAAACACTTAGCCTCGGCAGCCCTGCTGGGAAGCCTGGATTTAAGTCTTCCCAGGGTCCGCCATTTCTAGCTAATTCACACTTTCAAGATGGTCGTTGTTCGACCGGAGTGAAAAGCCGGCAAGATAGCGGACAGCTAGCCAAACTTAACAACTAGCGTCCTTACGAAAATGGCGTCTGGCTTTAACATTTCATTGTTCGACATAAGAGTAACTTACAGTGGGCCGAAAACTCAATAAGGTGGGTTTGCTAGCCAGAGCGCGTTAGCTAATAAATGTACGGGGAACGAGCCCTGGTCGTTTACACAAGGCCTTTAGCGAGTTGCTCAGTCAGCGAAACCTATTGGCTTACACTGACATAACTAACACACTCATTCACTTCACACACACCGCCGAGCCTTTCTCTCGCCAGAACACAGACAAGAGGTGCTGCCGGCCGCACGCACGGCCCGCGTCACCCGCATTGTCCTAGCCACGGGGCTAACGCTACAACGACCATGTGCGCCCGTTACGAAAAACGAAATAATGGCGCCCATCCGCTACATTGTACACTTACTCGACATCAGGACTAAACATGACATACGAGTTTGTGAAAACAGCGGTGTATTGACTTTGAAACGTGTAGAGGAGAGCGTGGCTTAAATGAAAAGCCGGGAAGGCCCGAACAAGGCTCATTCACGTGCTCGCAGAAGCGCCGGGTGCCGCTATTTAGAGTTATGTTCACGGACAGCAGCGTCCGATTGAATGCCAAACGAGTTCACGGTCATTTTAGGCATAACAATACACAAAACGAAAAAACGTGACCGTAAGACTAAAAACGTATTGGTATATCGAGGATTTCGTCGTTTTATGACTAAATGAAAGGCAGGAGCCGGTAGCCTTGGCACTACCGCGAGCGCTACGAGCGCAAAAGCACCGGCTTCCCTCCGTTCAAAGCACAAAGCTTCACATCCCGACAAGTCAAAGACTCAATACACGGATGTTAACAAATTTAACAAAAACAACACCGCGTTCTACCAAAAATATGATATAATCAATAAATACCCCTCTTACCTGTCATCGTACTCAGCAGACATTATCACAAAGGAAGAGAGTGAGGCAGAAATGTTTTATATACGTCGACGTGACACGCAAAGAAGCGCTCCCATTGCAGCCGAGCGCCATCATTCAACTGTAACCCCACCCACATCGGCGTTTGATTGGTCCGCATATGCGTCACTCAAAACTGGGCTGACTCGCAGTGTCTCTGTATGAGCCTGATGTGTGTTCTTGGTAGGCCAGAGGGGCGGTGTTACCCACTTATCTCACACTCTTTGGCCAGAGCCCCGCTCCCCCGGGACACCACGGTTTATCAGCTTCAGCTCCCGTGCAAGCGGCCTTTGCCTGCTCAGTGTAGCTATTGGCCAACGTAGACAATAAGGTGAATTTTATCATATTTCATTGGGCATTTCCTTCATTTCTTTTGTTTCCTGGTAGTTTTCTGTCTCTTCCCCCATGTTCGTCACTGAACTGGCGAGTGATCTGCCGTGACGTCTCTGGTGACTCACCCGACTCCCTGTCGCAATCGGGAACATAATTTTGGAATTATGGGCAGGACTGAGTCACACTGTAGTCATCAGTAAAACTTATGAAGCGCCCAGTCCGCTAATGTTAACAGCTTGGGATCAACTCTCGCACCTGACAGTGCCATACATGACAAATCTCAGTCTAAATCATCATCAGTCACCATCATCATATACTGGATGTCCCATGGTGGCTGTCATCTCCACTGAGATCCTGAAAAGCTATTGAAATCAATCAATCAATCAATCAATCAATAAAAAACATTTAACTGCTGTAAGTGAGAAGCTCCAACATTATTATATTATTGATAGACCAAGGTTATTATAGTTTATTAAAGCTAAACTGAGAACTAAAACTAGGTGACACACATTTCTCATCCTCAAGTGGATAGTGTATTGTGTAGGTGAGATCTAAACCCTAGTCATGACCTTTAACCTTAAACTAGGTAAATAAATAAAAACATCTCCCAAGTATCCTGTGTCTAACAGGCAATAGCTGCTGCCACTTGCTGACATTCACTACATTTCTGACTCAAGACAGAGAAGATATTTATCAGTGTGGTAAATGTCACCGAAATATCAGTGGGCTTGAACGCCTCGGGATGGGATTCATTTTTAGAAAACAACAAGTTCAAGTTGGGACTCACACCCACATCAAAGAGAAAGTCACTTCTTTACCATGTATGTTTATTCTTAGCAACCATAATGCGTTGTAGAAGATATATAAAACAGTCAATTATGTTGCATCAACTCCTGCTTGAAAAAAAAAAAATAGAAACAAAAAAAAATATAACACATAGCTATCAACAAAGTTGTCCTTAGTTACAAAAGAAGAGTAGAGGAGGGTAACACCACTGCGAACATATTTCATCTGTTCTGTAGCTGTCATGGTCCTGACCAAAATGTGGCTCAAACTTTCAAAGAAATACCAACCGGAGGATCTTTTTTTTTTTTTTTTTTTGTATGTACTTACTCCAAAAATATGAAACAAATTTGTTGTCCTCCTTTTAATACACTTTTTTTTTAAACGATAAGCATAGCAACACGTTTACTGACAAAGATAAAAACAGATGGCGAGAGAAAGATGAACACAATGAGAAGACAGAATGATAACTTCTACGGGCCAATTGGTCATTCTGGCTTGAATTTGGGGCGGTGATCCAAAGAGAGGCCGATCCACACTCCCAAACGAAGCGGATGAAATTTGTGTGACTGGGGAGAGTAGAGGAGGGGACGCTGATGTCACTGAGTCAGATATGTTGTGCTCTGCAGAGGTCCGAAAGTCAAAAAATCTGGGAATAAAATGCTCCGGGACGGCCCTTCAACTCAGAATTCCAAGTAGGAAACTCGACAAGGATTTCGCTACCTTGATCTTTCTGAGATGCATTTATACAGTGGTACTTTAAACATGTTTCTAATTACCAAAATACTTCTAGGTTCCATTTTCAGCATTATAGAAATCTACCATCTGTGCAGTTCATGGTTAAACAAATTGTAAAGTTGCACTTGCAGTTAGCGAGCTGCTAAATATCACTGTCATAACATTAGCTGTTACATGGGGAAGAGGATTTTGCAGGATTTTGGGAAAATTAAATCTCGAGGCGTTGATGTTTCTATGGTTTTTCCAGAGGTACCAGCTGGGAATTTCTGACTTTCACCTTGAACGGAACACAAACACAAGGACTGGGCGGATGAGCGGGGTAGCAGGATGAAGATACAGTGGTGCAGTTTGACCACAGGGTTGTGCAGCCCCAGTGAGTTCCATGTGTCACATGTCATATCTATTTGCCCCTCCTCCCCTAACCCGCTGGTTCACGGTTCGATCTTCTGAAGTACAAGCAGTAGTCAGCATAAACAACTAACTTTTGCTTTCATCCACCGCCTGGCCTGGATACTACAGATATCATACTCTATCACGTCTTCATGCTCACATTTAGCCGTTCAGATTGATGGAGGCGAGTGGATTACAACATGGAGATTAGAACATTCCCAAAATGGAAGTTAGTCTTGGCCTCTGTCAACCACAAAGGAATAACCATAGACATGGAAATAAAAACCAGAGATGTCACAGGGAGGGGGGAGAGAGGGAGGGAAAGAGAAAGAGAGGCAAAAACAAGGCTAAACAACAAGATCGCCTGCGGGGGGAGTAGCAGTAGAAGAACTCATAATTTCTCTGGATGTTGTTGTCAGAGGAAAAAAAGTAGTTCTTTTTGAAAAGTTCCTCTTTTTTCCAGTCAATCATTTGCTCCCCTTGTCCTTCACTTGTTATATCCATGTCCCTCCGTCCTGGCAGGGTGACGCCACTGAAGACTGCTGCCTCAGGGTGAAGTTGCCCTTTAAAGCTGACTGGGCGTCCGCCGTACCACCTTCCCTTCGTCCTCTCTGCAATCATGAGCCAGCCGGTTCGCTTGAATCCCGGCCGCACATCAGATCAGCTTCAACAGGCAACTCCACCCAGTCGTGCGCCTTCCTGCTGGACGGCAGGGGCAACCCGGCGGGTGGGGGGAACAGTGAGGGGAGGGGGTCACAGGGTGAGCTTGCAGTGACACAGTTCTTTGTACATTTGCCTCCTCAGCCGGGGCATATCCTGTTGGCCAAAGCCGAATGGCTGCCCCAGTGCCAAACACTTACAGTACTGGAAGAAGAAGGAAAATTAAAAACAGAAAAATTAATCACCTGCATTCACATCAGTGTTATTTGTGATCATACATTCAAGCAAACAAATAAATGACACACATTCATTCATACATTCATTTCTTACAGAGTTGTGTTACCAAGGAAGTTTGGGTGATGTGTAGACAGTCCACAAGATGGGGTTTGGCTGATCGTTGACACCATCAACTGTCAATAGCTTGTCATTTTTGGCTCTTTCTTATTTTCATACCAATATGATTTAGTCTTGTGAACAACAATTATACCTGGCACGTGTAACACGGACTTGTTGCTGAGCCCTACTTTGAGGGAAAGACTACAGGAATAAATATCTCAAGAACTGTAATTGGAAAATCGTCTACTTTCATTGCTGTGGTTAATTAATTAATGCTAGCCTGTCTCATGCCGACTGTGTGGGACCGCAAGGAGCTGCCACTACCGAGTCCACACTGATCTGGAATTTCTGGAAAGTTGTCCATCTGTGCCAAAGCACCATATTTCTTTTGGCTGACATGGTGATTGTTTTAGTTCCAGCCCGGATCACATGGCAATCCTGCATTATACGTCACAAAACCCTCCGTTTTCACCCGCTTTTGTCTGGCTCCATTTTCAAATTCATCCACTTGAGCGCGCTTTCAAAAAGCTCCATTTTGGTGGACAAAAATGTTGTTTTAATGTGGACAGAGGTTCAAAAGCGACAAATAACAATGCTTATTCAGATTTCTCTGGATTTGAAGTTTTTGGTAATTTTAATCAAAAGTCAACCTGGCAACAATCAGAGGAGAAATCTGGTGTGGGACCTCGGTCAGTACAGATGTTCTGCCCAGATTATGTGGTAATGTGAGGGGTTTACAGATCCAATCTTACACCTTCCAACAGGTTGAAGGCTCATGAGGACCGCCCCAATAATTTTCAAACATGTTTGATGTTCAGAATTTAAAATCTGGATGATTACGTGTCTACTTTCCGAGCAGCATGACAATAGCCAAAAACAGGATGTTGTACGGGTGTGTTGGACAGCTGAGACGGAGGAGAGGCTTGTCGATATGTGGCAAGAACATGACTGCCTGACATGACTGACAGGGAGAGCTAGTGAGGTGCTGTAACATCCGGTAGTGTGTGTGATGTGCCATTAATTTCAATTCCTGGAGTGTGTGCATGTTTGAGATTAGAGAGCAGAACATATGTGAAGTTCCTCTTTATGCATGTGATGCAACCCGATTTCAAAATCGGTTAGGGCTTTCAAACTCCTTTAGTCTAATTGAGGCATTAGTCTGGACAGATACATTTGGCAGTATTGTTTAATAGTGTTGTTTTGGATTGGTTTCCACGTTTGAATTCCCAAAACCCCTTGTCTGCCAAACAAATGAAGGTGCCCCTTAACCTGCTTTGCCATCAGCTGTGACTATGATTCATTAGTTTAAAATTGGTGATATCCTATGACTGTTGCATGCCATCTCATGCAGCAGTCGTCCCACAATATGTTTATCGCCTGATTGAATACTCTCACGACAACTGGGTGCTGATTCAATATGTACTGCGTTTCTTAAGTACTGGGATTTGATATTAAGATTTATTGCGATTTTTGTTTTTTGAATTATCCCCTAGTTTGTAGATTAAATTTCATGACGCTGTGATTATCCTAAAGATCAAAATAGGTTTTTACATTGACGTTAAGTTTCAAAAAAATGGTCTCAATACAGTGAAATGGCTGCTCTGGGAGCTAACATCATCACACATGAATCAGATGTGGCTCACTGAATCAACAAGAGTCTCAGCTTTCCAGTCAAAGCCAACTAATGCAACTCCAACACTGTTTAGGCCTCAGTCTGCACAAACACACCATTTTACAACAGGCCACAAGAACACATTTGGACCCAAACTGCATGGGATTAGCATGAGGTGGGCATGTCTGCAAAGGGAAGAGCCGTGGCTGCCCAGAGATCTGGAGGTCAGAGGTCAAGGAACCCTGCTGAAAATGGCCAAGCCAGATTTTCCCTTGCTTAAATTTTGGTCAACTTTGGAGTGATATTTTGCCCCCTTTGCAGACAACCTAGCATGACGTTTGGTACCTACGGATTCCTTAGGTCACCTAGTTTCATATGATACCAACATCTTTACTTTAAATCAATTCAGTGCTATTCAGTAATAAAAACTTAATTTAAAAAATCATTAAAAAAAAGAATCACAATACTTAAGTGAATCCTTTTCCCCCCTAGCCCTCATTATCTTCAAAATAAGTGGACAACATCAAAAGAGCGTTCCAGACTCCAGACAGTCTGTGGCGTCTGGTGTTAACCAGGATAGATTTCTGCCACTTGAACAGCACTGACTTGTTATGATGTCTGATTACAAAAAGCAACAATAAGCCAGCGGAGACAGAAAGGGTTTCAAGCAGCTTTGTAGTGTGAACACAGGGGACACTCACCTGTAGTACAAAAGCCCCACAGTCACTGTCATTGTTCTGACGACCCACATTCTGCAACACAGCCACACACACACACCATACATTAGCAATACACATCACAACATACAAAATGCACTCAGACATTTTTGAATGTGAGATTCAACCATATTGTTCACACATGTGGTTTCTTCATATCTGTAAAACTTCATAGTTGTAGCACATATTAATGTGTACATATTGTACTGCTTTAATGTATTGCTTACTGCTGTTACTCTGCACACCCGCTAAGGGCTGCCACATCTGCTCTTTCTACATTTGATACTTTTAATTCTCAAAGTTAACTAAAATTTGAGTGTTAGCATTGTTGTCTGTTATGTTTAATAGCCTACATTTGCCCGGTTCCTCTTTATAATCCACTTTTCTTTGCTGTGCCACTAACTAGTCGCTGCAATGACCCACTTCCCACACAGGAATCATTCAAGTTTCATTTTATCTCGAAATAAATAATCTGAAGCTCCCACAAATTTAGACATTAATTAAAAGACGTCTCACCATTTTGAAGAAGCCTTTCCATCCCGTCAAAAAGTCTCGCTGGTCTTTTTTGATGGCCTCCGCTTGCAGATACTTGAAAATGTGCTGCAGAGGAAGAAACCAAACGGGCAATAAATGAACGTGTACAGAGCTGAAGCAAAGAAGCAAAAGCCACAGGTTCCTGCTCACATCATCTGAGGTTAGGGTTTTAGTTTCACACATCAAAGGCCTCCTTGTTACAGCGAGGACAATATATAAAACTGAGATTTTCCTTTTGCTGAAACTGCGATCTGGGCCAGTCAGTGTCACCACAGCATTAGCACCAAAACCATCTGTGTCTCCAGTGGGTGTTAAGGCTTTGGCATAAAGTTTATTATGTGATGACAGGCGACTAACCAGTGGATGAGGATCCACTAATCCACCACTGGTATTGGAAATGGATGCAGGTGAGCTTCCTTTTGACATTGCTCAACCTAAAAATATCAAAAGCTTCACCTCTTGTTCACCAATTTATTTCATTTGTGCCGGTGTTCAGTGCCTTCATCAGAACACACAACATGAGATAAAGCCAGGCCCTTTTGTAATGTAATATACAAATGACTGTTACAAGTTGCATGTCCTTACTTTGCCAGAGGCAGCAGCATAACAGGGAACACCCAAATTTAGTATAGGGGGGAGAAAGTTATGCAAATTAGGCTGAAATGATTGCAAATTGTCAGGGGTTACAGTTGCATGAAAATGTTATGGGATTAAAGCATTTTAATTTGAATAACATGAATGTTGCTTACATAAAAAAAAGTTTGGTTCCAACTGTTTTAATGCACTTGAATTATTCTCAAATGTCAAAACACAATACAACACACATATTGGATTGTGCTTTGAACTAAATGCGCTCAAAATTTCAAATTAAAATGCTATTCTGGGAGTGCATTTGCATTTTATTCCAGTCTGCACTAAAATAGCAGTATAGCTGGCCATGGCCTGGTTGTGCAGTCTCACCTTTGGGCAGCGTCTGTTGAGGGTCCGCTGTGAGTCAAAGTAGGTGATGGCTCGGCGAGGGATGTCAACGCTGACAAGCGACCAGTGGACCTCCAGGTGGATGGGGATCAACAACAGATCCTTCTGAAAGATATCCACCTGACAGACGGAAAAAAGGCACACACGGAGCGAGGGAGTGTGTGGGTGGTGAGGAGATAAAGAGAGAGTTGGTTAACAAATTTAATTTGATTACACTGAAATGGTGTGCAGAACGCAGCACCTCTTTAGTTTTACAAAACCTTCTAACGTCAAGATTCAAGACCCTTAATATAAGCAACGATGACGATGCAAAAATCGGTGCAAAATCAGAATGTCTGTAAGCTTCAGAAACACACATTTAAGGTTTGTTAACATCTCATTATGCTACATGGAACTTTGTGGAATTTAATACCAAGCCAAAGTAAAGACACCAAGCTGAGAAAGACAGGCTATGTCTGAGTGAACACAGCTAACTGATGAAATGATCAGTATACGAACAGGAAATTCATTAAGGAACATTTACGTTCAATAAATCAGACTGGACAATCAATGTGTTATCTGGATTCATCTAAAAGTAGACATAAAGTGCAAAGAAACCTGTAATTACATTAAAAAGACTGATTATGACTCACTTAAGGCATTAAGCATTCATTTAGATGAATTATTTGGACACTTAAAGATATCCTCAAAAGGGACACAACCTCACACTGATCATAACAGCTTCATGGCCTTAATAACCCTATAGAAATATGTCAACTAGTGTGCATGGATCTTAGCAGGATGTCAACCAAGCAATTAATCATAAGTACTAATCATAATAGGACTATAAATCTCAACTAAATAAGCTCATCATGATGGCTGGACTAAAATGGCTGGACCCAAAAATCCTAGTGGTGGCTGGTCTGTTTCCCTACTGCTTTCTGCTGAGTTAAGTGTTGGCATCAAAGATACTGCATGTGCTCTGAATTTGAACACATTGGGTGAATCTCAAGCATCAAATTAGGGTTAGGGTTAGGGTTAGGGTTACATCTTACACCGAAGATGAGAACCCTCTCCGGTCACGTGACTGAAAATCTGAGTGAGAAAGTTGAGAGCGAGAAAGAAAAGGGACTATATCCTGAACTTCACTTACATTTTTCGTCCACCGTTTGACTCCTTCGTAGCCTTTTGTTCTTAGCTTATCATAAAAGAAGCTGTTGAAAAAGTGCACCTGTGACAGAGAACAAATAAAAGTAAGTTCTGGTTGAAAGGGGAAAAAAAATAACTTATTTTGGGGATTTGGTCAGAACACATGACTATGGGCTGAAAAGGCGTTACAGCAGAATTGAACTTTGGTAAAGTGTAGGGTTGTGTAGTTCCCTGGGTGTTACATGAGTCCACATGGTGGTGAAATCTCCTCATTAGTTGCTTCATGCTCCCCTGGACTGATAATCCACAACACTGGAATTCTATCTCTTCATTCAATTCCAGTACTCATTTCAGCACTTAAGTTCTGGTGCTCATTTTTACAAGAAATTAAACCTCTCTCTTCTTGATAATTTCCTATCTGAATTGGAAAGTAGATCCAGCAGACAGTATTTGCAGAAAACGTCCGCATAGTCTCACACCACAAAGAATCAACCTGATAGTACTTTCACAAAAAAATGCAATTACACTAAAAATGGATACTGGGACTTCCTGTTTTTTTATATTGGGATAACCCGCTTTGTTTGTGTTTGTTTATGTGCTAAAAGTGTTGGGAGCTGTTTTGCTATGGAAGTGAATGGGGAGACAGAAATACAGTGTTCTGATTAGATACCCAAGGCACAGAGCAACAAATGAGGATATTTCACCACCATGTGGACTCGTATCTCAAACACACACTATCAAAGTTCCATTTTGCTTTAAAATATGCTTAGTTGTTATTATAAAAGGCTCTGTTCCTCATAAAGTTGAAAATTTGGTGCTATAAGGTTTTCTTCAGACAGCAGCAACAGGCAATATGCTAATTTGGTTAGGGACTAGCAGAGCATAGCTGCTCTTATTTCCTTACCTTCTCCGGTACAGAGTCCATGACCAGGTCACCATACATGTTCATGACCTGAACAAGACAGAGATTATCAACAAAGATACCAAATGCAAAGGTCTGTCTTTGAAATGAGTGCCATCCTTTTAATTATAATGCAGAAATTAGATATGGCGGGGATTATATAGTAGAACTGCTTCTACACCTTTGCCTTTTTAAAACAAAGTTCAGCAACAACATCAGAATTGCATTAATCCTAGTGTGTGTTTGTCTGTTTTAAATCAATTTTATTATTTCTTCAGTGCCTTTAGTCTCACTGAATGAAAGTAAGTCCACAACCTAACTTTTTTCCCTAACACTTGATTGTTCTGTGATCACAGGGACATTACAACATTTGGCTAACTGCAATTGTTGATGAGCTAGATACTGAGGCTTATTTTACTGATGTGTCTCTTGACTAAATGTCCTAAAAATCAATGTAAATGTAATGACTGGAAGACACTGTACAAGGTTTGTATTTGTTGGAGAAAAGAAAGCAGCACTTAAACACAAAGATCTGTTGTACCTGGTCGTTAAGCCAGTTCTGTCCATACAGAGTGCCCAGGTCGTCCATCGTCAGCACGTGGCGTTTGTAGTTGACTCGAAACGTTCGCACAAGGGCTGTTCCCGATGAACGCTGAAAGGACTGCATTAGGTGCTGCACCACCGCTTTCCTGAGGGGTAACAAAATGAGAAACTCAAATTGAACATCAGTTTATCAGCTCTTCACTTCTATAATTTAGCCAGGTTGGGTCATTTAAGATGAAAAAATCTCAAATCAGTGACTGGGTAAATAACTTGCTGTTTTCTTTGCCATATGCCATGCATAACTCTTGACTGAGCAGGTTTCAGGTGCCAGACATCTTACCATTGGATTAAAAACACCTTTTAGATCACAAAGATCTTACTTTGGCTGTCAGTGGAATTATTTGTGCAAAACAAGTAGGTTAAAATCTAAGCCTGTGCCCAAGTCAGAGCTTCCTCAGTTCCCAATTCTGACTATCAAGTCCAAAAGCCATAAAAAACTATATAATAAATTTACCATGTGAGATTCCTTAATAATCAACCAAATATTTCTACCATTTTGTGTGTGTGTGTGTGTGTCCAACCTGTGTGGCTGAGAGAAGCTCTCGCTGAAGATATCCTGAAGCTTCTCCACAATGTCATCTACATGGATGGGAATCAAACTGCCATACTGCTGTAAAGACTCTTCAAGAATACCTAGAGACAACAGGAGAAAATCATGGGATAAATATATCAATGAATCATCAAAAAACGTTAAATGCATACATTTGTGCAAACCAGGGAAATTCCTCGAGGAAGTGGCACAGAGAGAAAGTGGTCCATTTTTGTGTTGCACATTGGAAACCACATTTAAGACTCAAACGTAACATGTGACTGCATACTGGCGAGTTTTTCATCGTGATGTGACTGTGCATGGTGCAGCATCGTGCTTGTGGTAGCAGCACTTTAAAAAGTTGACTAAGTGTTAACAGTTTGGCCATCTTGCCTCCTACATCTATTCAGTGGTGAGTTCAGCATTGTTAACTGCAATCGTGATATCAAATTAAACTTGACTGCCTTGCGCCATCTAGTGCTGAATGAGAAGAGCTCATACTGAGAGTAAATTCTTAGGGGGCCATTCTGGTGATTTTTCATGTTTAATGTAATATCGCATTTCTGCTAATCTTTTCCTGAAGTAAGGGATTATTTTTTTTAGAATTCTGATATTATTGAGAGACTTCAAACTTTTTTCACACCAATATTCCACCACTGTAATAAAGTCAACCACATTAGTTTTCCTAAAGCTGCAGCACTGTTGTGTTTTGATGACTTAAAATTGGGCGGAGTGAAACTGTCTCCTAGAAAACAGTACTTGGGAAACATTTTACACAGCCCATTATCAGTTCCATTGTTTATGAATGGTGAAAACTTTTTCAAGTTGCAGAAGCAGAACATTATAAGGTGGGTGTTTCAACAAAAAAATTCAAATTTGGAAATGGAGGGATTTTGATCATATGTTGTGAAATCTTTAGTACCTGTATGCTTTTGCAAAATGATTTGTTAAAATGTAAAATGTGGTGAAACTGTAGCCAATGGTCCAAACATTCAAAAGGCTCTATTTTAATGATCTAAGTCTGAACGGCATGGCGCAAGTGCTTTTAGGGTGTGTCCAAGTCCACTTAATTTACCAGTGTAAAAAATGGTGGTGGCACCAGGGCATGGTCCAAAGGGGTTGCACTTTGTCTCCTAATTATTTATAGGTGCTTATGTAGGCATGCTTTACTAGCTTGACTGTGCCACTGACTTCAGACCTCTTTTCTGTTGGTCAGTCAATTTCAACTGCCCCTGGATAGCAAAATACCAACAATGCACATAACCACACCACAATTTAAGACCAACACGCCCATGGTCGTGCTGATGGATGCAAGTGCATTTGCTATTTACACGATGTGGATGATATACTGCTTGCATTTTAAAAGCAGTTATTGTGCCATTACATGCCGCTGCCCAAATATCTGTGGTGACAATATTTGACGACTGCAAAGTGAATGAGGAAGTGGGGAGAAGATGGATTCTACGTGGAAAAACAATACCATTCACACGCACGCTGACACACATCTTATGACCCACAGCTGGAAGGAGAAAGACGGATTGCACACAACCACAAGTGTCTCAGGCCATTATCCGTACCCGTCACACAGCTCATGTGTTCTTCAGTGAGGGAGAGCTCCGCTGGTTTGTCCTCCACTTCCCTCCTCCCTCTCTCCTCTTGACTGTCTGCAGAGCCGCTGTTCATGTGCTCATCTGCCGGGAAGAAAGCAATCACCCTGTTCAGACTGGGAAACTTCATCCACCTTATGCATTTATTATACGACAGATTATGCAATGTGAAGAGTTGAAGCTGTGTTGTTAAAGCCTAAGTGGAAATATTCAACCTGGACCCTATTTTCTCCATTCTTTTTTTTTTATTATTATTATTATACTGACTAGGGCTGAGCAATGTATCGATATTATACCAACATCGTGATATGAGACTAGATATCATATATTATATTTTGGGAAAGCATCAATAATCCCTGCAATATTGTCATACTGATATAAAGGTATTCAGCAAAAAAAATTGTTATGTTTGATTTTGTCCATATCACTGACCAAAAATCTCATCAGTTGCATCACTACAGATCCATGTATGTCTCGCTAGCCTGGGTTTGGTTCTCTACAGTGGTGCAATGCTAAAGGCCAGGGAACTCCAGAAAAACAAGCCGCAAAAGCATGCAAATTGCTTGCCTTGTTATCAAAAAAATTCTTCATCCTTTCCTTTACTCATTTTGTCATCCCATGTACATGGTTATCAGTCACATGAATGCTAACTTGCCCTGCTGAGAATCAGTGGTGGGCAATGTGACTGCATTTTATCATAACCAGTAAAAATTTGGTCATAATTTGACTTCACAGGGATATTGTGAATAGCCTTTATTACAGTGGCCTACGATCCAGATCCCAATTTGAGAAATACTTTTCATTTCATCTGTGACCAGAAGATGTACGTTATTAAAACAGGTCTTAAAACAAGTCTTAAAACTTCTCAATTGTATTCTTTGACTTCTTTTACTTGTGTTTAAAGGAAAAAATACACTTTCCTTTTAGATAGCAATCTGTGATATTTACTGCATTCCAGTAGTTTTTTTTTTTTTTTTTTTTTTTACACTTACTGAGTTACATTTTCCAGAGTGCCTTTTGGCAAACACAACATGACAAACAGGGAAGAGGCAAGCATTTGATTGCAATCAAAGGTGTATGGGCATATGGCTGTAAACCAGTCCTCGAGGGCCACCTGTCCTTCAAGTTTTTATTCTAGCTATACTCTTGCACACATGATCCAGTTAAGGGCCACATACTTTCATGCACATCCTGATCAGGCAGATCTGTTTCAGCTAATCAGAATTAAGTCCTTAACTGGATCAGATGAACAAAAATAGAACTGGAACAAAAACTTGCAGGACAGATCATCTTTGAGCACTGATTTGGGAAGCATCACTATAACTATCGACTTTGTGAACTTTGGGGCATGCCCATGTTTGCACGTGCACCCCTAAATCCTAATACAGCAGGTAACGTGGCTACCTTGTATTGTGTTTACTGAGACTGCTGTCAGGGGAGAAAATGTTATTTCTGACACTTACATGACAGACTGCTGCCTGTATGACGGTTTAATTTGGTGCTACCTGGCAACTCTAGAGAGAAGCTCTTGCTCCCTGAATGTGAGGGACCTATACTATAGCAATGGGACTGAGTAGCTTTGGCATCAGTCTTTGATTTACAGCAAGTCGGAGTATATCCATATGGTTTGTATAAAGTTGTATAAAGTAAAACTGATGTCATTACTTGCAGGCCAACAAAGTCCAGTAAATAAATGAAGGGCTTGTAAGATCAGTGTGCTATTGCATGAACTACATAACTGGAGATCACTACTGGACTCATGGATAAAGTTAAAGACCAATGTTTGAGACAGATGATGATTACAGCAGCTTTAACTTAAGTTGTAAAAATCACCTCTATCTACAGGATTCCTCTCAATCTACATGTCAAGGTAGCTATCTCTTCTTATCAAGCGCTGTGGGAAATTCTGAGTGTCTTGTGCTGGGCTACAGTTATAATTGCCAATTACAGGGTGATTTAAGAGTGATTTAAATAAACAAAAATTGGTAAGGGAATCTCCAACTTTAATGGAAGTGCAATATATTCATCCAGTGACCTGCTATTACTTTGTAATATAATTAGTTCATATAACCTACCCTGTGCTGTAAATGAAAATGTAAAATATATCACCACATCTCCCCCACCTTTCTCAGACTCGGTGAACCTGTCGTCATCATCGTCCTCTTCATCAGTGAATGATGGCCGGTACCTCTTGATCTTCTTCTGCTTGCTGTACAGATTGTACCGCTGCCCTCTCCTGGCCCATCGGTGCCCTAAGATGCCCAACCACTGAGCCCGCTGGCGCCAGCTCTTCCAGTGCTGGGTGAGACGGAAACGAAGGCCACCATGGGATCGCAACCGCTGCCAGCGCCTGAGCCTCCGCAGGGCCCTGAGGCCGCTGAGCCGGGACCGCACCGGGAATCTGGATCGAGGCGAGTCCCCTGCTTTGGCCTGGGAGTCAGTAACGTCCATGTTGACGTTGCCGCCTTCGTCTTCCTTCTGTTGTGGTCCATGGTGTTGGTGTTGTGGGTGGGGGTGCTGATTGGCTTGGGAGGGAAAGTCGGGGACTTCCCACTCCACCTCTGCCTCATCGCCTTCTCCTTCCCCATCTTCTTCGTCGTCTCCCTCCTCCTCCTCATCATCATCCCAACCCCCACCCTCAAACTCTGCCCCCTCCTCCCCATCCAGATTGTTCTCTGCCTCTTCGTCGCCTATCGCCTCAATCTCACCCATCCCATCTTCCTCCTCTTCTTCCATATACTCGCCCATCCAGACTTTCTCCTTCTGGCCCAGTTTGAGGTGCATGGGGCTGGGCACGCTGTGGCCTGACGCTGGGTCAATGAGGTGGTCCCCAGGAATTCCACCTAGACACAAAGATGTGAGGTCTACGTTAAATGGCAGGTGGAGTAGATGAGTGGTGTCTAACCAAGTGCAACTGTGACCCAAGCGTCTGCAGATTTTGTTGCAGTATCTGAGTGGTCAACAAAATACATTAGAAACTACAGTCTGTGTGGTTTCCTTACTGGCAGGTCTTCCATCTCAACTGAAAACACAGGATCTGTGTGTAACCAGCACTGAAAAAATACGCTTCTGGTGTGAACAGCCAAGTTCCTGCACATGTGTCACTTTACACTTTAGTCACACACGCTCAGTCTGAACATGCAGTGAAGTCAGTCAGTCAGTCAGTCAGTCGCCTACACTTTCATCAACAGCGGCGTCAGTCAGAACCTGACGTTGGCTGTCCCACCTCACAGGCCTCCTCCTGTCTCTCCTCATTTTGCTTTTTAAAATAATCGGCTATACACCGTCTTCATTTTTGGAACAAGGTAACAGCTAAATGAACTGTTCCATAAAGCTCTGTGCTTGGAAAACATGGATCCCATGCACTTGCACAAATGTGACCACATGAACTTTTAACTTGCATACTCTGAAATAGTCGCACTTGGTCTCTAGGGTCGCAGTCTGGAGCCCTGAAATAGCAGGGAGAGCACCAGCAAAAGTTTATTTGTGGCTAGATTTTACAATTTACATAAACATTCATAAAAGAGAAGTCTTCAATAGCCAAAGATGGGTGCTAAAATTACTTTTGTCATCAACGGTCATTTAATTTCTTAGATTAAAAAAATTGCTTGTGAGATTTCAATATTGCTGTGTACCACTAAAAAAAGTGACAATTTACAATGTTTTATCACATATTTTACCTTTGGATATTGCACTTGGCCATATTGCAATTTAACGTTTCGATTTTAATTCTTCATCCCTGATAAATTCTTGTTCACAATATTTTGTTAACATTATACCATATAATGTAACAAAGGTATGTTGTGTTGAGTGTGTTGGGTGTTGAGTAGCAACAGGTATGTGCTAAATTGTTTAATGATGTTATTAACTATGATTTAATGTATTTTTTTGGAAACACACACACACACACACACATATATACACCATACATCCCTGCCCCACTGCTAAAAGATTCTTGAGAAAAGTAATGTTTAACTAACTTTACATTTTAAATTTAAATGTTCCTTTACCACACAGGTATTTTGATATTTTCAAATACAAAAAAAAATTATTCCAGTCCAGAAAAAACATTTAAAAAAACAAAAAGAGCTAAATATGAGCAACAGGACAGCCTTCATTTTCTTATGCTACACTTTCCAATCATGAGAAACAGCTTACAAACACCTCGTTATACATTTAAGTCTGCATTTTGGGATTACTTCCTGTTGTTGCTTCAGATTATATTGTCCGTCCTATTAAACCAAAAAACATATTTTTTGACATGCAGGAGCAGGTATTTTCTGGGCTGCTTGGGTTTGAATGGGGTAAATGTTCCACAGTTAAAACTGCCACAAACCTGTTTGGTATGAAGTTATGACCAGACTTGTCACTTAATAATCAACATGTATCAGCAGCTGGCAAACGTTTCCATGCTCTGGACCTCCTCGGTGGCTCGCATTAATTACCAGTTACCCATTTTAAATCATTTTGCCCTTGGGACTCTGGCATGAAAAGATATTTTGGTTTGTGGTGCCTATGAAATTGTTCATGTTTGCATATATTGTACATAATGTTCCAATACTCACTCATACATAATTTGCTATAGCAATGTCTAGTGAATTAACCCTTTGAAATCCTTGTAAAAACATCAGAAAAAAAAGGCAATTAAGCAAAAATGACCAAACATTTGAGAAAAAAAATCAGCAGAAAAAAAGAAAATTACCTAAACAAATGTAGAATTTAGATATCTTGTGTTTAAATACTTGCAAAATGCTTTCTTGTGTTTAAATGCTTTGATAAAACATTTAAACTATTCCTCATTTTGCCAAGGACCCCTGGAGCATCAAGGACCATTAAGGGCCCCTGGGGGTCTCCTGAGCTCTATCTCCACTCAGAATCAAAGCAACCCTGTTGGGTGTGTAAAAACCATGAGTCGTCATCAGGACACAGCCTACCTCCTCCAGCATCCTCCTGCCCCACAGCGGTCAGGCCCAGGTCTCCCTGCCAGCGGTTCTGAGCCAGGCTACCACCGCTGTCTCGCATTATCCACGCACACCCCACGACCTGCGCCAGCTCGCTGCCTGCAAACAACCAGCACAGTTTACGCAAAGGAATTTTATGAAAAAAAGAAAAAAGCTAGTTGAGGATCAACTAAACACTTGCCCAATCATGTAACAACAACAGGGGTAAAAATCATTGACTGGATGGGTGAGCCGGTGGGAAGAAAACCCCTTTGTTGTACCGACTGAGATACACAGAAAATGTTTGACCTGCTAGTCTAATAACTAGGGGTGTGAAACTGAACCGTTCACTAACACCCTACACACCACAAAGTGCAGTGTCACAAACACATCCACTGTATGAGAGCTAACTAAGCACACACTAAGTTGATGAATTAATGTATACTGAAAGTATTTTTAGGTTTTTGAAAAAGTCCAAGTAGCCTTTAAAAGAATATTTGTTGATTTGATATTATACCCCAAATAGCGGAATGAAAAAAATATGTTTGTTATTATTTTTGCAAATAGAAGAAAAGACAGAGAACACTGGAGCTAGTGTTTTTTTTTCCTTCCTGGTGTACCTATCAAACCGAAATTGTGACCCAAAAACCACAATACAATCCGCACCATGGGTTTATTGAACTGTTACACCCCTACACAACAATCAATACATCATCAGATTTATGATTGTTGAAGACAGAGCAATTATGACTGCTGCCTCACATTAATGCTGCTGTATCGGGCACAACAGGTGGCCAATGGCAGCATTTTGTCTGGAAATAAACAACTGTTGCCTTATGCTCAGACTTAAGATTAGATTGACTTTATTGCCACTGTATGTGCATAAAACAAAATTAAAATTGCCACTCTGCGGTGCATGGAAACACAGGACATGCATAAAAATATAAATAAGTTATAAAACATAGAGCAGCATCAGAATCATATTGTGAAAAGTGCGGTCATGTTATGTAAAGTACGGATGTGTAGCAGCACGAGTCTCTAGTGCTTTTCCTTGTTTAAAGTGCAAATTGCTTTGGGAAGAAAGAAGTGTGGTTTATTCTGGGAGCTTAGTCTTTTCTTCATTTTCCCTACAGCACATTGTTAGTAGTGGTGGGGGGAAAAAATCAATTAACTTAAGGATTGTGATTTTTTTTTAAATAATCTTTTTTTTTAAACTTAAGTTTTTATTATTATTATTATTTTAAAGTAGAGAACTACGGAATCTGTTGATACCAAGCATGTCAAGCAAGACTGTCGGCAAGGGAACTAAATATGACCACATTTAGGCAAAATTTTGGAGAGGGAAAAACTTGCATGGCCATTTTCAGCGGGGTCCCTTGACCTCTGACCTCCAGATCTCTGAATGAAAATGGGTTCTCTGGGCAGCCATGGCTCTCCCCTTTGCAGACAAGCCCACCTCATGTTAATCCCATGCAGTTTGGGCCAAGAACCATGCAGGTTTTTGCATGCAGTAAAAATGTGTTCGCCTAAATTGGTGTATTTGTGCAGACTGGGGCCTAAACAGTCTTGGAGCTGCAACAATTGGCTTTGACTGGAAAGCTGAGAGAGACTCTTGTGGATTCAATGAGCCACATTTGATTCAAGTGTGATGATGTTAGCCCCCATAGCAGCCATTTCATTTTGTTTTAAAAACTTGACATCACTGTATAAAATGACCCTTGTGACCTTTAGGATAATCACAGCCTCATGACACTTTACATCCACAAACTAGGGGATAACTCAAAAAACAGAAATTGCAATAAATCATAATATCACATCGCTATACTTAGAGAATCGCAAGTCTACTTGTTGAATTGCACATGTATAATTGAAGAATTGCAATACTTTTAGAATAATTGCGTGCTGATAATCGTGATAGTATCGATTTAGGAGATACACATATCGTCCCAGACCTAACTGTTACTGTAATGGAGATCAAATAAAGCCTCGGACCTCAGTTTATTATTACTATTGTGTGTAACAGAGCTCCAAGAGCAATGCAGCTTGCGAGAGGCTGGCCTGGTTACAATCTCCAGCCCCCGAAGAAAACAGATATTTGTTGCAGAAGCAGATGAGCCCTGCTGCTGCAGGTGTACCACACGACAACCTGGTCACGGTCACAGTTTTGGTTGCCATGTGCAGCTGGACGGCGGGTCGCTCTTCGTGTTATGTAGCTTAGCCGGCTAACGTTAGCAAAGCTGTGTGTGTATGTCGACTGGGAAGGCTCTGTCTGAGAGGGACTGCAAGAATACACTGCAAAAAGACGTGCATGTGCATATACAGACAAGCCTTGCTGCTTTAACGAAGCGTTTGTCCAATGCGATAATGACTGTTAATCCAAACAGCTGTTCTATGAAGGAGAGGCAGAGTCTCCGATGCAGGAAATAGCCCTAGCCAAGCCTGGCTGGCTGTGCACAACAGCGTGTAGCCGGCCAGTTAGCATTGTCGCCTCAGCCTGAGCACCGAGGCCATTATTAAATTCATACATTTATAACACACTTTGTTTTAAAACGGAATTCAACACAGAGGACGCACTTACACTCACACTCGCAGTCATTTAAATGAGCAGAAATGCCGCAAGAGTGCCCTTCCAGCTGACCATGATAGCATACTAGCTAGCTGGGCAGAAGCTAAACGCTAGCTAAAGACAAACCATTAGCTACAACATAATAAAACGATTTGTCGACCTATTGCATTTCCTATGTAGGTATTGTAGTCACATACTCACCGTTAACCTGCAGTTTTATAAGAATATGTTTCCCAAGTGCAACTGAATGCCGGTTGTGTTTTTTATTTTGTAAGGGGATCGAGCCAAAACAAATGCTAATTTTCGCTACACCTCATTCAATGAAGTCAGGTGTTGAACAGCCAGATGTCACCTCCTAACTTTGATCTCTTTCAGGTCTTCCGGTTCGGAGAAAATGGCCAATATTGAGCAGAAACCGCGGGTTACAGATTAAACGACCCGTATGCGACCAGGAAGAGCAGCCTATTTCATTTTAAAGTGATCTGGGATGGAAATAATGGAGGTGCCGAGCCGGATCACTGCAGCTTTTTCGCTGTCATGTTAACCACAACAAATCCGTCGCGCAGCAATTGCGTCATCTTTACAGCCTGTGGTTCAGTAACGCGTTTTATTTGCACATTTTTCATTTGAAACAGTTCATTACAGCGTAATACTAGAATTCACACACACAGAGAAACTGCTGGAAGTTATTGTTCACAGAGCGTCATGATTCATATGGCTGCTGAAGACCAACAGGCTACCGGTTTAGTTTTCTGCAGCTGTGATAGCCCACAATTTGTTTCAACATTGTATTTAATATTACTAGGTTTGCTCAACTAAGACTACTACTATTACTGCTACTCGTACTACTACTACTAATGCTAATATTAGCGTAATACTAATACTAACCTAATACAACTACTACTAACACTACTAATACTACTACTTATACTGCTACTAATACTGCTACTATTGCTAGTAATACTGATACTATTACTACTACTAATTCCCATTAAAAAATAAAATATTTTTTCTTCTTTGTTCAGTTTCAACATCAAAGTTTTAAAATCATTACAATCAGTACATATAGCTGCTCTCTGCTGCTCCCTTGGTCTGATTGTTTGAATGCTGTGAAACAACAAGTGTGTAGGCAGTGGATTTTGTTGAGTAACAGTTTGGTGACCTGTACAGTGTCTGATTCATCACCGTGTCCTGTATGGTTGTTGTGCACTGAATGTTAATTTAATGACTCCTCTCTTCTTGATGATTGTTCTTTTTAAATGGGAGCTACATAACTATATTTGTTGCATGTTTAAATTTTGACTGTTTTTATTGTGAAAGCTACATGTCCAGGCAGGAGGTTGTATTTTCAAGTCCAGGCCAGATTATCATCTCTGCATATGCTGTAATGTTTCAGGTTGAAATAAATGCATGAACAAGTTATGTGCTGTGTAGAGCATGGCCAGTTTATAATTCAGGAGTGTACGGATGCACTCGCAACATGTCATGGCAATTTGCTCATTAAATTTTGTGATATTTCATGCTCCTCTGACATCGTGGTCTGAGGTCTACGGGAAAGGTCATGAGGTCACCAAGTTTGTGACAGTTCATCCTCTGGACAGAATGCATGTGCTCATCTAATTTCATGGCCTGACTGTGAGATATCAAGGGTGGGCCTAGAGGAAAGGTGATGGTGACACCAGAATCGACAGGGTTCATTCCCTGGGAGGCATGAATACGCTCAGCTAATTACTACCTTCCATTCTTTACATTTAGAGATACTAGTGTGCTTCCCGTTAAAATGTGTGAAAATGTTCGAGTATGTGTGTCATCCTCCTAAAAACTGACTCTCCCTGAGTCTGTTGCCTCTTGGGATATTCACTGCCCTCTGTTCTGCTTTCCCTCATTGTTTACAAAGAGATTTGTAAAATACCAATCAACAGCACATTTAGTAAGGTAACACTGATTAATTACTTTTGAGTGATTATCAATCATTCTCTTAATCTACATGAAGCCAGAGTCAACATTTTACTTGGCTGTTGATATTCTTTTTTATAATACGTTGTTTATAGTTTTGACACAGCTTGTAATGTCGGTTTAGGAATGAGCACTACAAACTAATCACTGAAGCATTTCTGAGATATCACTTCACAGATCCATGTGCTGAATGAATCATATGGGCGGTGTAAAGAGCCACACAGTAGTGTGTAATGGTTGCATGTAATGACAGCTCTTGTGGCTGCTGGAGAACCTCATGGTACGCCCATTTGGTGGAAATGGCATGTTTTTTTTCCCATTTGTATAGTTGACAGGTGTAAAGAGTGGTGCAGCAGGCAGTGAACTGATATACAAACAGCCACTTGTGTCTTCATACATTTATAGTTAATTGTGGGAGTGGAAAAGAGGCTTGTGCACTATATGCCACACGCAGTCATGAATCTACACAGAGTTTTATGCATCTGGCCCCTGGATGTGACTGCACACTGGGAACATTCAGGCCTCGGAAAAAAAAAAATTCTGGTTTTAGCCCTGAATGCCGACGGCCATGCCCCAGGACAACACAGCAAAAGTGTAATGTTAGGAAATCACCACTATTTTACTCCTCATAAACACACAGTGTACACTTGGTTCACTTCTCTGCTCAGATAATGACCTCAGATTTGAGTTCTGCCTTTTGCATTCCGTCAAACATAACGTTAAGAGTAACATTTTGAAAGCAATTTTTGCAACTTTTGAACCATAAATACTCACACTCGACACTGCACTGTGGAGGGTCCACAGCAACACACCAGCCCAGTTTGAAGTCGATCAGACGTACATTTGCGGAGATAATGGAACCACAGACACACATTCAGAGATTTCTCCATTTATAGTTAGATGTTGTGTGTAGGCCAAATGTTAAGCCTGAAGGTGGCGCCAGAAGAAAGGTCCTAGAGTCAAGTGGAGTTTTCCTTTGGGGTGTATGAATGCACAACCAAAATATCATGACAATCCAGCAATTGCATGTTGTGATATCTTGTGTGCAAAGTTGACATTTTGGCGTGAAAGGTCATGGGGTCACCAAAACTGACAGGGTTCATCCTCTGATGAGCATGAAGGTGCTTACCCAATGTACGAAAAACAGATTGAAACATTGTGTGTAAGGCTAAGTACATCAGCTAATGTGGGAGCTGTGCTTTTTTTTCTTTTTTTGACAAATGTATAACAATTCAGCACAATATGTAATAACATGCTACAACTGCTGTTTGTGTATATCAAATGGTGCGCCTTATTATTTACGTAAATGAAATTGTGCCAGAATGCAGTGAATTGCACTTTTTCTAAAATTTAAAAAAAAAAAAAAACATGTCATGCCCCTTTGAGGCAGATTCCTCACTTTTTTAAGAGCATCCAGCTGCAGCTCACAGACTCCAAAACAGACCCTTCCAAGACACACCCCCTGAGAGAGGTTAAGGGAAGGGAGAAATGAGGGGACTGCTTGTAAGTACTGAATCAGCCTCTCTCATCTAGTCTGTAGAGTAGACAGATCCCAGGTCCCATCATTACAAAATGCAGCTAACCAATTCTCATCGGCATTTGAAACTAGAAAAGGGGCATTTCCTGAGGAAAATGTGTGTGACTGCTGTAAGCTGACAAGTTGATTTGTTTTGCATCGATGTGTCTATCATTGTAAGAGTGTGCATGTTTGAACAGCAAATCATAATGAGCATGTAGAAATTTGAATGGAGTTTCTAATGTATACAGTCGCTGACATATAAATACAGTGGAAGTGGATGGGGTTTAACTGTCTTCCATGTATTTCATAACTCATGAACTATAGATTTTATCCACATGAAAGTGTGTATTTTTCTCCAGCATGTCATACTGTATAGTTTCTACTGTATACCTTGGCTGACTTATAAATACAACTGAAGTCTATGTGTTTATATTTAAAGGATGATAACTCAAAAAGAATGAGGACTATCAATAACAAAAGTAATAGTAGAAATCTACATAGAATTTCACATGGTTTGACATACAGGAAGTTTTTGTAGCATAAAAATTGTGGGTGGAAACAGGTGACAAAAATGTCTGCCATAAATGGGCCTAATTAAAAATTAAATGTATGCAGTTTACGTAATCTATACAAAAAATCTACATATAATTGTTTCATTTTATGACACTTTTTCAGAATTACTACTTTGGACCATGGAAATGCATCTTTCTTTCTTTCTTGATATGTTTAGATATTTTCACAGTAGTGTTGCATTTTCAAACCAATCACCTCAAGAAGCATGTCGCTGAAGGGAGTGAACAGTTGGAGGACAGGCTCGTTACAGCCCCGTCCTGCTCAACAAAGACTGGGAGTCTGCTGGAGGTTCAGAGAAAGCTCACCCTGCTGATGGACAGAGACCGGACCGGAGAGAGAGAGGGACATGTTGGTCCTGAGGGACAAACTGGAGCTCCAGGAGCAGCTCAGCAGCCACAAGATCTCAAAGCTGCAGAAAGACATCGACAAGCTGAAACGCCTCATCCAGGAGCTGCAGGCTAAGATCGCTCATGTCCAGCCCAGGAATTGACATTGTCCCCTGGTTTTTGGACAACTTTACAATAATTCTCTCCCTCTCTCTTGGCCACTTCTTTCTAAGCTGCACGTTGCCTTTTTTTCCCCATGTTTTTGAAAGGAATCAAGCAAATTTGCTCAGGATACAAAGAATTAAATTTAAAGACAAGACATTTGACCTCCATGCAGCTTCCAAAGGGTTATATTTGGTTTGAGGGTGCGGGGAAATCCTCATCGTGCTGATATTCATTATAACAGTGCTCCCTTTCGTGTGATGTACAAGCACTTGTACAAAAGTTTTCATCAAATAGCCATAATAAGACACAACAGACTGACTCATTTAATCATTTTTTTCACTCAGCCAACACAAGTAGTTTGCTACTGAGCATTTGCAACAGGAACAGACAAAACCCTCAATAAACCAGTGAAAACCTGTTAGCCTGTTAGCTAAAAACAGCATTGTTATCATGTGCTTAGCCAATCAGATGCAGGAAGGTCTGTGAAGGTTTAGCATTATATGCTAATTAGCTTAATGAATTCTCAAAAACAAGACTAGCTTTAGCCAACAAAGCTAACCGTAGCTAAGAAGCTTTGTTTTTTTTCACTGTTTTATTGACACAACCATATAACATGGGACTAAATGGCTTCATTTTGTACATTTTTAGCTGTCGTTTAGCAGTGTGTCCGTCTTTGCATCAACACGGTGCGAAGTTTGTTAACGTGACAACCTAGATCCTGGAGGCGGAGTGATATGTAGCAGTAAAACGCCACAGTGCTGTTATACTGTACATCAGCACTTGTGGAATGCCTGTTGTATCATGTCCGACATGTATGGTGGCTTATTATATTTTAATTTATTTATTATATTCTATTTATTTATTATATTTAATTTTAATTTTATTTAATTATAATTTGCTCTTTGGCTCTGATGATGTTATTGCTCTTGTTTGTTGTGCTTGGGCAACTTTGGATGCATGACTCTTACTCTAAATGACTTTTACCTAACCAGAGCTGAGGAGACGCTGAGGGAGCAGCGTCCAACTATCAAGGAGCAACAATAGAGTGTTGAAGAGCTCCAAAGCGCCGTCACTTCTCCACAGGAGAAAGGAGAGATTGAGGAGGACAAAGAAGAAACTGAGGCAAAACAAGAAGGACAATGATAACTAGACTTTATAAAGTTTCTGAAGAAACTTTGATGTGCTTGCCTTGCCAGCGCCTAGACATGTGTAAACCGCCAGCCCTATGCTGTTTGTGGGCTGTGTAGTGTTGTGGCTCTTGCCCAGGCGGGGAGTTGAACCCTGGTCTCCTGCATGGCAGGCAGAGACACTATCCACTGTGCTACTGGGGCTTGTGTGGGTGGAGCCAGAAATGAGGCTCTATGAAGCACACAGCATGAGTGATAGTGCTGCTTCTGTGAAAAATCACCTAAAAGTAGTGGTCAAACAAATGCTTCTTTGTCAATGATAGTAAGTCCGAGCAGAAAATAAAATGTACCATGAGAAAGGCAAGGCTTTGGGCTTTCAAACTGTGTCAAAATTATTTTCCAACTCCCAAAAATGCCCACCTTAGAGCGAGTTGGAAAAGTGTGTCTTTCTGCTTCTCTCCCGAGACTTTGCATTTCAGATATAATGGGAGTCTATGGGGGAGAGAGCTGGCACTCCTGCCTCGTTAAGTGTCACAGTGTAAAAAGTTGAAGCTACTTTGCTTTTGTATTTACATTTTTCAAAGCACAACTATTTTTCCTACAATTTGATCCCAAATTTATGCATGTGCAGTGAAAAGTGTGGCCAGCAGAGCAAGTTTAAGACAAAAGTTTTAGGCGAATTTTCAGGGCTGCTCCACTCTAGCCCTCAGGAATGCCACTCTAGCTCACGCAATACACACTCATTCAAAAGTCAGAGGCGGCTCAAAAATAACTCCAAACTTAAACTGTGTTTTATGGCAAACTAAAGCAGACATGAAAAATTGAAGATGACACACATAAAGTTGAACATCTGCTGAGTCATTTAAGCTTTGAATGGAGTCTGTGGGCCAAAGAATGAGGGAGCTGTGAGGCTTTGAAAATGCATGAGTGTCTGCCGATTTCCCATTATTTTTCAATGAGGGCAAAATCGCGATTTTAAAATTGAATTATGAGAAATCGCATAGTCTGATCAGTTTGAAAATTGACACACCGCTTCTTCTCCACAAGACGCACGTTTTTTGTATTTGGTGCGTGGACGCAGGTTAAAAGCTCTGGGCCCTGGAGCCCTCTGAAGTTTTGGCCATTCATTTCGGATGGCCGAAATTTTCAGGAAAATTGGAATTTTGAGAATTCCGTGAGTTGGATTCCTTATAAAAGTAATAGCACACTTCTCCCAATGGGGCCGCACATTTTCCCAATTCATTGTGGGGGCCTAAAACCAAAGCTGTAGGAGGAGTAGCGCGCCGAAAAAAAGGTGGAATAATAATAATATTAAAAAGATTAAATATGCAAGATTTTAAGATGTGTTGCCTTTTCAAGGCAAGCACATAATGAAGCTCTCAAAATGATCGTCCATGACGACCCCCAAGGAGAGACTCAATCGCTAACCAGTTTCTTGAATAAATGTCAAGTTAATAGCACGTCGTCGTCCTGGTATTAATTGTGCACACTGTACAAAGTAAGACAACTCGGTTTCAAGGGGAAGCTGAAGGCCTGGCACTTCCACTTCTAGAGAGAAAAGAACCTGAAGATCGGCAGGACCTTCAAGAAGGAGCACAGCGTCTGCTGCAGGCAGCTGTGAAGGTAAGTCAGTCAGCTCCCTCAGCAGGAGAGTTTATGGCAGCGTTTTCTCCTTCAGACGCTCCTTCACACTTCACACTAACCTCACCACTCCTTCTTGCAGTGGACGGCTGCCCTGAAATGGCTCAGTGGCAGCAGAGCAAGAGAAAGAAGCTGCTGCGAAAGGAAGAGAAGAGAGAGAAGAAAGAGGAACAGTGGAGGGGAAAACAGCAGGAGCATGCCCGCAGAGAAGAGGAGGACAAGAAGAGGAAGGCAGAGTAGAGGGATTACATCTCAGGCCAATCTGCTTTTTTTTTTTTGTCTGAAGCATTCTTCTTGAAAAAAAAATGTCCTAATGATGAGACCTTTTGTGCTAAAGCAAGAGCTTTAATGCTTCATTAGATGTTAATGTTCAATGTTCAAATTAATGTTTATTAACAATAAAAAAATGTCTCTCCCTCACCTGATGTTCTGATTGGTGGCTTTGAGTGAATATAATTGCTTGGTAGATGGTTCTAAATATTTTATGCAGATTGGAAGAGGACTTAGGCCACATATATACACATAATACAATAATAATACAAAATTTTCTATAATTCTGTTTTCACTTTGTCTTTATGGGGTAGGCTATTTAGTGTAGATTAATGAGAGAAAAAATGAATTTAAACAATTGTAGCATCAGGCTGCAACATACCAAAAGTGAAAAAGGGGAGAGAGTCTGAATACTTTCTGAATGCACTGCGCACACACACACACACACACACACACACACACACACACACACACACACACACACACACACACACACATATATAAACAATACACAATATATACAATATACATATACTTCACGAACCTGAGAGGAGTATTTTGACCAACCTACTGCAGGTGGCGGTAATGTACGTCTAAGCTTGTTTGCCTGCTGCACTAAAGAAGAAGAAGACGTTGACGTTGAGTGGGTTACATGTTAACACAGGACTGTTGTAAATACAAGCTCCGTTGTTTGAAATGGTCCGTCTGAATTGAAGCCGTTTTCCTTGAAGTGCTTGGACTTTGTTTGCCTTACTGACGGACGTGAACAGCCTGAACCGTCGCTGAAAGAGCGAAAATCTGAGCATTTATTGAGGGAGCTGCACCTTAACCTTGGGATATCAAAGAGAAGGTTCAACTGCACACACAGGTAGCATACAGAGTGAGTATGCTAGATTGATAGACAGGCAAGTTTTGGGGATGTGTTTTTTATATATAGCCATTTAAGTCGGTGGCAGTGACAGTAACTTAAGTGACAGACTAGGTTTTGGAAGAGTATTAAGAGCACAACACACAAAACTCAATCATGAAACTTGCTTATTGAATACTATGTGGTTGTTAGGCAAATTCAAACACCTCGCGAAAGACAACTTTAGCCTTTTACATATCCGTAGCTGCCACTTGTCTTTTCGGCTTTGGTCCAGGTGGCTCTAAGCCACTCACTCACCTCTTAGGCTGCTAAAAGCTTCACTTTTTAGAGGCAGGCAGGCAGGAGTGGGCGACGGTAACAAGTCATGGCGGTCACATTTAAGTTGTAAATTTATCAAAAGTAAGCGCTGTTTGGTGGTTTGTTTGTATGCCGAATTGAAGAGTGGCTCCTGACGATTAAGGAAAGCTTGAGTCATATGTTATGGGCCATATAGTTTAGTCGATAAGCAAGCGTACGTACAATTTGGAAGATTTTCTATTAGAGTTTGATTTGATTGTATCAGATCAAGTACAGAAGCGACACGGCTTCGTCAACTAGCTACCAACCCGTACACTCCGTGGTTTTGTTCGACTGATATGACCGTGCTTTAGAGAGCCTACTGGTTAAATAACAGTTCGGGTTATTCGGGGTTATGGTGACAGTCGCTTTTCCCTCCAGTGCTGGTCTTGAATATCACTGTTGTCTTGCAGTTTGAACCTTGAACTCTGGCCTGAGGTGTGGTAGCAGCTGGATGACACTCAGTGGGTTAGGGTTAGTCTTTCAGCACAGGTGTTACGTGGTCATTAATTAAGGTTCTGTTAAAGGACTGGGACATTATGTTTATCTCTAGATGCAATTATTATAAATTCTTAATGTCTTGCGATTTGATATTACCATTTATTGTGATTTTTGTTTTTTGAATTATCACCTAGTTTGTAGATGTAAAGTTTCATGAGGTTGTGGTCACAATGGGTCATTTTTCACAGTGATATCATGTTTCAAAATAGTCTCATTACAATGAACTCGCTGCTATGGGAGCTAACATCATCACACATGAATCAGATGTGGCTCATTGAATCCACAGGAGTCTCAGCGTTCCAGTCAAACCCAATTTACTCAACTCCAAGACTGTTTAGGCCCCAGTCTGCACAAACACACCATTTTACAACAGGCCAGACAGATTTGCACTGCATGGTTTGTGGGCCAAAATGCATGGGATTAGCATGAGGTGGGCATGTCTGCACAGGGGAGAGCAGAGCCGTGGCTGCCCAGAGAACCCATTTTCATTCAGAGATCTGGAGGTCAGAGGTCAGGGGACCCCACTGAAAATGGCCATACTAGTTTTTACCTTGCTTAAATTTAGCTTAACTTATTTTATTTTGCCCCCTTGCTGACAACTGAGCTTTTCTTTTCATTACTTTAAATTAATTCAGGATGGGAAAAAAATTGTTTAAAAAAAGAACTATGATACTGCATGTGCACAGGAAAAAAGACAGACGACCTGTAGAATTGAGGTCGTCCAGCACACTGCTGGACCTTGTGACGTGCCATTTACCATGCAAAGGATCAGCTGTTTCGACATCAGCTGTTTGACATCCAGTGCGTTGTTGGCATGATAAATGACATACTTTCGTTTCAGTTTATGATTGATTGGTTTTTCAATGTTTTATATCTCACTGTATCAATGTGATTTTACATTTCTGATTGAAACGTGGAAGGAAGGAAGTTTTGCAAGGTAGAGCAGTGTCCGGGACTACCTCTGCTCTACAGCACTTTGGGTGTAACAGGCGTCATTAGTTTAACCATTTTATTGATGAAATGCTTCATCAAAAAATAATCAACAGATTAATCAACAATGGAAATATTTCTTAGTTGCAGCCTACTGTGATTAATATGTTACTCATATATAGCGGAGTCTCATTTAAATGTCTCTGGAATCATTTCAAGGTACGTGCTTTGGGCACAAAACAAAAGTGCCTTGTTATCTTCCATGATGAGTAACTCCAGCTACTTTGAGACAAAGTCTAAACAGAAAGATGGGATGACCGATGGCGTGGCCGACCTCCCCAGCGGCCCTCTGGACCTCTACAGGAAGAAAGCCTCCTTCAACTGGAAGGAGATGCTGCTGTTCATAGAGGGAGAGGACATACTTGCATTCAAGGTAGCTATCACTGTCTTGGTTATTTGAAGATTTTTTTCTATGTCAGGTCATCTGTAAATTGAATATATTCAGTATGATGAAAGGTTGCACACATTTTCTGTGCATACTGTGTACATTGCCTTCTGTAGACTGTAGACATGTGCAGAGCAACATGAAGTGACATAACCTGTGCAGGATGTGGCTGTAGGCAAATCATAGTAATATAGTAGTTTTATGCATAGCCTCCTGCCATTCAGGTGAACTTCCCCCCAACTAACATTCTGAAAAATAACCAGTCTTATATAAATAACCAAAATAGCCGCTCTTTTTTTAAAACAAAATTTGAATTCCACAATTGACCAGATAACAGCAGTAAAAATAATGGACCAAAACTGAAATTGGAATACGTTTCAAAGCCAGCTGATACTGATAGTCTGCCTGTATACTGATACGTCAAAAACCACAGGAGGACCAAAAACTGAAAAGATTCACATACTAACTATTCAACATGTAGATGGGCTGACTCAGCAAACTCAGGGCCCTATTTGTTATTTTTCTGCCTGTGTTTGTTTAATGATTGCACATGTAAACAGCCAAATGTGGCAAAGGGAATGCAACCTTTCAAGTGAAATGAACTGCTACCTACAACAAAGTAATGGATACAAGATTTATTGTGTCTCTAAAGTTAGCTATGCACATGTTGTCATTGTCCTCCAAAATAATGTATTGTGTGCATCATTTACACATGGAGAAAATAGTGACCAGGCTTTCGGTAAGTCAAGAAATATGTAGCGGTATTTAATTTTGTGGGAGAAAGGACTGAGAACCCCAACTTTCAGAATGACAAGCAGCAGTTCTGGGAAGTGTAGAGCACCAGGAAACAAGGAAAAACAGTCCAAAAACTCTGCATTTACTGTTTTCTTGCATGGTTATTCACAAAGGAGTTCATGGATGCTCATTAAATGGAACAGTGGGAGGAAAAAAAAATACTTAAGCTACTTAAACTAACTAAAACAACACTCACAGAGCCACACCTTTTAAATATACTGTGGGGCTAAACTATCAGTTTACAGATAGTTTGTACATAGCCTGCATAGCTTGTGTATACAGCCCTCAGTTACTAAATTAAAGGCCATCATCTAGGCTTTACCGCACAATAACTCTACAATTACATGTTTTACAGATAGGCTAAACACACAAAATAAGCAAAATACAAAGAAGAATTATTCAGTGTGTTCCCCTCCCTCAGCTTCCACTTGGCATTCATGTAGATAGATAGACCTTTTATTGTCATTGCAACTAAGTACAACGAAATTGGATGACGGTCTTTGCAGTGCAAGAAAGCCTGATTAATAAATAGTGTAAAATTAGATATATAAATTATATATATAAAAATAAAAAATAGTTAAAAAACATGCATGCAGACACACACACACACACACACACACACAGACACACACACACAAACAAAACAAGCAGAAATATTGCACGGTGATGAGAAGTATGCAAGTGAGAGATGTTGCATGCTCAGTGTTCAAGTATCTTGTGAATTGAGTGCAGTGATGGCTCTGGGGTAAAAACAGTTTTTTAGTCTGTTTGTGCTTAAATGACTCTGTAGCGGCGACCAGAGGGCACCAGTTCAAACAGGTGATGTCCAGGGTGTGATGTGTCCTTGACGATGCTGCAAGCTCTCCTGAGGCAGCGAGATATGTACATGTCCTCCAGGGAAAGTAGAGGGTGGCCTATGATTTTTTTTTTTTGGCTGCAGGGATGACCCTCTGTAGAGCTTTTTATTTGCAGCAGAGCAGCTGGAGAACCATGCAGAGATGCAGTAGCTCAGTACACTCTCGATGGAGCAGCGGTAGAAGGACAGCAACAGTTCTGGAGCCAAGTTGTAGCCCCTGAACTTTTCTGCTCATGGAGGTGTATTCGGGGTTCTGTATATTCATATAAATTGTGAAATATGAAATCCTGCTGAGCAATGTTAACGTCTTTTTGAAGGTTGGCAAACAGATACTGAAATGTATCCATTAAAAAGGCTCCCAAAATATATATTTTTCGTTAAACTAATTATTTCATAGTTTTAAGCTGCATATTCACTGATGGGAATAGTTACAGCAGGGCCAGTGTGCAATAAGCTCTGTACCAGATTAACGCATGTAGCTTTATTAGAGTTTATTAGACTTTATTTGACTGGATTTGTGATTTTAAATGAAACCAGCACTGGCACCATGTATCATCTAACCTTATTCTTTAAGTAGTGACAACTTTTCCTTTCCTCCATGGCTGCAGCAACATGTGTTCAGGACACTGGAGAACGATCCCCTCTTTGCCCGTCAACCTGGTGAAGATCTTTCTCTTGAGAAGATGAGAGAGTTAACGTTCCTCAGGTATCAGGCACGCAGACACACACAAAAGCACACAGATAGAAAAGTATCTGTGATGTAATAGATGAAAACACATGCTGTGTTAGGAGCTGCTTTTCTCCTGACTAACAAACCAGTTCAGTTCACGTTTGTTTGGGGATTCTTCATCCAGTAAGGAAGCTGTTCTAACAAAGTGGAAGGGCAAGCCAAGAAATAAAGATCAAAGTCTAGATTGTCATCGCAGAAAGACTAAACATTCACTTCTTTGTTGCTAAGATGTCTCACTGCCAAAAACATTTTACAACCTTATTCATTCTTCATGTTATGACACTTGAACCTTTTTCTGCTACTACAATGTTGTTTTCAGATATCTATATAATGTATTTATTGTGAACTAAAGGCCCACACTGATTCTACCCAATTCCATTTCTATGCAATACACACATACCAACACTTATTAAGTAATAATAAATAAAATCAAACAAAACTTTATATAAAACATCCACAGAACGAAGCAGCTTTTCCGCTACAACTTCCTGACACAAGACGATGTGATGGCGAACCCATGGAAGACAGTGATCCTCAACGACTGTCTGGGCATGTATGACTGGTCGCTCGGCGCCAAGTACTTCCTCAACAAAGGGGTAAGCATCTGTCTGTCTATTTGTGTGTGTGTGTGTGTGTGTGCGCGCGCGCATGCACGTGTGCATGTGCCAGGGCGTCACAGGTATAAGATATCCCAGCGCACCACACATCATGTGAATATCGGGCATTCAGGAAGGATGATGATCACCCTCCAGCATCAGTCAATATATGGGTGTTGCCTCATTCTTTGCACTTATCTTTCTCCTTGTCTCATTTTCTCAAGGCCAGTTTTCAAGGTCAAGGCTCTGATGCAGTATGATTTCACAGGAACATTATCAGATGGAGACTAGAGTTGCTGACATAAACACTGTTTATACTGTAGGAAGTCAGCATGACACAGCTAGCAGACATGATTGATGTTTCATGATCAGCAAACTGTCTTTGCTCTGTTTTTCAGATGTTTGGGGCAACTGTTGCCAACTCAGGATCAGAGAGACATGCCGAGTTTGTACAAAATACTGAACATATGAAGGTAACTCAGCGGCTTCAAGACACTCCACTTGCAGTCATAGAAATGGTTTATTCTTGACACTGCCAATATCCAACAACGACAGATTTAGAAAAGATCCAGCATCCTTTAGCCAACTAGAGCATGGGGTAGTTTTGGGGATTTTCAAGCTAAGAGGTTCCTTTGCTTGGTTAAGAGAGTTGAGAAAGGGATGACATCAGTGTTAGTAGATTCATTGGCAAGCGTGCCATGGTTTGCTGATGTATGTTCACATCCTCCTCTGTTATACAGTCAAAACAAGTTCATTTTCACATAATTTTATATGCACTTGCTCATGCATATTATCTTAAATCTAATAGTTGGCTGCAATGGTGGATTGAAGCACTTATAAATGGATCAGATAGGGAAACTGTATAATGCACAAAAACAAAACAAGTTTATTTTCTGTAGCACTTCAAAGCAAGAAATGGACATGAATAGAGGCTTGCTAAGGCAGCTGCTAAGAGTTGCGCTGTATAAATGTTGCATTGTAGCTGTCCGGTCAACTCACTAAAACACAAAACCGTATATTGTTTGTTGATCACCTGCAACACACAGATCAATAATACATGCAATGTGGCAACATGAGCATGCAATTTAATATCTAATCATTTTTATGTGCGATCTTAGTAAATCAGGCATGAATAGCATGGCTTTCTGATTTGGTCATGTTGGTGATTTAGCCACTCTTCCCTGCACACAACTTTGTGACTCTGGGTCTCTGTATCTTATGTAAACTTGCCCTTTGCCTGGCTTGCTAGCTCTACCACAGCCATTAGCAGATATGCTTGTCATCCCTATCTAGACTATCTGACAGACAGCAGTGCAATAACACAGCAATGCCATATTATTTATTTGTGTTACCACTCATATGCATTATTATAGCTATCAATTTTATCTTCATTATTTGTTTGGGCTGAAATTATTCTGGTTACCCTGGAGCCTTTAAGGAATAATGAGATGAGGGCCCCTCTGGTGGCTAGGTCTCTTTGCAGTCACTTGAAATGCAAATAGGTAAAACCAGACCTGGATGAACAGGCTCTCTAACCACAAGGCCGCTACTGTGGGAGGGGAGTGTGTTCCTATCCGTTTTCCCTGCCCAGATTTCCCAAGTTCAAATTCAAGTTTGAGGTTATTTAGAGTCACAAATCAGTGGTTACAATCTCGAAGGGCTTCACAGGACCACAGGTTTACAACAAACAAAACAGGGCAACATCCCCTGACTTGAGCCCTCATAGCAGGCAAAACAAAACCCATAGATAACAGAGGAGCTTGGAGGCCTTTCCCCAGCCTCTGTGACAGAGTCAAAAGCAGCTGTCTCTTGAACCTTTTGGACACTGTGACCTCTCAGTTATTATTACAGAAATTAAATTGTAACTGTTGGGACATGTTTGCAGACATTTGGATGTTTTGCACTGACTGAGCTGAGCCACGGCAGCAACACCAGAGCCATGAGGACGACGGCCACCTATGACCCCAGCACTCAGGTGGTTTTCTACTGATGGATTTTATTTTAATTCTTTTGGTTTTAGGTAGGGTTCAGCAGTGGCATTGGCTTGACATGTGAGCAAAGTGGATTATGCCAATATAAGAAAACCAACAAGTCCCGGTACCAGTTTTTTCATATAATTACAATCATATTTGAAATACTATCGGGTCATTTCTATGGAAGTTAACAGCAGACACTACTCACCAGAAGTACTCTCCAATTCAAATAGGAAATTAACAAAAATAGAGACATTTAAATTCCTCCAACATGGGTACTGAGACTTGTTGTATTGGCATAATTCATTTTGTTGACATTAATTTATGTGCTCAAAGTGTTATTTTGGGAGCTGTTTTGCTGTGGAAGTGAATGGAGACACGGAAATACAGTTTTGTGGATTACCAATTCAGTGGAGCAAAGAGTAGTTCATGTGAATATTTCACTACCATGTGGAACGTCAAAGTAACTTATAAAACCCAACAGTTCAATTGTGCTTTAAAACACGATAGTGGTGTGATGTCATTATATATTAAAGTCCCTGACAGTTTTGCCAGGTCACTGTACACCACCTTAAACCAACATTACAGGAAGACTTATAGAAGTTTTTTCCTGTAGGAATTTGTGATCAACTCTCCGGACTTTGAAGCTGCCAAATTCTGGGTGGGCAACCTGGGTAAGATGGCAACCCACGCTGTGGTGTTTGCTCAGCTCTACACCCCTGATGGAGTCTGCCATGGCCTGCATTCCTTTGTCGTTCAGGTACTGTCGGAGTCTAACCTCACCGAGTTAGAAGTGCTCATGTGGAAAACCAGGTGACACTTGTTGTGTCATGTGTTACAGACAGGCTGTCTTTTAAACGTTATCTGTGCAGGGAAAGTCAACTTTCCTGGCAACACACTTTTTCATATTCATATTTCACACATCCACTGTGTGAACTGATGAGCTCCTTCACTTTTACATTTCTCTCTATTTCTTTAATGGGATTATAATCCCACTAGAAGCAGTGACAAACTTGTCTCAGAAAGCCATATTCAGTGCAGCTGCTCTACAAACTCAACCACATTGTAGATTATTATCTGTAGATAATAATTATGCACTCAAAATGCACTTACCGTGCATTTCCAAGGTGTTACGAGCATGACACCAGGTGTTACTGAAAAATTGTAGTGACCTGATGCATACTAGGTGATGCGTTGTGTTGCCCTCAATCCAAAAGGTACATAGATTTCATGATACTTTTAGAAATCAGAAGGCAAGATAACATAAAAACAATGTAATATACTTAATATATGAATATGTAATATTCTTCACTACGTGTAGTGTTAGTGAAAATGCTTTTGTTAATAATATATTTTTTTAACATAACATAAACTATGCTAATGTGTAAGCGTATCAACAAGGGACAGCTGTGGTAAGAGTGGCTTAGTCCTTTTGAAGGATTCTGACAGCCATGTGAGACTGTATCCATTCCTTTCTGTGCCTTGCAGGTAAGAGATCCTAAAACCCTGCTGGCTATGCCTGGTGTGATGGTTGGAGATATGGGCAAGAAACTGGGCCAGAACGGACTGGATAATGGGTAGGTGACCAAAGTATTTCACAGAAAAGTATATATTTCTGAGGGAGTGTTGGCTGTAGGGCTGAGCGATGATGCTATGGGTTTCAGATTAGACTGATACATCAGTGTGCTGATATCCGTTGCTGAATTATTAAAAATGGTCCAGTCAGTGCTTGTACTAGTACTAGATTGAGTTTTACTGAATACCTTTGGCACAAAAAAGATCAAATTTAACCTTCCTATTATGTTTGGGGTCAATTTGACCCCAGCCAATGTTTAACATCTCTAAATAAATGATTAACATCATTTTTTTTGCTTGTGTGTGTGTGTGTGTGTGTGTGTGTGTGTGTGTGTGTGTGTGTGTGTATCACTCAAAAAGTGATACAATGTTGGTAGCTTCAGTCTATAAGTATTCATCAACATTTGTTATTATTAATATGATTAATGCCTTGCCCGAGAGCTTAAAGTCAAAGTGTTCAAAGCCACTAGAGGGAGGTACAGCCACACATTAGAGCTCAGACTGATCTGGGCTGCCAGTGCTTTTATGAGGAAGAATTTATAGGGAAGAAGGACGTGAAACAAAAGTTTCATGTCAAGTACAGGGTGCTAAATTAACACCAGCCGCTGGCCAAATACTGTAAAATGTAACTGAAGGCAGTCTAATTCATAGTCCTGTTGTAGTATAAACATCCTAAACACAAATCTGCCCCCCCATGATGTGATACTCAGCTCTACTTTTTAAATGACATCATACACCATATATAAATGGAACAAAAAACGGGGAAAAAAAATGCAAGAATATGTAGGTAAAATAATTTTACTGTTTCTTAATCTCATACAGTCGCTCACTGTAAAGTTCAGAATACATATCCAGAGCCTATTGCAAAACGTACAAAGAACTGAAATAAAGAATAATCAACATTTCGACATGAAACATCACAAATAATACCTTGCACTGCAATAATACCTTGGTTTTCCCATACTGACTTCTTCATATTCACCTTGTGTCAAATTGGTAGCCAGCTAATACCGACACATGTATTAAATGTACAAAAAAGTGATGTGTGGTGTGAACACTTACGTGTCCTAATGTGTTCTGATGCATCCTGACAACGCTGGGAGACCGCCCACTCGCTTTGAATACAGTTATGCCAGATGTGAGGTGTGAGCTGTCTCAGCTGTCCACCTGTAACAGATCACCTGAGACAAATGTCAGCACCATATGTGACCAGAGCCTCACACATGTTGCCAGTGCCCACAAGATGTCAGAGCCTTTTCTGTCCTGTTTTTTTAGTCTTTGTTCATTTCTTTCTCTGATAGGTTTGCTCTATTCCACAATGTGAGGATCCCGCGGGAGAATATGCTGAATAAGACCGGAGATGTCGCACCCGATGGGCGCTATGTCACACCATTTAAGGTTGGTAGACATTTGTTGAACTGTGTACACCGCACATGCCCACTCTTTCTCGTGCAAACCTTTAGTGAGCGTGGATCTGAATTCCTACCAGCTCCAGAGTTGTTCTTCTGTTGCTGAACTCCCTGTGGAGGAGGGCAAGACAAATTTCTACTTTGGAGATCAATTAAAATTGAGAGAAGAGGTGGCCTTGTGCTGCAAATCAGTTCTCAGTAAAGCTTATTGTGCAGAACATTAGTTAGATAGCATGGACCAGTGTCCTATTTGTATTCACAAAATACAATTTCCCATATATCAATATATGTGCAGTGTTTATTCTTTCACTGAAACTCATGGATACTTCCTCCTGCCCCACATCGAACATACAACTGTAACAGTGAAAATGCACAGGCACCAGTGTATTGTGGTGCACAGGTTACACACTCACACACAGTGCCAGCAGGCAGTATCTGGGTAGGTAAACAAAGACTATAACCTTTAACAGTTATGGGTTCAGGAGTCCCATGCTGTGTTCAGATTAAGGCAGCTTTTGCCTGCTGCTGCAGTGTTTTATTGGGCTTTCAGGAGCCTCAAGCTACATGGACATGGTGAGAAGACGGCTGGTAATGACATCCAGGCGTGGAAAATTCCTCCGTTACCCCATGAGAGATGTAAATAGCTAGGACAGTTGTGGTCTTGAAAGAAACATCCCAATAATTTGGAACTGTTTATGGACCAGTGAAGTCAACATTAGATGATTCACACCTTGGCACAGTTGGGTGTGGAACCTTTACTGTTTAGACATGGGGAAATATTTAGGCTAATTGTTGAAATCCTGAGAAATATTGCAGTTCTGGAGGGAATTTCTACATTCCTTGAATATGAGAGAAGAGACGGAGAAAGCTCAGCAAAATAGCTGCAGCACAAGTTTCTCTTTCACTTATTTCATTTATTTTTATTTATGTATTTTGCACCACTCTTCCTTATTGTTCCCTACTCAATTAATTGTCCCCTAACTAAGTAATTTCCTGTCAAAATGAAACTTTGAACAACTCTCACATTGCAGATTGGTATGGCATGACATTTAGCGAATACATCAGTTTATCCTTGCATTGCTTTGCATTCAGTACCACTGTTGGAGGCTGCATTGGATTTTCCAGGAATTTGAGCTCCATAAATATCTCCCCATAACTCCTCATTTTACATTTATTTAATGAGGGGACCAAAGGGTGACTGCAGAATTTTCTGTCATTACTCAGTATTGGGTGCCACAGGTAACATGCATTTGTACACCTTGTCACTGGTCTTTTCTCACCATTCCTCCAGGACCCCAACAAGCGTTTTGGGGCGTCGCTGGGTGCCCTGTCCGGTGGCAGGGTATCCATCTCCAGGATGGCGGTGACCAACCTGAAGCTGGCCATGACAGTGGCTATTCGCTTCTCAGCCACCAGGCGACAGTTTGGACCCAAAGACACCGAGGAGATTCCTGTTTTGGAGTACCAGCTGCAGGTCAGACTGAAAGGGATGGCCAAGGACGTGACAGATGCTAGATAGATGCGATGCTAGATATGATGGCGTTAGGCAGAATGCATCATTTCATCAGTGAGACAGACTGAATCAAGGCTTTATTTAGATAATGTCAGCTTATTAGCTATCTTAGACATTGTGTAGAGGCTACTGTTAATAGTGGCTAGTGGTTATTAAAGCACAGTTGAACTTTGGTATGTTGTTGAGGCATTATTAACTAGGAGACATTTCTCTTGTGGATCTCCTCAATGAACTGCCATACTTGATCAGAGAGTTGTTATATATATATATATATATATATATATTACAACAACTTGAGTCTTCTGTATTTAATTTTATTTGATTGACTTCAGTTCTACTGTGTGTGCTTACAGCAATGGCGTCTGATCCCCTACCTGGCTGCAGTGTATGCTCTCGACCACTTCTCCAAATCCTTCTTCATGAACTTTGTTGAGTTTCAGATCGGACAGATGATGAAGGACAAGAGTGACAGACAAGTGAGTGAAGAGGAGGGTGTGTGTTTGTGTGTATGTGTGTTTGCGCCCAGAGAATACAGATCATGCTTAGTTAACTATTCTCTTGCATCTGCTATTCTGTCTGTTTATGATTTGTGTGTGTGTGTGTGTGTGTATGTGTGTGTGTGTGTGTTTCTCAGGCGGAGTTTGGGAGGGAGATTCATGCCATCTCCTGCTCCAGTAAGCCACTGGGCTCGTGGACCGCCCAGAGAGGCATCCAGGAGTGTAGGGAAGCCTGCGGTGGACATGGATACCTAGCTAGTCAGTTAAATGCTCACACACACACACACACACACACACACACACACACTCACACTCACACTCACACTCACACTCACACACACACACACAAACACAAACACAGAACTAAGTTCCTTTTGTATTTTCTTCTCCAGTGAACAGGTTGGGTGACATCCGTAATGACAATGACCCAAACTGTACCTATGAAGGTGACAACAATGTCTTGCTGCAGCAGACAAGCAACTACCTGCTCAGCTGGGTCCACGCCAAGCACCACGGTCAGTGCCCTCATCCACTGAGAGATTACATGACTGATCATTTGGTTTCGCTTTTATTACATTTTCAATCTGTCAAGGCAAGGTTTGCTGAGCATTTATGCTCTTTTTTATCGCTGTCCTAAGCTAAGAGGTCATGTACATAGAGGATGTGTTTGCACGAAAAAATGTGAGACACAACACAGGTTTCAGTTGGGACCCAGAATCTTTTCAAAGTGAGGAGAAAAAGGATACATTTCATTATCACGATGACAACACATGAAATTGCAGCCAGCTAGTTACCAGCAGTAGATGTAACCAATCTATGTAGCTGGCTAGCTGGAACTGAATCATGTCTCCTCCAGGCTCTTTTTGGCTACTAGACGATGGTTTTGATCTGAACTCCTAACCTTCTGGATGACAAGAGAGGACCGTGATTAAACACTGTTCCTCAGCATTTTTGACTGTTTATCCATATTTGTCCCCATATTTGTACCTGAACGTCAACAGCACTCTGTGTTGAAAAATAGAAAGACATGACGCGAGATAGTGATTTCCCTGACATGTTTACATTGGGAAACAATAAAAAAAAAGAAAAAAAGAAAATCTGACATAGACCCTAGACCATTAGCTGTTCATCCTATCAAAGCTAAAGTTAGCAGGTAAAATATCTTGGGGTAGTTAAAATAATGGCCAGAAAGCCAACAATTGGTTTCACTTTCACCCGCACATAAGAAGAAAAACCAAAAAATGTTACCTCACTCATTTTTTGCCTGATTAAACAGCTTTGCTTGTTGTTTTCCTATGTCAGTCGGAAAGTAAATCTGACAGATAGCTTCTGTAGGTAGCTTTCACACAGAAACTCTGCACCAGGGACAAACAACAAAATAATACTTTCCAAATTATTGAAATTACACCAGAAATGCGTTTTGTTTGCATTTCTTATGTGTTAAAAGTATTATTTTTTTGGAGCTGTTTTGCTGTGGAAGTGAATGGAGATAAAGAAATCCATTATTAGCAGCCCAGGGGAGCACACTAATGAGGATGTTTCACCTCCATGTGGACTCATATCACACCCAGGGAACTGTACAACCCAACGCTCTACCAACGTTCAGTTTTGCTGTAAATGCTGTGTTGTGTGATTTTAGATGGCGCGCCAATCGAGTCTCCTCTCGAAACCGTTAATTTCCTGGAGGATTTCAACAAGATCCTGGCAAGCAAATTCACAGCAACAACAATGGAGGAGTGTATGGACTCTGCAGGTAGGATGCTGATAAATCAAACAACCAAGTAAAAATAACCAGATAATAATATTCTGTTAGTTTTACAATTGTATTTTCATGTAGTTTGTCCCTACAATTAGTGAGTGATCACATTGACCACATAATATCTGATCATTTGCTTTCTCCTTGCCCTTTTCACCTATGTTAACTCTCTCTCTCTCTCTCTCTCTCTCTCTCTCTCTCGCTCTCTCTCTCTCGCTCTGTCTTTACTTTTATTTCAAATAACTGCAAGACTCTGTGTCCATCCATAGAAAAGCAGACACACACACAACACACACACTCTCATAGTCAGGCTGGGGTGTGTATTCCAGAGGGGAATGTAATCTTTGGAACTTCTCTGTTGTGCCACATGTGTCAAACATTTGTTTGTGTATGTGTGTGCGTGCGTGCACGCGTGTGTGTATGTGTATTGTTGACCTCAGTCTACCCCGCATACTTCTCCCTAGCAACCTGAGGGTCATGTCCACTTTTAAGGTTTTGTTTATTTTATGCCTATATACATTTGTCATTCTACATTAAACTAAATAGTCGATTCAGACATGACTAAAATTACTGAGGACATACACAAAATTACCTGACATCGCCATGTAAAACTAAATCCAACTAATCCCATGAATAGGGCTCAACATGTTAATACTTCAATGTCTCAGACTTTAAAAAACACTAGGAATACTACACAATCTAAACATACGGACATATTAAAGCCTGTCACACATTCAATTCAAAATTTTATCAAATTTCCAAGGTAAGGAATTTATTCAAATAACAAAACTAATGGAACATGCAATAATACATTGCAGCTATCTGCAACAGCTGAAGCATTCTGTCTTGACAGTTAGGGCTTCACATCTTTCTTTCATTTGATGAATGTGTGAATTTCCCATGACGTCATACCTGTGAGACTTCAATGCCTTGTCAACTCCCCTCACTCGAGACTCTACCATCTCTTGTTGTTATGTCTTGTAATGTGCGTTGTGTTGTTGCTTCATCTTGAAGTGTGCACACTACTTTGATGCTAGAGGAAATTTGGAAGCTCGGTAGTTTGGCAAATGTGAGATGTCCTGCATCCTTTGGTTGTATAATGTACCTCTGGCCTTACAGACCAGTGAGTGAGCACCTGACAGTACAAACAATGTCCTTCTGCCTTTTAAAGTGAACAGACGTGCCCCACCGTTTTGTTAAAGCAGCTGTATGATTGAATGACAGAGGGTGAAAAAAATCATTGGCCAGAAAAGCAAAGTTAACAGATATAAAGGGCCAAGCACAAAGCAGCACCAAACACACTGGAAGTGTCTTTGCTTGTTTCCGACTGGCGTAGTTGTCATTTTCCTGTTCAAGGTGTGGCCAGGTGCATTATTGGCGCATTGTCATCTTGGGGCAGTTGAAAGTGATGGCGCAATTGACCTATAAAACCAGATCTGGAGTTGGTGGTGCAGTTTTCACTGTTATTTAAGGTCATTATTAATATAGGAATGTGTGCCTAAATAGTCGGGTGCAAACACACGTACACTCTGATTGTTATGCACACAGGGGACGCCTGCTTCATCTCAGGGAGCTTTGGTGGAATCCTCCTGTTAGTAGAGATCTGCTTGTCCACTTTCACCTCACACACAAGATCAGTTTCCCTCTTACCTGGCAAATGCGCAATTGTAATAGCAAAAGTGGTCATGGACACACCGTAAATGCCCTTGTGCCATTCTCTTCAGACTGTACGCTTAGATTGTTAAAATAGATCCCAAAGAGGTGACTGCTTGGTTTGGGGTCCCAGTCATAGTCTAAGAGCAGACCCTGATTTCCACCTTTGTTAGAATCAAGGAGTTGAATCTTTGAGGATCAGCTCTCTCAGGGATACAGATCAAGAGCTGTAACAGTCAAATTAAGCTTGATTTCCTAACATAGCCTAATGTGCATCCTCTGCAGTACCTTTGGCAGCCTACAAGTGGCTTGTCTGTTTCTTACTGGACGAGAGCCAGAGGAGGCTAGGAGAGCAGAAGGCTTCCAGCAAGGACGACTTTGAGGCCCGCAACAACAGCCAGGTAAGAAAATCATGCATGGTTCCATGCCTACATAAACACATGACATAACATGACTCCCTACAATCTCTCTCTCTCTCTCTCTCTCTCTCGCTCTCTCTCTCTCTCTCTCTCTCTCTCTCTCTCTCTCTCTCTCTCTCTCTCTCTCTCTCTCTCTCTCTCTCTCTCTGCATACAGTTGTTGCACATGCAAGTTAAGTTTAAAGTTTCCTTCTGATCTCACGTCTGAGCCCAAGTCATTGATAGTTCCTCCAGATGTGTGACTGCATGGTTCTCAGGGGTCCATATGTCATGAAGTGTCTACTTTGAGGCCTAAAAAAGTATTGGAATGTGTTAAATCCAGTTATTAGAGGTTTTATTTTTCACCATGTAGATTCAGATGTATTTTGTTGAAATTTCCAAATTGGGAAATTCTTGTGTTCCAGCAACAGGTTGTCCAGACATTGCACAGGAAAAATAGCAGACTACACAAAATAAACCCCACAACAATAGTAGGACAAAGGTAAACACTAACCCTAACCCTAACAAAATAAATAATTTGGATCAATATAAGGAATATTAGACAAAAGAAAAACCTTTGCATACTATATAAGAGTAACAAAAAAATAAAACATACAAACAACAATTAAATATATCCATAGAATATCTGTAGACCTTTCCCCTTTGAACCTTCGCATAGATTATATGTATAATGAAATATATCTGCAAAATATCTATAGAATATAGATGTACAATATGCAATACAATAGTAGTCTATGCATAACATTTGCATATCCATCCCTTAACAATTCATTCAGAAATATTGCTTTGTTTAAAGGAAACTTTTTAAATTGGGCTTGGAGTAGCATTAAAATCCCCATCTATCCATCTCTTTCTCTCTCTGACATTTTCTTATGTGAGGAAGATGTCTGTGTACGTTCTCAGTCATCCAGGTCATGTTTGTCCACATAGAGTTGAATCGAGGTCATCTGGACTGTTTCTGATTCTGGGATGATAAATTAATAGCTGGGACTCCCCACCAATCTGTCAGAAGAAGATTTGAAGAAGCTTTGTGGATGAGAAGTGGAACAAGAATCTACCAACAGTCCAATTAACCTCAAGTCAACTCTATGCAGAGATCTGTGAGGAAGGGGTTTCTGGTCCAGAAGACATTCCACATATCGCTTCGTTTAAACTGCATGTCATGAATTCCTTCATGTCTCAGTTTCTTGCCATTCACACCTAGTCCTCCAAACACTAAATTCTGACTGTCGTGTGGAGCTGAATCACAGCAGTATTCAGGCACTTTCAGCTGGCATGCACATAGTCCTTTCAGAGGTTCAAGAATCAAGCTGCTGTGGATGTTTAAATCTGTGGCAATACCAAATATCAAAAACTGAGTCCGTTAAGTCCATTTAGCTATGCAGGAGCCAATATATGTAGCACTCTCACTCTCTAAAACACACTTTTATACAGTCAAAGCCAGCTGCCTCTCTCCCATTAGCAGGTATGTTAGCATGGAGCATAATGGATGAAAAAAAGGAAAGTTGATGAAGAACGTGGAAAATTTAGAGAGATTTAAACAGAATATTTTAGCAAGTTTAAAGACAAACCCATGTCTTTTATTGGCCAGGACTCAAACGTCAGAACTTAAAGGGTAGCTTTGGTATTTCTCAGCCTTGACGGCATTAAAATGTGGATTTCCGAAACACATTGTTCACAGCACAACACCACCACAATTTGGACCCCGGGAACAATAGTCTTCACCTCGGTGAAGACAAATGGGGATCCTAATAAACTCCTAATAACCGCTAGCTTTGGCTTCGCAGCAGCCTCTTGCTAGCCTTCAACAGAGTCTAATTGGGTAATTGTTATTGGCCCTTTAAATTTTTGAAAACAGGAAACTTGGAGTACAGTTATGTATACCGCTTCAGCTTTTATATTTATTTGGGCCATACCTGACTCAGTTTAGTTCAGCTGAATCAGATTTACACATTCAATGATCAGTGATATTGACTTGATCTCTGGGTTAAGAAATATCCACTGAGCATGTGAGATCATGTTAGTTGTAAATTGCAGTAAAACAACGGCCACATTGGTGACTGGTTGTCCAAAAAAGTTTTAAAAATCTTACTTTAGGATTTAAGGCCCATCACTTAAAAACATGTGCTGCAGGGGGACCTAGTCTGTTTTCATAAGTTGACACCAGACAGTTGAACACATTGCTGTATTTGTGTGCTCTTTGGTTTAGTCGTCTGGTTTGGTTATTTATGTCATGGATGGAGACTCGAGGTTGGGGGGTCACACTGTGTCAGATGGGTGTGTGCTGGTTCTGGGAAATGTGTCTCAGTGGTTTGTCATTTCATTTACTTGCTTTTGTAAGCCCTAATATTATGACATCTGTGCATGTCATGGTGCTCTGTCTAGAAGTGCTTTTTTTTTTTTTTTTTTTTTTTTTTTTTTTTTGGAGCAATATTACCCTTAATTGAGTGAGCTTGTGTGTGGGAGGGTGTATAGAGGGGTTACAGAGGGTTAGTCATAGATAGTCTGTTTTTTATGACAGTAGTAATGTAAGCCAGATACATCCCTGTACAGTGATGTACAATTCTGTGATGACCTAATATATTTGACATGTTTAAGGAAAGTACTCTCATATCAGAAAAAATATATCAACTTATAAGTCATATAACCAAAATCTCCAAAACCTTTGACATTTTCTTAACTTGTCAGATTATGCCCAAATGATGTTTTGTCAGTATGATCAGGGACTGACTAGGCATCATTTGGACAATGTGATGAATTAGTAGATATAGGTCACCAAACTACCAATGTAGAGGTAGTATCACATCCATCATATATATGATACAGTATTATGTAATATGATTTTATGTCAGCTCCATTTTATGTCAGATGGTTAATATGTGTACTGCAGTTATCAGCATAATTTTTAAGCAGGGGTGGGGACCCATGAGAAATCACCTGATGTAGTTTTTGCTTGTAGTGAAAACCTGCAGACTGTTGGCTCTCCATGGCACATGGTTCCCCATTGCTGTTAAAAAGGACCAGACCAGTGATTTCACATTTAGTGCAATATCTACAAAATCTAGCCGTATGTTAGCACTCTGGTTATCCAGTTATTCTATTTCATTCATACCACTATGATATGAAAATCAACTTTCAGACTTCAAACTTTTTCACACCTGTATTCCATCACTGCAATGAAGTCGTCATTAGATAGATAGAGTGATTGATAGATGACTTTTATCCACGCTAAATTAAATATGCAATATTGTAATTCAGTAATATGAATTAAATTAAAGCTTTCCTAAAAGCAGCAACACTGTTACATTTTGATGAGTTGAAATTGAGTGGTGTGAAATGGCCCCTCCACTGTAAAATAGTCCCCAGGGAAAGGTTTACTTTCCACAGCCAATTGTCAGCTCTGTGGTTTATGAATGACGATGACTTTGTCAGCCACAGAAGCAGAACATAAGAAGGTGGGTGTTTCTGCATCGAAAATTATATTTAAAAACAGAGGGAGTTTGATTATATGTTGTGAACTCTTTAGTTCCCCCTGTATGATTTGCAGAATAATTTGTTGCAATATAAAATGTGCAGTAAATGGCCAAGAATTCAAAATCAGTGGTGTGATCTTTTAATGAATAAGAAAGAGATTTTATAGTTCTGTTTGACAAATCAATTAAAATGTCCTGCAAGCGACCCTGACTGAGGTCAAATCAAGTCCAAGACAAGTCACAAGTCACTAAAACACAAGTCAAATCAAGTCTGAAGTATATGTCAAGAAACATCAAATCAGTTCACAAGTCAGCAAAATCCTGACTTTGACTCATTTTTAACGTAGATACAAACAAAGGTTAAATTGCTGAGACACAACATGTCGTAGTCCTCCTTCCTGTTGTTTGGATCAGGCCTGTGCTATGCTAGCCTCTTGCCTCCTAAGTGTACATGAGACAGTTTAATATGAAGCATAAAATGCTGTCCATCCTTTTTCTGTGTTTCATTTCATTGGACTCAATAAGAGTCTGTGTTTTGGCTGACCTCAGTTCCCTCCATTGTGTGTTTATATGTGTGTGAAAAGCAGAGACAGAGTTTAGCTTGGCTGCCCTCCAAGGACTCTCACTCTAACACTGTTTTCCCAAGTTCAAACCCTGTGTCCGCCTGCTGTGTGTGTGAGTCTGTGTGTGGGTCTGTGTGTGGGTGTGTGTGTGTGTGTGTGTGTGTGTGTGTGTGTGTGTGTGTCTGTGTGTCTGTGTGTCTGTGTGTCTGTGTGTGTGTGTCTGTGTGTCTGTGTGTCTGTGTGTGTTTTAGGGTTTGACCCACATATGTTTTGAAGGTTGATCCAGATATTTTTGAATTAAAGTTGTCAACAGCCAATATTTTGTGCTAATACTAAAGATCTTTAGCTTCAACAATTCATTCATTCAATAAAACTGCATCATATCCATCAGTAGAAATGTATCCATCCAGTGACTGGATCAGATCCCATTTTAATATGACTATTAATGTCCCCTTATACATCTGTCTAACCCCAGCATGTGTGTGTGAGTTCAAAACAAGGATTATCTGTAAGGTTTACATGCATTAGCTTCATTATTCATGTGATTCATCAGTACACTGTGTGTTAGGACATCTTTATACATGGCTGGCTCTGCTGCCAGTGTAGTACGTGCTCAGCTTTGCACATTAAGGTCTCGTTATTTTTTCCTTTTTCATTTTTTTTGCAATGGATGCTATCATGACAATTCAGTGTGTACTGACCTGCGTCAGTTGTTTAATGTACAGTGCTTATGCCGCTTTCCATGTTAGGAATCCAAGGCTTTCAGCCCTGGATCCCTAACAAGTACATTTTGTTCTGTTCATCCATTACTTTTTTTGTCAAAATGTTTAAAGTTCGCTAAACCTCCTCAAAAATGATTGCACATGGTGCACAACACATGTTGTAAGCTTTTATAATTATGCACAGGAGAGTCTCTGTCACACTGAGCTGACTGCTGGGAAACTGGGCAGCAGTGTCAAGATTTTATTAATTTCATGTTAATGAGGGACAGATGAACACAGAAGTAATTATGTTTATGTTATCTGAAACAGCTCACTCTCAGACACTTTGCTGGTGTCCAGAGAGATGTTTTGGGACAGTTTTCACCACAAATCTAGTGACATCTTACAGTCAGTATAAATGTATCTCCCACTTAAAGTATGAGGGGTACCGTGGATTTGTTACCTGCCCACCACCTTTCCTGTGGAGAATTTCTTGTGAACTTCCCTTAGGCTACAGGAACCTAGCGCTTACCTAGTGATTCTTTCAGTATTTGACATGGCATGTGGTTATACAGTAATAGACACAATTTATTTTAATTTATTTCATTTATTTCTGTTGCTGAAGTGGCCCTCTTGTCCCCTTCAGCAAGAAGTAATTTAGCAAAAACTGCTAGGTGTTAAAAATTTTGATAAAAATGATTTTGGCAAAAATGTCTGAGGGATACACCCACATGGTTGTGAACTGGTTTGAGTTGGCAACATTACAGCAAATGAAGTCCACTGAAGAGAAATGACAAGCATCAGCATTATTGTCTTCATCCTCTGTGAAAATTGATCACAAAACACATAAAAAGTAAAAGGCGGCCAGCAGAACAATCAGAGTCGCTGTGGTCTTATATTACTTTGAGCAGTTATATTTTAGGGAAGGTGCATATAAGCTATTGTGGCAGTCCCTGTGAGCCACACAGGAACCCCAGCCAGCGATGGTGCAGCTACAGTGGCATTTTGCCGAAGTATAAATTGACTTTTAAATCCATGCACAATTCAAACTCATTGTATATTTGTGTCCTCTACAAACAAAAACTAGACATGTGATTGTTTGGACAAATGTCAAATGAGAAATATCTTCACCAGGGTGAAGACAAATCCTGCCTTGGCTCATATAAAGTAGGTGTTGACTGACTCAGTGTCCAGACAGGACTGGACTGAACTGTCACTTCAAACAGATTTATGGTCAGAAAATACTTGGTTCAGGAAGGCCTCAGAAACAAAGAACCTTGATCTGTCTCTGTGTGTGTGTGTGTGTGTGTGTGTCAGATGGAGGTGGATGTTGGAATGAGAGATTCGTTTTCTGTCTGCTAACCTATCATGTCACACAGGAAGGATGGGCATCACCCAGTCATACACACACCCAGCAGCTCAAAATTAGGTTATGAAAACACGCTCTGGCTGGCAGCCTGTCTGATCCACAGGAGAACATCCACCTGATTTTTTTTTACCACTTAGTCTGAGGGTTAGACAGATCTAGAGTGCTGATATTGACTTTTTAGTAAAAATTCGACATCAGCCAGTCAGTGTCTAGTGCACATGTGTCAAACTGGTGCCATGGAGGGACAAGAGCCTGCAGGTTTTCATTCCAACCAAAAACTCTACCAGGTGAAACTCCACCAGTGAAATCAACTGGTTTCAACTCAACATAGAATCATAATCCCACCATTTACACATTTGAATTTTTGGGTGAAACGCCCAGTCTGTGAAGTCTCTGAAAGTTAATTTTCATATCGTAGTGGAATGAATGGAATTGACTGCTTGCTTCGGGAAAAGATTATCAGAAACATGAAGCGCATATATTTTGTCTACATTACACTAAACATGCAGAATCACTGGTACGGCCCTATAAGTTCACCAAGAGACTTGCTTTATTAATAATTCTGTTGAAAGGAATATTTCAGTGGAGTAGTTCAGGCTTTGTGACAGTGTTCATTTTGTTCAAAAAATACAAACAAAGCAAAATGGTTATTCAAAGGAAATGTTTTAATCATTTTTCCCCTGTCACTTAATTATGCCGATGCATTTAGCCAATAAGACCTTTGAGAATTCCTACTCTAAGCTAATGTCCTTTGTGCGTATCTGTGTGTGTTTCAGGTGTACTACTGCCGTTCTCTGTCCATTGTCTACATCGAACACATTGTCCTTCAGAGGTTTCATGAGCTGACCAGTAGCCCAGACACACCAGCTGGCCTCAGACCAGTACTGAGACAGCTGTGTTCCCTCTATGGGCTCTGGAGTCTAAGCAACCACATGGCCACACTGTACCAGGGTGAGCTGTAACTCAAAAATATTTATATGATGTACTATCTTTATGTGAGTGTGTTCCCGAGATGGCCTTTGAAGGTTTGTTCATAGTTTCAACACCATGTTGTTTCTCCACAGGAAGTTATTTCTCTGGAAGGAAGCCAGCAGAGATGATCCAGACTGCTATTCTTACTCTTTGCTCCCAGGTACAAAATGATCCGCCATCGTCAAATAACTGCTATTGCTCTGTTATATGACTGAGAAGAGTGCATACAATGTTTTTCAGTGCTGGAAAGACCAAACTTCTTCACTGTGTTAAGTTTGGAGGACAGCAGTCTGTCACCTTAGTCAGTCAGACCAAGAGATTGCTGATCTGCCAGACCAGTATTGGTGCCTTATTAAAGACCAGATATCAGTCAGTTTTTTTTTTTTTTTTTCAGCAGCTTCAGGGACGTCAGTCTGTAAAACTTACAATGTTTGCCTTTAGGAGCTGCTAAGCTACCTAAAAAAAAAATTCATTACCAGGATTTCCTGCGCCTGTATAAGTTCCATGGCTCCATGACTAAAAAATGGCTCCATGACTAAAAAATGGAAAAATACAGTATTTTCATTAAGTCCACAGCAATGTCAAACACGGTGTCCAGCCATGCCAAATCCTGGTCAAAAGTTCAATTGAAACCAACCAGGAGCAGCTTTGGGAGCATCCCATTTGAGTTAGTCAGGTTATTATAATGCTTTATCAGTCAGTCCTGTCTAAAATATAAGATAATCCTCAAAACTATTTCTTTCACACCATTGCAACCCAATTGCCTTTGTATAAACAACCTCAGTTAGCAATTTGAAGTTTGCCCTTTAGGTAAATAATCTATCTTAGGAGAGTTGCATAAACTGTCAGAAAGTCCCTAAAACGATCTCCTCAGCTTAGTACTTGTGTTTAAAAGTAATTTGAATAGCAATATGAAGGAAGGTTTACTGTACTTAAGTGTTAAGGTGCTTCCCATGATGAAATCCCCTCAAGGATTTTTGGGCAAGCCATCAGCAATAATGAAATGATGAGTAAAGCATCCTGCCTTATCCACAGATTAATGTAAGGATATTCCTTCAATAGTAAGATTTAGAAACTCACTTGAGTTGAAGTAGAATTTTATACAAAAAGGAGCTTTACATATAAAACTTAAAATTTAACTTCGGTAGAGTGTTCCTTGGGTGTCAAATGAGTCCATATGGAGGTGAAATCTGTTCATGAGCTGCTCTGTGCTCCTCTGGGCTGCCAATCCACAACACTGTCCCTTTGCCCATTTTTTGAGGGAATGAAATGGCTCACTTCTTGTTATTTTCCTATTTGAATTGAAAAGTAGATCTGACAGGAAGTATCTGCAGGAAACTTCCAACTGTGCCAGGAAGAAACAACCTGATAATACTTTCACAGATAATTGTAATTACACACAAAAAAATGGATATCTGGAACTGTTGTTTATGTTGCCATAATCCACTTTGCTTGTGTTGGTTTATGCACTAAAAGTGTTATTTTGGGAGTTGTTTTGCTATGGAGAGATATAAATACAGGTTTGTGGATTAGCAGCCCAGGGGAGCGCAGAGCAACTAATGAGGACACAACCTGTCATTCTACTTAAGTTCAGTTTTGCTTGAAATAAAAAACTTTTGTACAATTGGTCACAATATGTTCACATGTAGTGACTGTCAGCCAGTTTCCACAATGTAAACCAAATAAATTTCTCCTGTATTTTTTAACCAAAGTTGCAAATTGAAAACATACCGATTTGTGTGTTATTCATTCAAATAACCTTACTCCCATAGCATTCACTTCGATTAGCTTGGTCTGTTCGATCAAGGATGAAACACTAACGGATACTGTTATGCTTTTAACCCTTTTTCATGCTCAACGTGTCTTTGTCTCTGTCGTCCCTCTCTGTCCCTGTGTCCTCAGCTCAAGGACGAGGCGGTAGCATTGGTGGATGTTTTTGCACCTCCTGATTTCATCCTCAACTCTCCTATTGGCAAGGCTGATGGAGAGGTAATTGCCATGCACACACCCACAGCAGACACATAGGCACAGACATAACCACACAGTAACAATGTACAGTACATATATCCAGTAATTACACACACAACATGCACACAAAAACATGTATAGGCACACTCAGACACAAACACACTCACCACTTCAGACCCAATTATTTCCCAATTCTGCTCTTTTGAATTTGACAAATGCTGTCTCTCTGTATCTCTCTGTTGCTCTCTCTCTCTCTCTCTCTCTCTCTTTCTCACACACACACACACACACACAAACACACACGCAGAATAACATTGCATGAAATGCATACAAAAGCATTTAAAGTATGTGTTGGTCCATCTGTCTGTCCAGTCAGCACTTTACTCCATGGCAATGTATCTCAAAATCTATTGGGCAGAGTGACATGAAATTTGGAAAGCACTTTCATGCTCCCCAGAGGATGAACCCTGTCAACTTTGGGAACTTCGTGGCCTTTCCTATAGTGCTGCCTTCAGACCAAAATGTACAAACCCCTTTCTACCTCTACTTTGACAGTAGGGGTCGGGGAAAAAATCTATTGACTTAAGTTTTGCAATTCTTTGTATACAATTTTTAATTGATTTTTAGATTTCTGAATCAATTTGATACTGGTATCATATGAAATCAGATGACCTAGGGAGTCCACTGGTACTAAGCATGCCGTGCTAGGTTGTCAACAAGAGAACTAAATATTGCTTTAAACTTGGGTTAAATTTTGGCAACGGAAAAACTGGCATGGCCATTTCCAGCGGGGTCCCTTGACCTCTGACCTCCAGATCTCTGGGTGAAAATGGGTTCTCTGGGCAGCCATAGCTCTCCCCTTTGCAGACATGCCCAGCTCATGTTAATCCCATGCAGTTTGGGCCACAAATCCTGCAGTCGAAATGTGTTCTTGTGGCCTGTTGTAAAATGTTTGTGCAGACTGGGGCCTAAACAGTCTTGGAGTTGAGTAAATTGGGTTTGACTGGAAAGCTGAGACTCTTGTGGATTCAATGAGCCACATCTGATTCATGTGTGATGATGTTAGCCCCCATAGCAGCCATTTCACTGTAGTCAGATTATTTTTTGAAATTTGATGTCACTATATAAAATTACTTGTAGTGACATGTAGGATAATTACAACCTCGTGAAACTTAAGCAATACAGTACTCTCTCTATTTGTGTCTCATTGCTTTTACACCTGCCATGTTTAGCTCGGTGGAATCAAATCAAAGCATTTACCCTGTTGGTGTGGTTTGTTTGGGAAGGCAAGAATGCCTTCATCGAACCCTGGTGTGCACCAAATATTCCAACCTGAGTCCACTTGAAAGAAGAGGACTTGGATCACTTCCAAGTGAACTCTTGGGCAGTTCATTTGAAGTGAGAACAGTAACCTTACCAATGCATGATTTGCTGTAATGGAAATGAATCTTGCCAAGACATTACGGTACCTCAAAAGAAGTTACAGCTAATGGTACATATTGCCCTCTGCATACTGCAGAGGGCAATGTGGGCAAAGAAGTTGCAAGCATACATTAGATGGGATCTAGCCTTATACCTTGCTTGTCTCCTTTGTAATGTGGTTTAGAAATCATGACACCATTGTAGTTGCCCCAGTCTGTTGGTTTCAGGCTCTGATGGCAGCATACTCTCTTTGGAAAACATGACAGCCCAGTCTCCGTAGTGATCAGAGTCTCATCAGTCTCTCATGTTCTTTTTCCTCTCCTGCTCTGATGCACAGACAAACGTAGAATGACTGCCATAAATGTAAAGTTTCATGGTTAAGGATCTCCCTTGTATTATGACCACAAACTTTTGGTGGTTACTCTGTGGACAAATAATAAGCCGGCACATCAGTTTTGTTTACATGTTGGTCCACTTTAATTTGAGCCGTGTGAAAGTCAGCCGAACCAAATGAAAAAAGTAACATAATGTGTCAAACGACCTGTGTAATCTGGACCATGCAAACCGACTATTAGGTGTGAAAGCAGCCGCTGCCTCTGTCCCACAGTTTTCCTAATTCTCTTGACCCAGTCAGCCTTATGTTTACAGTCAGGTTAAGTCTCTTTACTGGAAGGAGACAGCAGGGCTTTGGCTGCTCCCTCTTCTCTGTTCCAGGAAAACAAAGCATACACACACACACACACACACACACACACATACACACTTGATGTAGGCGATGGGAAAGACTGAGACCTTCTCTTTTTATTTGTTTCTTAAAGAGGCCTTGTAAATTTTTCTTTCTCTAGGAAGAAATGAAGTCATGTAGTCCTACTGTGTAAACATGTATTCTGATAATACTTTTTATGAATGTCAGGATTTGCCTCTTTAACGAAAGAGTTTATTTAAACGTTGAACATAAAAGTTCTCTATGCCTACTGTGTGGTTTAAAAGAAAAAAGCGAAGGTGTGAAGAGTGGAGAAGTGAAGGGTTTGTGGTTAATCCGTCTGGTGAGAAGAGCAACAGTGTGGCATGTCTCGAATGTACCTAAGGGTACCTTAACTTTTTTATGATTATTATTTTTCAACCACATGATGCATCATAGAGCAATTGTCCCTGAACACAGCTGCTCATTTTAACCACTGGAGGGCAAACTGAGCCGGGTTCACTGAGGTTAATATGACACTGTCACAAAAGTACACAAATGTTTACAGTATGACCAGTAATGTTGTATTATGTAACTACATACTATTCAGCAGCATTTTACAACTCAAAAAAAGAGTTTCTCTTTAAAAGGTTTAGTCTGCTGAAACTTGCAGATGTCCTGGTCTTTCTCTTTGGCATGGTCTCTTTGTTGGACTTTACCGACTTTCTGACTTTGCCCCCTGTCTCTGCTCTCAGCAGACATTTTAACCACAGTGGTTTGCCTTTTTGAGTAAGGGATGATGCAGTTAATGTAGGGCAGATGACAAATAGCAGCAGCTATTTAGCAAAAGCATAAACAGGCAACATGAAGCGAAACACAGAGAATGCAAAAAGTTGCGACACAGATGTTCAAGCAGAAGGTAAAATCATCAGAAACCACAGGAAAAACAGCTAAGGTTAAATTACAGTAAAAACAAATACAACCAAGTGCATAAATGACATGGCAATTCTGTAAACAAGGATGGCAAAATAGCAACAGTGGCCAATAAATATGTTTGGTTAATGGAGAGCCAACAGACTGGCCAACTGATGCTGCCATCTATAGTGGGATAAAAAATTACACCAAAAGATGTAGAATGCTTGGTGTGTGTGAGTGTGTGTGTGTGTGTGAAACTGGACACAGTACCATGGTAGTATTTAGCCTTTAATTAACATTGACTTGGTAAAAGATATGAGTGACTCTTTTGCTCTGCCCAAGAAAGCTGTATTCATAGCCTGCTTCATTATCGTTTTTTTGACCATATTCCCTCTGACCCATTCTGTTTTTAATTACACCAAATCTATGAAAATATTTAAACACAAGCCAGATGCATGAGGAATGTCTAACACTGAGGGTCAGGACAACCAACACCCTAAGGTATGTGTGTCTGTGCATGCTATCTATGTCTAATAAAAATATCCAGGATCATGATTAAGTTCAGCCAACAGCCAAGCCCTTTATATGCAGCATGAGCCAGGCCATATTAATATATTGGTGTGGTGAGGTAGAGGGGACAGATTCAGTCTTTATGACACAGTTCAATTAAATGAGGCCAGATTTAGGCCTCAGTTCATGATTAAACTTTGTTGATCCTCATTGAGAAATCGGATTGTTGCTCCAGGGAGTGTTAATGGGAGATGTTTTTTTTTCCATCTCCCAATCTAGGCGACCTAAGGAATCTATTGGTACCAAGCATGTCATGTTAGGTTGTCGGCAAGACGACTAAACATTGCTCCAAAATTCTGCTAAATTTTGGCAAGGGAAAAACTGGCATGACTGTTTTCAGTGGGGTCCCTTGACCTCTGACCTCCAGATCTCTGGATGAATATGGGTTCTCTGGGCAGCCATGGCTCTCTCCTTTGCAGACGTGCCCACCTCATGCTAATCCCATGCAGTTTGGGCCACAAACACTGCAGTTCAAATGTGTTCTTGTGGCCTGTTGTAAAATGGTGTATTTGTGCAGACTGAGGCCTAAACAGTCTTGGAGTTGGCTTTGACTGGAAAGCTGAGACTCTTGTGGATTCAATGAGCCACATTTGATTCATGTGTGATGGTGTTAGCCCCCATTCATTGTAGTGAGACCATTTTTTGAAACTTGACATCACTGTATGCAATGACCTATTGTGACCTTTAAGATAAGGTCACAATAGGTCAGCCTCATGAAACTTTACATCCACAATAAGGAAAAACAAAAATCACAATAAATCAAAATATCGAGTCATAGTAGTTGTAGAAACACAATACTTAAAAATCGAAATACATATTGAATCAGCACCCAAGTGCCGTGATAATGTTGAATCTGGAGAAAGATATTGTCCCAGCCCTGCTGGCTTTCCGGGCAAGAAAAAGTTAGGGCCAGATATTCTGAATTGAGTGGTTATGGCAACTCTTCAGTATCTTTCTCCGGCTGTGAATAAGCCTGAGTTCACTGTAGTGTAGCCTGCTGTGAGGAAACCAGTTGTCAACACCAATTTACAAATCCTCCAGATGGCTGGATTGACAAAAATAAGTTTACCACAGCTCAGATGTTTGTTCTTGCATTAATATGTAATATTCCAAAGCTATTCATATTTTGTTTCCCTGAGAGGTATATGGAATATTTGTGTAGTATACATCTATAAATTGGGCACTTTAAGCTGGCGTTAGTCTAGGTTAGAGAAAAATGACAACAAAAATTGTGTTTGGGGGTGTAAATAGCTTTTTAAGGGATGAAAAAAATTAAACGAAGATGAAACACAACTAAAGTGTTTGAGGTTCATGTTAGACAGCTAAGTCAGAATGGCTAAAGCAGACATTGCTAGCTAAGTTCCTTGTTTCCACAGTGAGAGAGTAATGAAACTAAATGATCCACTTACTTGTGACACTGTGTTTGTTTTCCACAAACAAAATGATCTAGTGACTTCCAGTCTTTCCCGGTTCCAGCATGAATCAGCTTGCATACAAACCACTGATTTATGCCTGACAGTATTGTGGGTAGTAGTTAAAAATATGGTCCAACATGACTGGGGCTGAGAGATTAGAGAAATGGGCTTGTGACCAGAAGGCTGTTAGTCAGTGATCATTCTGACAAGCAGTTTTGATTGAGTTTGAGTTTTAGTCACACTTTAGTCAATCTTATTTTGTTAAATCTAGTTTAAGTCAACAAAAATTACAGTGGTTTTATTTGATGAAAACTGTATTTTTTTTCTAACTTAGATTTTATTATACTGTACTAAATATCAAAACGTAAAGTTTGTCCGTATGTCTGTTCTTCAAAAACACAGATGCACAGGCATTTAGGTAGCGTGCCTTCCATTCGATCTGTATTATCCAGTAGTTTGTAAACTAATGACGGGATTCTCTCTAAACTGACGTCAGTAGTTTTCATGTGTCTATTTCTGACATATTTGTTTCATTTTTTAATGATGAAGATGTCAGGATATTATGTCATAGTTTTTGTCAACAGTTTCATTTTTGTTTAGTTTTTGTCTCATTTTCATCCTTGGAAAAACTGTTGATGAATCCCTCTTGTCATGGTTGTAGTCAGTGAAATGAACACTGCTGTTACTTCAAATGGTCTGCCTGGTTGGGAAAATGTCACTAGACAGAGTGAATGAGTCACACCGTCCTGTCCATTAGCTGCCGTTGAGGTGTCCTTATGCAAGATAATGGTGTTTGGTTGACTTTTAATGAATAAATAAAGCTTAAGTGTGACCAAGGCATTGAGAAAGATTTGAACCCACAGCGTTACAAGTACATCATGTCTTACGCTGTCATATAAATCTTGCCTTGCTTCCTGTATTTACTTTTTTGTCTCACCACTGTGCAGTACACCCATCTTCTCTGACACATAACCACAGACTATATTAGAAATGGGTCTCTCTCTTGGTGTGTGTGTGTGTGTGTGTGTGTACACATACAGGAGTTAAGTCTCTAGCCCATGTGTCAGTCTGTGGTATGCACTGTCTGCCAGCCATTGTCTGTATATTAGTATGATTTTGTCTTTCCTAACAAAGCCTCAGTGTATATTGTAGAGTTACCTGCAGGTGGCTCACTGGGCTAGTCTCCCCTGCACAGGCACGTGTCGATTTCAACACAGCTTTGAATACGGCTTGTTCATGTGTCATTGCTTTCTCATTCACACTTCCAGTAAAATTAAATCTAGGAAAGCAGAAACATCACTGACATAATTGACAGTGTGGAGTCAGCCTTTCTCACTCACTCATTCACTCACTCTGAAGTATCTCAGAGTACCATCTCTCTGTGAAATCCACCCTCCAGATTCATCATTAACCCAGATTAAGTGAGCCGTAACCACACAAACAGACTGCATGCTTCGCTGTGGTCACTAAATCTGGATGGGATGTTTGTCTTCAGTCTGGAAAAAGTGCTGCTTAGAAGGCCAGCCGTGTGTGAAGAGTGACTAAAAAAGAAAACTTGTGTCCTTGTGGTGTGTGTTTAGGTTGGTAGGCCTGGTAGGCAGAAGTACATATAGGACCAACATTCCTGAAGAAAATTGGTCTTTATCATTGTGGTCGGGGAGATCCTCCATGTTAGTGGTGGACCACACTGACTGGCTGATATCAGATTTTATTCATCTTTGTATTTATCTAATATAAAGTCACTTCAACATAGTCAGGCTATCTTAACAAATTGAAGTGGGCATCTCAAAACCAAACGATGCCCATCCTGGCTAACCAGCCTCACAAAAGTTGGCATCAGCTGGTTCCATGAAGCTAGAATTTTCCAGTCCTTCTGTGAGCATGTTCACATGAAAGAGGCAGGGTTTCTAACAAATAGCCAATCATGAAAGCATGGACAGGTACAGAGCAGCTGATTTCAGATAACATGAAACTATGTATCATCGTAGGGAAATCAGGTCATGGCAGTGTCAAAAACCGTATGATTTGGCAGGAAAAAGGAAACTATATAATCTGAAGAGGCAATAAAAATAAAAAAAGTAATTTAAACATAACTGACTATAAAATTTGTGGGGTTATATGAACTTAAAAGTATTAAAATATTAAATACACTGTAAAAGTAGGAAATATGATAAACACTTTACTAAGATTTATATTTTTCTCTCCAGAAAAACAAACTATTAAAATAAAACAAAACATAGCTGAAAAGCACTGCTGCCAACATTGCAGCAAAATTGTTTCACGTAAAGGCATATTGCTGTGCCGTCATTAAGTCACAGAGTTCATACTGTTATCATGCTGAGGTCCACCTCATGTTCCCCAGGCCTCAGCTGACAGGAATATGAGTACAGTCTGTCTGTTGTAGTAATCACTGTTGGGAGTCCTTTGAAAGAATGTGTTATCACTTCTTTTGAAACATCAAATTCACTAACAAAACTATAGCCAACTAATATAAGGTCACTGCTACATTATAGAAGCACTCTACTGTAGCTGAAGTAAACAAATGGCCTGCAAATGATACATTTCAGTAAAAATTCAGTGTATCTCTGATCTAATAAATCATCAGGGAAAGAAAGGTGTCTGAATAATCTGTAAACACCATTGTTCTGCCAACAGCCCTTGTAACTGTCTGTTAATTCAACAGTATCTCTGTATACATGGTTCAAGTTTAGGTTTATTTAGAGCCCAAAATCACTGTGGAAGGACCTTACAGGCTCACAAGATTACAACAAACAAAACAGGACTGACCTAACTCTTTTTATTGTTTGGATCCTTCCTTTGAATGGAGCGTTGTTGTTGATAAGGGATGTTCATAAGGGATGGACTCAACGAATATCATGGCATCCACTAGTTATGTTTGCCGATATCTGCTGTACAAAGTTGACATTTTGGCCTGAGGCTGGTGCTAGAGGATCATTAAGTCACCAAAACTGACAGGGTTCATCCTCTGAGCCTGGGGAGCATGAATGTCCTTACCAAATTCCATGGCAATCTACCTGATTGTATAAAGGAGGATTTTCTCATTGACTTTGAGAGGAGATGCATGCTGTCTGCACATGCATACTCATCCCTTCTCTTCATGTCCCTCTCTTATGTAGCTGTACAAGAACCTGTGGGCGACGGTGATGCAGGGCAGTAAAGTGCTGGAACGTCCGTCTTGGTGGAAGGAGTTCTGTGCAGACAAGCCTGTGGTCGGATCCCTGCGAGCCAAACTCTAGAAGCCTGGACAAACTCTGGATACCCGCAACACAACACAGTGTCTCTATTACTGACACGTAAATCATAAACAAACTAAAAACTTGTAATATAATAAAACATAGATTTACTCTTGTGCCTGTAACGGGTGGATTAATCATGAACATTGTAAATGTACAACAGGAAAAGCCAAAAATCACAAGTAGCACTTTCTGTACCCTCTCCTTAAAGAGGCTACTTCAACACTTCTGTTTGATGTGACCAGCTCCTGGGGATTTCAATTATAATGTAGTAATTTTTTGGTGCAAATTGCCTAAAGGTGAAGCTGACACAAACCTTCTATATGCTCAGAAGAGAAGGCACACACTTACCTAAAAGTGTCCAAGAGACAGCTCCTACCTGTAATTATTGCCTTGGCTGAGAGATGTCAGTGTTCATAGATAACTGCTTGAAATTAAGTATGAATTCTGTTGTCACATTTTAATCCTCACCCTCTCACTTTTTCTCCTTTGAAACAAAATAATGCTATTTTACTGAAGCAAACAGTTTTTACAGTACAGTGCAATCAGTAATAGTAGGGCCGTGCCTTACTTCTGTTTCACAAATCAGTGCCTTTGGAGGAAAATATTCAGGAATTTTCAAAGGGGCTGACCCACGAACCTGGGAAATTTTCCATGCTAACACAAATGATCTTTGCTGCAACAAAAAAGAAATCAAATAATTTAACAAAGATCTGGAGCTTGATGGATGTCATAGTTTTGATGAAGGATTTCACTGTTGGTTAATGTGTCATATCTGTGATACAATATTTGGATTTATGTATCATAACTGTGATACAGCATTTAATTAAATATGTAGTTGTATTATAGATTACAGTATGTACATTGTGGCCGTCCCCTAATAGTTGACAAAACTAATCTGCAGTGCAAAACTTTGTCCCGCCATCCCAGAGTCACTTTTTCTCAAAATTTTGCAACACTGTTCCTGTTAGTGATGCTATGCCTGATCAGCCACCAGATGGCACCACTCTGGTGGGAGAAGGGGACCAATTTTTTTTTTTTTTTTTTTTATCATTTACAATGGTTCATTCATGGACATTTTTGACATTTGGGTTGATATTTGAGACCATTGCTGCCAGTTTCAATTATCCATTTGGGAAACCTGTCCGCCCCAAAGTATTCTAAATGTCAGATTTCATTCATCGTTTACGTTACGTACCTCGGAATGCGGTAGCCACGTTTCCCAGCAGGTTTCCCAAATGGACAATGGCAAATGTAAGATATACTCCCAAATATAGGTAATCTGATTGTCAAAAATGTTTTGTTTGTCACTGAACTCCAACCACCCCATTAAAAATTACTGCAATAAAACAAATGAACGCACTTTACATATCTATCTCCAAGAAGGTGACATACACTCTGCATGCAAAGATTTGCATATCATTCGTCAACCTAAAACATGACTTAAAACGTTTAAGTAGCCCAACGTAGCCACCTTGCACGGCTGCTCTGGGTAGCCTTGGTAAATAAATCCTCAGTCTCCATGCTGGTTGTTCTGACACATTCAGAGACATTACTGCTTTCGTCGCTGTCTTTAACAGGGTGGCTCGCTTCATGCATGCACTTGTAAAATTAAAAATTTAATGGCTCATTATTACGGATGTGTATTTCTGTGTAATGTAGCACAGTGTTAAAAATGTTTCTTACAACATCCTTTCACAGCCCCGGAACTCAGACCATTCTTTGGTGCCCTCAAAAATATACCTATATTTAAGGAATTAAATTGATATCACATGAGCGACTAGTGACTTGAGCTAACAGTTACTAGTGGACTAGGTAAATGTTTGGTTGGGGGCGGCCCTAGTGTACATATGTGGAAAGACTGATACAATCTCACAATTCTTGTAATAAACTGCTGTGTCTTGATAAAACTTGTGAAATACAAATAAAATAATTGTTTTATAATAACACTAATAAATCTAATGGTGATGTGAAATTATTGTTTTAAAATGAGCTATTGATCTTTATGTGTTGCACTCCAGTGTAGACTGATTGCATGACACAATAGTTAAAATGACACAATAGTTTGACTGCTCATGGTACCATTTCTTGGTAGCATTTGATTGTTAAATAATCATCATTTTATACTGTGCATTACAGACACACCAAAGATACATTTTTCCTCTGAATACTGAAACACTGTTTAAAGTTGTCTGCTATAAATAGTCATGGGTATAGAGGTAACCATGGTTTGTTGGACAGCAAGCAGCTTCAGAGAATGGAAGTTAGAACCACTGAGCCTGGTTTTGTGCTCTCTGTTAGTGCCTCATTTATAAAACAGTGCGTAGGATCCATACTAAAAGAGTACATAAACACAAAAGCCAAAAATGGTGTGCACCAAAATATCAAATTTATAAAAACATGCACACCTGCAGGCAATTACAAATTCTACCTGGAAACTTTCCCTGCATGTCCATATTCAGCCATAAATGGTCAAAGCAAAGCAGCTCATGAATATCGATGCATCAGTGTTTCCCAAAGAACGACACTGTGCCTGTGGCGAGGACATGGGGGCATCTCAGAATGCATCATTGTCCAGTGATAAGGAAGATTTGAAAAGCCCAGGCAAAGCTGTGAAATTTTCAAGTGAAAATGATTTCAAAGATGTAGACACAAACAAAAGAACACAAAAACGTAAGTGAACAGACATAATAATGAACAAAAAAGAACAAAACAAGATGAAATTATTGTATCTTTGACCATAAAAACTTAAAAAAAAAAAAAAGACAACAAAAGAGCTTGGGACAGCAAGCATTATTGCCTCTACTGTGACCAATCAAACAAAGACGGAGAGGCATTTGCAGAGAAAGCATATCGGGGTCAGTGATGTAGCAAATACCTTCATCTTTCCTTCAGGATCAAAATAAAGAAAAGTTCTTTTGGGACAACTGTGAAATAAGGCAACCTCAAGCATAACACCAATGTCCTGGAAAAAGGCAGAAGCAAACTACTGACGTGGAAGCAGCCTTGTGATAAAGCTTCTGTTAAGGATAATTTGCCTTGCTCATTTTGTTTTCGAATGTTTGCTAAAAAGGATTTGTGGAGACATGGATCCTCATGCATAAGTAAAACATGTGTGACGGAAGACATAAAAAAGACAAGAGGAACAGTACAAAGTGTGAAGTCTCGGCACAGGTACATTGCACAAAGAATGAGAGAGCTTGGTCAGCTGCTAAAGATCTGGACAAGACTGCGAGCGGTCTGGAACATTCATATGCATCATCAAAATTTCCACTTGCAGAATTTAGTCCAGACAAAAATGAATATGGAAAACCTTCAACAGCAGTCAAAATTGGACTCTGTCTTAAAGGAACAGTGGAGGTCCTGATTGGTCAGACACAGATGCTGATGACCTTGGAGAGAGGAAGGCAAAAAAAAATTCTTTGACGTTTTGGAAAAAAAAAGCTTGAAGAGCAATGTCTCTGTCAGTGGTCACCAAACTATACAAGAAAAGAGATGGAACAAACAGGATGACAACCCCTTACCAAACATGTCACGGCTCTGAGGAATTATCTCAGGGTGTTAGGGGATAAAGCATGGGGGGACCTGAGTGTAAAGGCGTACAAGACATTAAACCAGACAGCTCTGGCACAAGTGATTGTCTTTAACAAGCAATGAAAAGGGGAAGCATCACACTTGACTCTTGAAGCCTGCAGGAAAGCAAGCCCAAATCCCATAAACAAGGACATTTGTCAAACCCAGAGCTGAGCAAGCTACTAACTCGCATAAAAGATTGGAAGGTACCTGGTTCCTTGATAGAGAGAATCAATGAATCCATTGACTTGGTATGGTGACAAACGTGTGGGTGTGACTCTCTGCGAAGATCTGCAGAGGAAAGCCTCAACTGCTGAGGTCAACCAAATTAAGAAAACAGGTTGCCACACTCTGCCAATGTCTGCATGTTCATAGAGAAGAGCTGGAACAAGTGCAATAATTCATGGGACATGACATCAGAGTTCACCGTGACTTTTACCGACAGATGGACAAAACATTTCAAATGACCAAGGTAGGTGAGCTTCTGTTTCCAGTGGAACAAGGCACTGGTACCTAAACGGGGAAGAACCTCCTCACACTTGGTCTTTCTGTCTGTGGTATTTAACAGATCTAGTTTTGCCCTACTGTGTTTTATTGTCAGTGCATAAACGGGATTTTTGGAATGTAGTCAAGCATTTTTGTACTTGATTTGCTAGGAGCTGCCACTGGAGTAACTTCCAAGGAAAAGGCCATTGACTTTTTTTGTGTCAGTACAGTCGACTATAGCTGAAGAGAAAGCCTTGGGTCAAAGATCCTGGAAGGATGTAGAGAACTTTGTGTACAACACACTGTCACTTCAAAGCGAAGGTCTGCCTCAAGGCTTTTTGAAGATCTCTATTATGCAGTATAATGCTGGGTTTCACTTAGTTTTGTGTGGTTTAGCAAGTAGTTGCGTTTTAATGCTTTTTGATGTTTGGATTGTGCAGTACTGTTTTGGTAGTGTTTCAAAACATAGCAGTAAGACATTTAATATTTCAAGTAACATTTTATTTCATCATCTATTAATCGGACAAATGTTTGCCAGAAAATTTTAGAAGCAACGAAAACAATTTCCAGTCCAGGGTGATTTCTTCTGATTCAGGTCTATTTTGTCCAACTGACTGTCAAAGTCCACTATCACAAGAGACAAAGAGAAGCAGCTAATATTCACAGCTGAGAGGTTTGAACAGACTCAAATAAACACAGCTGTGGTCACTGGGGCTGACATCTGCGGTTTATGGGTCATTTGTGATATTGATGTTTTGCTAAAGTTTAGTTCAGAGGTGTATCTGTGTTCTTGTGCAGAAGTCTGATCGATGTTTACAAGCATCAATTTGTAGATATTCTTGTGTATGAGCGCATAATCCATCTTGAACACTGCTCAAATTGCTCAGCTCTGTGAAAGTCAGTAATGGGACGATAATAATAATAATTAATAATAGTGAAAAATGAAAATATTGATTTAAACTTTTTCTAAGCAAGTTAATTTTATCCTCCATTTAATTTTGAAACGATATTAAAATATTTTATTGTGAAGAGACTATACTATTGTTGTAGTATGCAGTACTAATGATTATTTGGTTAATTTGGCTACTTAGGCTATGAATTGGGCCCTAATTTTATGTGTGAGAACCCACAGTTTTGTCTCCCCCTATCTAAAAAAAAAAAAAGCAGATGTGTATTTCTAATCTGCCTGGCAACAAGTGTTCCTCACTCACACTGTGGAAAACTCACTTTACCAACTCCAGCTACTAGTTGCCAGAGGTGTGTTATTCGTCTATGAGAATGGGCAGCTGCAGTGATTTTCAAATTTGTAAGCAGGGTGACAATACAGAATAAGCTCCCAGGAAAAGCCGTTCAAATTCACACGTTTCATGCGTTTTTTTATCTTCTCAGTGGAAATGCTGTACACTCCAGTACACAGTTCCAATACGTTAACAATGGATGACTAAAATCATAGGAGCAGTTTCCAGTGTCCCCACACTGTATAATGTCAGCCTGCATCATTACAAGAACAAATTTAAAAAAAAAAAAAAAAAAAAAAAAAAATTGCCTTGACAGCGGTGGCATCAGCTGTTGGTTTCCCTGATAAGTTTTGAATTCAAGTCAATTCATTTTTATTGAATGGTAACGCCCGATCTAACAACAGCTAACACTGGCTCGCTACTCGCCAGCCAGTGAAACCAATGAAAACCAATGAAAACACACTTCATAGCCAGGTAGTTAACGTCTCCCAAAGCCATAACATTGCTGCAACATGTGTTTACAATATGTTGTATGATAGATGTCCAGAAGTAGGCCACAATGTTGGAGCATGTGTGCACATATATCTCATGTGCAGGTCTGTTAGAAATGCTTTTGTACCAATGGGACAAAGGTCAAGGCCCTACCTGCTGTATAAACAGAGTATTTCTTTGCTTGGAAGGTCCAGTCCTCACTTCTCAGGTAAATTTACCCTCACACAGGGGTCAGAATCAGAGATACTGTATGTCATTGATCTGTGAGGGGTAAATAGGGTAAAGAACTCCCAGATGCCGCTGCGAGCAGGGTTCGAACCTGCGCGGGAAGATCCCATTGGATTTCAAGTCCAACGCCTTAACCACTCGGCCATCGCAGCTCCCTGTGTGTATGTGTATGTGTGTGTGTGTGTGTCTGTCTGTCTTCTTTTGCCTGTAAATGTAGTAAATTAATTGTTATTAATGAATGTTTGTGTTCTCCTTTCCCTATTTCACATATTAATAAACATGAAAGCCAACGATAACTGCCTGACATTAAAGGGATATTTCATCCATTTTGAAAAATATGATTATATTTCACTTATGCCCAGCTGTTACTGTATGTGGGACATACATCTACACTTTGGAACTCTAGAGAAAGTTGTTATTTTTGTCCTCCAACATGCCAACATGTGTTCATTGAAGTGAATAAACAACAGCAAACTCCAACACTACTTTACAAATTTTACGAGCCTGTATCTAAATCAACCACCTGCTAACCACTGGAAGGACTGGTGTGTCATCCAGTTGAGCTGGCACCAGTGCAGCTGCTGCAACAAAAAGCACCAGTGAGTGGTGTTAACTGGAGAAAACAAACCAGTATGACAACAGAAATACCCCTTGTAATGAGCTTCGAGATTCCTAAGTTAATCAAAGAGTACAATTTGGTTCTAGTAAATGTCTAGCCAAGCCAGCAGGCTACTTCCTGCAGTGACACTAGCTGCTGATCCCCTGTGTAGTTCCACACCAGGACAACTGTTCACTTGACAGGGACAGAGAGAGAAACAGGAAGGTAATGTACCGTTTGCTGTTATGACACATTGTTCATGGAACATGTAGACGTTTGAATCTTAACACCCTGAGGGATCACCCTGGTATAATTTGAGAATGCTCTAATGCAATAAAATTTGGATACCACCCAACCCTAATCCAGCCAGTATTGAGCACTCAGTATCACAAGAGGAAGGCAGCACCACTACTGTCGCATATAACAGCAAGTGAACAATCACTTAAAATCTGTTTCAATAGGTGTGCTTGCCCCAAACTGCATAAATATGCTGATGACATGGTGTTATACGGTCTTACGCAGACAGGGGACACAGTTGCTCTGTGTACATATTTCCACAATACTGGTGAGCTCACTAAGTAGTGTGAAGACAGTGGCCCTCTTTATTAAGGAAAGTAAGACTAAGGAGCTGTTTATTATGAGTCACCACAATGCCTGCAGTTATTCTCTGCCTGATCTGATTAATGATCAGCCTTTTGAAGCAGTAGAGGAGTTTAAATACTTGGGAATCTTTTTTGATGGCACTGTAAATTTACAGCTAACACAGAAAACATCAAAAAAAAAAAAAAAAAGAAGAAGAAGCGATGAAGTGCTTGTATCTAATCAGGAAACTGGATTCATACGATATAAGGAAGGGAATTTTACACTGTTTCCAGAAATCTTGTTGAAAGTGTTTCAACTTTTAACATGTGGACATGGTATGGCCACATGGGCGCTAAGAACAAGAAACAGACTCTCCAGAAATTATAAACACCAGTAAAATTGTTTTTATGAATTCTTTAAAGAATTCAGTGAGAGAGCTACTGGAGTTCTACCTCAGCTTCTTCCTCAAACAGTTCAATAGGATGTGCTCATTTAGAATAGAGGGATGCAACCACTCAGGATTTCAATAACACAGTGTCAATAAGATGTGAGCTACTGGGGTAAATATCAGACTTGTGGTGTAAACCGTAAGCAGTAACACTGGAATTTTTCCTCAACAGCTGTTTAGACAAAGTTAATGGACATTAATGCATTTTTTGTTTATGCAGTCGTGCATCTTTTTAAACAGCCCAAACCCACATGGTTATGAATGGTGAATAGCATCATTTCAAATAATCAGGGCTAAAGCTCATGTCTCCGAGCTACCAGTGCTGGGTAACATTCTACCGCAGGCCACATCACTGCTCAGCTAGTCATCTTAAATCACTCTTCCCGTCCTCCCTACACCTCCTACCCTCCTGCATGGAGCTCTGCTCATCACTTTCTGATTCTGATTCTCTCCTGGTCTTCATTCCACACTACAGGCTTCTCTGTCTTTCCATCCTCCTGCTTCCTCCACCAACCCCCCTTCTTTTCCACTCATTCATCACTTGTGTTTCCACTCGTGTCATCTCTACAAGCAGACACTACAGAGCTACAGAGAGAAAGGGTCTTTTATTAGTGGAAGCACACTACTTTCATCTGTCCTTGAAACTATTTGTTAACTCGATGCTTTTGCTTGGAGGTTTTTGACCGCTATTGCAACTGCAGGGTTAGGGTTAGGGTTAGCTGCTTATATTAGTTACATGCTTATATGGTGAGAGTCTCTTTGATTTTACTGCAGCATCCTTTCATGCATTTAAACATCTGGTTTATCGATTTGAATCAAATCAAACAAGTTCCAAGATTTTTGCCCCATCTCCAAGCAATCAGGTCATGAACTGTGGTCATCTCTCATCTCCACTTGGGCCTGTGCTCGAATTCCTTACATACACTGTTTACTTGCAACTCAGTTGATTTTATCTGTTAGCATTTAAGGCAAAACCCAGTCAATTCTGTTTGACCTCGTTCTACAATCATGAGAAATGGCTTGTTTTTTTTTTTTTTTACCACACAGCACTTTCATCTCTGTGAATGAAGCCACACACACAAATTGGTATTTGGTCAAAGCCACAGACCTTGTCATGTCTTGCCCTGGTGGTTAAGAGTCTCATGTTGTTGAATCTCTAGTCCAACCTTTGTTTTCACTCCCTGGTGTCAAGATGTGAGATCGCCCACAGAATTTCCTGTTCAGTGGCCTTATATCAATTAGCTGCCTTGATCTGTTTATCAGGCCACAGCCACAGGAAAACAAGCTACAACACACACACACACACACACACACACACACACACACACACACACACACACACCACATGTTTCTAGTGTTTTTCCAGTGTCATAGTTTCCTCTTTTGGCAATATTGGATTATGTCAAAGAACTAGCCAAACAACACAGCTAAGATCCTCTTATCTGCAGTCAGTATATTAAGTAGTCTTTCTTTCACCATTCATTTGTTTACTTTAATTATTATTCTATTACTGGTTGTTCTGTCCCAATAATGACTTTTACACAAGCATTTGGATAGCTTTTCATCAGAACATTTTTTCCATTGCAATGCTTGCACATCAGTGTCTCACTCTCCAACCTCACCCACGTCATTGTTTGCTAACCAGCCAGTGAATTCAGGTAACCATTCCAATGCTCAGGTCAGAATTTGGTCTAAACAACATGACAATATGGATCCATCCTGCCTTGTATCAGCGGTTCAGGCTGCTGCTGGTGTGATGGTGTGGGGGAGATTTCCTTAGTACCAGTTGAGCATCATTTAAACACCACAGTTTACCTGAGTATTGCTGCTGACCATGTCAGCCCCTTTAGGACCACAGCGCACCATCTTCTGCTGGCTACTTCCAGCACGATGACGCACCACGTCACAAAGCCCAGATCATCTCAAACTGGTCTCTTGAACATGACAGTGAGGTCACTGGACTCACATGGTCTGCACAGTCACCAGGTCTCAGACCACCAGAGCAGCTTTGGGATGTGGTGGAACGGGAGGCTGGCATCATGGATTTGCAGCCAACAAATCTGCAGCTACTGTGTGATGCTATCGTGTCAATATGGATCCAAATCTCTGAGGAATGTTTCCAGCATCTTGTTGAATCGGAAGTTATAAATAATAAAACATTCAGCTGTTGAAATACAATCAATCTCAAGCTCTGGAGAAGTTTATCTGAAACCCTATGTGGTCCAACATAGTTTCTCATTGGACATTTTTTCCATTTTTTCCAAATCAGACCTGCTTACTTTCCTATTCAAAAGCCCTTACCTTTGATGTCTGTCGCTTCTGAAGATTGCCAAAGAATGAAACGTTTTTCTACTGTGGCACTTTTGGCTTACATCACTCATCGTGAGAGCGCAAGCTTTACATTTACAAGATTTACATGAGCTGTAAATCAGTACATGAGCACATTACTTCGCTTCTGCCGGTGGTGAATGCATTTTTCTGTTTCGCATTAGCAGGTCACTGAAGCAGCCGAACTCATTTGTCAAGCAGATGAGTTTAAAGACCCAGAAACGTCACCACTGAAAGCATTAATCCTCCTCTGTTTAAATGGAAATGCTAAATGGCACATAGGATGGAAAGTGCAGCTGACAAGATCGAGACGGTTCTCGGCAGAAAAGACAAACAGCTGGAGGAAGGAATGAGAGGCAAGTTGAAATGAGAAGAGGAAGAGGATGGGAAAGTGGATGGCATGGGGAAAAATGTGAAGGGATTACGAAAGAAGACACACTTGAGTTGCCAGAACAGGAAGAGAGCACGAGCAAATTCCTGCAGGACAGTTTTCATCACTGATTTCAAGATGCTGAATCGCACATCTGACCCACAAATGCTCCTTCTGATCCCTGGTTCTAACACATGTGGACATATAACGGGTAGATTCAAAGTTTTCGTTGGAGCCGTTTTTATCTTATGTTTGGATTTTTGTCCTTTCAATTCAAGTCTAGTTTTCTGACAGTTTTCCAAGTGACTCATAAAAGATGAGACTAAAAGCATGAACACATAATAACTCACGGTACGTTGTGAAATACTTTGTGATTAGTTGTAGCTTCAAGAGCCAAAGTCAACAGTGTGATTCCTATCATATTACAGTTTTTTTCAATTGCTTTTTTTCAGTCTAATGAAACTGGGATCCACTTTGTCGTCATCTTCACCTCCAAACCACAGCAGAAGTTTTCTTTTGCAAATGTGTTCATACCTTTTCATTGGATTCACACATTTTTCACGCTCTTGTGCACAACACTTCTCACATGTGTCATTTCCATGGCCCTGACTCCATTGACTTCACTGTGGTAGTCAAAAGCAAAACATCTGCTCACAGCTGATAGAAATGACCTGCATCACTGTGAAATCACTAGTGCACCTGCATCACTACCCTTTCCACCAATCACCATTCACCAGTCAATCAGGATGCACCTACAAAAAAGGGGCCTATAAATTGTATTCTGTATTTTTTTTTTCAACTCCTTTGAGTTTTTCTGTGTAATACTGTATGTGAATTACAGTATTTCAGTTTTTGCCATCAATACAGTAAAATTTCACTTCAAAGTCTTTCTGAGTTTGGATGCAATTCTTTACTGTAAGTTCACATTTGAATGTGTAGCACACAGGAGAACCTGGTTCAAACTGACAGCTGTATTTTGTATTCTGCTGTCAACTTGTTACAGTACAGTATAGCTGATTGAAGGAATCTACTCATTTGGGAAGTTGAGTTATTTGAGGGAAATATTGGCTTTTGGTAATATGTAACTATGTAAATTGTCAAAAAAAAAAAAAATAATAATAATATATATATATATATGACTGCAATCCACACAGGAAAAAGTAAGGCTGAACCTGCTCGGACTGAAAAGAGTATGTTGCATTTTGGTGTTGAGTATGAAGTGAGTGAGTGGCTGAATTAGTTGTATTGGGTGGTGACAAAATATGCTTTTGCTGCATGTTTGAAATGTTTTTCCATGGTAAGAGCCTTTTGCAAACAAAATGTGTTATTTTGGGAAGAGGGCCTCTCATTAGGCCTATGGATTAACTGTTTTGACACCATGGTTTCTGAGTTGACAGAGGAGGTAAAGCAATTGAAAAAAACTGTATATAGTGTCATTTCAGAAGTTTCAGCTATTTGCATGTGAACACACACCCATTCAACCACCATAGTCAGTAACTGGTAAAAATAGGTTGCTTTTTGCCTTCCTTCCATGATTTTTGATTTGGTAGTAGAGGCCTGAAAAGTTCAGTGCCATTTCCATCTGAGGCCAAACTCCTCCAGACTGATGGGGAGGGCGAGCATGCCTGGTGTATCCCTTGTTGGCACGTTTTGAAAGTGTTTTACTCAATGCATTTTTTTTTTTTTTTTTTTTTTTTTTTTTTGTTTATGTTCAACAGTACAAATGCAAATTCTGCCTGTGGGTAGGAATCACATCCTGAGCTGAAATTAAAATGTGGTGACATGGTGAGACAGGTTCCTGTAAAATAAACCTGAGAGGATGAAAGAGACATGGACACACTTTGTTTCAACAAACACTTCAGTCCAAAGGAAATCTAATATCCTGAGAAGCTTTGATTTGTGGACCATTCAGTTATGTTGAAACAAATTCTGTAATAGAATAAGAACGGTGGAAAGAAATACCTGAAAAAAGATTATTATTATTATTATTATTATTATTATTATTATTAATGATAATAATAATAATAATAATAATAATAATAATTGATATTTAATAATAATTTTCTTGTAGCTTAAGTTAATTATTATTATTATTATTATTAATAATAATAATAATAATAATAATAATAATTAACTTAAGCTACAAGAAAATTATGATAAAAATTTGTTCAGAAATTGTAAAAAAAAAAAAAAAAACACAATATCATGACCAACACATTGCATCACCTTGTCTGAACTAGGGCTCCTGGTTCGGTGCTACCCTATGTGCTGACCACAGTTCTGGAGAGACTCAGCAGCTAATTGTATTGTCAAACGCTTTTCAAATTCCAGATGAAACGACTGTGTGACTTGTAACTCGGTACAGTACACAGTGCAGGTCTCTCTCTATCTCATTCTCTCTCTCTCTCTCTCTCTCACACACGCACACACACACACACTAAAGACCTGTGAAGATTAGGCAGACAGTCCCTTAAATATGAAACAGTAATGGCTGTTTTACTCCTCTTTTTTTCCAGTGGAGATGCGACATATTTGAACTGCTGCAACATTTTTTACACGGCTGTGTTTCTCGTGTTCGGCTTGCTTGTCTGCAGTGGTAAACTCGCCCAGGGATTTTGTCCTGGATTTTTCCAGCCACAATCAGAGCAGCCACGGCCACAACAGGATTTAAAAAAAAAAAAAAAATGCATAAGCTAGACAGTGAAGCGGGTAAGCGACAGACACAGAGACCCAGTAGAATTAGCAGAGAGGGATAACGAGAGGCGTGTGGTAGAGCGAGGTGGTCAAGTGAGGCAGACTGTGAACTGCTGTGAGATTGACTCACAGCAACCACACAGCAACTCTGCTAATGGGCCCACTAGCTTCCAAGATCAGCCCAGGAAGACACACACACACACACACACACACACACACACACACAAGAGTGAAAACAATATCTCTTGAAATAAAAAAGAAAAAAAAGGAAAAAGAAAAAATGATTTATATATAAAAAAAAAGATTTTTGTTTAGAGGGTGGAATGAAATCTTTAAAAAAAGGAGCCCACACATGGGCTGCTGGGATTCAAAAGTTTAAATTGCCGGTTGTTGAAAAGATTCAATCGATTTGTAAATGCTTAGTTGATTTATGAATGTTTGACTCTGTTTGGCAAATGTTCTAATTAATTGGTGTGCATGTTATGTCTCTGTCGTGTTTGCATTTCTCTCTCTCTGCACATAAGCCCGCTTGACGGGGACGACCTCTGCACCTCAGTGAGTTTTCCTTCTATTAAGTGAAGGATCGAGTGAAACCGGAGCCAAGAGCAACTGAAGCTGATCCTGAAAGCCTGTTATCATGGTCTCCGAGCCCGGCAAGCATCCATCTCTCCCTCTCTGTGCCATGTCACATTTATAGCTGCCATATCTCCACATAATTCCTGGTTTAACCTCCCACAAGACCAGCTCAGCACAACCGCTGCTCGCTTTCCCATGATGAGGCTCTCTTCAGATTGTTTCAAACAGGACTTTCTAGACCCAAATGCAGTCTCTAATCCAGGGACCTTTGCTCATGGAAACATTGCTGCTCTTTTCTTGTGGGGAAAGACTGAAAATAGACCCCATCACATTTTAGACCCAATCACTGGACTGAGAAATGAACATACAACACATAACCTCTTTCTCACTGGTATAGATTTGGGTATGGACAAAAGGGACATGTCCTACAAAATTACTAATGGTAATATCTCTGCAGAGTTGCCAGGTTTGTGTGTTTTCTGCAAATGTTTGTGCTATTATGTTAAAGAATGAAAGAGCAGGATAAAAAAGAACCAAAGTGTCAGTAACAGCTGAGCTTAGATAATAAGAATGTTCTGTGATCAATCCAAACATTAACTGCTGAAATTAGTGGGAGAAATATTTACTATGAAATGCCATTTCTCGCTTTTCCATGAGTGATTGAAGAACAGAGTAAAATTGGTCATTAAGACATGGACATTATTTATAAGATAAATCAGCAATAGCTTGTCCAGCTGATTTGTTTGTGACTGTCAGGCGTCATTTTATTCTGAAAATCCTGACAGAGACACAGGCAGGTGAGCTGCAGCCTCTCAGGTCAGCTCTGATGTCACAGTGAAAGATCTAGCCACAGGCTCAGGAGCTGAATTAAAAAAAAACAAAAAAACAAATTGAAGTATTTGAGATGATTGAAAGATGGGTTTGAGCATCACTGTGGCGCTGTCATGAAGCTCTTGCTTTGTGTCGCGCAAATCCACAACCTGAAAGAAGGAGAGAATCTCAGGTGAGGTTTGAAAACTTTCCAGTTGCTAGTTACAGAGCAGCACAATACCTACAGGTTTATTTTATTGTAACATTTATTGTGAAAGTCCATGATATGTATTTTTAAATATTACCTTTGGTCTCAGATTAATGGTCAAGTAGTCTATCAGTAACATAAAATGTAGAAATGCACAAACAAGTCCAGTTTCAGGGAGGTCAGCAGACGCATATTCGGTGTACATTTTGCAGAGTCACACTCTTGATGTGTGTGTATGGATGTGTGCTCATCTGCCTATGAAAAAGAAAGGAGTGATAGAGAGCAAGGAAACATACAAAACTACTTTGGCTATTGGACAAAAAATGTCCGTACCAAAGCTGAAACCAAACCGACGCCCTTTTGCTTTCTGCTACATTTTTGCTGACAGGCCGCAATGGAATGAGTGAAATCAATGACTAGTTCAGAGTCATGATCTGACAAATATCAATATGATGTTGAGACCACGCAACCAAACAAGGAGTATAGAGTTACATTTTAATAACAGGGGCTTTTTCATTCTTGAAACCCACAGTGTGTGTGTTGGCATGGCTGTGAGGGCCTTAAGTCCCTGGGAGGAGTGCAGGATATCTCAGCGTGGTGACCAGCTACTCACACTATCATCTTGTGTTGCTTGTGAGAGTAAGTGAGTCAGTGTGAGGTTGAGGGGCAACACCCTAAAGCGTGAAAATGCATCGATATGTGATTAATTTAAAAGGTTGGGTGAGGTCTTATTAGAGGCCACTCCGATTTGTCAGTACTGACTGAGAAATCATCTAACAACTAAACTAATGTGGTAATACTAGCAGTTGACATGCACACTGAAAAATAGTCATATTCAATAGTCATCATTTTAAAGGGACAGTTCACTCATTTTGAAAACCATGATATTATTTCACTTTCCCCCTGGCTGTTAGGTAGGGCAGTAGTGGTGCTATCTTCCTCTTGATGATGTGTTGCACAATTTTTATAGCCTGAAATATCATAAAATTGTTGACCCTTCTCACCAAAAAAACAAAAAAACAAAAACAAAAAAAAACAAGAAAATAAAATTAACTGGATAACTATTTTCTCCAGCCAGTATCCAGCCAGTATCCAGCACTCAGTAACAATGAGGAATATAACACCAGTACTGTCCTACAGAACAGCTAGAGGGGAAGTGAAATAATATAATTTTTAAAAAAATGGATGAATTGTCTGGCATTCTTGCAGTGTACATCAATAAATTCAAGCAAGAGCCCCTATTTATCTTTGAAATTGACAACTGGCTCACAGAGTTGGCCATTTGGAGCGCAGGGCTTGGTGCCTTGCTCAGAGGCACTTTGATGAGGTGTTTTTGGCCTATAGTTCAATTGTATTCATCCTGATATTGGAAATATTCAGAGATGGGACAAAGTGTGATGGTTTATGTAAGACAAGAGAGACACCGTTGGTTGTAAATATTGGCAAAAATTCCCTGTCTCCATTGCCTCAACATGCTGCTGCTGCATTGTGTCCTCCAGGCTGCTCACCTACTTTTGCAATATGGATTCATGCCAAGGCTCAACAAAACGACTCTATTGAGAATATGGGTCAGTGTTACTCCTCTGTAATAAATCATACGGGGAATTTGCTCCAGCTGCGTGGCCCACTGTGAGACCGACAGCAATGACATGACAAGGAAAGGAAACTAAAACTAATTTTAGATCCTTACAGTGACAGAAATGCATCACGACCCAGGACTGATTTCGGTGAAGAGTGTCAGTGTCTTTGTCTGTTGCCACTTTTATCAGCGAACACGCTTTCCTTTGAGTGTGTCTTTTCACTGCATTCCAAAAGGAGAGGCTTATTTCAATTCAGGAATGTTTAAGACTAACTGCTGCAAAGAGTTGAGCCTTGTCTCTACACAGTCAAGGTATTGTAGAGCTCTTAAGCGCTTCCTGGAAAAATGTTCCATGGGAAGTCAGCTATGACCTAGATTTAAAGGTGCACTTTGCAAAATTGCAGCGGGTGAGGACCCGTTAGACTCAACTGACAAAAAATGTGGAAACTCAGAATTTGATAGTTACACATTATGTGCCTCAGTCTGACCCTTCAATTGACCCTTGGCAATTTTGCACAGTGCAGCTTTAAAAATGAAGGGATGTGTACAAAATAATGCCTGAAATGCCATAATCCACAACAATGAAGATTAAATGTGATTAAGCACTGTCACAAGTTTATGAAAACTTTATTTAGGTAGAAAAAGCCACAAAGTATTCAATCAAATTACTTTCAAAGCCTGTAAGCTATTGCTTTGATGACTCCTTACATGTAAACATTTCAGTTTGATAGTGTGCGATACAGGCATGGGTCTACTCAGACTAGAAACACAAACACATGATACACAACCAGAACAGCAAGAGTTCAGCAGTGAGACTTACTTTACTGAGCCAGACTAAGTAAAAAAAAAAAAAAAAGAAAGAAAGAAAACATCTGCTCACATTTTGTGTTCTTTATCCCAACATAATACATCATTTCAGCTAATCAGGTTTTCACATTTGGGTGTGGAATGACAACTTACAGCACTGAAGGCTCATCATGGCCTCCATAAAGCAGAGGTACCAGTATGAAGCTGAACATGTTCTTGGGAAAACACTACAATATCTCAAGCTTGTTGACTGATTGTGATGCAAACCAATTAAACACCCAAAAAGCATGGATATCAACAAGCAAAAATCATCATACCAACTTATAAAAAAATTACTTTCAGTTTTATAACATGATATTTTTGTTCCATGAAGTTCCATGTGTTTATTGTAGAGGCTTGTGTCACAAGTGTATCAACCACATCTGGTGCTATTCTGGAGGACCAATGGACAACCAACCATTCACTAATGATGACTAAACATACAATAACCACGCTATAACAAGAAACATTTGATTGTCATTGTGTGGGTATAGGTTCCTAAGAAACATAAAAAGTAAAAGTCTGATAAGCTTGAGCTTGTTATCTCAGTTCCAATGAACAATCTGCTAGCTAGCTAACTAGCCAGCAAACTAACCTACAGTAATTAAGGCTACGTCCACAAGGATACAGATTTTTTTTTGAAAATGCAACTTTCCATTTAAAAACAAAAAAAACAACAAAACTAAGTTTGCTGCAACCGTGCAAACCTGGTTTAAAATGTTCAAAATTGTGTGGAAAACAAAATGGATAGATGAAAACAAGGGTGAGTCATTTATGGACTAGGGAGAAAGCTAAAAGTCACAAATAAATACAAAAAAAGTTAGCTCATGTTAGGTAAAATAGGTGGCTATGGTGAGGTTAAGGCCAGGGTCAAGGGTTAAGGTCAGGAAACCTTAGGTAGCAACATTAGCTAGGAAGCTAACAAAGCAAACATGTTTAAAAAAAAAAAAAAAAAAACTCTGGTTTTGCTTGGACTTGGATTTAAACTCAGGGGAAGGTGAGTATTTGACCCATCCACCCCCAACCGCCCCATGGTGGACCGATGGGTCTATTACTTTGCCTTGCTACTGGGCTGGAAGGTAGAAATGGAACCAAAAAGTTTTTTTTAAAAATCGTCTCCCTTTGGATGTAGCCTTAGCCAGGCAGCTAATGTTAATGTGAACACGCAGCTATCACAGCTAATCTCATTACATTAGCCAGCTAGCACATCATATTGATTAACAAAACAGTGATGATTAGCTAACAAGCTGACATTATTTAAGCACAAAGTCAGATGTAGAAGCAGTTGCCATCAGAAAGTAACAATGCCTGTTCTGCTTTTTGAGGAGGACCAATTGTACGTTTAGCTGTTGCTGCCAAAAGCTGAGGACTTCCAACATGGCTGCTGGAAGGCACATCACCACAAAGCTACATGCCGTCAGTAGCGACCAAAGTCCTTCAGATGTGCTTACAGTGCCTTTTGCCTCATGAGCACCACTTTAATTAACAATTTTTCTTGTCAGTATGCAGTTTCTTATGAATGGGTTTCAACAAAACAGCTGTCATAAGCTAAAACAGCACGGCACAGAATACATAAAACACAAATCAAAATATCAAGTGTCTCATATGGTGAAGCGTCACGTCCCAACTTCCAGGTCACATGGTGGGGAGTGTGTCAAGGCAAGAGTCTCCATTGTCCAGCCGTCAAAGTTCAGACTGTACGTTTGACAGGGACATTGTTCGTCATACACGGTGGTGTTGTGGTAGCTGGCAACAGCGGTGGATTTGCCACCTAGCTCTGTTTCGTCGTCTTTAATAAGCACATATGTGGGGTCAGATTATTATGTTGAGGGGCTTAGTAAGACCAAGCTGAACTGACCCTCGAGGGAACAACGTCTTTCAGAGCCGATACCACCTGAGTCCTCAGATGTCTAAGAATCTTCAAGGATCATCCTCAAGCATCATCCTCATAAACCACTATACCTTTGGTCATTCAAGCTGTAATGAAGCCATTTCATTAAAATATACTCTTTAATTTTTTTCTTACTTTTATTTTTTATTAAAAAAATCACTATAGAATTTTTTTACGCGGATGATACAATGCTTTGCCTTAGGGTTCAACCAATATGGATTTTTTTAAGGCTGATATAAATGTAGGTATATTTGGATTGAAGCTGCGAGTGGCCAATATTCAACATGTTTTAATTTGACCATTTTTATGCCAAAAAAAGCTGGTTTCATTGCAGGTTTTGCAGACTGCCACCCCTGAATTTCCTTATAAAATCCTCCCTCACCATACTGGAATGATTCCTCTAGTCCTCCATCTGATACAAGAATAATTATCATAAAGAAATAGTCCTAGAGACTATTCTATGTTCCACGAAGAATCTCCATCATATCAATTGTGGACCACACACATGTGGCTAATATGTGATATTTATGTATAAGAAAAGATCAATATCGGCAGCCCTATATGTCAATCTAACCCTACATGGGAGTGGTGTTTCCATTGATGTCTACTGCATGATCACATCAGGTTCAATGTTAAAGAGCAGGTCATCGTTGTCCCTCCTGACCTCCAGCAGCAGGGCTGTCTCCTCCTGCAGCGCCCCCTGGAGGTCTGCTGTGGTCAAAAGGGGTCGGCCGTTCAGTTTCACAATAATATCTCCATCCCTGATACCACCCCTAGGAGAAAGAAAGAATATCAGAAAGAAATGAACAAAATACTTCTGCTTTTCAAGTAACACTGGGTATTAACAAATGGTAATGAAAACCTACTTTTGTGCAGGTGAGTGAGGCACCACTTCATGGACGTAGATCCCACTGGCAACATCGGGGAAGTCTGGGTTCTGCTGTTTTAGCTCTTCAACCAACCTGGAACCAACACATTGAGTGATGAGAATTTTTTAAGCCTGATACGAATCGTACATTTTTTTCTGGACTGAAACTGTTAAACTGTTAAACTGTTAATTTGTGGATGATATTCACTATCTTTAAATGTGGACTTTTCATGCCAGGTAAATAAATAAATAAAAATCCAAAAATATCAGGATGAAAAGGCCTCTCCCACTGGACACAAAAAAATCTCAAATGTGACCCAGGATAATACTGATCACACAAAAAACACACACAAAAGGAACTATCAAAATCAGTTCAAACTCAGACCATTGGACTTACGCTGGTGTGATGGTCAGCATCCTTATTCCAATGAAGCGCTTCTTTATTGACCTCACATCTGCAAAGAGTCTCCAGTTAGTCATCACATATTCGCTTGGAAACCCACTCCATTAGCCTGGCGAATCACACATTCACTTAAAAAATGAGCAATTCAGAAGGTTAGCTATTCTACTATGATGTCTTGGTTGAAAAAACGGGCCAATCAATTTGGCTGATTGGCCATCGCCCCAAAATGGATGATGTAGTTATAGACACTGCTTGGGCCACAGAATGGTTATTCTGTCTCAATATGAGGTTGCCACTTCATTGTTTCTTTTATCTGGGGACATACTGTGTGACTTTTAGGTCCAATAACAGTTGGGAGCTTGAGCTGGAGAAAAATACAGGCATTGTGGAAAGAAAATCAATCTACTGTATGTTCATTTTGGATGTCTATAGTGTCAGCGTACATGTCAGAGTGTGTGTGTGTGTGTGTGTGTGGCGCCCACCTTTGCTGTGCTTGTCCAGTGACTCATTAAGAAAGCGAGTGATCCTGTCTGAAGGAATGGCGAAGGATATTCCTGCTGCAACCTTCAGGGTGTTGATGCCGATCACCTCTCCGTCCTTAAACGCAAAGGTACAGCAGGACAGGCTCATGTTTTTTTTTTTTTTTTTGTATTTATGTTTTAGCCTTTTAGATGATAGTTTTCTCTAAAACAGTAGGAAAATCTCATATTCCTGCAATACCAGCACTATAAAGGCAAGAAAAATACAGGAGTCACATTATCCAGATGATATGTAGACAATAGAATCCAAAGCCTTACCAAATTGACGAGAGGCCCTCCTGAATTCCCATACTGTAAAAAAAAAAAAAAAAAAGTCATCACATTTATACAGCATATATGTATCTGAGTGTACACGTCCATTCTTGTCTTGGCATGCCAGGCCTCTAAATTCACTCACCTCAAAATGTCATGCAAAACTGCACTTTATGTAACACCACCTCATTCATTCTAAATAATTTATTAAACATCAGATTAGGGTTAGGGTTTGGACTGAATGTGAATTGAATATCCAGCCCTGGTGTGTTTATGTCACACCTGAGGCCATGCTGTTAAACTGAATCATCATGACTGTGATTCAGTCGTCGGCACAAGCACTGAAGATAACCACAATTCAAGTTCCATTTTTATATCAGTAATTTCAGTCCTGCTAAAATTTTGAAATTGCACTTCTGCTTGAATAGGACATTTTGGTGCACTTAGCAGTCTAGTTGTGTTCTCACATTGATAATGGCGTCTGTCTGGATGTAGTCCATGTCAGAGTCCCTGATGCCCAGCTCCTTGCCGTCTCTCTGGGCGGTGCTGACGATGCCGGTGGTGACGGTGTTCTGCAGGGCGAAGGGGCTGCCGATCGCAACCACAAACTCCCCCGGCCTGAGGTCTGCACTGTGGCCGAGCAGCAATACAGGTAGCTTTGTCTGAGAGAAAACAAGCAGGAAAATACTACTAGAAAATACTGTTCAGCTCTCTCATGTCAATTCATGAACTCATCTAGGGTACTAAATTAGCACCTGCAACCTGCTGCAAAACAAATCTACCTACGGGTACAAATAAAGTCACCTGAACCTGCTCATTATTACATTTATTATTGCATGTATTGAATTTGTGTAGTGACACAAGAAAAGGCCCCTGTGGGTACAGAGACAGCAAACAGTGAAGACAAAATAGAAATGCCTAAGAAAAGAAGATTATGTCATGAAAGGTGCTGAGAGGATAAGAGGGGAAAAGAACAAAACATGACGATGCGGGGTCCACTTTGCCAAAATTAGATGTCAGATAAGGACTAGTTCAACTGATTTGTCATGGGGACAAATAAACTTCACTTGACTACTTTCAAAAATGTGAAGAAAAATTATAAATGTAATTATTGAAAAGAAAAGTGTCTGGTAAAAATGTGTGTGGCTATTAAAATTTGGGTGTCCACCAGACACTGCGGCAGGCGGACCAAAGAGTTAATTCGCCACTCTTATCACAGCTCTTAAAACGCTTAGACAAAGAAAAAATGAAATTGTTTGTGACCTGAAAATAAACAGGAAAGGAAAAGGGCAGACAAAATAGAAGGAAATAAGAGGGACACAATGAAAAAAGAGAGGGGTTGAGGAGGTGAGGGGAAGGGGAGGAAAAGAACGGTGCTGAGTGGAAACACATGGCCCACTAGACAGATGGTGTGACAGAGAAAGAGAAGGAATGAGCTGAAATCGGTCTGTTTAGGATTTCTCTAAGGTGGAGTGTTTTGGCTTGTATTTCTCTGCATCTCACTCCTCCCGGTCTCTGCTTTCCCCCACGTTGAATACATCATGATGGAATTAGAAAAACATTGAGTCACATTTTATTTGGAAGATCCGATATAGACACAAAATGCACATGTTAAATGAAGTGTCACTTGCCTATTTGGCACATCTCCACAGACTGAAGCCATCATCAGACAATCTAATAAACAAACTGCTATATGTGTCTAAACTCAGCTATGACTTGGGCTGGGAACTTACATAACCTCATTCAGAAATCCCCTTATTACCCCTGAGATGGTATGATTTGTACACCTGGGCTCCCCCCAGGGTGTGGAGCGCCACGCCCTATTAACACTACTATAAACCTGGACACATGACACAGACTGTAAACATGAGTTGAGTCTCCTGACCTTGGTGAAATTCCCATCCAAAGAGTCATTACCCTGCGTGAATTCCTCCCTCTGTTCTAACAATGAGCCTCACCAGACGTTCAGAGGGAGCACAAGAGTTGTGTCAATAGCAAAAGGAACAATATGTGGACTTTGTGTTTTTGGCTGGGGTGAGGTGTCATGTCTGTATTCATCCACAAAGCAGGAGAGTGTGTCTCCGTCTACTGCAGCCTGGGATCGTAACAATAGACAATGTGTCTGTCCTGGCAGTGTGTGATACTGTAAACCCCCTGTTCTTACGTACCAGTTGCACAACAGACATGCAATTAATGCAAGAGGTCGGCCCCCGTTCTTTGTCTAGGCAAACTGACTAGCCACATGTGCACAGCATGATGGGATATGTGGTGATGCAAACTGTCTCAGCACGAGAGCCAATCACATTTCAGACAGAAATGAAACCAAATTACATTTTTTAAAAATTAAAAATTTCCTGCTGACTTGATGAGAAAATCACATTGTGATGTGGACTCACCTGTGGATTGATTTTGATGGTAGCGATGTCTGACTTTTTGTCAATGTCCTTAATGCTGGCTTCATACACGTCACCATTATGCATCTGGACCTTTAGGAAAGAAAGGAAATGTCTTGTCAAGGCACATCTAAGACATAAAACCTCAAGTAAAGGAAAGGTCATAGTTTAGGGCTTTACTAATTTCAATCAAACTACAGTTATATAAGCACAAATCAAGCATCTGTACATTGTCTATGGACAGGGTTTGTCCTCAAACTGGAGAGGAAAGACAAACACGCAGTGAACAAATGGTTTGGATTTGGCTTGCATTTGGTTGTGAAAGACAGATGCTGATATTGCGATTTGGCGAGGTTCCCAGTCTGCCACAATCCCCAGTGAGGACAAATCACAGGCGGATAGATAAAATTTGTTAGTGTTCTTCAAAAAAGTTCTCAACAAAACCCTTCAACCCCAGGTGCTGTGGATTATGGTGGTTATTTGTGTGATTCAGGAGACTGCCATATAATTTCGGTTCTACTTCACACTGGAATAACACCTTTTCCACTCAAATATCCGATTGTTCATAGAAAGCCGATATCCGCCTGACTCGATGAGTAAGATCCATACATTAGCAATCGGCGTATCTTGTGGATAAGACAGTTGTTTGTTTTGGAACATAAAAGTATTGAACACTCTGGCTGACAAGGAATAGATTTATTTTAAAATGAAGCATCTCTCTGAGGACGCTGAGTTTATGTACCTTGAGGTGCTGTCGACCGGACACTGGCGTGGTGCTGGAGACAACGTGGGCGTTAGTGACGATCAGGCCGGTATCGGACATGACAAAACCAGAGCCACTGGACAGAGGGACGTTCCGACCAAACAGAGGATGCCTGGGAGGTAAAGGTCAAATTAGTGTACGTTCAGAAGCTTCATAGTAATTTAAAGAGGACAACAGACATGAGGTAGAATCCAGAGCTTTAAATGATACTTCATAATACTGAATACATAATTGGAGCACCAATCTACTATTGTCTTGGTCGATCATGAGGAACCTTCACTAGACAACCACCCTAACTCCACTGCTCCAAGGCACACATTCACACACGCATTTAATCATTACCTGAGGAAGAGCTCGATGTGGACCACAGCTGGAGCAATCTTCTCCACCACGTCGGCAATGAAGTTGAACTTGTAACGGGGACTGGAAGGATGTGAGGGACCTATACTAGCAAGAAGAATTATGCATGTTAATAGCAATCCAACAGGCAATGCTCATTAACATGCAAACTTTGTACATAAGATTTGAAAGAAATAAACTTGTGTACAATCTAACCATAACATGGGCACAATTTTATAAGTTCAAGAGCTTCAAATATCAACTTGACAGCGCAATAAAAGTCAATTGTGCATATGAATTAGGATTTTGTGATCTCCATGTAGTTATTTTGTGCACACAATTTAGTATATAGTGCAAACAAAATAACATTTAAAAAATTCTGTGGCCTCTCCAGAGCTTTTTAGTGTTGTGTTATTCTTGTAAAGCACTTTGGAACACCATGTACCCTTACCTTGCTTCAAAAAGCAATTATTTTCTTTCTAGGTTAAAGTTCATATACTTTTTTGAGGATCTTTGAGGATTTTTGAAGTTTGGCTTGTCTTTTATCATGGCTTGTGGAGGAGCTTAACTGATTCACATCAGTTGTACTTGTCTTTGACCAAAATAACTATGAACTTTCTAATCTAAGCCTTTCATTTTTGAAACCAGACCAATGAACAGAGTAGCATCCTTGATGCTAGAAATAACCTGGCCATAATTGCTTTCTATTTCTATGTGAGAGTGTGTGTGTGTGTGTGTGTGTGTGTGTGTGTGTGTGTGTGTGTGTGTGTACGTTTAATGATGCAAAGATCCAAGGATGTCTTACAGCTGCCCAGAGACCAAATGCCAATTTTTTTCTGTGTTGAAACCACCGGCAAAACTGTTTTTAGACCAAACAAGTGATTTTCCCCTCAGGTGACCGCGGTTTCCCTCTGGCTCCTGGTCAGTCACATGTGGTGGTGGCACTGATCTAGAAACAGTCTGAGAAACATGTGGTTCTCATTTCAGACGCTGAGGGCAAATCTAGAAATTCAGACTGAGATCAGTTTCCAAGGCACCTCAGAGGACCAAGGCCTCACAGCTGCAGACTCATGTTTAGCTGGCACTGATGTGGGATCCTCTTGCACTGCCCTAGAATGTATTTTGACCAAACCTAAGACTGAGCTTGGAATAGTTTTATCCCCCCCCAGGCATAAAAAATAAATCATTGTGAATGAACTGAATGCGTATGTAGGTGAAACAGCAGAGGACAAAACAGATCAAAGCACTTCCTCATGGACCTTGGACTCTATGGCCTCAGATAGTAAGACTTCACTAAGTCATTGAGTCAGTTTTAACACTCCACTGCTCATCAGTAAACTTGCACTATAAATACATCTAAATAATTCAGAGCTGATCTAAAAGTTAATTGGCGTGATTGCTATGTGTTTTAGAGGAAAAGAGTGGAAAGCAATTTTACAAGAAAGTCTATCAAATGGGCCATTCAATTATCAGATAAAATCTTAAGACTACTGGTCAACTAAGGGATACATGCATATATATGCAGCCTTAGGATTGTGCAGTGAACTCACCCTGGGTGAGCCACTGGCCTGGAGCCACTATGAATAATGATGTCTGCTAGACTGGAAGTAAGTACTTCAAGTAATTGTCCAACAGGGAAATGCAATTGCAGCAGAATCGAAACTCAAAAGAAAAAAAGAGTTTGTCCATTCAGTATAGCTACTATCTTTCGCCCAAGATGCAACATTGTCACCAGCAAGACAGCAGCTAAAGGAGATGAGTTTCCCCCTAGAATCTACATCACATCAAATACTGGTCTTTTATTAGGCCTTGGTGGTTATTAGGCCTTGGTGGGCAGATAAAGCTATTTGCAATTGCATTTAGTGATGATTGTGCGATTAGCTTACTCAGTACTCTTTAGGAAGTGTGTTTGTGTTACAATGATGTAAATAAAATTCTTAACCAGTTTTACCCTGCCAACCCTTTGGGTGAGTCTGTCATTACTCTGCGGTCAAAGCCAGTCAAAGCCACAGAACTTTATTTCAAATTGTAGAAGAGATCCCAAAGTTCCCAAAGATACCAAATATGCCCTGCCGCATTCCAGAGAAATGTGTATAAAATGACCCAAGTCATCCAGATATTTCCTATTTGATGTAATGCTGCAGTCATAAAAAGTCATAAAAAATGGCAGCTTAGGTTGAAGTAACTCAGTATAAGCTGGAACAAAAGACCACCACAGATTGTCCAGTTCACTTGCAGTCAGAGATATTTCATAACAATGTTTCGGTACAGAGACCTTCATCAAATAACATGATGATGGTCTCTGTACCGAAACATTGTTATGAAATATCTCTGACTGCAAGTGAACTAGACAATGTGGTGGAGTCTGTTCCTCTGTCTTTGTTGACCTATGGTCTTCTCCTGAGTACCTGTCGATCCGTAGGTGTGCAAACAACTCAGCAAAAGCATGACACTGCTTCAATGAATCGGCAGATACAGAATATGTAGGTGATATTGTTGTACAATATGGAACGATAAGGGGTAAGGGGTAATTTAATGGGAAATAAGGGTTTCAGCGGCTAGTGAATAAGACAAAAAAAACTCTGCAGTCATAGCTCAAGCAGCAGATGTGTGGAAAATGCATGAACTGGCAGTTCGGTGCACTCTCAGTGAATCTGAACCTCAAATACCCTTAGTGATGTGGGAATATAAAAATCGAGAGGATCACACTGCTAACATATACAGCAGGGCATCATGTTGTACACCCGTCCATACACAGCCTCACATCCTTACCATTATTATGTAACCCAAGGACTGAGAGCAGCAGGAGTCCTAATATTTTTCAGGGCACCGGGATTAATTTTGGTCTCCAGTCCTTTCGATCCCAGAAGATTCAACCACGATGGTTAAGAAGAGCAATATACTTAATCTGTTGAAAGACATCCAATTATTCTGTCATGAGAAGTATAGTATCTACATTTTTTCCCTCTGAGCTCACTAGTCCAATTTCTGAAATGGTATGTTGCCTCATAGCCATGAGACAATGAGAGATGGGATAAAATGGAATATTAATGATTTCCACTGGGACATTGAGCCACTGCAAGAGAGTATAGCGTAGAAAATGCCAGGTAGTGAACAGGACGTGACAGTCATCGTATCCCACTACCCATCTGAAAAACCTTTGTATTTAGAAGCTCAATTGCAAAGTAAGTGAATCTCACCCCTCTGCGGTCGACTACCCAAGCGTTAACAAAAGCACCTGATGGCTCAAACTTGGCAATACGCTTGGAAAACCAAGAGGAGCTGCCAGGGCTGAGTGGTAACAGCCCGCACTGGGCAACCACTGAGGATGACTTAAGCGACGTCTCTTCAATAAGGATTGAGTCACATTGTAATTTAACAGTCAGCTGCGTGCTGCCGGGCCAAGCTTTGCCTTTGAGGAAACTCTAGGAAATGCGGTTTGGTTGCTTTAGACTGGAGAAGAGCTGACATTACCAGAAGACAAGAGCAAGCAAACCAAAGGCTGAGGACATGGGTTAAAGACTTGACCCAACAATTACTCTGAAACACACTTGAAAAGCTTCCATGTCTTATTCCATGACCTTCCAATATTGTTAAATGATCATTACACTTAATACAAAAGCTACAAAATAAATATATACATTAAAAAAATAAAAAATAAAGGCAGAATGTGTGCTACACAAAGTTTTGGGTCAACCTGAAAAATGATTACCATACAATTACTACAAAATGATCAAAAACATCTATAAAGAAAAAAAAAAATGATTAAAAAAAAAAAAAAAACTGAAAATGACCCTTGATAGTCTTCCACTGTTAAACCCGTTATGTTCAATTTTCCAGGAGCTTCTTCATAATGAAGTGCTATAATTTACTTTTTTGGACAACTCACTTTCACCCAACCTGTCTTGTCTACTTGTACTTCAGCTTTAGCCATTTCCTACACTTCCCAGAATGCCTCTTAGTAATCCCCAGAGGAGGGGAGTGAACTGTCAGACCATAGTAGGCGTACGGCCATACAAGAGCTCATTCAGCTCCAAGTTTTATGTGTCAGAAGGTCTTTATTTTGTCTGGGTCAGTGATGGCAGCCACACCCTTCACTCCAAACACAACATGTCTGCTGCACTGCATTCTGGTCAGTGGAGAAATTGGTGTCACTTCCTCTTTGACGGTGGATTTCTTCCTGTATAATTGGCAGGGATTATGTAGGAGAGGTATGAAACTCCAAATGGCTTAAAATCTCTCCTCTAGGATTCATCCTACACTCTGGATAATTAATTATATCAGGTTTGACCAGGTATTGACATGACTTAGAAAAATACATCTAACGACAAAATGGACCCAGAAAGGTTTGTCATCAAAAACACAGGTTTTTTAAATTTTGATTATGACTTGAATGAGCACATAAAATACATCACTTCCTGTGCACCAGAGCATTTCTTTCGCAGAATATGCTCCAGGTGTTTAGAACAGCAGATGTCAGTGCTTTGATGAACTGATTATAGGCTGATACACTTCAACGTTATAGCAATACAATGGACATTTATTTCTCCACAGGAAAATGGTTCTAAAATGGTTCTTTAAAAGACTGTATGGTTCCATGAGGAACCATGAACTAAAGATCCATTTAATTTATGGTTCCTCATAAAAAAAACCCTCAAAGAACCTTTTGGGTTTTCTTTAATGATCCATTTAAAGAAATGCTTCCTTAAAGATCCATGGTCTGAAAAGTTCTTTGAGGAACCACAAAAGGTGCTCCAATAAGCTCTTTCAGACTAGAGGAACATACAGGGTTTACTAACTCTTAGCTTATGTCAATTCAACATTTTTGTTGGTGGTGCGAATACAAACAGAAAAAAGCCTTGAAGGTATGTAGTTCCCCGTAAGTAGTTCCTCTCAAGGAGTCCCAGGAATTGTTTGGTCCACCAGAACCGTATGGCATCACTGTGAGGAACTGTTTCCAACTGGCATCTTTATTTTTCTGTGTGTAGAAAAATGCTTTAAGTAAAATATCACTCTTCTACTTTTGCTTTTTGTCACAAAAAAAAAAAAAAAAAAGGGTCAAAGACAAGTCAAACCCCAGCTAGAGGAAAACCCTATTGTGATAATTGGTCAATTAGGCAAATTATCTAAATTAAATTAAATTCACTATAATGTAATGAACATAATGATTCACAACAATGGAGAGATTAGGGAGTGAAAACCTAGAGATTAGTCAACCACACAGTATATTCTTAGTCTACCACTCCCTGTAAGTTAATGACACAGTCTGTGTGTGTGTGTGTGTGTGTGTGTGTGTGTGTGTGTGTGTGTGCGTGTGTGTGTGTGTGTGTGTGTGTGTGTGTGTGTTATTCTAACCCAGACAAAATAAAAGCCCCTCTGATCAAAGAGAAGTGTAAATAGCCTCTGCCACAACGCTGGCCTGAAGGGACTTCCTGCTTCCTCAGTTTAAGTCTGTCCATGGGGATGCATGCGTGTTTGTGTTTGTGTTTGTGAGTGTCTATGAAGTGCAATATCCTGACCTGTACTGTCTATTTAAAAATTACCTGTGATATCTGAACTCAGCATATGCTTAAGCAAGCCCTCTGCAGCAGCAGACAATTGATCAGCCTGAAAATGTCATTAAAGCACACTGTGTGTGTGGTTTAGGAAGTTGTTAACCCCCTGAGTGTGTCTGTTTCGGTGTGGACTGTGGTGATGACTGCAGCAGTCAGTGTAACAGTGGTCTGTTTCATCCATCAGTCTTTTTTGTACTTTTTGGAGTAATGCAAGTGAGGACAGAATTGGATCCCCCTTCTTAGTACACAATATGTCATCCCTGTGGCTGCAATAGAAATGGCCCAATCTCTGACTGTGTGTTGTATGTTGAACGCTGTGTTGAAACACTGCTTGCTGCTTCCTGACTTCGCTGATCATTCTTTGGAATAATTCAGAACATTATCAGGGAGATGACTCTCCATTTTACTTCCTCAACATTTAAGTGATTCACTCTAGAACCAGTTCATGAGAGCCTTTGTATTGATGTTTACACAGGAAGTGAGTTTTATTTCTGGTTAGTTAGTTCGACTTCAGCAGAAAGTCCAAGGAAACAGAAGTCACGTAATCCACTGCGCTGCATTCTGTAAGCCCCAAGAAACTGTAACCTTTACATATCAAATATCAAATGTTCCACAGCGAGTTCAGACATTGTAAATTGCTGCTGTGGGGAAAAGTAATGGAAAAGAGGAATATTATCTCTTATAAATCTCTCACCTCTTTCTCTTTGCTATCTTCGGTTACAGTTGTGATAATGTGCTACAAACACTCTGGAACGGGTGAAAAATAGTGGAGAGGAGTGGAGAAGGAGGAGGAGGAGAAGTGCCACCTCAAGGCAGGAACATGCATGAAAAAGTCCCACAGGAAATGAGGAACATTCTACATAAAAGTCGACAGGATGAAGAGCGTAAACCAACAAGTGCTGGCCTCATCCAGAGGATGCTAGATGTGTGTGTGGGAAGGGGGATGGCTTTCAATCTGTGTCTCTGTGGCTGCATTATGGTTTGACTGATAATTCTGTTTTAAGGTGCCAGTATTATTGGACTGGAGCTGTAAATATATTTTGTGCCAATATATTGTATACAGTACTCTCTTTAAAGGGATAGTTCACTCATTTTGAAAAATTTGTAAAATGATGATAAAGTGGATTAAGGCTTTTATTTTCATGAATGACTTTTTTTAAAACATGAAATAATAACATCTTTTTTCAAATCAGCGAACTGTTCCTCTACATTTGACACTTTTTATGACAAAATAATTGATATATACGATGGGACCATCATCGGACACTACACAGGATTGTGGTACTCCTACTACTTTTACCATTCACACTGCTAGTAATAATAGCGGTATTGGTAAAACTTACTATTGCCACTAACGCTATTGTCTCTACTACTAGAACTACTACTACTGTGACTAGTTAAAAAAAAAAAATCATGCATACTTGTGTGTAATCTAATGAAAATGTGTCATGAGAACCCAATCACATTTAGGACTTCCAATGTACAACCACTGAGCAGTTCTACAGTAAATATGTAATCAGTCAAACTGCACTGAATCCATCATAAAGGAGTAAAGTGATGAAAAAATACTAAAACACCAATATCTGCCCTATTTACTGGTCTAAACCAAGTGTGAATTACAGTGAGGGTCGGATTGGAGTTTATAGGGTGAGACTGCTGTGGGGCATGGAGCTGAACTCCCTCCCCTCCCCATCCTGTCCTTAATGGGAAAAACATTAAAGTGGCTGACCACACACCAGTGCCAAGGGGGAATCTCCACTGGGGGAAACACACACTCACACTGTTTAAAGGATTTATCATTTAAGGGAGCCGGAGTCCCAGACTGCTCTCCACTTTTCATCTCCAGTCTGACATGTTAATGTTTACAAAGCAAGGCCTGACTGAACTCGTCAGTATTTGAACATGGGGAGCCTGTTGTCTTCTGTTAGGGTGGTGATGGTGCTGGGTTTATAAGCCAATCACACAGACAACATGTTGCTGGAGGTGTGGTTTAATGGTGCTGTCCATTCTGTTCCAAATGACTGGCTCAGCCAGGCTGTTAAAGCTGCACCTGCCCTCTAAACGCTGTTTACTGCTCCTTGTAAACATGACTCTGCTGTGCCAGCCAGCGCTTATTAATTTGGATTTATAGAAGTATTCAAAGAGTTTAGAAAACCCAAAGGCAGGTCACTTGGATTCAGGGGACCTCATTCAACTCTTTAAATAAATAAAAATAAATAAATAAATACAATTAAATCACTGTGTATTATTATTTACTTATCCCTTTCCACACTGGTCACATCATGGTTTATCTTAGTAGAACCACATTCATTTATTGCATGACTCCTTCCCAAGTTTAACCTCTCTTTGCTTATTTGTACAGCACATTTTCTTCTTTCACTAAACAACACCGTTATGGGCAATGATGGGAGGTATAGCTGGAAGTATGCACCGATTCTATACAGTGAAATTTGATTTCAAGGGCTGCTCAGTGGAAAGGTCCTAGTGCAGTGCCAAAGAAAGTTAGTTTTATATTAGAGGGGTGCTGTGCAGATTATATTGGCTTTTCAAAAAAACAATAGCTTCACCACTGTTTAACTCAGACCAACTCAAACCAACTCTGTTAAGTTTGTTTACATCCCTTATAATATTTTCACCATTTACTTTACCCAGTTTGGCTGCAAAGGTTATTGGTCCAAACTTTTAATTCTCGAATGCCAATGTAAAACTAACTTTACTATGGTAGCCGAATTTACCAGAGGAACATATCAATACATAAAAAGTCTTCAGTGACGCTCTACTAGCTGTGTAAGCTTGTCTGTAAGCAAGGGTGCACCAACTTCACACTCTTTTGAATGGTGTTCTGCGTGGATCAGCACCCAGCGGGGCGAGTGGCGGTCCATCTTACCTATGCTGGTTTCACACGGTCCTTTCTGCAGCTGGCTGATGCCGGGCAGTCCCTGCTGCAGAGCCTTCCTGCTGGTCGCCTTCAGCTGGCACACGTTGCCGTACGTCTTCCCGTCACTGCCGCAAACTTCATGGCCAAACTTGCACTGGCAGATGCCCTTGGCCAGACGCTTGCCCGCCGGGTGTTTGCACTCCAGTCCGTCCCCGCAGGGCAGGTCGTCCTTGCGGCCGCAGGGCTCTCCTTCCCCCTGGGCGCACACCAGGCAGCAGTTGCAGCGGTCCGGCACATAGCCGCTGGGACAGCTGGGGCTCGGACAGGTACTCACGTCGCACCGCGTCGGACACTTCGCCTTCGGCTCTGCGCTGACAAACCCCTTGAGGTAAAGCAAAACGATTGCACACAGTAGGGTTTGCATGTTTTTCACTGGAGGATGCTGAGAGGATACAACGAAGGAGGGCAGGATGAGGAGTTTACGCGGAGATCATAGCTCGGCACTTTGACGCATCACTTTCCTGAGACCTCACAGAGGGGATTTCTCATAAATGACAAGCAGCTGGTGTACAGTTGGTATTGCAGAATAGTCTGCATCAAAATACACCAACGAGTGCACGTTTTAAATAATAGTAATACTAACAATAACAATAAAATAAGAAAAAAAAAAATCACAATGGCTCCTAAACACGCGCGTAACTGCGTCCAAGCCAGAGTGGAGAGAGTCTCAGTAGTTGTGGAACCGAGCTGTCTTTCTCTTCTTTATCTTTTCTCTCACCAAAACTGAGGGAAGAGTCAGCTGGCTATCAGTCTCTTTTTGTCAGGGTCTGCCCACTGGAGCCGGGCTGGACAGGGGGAGGAGGTCTGGGGAGCAGCTGCAGCCCTGGAGGCGTGGTGTTGGAGCTCACTGGCTCCTCCATCATCTTGAGTGCATGAACTCCATGTCTCACTGCCATGCATGACCTCACAATCAGACTGACTTCAAAAATCACATTCTTACAAGGCCGGATTTACCATGGTGGCATGGGGTGACGGCTGCCACCCTAAAAATAGGCTTTGCCACCCCAGCTGCCACCACAATTTGGGCAGACTAAAGGAAAAAAATGTTGTCACTGCTTGTAAATTCACACGACTGGAGCTCCACTGTCTGAGTGCAAGTGAAAGCGACTTGAAATTGCAGCATGCATTTTTCAGAGCAATTTCACCAGTGATACAACCATATTTAGGTCATATTTATAATGGTTATCTATCTGCCACCCTGTAAAATTTCCCCATAAATATTTCTCTTGATCCGTCCCTGCATCCATACACATGACACAAGTGGCAGCAGGGAGGTTTGGTGACAGTGCTGCCTTCAAGTGTCACTGACTAATTCTTTCCATTTATTATTGATCCACTTTTGGCAAATAATTGTGGCAAAATGCCTTTCTTTATCTTTTTTTTAAATTTATTTATTTATTTTTTTGCTTTTGAAGGTTCATTTGTGGCATTTTTTAACTGATTTTCTCAAAGTCCGTGCCACACTGATCACTTTTTGGGTGGTTTATGTGAGTCCTGTGCTTGAACACCATACCTACTCTGTCTAAGATCACCCGTCTTCACCTGAAGTGTTCATGAGCAAAACATTGAGCCAATACACTCAGAAAAGGAGGACTCTGTCCGAGCAATCAGAGACAGAGAGTAGCAAATGGGACATGGGTTTATATGAGAATATCAGAGATTATTACTTTAAGTTCTGGAGTCCCAGAGAAATGTTGAAATGATTTGGGACGTTGGTGCTCATGACTGCGTCATTCATCCACACAGGTCTCCAGACAGGCAGTCAGGGCCACGTGCTTTGCTGCTTTTTTTCTGTCTTGTCAAAACATTAAGTAATTCATTCTTCCCCCCAGACTTGGGATATGAGGACATGCTTTCATTACAGTCCCCTTGTAAGGACAATTTAACATGACCAGACCGTGCCCTCCCTCGCTCTCTCTCCCTCTCACTCTCTCTCTGTCTCTCTAAACCAGGTACCTAATAGTTTAATTAAAGTAAGTGATTTTATAAAGCTTTTGCACCATCTAGTGGCTGTTGCCATCTGTGTCTGTATACAGACTCAAGTGAGTTTTATGCTAACTAGCATTTTATTTCATATATAGAGGCAATATTTTTACCTCAGCATTTTCCCCAGAACAAAACCAAGAGACTAAACTGACTCGGCTATTTTGAAAAACGGGCATTTGAGCAACCAAATTATTAAGTATTCCACTTTTAAAGGAATACATCAGTTAGATTCATAGTAGATTGTCCCGTTCATCAAGTCAGCTGTCAAGTGATGAGAATATTTTGCTTATGAATAGAACAATGTGTTAGATTTATCTGCCTCTAATGTTTACAAGGCAGAATATAACAAAATAGATTCCAACTGTTTGTTACCCATTAATAAAAAGCATGTTTATGAGTATCCCATTTCAGTCTTTGACTCGGGTAAAATTCTACACATTGTACCTTTAAATCTGTTCTTTGGATGAAGAGTATGAGGAAGAGTTCAGCTGTCTGCAAAGCCTAATACAGGACACACTGTCAGAAATGGGTCAGAGTAGTGCAACGGCGTATATGGGCCATTATAAAGGAAAAACAATTACGGAGGTAATATTCCGAGAGAAAAACTCAGAGTTTCCAAGATTAAAGTCATAAATTTACAAGAAAAAACTTGGAATAATTATTTTCTCATACTTATCTTTCTTGTACTCTTATAAAGGAAGCACATGGCTTGACTTTGCGAGGTTGGATCTGCCTCACTCTGCAGACGCTGCTGCTCGCCATGTATGAGGCCTGCAGCTGATCACCTCATCAGATTCTACTTTGCAATGGGGTTTAGTAAGAAGGAAATCCTGCTGATTTTAGCCCAGAATCACAAGATTGTTTTCTTCTGAATCGGCCCAAGTCACAACAATGTCTCTTTAAAGTCCAGATGCTGATGAGAAGATTGTGATTCTGGCCTAAATGGCCCTAATACGCCATTGTATAGTGGAATGCACAGACTGTGCAGCAACAAGTAGGGATGCATGCCTGATTTTGACTTATAACAACTTATTTAATCTAGCAAAAGTCATTGCATGCTACTTTGCCCTGAGCACATCCTAACACTAGCATCTAACTTAACCTAACCTCTAATGCTAAAGCTCATCGTAAACCCTAAACCCTAAACCCTAAAGGACACGAGGGCAGAATGACCTCATTTCACCAAAATGTTTAAACTTTCAAAGTCTAAAACTGGTTCTCACAAGGATAGTATGCACACACACACACACACACTGCAGATGTGAACCTGTTTTTAATGCATGCGCTCCTCTGGCAGGCTGACATTCATAAAGAGAAATGGGCCTCTGGACTGGGCCTTCCCACGGATGAAAGACAGTCCAGGTTTGTTTGGGTAGACAAGAGGGGTGTCGACCAAGTCATATGTATTTAACTGGACCGTGGGTGTGTTTATTTGAAATAGCGCCATCAGTCATTTGAGAAAACACAGGCCTCCTTGTTCACCAGGAATACACACAATTTCTGGTGTTAATGGAGGGACGCAGGCGGCACTCGGCGATATTTGTCCGGGTTAACATTCTTCTCCTGTGTTTATCTGATGCAAAGCAATGTGACGCATTTAATCAAATATCCCTTATGAAAAACAACTGTAACAAGCCAATTTTAAAAATTTCACTATACTCTAGGAACACTAAGAACAAATTCAATAAGGTGACTATAAACTTGAATACAATGGTTAGGAATATAACTAATAATACCAGCAAGTGTAATAAGGTCACTATAAACGTACAATAGAGATTATCACACCATAGGGACTAATAAGAGAATTATGAGAATATTAGTGAAACCACAGGATATAAAAATAATACAAAATCCAATAACATCACTATTGCTTTACTACTGAGTACGACAGACACAACTTTAGAAATAGCATAAGAATATTATAGTGATTTTTTTTTTTTTAATTAGGGACTTGGCATCTAATTGGAGAAAAAAAAACTCTGAATCTCCATTTTCATTACCATGTACACACACACATACACACTCATCACTTTCATGACATATGTATGGTGGAAACAGTGTGCTGATTTAGCAGTCAAGGCAACGTCAGCTGCTATATGCGGAGCAATTTCCATCTGAGGCCAAATTCTTTGTGCGGAGTGCACTATGGGTCATTAGGGCCTCTGCCTTCACAGGAAGAACCCATCATTCTGTGGTGAGCTTTGCTTCCTCTGCCCAGACAGCAGACCTGTATTTGCTCCTGTGCAGATTTAAAACGTTGTAATTTCTAAAACCTGGGCCAGAAACAACGTTTTTTTGAATGGAGTTGTATGTAGACACAGATGTATTGTACGCAGCTAAGCAGTTGTAATAGTCTCCCTCCATACCAAGGGGGTAGTTTAAAGCAAAACTTTGGAGCATGCCTTGTTGTGTAGTTACATCGGTGTGACATGAGTGGCGAAATATCCCCATTTGTCGCTCTGTGCTCCCATTCAACTCCATTCACTTCCACAAAAACAACAAGAAAACAACAAGAACCAGTGCCTGTTTCTGTGCAATCATAATTATTTGTGAAAGTACTCTCAGGTGGTTTGTTCCTGGCACGAGGCTACAAGGTGGAAGTTGCAGACACCATCCACTTTCCAACTCAAACAGGAAAACAGCGAGAAAAAAAGTCATTGAAGTTCCTCAAAAAATGGGTTTGGAAGTTGTTACTTTGGAATAATGGGCTTTGTTCACAATCATTTATTTGCTTTAAGTGTTATTTCGGGAGCTGTCTGCCATACTATGGAAGTGAATGAAAGACAGAAATACAGTATTGTGGATTAGAAGTGGCATGTGCACTCATGTAATGCCCAGGTAAGTATACAAGCCAACACTTTACAAAAGTTCCATTTTGTTTAGGTCTGATTTTAGGTGGATGAAAGTTTGGTTTGTTTACTACAAGTGCATGTTCTCTTTGCACAAGAATCACAAGTTGAGCTGGGAACCCAAATGAAACTCCTGGGACACGGTGAGAAGGGTTCATGTAAAACAAACCTGTGAGGGTGAGTGAAACCTGCCCTCATTTTGATTCAACAAACACTTAAATCTGAAGGGAATCTGATATCCTGAGAAGGTATGGTCAGTGGATCATTCAGCTATGCTGAAACACTGCAGAAAAATAGGTTTTAAGTTACACCAAAGATGAATGATATTCATACAGGACAAATAGCCAAGGATGGTTTATGTGATGCATCTTGGATTTCACTCCCTCTCTGGTTGAAGCCACATATATAAATACAGTCTGAGGCTGGATGCTGAGCTAGTCAGTTATTCATCAGCTTGAGCCAAGAGCAACAGAAACTGAAGCTGTAAGCCTGTTATCATGACCTCATCGGCCAGCGTTCATTTACTCTGTCCCTGTCACTCCCTCCATGCGCAGCATCCAGACACTGGGAGAGCTTTACCATCAACTGTGTGAAGGCTGAAGCCCCTTTAAAGTCCTGTCGAGCTGGAAATTCAACTCCAAATTAATAATAATTTGGTGGAAAAATGATAACACAATTGATCATTGGCTGTTTAAAGCGAACATCTCCCCAGGGACTATTTTCCCTCGTGGAGGGAGCATTTCAAGTTATCAAAACAGTGCTGCCGCTTTAAGGTAAACTAACGTGGAGGACTTTATTACGGTGATGGAATACTGTCCCAAAAAGTTCATTTTCATATCATAGTGGAATGAATGGAGACCAATGGCTGGATGAAAGGGAGGAAAATGGCATCAGAGTTATAAAATAGGGCTGCTTGCTTTGGGAAAAGATTAGCAGAAACGTTAGGTATATCTTTGGTAGATATACTAAACATGAAATCACTGTTATGGTCCTTTAAATGCTTATATTTGGTGTGAATTCATATTTTCAGGACAGTAGGTGGTTGACTTCCCCTAGTGGGCAACAGGCAGAGCAGAGAGTATAAAAAGAAGAGAGCTCTGGAGGATAATTTGACTGATGTATGCTACCAGTATTCAGTTTTTATTAATATCTGGTCCAGTCAGTCTCATTCATTCAACACTGAGTTTCAGTCGGACCAACATTTTGCAAAAATACATACATTTGAAAGGAAATGAAGTAGTGTAGAGATGATTGGTGCTCTTTGGAAGAAGAGAGCTGAGCAAACAGAGCAAAACAAGAATCAAAGCCCTTCCTCAGCAACTCCTTCTACTACAAATGAGAAGACCTTTGTTCATTTGGCTTTTACATCTTGAAAGGCAAAAAGTCCACCTTGGCTTTTTCCAGCTTGCAGTCTGCTGAGACACATCTATGAAACCCAGCACAGGACCACATCCTCACTCTTAAAATGGCACTTGACAAGCTCTGAGAGAAGAAGAAAATCAACTCCTCTTGGATGAGAATGAATGTAAGAGAATGCAAACATTTGAAATTAAATCCAAAATACCCTTTCTTTTTCTAAATGGTAGTGATGATTTAAGTATGTTCCCACAATGGTACAGAAATGATTAAATGTGAATGATTTCCTATACAGGTTCTAATTCCTATGTCTTGCTATATTATTGCATATATGGTATATATTTATTGTGTGTGCACCTTTGTCTCATAGATTTAAATCTTCATTTTTTCATTCTTAGGCACTGATCTTTCTGACAATAAGATGCGTTCATATCAGATTTACGGTAAATATTAGCTGCCAACTGGGAAAAAATGTGCATACCAACTTCCTGCTGATCATTTTCAGGGGTGCCGTATATGGGGGAAAAATTACGACAATTCCAAGGGCCCTTGCCTGACAGGGGCCCCAAAAAATAGGTCAAAACTACTATAAAATTATTAAACCATCATCGAGTAAATTCCTGGCGGCGCCCCTGATCATTTTAACTAGGATTTTTGGTAGGCTGAGATATCCCACCTGGTGTTTCAGCACTATGGCTTAACCTAGCAGTGAACCTATCAAAGAATCTAAATCGTGACTTATATTCACAGTAATAAAATCACATCTACATATGGAAAGTAAGAAAGGTCTGCTGCAGCTGTTTCGGGTTGAGTTGACATTCAGCAGTGAAAAATATTTGAAATGTTAAACATGTAAAAGCCTCCAAATTGTATCAGTGAGATGTCAACCCACTATTTTGCTTCTTCTGAGAGGACATGAATGTGACATTGTGATCCATTACATATTCAGCATGTGACTAATCTAATTTTCCTGCAAAAAAAAAAACAAACAAAAAAACCCACTGATTTCTCGATAGAAATATATAAAGATGATTTTTGTAAAAGAGAAGCTGAATTTGTGCCTCTGTTCAAGTTTTTTTGTAGTTCATGCACCTTAACTGTAAGGTGAGTTACTGACAGTTTTCTTTTTCTTATCAAACCACGTTTTTGTCTTTCCTATTGTCCAGTGGCCTTGTACTGCGAGGTGCTGCTGTGCTGCTGATCCGGCGCGATGTTAATCCTCCTCACGTTCAGGTCTGCAGCGAACCCTCTGGCCTTCTGGTAGAAGAAGAGCGAGAGCTCCCGGTCCACCAGGAAGTTGTGGTAGATGGTGGCCAGGCGGGTGCAGAGCTGCAGCTGAGACTTCTTGTTGCCCAGATCCATGGCTGCAGCCAGGGCCAGCTGGTAGTAGCCTGCTGCATCAAAAGGATCCTGCAGAGGAAACAGTAAAACATATAGCCACTGAAAAAAAACAACAACAACACACACACACTGCTTTTTACAGTTCCTTCAGCAATTTGCTGCTGACAATATTCAATGCAAATTCATGTAATTGGTAGGCAACTTAAAAAAGTCCTTTTAAGTCATCTTAAATGCATCAAAAGCACATTTTAATTAAATCATTACTACTACTATGACAAAATATCACCATATATAATACACTACAATACACTACAATACATTGTAACTGTAATACTAATACAACAATACATTATGACTGTTTATAATACAATGTTTATTCTAAAATTTGGAATTGCTATTACTTAGAATGTGTTCAAGATGCATTTGATTTTTTTTTAAAACCTCCATCTGTGGATCTGAACAAGGGTTTTCCCCCCATTATGTTTGTCTGTTTGTTTAGTTGTTTGTTAACAGGATATCTCAACAAGTTATGAACGGATTTGCATGAAACCTGCATGAGAAGTTGGTTGTATGCCAAGGAGGAACTGACTAAGTTTTCACAACAAAGTGAGGCATGGCAGTGGGCGTGGCTTCAATAGCTAATTTCCCGCTGTGGTAGTATACTACTATATAACAATAAATGCCAAAACAACTACAACAATTTTATTTTATTGCATTTTTACATCCAGAAAAACACAAGTCATACCAGTAGATGTCAATAAACCTTCCAACCAGTATCCCATTGGATTACACTTGCATTATGTTGCAACTGAATATCCTGTTTCATTATAAAATATATCTAATTAAAGCAAACAAGTCTCAGAAAGCTTTTTCATTGTCTGTCTTTAAATGGACTGGATTTATACTGTGCTAACATTGCGTGGAAGGTTTTTATTCATTGATGTATGAAATCCTGGTGGGACTGCCACCCTATTGGCCCAGCATCAGAGGAGGTTGTTTGGGAAATCTTGAGGTCACAGTGCAAGGCACATGCAAGGAGAGGGATTTCTACACCAAGTACTGCCTTGGGGTTAGATGTGAGCCTAAAGCACAGATTGAGTCCTAGCCTATCAGACAGGCAGAGAGAGAGACAGACACATACAGTGTCAGTCTTATGATGTCAAAGGTTATAGGTTAAGGGTGAGAGGATAGGGGTCAAAGCTAATGTCAGGTCTAATGGGGGATGCAGAGGTCATGACGAAGCAATGAACCATATTAAAGCTGAGGTGAGAATCCACACTGGCTTTTACATTTTCCATGTGGATGTGAAACAGTTTCAACAGCCTGAACTAACATGATGCTTGTATAATATCCATTCATTCATTCATCCATTCATTCAGTCATCTTTGGTTTGGTTGCTATCGATTTGTGTCAAGTACCAAAATTCTGCTTCCACTTTGCCAACAAAACTGCCTTACTTTGATAACAGCTGATTTTCCCTTTGAAGTGTCTCTTCTCCACCCACCTTCACATCACTGATGTCTGCTTCTCATTATACAACAGTTAGATCCGACCAAGTGATTTGATTGGACATGAAGCATTTCCTAAGATTTCAGAAGCCAGTTAAGTTTATTGCAAGCCACACTGTGCCACATGGATCTAATAAACTTGAGTAAGACAAGTTTTATATAGGTAAACTGTACGATGATCAAACAACTGAATCTTACTGGCTACGACACAAGTCAATATACAAGAAAACATCATCAGCATACATGATTCATCTGTGCAGCTGTAGTGGTAAACAATGAAGCTTAGCAACAGTGGAGCCCTTGCAATAGTGGTATTAATGTAATAATATTAATTATTAATATTTTGAGATATTAATGTGTTTGGGCAAAAATCCAAAGAAGAAGAGGAGGAGGAGAATGTGGACACGGACGTTTTTTTCTTTGCTAGAATTCCAAACATTTGTTTTTGCTTGTTTTGCCTCCATCATTGGGTTTAGTGCCAGTGTTGTGCAGATCAGTGCATTATTTTATGCTGTATTCTCATTGTTTGGTTAATATATGTAGGTCCTAGCAGCAGTAACATTGTGAGATGGCTCTCCTTAATTTCTGATAATTTCTAATCTAATTTTTTTGTCCTAGGCTGTCTTTGGTCTCAAAACCATGACAGTGGCCATCTTTGAACCTCTCAAACCATGTATACCCGGCTTTATTTACAGGATCTTACCTTGAGGTCATAGAATGTGATGTCCCCCAGTATCTGGTACACCCTGACGTAGTACAACGTTTCTTCATCAAACTGGAGAGGTGCTGGACAAAGTGACAGGGTTTTCAGGTAGTAATGTTCAGCCAGTTCAAACTGGTCCAGACAGTGGTACAGGGTGGCCAGGCGGTGGTAGGCAACTCGCTCATTAAGGCACTCACCTAGATTCAAAGTCCAGAGAGATTTCTATCAGAGTGTTGTTCACTTTTAGTTGATGAGTCCAGATATTCAGACACTCTACATGCTTTAAGTTAGATATATAACTTTTAAGATCTTTTTAAGGCTGCCCACAACAACTGTCAGCCTATCACAACATCAGTCTGCAAGGCTTATCCTGTTTCAGAATCTCCCCTCACCCAGAGTGATGCTGATGTCTAGTGCAGTCTGAGCAAACTCCACAGCTTCCCCATGCAGCTTCAGGCTGAGCATCAGCTCAACCAGTTTGTTACACAGCCTCAGTCTGGTGCCAACACTGTTGCTCTTCACTGCAATGGGCAGAGCACGGTCCTATATTGTGGAACACACAGAAACTCACTACAGACACATATGTCTTAACACAGTACACACACTCACAGATGTACACACACTACAAGCACATCTCCACCGAATGACACCAGAGAAAACTGTCTGACACCTGAGTAAAAAGGAATGTTTCTGTTGAGGTAGCCTTGGTTAAAGCCATTAACTTCAGACTGAGCTGTTCAGATGCAAAAGCAAACTAGTAAGGTAATGTCTTTGGTGAAGGGCACGGAGAAACATTCTGTATGAGTGTTACTCAAAAATACAAGCACAACATATAGCATAGCACAAGAGCATAGTGCATAATGTGCATGCATGTTGTGATACATGCGTGGAACATAATAATAAAAAATATAGTTTGGCACTTAAACATAACCTAAACTTGTAATGCAATATGACAGAAATTGTTATTGGATATCTGGGTACATTTGGCTACCTGCTATCAAAATGCCACTAAAGCAATTTAAGATATTGGTGTTATTATGTTATGTTGATGACACTACATTATTCACTAAAACCTTATTCTCTATACATTTCATTAATTATATTATGTTCTGTTATTACAAGCAGGTTATTACAAGTTATTATTGTATGGGCTTTTGTAGGTTGGCAGTACATGTATTTTTGGCTTGAAGTGGTGAGCAATCGCTATTCTATCTTTTATGCAAAAAATAACATATTTAGAGTGTTAATATGAATGCTATTCTTGACAGGGTGGAAAAGCCTCTGAAACAACATTTAATCCATCATGGGCCAATTAAACCCTAAAACTGAAACCCAGACAATTTTTTTTATTTATATTTTTTACATTCATGATGGCCCATCCCACCTATTCAATGGTAGGAAAACTCTTCGAAAAATAACCACTGTTCAATGAAGACTTCATTCCCAATAAAAATAATAAATACATAAATAAATAAACTAAAATGAAATGACATTTCAAGTTTTCAACACAGTTTTTCTGTTCATGTGGTGAGAAAGGAATGTCATATCAGAGTTGGACAACAAGATATATCTGATATTTAATACTAACATAAACCAATACATTGGTGCAAAGCTCCCCCCCCCACATGTGGTCCTACCCTGTAAAAGCAGATAGCCTTGTCTCGGTCCTGGCTGCTGTTGAAGAAAATGTCTCCTGCAGCTTCCAGGAGCTTCAGGATGAAGCTGGTGTCTCCTGTACTCAAACCAACATCCTGAGCCACCTAGACAATAAAGTGACAAAAACAAAGGGCATCAATCCAAAATACTACATATTGATTTTTCATTCAGGTTTATCATCCACTCATTGAAAATAGTTGATAATTTTGTTCCAAAAATCTTAGTATTTGGCAAAAGTCTTAAATGACCTAGTTACATTTGTCCCAATCATTTTGCAATGCATGTTGAACGTAATTTGATTTATTTGAGAGGATGGAGGTGCCTGACTCATTGGAGCGGTACTGCCAGGCTAAAAGGGCTGCAGTTGCCATGGTTGCAGAAGCAAAAACCCAGGCACAGGCACAGGAGGAGCTTGGAGAAGCTATGGCATTGACTTGTAGAATGGCTCACAGTGGTTCTGGCAACCCCACCTTGTTTGCTCCCCACACCGACTGTTTACCTGCATGAAACCACTTTGACTGCCAGCAGCAAACAAAATGCTTCCAACACCAAAATCCTGTCCTTGTTTTGCCTGTATAGAATGTGTTTATAGAGATTAGGGTACAAGAGGCCTTGAGGCAGACAAAAGACATGCTGGAGGGATTTTATCTGTATCTGGCCAGAGAATGCCTTTGGATCCCCCAGAAGAAGCTGGTGGAAGTTGTTGTGAAAAAGAGAGGCCTGCAGTGCTCTGCTAACCCTGTTGCCATCGCGACCTTGATGGAAAAGTGGCTTGAAGATGGATGGATGGATATAACAATGAAGTTCATAAGGTTATTGAAGGATTTTTTTTTTTATTGGAAGACACATTTCTCAGTATCTTGAAATAAAAATGAAACAGAAACTTTTATCAACCCAAATGAAGGATTTGTGCTTACTGTGATGGATCATCTAACTCTTTTAGCTGGTACAATAATGAATGGTAGCAAATGTGTTCTTTTGAATGCAGATGAGATGTAATTGTCTCCCTGGTCTTGGTTTCAGACCTGTATGTATAGATCCACTAGCTCAGTCTGGCCCAGCATGTGGTAGATCTTCCCTGCCTGTAGCCAGCCATATGCCTCCTTTTCCCTATGGCCCAGGTCAATGAAAATACCCAGGCTGCTCTTGGTGTAGTCCAGAGCTGCCCGGTATGCCCTGAAAAACACACAAAAACAATGCTCTGAATAACTTATCACTTCAGAATTTTTCCATTTCATTTAGTCAGCTTACTTGGGAATAATGTAGAATCATCAAGAGTATTATCAGGTGAAAATGTCATTCTCACTTCCCTCACTTCCAAAATGGCAGAACTATTTTCTACTCTGACACTGTATCACCCTGTAGGTTGAATATAGGACCAGAGCGTCACTGTGTGGTGATGATGGCAAAAAAAAAAATAGGAAGAGAATCAGTGGTGGATGTATTACCTCACATAAAGCATCACATAAAGTGAACTATGACTTTAAAACATTTCTCTGCATCTCCCAGTGTCCTGTTCACCAAAGCGTTACACACACACCTGTCAGTCCCCAGACTGAGGTAGAGCTGGCTAATGGTTTCCAGTATAACTCCCTCTTGTCCTCTGTCTCCCCTGTTCCTCAGCAGACTGACTTGATGCTGGTTGTAGATGATGCACTGGGCCTGGTCTGGACTCACCGTCCCATACAGATGACAGAGACACTGGGTTGCAGCAAGCTGACCTGGCATGACAAAATCAAATATTTCACTGACAGAGAATTAAAAAAAAGAAAAAAAGAAAAAAAGGCACATATAAACAAACTTTAAACAGAATACAAAACACAGAGCAAAAGTTAGTCCAGGCACTTACAACTGGTTTTATAAAACTTTGAGGTTTGGTCTTTCTAGATTATAGTGTAAACAAAAAACATCCAATATTTCACTTACAGTCTGAATGATGGGCCTTAATAGCAAGCAGCAGGGCCCACTCATAGCATCCCTTCCCATTGTCCAGCTGGCCCTGCTTCACGTAGTGCTGTCCCAGCTCCAGTAGCACAGTAATGAAATTCACCTCATGACTGTCTTCATCCAGCTCCGAGAAAAGTTGCACAGCCTTGGTCAGATGCCTCTCTGCTAGTGTTTTAGCCCCAGCCTTCAAGCACAACAGACCTACATGCAGATGAGTAAGTGTGAAAGATAGTGAGAAAACAGGAAGCATGCTCCACTGCAAAGGGAATCACATTCCCCTTTCCCTCATGGCCCTCAACAAAGGTCCCATTAATCTAATTAGAACTGTCAGTGTTGTGAGAATCTCAGAAATACTCCCTCTGCTTTTGTCAACGGACACAAACAGGTTTAGAAATCCAGTCTGCATTATGAGGAAAATGACAACTTGAACACTCAGTTTTTAATGAATACTGGACAAAAGTATGCATGATTATTGAGCCACTAATAGTTTGCCTTGGTGTCTGTCCAGAGCAGCATAGGCTGGTGTAAATTGCCCTGGGTTGGTAACCCTTGATTTGTGCTTTCTATTTAGCATGGAATTTGAATATGTGGCATTTAGAACATTCTCACCAATTCTATTTGTAATTTTCAAGGACAAACGCAATTTGTAGTATAATTAGTAGCAATTGATAACAAATGTACCTTGAAATCTCTGCAATTTGCTACGATTTGCAGATGATGTGGTCCTGTTGGCTTCATCATGCTGTTACCTCCAGCATGTACTGGAAGGTTAGCAGCTAAGTGTGAAGTGGCCAGATCAGCCGTCTTTCCACTGTTGTGCCACTGCAAGCTGAGGCTATCTGCCAGGTGGTGTTAATGGCCTGTGGCCTCTGCAAAAGCTAAAACCTTTTGTGTTGTCACTGTGGGCCAATAGCCCCGCTTTCTCTTCTTGACCATGTATGCGAGTGGAAAGCAGGAAGTCATTGGTTAAAGTCTGTACACCTGGCACCAACTAACTACTGACAAGCTATGTACCCTGGGATTTTTTTTTTTTTTTTACTCTTGACGCCACTTTGTGTGTTGTGTGCTTTAACTGCCTTGTACTGAGATCTCAGTTTTTTTAGTTTTTGGCGGACCTGTCTTCTTGTGTCTTGGGGAAGGGCACCATGAATTCTGACAATAATTTGTTTGTGGAATAAAGTTTTCTGTGCTGAAAGCAGAGTACTTGGACAGACCCAGAATTACTCCAGTGTCTTTCCCTGCAGTAAGAGTCATCTCACAGGAAGAATGTCCATGGGAAGAATAATGTGTGAGTGTTAGGAGCATACGTCACCTAGGTTAGCCTGGGCTACAGCCCAGTTTGGTTGGTCCTCATACTCTTGGCAGATGTCAATAGCAGCTTGGTAGCTTTCTGCTGCCCTCCGGAGGTCCCCCATGCATCGAAGTGCCACACCACGAATGTTATGGACAACACCTTCACATCAAAACAAATCAATTGAGCATTGGTTTGAGCAAATGGCCATTGAAAAGGCCGGTGTTACTTCACAGGTTTTTCTCTCAAGCACTGTCACATGACAAAATAGTGGTGATCGTGATATTACCTGAGAAAGTTTGTTAAAAGTGTTATTTGTAGCACTTAAACATAAATTATAACCATTTCAAATTTGAGAAGTATAGGTTTAACATCATCACCGAGAAGATGGAAAAACCACAACGTATTTATCTCATTCAGAAAAGACAAACAGAAAACCGCAGAATATTTATGGAAAATGAGGTCTTAATTTTGATAAGCACAAGCACCGACAATACCACTGGTGTGAGACACTCTTTTGGCCACTACTTTTGAAACATCACATTAGCTGTTACATTAAAAATGTAACAGCTAATGTAAAAAATGTAACAGGTAATGTAACCATTTTGTTTACTTCCCCAAAGTAATGTAACTTATTATATTTTGCTACTTTCTTATTACTTTTCAAACAAATGTTCTGCAGGCAAAGATGAAAGGCCCTATGCCACATTTTTAAATCTGGCAGCATGAACCCCCTAACACTATTCAATAATGATTATGGTTAAGCTCATTAAAAGTTCTATAATATAATTCAGTTTAACTCATTTTAAAAAGACTTTCTTGGTGGTATTCATCATTGGACACATGCGTTCTGTTACTGTACTAATTCCTACATTTCTAGCAACACTTTAAGGCAGCATCTGTCTCTTGCTGTTGTCTCATACTGCTAGCTGGCCAGGTAGAGGGCAAGGGTTAGCTGGCTAATGCTACGTTTTTGTTTAAACTGTAACAAACTGCTTGCAGCCAATTAAAGCCAAAGTGTCTAAAGAATTAAAGGAGTTGTCCTAAATTTGTTAATGGGATGTCAAAAAATGGTAAGTATAGTACCTTACGGTGTTGGGGAGGTTCCACAAAAACAAATTAAAAAAACATATTTGTTTTTACTGAAAGAAGATGTTCAGATGTAACTTTGGAATCACCAACACCAACTAATTCAATCACTATTTTTCTCAGTAACTGTAATGGATTACAAATGACCTCTTTTACAGTAGCCATTTTGACATCAAATAGCAGGGTAGACAAAGGTGTTACCAATGACATTAATTAAGGTCCTGTTCCATTCAGGTCTATCAGAGCCAGGGTCCTGATATTGTTCTCACTGGTTCACTGAAATGGAATGGAATCTTAATTGTCATTGGTAACACCTGTGTTTACCCTGCTATTTCATGTTCAAATGGCTGCTGTGAAAAAAGTTCTATTACATTTACATTTTGGGATTTCATTATGCATTGTCATTAAACCATTACTCACAAACCCTGAATATAGTACCCATCATCTCAACCGTAGTCTCATTTGCTTGCTGTAATTACACTAAGATATCACACTTAATTGTTCATTGATATATTGATATGTAAAAATAGGACATGCATCACATTCAGCTGCAGGACATTTAACCCAAAGAAACCACAGACCTTCTTGAGGTGTGGTGCAGTGTTCTGGCATGGAAGACAGGACACAGTCCAGGACGTCCAGAGCAATGTCCGGTTGGCTATTATCAATGTGAAGCCATCCTAGCCAGATGAGGGCACTGTTTCTGTCTGGGATGGAGACAGACTGTGACGGCAGACTGTGGTTGATTAGAGCATGCATACAGGAGACAGCGTGTCCAACCATTTTGTGCTTATGAAACAGCTGGGAGAGACACAGAGTGAGTGGCTGGCTCAACACATGGCAGCAGTCGCTTCCACCTCCGTTTTCTTCAACCCTGGTAAAAGACAGAGCTCGGTGTAAATATGGAGCCACCTGAGCGGGTATGGACACTTCCTGATTTGTGATTGAACTGAGTCTGTTGGCATTATCTAGAACCAGAGCCATGCTGCTGAGGCAGTCGCTCAGTGTAGCAGAGGGCTGCAGAGAGGCTCTTCTGGCTGAACTGACACTGAGGTGGGGAAGGCAGAGTTCACTGTAAAGCCTCCCTAGAGTGAGGTATCCATGACTGGGATGGATGCTGCATGTTCTGGGAGTTTCTGCAGAAAGAACAAGTAGTCTCTCAATATAAGGCACAGCGCTGACACCCTCACCGTGCCTCCAGTGGCACCTTGCCAAAAGGAAACAGGCCCGGGCCTCGGCCTTCTTGTTGTGAGACAGAACAGCTTTTTTCAGTATGTATTTTAGAACCTGCAAGTTGTCCTCTTTGCTAGTCATGCTATCTGGGATGCTCATGACCAAGGCAGCTAGTCGCTCCATCAGAGCAAAGTACTTTTCCATGTTTTTCTGAGTGAGATATATGACCGCCAGGTTGGCATAGATGCTAGCCAGTAGCCTCAGGTCCGTGAAGCCTTCTCGTGGCACACTGAGGGCTTCCTCAAAGTAAACCCGGGCCTGGCTGAACTTTGACCTCCCTCCACAGAGCTTACCCAGCAGGAAGCATAGGCGGCTCTGGGACCAAAAGTGGCGTTTCTTCCTTGCCGTTTCCCTTGCAGCACCCAGAAAGGTTGTTACCTCGTCGTCGTTGGACTGGCCAGTGAATACAGAAGAGCCAAGAAGCTCAGGGGTGAGTCCATAGAGGACACTAAACTCTAGTTTGTAGTCCCGGCTGTCCAGAAAGGAGATGAGAGGAGTAAAGTTCTCTGGGCTGCTGTTTCCCTCTACAACTGGATGAACAGTGAAACAGGGGGGCTTGGGGTCTGAGGTGTTTACAGCCTGCCCTGAGTCCTCTTGAGACCCACTTTTGGTCACAGCAGAATGAGATGATGAAACTTTGCATTGGATAAGAATCCTCTCGATATTCTTCTTCAATTCAATCTGCCGATGATCATCTTTGGCTGAGGAGCTGCCTGGAAATGATTAGTTAAAGGATAAATTTGATGTTGAAATATGGAAGAAACCATGTTTTTTGCGATGACTAAATACTTTGGTTTTTCACAGTAAATTTTAACTGAGCAGCACTGAGGGGCAGGATGTATGTAAAAAAAGAGAGCTTACTTTTTCTTTTCTTTTCTGAGCCTTCTTGATGGATCAGATCTGAGAATGAACAATGTAAAGCAAAAGACTATGAATAATAAGATACAACACTTAACAGCTGGTGATAAAATACACAAATATTACAAGCTTTCTTCATGTGATAAAAGTCTAAGATAATCCAAGGGATCCACTGCAATTCCAGGCTGTGAACTCAAGTAAGCAGAGATCTTCGTGTTGCAGAATTTGTACATCATTGTCTGTAAATGTTGTACTTTACTGAAAAATTCGCAAAAAATAGAAAATAATTACAAGAAAAGTATTTATAATTACTATAAATATATGTTACATGAAAATTAACACAAAATCACCACAAAAATTTTAAATATAATGTAATGTAAATAAATGAATAAACAGAAGGAATGAAATTCCCCTTAATGTTTTCTATTCAGTGTGAACAGTAAAAAGCTGCATGTAGTCAGATTTTTCAGTTCCCATCTGGACCACATGTGGTTGAAAAGTGGAGGCCCTCAAACCCACCAAGCAGAGTTTATCAGTGTTGCCATGACAATAAGTAAATCTGTCAGCATTCACCTGAGGCAACGGTCCTAACTTTGTCAGCCTGAGAGACTCTTCAATTCAGTCAAAACTCAAAAATTACATGTATACCCAGTCTTTTCAACATCACTGTCATTTCGTATTGGTATAGGATATGAATTACTGAGTGATAAGACCTCCGTTGTGAATGCAGCCACAGAGACATTCATTAGATAGCCCCACTTTCCCAGTTTTATCTCTAAAGATGAATTGTCCATCTGAAAGCAACACATCTCTCTTACCAAGCTTGTAGTTATAACCAATATCATTTTGTGATATCCTCTTCAGCAAGGCAACAGTCTCTTCTACGACTTGCTCCTCTTTCAGACTGAAGAACACGCTTTCTTCTTTGTCCAAAAAGATGTCTGCTGAGCTGAAGGGGGGCGGAGGATAAAGCAACATATTTTCATATACTGTAACAGCATGATTATTGAATAAAGGGGCTGTAAATCCAAGGAAAACTGTTAAGAAGTGTGTCTTCACCTTATCCTACCCACATGCTCCCTAGTTGGTTCTCTTCATGTGATAACAGTTATTTGTAAAAGTACTTTCAAATTCATTCTTCCTGGTGCATGGTTACTATGCAAAAGTGTAAAGTTAGCAGCCCAGGGGAGCATGGTACAGCTAATGAGGATATTTCACTATTTTGTTTGTAATATTACTTGAGTCTACTGGCACACAAACTTTAAAGCACCATCTGACTCATATAGCCTAGTACAATGACTCAAACAGTATCACACTTACTCACAAATGGTATTGGACGGCTTGACAATGCTTGTCTTGACCAGCCCCACCTCTCCTGTTGCCTCCATCCTCCCTGTGAACCAATCAAAACAAGACACCAGCAGTCCCACAATGATGATGCGATCACCAGGTGCAACACTCAACTCATCGGGGCCCTCAGCGTCGTATTCTGCTGTTGCCACACAGGCTCCTCTGGCTGAAGGGAGGGAGGAAGGGGAAAGACAAAGGGAACATTTTATCCTTTTTTAAATTTGGAATTCAAAAAAAAAAAAAACACAAACAAGAGTCATTTTAGGAGAAGTACATTTGAGTCAGATCTTTCTACACCTTCAGCAGTGTGTATCCTTCCATCTGGCACTGCGATAGATGGAAGGATACATGTATTTCAAATCTACACGATACACTGTGTAAATAAGACAGCTTCAGAGCTGCTGTAAGGTTTATTTTTCCACTTTGACAGAGCCAGGCTAACAACTCCCATAGACTTCAAGTCTTTATGCTAAGCTAACACAAAATGCTACCCATAGGAACTGAGCCATTGGATGTTCAGAGGTGAAAATGGTATCCAACATCTTGTCTCAGTCTGGGGAAGTCAGAAAAAGATTATTTGGCCCAAAACGTTGGAGTCTACATAAAGCTTTACATAAGGTAGCCTATGCATAGAAACTGAGTTGTACCTTTATGTACAGTAGATAACATGCATGCCGTATAATTTTGAGGCATGAATTAACGCTTTGAAACCTGAGCAGTTTCAGTTGATTTCTTTTGAAAAAGGCAATTAGAAAATTTGCCAAAAAAATAGTATGAAGGTTACAAGAAAATTACTGGAAAATGACCAAAAAAATTAACAAAATCATTAAAAAAAATACATAAATATAAAGACAAATATAAAAAAAAAAATTACATTAGAAAATTACAAAATTACAAAAGAACTACCAGAATATTAACAATACAAACAAAATAAGACTGTGGAAGTCCTGGAGAGCTCCCAGGTCTACTACCCTGGGTAAATAAAGTTTTAAAAAAATATAATAAAAATAGATGAATTTACCCTCCAAAAATTAAAAAAAAAAACACAAAAATATTACCAAACAATTGTCCTGAAAATATTGAACTCTTGGGATTTAAAGGTTTCATGTGTCTAATTGAGACTATAATTCTACAAAATTATGAAAATTGAATATGCTTGGCTGTTTGAGGTTAAGTTTATGTTCTTGCCAAATACAAAAAGACACACTCTGGAGTTGATTTGATTGCACTCACCAAACTGCAGAGGGATGTTGCTGGCAGGCTTTCCACCGCCGACTAAAATGCATTCTGCACAGGATTTGAGGAACCATCTGTGGGCAGACAGCAAGGCCATGTGATGGTGAAGCAGAGCAACACAAGCCAACACGTGCCTGTATCTTTCTGAATCATGTTTACGGGTCAGAGCAACCTGGAAGACCAGGTACAAATCTGATGATTTCATGTGTTCTTAAAATAACAGTAATCTTTTACTGTTTTTCTTTTCATTCCCTTGAACCAGTTTCTTGCCCCGTCTTCCATTCAACTAGGGTTTAACCAAAAGTTTTTTCTTCTTCATGCCAAAAAAGCATGTGGGTCGTGGGAAGGCTACATCAGTGCGCTCTCTCAATAAGGGTGGATAGAAATAGCTGTTGATGCTTTTCAGCTGAACAAATACAAATGTCATGTAGTGTCCAACACATAATGATAAATTTCCTCCCAATGAATACAAGAATGTTTTACATCTGCAAAAAATTCCACGCCTGAAAAAAAGAACTTACTGTTGTCTGGAAAGTCTCACATTCTTTCTGAAGCCAAAATGTGAGAGTTTGTTGCAAAAGCCAATATTGCCCATGCATTAGCCTGCTAATATGATTTTTTGATTGATATTATCTGGCAAATATTGAAGCATCATCAGGATTAAGCCTAATGATGGAAGTAACTGCACTGGAAACTTAACTACTTTTTGACAACTTTATATCACTTCAGTCTTGCTTGTAAATATTGTATAATTATATGCTAATTCAATATCAAACATTAACATGGATGTGACTCACTGGTAAAAGGGGGTGACAGGCTCCAAGGCAGGTTTGTGTTTTGTGCCCCGGGCTCCGTCAGCCAGGCAGAGGACAGTCCACCCCGAGCCCAGGAAGGGAGGCTCAAACTGGGCGACATCTCCCTGCTCCAGGTACAGGTCGGCTCCAGAGGTGGAGCTGTCAAACATCTGGTTAACACTGCAACTGGCAAACAGGGAACCTGAGGGTGGAGAGTAAGAGTGTGTCTGTATTTTGGAAGTGTGTAAGCCCATATCTTTGCCATTTTTAATCACAGCCATGATACTGTCATCAGTTAAGTATTTATTTGCTGATACTGCTAATGTGGTACAGACAATGGGTGTTGCAATTTGACTTTATGGGCTTATAACTTAATAACTGCACTCTAGTCACCTACCGTCCTGCATGAGGATACCCTTGTAGATGAGGTTGAATGTTTCCTCCTGGAAGGAAACTTCAATACCAGCGTCTTCCTCCAGAGAACTGAGCCAGAACTCTTGGTCTAACAGCAGACTCTCCATGCACTGGCCCAGAAACCCTGCAGGAGAGGGAGAGGGCACCAAGAACAAAGGAGAGGGAGTGTTCATACGACATGAAAACAATCATATTTTACATGATTACCTATGCCAGTGGGATGGGGGTTATGTTTTTATCCCATTCCATCTGTCTGTTGACTATTCTTCTATCAATAGCTTGACAATTGCATATCATTGCCAGAGGTACATGCTCTATGTCATTTAGTTAGCAATGTTATTATTATTAATAGTTGAAGTAGTAGTCATAGTAGTAGTCCTAACAGCAGCAGTGGTAATAATAGTGCAGGTGTTGACATAAATATCACAATCATAATACTATAAAATACATCATATGTTGATCATCACATTGTCAGGTATATTATAAATACAGTGTTGGAGTCCACACACATACCCATTGCATAATATGTGGTGAATTTCCATATTTCTTCAAATGTTTTGAATGTCACAAATATGACTTTGTCTTCACTGTTGATGGAGAGAAGATGAGTCGACAGCTCCTGGAGAAAGAGACGAGAGACGAGAGCTGGATCAGTGGTAAGCAGACTCTGATCTCATGTTTGTTCTAAATGCAAAATAACTTCCTCTTGGGGAAAGAAAAGTTTAATTCCAATATATTTAATTTTTCTATGCCTCACTTTCATAGAGAGCAATATGATGGCGTATTATGGCCATTATAAGGGGAAAAAAATCCGGAGCTGGACGAGGAAGGGTAATATTCCAAGAAAAAAAGGCACAAATTTATGAGAAACAAAATGGAAAAAATAGGTTTTTTTTGGTCAAGGAACCACATCTTTGCCACTTGGCTTGAGTAAAAGAAAAAAATATTTTTCCAATTTTTTTTCGTGTAAATTTGTGACTTTATAATCTCATAATTTTCGAGTCTTTTCCCAAAAATTGTGAGTTTTTTCTTGTGAATTTACCACTTTACTATCAGAGAATATTTTTTTCTTGTAAATTTGATCTCAGATATTCTGATTTTTTTTCTTAGAATACCATTACCTACTATTAGACAATATAAGTATTACCATAAATCTAACAATCTGATGCTGTCTGTGGCACATCATTTAGCAAGAAAGTTGGCCAACATTGCAAACACATCTACCAAAAACTTGGTGTTTTCCTTTAATTTTGAACCCTATCCAGTGGCCAGTTTATTGAGGAAGTAAACTCTGTTTGTAGCTCACAATTTCAGGAGCTGATGTGTGTGTGTGTGTGTGTGTGTGTGTGTGTGTGTGCCATGCTTGTACCATGAAGAAAGTGTTGACCTTGGTGCTGTCAGCCTGTAGAATGCGGAGCTTCCCTCTCAGCATTTCCTGTGACTCCTCATCTCCAGGAAGCCTGTCAGGGCCCATCACCATGGTCAGCAGCATTGGCAGGGCTTGAACCAAACACACACTACAGTTAGCACAAACCAGTGGACCGCTTTCTGGCAGTTACGGGGGAGGGTACCACTCAGCCCCCTTGTTACATATTGATTTATGTAACAAGTAGTTCGATTATTTTACAAATATGTAAAGCAGAAATGTATGAATAAAAATCATGGAAAATAGTGCGGGCTCTCTGCCACTGGTACCCTGTTAGCTTGGTGTATGCTGAGGGAATCCAAGTAGTATAAGAATGGGTTTGTACATTTTGACAGGGTTCATCCTGTGAGGAGCATGAATGTGCTCATCAAATTTCAAGGCAATCTGCCCTACATATTTCAAGATAAGTTGCCTTGGAGTAAAGTGTTGAACAGATGGACGACCAACACAGCCATCCTTAGACCCTGTCTGCTAGCAGGGCAGAATTATTAATTACAGCAAAATGACGTGTACAAAACATACTGAGGCAAAAGGGGAAAAATGGAAGTAAACACACTATGAAAATAAAACAAAAATTATATTTTCAGTACAAAATAAGTGAGAAATTGTAATATGTAATTGTAATATGTGTTTTGTTATGTTTTAGAACAAATTTGAGGAAAATCAGTCATTTACCCCCCACAAATCTGCAACATTTTATTGACAAATCCAGTGCGTATGTGACATGAAGCTTGAGCAGCAGCATGTTGCGTGACACATATAGGCAGTAGTCATCTACAGATTGGAGTAACAAATTACAGTTGTTACAAACTGTTCTTTTTTGAGCAGTAAGTACTTGGATGTTTGACTGTATTCTGCTTTAATAATTAAACCATATCTAATATCAAGAATGCTGGTCTATACTAGTCTATACTGTAAAGTAGATTTTTAAAGTAGATTTTTACACCAGTAGTTTTATCTCTTCTTGGGTAAAATTTCAGAGCAGTAATGTAGCTGTAGCCTACCTCTTCTTGGGTGTTTTGGCATTTTTTCACCCCTGATAGCAGTGAGATGTTCCCTTTCAGGTTAATATGTGGTAAAAGAAACAAAAGCTGAGCAACCTCTGCCACCGAGGCAGAAACACTTTGATGAAAGCATTATCCACGTTCCACTGTAACAACCTTAGCAACCTTGTAAATCCAAAAAAGCAAAAGGGAAATGAGCAAAGGTCTGCTGACAAAACTTCCAAACTTAATGATATCCACAAATGTTTTGAATAACAACTCGGTTATTATCAGTTTATGAATATTTAATGAAATAACGTATTATATGTAAGGACTCACTCGAATCAAAATGAGTCACTGTAAGGAATAATTAAATTTGAGTAACCAAACTCTTAACTTTAGTTTTTAAATAAATATTTGTGTATTTTTGCCTGACTGGTATTCTGCATCATAATGAGAAAACTATTTGAATGCAGATGGCTTAAGGTACCTGTGTCACTAACTGTGCCTCTAACCCTTTTCAGCATTTTCAGCTAATGATGACATGGAGTAGGTAACTGAGATTAATCAGTGACTTCAGAGAGGCACTCACAGGTTCAAGGTATAAACCATTTCAAATTCTCTCACATGATTTTCCACACAGAGGTCAGCTCAGTTTTATGGATCATATGCTTTTTATGCTTGCACTTACACTATGTGGGCATTCTGGTTAGCTGACACTGCTCATACCACCCATATTTGTACTGCAAATTTCTTTCTATACAAACTATTACTATAATCACCATAAACAAGAGTATCCTCAACAGATTTAGCAGGTAACCTGGTGGATTACTTTACAGTGTCTGTGAAATGTCAGTTGATGGAAAGTGTGAACAACTGATGTTTCAAAAAGCTACACCTGGTTTTTGATTATTTGAAAGGTGCAGGTTGCCAAAGCAGCCATTTTGTGTTGCTCAGCAATGAAAATGATGTGATGCTCACTGCTGCATTTGAGCTTAAATTCACTGTGGTACCAGTGATGCTCACAGTTGTACCCTGCATTTGAACAGGAGAAAACAACTTCTATCTTCTGCAGCGCCCCAGTAGCTCATGTGGTAGAGTGTGTACCACATATAAACGCTAAGAAGTCCTTACTGCAGCAGCCTGGTTTGAATCCAGCCTGAGTCCTTTGATTAATGTCATGCCCTCTCACTCCTCTGTCTTTCCTCTCTCTCTCTCTACTGTCAGGTCATGGGAGGATTTGTAAATCAGTACAAGAATCTTAAAGTTGATTCTAAAACTAATCAGTGCAAGAAATGGGAGTTATATGAGCTCTATATTTAGTGGCAGTTAACTCTTGCAGCAGCATTTTGTAAAAATTGCAGTTGCTCTATTGTTGACAAAGGAAGAAATTGTCGACCTTTAACAATATACTAAAGGTGGCATAAAGTAGATTCAGTTTGTTTGGCTAAAAATTTAAATCACAGTCAATGATGACACTCATATTCCTAGACTGAGATTTTACATTTAGTGATAGAGATGCTGTGCCTTAGGTCCAATCACTACTACCTCTTTCATCCAACTGTTGATATCTGCCATGCACCTACTTAAAGTGTCCAAAGTGGTTAGATTGTCTGATGTTGCTGAGATGTAAATTTGTATATCATCTGCATATAAGTGGAAATTAATATCATGTTTATGGATAATTGCTCCTAGAAGTGGCATATACAGACTAAACAGAACGGGGCCCAGGTCAGAGCCTTGAGGCACTCCATAAGTGTCAGCAACTCTTTGTGATGAGAGGTTGCTTGAACAACTAAAGCAGGTCTGATTTGTCAGATATGGCCCAAACGACTATAACTTTACCTGAGATGCCTAACACTTTTCCATTCCGTCAACAAGATGTCATGGTCCACTGTTTCAAAAGCATTAAGTTGGAAAGCAGGTCTCCACAGACAACACTGTAGATACCTCGTCATTGGCCCTCAGTTATGACACTAATAAAGTAATGGTGTTGATTTATTGGCAAATGGCTGAAAATCTTTCAAATCTACATTATTAGTGGCACTGGCACTGAATAGTTCCAGTCTACCAAGAATCAATGAAAGACACGACATGAGAGGATACAACACCAGGATATTAGGCTACCTGTTGGGAACTTTTCCTCAGATATTGACGCATCCCTGGAGAGACCACGCTCTGTAAAATAAATGAAGAAACAATGTAGAAGACACATTTTAATTACAAACATCTTTCCAAATACTTGAATGTGTAGATCAAATCAAAGTGTCTCATAAGAATCTGTTACTGAGGTCTTTCCATTGTTAATACTAATCAGTTTTAGAGCAATCCAACTGTATTACACTTATCATATTGCACTGAGCTGTTCTCACCTGGTATAAACATTTGTCCTGAGAAACCTGAGCAAAATCTGACACCTAAGTACAGGTGTAAACAGTAACATGCATCACCAATGCGCCCTGAGTGATCAGATCTCAGGATGTAATCAAAGGTGATCTGATCTTTTGTCCGCATCACATTGGAGATGTAAACAGACAAGTGTGCCAGGACGCATTGAAGTACCACCTACTACCTGACGTCCTCTGTCTCGTCCAGCCCAGCACCCCTGACACCAGCCAGACTGTCACTTTTCCAGTAGATAAAATATCTGAGCTGACTCTGCCCAGTGCAGCTGCACTGTCAGCTGATGGATCAAATACAAACTGAAGTTCAGGTTGGCTATAAAGCTGCTGGTTAATGAATAAAAAGTCCCCTTAATAAGACAGGAGCTCCCATAAAAACATGACGCAACAAATTTGGGGGGTCTTTAAAATATGTACTGACAATATGCAGGTTTTTTTCTTCCATATTAAACTTGGAAGCAGTGTCAGTTCTTAAATTTAATGCCTCTGTGTGATTAAACATATTCTTTCTATGCACAGACAAAATAGAGTTGCTATAGGAATACTATAGAAATATTATAGCGGCCCTGCATATGTGCATTTGAGGTTACTACAGGAATAGCACAGAAATATTACAGGTGGATTTATTCACCTAAATGAAAGCCCTCGCAGACCCACTGGAATAATTAAAGAATTTGAATGTGATCCGGTCAAGCCTGTAACAGATGTGAAATACATTTTCAGTGACTGACAGACGCATTAAAATGGAGTGTGCGAGGATGTGCCCTTTTGTTTTATTTTAATTTTTTACCATGGAAGGAGGACTGGCAAAGTGTGAATTTCATTTCTCTCTCTCTTTCTCTGTCTCTCTCTCTGAAATGATACATGTTTATTTGCATATAGAGCGGGAAAGTGAGATCCGATCACAAGTGGACAGGTAAGATGCATGTGGAGACGCATGTCAATACCAGGTGTGAATGGACGGCCTGACAGCTGTCACCTTGTATTCAGATTTGTCAGGACGCTTGTTAACACCAGGTGGAACAGCTTCAGTGGTCTAACACTGTACCACTACAGTGTAACCATCCATCACTGTATTATAAAAAGCTGTGCAGATTTCTGAGGTGAGGAAGCCAGAAAATGGGGCTCATCACTGTGTAATTTATTTCTCGCTATTCAAGAATATTAACTTTCCTGTGATTAGGCATTAATTCCTAGGACATTTTCTTATCACTTTTGATCTAGTAATATCCAGCCTCAGAGTTAGTTTGCCCCTTAGGTTACATTTAGTTTAAGAATTTTGTTCCATCAGTAATGCCTTACAATCACCCGAACACACGTGCACACATGCACGCACGCATGCACGTGCACGTGCACACGCACACACACACACACACACACACACACACACACACACACACACACACACACACACACACACACACACACACATACAAAACAGGAGGCATCTGGTGAGCTCTGATTTCACTGTGACCCTCAACCCAACAGGAAAACAGGGTGTACAGGAACACTGACAGACAGGCTAAAGTCACTTGAAGTGTGACAACGCTTTACTATAAATTAATTATTAATAATATTCATGCTGTACTTGTCCTAAGATAAACCAATGGTGACATATCATGACTCTGCCATACTGATTAAAATGATATTATACAAGGTATATTAACGTTCCTGTTGTAACATAATTTAGATTATGTTAGAACATAATGTAGTAAAATTTAGCCTTATAATACTCATACAACATTTCCCATGTGGCTTGTTGTGGGCTGCAGTGGTAGGTTAAGATGTACTTTAATGGTACAGAGCTATTATTATTAATATTTTTTAAATTAAATTCATTATAGCACTCTCTGTTAGGTATTATTTCTTCAACAACTTTTTTGACTATTCATTGCCATAAGGCGACATTTTACTTCTAAAACACACACACACACACACACACACACACACACACACACACACACTAATAATAATAATAATAACAATAACAGTAATTAGAATTTTTCCAATAATTTCTACGCAGTGTGTGAAGGCTTATTGGGCAATAGATTTACCTTTTTCATGCCACATATGAGAATGAGCTGCATATGATAATAGATTCCAGAGAGAGATATCATAGAAAAATTACAAGTTCTACACGATTATTAGGCTATATTAATTAATATTAATAGGCTATATATAAATAGAAATTGCTGGGCTATATGTTACAACAAAGTCACTATTAACTCATTAGTGAATACCACAGACAGAAGTACCTGCGAGTGGTAGTTAGGCCACTATAAAGTATCACAAACAAGTTCTTATACAATTATTAGATTAGCCTACTATTTAAAAAATTATTTTACAGTATAAATGATATGTAGTAGTCAATTTGCTCAAGGCTGACCGATACAAGACAAGTCCCCACAGTCAAAAAGTTAGAACAGGAATACAAAGCAGCGGCTGTCGCACCCGTTGTGCCGTGTCGCAGTGTTTTCTCCACCAGGTCTCTGAGCTGCTGGCCGTCTGCAGCCGCCTGCCTCCGGAGGGCTCGTGCTGCGTCCCGGGGGGTTCGCTCACTCATGCTCCACATGTGGACGGAGTCAGTGTGGGTCCCAGGTCCCGGTCACGGAGTGGACTCCAGCACACATCACATGCCTCTCCACCAAGCGGGCAATAAAGTTTATTCCCGCGGAGGGGAGGACGGTCAAGCTGGACAGAATCAGACAGGACAGCAGGTCTCCTCAAAAATAAAAGCTCTACTGAAAAACTGCTGGGCTCAAAGATAGGACTGCGTGTTAGGGCCATTAAAGGGAGAGAAATACATGGATATTATCTGAGATTAAAGAGGTAAATTTACTGGGAAAATATCACAAAGTTATAAGAAAAAATTAAAAATTCTGAGTTTATGAAGTCACAAATTTGTGAGAAAAAACTCTGAAATTCTCTAAGATTAAAGTTGTAAATTTCTGAGGACAAAAAAAACTCACAAATTCTGAGATCATTAAGTCAAGAGGAACATTTGGAAAAGTTATTATTATTATTATTATTATTACTTACTATAATCTCAGATTTTTTTGTTTTTTTTCTCCTAAATTTGTACATTTTGTCTCATAAACCTACCACTTTAATCTCAGAGAATATCAAGTTTTTTTTCTCACAAATTCTGAAGGTTTTTTTTTTTTTTTTTGTCCTTTGACTGGACTAAAACAATGGTTGACTTTAATATGTGAAACTGCAATGGGAAAAATAACATAACTGAAACGTGTTACCATTCAACATTAATGCCTAACATTTGCTGTCATTAGTTTAAGTAAATTTATGCATTAGAATTAAAGTTTGAAAAAAGTGAAGGAAGCAAATCCCTTACGCCTTTATTTTGCAGGGAAAAATTGCTGAACTTCCGGTAGCACTCGCTAAATCTAACCCACTTGACGCAGCTAAGTTCACATTCCACTGATAGACTTTTTCTTTCTTCTTTCTTTCTTTTTTAAATCATTTGGTCTGTTATTTTTGTATTTCCATATGGGCCGACATGGGTTTTTATGCTCTTGAAGATATTAGGCTAGTTTTTATTTTATTTTATTCATGGTTTCATGGTTTTTATTTGTAGAATTCCTCTTATTTTAAATATAATAGCATAGGTGCATAAATATTTTCTACAGTGCTCAAGCATAATTCAGAGTGCTATATGGGTTATTTTTCCATTTTGTGAGCTGTAACCAGTGAGAGAAGTGCCCTGACCCTCCTCGGCAGCAGAGCCTGCATCATGCAGGTTAATCATCACTGACTGAACAAATAAAAGTCAAACCTCCAAAAAGGAGCAGGCTGCTCTGCACGCTGTGTAGTTTTATTCATTCTCTGCAATGCAACATACACTCTCTCTCACACACACTCATGCTCTGCCTCATTCTCTCTCACACAACTCCTACCCTCTCTCTTCACTTGGGAATTTGTGTGTGTGTGTGTGTGTGTGTGTGTGTGTGTGTGTGTGTGTGTGTGTGTGTGTGTGTGTGTGTGTGAGTGTGTGTGTATGAGTGTGTGGGTGGGGGTCTACCCAGTGTGGAGGACTGCAGGCCGAGTTTTTGCCGTGTGTGTGTGTGTGTGTGTGTGTGTGTGTGTGTGTGTGTTATCCCTGCACCTCAGACATGCCAGGAACACACTCAGCACTTCCTTTCCTCTGCTCAGTTCCTCTGGCAGCCCACAGGCCTGCAGCATTGATGTTGCTCTGGAAGCGAGTTAACATTCAGCAACAACCAGAAGCTTCCAGAAGGTCTTCATATTCACTCCTCAGGGTGTGATGCCCCCCGGGGGATCAAGAATGCAGGGGATTTCTGATCTGAACATGGAAGTGGATATTAATTTCTGACAATTTTAATCAATAATCAGCTCCTTGGTTCCACAACAGCTCTGTCATGTCCAGTCAGCTTTGCTCTTACAGTAACTATGTTCATGGTGAACTGCACAGATTTTTACCTCGGTGCATTACTATAGAGTATGTTATCCTATGTGATATTGTATATTATTTTTCTATAAATATGTATATACACAGATATACATATGTACACATTGATATGCATATCTATCTATCTATCTATCTATCTGACTGTCTATTCTCAGCAACTATTGACTCAAAACTCATTTTTTTCCCCCACTGCATGTCTTCATTGGCTCTGTTTCTTTTAAAAACAGTGGAACTATCACAGCTGGCATCACTCCTCTTCACTCCTCAACTAGAAACCCAGAATATTGGAATGTGTGAAGTGTTAGCAGGGTGAGCCTCCCCCCCTCTGGGATGCATGAGGTTGCCTCTGTGACAAATTAAATCATAAAACAAACTTTTACGATCTCAATAAACACAAGGTGCAAAGAACATCATTTTTCACTGCAGTTTTTACACAGGTTTTATGTAGCTGTGGTCTGGGAGAAGCTTCCGTCGTATTGCTGGCACATGACTGACTGGCCAGTATCCAGCACTCAATAAACAGCCAATATCAATAATATGTTTTTTTCCCCCTTTATTTGAAAAAGTTCAAGTTGAGTACATGAAGTGTACATGTTACAAACATTTTTCATTGGAAAAGCTGATGTAAATATACATCAGTATAAAATAATATAAAAATAAATTACAATACAACAAAATGTAGGGAAAGAAAGAAAGAAAGAAACATCATGGTCTGAGAACTAACAGGAATAAATTTGAAATGAAATGAAATAAATGATCTAATAGTTTTTGCCAATTTGTGATTTCTGAGTTTTAACTTTTCAGTAGTAGTCAAATATGTTTTAAAATCCGATTCTTTAAAAATATAAAAGGTTACTTTTTAAGCAAATCTCTGCATTCTGGGAAGTGAACGTTGGGGGGAGCTACTTTTGAAAACTCAGCTCTACCAGATTCACTGTTACCACTCTGTGGTGCATTCTGCATTTGTCTGTCAAGGCAGCCTTGATAAATAAACACACTATTTCCGATCATAGCTTTTAAAATAAAATTCTTTACTCAAGAACCCATGTCCCGTTTATGAGAATAGTGGAGTTTATTTTGAAGGCAACATTATCCAACATCCGGTATTGCTCGAGCTAACTTCATGTAACTTGACGGCTAGCTTTCAGCTTCACCCAAACATTAGCCTCCTGGCTAGCTGTTGGCTAACCAAACTCTTAGAAAGCAAAGCTGTCCTCGCCTGGCTGACCTATGAGTCGCAAAAGAAACCACAGTTTCGTTGAAACGAGCCTGTCTCCTGAGCTGCAGAGCGCCTTCATGGAGCCCCCCGGGTCAGCCAGCCGAGGCGACGGCGATTTCCTGGAACTCGAGCCCGACGAGGAGCTGCTCTGTTCGGTCAGCGACATCACCGAGCACCTCGGCAGAAATATCACCGTGGTGCTGGAAACGGCGCTGTCCGAGATCCGGAAAATGGTCAGTGTCAGGATACGAGTGCTGAAAATGGAGCTACGCGAGAAAACGGATGAAATTGAGGTGTTAAAAGCGAGGCTGGAGACGGTACAGAGGGACGGAAGGGACTCCTTCCCTGGCGCATCATCAGTGGAGGCGTCCTCGGCAGCTGGCTTCAGGAAACCTGACTTCAGCTCCGGGAACAAGCACAACAACATCGACCCCAGGAAAAGCAAACCCACCATGCCCGGAGTGAAGAAAGAAAATATAAACGCTATTTGTGACTATCTGATGAAGGACAAGAACTCGAAAGGTTGTATTGACATGGACGGCGACCAGAGCAGCCAAACCAGCAGCGACAGGGACGCTCGTCAGGAGCCCGACCCCCACTCCCTCAACCTGTGGTCGGACAGCGGGATGGCTGGCTCCGGCCAGGGGGACGGCGAGTCTGACTCGGCCACAGATGACATCTTCAGCATGCTGCCCTCTGGCAGCAAACGCATCTATGACTATGAGTGGATGGCAGGGATGGAGTACACGCCGGAGCTGAAAGGTAGACTGGGGCCCAATTTAGACCCGTGTGTGTCAGCAGCACAAGCCCTGCTGAGGTGGTGCGTTTAATGTCGCCTCGTTTATGGGCAAATGTAAAGACACCTGTAAGACATGTTCTGAACCATTAAAGGTCACTATGTACTCTGAACAAATCATTTACTTTGAGGACCAGAATCAGAAAGACTTAATTGACTGCTCATATTCTCAAGAGAAGAAGTAAATATAAGAAATAGACAAGAGATAAGATATAGAAAAACATGTGCCTTAGAAATTTGAAAAATAAAAGTATGTGTATTATGTATAAAATATGTGCATTAATCATAATCAGGTGTCATCACCAGGTTTCTTGGCACTACATGCATAACTGTTGGCACACTTAACTTGAGCAAGGTCACTTTAATTTTACTTGAATTTTACTTGAATGTCTAGGTAATTTTTGGTTTTTACTTGATTTTGACATTGGTGTTTTTGGTGGTGGTTTCACTGTACTGTACTGCATAAGCTACTGGATGCCTGAATTTCCCTCGGGATCAATAAAGTATCTATCTATCTATCTATCTATCTATCTATCTATGTAATCCTACAAAATACTACAAAAACAAGGTATTGAATATATGTGTACAGTTATGCGGCCCAGTAACTCTGTGGTGCATCTTGGTGGGATCTGTCTTGCACTGAATGTGCTCCTGTGCTTGACCAACGTGTCACAGAGTGCTTTGGAGATGCTTTATTGATCTGTTGTATTATTCTCAAGCTATTCTTCTGTGATCATTACCAGATTGTTCTCTGTGCTGTTCAGTGTTCCCAGTTAGAATTACTCAAGTAATGTCTTTTTATTTTTCCCAGGCATAAGGGAGCCCAAGTGTGAGAGCGCCCCAGTGGAGGAAAACGAACAAGGTGAAAATGAGTCCTCAGCAAGAGAGGGAGATGCCATGGACCAGGCCCATCTGTCCCATGTCCAGCCCCCGGAGTTCTCCATGGAGCCCGAGAGCCCTCCAGGGGAGGGTGGGAGCCCTGCCGAGGGGAATGCAGACAGATTGGAAACAGGTGGGTGAAAAGCAAATGCCCGCACGGGGCCCGATGCATAAACGATGCATAAAACACGCACACTCCGTTTTCCACACAGAAATTGGTATTTATAAGAAAGACTGGTAAAAATATGCATACTTCCATGAATTCTTACACCATGCACACACAGAGTTTTTGGCAGCAAGCTGATGGGAAAGTGACAGAAAATTGGGGCTTTATCTGACATTATTATTGTAACTTTATTATTTCAGTGTAACTATCCATAATATCCAATTTCACTGTCCATCTATGATTTTGAACAAGTCTATTTATCTATTTCATATTGTGAGTGAAAATATGTCTGCACTGTCACACATAATACAGATTAGGGCAGGGCGATATATATTGATATCTTATTGATATCGTGATGACAAACTAGATGTCATCTGTAATATCAGATCTTGTAATATCAGGCATAAGTGGTTTTAAAGGCTGCACTACAGTAAAGGGATGCAGTTTCCTGAACTTGGTAATCCGCTCTTGCTCTTTTATTATTTTTCTCTACCTGCTTGGACATTATTACCACATTACTGACAATTCTCTGACAAAACTCTTGTGTTTAAATATTGTATGTGCCATCAGTCATCCATACAGTATTGTCACAATATCAACATTGAGCTGTTTGGTCAAAGATATTGTGATATTTGATTTTGCCCATATTGCACAGCCCTAATACCCATGTGATTGTGGATTGATCTGGACGGGCTTGGGTCAAGTGTGTTAGCATTCTAGCATCACGTTCAGTTCATTTTCACTCCTATTTAAAGGATAAGTTTGGTGTTTTTCAACTCAGCCTTAATTCAAATGTTATTTCCCATCACTTATGACTACATCACAGTCCACTGCAAGCTGTTAGAAGCTTTAGTCATAAGAAACATACAGTATGGCGGTTGTTTTGAGCCCCCAAAACACACCAGTGAATGTCAGGTGTTTAGTGGGTTACATGGCAAATGCAGAAGACCCCACTGGTTAGTTAAACAAAGTTATATTTTTGAGCTATGTTTTTTTGCTGATCAGCAAGGCAGAAAGATTGAGCAAATTTTTGCTTTGCATTCTCTCCACCAGGTGCAGCTGTAACAAAAGGTGATGTTGATGTCAGATACAAGGATGACACTAAAATATTTGCTAGAAGCAGAGCCAAATTTTTATGTTTTTTTTTTTTTAATTTTTTTTTTTAAATTTTTTTTATTATTAAACAGAAGGGTACAGAATGTATTGGTGTGTTTGTGAGAGTGTGTGAGTGAGGTCGAGCTACAGTCATAAACATGACTATCATGTGACTAAGCTGCCACCAGTTTACTGAAAGAGCAGCGTCCGTGTCACGACCGGCCCAGAGGACTAAAAGTTAGGCTCAGTTGTGGCCTTCAAAGATGAAGTGATGCCGATTCTCACCTGAAGTCGTTCCTTTCTTCTTTTCGAACCTTTCTGAATCCACTCTCCTTTTTGATCTAATATTCTCTATCATCTTCTTTCCCTTAGACATCCTCCCTCTCTTTCCTTTCCTCTAACTTTTTTTGGGGGCATGCAATTTTTTTTTTTTAACATTTTTAAGGAGCACATGCATTTTTGATGAATTTGAGCTAATTCATTTCTCAAAACCAGACAGCTTAGTTTTTGATCGTTTGGACACTAATGTAAGGTCTTAGCTTAACTAAAAAGAAAATCCACAATTAAAGATAATCGACATGCATGACCTACCTCAGGAGCAAGGGAGTGACTGCCTGACAACATTGCCCTTGGAGTTAATTTACATTTCCTTGCACAGCAACCATTTTTTTTTAATTGGTTAAGTTTAGGGTCATGGCTAACATTAGGAAAAGACTAAAGAGAATGAATCAAAGTCAGTTAGAAATCCATCTCTGTACTAGTAAAAACGCAAAGTCGCTCCCTGGGAGGGTCCCGACAGGATCCGACAGCAGCGCAAAATCTCAAAACAGGAAGCTCTTGTCTTGCAGAGTGGGAATTGACTTATTTTGCATTTTTCCCATTACCTGCTTATGGTGGGTAATGTTACTAACTTGGTTTTAAAATATTTGCGATTAACTTGTGCTGGCAACATCAGATGGACGGGCATGTTTCTCTGCTTCCAAGATAAGCTTCTCTGCCGATCTCTGCTCTGACCAGCAGGAACAACACAGAAGGCCAGCACAGTTTCCAGCCAGTAGCAAGACATATTGAAATTGAGGCAAAGCCACCAAATTTTTTTGAACCCAAAGCAGTGCCATTCACTTCAGTTGATGCTGGCTGCAAATGTGGACATTAAAACTACTGGCTTCAATTCATTATTTTGTTCCGCCGCTCGTTCTGTTAGGAAGCGGTCACATGTTCTTCTCTTAATGTCAGAAAGTGCACAAATGAAAAAGGTTGACAATTGTGTACTGCTCTTTTTAGTCACGTCATGATAGAAAATCATGACTCAACACAGAACTGTGGGAAACAATTCATTGTTCCTGCACACGTCTGGAGATGTGATAAACATCTAATTTCCAAGCATCAAGAAGTTTTCAAATTACATAAAGTTTGACACATAGTGATTTGTTATTGTGGAGAATATTTAACCACAGAGTTGTGTGGTGTGGGTCTACTTGGATTCCTGAGCCTCTGTCTGCACACACCATATTAAACATTGACCAGTCTTCAACTGCAGCCAAGGAATGTAACCCTAGACAGGCAAATAATTTGTTTGGCCAGTGAAAATGTCAACAAACTATCGCTTGAAGGGGTAAATACAGATATTACTTTTTTTTTCTTGAATTATTTGGAAAAGCCAACAACACTGGTTTGCATAAAAGTGGCTGTAGGAAAGTCAGGGTGTTTTAAAGAGACATCTATAAAATACAAGCCAGCCAGTCTTTAAACCACAGTTTAACCTTTTATAGTGCTTGTTGAAAGCATAGAATGTATACTTTTGAAATTTGTCTAAACCAGGTAATTATAAATCTATATTTATCTATATTTTGTCTCTTTGTGATGATGTCACAGTTTCAGCCCTGCATCATTGGATTCCAGCCGTGAAAGATATTTCTCATGTTTTAAAATGCTGAACTGTTAAACATCACAAGAACAAAATTATACCTCAGCCCAAAGAGAGTCTTATGTTTTGATCATTATAATGAAGAGCAATGGTCCGGCCAAAACTGATGTATGTCTCTGTTGAAGCCGTGTCTAACAAAATGAACCCAGGGCAGGCATCAGGGACCAGTGTTCCCATTAGCCTGATAGTTTTGTGCCCCCTTGATCAAACAAAAAATCTTCTCAGCCATCAGTCAGAAATTTAATGAGTTACAGAGATTTGGTGGTAAATGATTATAGGTGCATGGAGTTTGTTGTAGCTTGGGGTTTGGCATGAATTTGGCAGATGAAGTAATATTTTAAATTTGCTGTTTTCAGGCCAGCCGTTCCCCAGCCACACTTACATCTGTCCGCTCTGTGGAACCTTCTGCCCCGACTCGGTGTTCCTGGAGGAGCATCTTAAAATGATACACACAGACACACCGGGCGCCCAGGCTCTCCAGGCAATGCAGTCCACCACCTCAGCAGCGCCTGTCTTGGGAGAGGGCAGCAGTGACTCCAGGAGGGGGGCAGTGGCAGGCCAAAACGAGGTTGACACAGGTCCAGGGACTGGTAGCGGTATGGGACGGGTAGGGGGGCCTGTTAAAAGGGAGATTAAAATCGAGGGTGGGTATGAGTGCGGGGACTGTGGCCGTCACTTTAATTACCTGGGCAACCTGCGACAGCATCAGCGCATCCACACTGGAGAGAAGCCCTTCATCTGCCCAGAGTGCGGAGAGCGCTTTCGCCACGCGGCGCGGCTAAAGAGCCACCGGCTGGGGCACAGTGGCGCCCAGAGCCCATTCCCATGCCCCCAGTGTGGGAAGGGCTTCTCGGTGCTATCCGGCCTGAAGAGGCATCAACGGGTGCACACTGGCGAGAGTCCTTATGCTTGTCCACAATGTGGCCGGCGCTTTAAGGAGCTTGGAAACCTGTACACCCACCAGAGGATTCATAGCGGGGCAACACCTTACTGCTGCCAGCAGTGTGGACGCAGCTTCCGCCATCTAGGCACCTACAAGAGCCACCGCTGCACCCCAACACAGTAACCAGCCCGGCTGGCTCCCCAGCTATAGCTCACTGACAGGTGATGCCCTGAGGTGTCCAATTTAATATCCCAAAGGGGACTGGAAATGAAACTACATGTGACTCCGAGATGTCTCTCGTTATACTGTGGCTGTCTGCTGTCAATGGTAGTGGTGCTCGCTCTGTTCTCAGTATGTCATGGAGGAAGGGGCTGATGAGAAGCCTGGATCCAGCCCTCATGAATCACCATGCTCACATTTTTGAATGATGTGGCGTTTCCTGTGGTCTGGAACTGCTCTCAATCTCAGGGGTAGATTTGATTGGAATCTTTGTGAGATTCCTGATTGGCCACTCGACAGATTCAAGTAAACAAACATGGCAGTGGCCATGAAGAGTCGATGATGTGATGTAATGTGACTGACAGCAAACTAAATTTGGCAATTTCTGCTATTCTTTTGAGATGTTATGGCAGTGATACATTAGAAGATGAACATGTACCTAGTCTAAAACTTGTCATGGCGATCCCTGATGACACAGTCAGTTAACCTACTATGATTGGTTTAACACTGATCAGTGGTGTTGGTCCACAGGTGGGATACACTGACTTTGGTAAGTCATTTGTGATAGAGACATGGCCAGAATCCACTGAACTGAACAGTGGGTCTGGAAATGGTGTCTGGAAACCAGGCTAGCTGATGAGCTGCAGCACTGCCCGAGCTTTCATCTCACTCAGCCTCCATGACATTTGACCCCTTGTCACTGGTATCAAGCGAAGCTAGACTAGCTTTTATCATCAGAAACCATCAGTGGAGAGAAAACGGAGCATCCATACCTCAAAAGAGACAGTGTTTGAAGGAAGAACCAGGTCAAAGTCCTCCACGGGAGGTGGATCCAGGTGTGAGAGTCCACATGGAGACCCCGTTTGATCAAGGTTGTCACAGATGTTAACACAGCCAGAGGAGTAAACAGAGACTTTTGACTCAGAGACACTGGTGCAGAGCAGGCACATGTTAAGAAGACTCATGTTAGTTTCACAGTAGAAACTACTGAAACTTGGAAGGTTTCTCAGTACTTACTGACATGCATGGTTCCAGAACTAGGGTTAAGGATTGAAGCAGGCAAGAACTTGTAGTGGTATTCAGTAAATTTACATTTAACCAAATTTTTTAAAAAAAATGGTTAAGTATTCTACATTTCCTTCCAGAATTTCTGGTGTGGGCAGAAAAACCCCTGAGATCAAATTTAGACAAATTTAGGGACACAGCCCTACTTTGTACATCGGTACATTAATGATAGTAGTAACACATGTTCATCCTTACTTGTGTGGGATTTGATCAAGTTGCATTAGAATCGGTTCTGATTGAGGTCTTTCTTTAGACAACTTGTGTAGCATCGATTGGTCCTACATAAAGAGCTGGCCCATATATCAGCAAACACATACATTGGACAGCTTACAGATTTTCAAAGTCCATGCATATGGTGCAAGTACAACGGGAAGTAGTGAGTAAAGCAAGCTACTTTGGATGTTGAAAGAGAGATGATATGTAACAGTGAAACCATTAATACCAGGTGTCTGCTTCATGGCTTCATGAACCCATTCCATGGTGATGATAGATGAACCTACAATACACAGAGCGCTGGGGTGCTCCTGCCTACATATGAGCCACCTCTGTAATTACACCAGAAGGATTTCCTCTGTGGTGGTACTACTGACTGTATTATTGTGATACCGCTTGGTGCTATGTGTAGAGCAGACAGTTTGGCATATTATTTTTAACCATAACAATGTAATCTAATGTAAGCCCTCTGTTACGGACTGTGTATGGGTTTTTTATGTTTGCCTAAATGCTCATAAAAACGGGTGATCACAAAAAGAACCCTAAAGGCATCTTTAACTCAACTGAATTCAGTGCAAACTTGTCTGGATAATTGACTCATTTTATTGTTTAATTCCAAGTCGTCTCTAGTCAGGAAATGCGTTCCTAGGTCTTAGTAATGTGTGGATAACTGAACACATAACTAAAGAAGAAAACTCCAATTTATCCAATGTGACCAATGAGTAATTCTTATTAACCTGTGGATGTGAAACACTTATTATTGACAATCTGCGTTCTAATAAATAGTTGTCTTTCTGTGGTGAATGCGTGTGTTTTCAAAGTGGTGGGTCTGGGGACCCCAGGGGTCTTTGAGGGTCTTTCAGGTCCTCAGTGAAAAGAGGAATAGTTTAAATGTCTGTAAAAGGCATCTGAACACAGCCTCATTTGATCATCACTGATCTGACCTTTTAGATAATTTAAATAATTAGAAAGATAGCTTGTTATTTTGGTTTAAAAAAATATATTTTGTGGTAATTTTCAGGTCATTTTTTAAGTGGAAGAGTAAGTGACCCCTACTGGTCAGACATTGCAGCATATATGTGAGCACATTACTTTTAACCTACATTTAAATCCATCCAAACACCTCTGTGATAAGTGATTGAAATGTGAACTTGCACTTATAGTTGCTAACTAGATAGCTAATATTGCAGTATATGATTGATAAAGCATTAGGAACACTGTTACTTTGGGAATAATTAAATCTAAAGGGCCTGCGTGTTTCCTCCCTGGTTTTTCCGAGCTGGACTACTGGAACATGCACGGAGGTCATGATGAAGTCCTGCCAACTGAGACTTTCCAACCTCCCACTTTGAATGGAATGTGGCAACAGGTGGAAAGAACGGCAGCACCAGCATATAGAGACAGGTGTCAGAGGAAAACCAACATCAAGTGCATTACTGAGGTGCTGGGCTGCCACCAACTTCCAGAACAGCTCCAGAGTGGAGCTCCAGTCTTCCAAAATTATAGAAGGGCTCCAAAAGCCCTCCTTACTAAGACCAATGCATATTTGAGAGTTGATGGATATGTAGATAACTGTACTTTATTGATTCCCAAATTGGGATATTCTTGAGTTTAGAGACACTGGTCTACAGAGATGTGGAAAGGTGATGTGGTCAGATGAATCATTCCTCATATTCTAGACAAGAAAACGCTACATGGAGCATCTACGCCAAGGAGCACTGAGGCGGTTCTGCTGTTCTGGTGAAGCTGTTTCATGTTGGATTTTCCTTCAACTTGTCACCTGTTAAGCTAGAGAGTGAAAGTTTTTCTGGTCTAGAGAAGGTGAGAACTGCACCGTTTAGGCTCTCAACACGTCTTTTGACCATAACACAGTGCATTCTGGTCTATTAGGACTACTGTATGTGGAGAAATTGGTATCTCTGTCTCTTTTGTGATTGATTTCTTCTTGTATGACTAAAAAGCATCAGTGTAAAATGGTGGCTCCTTTCTACAGCCACCAAAATGGATTCAAGTTACCGTCACCAAAAACTGTAATTTTAGAATTAATCATGTTTCAAGATAGATTTTTTTTTTTTTTTCATTTACAATTGATTTTCAACAAGTTGTGAGTTTGAATCTATTGAAACACGTGTGTCGGTAAGCACAAACATTCGAAATGAAAAGTTGCAGTTACCTAGCAAACAATCATGAGGACAGCATTTTATGGACAGGAAAATAAACTATTTTCTCTGTTGGAATTATAAGCAGCTATGTGGGGAAGTTTCTTGCTTAATTAAATGCATAGCAAGACTGCATAACTGATTATATAACCACAATTTCCCATTTGAATTTCAATTTTAGGCCTGCTGTGAAGACGTCAATATAAGACTCCAAAAGTGAAGTATATAAAAAAATAAAAAACATCAAGGCAAATAACTGTGAATCATAATTGTGCCAACTGAGACTGACCAGGACCATGGAGTGTAGGTCTGTTTTATAGCAGATTACAATGTGAGGGGTAAAAACCAAACAAACAATACCCTTGTGCACCTTCTACCTTAAAGTCTGTCTACATTTGCTGTGAGACAAAAACAAGAGAATCACGTCTTCGTCACCATACATCACAGTCAAGCGTGAAATAGAGTTAGATGTGTGGGGCCCCATATTAAAAATTAGATATGAGATATCACTCAGTTAGTGTAGTCCACCTCTGATATGAGGTCAGCATGAGTAGTCAATATGTTTTCATTGTTACTCACCAGAGAAATCATTGCAGTGTGGTGTCAGATCATTTTATTCAACAGTTGGTAAAAAACCTGAGATAAAACCTGCTTCATACCACCCATTCCATTAGTTTGGCTTTCTGTAGAGAGGCTTAGTGTCCAGGGAGACAAATACTGATTTCCCCACCCAGACAAAAAATAAACATAAAAGTAAACACTAAAGGCTTGAGGACTTTTTTTTCTGGCATGAATATGGGCTGTATCAGCGTTAGACAGCTTCAGTCCAACAATTCAATTCAATAAACTTTTGTTTATCCCCGAGGGGTAATTGAGATGGAAGACATAAGAACATTCACATAGTAAAGGAAAAACATTTATACACATTTCAATGCAATAAACCTCATAAACAATAATGGCATTGCTATTGGCCTTCAAAAACGTACAATGGTTAAATCATTTGAACAGTTTCTGAACCTTACACCGACATCCATGCATGCAGGTTTCATTCTGAGAGCACTTTGATATATGCAGCTGAGGCAAGATGTGCGCGTTTCTGCAATAGAAATAAGTCACCTTGAACAAAGATGGATGAGTAAAGCCGAAGCTAAATAGAATTTATTCTCTCCTGCGGCTTTTGTTTAACTGCAGGGTGGTGTGGCTGGCAGGTGTGTGAGTAGAATCACTGGAGATAAGGAGAAAGTGTGAAGTCATAACTCATGTCGCCCGTCCTCTCTTCACCAAACCTTTTTCTTATTAAGGCCCTGAATAATTGATCGGCACATGAGTGTGGAAGAATCCGCTACTGCTGTCAAATGCTCACAGCAAGCATTGTGTTTATGTGTGTTCATGGCTGCAAAATAGTGATATATACACTGACCTGCATGATGCAAGTCTCGTGGTATTTTTTTACATATGCACACGATTCTCCTATACAATATTTTTTTGGATGCTCAAGGAAAACCTATTGGTCTCTAGAGATGATTATATGTACAGCAACACTGGCTGAATGAGGAGAGACAGATTATTTCTGATTATTTTGGGATGCAGAAGAAAACAGCATACACACGCCACACTAAATTATGAGTAATATGCAGTCATATGTATGTTATTTGTTACTTAAGTAAACATTCTAACTTTTGTTACCTTTTTATTTACATCCATGAAGTTACAGCACCACACACAGATTCTGAATCTGGCCTGCTGACTACAAATCATGCAGGGGTGCTAATGATGTCATGACATGTAATCAACACCCCAATTTCCAAATTTGAATTTTTGATTGGAACAGCCACCTTATAATGTTCTGCCTCTGTGTTTAACAAAGTCATCACCATTCATAAACCACAGAACTGATCATTTACGTTCCCCCGGGGGACTCATTTCCCTGGCGGAGGGACTGTTTCAAGTCATCCAAACACAACCTGCTGCTTTTAGGAAAACTAATGAGGGCAACTTTATTCCGGTGATGGAATACTGCTGTGAAGGAAGTTTGAAGTCTCTGAAAGTCCATTTGAATGAATGGAAACAAAGGGCTGGATAAAAGGGAGGAAAAATGATATTGGAGTGCTAAAATATGACTACCTGGGAAAAGATTAGCAGCAACATGAAGTAGCCTTATATATTTATGAATATATATGCATAGTAGATATTACACTGAACACTGGTAAAGTCCTTCTAAATAGAACAATGTGGCTCCATATAACAAAAACAAGAAAGAGTACAATAATATGGAAGTACTACACTATATATTTATATGCATATTACATGATGGGTGTGTGTAGACAGACTGCAGTGTGGCCTCTTTGATGGGATATCTACCACGTTCAGCCTGTAGGAGGCACCAGTCATCTGCACAACACAGCCTGTGTGTGTATGTGACTGTTTGTGTGTGTGTGTGTGTGTGTGTGTGTGTGTGTGTGTGTGTGTGTGTGTGTGTGTGTGTGTGTGTGTGTGTGTGTGTGTCTGAATAATGCTTCTTTTGGTAGCCTTAACATGTGAGACACATTGTGAAGAATATTATGACAAGGCGGTAGGTTCACTGAGTGCAAATGCAGATGTGTCTCCCGTTCTCTGTCTCGTATAACAACTCTTGCTCTCACACTGAGATGAAGAGTCGGCTAATCCCTCCGACACGGGGAAAACAAAAGTAGACCTCACAGCCCTTTGCGTCAGAGGCAGTTGCGTCATGTTTGTGGATATACGTTCGCATGTGTCATGCATATACATGAGTGGCTTTGTAGCCCTGCCTGTCCTCCGTGTCCTTGTTGATACCTTTTTGCTATGCAGATGAAGGAAACCACTCAGAGTGCGCATACTTTTCCCTGCTGACTCCGGCAATTCAGTCCAGTTGACCTCAGTTTCGGCCTGCATTCTTCACCGGCATGCACGTATCAGGTGTTAACAATGCTTACTTTCCAAATGCATTGTGGGAATATGCAGTCTTGACACCATTAGTGCCTGTAACGGCGGTACCAGTAACAGCACATTGCTTGAAAGAATTTGTACAGCATTTTACACATCAATGGTTATGGAGAAGCACTGCAAACTATGTAAACAGAAAGGAAAAAGGAAAAAGCAGCCAACCTTGATGAGCCATTCTGACATTAAGCGTCAGAGTACACCTCTGAGCATTCTGCACCACCGGAGCAGTTGTGCTGTAAAGCTCCCGCATGTTCCCAGTGGTTATCCACAAGGTCGGCGCTTAAGGTCAACACAAGTCACACTTGTCTTTCGTCTTCCATTGATTTCAATTTCATCCATGGTGAACTTTGACACATATCCAGCTATGCCCATATTGGTTGTGGCAAAGAGTTATTTTTTTGGATGAATCAAATGTGACTGCCCCCCGTACGGCTGCATTCAGACAGGATCCGGCGTTACAGCGGCGCGCCGCGCGGCCCAATCGTGTGACGTCAAGTCGCGAGCTTTATCCACTCCCCACCACGAGGCTACAAGGTAAACACGATTCTTCTTCCTCCTGTTTGTTGCTGTTGAGTGGCATTGACAAACAGCTTTACTGCTAACCGCTGGATTGGAAAAACAAGGTTCTTCTTTCCCGTGGGCGGCTTCAGTCTGGTCCTCGGTCTTAACATGATTGGCCACAGCAGCGTGGCATCAGGTTGTGTTGTGGTAAAAGCTGATTTGGGCTCCCAGGCTCAGATCTGGGTGAGTCAGGGACGCCACAGTTGCAACATGTTTTTATTTTGGCAACTGGAATCTGAATGTACCATACCAGTGATTTCAAATGTTTGGCCTAGTGACTACAATTTCCCCACATTTTACACTGCAACAAGCCATTTTGCAAGTCACACAGGGGTACTAAAGATTTCACAACATATAATCAACATCCCTTGATTGTGAATTTGAATTTGAATTTTCGGTTGAACAGCCACCTTATAATGCTCTGCTTCTGTGGTTAACAAAGTCGACATCATTCATAAACCACAGAACTGATAATTGGCTCTGGAAAGCAAATGTTTCCCCGAGGACTATTTTCCCTGGTGTAGAGAGCGTTTCACTCGACTTCAAGTCCTCAAAACACAACAGTGCTGCTGCTTTTGGGAAAACTAGTATGGAGGACGTTATTACAGTGGTGGAATACTGGTGTGAAGAAAGTTTGAAGTCTCTGAAAGTTGCCAACAAAAGCTTAAGGCCGAGGTTACATTACAGTGATGTGAACTCATCAACAGCGGATATGAGGGAATCTATAAACAGCCAATCAAAGCTGAGAGCGGACTCACTGAATAATGTTATGAGCCATCTATATAATCTCCGTCACACTGTTACTGTGGCCTTTTCAACTCCCACTGCAGCTGTTGCTCTAGTGTGGGCTGACAGGTCGGCTAATTTGATTCACAAAATTAGCTTCTCAGCTCCAAATCCCTCCTCACTCTGACTCTGTAGCCGCTCACATCTGTGCCTCCATGATTTGATCTGCATGCACTTTGCACATTTCTGTTATCTCGTAATTGTACATCATTATATAGAGCAAAAGCTGCAACCTATGTTTCCTGCAAGTCTGTGATTTCAGTCAGTCTTTCAGCTGTAAAATAAAACATTTAAAATTCAGTCAGTTAGTAAAATGATTGTAGAGAGAGAGAGAAAAAAAATACATTTATATTCCATATTTCAAGGGGAAAAAAAACAGAATTTCTGAGGTTAAAGTCATGAATTTATGAGGAAAATTCTCTGACATCAAAGTGGTAAATTTATGAGAAAAAATAAATAAATAAATAAATTGATGAGAAAAAACACTTGAAAATTCTAAGATTATAAAGTCACAAATTTGCAAGAAAAAAATGAAAATTTGGAGATTATTAATTATGATCATTATAGTGATAATTATTATGATAACTGTGAAAACTAGTTTTTCTTCTCCTGTGGGATTCAGTCAGAAGGAAGTTGTTGTGATTTTTGCCCAGAATCACAATATTCGCATCAGCATCTGGACTTTGACAGAGGTAGCTGAAACATACTGAGACAGTTTAACTCTAATCCAATGGTAGGGGGCGCTATATGTGCAAAGGATATGTCCACATCGGTACCTGAACCAAACCCTGAAAATTTCATTCAAATCATACCTCTAGTGGGCGCATGACCCTTAAAGTATTTTTTAATTAGGCAGTTGAGGCTTGCTAATGGTCTTTGTTGGCTTGAACCCTGGAATCACCATATGCTGCTATATTTCAGAGTTTGTTTGTTAATTTGTGACTTTATAAAGTCAGAATTTTCAAGTTGTTCTTCCATAAAGTTGTGAGTTTTTTTCTTGTAAATTTGCCTCTTAAATCTCACTAATTATCCATTTTTTTCCCTTGGAATATTACCCTCCTTCTCTCGACTCTGTCATTTTTTCCCCACACTGGCCCTGACACGCCGTCACAGGGATCTGCTGCCAGATACAAGGGAGCAGCGCCACTAATAGCTTAACCTCACTGACTGGAATTGTGTCCCTCGTGAAACCTCATTCTGTATCCAGAACATCTGCTTGCATATTAATCATGGACCTTTTCATATCATCCATACCCAGGAGTGCATGCACGCCCGTGTGGCCATGACTATGAAAGCCCCCTGCCCCTGCTGGATCTGTTCCTCCTGCAGCAAACATCAGTGTCACCACACAGAGGAGAAGGAAGCTGGTCAATAATTTCCACAGCTTTGCTTCACCTTATGGATTTTTTTTTTCTCTAACAAAGAGATCCCGCAGTGTGGGGTCAGGACTGGAAAAGGTCAACACAAGAGGGCAGGGGCGAGGACTGAGCTCAACAAACTTTTATACATCTGCAGGGAAACGCAACATGGAGGTGCCAGGTGCATCTGTGAACACGCAGCCATACAGTAGTTGCTATGGTAACAGCAATGTTGCTCTAAACAATGGTGTTTCACATGGTATGTTTGGAGTGGATGTGATGCCAACAGCACATGCACACACACACACACACACACACACACACACACACATACACCAGTTAACAACAATCACCCCGATCAAGGTTATTACAGATTTACATTTTTCATTTGTTTTTATTTTGTGCTTTGTTTCGACTTTTTGTTTTCAATGTCAGTTTAGTTTTCATTTGTTTTTAAAGCGGGTTTGATAGTTTAGTGTTTAATTTTGGCAAATGCTACAGTTACAATAGAAATGTTTGCATTGGTAGGCACTTTTAGCATTAGGAAAATGAGAAATGATGATGATTTAAGAAAAAGAAAGAAGAAGGGAAAAAAAGGAAAAATGGGGGGATAACAATACTAAAAATAGAAGAAGAAGAAGAAGAAGAAGAAGAAGAAGAAGAAGGAGGAGGAGGGAGGAGGAGGACGAGGATGATGATGATGATGATGATTATTATTATTATTATATTATTGTTATTGTTATTATTATATATACACTATATTGCCAAAAGTATTCGCTCGGCTGCCTTCACACACATATGAACATGAGTGACATCCCATTCTTAAACCATAGGATTTAATATGATGTGGGCCCATCCTTTGCAGCTAGAACAGCTTCAACTCTTCTAGGAAGGCTTTCCACAAGGTTTAGGAGTGTGTTTATGGGAATTTTTGACCATTCTTCCAGAAGTGTATTTGTGAGGTCACACACTGATGTTGGTCAAGAAGGCCTGGCTCTCAGTCTCCGCTCTAATTCATCCCAAAGGTGTTCTATCGGGTTCAGGTCAGGACTCTGTGCAGGCCAGTCAAGTTCTTCCACACCAAACTCGCTTATCCATGTCTTTATGGACCTTGCTTTGTGCACTGGTGCGCAGTCGTGTTAGAACAGGAAGGGCCATCTCCAAACTGTTCCCACAAAGTTGGGAGCATGAAATTGTCCAAAATGTCTTTGTATGCTGAAGCATTAAGAGTTCCTTTCACTGGAACTAAGGGGCCGAGCCCAACGTCCGAAAAACAACCCCACACCATAATCCCCCCTCCACCAAACTTTACACTTGGCACAATGCAGTCAGACAAGTACCGTTCTCCTGGCAACCTCCAAACCCAGACTCGTCCATCAGATTGCCAGACGGAGAAGCGTGACTCGTCACTGCAGAGAACACGTGTCCACTGCTCTAGAGGCCAGTGGCGGCGTGCTTTACACCATTGCATCCGACGCTTTGCATTGCACTTGGTGATGTGTGGCTTGGCTGCAGCTGCTCGGCCATGGAAACCCATTCCATGAAGCTCTCTACGCACTGCTCTTGAGCTAATCTGAAGATCACATGAAGTTTAAAGGTCTCAAGCTATTGACTCTGCAGAAAGTTGGCGTCCTCTGCGCACTATGCGTCTCAGCATCCGCTGACCCCGCTCTGTGATTTTATGTGGCCTACCACTCTGTGGCTGAGTTGCTGTTGTTCCCAATCGCTTCTACTTTGTTATAGTACCACTAACAGTTGATTGTGGAATATTTAGTAGCGAGGAAGTTTCACAACTGGACTTACTGCACAGGTGGCATCCTATTACATTACTATTACAGCACCATGCTGGAATTCACTGAGCTCCTGAGAGCGACCCATTCTTTCACAAATGTTTGTAGAAGTAGTCTGCATGCCTAGGTGCTTGATTTTATACACCTGTGGTCATGGAAGTGATTGGAACACCTGAATTCAATGATTTGGATAGATGAGCGAATACTTTTGGCAATATAGTGTATATATTATGTTACTGTTATATATGGATATATAACAGTAAATGATAATAAACAACCACAGCTGTAATAATGAGTTTGTCTGCCTCATATGCACCTTCCCCTATCTGTCTTTTCCTGTGAAAGGAACCTTATAATGGGATGATAATAACAGAAACAACAAGAACATCAACAACACATACTGATCGTAGTAATAAAATAAATGAATATAATTTGTGCACACATGGATAATTCTGAGTGAGAATAGTATATTGGAACAAAGAAAGAAAGAAAAACAGAAGCAGATGAGTGGAGTCAAAACTAGGGGGTTTTATCACTTCAAGTTGCTATGTAGTTTATCTAGATTTTCCAGAAACTTTCATACTTATCTTGTTCAAGCCTAAGAATGAATGGTGGCTTCTCCATTACAAAATTATCCTGAACCACTTTGATGCAGTCCTCGACTGTAGGAGGATCTTTTGTCAACCGTCTCCTTGTGATTGCTTTCTTACTTGCTAGTAGCAGAATATTATACATACATATTTGTAATCAGACCCCTTCACAGTGTCTGGTCTTAACCCCAGATATAAGGTGTCAAATCCTGATGGAATCACTATTTTCATGATTTTTTCCCCATGGTCACTTTAATTTCTTCCCAATATTTAGAAATGAGCAGGCAAGTCCCAAAACACATGGAAATGTGTTGCCTCACTCTTGCCACAGGATCTCCAGCCAGATGTGCTTCCTCTTAGAGAAATAGCCATAGAGGTTTTTCAAACTAAAATTCAAATTTGAAAATCAAGGGATGTCGATTGCATGTTGTGAAATCTTTAGTACCCTCGCATGATTTGCACCAAGTGTTTGTGTAAAATGTGAGGAAATGGCAGACAAAAAAGGCAAACATTCAAAATCAGTGGTGTGGTCCTTTAAACATTTCCCACACAGCACGTCCATGAGGCAGAGCGATGAGGACATGTTATACTGAACACTTGTTGAAAGAGGGGAGCACAGGAAAGACAGTATGAAATATCATAACCACACACATGCACACACACTAACACACAGCTTGGCCGACATGCACATGTTAAGGCATTTTATATTAAGGAGGGTGAATTTCCAAACACTCACACACACACACACACACACACACCAGTTAACTGCAGACGCTTGCTCACTACGGGAACACAAAGAAACAAAGTGTGAATAATATTGATATTAATAACACTGCATTGTGCAGTCAACACGTGGCACTGAAGGCATCATTTTGCACTCAATATTCATTTCATACTGAATATGAAACACATTTGACGTGCAAATTGCTCAGCCACAGCGTGAATCATGTCCTGTGTTCATGCAATTTGTAGCAGGTTATGAAAGCGTGATATTCCTGCAGTGCTGTGGTATGTTTTTTCACAGTAATCAGCAGATCATTTATTATAGATGCTGTAAATAAGCAGAGGATGATGCTTTGAAAGAAATTTTTCCATCACATGATAGAGAGTGGGACTTGGTGGGGGAGTATGACTTAACAGTTGCCAAGGGCTTTAAAGCTAAAAACTAGGCAACGTTATTGAACATTAAAATCATAGTATGTACATATTAAATATTGTATGATTTCAGTCTGTGTATCTGCAACCCAGTGTGCTCGTGCCTGAGTCTCCCTGTTCACCTTAGCTTTAGCTTTTCACTGGGGTTAGGCTCAGGGCCATCCCTACACATTTGGGGGTCCTGGGCCAAAAAAAAATTTGGGGCTCCCTTGCATTTTACATGGATTTATTTCATTTTTAATTTGACCATAAACCAGACAAAGAATAAAACTAAAGACATTTTCTGTATAGTTTTATTTTCTTTTAGTTAGCACTGTAACCACACAATCTCATTTCAACTAGTTTTTTCTAAAGTCTAATTTTCATTATATTTCATTTAACTTAATTTTTTTTTTTTTTTCAAGTCTAGTTTTCGTTTTTGGTTTCATTTTAGTCAGCAATAATAACCTTGGTCTTCCTTTCAGTATCCATAAAAGACGACGCCATTTTAATTGAGCTTTCACAAAATAAAATTGATTGGTTTATTGGTGCCTGTGCTGAGGAAGGCGGGGCCCCAGGTGCTGTACTTGCTCGGTCTCCAGGGCCCCATGGCTCTGGTTAGATTGTCTTAGGGCACAGGTGTCAAAGTTAAGGCCCACGTGCCAGATCAGGCCCGTGACTCAATCATATCCGGCCTGCAAGATCACTTGTAATTTTCTTTTAACACTGGCCTGGTTCCTTATTGCCTATAACATGGATACCACAAACCCCAGCATGCATTGCAGCGTCCTGTGCTGCCAACCCCATAAAACACCCCCAGCTCACTAGCAGCCAAAAGCAATGTTAAAACACAAAGTGGACAGAGAAAAAGGTGTTTTCACGACAGGACAGAGGTTGTTTTTGGTCATCCCAAGTCATCCTGCAGATATTTTGATGTTTGACTTTTAAAATACTTTGGCAGATTTCCACCAAATTACTGTTTTAACATGAAAATATTAGATATATCTCTAGCTGATTTTGTGTACCAGTGATGTGCATGTATGAGTAAAAACATATATGACTGTAGATTTCTCTTCAGCAAAATATCAGTTCTCTGGTTATTTTTGATTCTGATGAAACTATCAGAAAGGATTCAGGGTCGGCCTGCAGATCTGATCTGACAGACAAAAAGAATGAAGCACTCCACTCTTTTCATGTCATCCTTCACTCTCAACAGATTGGCTTTAGACGTTTTATTTTACAGAAAGACATTTCCGGGAAGGAATGTTTCATCAATCATTATTTTTACACCAAACATATCTTTGATCTGATATTTTGATTTGAATTAAAGACCACAAGCGTTCAGTAAATATTGATTCGGTTTGGCCCTTGAATTGGTCTTCATTGTTTTGATTGGGCCCCTTTAGTGGCTGAGTTGGCCACCCTGTGGTGAGCTGCTTGTGGCCCCTCAGAGGCTGGCAGCAACAGAGCAGAAAGTCACAGCAACAACCATGGAAGAAAGCAAAAGAAAAACAATAGTGAAGGTCAGCATTGGAAGAAACAATGAACTAAACTGTTGCTTTTTAAATATTTTATGGCCGACTGGCTGCGTTTAGCATCACTCATGCAGCAGGAAGTCCGGATGGGACGTGTGGTGTGAGCATCTGATTTTTCAGCCTTTTAAATCCAGTACCCAAATGAATTTTTTTGGATGGCAGTGTCATAATTTTTGTTGCTTCAGTTTGGCTGTGTTTGCCATTTGCTTCTCAAGTATCCAGATGGCATAAATAAATAGCATCTGAAATGGTATTCCAGGAAAGAGGGGTAATAATCAGAGGAAAAAAACTGAGAATTTTTGAGTTTAAAGTTTTAAATTTATGAGAGAAAAAAAATTGATATTTTCTGAAGTAGGGGAAATGGTAAATTTAAAAGAAAAACCTCAGAAATTCAGAATTAAATTTATGAGGGGAAAAAACCCACACAAATTTATATATAAAAAAAAAGTTTATGAAAAAAACCTTGAAACTTCTGAGATGATACATTCACAAATTTACAAGAAAAAACCCATAAAAAAGTTTTTTTTTACTTTTTCTCTTTTTTTTCTGGTCAAGGAACCAAGTTTTTTCCCTTAGAATTTGTGAACTTTTTCCTCATAAATTTACCACTTTAATCTCGGAGAATATCCTTTTTTTTTTCTTGGAATATAACCCACTTGTGTCGACAAGGTACAAATGTGGGCTATTATCCATAGAAAACTCTACAGTCATTGTTCACTCAAACATCAATGGATCTTTACAGATGTTGAGAAATAACTGAAATGACAAATCTGATGGAGGCTGATTGATCCCCTGGTACAAAATAGTTTTTTTTCATCACACCACGGGCAGCCCTGCATCAAACAGCACAACAACAGAGCAGCTTCTCCTGATGGAGACGGGCCGCTGTGCTGCTGATCAATACAGAGGCCAGAGGAAACCAGTCACCTCTGACAGTGTCCAGAGGGGCGGGCGCAGCAGCTGCTGCCTTTGTTTGGTTATAAGGGTGGCTAGGAACCATGTCAAAGTAAGTCTCTCTCTCTTTTCAGGAGACTCTTTGTTGACTTCCTCAATGCTGTGTGTGGATTTGAGTTCTTGTGTATTTAAGTCCTGTCTCCAGTTCAGTTTCTGAGGCCTGTACCATAAAGCTGGATTTCAGCTTAGCGAGGTAACTTCAGGGTTAACCCTGGGTTTTCTGTAACATGAAGGTGGTTTACGTTTTATCGGGGTACGTTGTCGTGGTAACATACGCTGAACACCTAACCTGCTCCGGAGCAGGTTAAGTTCAGGATAAGAGCTCAGCAGGTAGAAAAGCCTGCTAAAAAGGCCTGCCCATTTGATGAGAACCTAGTGGATCTAGATGCACAACTTTCCAAGTTAGGCTGAGTATTTTTTTTTTCTTTTATAAATGAATACATTTTACTTAGACTTCTTATTTCAATTCTGTTTGTTATTCTCTCACATTTTTTTTTCAAGTTTGAAGAGAAGAAGAAGAAGAAGCATAAGAAATTCTTGTTTTTTTTTTTGTTTGTTTGTTTGTTTTTAACTCATGACTCTACTCTGTCCAACCAAAAATTTATCTTGTAGACTGATGTAGTGATTTTTAATTTTTTTTTTGAAAATAAATGAGGGGAATTTAATTCAGAGGGTTAAATAAAAGCCTGATAAAATACATGCCAGCCTCTGGGCTCCTTTAGGTTTCCATTAGTTTGCTCATATTTAGTATTTAGGGTGTCTGCCCTGAAAAGTCCACATGAGAGTTGATGCCAAATGTTTTACAGTCTTTAAGTGACAGTGAAATAATATTTTAACCAGTAGAATAAACACGAGGCATCAGATGCTTTATAAAATCAAATATCAAAATCAGTTGAATCAAAGTGACAATTCTGATGAAACCCAAACTGAGGGCAGACCTCCAGCAAGCGTCGACCCTCGCTGTGAGAGAGGGCCAGTTCCTCTGCAGGAGTGTACGGCTGAGTGGGAGACACCTTCATTTATTGAACACACAAATGTTACTATAGTCAGATCTACTCGTGCCGTCATGGTGGGGAAGTAATATGATAATCGCACTAATTTACACATTGACACAGTTGGAGATTTTTTGCCAGCATTCCTTGCGGCTCTTGGCAGCTGCAACTGTGTTACTTTTTGCCTGGATGATGGATTTATATTACTCTTATTTATTCAAGATTATTGTCTGCTCCTCCGTCGCAAAGTATGCGGCTGGGGTGGATTTTTCCTTGTCTGCGATTGGTCGTATGCAGCAAACACCGCCCTTTTTATGTGAGCACGCACAGATCTAGATTGGAACACCCAGGGTTCCGTTAGCGAGTTGTTGCTTCGTGGTACCGAAAATCCGGATTGCGGATGTCTGGTTAAGTGAAGCCAGATAACTAAGAGAAAGCCCGGGTATGTTAATCCAGCTTTATGGTACAGGCCCCTGGTCCGTTCATTGTCTTTGCTGCCATGTGTTGTTCTGCAATGTGTATTTCCAGTGTTTCCCTACGTTTACTCCTAATGCTCCTCGAGTTTTGTGGTTTTGTGACTTTCGTGTTTTTCAGTTATTAAATTATTTTCTTCTTTATTCTACCACAAGCCAGGAGTGGGGCACGTGCACGAACAAGCGGAGGGGACACACAAGCCTGGAATACAGTCGCTCTGCGGTGCAAAATAAATGCCTTAAGCATCTCTTCGATGAGACAAACAATCAAAAATACAGCATGAGACATACCTGTTGCAAACCGACCCCTGACACGAGCGGAAGTGACGCAGATGGGAGTGCAAAGGAAGAGGCAGGCAGAGAGCCACCGCTTAGATACTCTGCTCCCCTCTCAGTAATTGGCCACCAGTGGCGCACCATAATATGAGGCAGGTCAGTACATACAAACATAATAAATATTTCTATACTGCTACATACCTTTTTGGACTCCCTTGAACTTCACCTCCATGCTAGCCAGCAGCCCCATTCTCCTGGTGCTGGAAGCAGGTGCTGCTGTACCTGTCCTAGTTCCTTGTGCCCGTGCTGCTGCCCTACTGTCAGTTCCTCATGCCCATGCTGCTGCCCTGGACCCTGTTCCCAATGCCCAAACCCCAGTCCCAGCTCCTTGTGCCTGTGCTGCTACCCAGGCCCCACTCCCAGTTCCCAGAGTCCGAGCCCGACTGGCTGCCCCACTCCCAGTTTCCATTGTCCAAGCCCGACTGGCTGCCCCAGTCCAAGTCCCAGTCCCCCGAGCCCGACTAACAACCTTGATCTCAGTTCCTGCTGCCCAAGTGACAGTCCCGGTTCCAGCCCCATGACTCATGCAGCACTCCTCCTGGCCTCCCACAGCTGTGCTGCTGCTTTCCCAGCATCCCGTGTCACTGGTCCCATTTTCTCATCAGCTGTCAGGCAGCCCTCAGTCAGAACTGCCCAGCGTCCCCGAGCCCACGCTGCCCAATGTCCCCGAGTCCACGAAGCAGCATGGTTACTAGGGGTGCTCCATCGCGGGTACCTCACGATTCGATGCGATTTTGATTATGGGAGCTTCGAATTTTCGATTATAGCGATTACAGTGTTTGTCGCTCCGATGCGATTATTGGTGCCATGATTCTTCGATTATTGCGATTTTTACAGCTATTTTCCATGCAAGACTGATTTTGTGTTAATCTGTGGCTAGCTTTGGAAATAAATAGCCCATAAATTAACTCATGTCACTCTCAAAATAAAGATTTTTTGAACCTTTGACTAGGAATTATTTTTCAAAGACACAAAATATTTTGACTATGTAATCTGGGAGTGAAAGAATTTCATGAGCCAGTTCCATCATAACAAAGTAATTAAAAAATTTGGTACACAGGCACTACAGTACACCATTGACTTTTATGTATGTATGTATGTATGTATTATAGTTTATAATTTAAAGTGTTGCGAAAGTACTTGACGGTGGCGTTCGTTTCGTGGGTGGAGATAAAAGGCCGGCGGATCAGGAGGGGGCTTGTCTGTAAAGTGCGGTTTGACGTGCAGCTTCATGGGACGCAGGGCGAACGAGGGCAACCGCAAATTAAAGCCTGACTCCTTCAGCATTCGCCCCGACGAAAATGGCCTAAAATATGTCACCGTGTCTTTCAACGAATGCACAAAAAATCACAAAGATGCTGCCGAAAAAAACATAGAAAGCCTGCGGGGATTCATATTTGAGCAGCCGGGTAACCCACTGTGTCCGGTGGCCTCCCTGGAGAAATAGCCTACCTCTCCCTGCTGCCTCCTGATCCACCTGCCTTTTATCTCCACCCAAAGCGGACACAGTGTGACAGCGCCGATGTATGGTAAATTATCAGTATACCTTTATTATTATTGTTACAACCGACGTTAGGCATAGCCTACGTCTGCGCAAAAACACACCTGTCGCGAAACGCACGCCACCGTCCCTGCAAAGAGGAGTCCAAACATAATTGAACACTATTTTAACAACTGCACTATTAATGGAAATATCCAATTCAACATTAACGAGCCCAAATAGCCTGATGTGACATGATGAAGGCGCTAGATGAAAAAGCAATCTTACCGTCTGCGCTCTGTGCATTCTGTCCACTCTATCTTGCTTGGTGGAAGAATGAATAGTTCTCAATTTTATTGTTGCATTTTTACCAATAAATTATTGATTTTTTTTCTTGTGTGTTTATTTTATGGGCTATATGTAGGGTAACCGTTTTATAAAAGCAAGTCCCTTGAAGCCGTGAGTTACATTTATTTTACAACGGCGTATCGTTTGCTATGGTCCCACCTGCTAAACTGTCCGGGTGGCGCGCGCGTTACCTACTTTTTGTTCCAGGTACCCGTTTTTTTTCCGGGCTTGGTGGAAAAGAATCGACGTGAAAAAATCGATGCAAATCGATGCAAGAAAACATCGCGATGCATCGCAATTTCAATGAATCTAACCCACCACTAATGGTTACAATGCAACTTTTTCTTCTTTCCACCTTTTATATTGACATTTCATACATTTATTCACCATCCACTTGATCAAGTCATCTCTTTCACATTCGTCCTTGTGCTTCCCTGAAGCGCCAGCTGACCTTTACTTTCCATTTACAAAGCAAGCACAAAACATGGAGCTAAAATGGGAGCATTCAAACCCCACTCTATGGAGATCTGATGGCATCAGGTTGTCACATTCATCTGCGATTACCATGGGAGACTGACTGAAAAAACGGTACAAAATTTGTTATGGAGACATTTTTCACTTCTTCACTGCTACTGTGTAAGACAGTATGAGTCAGGCACAGATGCCACAGAGCATGCTGAGAAGAGCGGAGATGAGAGACAGAAGGGGGGATTGCAGCGAAGGGCACTTCATTAGCAGTGACTGACAGCTTTGGCCTCGTACATAATTGCACTACTGGGTTTTTGTATTAACTACACAAACAACTTTGCTACGCACTTTAATGAGCAGTGCAGTAACATCACTGTGTGATAATATCCTAGTATAAAAACTGTGTGTGAGTGCATTAGTTTAGTGAACATTGTTTAAAGACAGTGAGTAGGAATTTACTTAAAAACCAAAAAAACAAACAAACAATATCTAAGCTCTAAATAATCCATCATGACTTCTGAGCCACTAGAAGTGTGTGTCGGTGTGTGTGTCTGCAGAGACCCTGCCCTCTGCCTGGATTCCCTTGTTTTGCTGTGCTCACGACTCCTCTGGGCGTTAGCCTGTGGGCAGCAGGTTTGTAGCTCCCAGCCAAATCAATGCCAGATCAATGGCACGACATCCAGTTGGAGGCTACCAACTTGCGTACACGGAAACAAGTAAATTCAGCAGCACGAAACGCCAAGTGGACAAAACTCGTTGCACAACCAGAGTGAATCTGGGGTCGGCTTTAAACCGCTGGCGAGCACTGAGGGAGAGGAGGAGGATGAAGAGTAATGTGGTGCTGGCCTGTTTTCTGTTGGACAGGCAGGTGCCAACGTGACAAACTTTTGTTCTAGGATGGCGATGCAAAGTGCAACTTCACCATCCTAGGAAAAAATTTAGCCCGCCAGCCATTTAAATTCACTGCTGGGGGTACAAACACCATCATAAACGTTCTTGGAGGAACCAAGTGTATGTATTGTAAAAATGTTTGTTTTTATTTTGGGAAAAATAGCAGTATAAAAATCATCATCATCATCATCATAATAACTGTTAAATTGTATTCTATATATACTGTCTATGTTGCAGCCCTGTGATAATATATTAAAAATATCTGTTAAATGAAGGGTCCAGTCTAGTCTACCCATGCCCTAAAAGGAAAATAGTCTTCTCATCCCCGAATGGCAATGGGGAAAGCATATATTTGTATTTATTTAGTTTTGTTACTTTTTCTATTTTGACTGCTGCACTTTCAACAATGCATTTATTGTATGTGTTACAGTAAGAAAATCTTTTAAAAGAAATTGGAGAATTTCAGTCACATATTCCACTGTCTGTAATGTTCTGATATCAAAAACCTTCAAATTTAGGTAATGACATTATTCATCATTACAATCTCCCTATCAAAACAACTCAGCTGATATCAGTTTCTCGATGCCCAGATGAAAATGAAGGAGTTTTATTGATGAAAAGGAAAGCCTTCACATCCAGAGGTGTAGTGCAGCATTGACATTGTGCGTGCTTTCTGAGGAAAACATGTTGTAATTGGCTCTTGGGCTTAGAAAAAGAGTGTTTTTTTGGTTTTTTTTTATTCAGCTGCAAGTCAGAGTAAGACTGGCGCCTAATGTGCTGGGACATCAAAGTGACAGTTAACCCTAAAACAACACTTGCCTCATAAAATATTTTGACCCTAAGACCAAGGGCGGATATTCCAGTTCTTTGTCGGGGAGGGGCAAGAGACAGAAAAAAATTCCCTTCAGCAATAATTCTAAAAATTTTAGAATTATTACTGCTACCATCTACAAAACAGAGTATTGTGGTTTGAATACCAGTGTTTACAATTTAACAACATATTCATTATCATAAATAAGCATCTGTTGTTTGTGAGAAAGCAAATTGATTGAAAATGGGTGAAGAATTGAGGGACATGTGGTTTGAACTGGGGACAGAGGTCCTGCCTCCGTAAACACACAGGCATTAGTGGGGGCAGCTGGTTTTATTCTACAGTTGGATAGGCAGGACAAAGGGGGTACACGTTCCCGCCCGTACCAACCTGGATTTCCGCCCATGCCTAAGACTGTAGATCATACAGATATTTTTTTAGCCACCAAGGTATGAAATCCATGGGAGCCGGAATTTTTCGGCATTTTAAATTCCAAAAATGTACTTTTGTATCTTGTACCTTTTTGGAAGAGCACGTCCCAATGGCCGGAGCTGACCAAGGTGTGTGGCACAAGGTCTTATGGGTATTCGAGTGTTTACGATTCTGCAACCCTGGAACCAAACATACAGTGCGGCAAAAAAATGTACACTAATACCTAATAAACTAATTGGTTGGTTGATATATTTAAAAGCAAATTCAAGACCTACCTTTTTAGCCTGGCTGTTAATTGAATTTTAGTTATTTATGTATTTTAACTAGTTTTCCATTTTGCTCTATTCTTTTATTTTTTCTCAATTGTTTCAATTTAAAACTTTTATTTTCTGGTTTTATTGACTTCTACAGGTCTATTTTTGAATTATTTTATCTTCCTGTCTTAACCATTCATTTACTTTTTATCTACTGTTTGGATTTTTTATTTACATATTTATTTATTTATTTGTCTGTTTTAATATCTTACTCATATCATTACTACTTTTTTGCCTATTTTGAGTTTGATCCAGTCTGGGTCTTCATCCTGCCTCTGGTGTTTCCTTATTGCAAACTGACAAGATTTATGACAGCATTTCCTCAGCTCCTGTTTTCATTATTACTTTTTTGATGGGGTCAGGTATTGTTTATTGTTTTATTGTTTTAATGTGTGAAGCATTTTTTGTTACAGGTATTTCCATGAAAAGTGCAATACAGTGCTATTGATAGGATCGTATTTCAAGCTTTTCGGTGAGAAACAGAAATCAGCGGAGACCAGGATTTGGTTTTCAACATGTTCTTTGGGGCTGTTCTGGTGGGACTTATCACACAACCTGCATGAAACAGACAGCTGGAAGTATTATGGAAATGCTTCTTAAATGGGAGGGTTGGAGGGGGAGCTGAAATATCCTTAGTTGAAATATCTTTCAAGGTTTTTATATTGTGGAAATTAAAAATCAAAGAGCTTGTCAGTGGCAAACTGAAGAAAAACTGATGCAATTTTAATTACACATAGTAGTTGTGAGAACACTTCATCTTTTGATTGTGTGTGTGTGTGTGTGTGTGTGTGTGTGTGTTCCATTTTACCATTGCATATATGTATATTTTTTTGGCAGCTCAGTATAAATAATGAGAACAAAGTATGCAGTAAAGAGAGCTTTAGTGGTGGAAGATTTATCCTGGTTCAGTCCTAACACATCACTGAGGCATCTCTGTCACCTTTTTCACCCAACTGCCATTGCCACAAAAACACTTGAATGCAAACACACAGACTCAGTTTCTATCTCTTTAGAGTCTTGTTGCTAAGGAACTCCATTCAGGTGGTCTGGATATCAAATTTAACTACATGTTTCCTATTCAATGCTGGTGCACTATTTTGCACTTCATCATATTAAAGGTGAAATCATTATCACATTACCACATTAATTTGAAGCATTAGTATAATTTCCATAAACAAACAAGGCAATCACTGAGAAGGCTAACAGCCTCTATCAGCCGATCTGTAAATGCTCTGTGCGTTTACATTGTGTGACAGCAGGTGTTTACAACAACAAATGCAAAACCTTATATTAACTGTATCAGTTGAATCACTGCTGTTGAAAAACAGGCAGCAAGACTGGGTGACTTTTTTTTTTTTTTTTACATGAACATGAGATGAATAGAGCTGTCAATAATGGATGGATCATCCAGGAGGACAAAATGATGCCATGAGCTGGCACTATCTCACTTGAAGGATGCAGACTTTTCTCCAGAGGATAAGGACGGCACTGTCCTCACATCTTTTCTCATCCATATTCAGTTTTTTAGCCACGGATTCACATCACATACATTTCACAGACTTTCTCTGAGGTTGACCTGTAGTCCTAAGCAGTGGTGGGCACAGCAGGGGAGTGAAATGCTGAAATCTTGAGGTCCTTTGATTTGAGTCTGAGGTGAGTCCATACAGTTTGACAGGGGGATGAAAGGATCGTATCATAATTTCTGACACTGAAGATTTTATTGTTACGACCGGCTCGTTGGCCGCAACAAAAGAGGAGATGTACGAGAAGTTAAATTATAACAAACTGAATTTTAATCAAGTAAACAGATAAATATATGGGGTGTGGAAGTCAGTATCAGTGGTGAGAGGGAGGTGTGTGGATGCAATGATCAATGTGTGGTGCATGTTGTCAGTGCAACTAAGGGAAAACAAAAGAAAGGGCCCCACACCAGCAGGGTGCTGCATGGAGTGAGGACCAGGCAGAATGGAGAGCCGGTATCTGGGAAGGCGGGGTTAAATAGGCCTTAATGGGAACACTGGCCAGGTGTTCCTATTAACATGGCGAATGTCGAGGATGTAGTACACACCCCAAGAATGTCACTGTAGCCTTGGCGAACTCACACTTTGCCAAATTTACAGTTAACCGCGCCTTAGCCAATCGGTCAAACAACTTCTCAATACGGTCAAGGTGGTCATTCCAGTTGTCAGAATAGATCACGACATTGTCCAAATACACAGAGCAACTCTCCAGATCTCCAACCACCATATTCATGAGGCGTTGGAAAGTCGCTGGCGCATTTCACAGACCAAACGGCATGACCGTATATGCATACAAACCAGTAGGTGTAATAAATGCAGCAACCTCCCTCGCCCTCTCTGACAACGGGACCTGCCAGTACCCCTTTAACAAGTCAAACTTGCTGACATACTTAGCGGCTCCCACCTGATCAATACGGTCCTCCATCCTCGGAAGCGGAAAGGAATCTGGCTTAGTCACACTGTTAACTTTGCGGAAGTCTGAACAAAACCGTGGCGTATTGTCTGACTTCGGCACCAACAGACAAGGAGACGCCCAGCTAGAAGAGGACGACTGTGCAATGCCATTGTCAAGCATATATTTCACCTCAGCGTCAAGGTACTTACGTTTGTCAGGATGGAGACGATAAGAACGCTGCCTAATAGGTTTACAATCCTCAACCTCAATATCATGCTCTAACAAATGTGTACCTGTAGGTGTGTCCCCAAAAAGACATGGATATTGCCTTATCAGGTCAGCCAACTGACCACGCCTTGACACCTCCAAATGGCACAGCAAACCATCCAACTTCTGCAAAGACTCAGAATTTTTAAGACGACCACAAAGCACAGCCTCATCAGGACCCAGCAAGTCATCTCCCCCTTGCACTGCCACTGCCTGAGGAGACACCGACACACAAACAGGATGGGCAGCAGACACCTGCACCTGCTGTTCTGGTAAGTGGGATGGACGGGGGTAATACAACTTCAGCAAGTTAACATGACCGAGCTGAGTAGGAGACCTGCGATCAGGAGTAGCTATCACATAATTTTGATCTGACACCTTCCTCACCACAGAATATGGGCCAGAAAACTTAGCTTGAAATGGAGAGGTAACAAAAGGCAAAAGAGCAAGCACCTGATCCCCAGGGAGGAAAACCCAATCCTCCACCTGGCAATCATAAAGTTTTTTCATCTTGCCCTGTGCAGAAGTCAGATTACTCTTTGCTACTTCCTGAGCCTTATACAGTCTGTACCTGAAACGATGGGGTGGTTGTACTTCCTTCCAGTTATCCTGCAAAAGCGCGAGGGGATCCCTAACCTTATGGCCAAACACCAGATCGTTAGCGCTGAATCCCGTGCTCTCCTGGACCACCTCCCTAGCAGATAACAGCAACCAGGGTAGACCCTCTTCCCAATCTCCGTCCATTTGCATGCAATACGCACGTAACATGGACTTGGCATTTGGTGAAACTGCTCCAAAGCCCCTTGGCTCTGCGCATGGTAAGCAGATGCCTGATTATGATTAATGCGCAGCTGCTTTAATACCTGAGCAAACAAATGCGATGAGAAATTTGACCCCTGGTCAGACTGGATAACTCTAGGAACCCCGAAGATTGAAAAAAAATGGGACAATGGACGAACCACAGCCCTGGCATTTATGGTGCGTAACGGATACGTAGCTGGGTACCGTGTGCTCTGGCACATGACTGTCAGCAGATATACTGCCCCTGGGGCAGCATATCCCACACAATCCACAATAAGATGTTCAAAAGGCTCACTTATGGCTGGTATCGGACACAATGGCGCAGGCTTCAAACTGTGATTAGGCTTGCTGGTTAGTTGGCATGTATGACATGACTTTATGTATTTAGCAACATCTCGCTTCATTCGTGGCCAAAAGAAATACCTCAAGATCTGATCATATGTCTTCCTGACGCCCAGGTGACCAGATTCATCGTGGGAAATCTGCAACACGTTTCATGGCGTGCATTGCGGCACATGCCCTGAACACCTCAGGAAAATCCCTCTCATTCTTATTAGGGTCACTGGTGACCAGAAGCACTGAAACAACAATAGCTGGAGGGGGAACATCAGCCCACACCCAACTCCCCGCTATATCATTACCCAAAATCATGGTCACGCCATCCACAGGCAGAGCTGGACGCACAGCAACAGCCACCTCACCCTGAAACAGATCACAAGACAACATCATTTTGTGCTGCAGGACCTGCAAAACCTGTAGCCCAATACCCAACACCGGTATTAAAGCCCCAGTGTATGACTCCTCTGAAAATGGTAGAGCCGACTCCACAATAAATGAATCAAAAGCCGCAGTGTCACGCAATATCTTAATCTGCACTTTCTCATCACTCCCCACCAAGGAAACACACCCATTACTGATGAAAGGCAAATATGACTGCAAATCTGGACTTGATCCCTGCGGTTTTAACTCACCACTCGGTGTCTCTCATTCGCTCAGGAACAGGACCAACACACATTGCAGGCTTAGGATTCACCGTCGCTCTAGACTTACTCCTGTTCTTAAACGCATAAGTCTCTCCTCCAGTGTCCCCGCTTATGACAAAAATTACACACCTTGTCAAACTCACAAGACACACGTTCCTGTTTCTGCTCCATCCAAGCATTTCTCACTGGGCAACAGGACCCTGCACCTCCACTTGAGAAACTCTCCCTACGCATGGCGCCACCGTGTGCACCCGGATGCCAAATATCTTCCCCATGCGTCAAAACATAGGGTCTGTCTCAATCGAAGGGCTAGATGACTACTAGGTTGCAGCCTACGGTGCCCATGTAGGAGGCGTCCGACGTAGGTGCCGATATCAAGTTTACCGGAACTAAAAGTTTAGTGAATTGGGACGGTGTAGCCTGCAGAGGATTCCTACGTCATTATTATCGAGGCTTCCCGAAGCGCATTCGAGTGATGCAGCGTAAAATGCCAAAGTAGGTTTCTGAGGTGTGTCAGTCAATGGTCTGATGGTTGCTATGGAAACATCATGCATAATGCCTATCTAACTAAACTTGCATTTACAGGCGTTGTTCGGATACAGTTAACAGCTAAACCGAATCTATGGTGGTAATTATAGGCACGAAAACTTAACAAAACGCCATGATATAAACATTTAGACGGTCTAAAACATGCTTAATAATTCCAGCAATGGTGGCTTATCCAGAAATTCAACTGGACCGAAAGGTACTCTGGGGAGTAGGCTGTAATGTCGGCCGCGAAGCATCGTGGAGGTGTATCCTGCAAATTAGTCAAAAATGGGCTGGATCTGTCAGCTGCATTTGCAGGATCCCGTGCGGTAAAATTGAATTGGGACAGCACTTGTCGCGCCGCCGTGACGTAAGAAGCCTACAAATACAACCTAGGTAGCGTACAACCTTTGAATTGGGACAGAGCCATAGTCATCAGCAAGTGCTGCGGCCTCAGCTGCCGTTGTAACGTTACGCTCACTGATGTAAGTTGCAGTGCACCCCGGCACAGAGTTTTTAAACTGCTCCAAAATCATGAGATCACGTAGATCATCAAATGACTCAACCTCAGCTGCCGCACACCACCGATCAAACTGAGTTGACAACTCACGAGCAAACTCCAAATGAGATTTATCACTTCTTTTCCAACCACAAAACTGCTGGCAATAAGCCTCAGGCACAGTTGATTTCACCACATCATACTTTACACTATCCCTGCCACTCAGCCTAGAGTACGCCTCCTGCACCCTGCCAGTCAAAACACACTGCAACAGCAAGGTACACGCTGACTCTGACCAGCTGCGAGCCTCAGACAAGCGCTCAAACAGCAAAAAAAAAAAAAAAAAAATGTCTCTGGGTCCTTCTCATTAAATTTAGGAACAAGCCTTAAATCAGCCAAATCAGACCCCGCCACACCAAAAGGAAGCCGCCACTAAAGCCTACAAGGGGAATCACTCCGTCAGGTAACATGCATATGCACACACACAGCTTGACCGACACTTACCTTCTCACGCAACTGTCAAAATCCACAATCAGATACAGCAAATGGCAAAAAAACTCGCTTCAACAAAAACCAGATGAGCTGCACAAATGCCCAAACTTAATTTCAAAAAGTACATCTCCAAGAGCGCAAACAAACTCACCATATAAGGCAAACTACGTCAGCGGTGACTCCCAAGGAAATCCCGAAAATGACATCACCTCCACACAAGAGCCACAAGCCTTTCAATCAAAGGCCTTCCCCAATTATCGCCACTTAACTGGACTAACGCACCCTCGAGTAGACAAAGCACTCCAAACAAAGTTTAATTAACCTATGAAAAATACCTCACAGAAAAAACGTAAAACACAACAAACACCGGACCCACCAGACGAGCCCCCACTTTGTTATGACCGGTTCGTTGGCTGCAACAAAAGAGGAAATGTACAAGAAGTTAAATTATAACAAACTGAATTTTAATAAAGTAAACAGATAAATATATGGGGTGTGGAAGTCAGTATCAGTGGTGAGAGGGAGGGGCATGTTGTCAGTGCAACTAAGGGAAAACAAAAGAAATGGCCAGCACGCCGGCAGGGTGCTGCATGGAGCGAGGACCAGGCAGAATGGAGAGCAGAGCAAGAGCGGGTGCCTGGGAAGGCGGGGTTAAATAGGCCTCAATGGGAACACTGGCCAGGTGTTCCCAGTCAGGTTAATAACAGACTGGACAGACCTGGAAGACAAAACACACACACCAATACACTGCACACTACACACCAGGCCTGGGGCCGTCACATTATTCAAATCTCACAAGCAATAGACAATGACAGTTCCATGTCTGTATGGTAGTGTTGAAATGGACATTTTTGCAAATGAACCTTTTGAAATAAAAAGTAAGATAACTAAATAGCTTCTAGCAGCTTATGGTACTTGCCTATCCAGTGTTATTTCATGGTGCTTTCCAATGAACTTGGGAAAAAAAATTAGACTTTCTATATGGAAAAGTGTTAACGCAACAACAGTTAAGTTGTAACTCCAAGTCAGAATGAAAGAGAAGATCTGAATGCTCCAAGTTTGTCAGTTTGTCAGTACTCATATATTGTTTGACATTATGACAAAACGACAGACAACACAAATAACAATAAACAAAGGTTTTCTCTACCTGGATCTGGATTGTTATTTGAAAAAATGTCCAACTTCAATCTAGTGTTCTCTGTAGTCTTTATTGAATGATGCCATTGATTTACTGCAGTTATTTGCACTCAGTAGACAGAACAATGTATTTTTTAATCTTCTTATGGGTATCCATGTTGGTTGCGATGGAACATATTCAGCACAGATGTGTTAAGTCAGTGGAAAATCTCTTCCATCCCAAAGGGAAAAGGGGTTATTTATTAAGGAACATCTTTCTCGCTTTTCAGAATATTTTCAGATTGATCAGATAGCGGACTGCTGGAAGGGAATATGAGGAGCTTTCATGTATAATAAAACGTCATCTGCATAAAGGCTGATTTTACAATGATACGAGTTGGTTTAAATGCATAAAATGCCATTGCTCTGTCTTACTGCTGTAATAAGTGGCTTTTCTGAAGAGAGCAAAAGGTAGTGGTGATCCTAGTGTGAATCCTTGTTTAGACTGAATGGTTTTGACATAAGTCCATTGGATATTAGCGATGCAGAAGGTCTGTTATATAATCTTAATTCAGTTAGCAAAATAAGAGCGAAAACCAAACTGACTGAGGACGGTGAAGAGAAATGACCATCCTATTCTGTCAAAAGCCATTTCTGCATCTATTACTGCTGGCTGTTTTTCTATATTAGGTCTATTTTTATATCATTGCATTACACTGTATACTAACAGTGTTAAATGAAGCCAGTTTGATCAGGGTGAACAGGTGACAAGATAAAAGACTTGTTTTTGTACTAGTGTCTTGCTTATTATTTTAACACCTGTGTTTATTAATGATAGGTGGCAGTAACTGGAGTAACTGTGTAGTCTTTGGCTTAAGGATGAAGACAGTATTCATGTGATGGGGGATTTTGGATCTATGAAAGATCTGAGAGATCATTTTAAAAAGCGACAAAAGGTGAGAAAACATGCCAGAAGTGTTTAAGAAACTGTCGGGCATCCATCCAGGCCTGGAGATTTGTTATTGGGCATAAACAGCAATGCTCTCTGCAGTTCACCCTGATTGAACTTCCTCAGAAAAGCCATGGTTTCTTCTGATGTAGTGTGTTAGGCTCTCGGGCAAAATGTGCTGGAACCAGATTAACATCCAGTGAGTATAGGTTGTCTTATGATGGGGGACTGTGACAAAAGTTTCAAGGTATGATCTCCCTCAATTTTTTAGTCCCAACAACACAGGGAGTCTGGTGGGTAATTTAAACGCAGCTTCTCACCAAGCAGCAATTACAAAGGTAGAACCAGCATACGTCAAATACACCCAACTTCATTGTTTTAATTTTTAATTCATCTGAGCAGGGCATTGTGTTGTGTATGTGCGTGTATATGACGGTGAATTTTTACTCTCCTGATCCTCAGTGCCACAAATAAAACAAGACAAAATAAGAAATGCATGTACTTGTATATACAGATATGTATAACGTTGAGTATATTGAGATTGCTGCAGCATTAGATAGATAGATAGATAGATGGACTTTATTGATCTCAACTTGAGAAATATGTGTATTCTTGGGAAATTCTTGATTAGCTTATTTAAGGGCAAAATATGGACAGTAGCATGATCTTACTTTTTTCGCTTTTGAGTGAGAAAAAATAGTTTTTTTTCATCCCCTGAAGTTTTCCCTAAAATCAAGCCGAGATCAGAACGACTTATCAAGCGTGCTGTGCAGAATGGCATTCATTGAACATGCTCATATTTTGGTGACGGGTGAACTGAAAGGCTGAACTAATGAATGTCATTAAGATCTATTTAGTTATTATTTTATTATTTTACTCATTTTTTCAAATGACTTTCCTCCTCATATTGCATATAGGATATTTTTGGCATATTAGCATATAGTTTAAATTTTCTCTGCTTACTTTTCATCCATACCTTTCTACTGAACCTGTTCTGGCATTGGTGGATCCTGTTATCACCATTTGATACTACAACAACCTAGCTTCCCCACAGGGATCATCAAAGTTTCATCATTTTTTTCTTATCTTACATCAGGATGTATTCTGAGGGGAAATGAGCAGATTATATTGCTCTAGGAGGGAAACAGTGAAAGACATACAGGGGAGGCAGGGGAAGAGACTGAAAACAGGAGAGGTGGGAGGAAGGGTGAGGTGTAGTAAGTGTGAGAATGTGCCAATATGTTAGTCTGTAAACCAAGTGACACCACAGAGAGAGAAAGAGAGAGAGAGAAAAAACAAGAGAGGGAGAGAGAGAGAGAGAGAGAGAGAGAGAGAGAGACAGGGAGAGAGAGAGAGAGAGAGAAAAGGTTGAGAGTGCAGAGAGGCAGAGGAGAACGTAGCAGCATTACACATCTCAGTGTGCGGGGGATCAGTGGATGCTGAGGCAGCTCATGATGGACAGGACGAGAGGAGAAATGCAGTCGTCACACTCCAATTTATGGCAGTGATGGAGAGGGGGAACACAAGTGTTTGTTTTTTTTTTTTTTTCATTTGAAGATGAGAGGGCATGTGGTACCTGTTATTCCAGCCTCATATATATAAAATGGTAAGTTTCCTGCATGAGAACACACTCAAGATTCAAAGTTAATCATTTCCATTGAAAGCAAGACATTGTGGTGTTTACTTCAGGCTCTGGTGAATCTTCTGCATGATTGCTATATTTTTTCCTATTATTATCTTATCTCTTATTTTCCTAACATGAGATCCGTAAAATGTATTTGGTGCTGTGCACAAATGCCTTCAAGGCGCTGATACATGCAAAAGACTGCATCGTGTCTCCAAACTCCTGTTCAAACATGATGAACAGCTTTATTGATTGCCAAGTGTTTGTCTGGCCTTTATTTTGTGTTTAGGCAGTGATGCTGGGCTATTGCATCAAACCTGCTCAGGTTTACTATGACAACAGTCAACTGTATTGAAATGCCACTGCACTTTGGTTTGCTCAGTTTAAATGTTTGCTCAGTCAAAAATGCCTTAGTGATCGCTGCTCCATGTTCTCATATTCTGAAACAAGTAAGCTGTTTTATGAATACTTGTTGTGAAATACACAATCAAAATTTCAAGTTTAATCTTATCATGATAATCTTAAGTGCCTCTTTCACTGTTCCCATCAAGGTTAGTGAATTAGAATTAATTGATTTTCCAAACTATTCCTTGTGAGGAGAGAGTAGAAATCAACTAAAATCGCAGCAAGAATATGTAAAAAGCGAGACGTGAGTGCAACAGCTGTACATTTTCAGCTGCGCTATTTTTTTTAACCTCATAGGCTCTATGCTGCAAGGCAGGGGGAGAAATCAAGTGGGTTATTTATCCTGGTCATTTTTCAGACAGCTTCTGCAAATTAATCACACTCTCCTGGGATTGTTGCTCCTCAGGAGAGAAGAAAGACAGATTGATGAAAAGAGAGGGAAAGAGCAAAGGAAAGATGGGACAGAGACAGACGCCCGATAACACGGAAAACTATTTCCAGTGTGAGCGATACAAAGTAGCTTTCAGTGTCAATAGCTATTTAAATAGTGAATTCAAGGCAAATTACTCACGGCTCAGTGTAAATCATTAACATGGACTCAATGTAAATTAGCCTATTGATTGATTGATCACTTAAATTGACTTTCAGCTGAATGCTGTGACACTTGCACTGACAGAAGCATACACAACAGCACTGTATATATTGAACATGTTCTAGTAAGAGCTTCCTTACATATGCAAATCTCTGGATCATATGCAGCACCACATACTGATCACATTGCACTTAAATTTTCCAGCTGACTGGCAACAGCATGTTCTGTACATGCATAGCAATGACAAGGAAAACAGCAATAAGCTTGATGATGAACAGAGGGTGTGCGAGCATTTTGAGCTTAGGGTTTGTTTGCTTACTGGCAATTATTTCAAAGACATGCACCCATGCTGGTTAAATCGTTATTTTTTTTTTCCTTTCTTTTTTAACCTTTGTCTAAGAGAAGTCAACTGAACCCCATTCTCTTATCCCAGCACCATCCTGCTTTGCATTCATACAACTGTACACATTGACACTGGACATTTCCCAGTATAGCCACAGTCATGTACTGGTGGCAGCTGAAGCTGTGTGTTACTCAAAGAGCCATAGGGCCCACTAGTCAGATCAAGCAGGGTGTCTACGGTGCCGCCCCCCTCGATATAGGGACCCCACAACCAGTCTGATTTGTTTTTTGAGTTTCTTGAGAGCATTACTTACCCTTTGAAACCTGAACAAGTTCATTTGATTTCATTGGTGAAGAATAATTAAAGAAAATATTTATGTAAATTTAGTTTTTAAAAAATTATGAAGCAAAAAATCAAGAAATTTGGAGCTCTGGTGTTTAAATGCTTGTGAAACCCTCAGTCTTTCATATATGAAATTTCATATATGAAATTTTGAGACCTAAAAATGACAAAAATGATTTGAAATTTAGCAACAACAATAACAATAACAACAACAACAACAACGATAATAATAAAGACAATAACCTGAAGATTAACCAAAAAACAAACAAACAAACAAAAAAAAAAAAAACATGCCAAAACACAAGGGCCACCAAATGTTTTTTTTTTTTTTTGGCCAAAGCCCACAAATGTGGCGTAACCTCGGCAGTAGTTCTTCAGAAAGAGGAAAGTGTTACTCATTCACTTTCCACTCCAAGATTTGAACCATCAACCTTAACCCAAGCCTAGTTTTCAAATTCCCAGGCTTACAACTGCCTCCAAAAACTGAGACAGTTCCTAAAGAGGGGTGCTGATTGGTTTGGCGATGCGACCTGTGTGTGAGCGTCTTTGACAGCCACATGAAGGTTTACGACAGGGTGAGGACGTAGCGAGGCTGAAAGCCGTTGGATTAGGTGGTCAAAGACCTTCAACATCTTGCCCTCATTTCCTTCTCTCCAGTACGTGCCTGGTGTTATCATCTTTCTGAGATGATAACATGTCTATAGGAGCTGTATATGAAATTCATATAAGGTTGACATGGTAACTAAGGGTGTGCAGCATCCTCAACAGCATATCAAACACTTACAGGTCTAATTTTAAGGAGATACCAGGGGAAGCGTGGAGGAGTTATTTATGTTTAAAAAATAAATAAATAAAATAAAAAGAAGTATCTAAAAAAAGAATCTAAAAAAATATATTTCATTAAATTTAATATAAACAAGCCTATGTAAGCCACTGCCACAGTCCCCTCAAGCCAAATGGCCCAAAAAGTTGACTTCTTTGCTGGTACATGACCAACCTTCCCAGCCCCCCCAGTTTTGTGCAAACAAGGGCTTTCCTATATCATATCGTTCACAATAATACCAGTATAAATGTGTATGTGAGGAGAAAGTGTCATATGATATTAACAATATAGCAGAGTGATGACATGTTGATGCATTTGCATAACCTGACCTGCAGAAAGCCAGAGGAGGGGCAGTCTCTGACCAGGAATTAGTTCAGTGTTGTACACACTGCTTATGTATATTAATTAGAGGGTGGATACCTAACCCAAGCCTGTTGGATCCTGATTGGTCGGGCTGGGTTCGGACAAAAATTTAGAAATTATTTTCAAGTTCAGTTCAGGTTTGGTCATGTTGGTATTATTTTAGTGAAACTCTAGTGTAAAATAAATCAAAATTATGGACGTGCTGTATGTTCTGGGCAATTTCCTGTGTGGTGCTAGAGTTTATGTGATGATGCTGAAGGCAACACGTAGGCTATTTCAGGTGGTAAACGGGCTCAGCTACTATGCGCTGAGCTTGGGTCAGGTTTAGACAAAAATATGTGGCCTGATCCACACTCTAATACGGCTGCCCAAGTATATTTTTACCCATTCAGGGTTTCATATTAGTGCCATTAGTTTCAAATCCCCAACCCCCCCATTTGTGGTCACTGTCATGTAACCAGTCATGACACCAGCACTTTCGTTTGCTGAGACACACACATACATGTTATTAGTAGACCTGGGTATCAAAATTCATTACCTTTATGACACTGTAGGTAGTTTGGTAGGTAGGCTGACTTCACCAACTAGAAGCAGGTCCTGGCAAACTACTGTGCACTGTATTATTGTCATGGCATTAGTTGATGAGGACACAGTGACACAGACTGCTCCAAAATCGCTTGTACTCACTCATGAAGTTTATGCTTGTTTGTTTTATGATTGAAATTATTCAAGCTGTAGAAATGTCTACTTGCATATCAAATATGATTTAAATTTGATTAAAAGTCTGTAGGCCTACTTGGTTAGATTGAGAGCTGATTCTTGCCAGTATCTGTCCTCCATAGCTGACTATATGTATGACATCTTTCTCATATGGTTAAATTTCCATAGACATCAGAAGACATCAGCAACAGTATATAAACGATAAACAAATAAAATTTCCATTCCATTCCTTTGTTATAGGCGGGCATCGGATGTTCTTCCAGTGCTAAAAGACCAGGGGGTAGATCAATGGCAGAGCTGAAGCCTTGTCCATATTTAATCACAACACCTCAGACTGTGAATTGCAGATACGCCATATGAGCGGAACTCAGGCACTGGCTTGTAAGTGCTAGCTGGCATAGCAGGGAGCGAAGTGAATGCAAATCAAAAAAGAGCTATTTTCAAGGCAGTCTCTCCCTTGCCGTTCACTTTTCCAGAACCATGCCACTGGCTACGTGATCACGAAATAGGTTGAAGATTTTTGCCCCTCTCTGGGGAGCAATTTAGTCTTTGGGTCTGACATAATGCTTCTTTAAGACTTAAAGAAACGCAACCTCCCAGGAGGGGTGATGTCTCATGCAAAAAATCCAATGATGCCTGAAGGTGATGGAAGTTTAGAGAATAGGAAAGAAATAATCTCTTCCATGCACATTAAGTACAAGATAGCCTTTTCCAAGCAGCCAGCAAGCCTTAAAAAAGATAAATTTGTCTGTTGATTGTTCATATTGAGTTTAGCAATAGCACCAGCTTCAGTAATCCATCAAAACTCAACAATTTCAAATTCAACAACAACAAAAGCAATTATAATAATGATAATGATACTACTACTACTACTATGACAACCACTACTACTACTACTGCTGCTGCCTTCATACAAGGGATATAGCTCCAAGTGAAAAGTGAAAAAAACAAGCGAATAAAATAAAAACAATCAATTCAGTAACAAACAAAAGGGGCAGCAAAAGCAAGAACAAATCTCAAGATATATATAAGATAGCGATAAAAAAACAAAGGATGACATAAAAACAATAAACTCTGTAAAAGAAAAAATAAAACAAAGCAAGTGTGACAAAAGCAGTGTTGAATAAATAGGTTTTCAGTTGTGGTTTTAAAATGCTCACAGAGCCTGTTGCATTTCTTCTAGCCTTGGGGAGGGAATTTCATAATTTTGGTGTGTAGTTAAAAAAGGCTTTGTTGATGATTTTCTTATTTATGTGACAGTGTGCATTTTTAAAATGGCAGTAGAGGTTCTAGGAGGCTGAGAAGGCTTAGGAAACAACAAAGAATTTGTCATGTAGGCTTGTCCTAACCCACTGAGAGCCTTGTAAATAAGTAAAAGAAGTTTGTAAAAGACACAGGGAGCCAGTGCAGGTTAACTATCCTCTTGGTAACTGAAGCCAAACCAGTTAAATGGCAGAGGGTTTGGTCTTCACTTGGGTTCAATGCAAAATACAGCTGTGTGTCATCAGCATAACTGTGAAAATGAAGCATACACTACTCACCAAAAGTTAGGGATTTTTGGCTTTTGGGTGAAATTTATGGAAAATGGAAAAAGTTCACGCTACAGTGATATTATATCATGAAAGTAGGGCATTTAAGTAGAAGCATACACTGGTGATTTCCTCATCTCAAACAAGTTCTTGAAACAAAAGCCAACAACAGTGGTGGGTATAGCACAACAAAAAATGTCAGTGTCAGTAACTTGTCATGTGCCTTTGAGCATCAATTACAGCTTGACAACGACGTCTCATGCTGTTCACAAGTTGACTTATTGTCTGCTGAGGCATGGCATCCCACTCTTCTTGAAGGGCGGCCCTCAGGACATTGAGGTTCTGGGGTACAGAGCTCCGAGCCTCTACACGGCGACTCAGCTGATCCCATAGGTTTTCTATGGGATGCAGGTCTGGAGAAAGTGCAGGCCACTCCATCTGAGGTACCCCAGTCTCCAGCAGCCGTTCCCTAATGATACGACCTCGATGAGCTGGAGCATCAAACACCTGATGTGAATTTTGCCGTTAAACTCCTTGTTAGAGAACAGCAACTTGTGCAAAAAGTACTGAAACATTGAACAGTTGGACATGTGCATTCAAAAGTTTACAGAAGGTCACATTAAGTTCACCTGTAAAGGTTAGAATGCATTTTAGGTTCATCCTGAAATTTCACCCGAAATCCCTAACTTTTTGTGAGTAGTGTATGTTCTCTGATAATATCCCCTAGATGAAGTACAGTATATGTAATGAAAAAGTAAAGCACCAAGGCAGCTTCCCTGAGCAACACCAAAAGTTGACTGACACATCTTTGGTACATGATATCCCATAGTGGCAAAAAACTTTCTCCCTGACATGTCCGAGTGGAACCAGTTTAAAGCACTTGCAGCAAAATCAACAAAATGTTGAATCTAGAGGTTAGAGAGATTCTGTTCTTCTGATTGCACACTACATATATATGAGATATGATTTTTACGTGATGTTTTCCTTCAAAAATTAACCATGCATATTTAATAGCACGGCGCTGGGACAACATAATTGCATTATAGTAATTACATTACAGTTACTTTTCCCAGTGAGACAGCCCTTTATTTTGTGGTAAATCAATCAAATGTAATTAGCCATACTTTGTATCAAAACGGACAGAGATTAGAAATAATATGATCCAAATTAAACAGTAAACTACATCAATATATCCTATTAGATACTACACTACCAAATTATGCTGCAATTAGACACTGAATATAATGTCATATTAGAATCAAAACATGCTATAATTAGACACTTTACGACCAAAATACACTGGCACTGTGCTACCATGTTACAGACACCTTTAATTAGCATTGTTCCACTTTCTCAGAAGGTAATTTGTTATATTTAGAGGAAGCTATATGGTGAGGAAAGGTGAAACCATATCTCTGCCAGCTGCGACATCCCTCATTGATCTTCATCAGGTTGTGTGCACTGTATGACCAAATTATAATGTAGGCCATTTACACATCCCATTTAATGGCATATCACCATAATACTTGAAAAATACTATGATTAGATATTATGCATAGTGCTTTGAAGACAACACATTTTTATTCTTTAAAACCATTGATACTTCCATATCTCAACTAGCTGACACATCTCTCATCACTGGCAGGTGCAGTGAAATGAGAAATGTAATTACTTTTTAAGATTAGTAATGAGTCATGTATTACATTTTCTGAGTAACTTTCCCAACACTGTCTGCCACACACTATAGAATGAGCAATTATTGCCCCACACAAATAAAATGATTCATGGCTTTCACAGTCAAAAGTGGTAATTTTCCTCCAATCGCAGATGTCTAATAGAGTACACCCCCTGTTCTTGTGGGTTTTAAGACAGAGGAATGAAAAATGCAACCCAGCACAGTGGGGAGCTTGCTGGGAAGACAGAGAGAACTGACAAATGATAAAAAGACAGAAAGAGAGAAAGCGAGATAACTTGGGACTAACTGCTGATTGGCAGAATAAAGACAAAGGTTTCTCCGTGTTCACACTGTGAGGAACCTCGTTGATGTCGCTCTATTTTGGCTGATTGTTGGCAGTGCAGGAGGGTCTGATTGCATGTATGCAGTGAGCTACATCACAGTAAGCTATCATTTTTTCTTTCAAAAACAAAATCATTTTCCATTAAGGCCCAGTAAAACAGAAAAAGCTAAATCACCACTTGATTTCTTTGGCCTTTTTAAGTGAAACACAAAGCCATGCAATAGCTTTTCTGTTGTGAAACAGAAAAACAGAAAAGCAACTTTGATGCTTCACTGCTTTTTGGGGTTCCTTTCAACATTGTCATATGAAGGCTAGTTCAATCAACATGTGAGGGCAGGAAGTACCAGCTCTCTCATTCAAAATATCCCTTGTCCACTGTGGAGGCAACATTGTCTATTATAAAATCTATGGCATCAATGATAGCTGAAATGGATGCATTGGTCCAGTGTACCAATGAACATAGAACATAGATGTCATTTATACATCCACCATACATCCTGTCCTTTTTTCTTTTGTTGGCTAATCCTGCCATTTGATTACATTTGGATCACTGCTAATATCCATAGGAGGCTACATAGTCTATAATACATTCAAGTCAGTTGACTGACTGATTTCAATCCTCAGAAAACAGATTGAGGGAGAACCCTAGTTTATGATGGTGCCGAGGTACAGCCATACAAGAGGAGCAGATGCAACTAAGCAATAAGAGAAGAATAGTGTCTACATCAATTCAATAAAACAAAGAAAAATGAACAGTGTTTAAAGGTAAAAGTGCAGGAATTGAGAATGAGGCAAATAAGAACAACTAAATGATTAAAAGCAATGAAAACATTCAGTTAAATTAGCAATTAAACCTTGAATCATTGTCTTAAAGTTTATTTTTTATTTTTTTATTTTTTTATTTATTTCTTTTTTGTTCAGCATATTCCTTGTGGGACACAGTAACAGAAAGCAGATCTTCTTAACTTGCATATGAATTGTTGGCACCTGCAGGGTGAACCACGCCTGTCAGTGGTTACTGTGGATACCAACATTCCAAGAAAGCAGGGCTGAAGGGGAAAGACTTTGTAAGATGTCTGTATAAATGAGCAAAAACAAAATGTCAGTCCTTGCTTGGTGACAGAGCAGGCAAGCCCATTTTTAGCAAGGTAGACAATGATGTGTCCCATAAGTACCTCCAGAGATGAATATTAATGCTGCATCTAAATCTGCATCTAGAGGTTTGAGAGTGGAACTGATTGCCTGCCCGTAAATAACATCTCTGTCATCCAATACAGGGAGGAAACTGCTTCAACAATTCTGTTTCTTTTAAATGAAAGAAAATGAGTTTTATATCTTAAAGACAGCCAATTTCAATCAGGGCTTTGATAACAACATGTCAGTATAGACTGTAATAGTCTATATACCATACCAATACCGTAGTCAATATTTCTTGCATTCAGAAACAACATGCAATTTGTCTTATCACAGTTTAGAGCTAGTTTCAAGTTTTAAAGGTATTTTTGAAGGAGGCTAAATGATAGCAGTAGATTTTGAGTGGTAGCATGAATAGAATCTGCACAGGAATTAAGGACAGTGTCATCTGCGTAAAGATGGAAGTTGCAATTGTACAATGAAGAAAAAAATTATTTCAACTGTGCATTAACAAGTGACTCCAGGATTTTGCAAGACAAAATAGTTTTGTGATTGGGCGATAATTATTTAACTCAGATTTGCTACTTCCTTTATGGAGAGGAAGAACATAGGCGGTCTTTCAAACTGTAGGAATTATAGCAGAGGTAATGCTGAGATTGAAAATGAGTTATGTATTGAGAAACGTTAAAGACAGCAGCAGTGCATGTATTCCTCAGCTGTCTAAAGGCAAGCCAATGACAAGAGACTTTCACCGTGCCTATCCAGAGTCCATGTTTTGCTTCTGGAATTAAAAAAAAAACAAAACAAAAAAACGCTGCATGCCTAACTAAAACTAGTTAAAAACATTGGCAAAAATAACTTAAAGCTAATGCAGGATCAGGGATTCAGAGAGTGTCAGCAGTTGGAATTAAATAAAGGTCATGTACAAAGGTCTGATCATTAATTTTCTTTCTTTTTTTTTTTTTTTTTTAAAGAAATCTTCTGTGAAAAAGTTTTCCTTTGTTTCACATTTCCAATGCAAACAATTGGGCAGTCATTAATAACACTAAGGTCAAAAACACCACAGGGAGGAAATTTCTTTGGTCTGTTTAAGTCAATTAAGCTTTACTTATTACCTGCAGGTAGGGGCAAGTGGGGTGTGAAATAAGCCGTGAAAAAGTAAGATGGTGAAAAAGTAAGATTATTAGATTCCAAAGTAAGCCAGTCTAAATCACCAAGGATAATCACACCATGATCAGTCAATGGTGTAATTAATTCAGCCATTTTCTCTTGGGCTTCTGAGGGGGCAGAGGGAGGTCTGTAGACAGTTACTATTATTGAATTATTATGCTCCAGTTCAGTTTTCAAGGAAATAGATTTGAAATATTTAGGAACTAAGATTGAAGTCAGCACAAGAACAGAGAGATATGATTTTACATACAGTATACTATCACACCACCACCTTTACCAGCTCTATCTGCTCTGAAAATAGTAAAACCACTAAAAGAAACAGCGTGATTATCAATCTCTTTTTTCAGCCAAGGCTCTATTACTTATGTTTAATCAGTGTCTTAAGTGACGAGCTGTGCACAAGACCCAGAGTAGTTGATTTTAGAGCTGTAGAGGATGACTTCAAGCAATTTTGAGACTGAACATTAACAGTGATGAGGTTCCTGGCACATGCACAGGATTGTCTGACTACAAATCTCATAAGCCACTGTGATGTTGAAAATGTCAGTGTCTAGTCTGAGTCAGACTGAAAAGTTGATGGTTTAGATGTGAATGCCAAACAAATAGGGAGTGGAACCTGAGGAACATCAGTCTCTACAGGACTGATCATTTCCAGTCATGGAAGTGGGTGGCATGGTTGGTTTCTGTGGGGAGTGCCTGAACACAGGAATCCATATGTTAAATTAGCAGATGGTAGTTCAGTTCAGTTCAAGCAAAAATCATAGATCAGTAAATCAAGATAGTGTCAGGTAGGTAGCTAGTGAGGTGAGCACAATATTGGAATGTATACTAAAGCCTGAATCTTCTAATCAATTTATTATGTTCCCTTATGATGAATAACAATGAAGATATAAAAGAAGATTAGTTGTTTTTAAAGACAGATACACTATTTTAGACGAATAACCATTTATTAATGTACTGGGTACATTGCCAATTACCTGTCCAGCTTTCCATCAGACACAAGTTCAAGTCCACCCCCGCCATTATCATTTATTCCACTTGTGAAACACCACAGGCATTTCTGGCTCCAGTGGATCCTTGGCACATCAGAGGCCTCTTCAAGTATGAAGCTCTTCTCTTGGACTGCACTTTGCTCTGTTGTATAAAAGATTGCACTGATTGGCCTAACAGGCGCTCTGTAATTGAAGGTCAAAACCTCAAAACTTTAAAAAGCCATCACTGGCATGCCACTGGGTCAATGATGAAATTTAGAAAATGGATCTTATTTGGCCCGAGGGCTTCCTGCATCACTTGTGGGGGACAACGTGTAAAATTTTGCTCTGGCTGCTGCTAATTTTGATATGTACGCCTTGTTATTCATTCATGTATCTGGCTCTGATTTATCTATTTTACTGGTTTTATGCACCTGGATTACTCCTTGGTAAGGCTAGAGTCAAGAGGGCATTTACCCATCATTTATAGGCTACCATGAATGTCAGTGACATAAATTCATATTCACATCCTATTCATGTTCACATCACATCATATTCACATCAGTTCACCCCCCACCCCACTCACCACACACATGCTCAGTGAATCAGTGAAATACTAATATACCACCACAAACAAATGGATCAGGGCATGTAGAAACAGAGTCACATGCATTCAGCTACATGTATCTCACACACACACACAAAACACACACCTCAGAGATATTCCCTCCACCACGCAGTGCTAATGCAGCTTCAAGAGGATGATTGCCTGTCATTACCAGAACTGGCAGAAGGGAAAAGTAGGCTGGAATGCAGCTAGCACCCCATCGAGGAGAGGCAGACTAATTAAGAATCGCTACTTCCTTATTCATCATTTATATTTCTGGAGGGGAGAGCTTATGCTGCAGTTTAGTCGCTGTTATATCTGCTGCTTCTGCACGAATATTTCCTCCTCTGTGAATGGGTGTAGTTCTCTTGTTGGCCACCAAGGGGCCCTGTCCTGTAGTGTTCACTCCATGGACCAGTGGTTCTCAACCAGCTGCTGCTGTGGTGTGTGGTTGGAAGGAAAACCTGCGGAGTCTTGGCAGCTAAGTCTCCTGGAATTTCTGGACATGAAAACAATTTCCTGAAATGCAAATACTGTATGTGTTCTGTCCACAAAAAGTGGGAAAAAATGATCCTCACTGCATTATGATAATGTGAGGGAGACATCCAGAGACATAATGTTTGATATTGATACAGCACAGTTGAAAGTAAGGGTGTGCAGCTCATGGGATGGATGCACAAAAAAAAAAATTGCCTTCAACTCAAACAACCTGGGTTCAATTTCCATGATTAAATAGATTTTTCTTATTTAATAATGACCAAAACCAAGCTGTTATAGCTACCGAAACCTAAGTTAAAGGGATAATTCGCCCATTTTGAAATCTTTGCTATTATTTCACCTCCCCCCTAACTTTTAAAATGATGTTAAACCTTTGAGTGAAAGCAGATATTCTGAAGAACATTAGCTGGGGGGAAGTCCACGTCAATGGCAGGAGGCTAACAGTTAGCATTTGGAGCATCCAGCCAGTATCCAGCACTCAGTAATGATTAGAGGTTGATAACACTACTATTCTCCTACAGCTAGGGGTTAAGTAATATCTTTATTTTATTTATTTATTTATTTATTTTTCAAAATGGGTGAACTATCCCCTTAAACCCAAGCCTTAGCCATGTTACGAGCCTAAACTCCAGTTTATAGTATTGCCACACAGTCCTTTCGAAGTGGAGGAACATATCCACTCTTAAGTCATGTTCACTTCAGAATTCATGCTCATTCAACTAAATTTTGTGGGAGTGTGTTGCTCTTAGGCCCTGATGTCATATGGTGGGGAACCACAGCTTTAGACCACTATCTCCTCAGGGCGATTTGAATGCCATTTTGTTGTCTCGTTTCTGCCATAACAATGGCTTCCTATGTTGCATACCCTCCATCTCTGTCCATGAGACAGTGAAGGAGTGGGAATGAGACAAGACTGGATGTAACAACAGCAAATATGCAAAAATGAATGGTGACCACCACCATATGGTTATGATAAACAACACTGCGTGCATTGTCTATTGATTGACATGATTGGGGACCTTGCAGACATTGCAATCCTATGCGCAGATGAGTGTGTGCTTGTGGTGGAATTGTGTTTGTATCTCTGTCGTGCATACAGCACAATACGAGTCTTTAACATACAAATGAATGAAGCAGTGTTGTGTAAGCTTTCGTGCTATAATGTAGCCTGCTGGTATGGTTAGTTGAGCATGACTGCTAAAAGGAACAGGAATTGTGTCGTTTACAGCAGCACAATGCAGAGTTGTGTTGTAATGTGGTACTGAAAACTGCTTTTAAACCGAGACTGTGACAAGAGTGGTGGTCTGTCTTCATAACATACTGGACAGATTCTCTTCCTGCCCTTTCCCTTCCTTTGGCAATGTGTGATAGGCTATAGGGATTTGTACCAGCCACTGAAAATGTGATGCAGAGGAAGTGACATTCACAACCTCTGCCTACAGACAGATTCCCACCAGAAATACACTTTTAGTCCTTGATATATCAGCAGGCCTTGATGAAAATTATTACATCAGACTAGTGATGGGAATCACAGTTCTTTGATGGAAACCAACTCTCATGGCTCTGTTCCTTTTTGAGAGCTGTTTCTAAGACAGAAAAGACAAAAAACAGAGATTCAATTTTAAAGTTCTGAAGCTAATAATGAACTCTTTCACATGGAATATTTCTCCTTTTAGCTATGTATTTAATTTTATCTAATTTTATTAGAGTATTATTCTCTTTTATGATCTATGACTGTTTAAAACCCAACACTATGTCAAACCTTTGCTCTGGTAACTTGTTTCCTATTGAGGATTTTTCCACTTTGACCTGCATCAAATAATGAAAACGAATCAAGTTAGCACACTGTATCAAGCTCCCAACAACTAAATATTTCCATCTGTAAAATCTTCCTCAGGCTTCATACATCAGCTACAAAGGCAAAAAAGCTCCATTCTCAAGCCAAACACCAAATGACAAAGATGTTTCACTGTAGTTTATCAGTATTTAGCATGCAGATATATTACTTCCTCTCTTGTTTCTTAAGAGGGGGAATCTTTGTATCTCTAATTGACTTGGTTTCCTCCTACCCTGTCTCTTCAAAGTGAGCAGCAGCTGGACAGAGCACCTGCCACAGTGTGTTTGGCTCGCCAGCTCTCTGGGATATTGTCTACCTGAGCCTTGATTCATCCTCTCTCATAGTCCCGCTCTTCATTATTTTTCTACCCTCATTCACCACACACTATTAGTGGCTTATTTCGGCTTCATCTCTTCCTTTCATCTCTCCATCTGTCCAAAAACCATTTGACCAAAACCATTTCACGTCACCCACCACTGTCCAGAGCTGTTGTGGTGAGCAGAGGGCCTCCACAACCAACGATGTGACAATATAATAGCTCTCGTGTGTTGTAAATACATCTCAATGTGACACCAGCTGCAAAGGAAGAAAGCGATTATGGATGTAAATTACATTTTCAGACAATGGTTAACTCCTTTGATAAGTACGTTGTTTTAACAAAGGGGGATTTATTTAATCTGGTAAGCTGAATGACGGCGTATGAGGGCCACTGTAGGGGGAAAAAATTAGGAGGGGTTGGGGGTGAGGGGAGGTGGGGGGTAATAAAAAAAAAAACTCACAAATTTATGAGAAAAAAACTGCAAAATTCTGAGATTATACAGTCACAAATGTATGAAAAAAACAATTGTGAAAACTAGTTCTTTCTTCTACTCTGGGATTTACTGAGAAGGAAATCCTGGTGGTTTGAGCCCAGAACCACAATATTCTCTTCAGCATCTGGACTTTAGAGAGACATTGCTGTGACTTGGGCGTCACTTATTCTCACGTCAACACTGCAACTACAAGCCTCCAAAAGTTTGTAGCTCTTCTTATTTATTTATCTTTTTATTTAGAGAAGAATCCAATCAATTGAGGAGCTAATCAAACGAATGGGCCCAGGTTTCAAAGGGGTTACACATCTAGATTGACGTCAGATTTTTTGGGTTTAAATGCTTATGAAAGGAGTCTGAACGGGGCCTTTTTCACAAGCCCTTAACCCTTTGAAACTAGAGCAGATTCTGTTGATTTCTGTCAAAAACATGGGGAAAAAACCACAATGAGCAAGTTAGCAAGAAATGATCCCAAAATGACCAAAATGACCCCCCAGTTATAGTAGTCACTCCAGCATGAACCAGGCTCTTTCTATTGTCTTTAGTCTAATGAAACAGAATCTGAATTAAAGTCATTGGTAGCACCACCATCAGCTATTAATGTCAAAATGGCTGTTGTGGAAAAAGGGTCAAAGAGCACAGAGTGCATACATACCTTAGTGACAACTGGCTTTGCACCTCAAGCCATTAATAGCAAGGCTTGATTTTGGCTGTATACCTGCAAGAGTATTGTGAATGTACACATCAAGTGATAGAATTTGCTCCAAGGGGCACTGGTCCTGCAGACATTCACCCAGGCCCAAACAGCAGGATAACCACATTCTGCCACTGGGCACCTCACTCGATGAGTAACAAGAGGAGGATTAGCAGCAGTCTCATGTGTCTGGTGTCTCTGGTATGGCACAGTCTGTGTATGGTGTGCATGTTTTGGTATCATGCATTATAAGTAATTGTAGGCCATATGCATTTTCCTTAAAAAATGCAAAGGTCTATGGTTGGGTGGCTGTAGTAGCAGGGTTGTCCCCAACACCTCGTTGTGGGTTTTGGCAGCAATAATATGATGGGATATGAAGCTTCACACCGGCTGGGACGCGGGTGGAGGGGTGAACGGGTAATTATGTGGTGTGTGGGTGTGTGTGAGAGAGCGGATGTTTGTGTGTGTGCGCATATATATAAGGTTCTGTAATAGTTCAACATAATACAGGTGTTATATTTTTCTGGTAAATTTGACTTTACAATCTCAGAATTTTCAAGTTTTTGTCCTCATAAATTTGTGTGTTTTGTTTGTTTGTTTTTTTTTCTCATAAATTTACAACTTAAATCTCGGAAATTTCGATTTTTTTTTTTTTTTTTTTTTTTTTTTTTATCTCAGAATATTACTTTCTCCCTATAATAAGCCTAATAGTCCATCATGATGATAATCCAGGTGCAACAACATCCTGATTGATATGACTAGTGTCTTCAGTCCTGCAGTGATATAGATGCTTTAATTTGCATTTGTTCATATACTTACAGTGATATGAATTACCAGTATTATTGAATGTAATTATATGAAACAAACACAAAACAATTTTGTACGATATAATGATTTTTTTTTTCTTATGTTACCACAGCAACCCATTGTCCTGTGGTGTTTTTTGTTGTCCTGGCGGCTCCATTGCACAGTTTGTTTTTTCTCATGCTGTGGTGCCAACTGTGTTTACCATCTCCCAGAAAAAAATAGGATTCAAGTAATGACTTTGCTGTCTATTATTATGGCAACGACTGAAGCTTCGAAGCTTCAAAGTATTTTGGTCGGCCCTCATGGTTAGTTTATTTTAATGACCTATCTCAGAGCCTGACAACCCTGACAGCCATGGTTTATGAGACTGATTAGACACCAAATTCAACAAAAGACGGCACTTTCTAAAGCAGTTCTTTCCTCCCCGCAAGACTTCAGACAAAACATTTTGTTTGCACTGGAGGTGACAATGTTGATTGGCAATGAACTGAGCCAGTGACGCAGAGTGAAGTTTGTTTTCACAGAGCTATCTGCAAGAGAAATGACTTTGCTTCTAATCCTCCTTTCAGACATTGTGTAAGGTGACCAGTGGGCCAAAAAGTATTTGTGGTCGTTTAACCTGAGCCAGCTCAAGCCCTTATCTGGTTGAGAGGACTCCATCTCTGACTTTAATTCTCATGGCTCATTGTAGATTTGACCACGGTTGACAATCATGGTGGAGGTGATATGAAATGAGATTGCTGACACAAAGAAAGAGATATGAAGGTAGAAGGGAGATAGAAATCAGCAATATCACCCACCCAGCGTTTGCATTATCTTTCCTCCATTGCTGTTCCTTCCAGCAAACACCCAGATTAAAACTACAAGCGTGCAGTCAGTAGAGTGCAAATCTCTGCCAGGCACATCCCCCATTATGTACTGGGCAAAACCCAGGAGAGACCAGGGAGCAGCCAATTGTACTGAAAATTAGTAATGAAATTCAAATATAATGCAGTACAGTACAGAAAATATACCATTAAACTGCTGACACCTCTTCAATTGAGCTTTTACTTGTTCTGTATGTATTTTTTCAGTTTATTACACATTTATTACACATTTATAACAGCCTTTAACAGACACCGCATTTCAAAAAGATCACAGATTAAAATAGCAACAAAATAGCCACATCTCACTGTCTCTCTCTCTCTCTCTCTCTCTCTCTCTCTCCCCCTCTCATACACACACACACACACACACACACACACACACACCACTCAGTCAGTCACTACACACATATTGGCTCGACCTGCCTCAAATCTCTTCATCTCTGTCCCTATATGCTGCTTTCCACCCAAGTTACCCAGTATTTTTACTCCCAGGGACTACAACAATGGGCTGAAGGAACTAAAGGGTTCCTTCAGCCCATTGTTGTCTGTTTTTTTCGCATGGACATTGGGCAAATTAATGCGCTGATGTATAACACTGGACTTATTTGCCGTATAACAGCAACAGCTGTTTTACACGTAAGTTTTACAGCAGTGAAGCATTGGGCTATTTAACCTATTTTAACCCCCGCTTGTTGACAGATTACATCAGCCTCTGACACTTTTTACAGTGTTTTCCTCCTGTCCTCCTCCTCCTGTGTGCTCTGTGTTCTGTTGACTTTCTTCATCAGCAGTTTGTTTAAAACTCACCCAACAAAACACAATGCACATCGTGGATTTTTTTCACCCATGATCAGAGCAAACTAGGCCTCAACAGGATAAAAAATTAAGAATTGGGCTGATAGGCCCAAGAGAGAGCAGCAATGGTCGGGCGAGCTAGACAGTGAATGAAGTGAGGGAGTGGAAATGTTTTCAAAGCTTCATCATATAGTCATGTAAGTGCACAAGAAAAAAAAAACAAAAAACTGATAGATCCAGTAGTACTTTGGCTATGGACAAATACACAACCACATGATCTCCTCCAGGCTACCACCCAACAGAGATAAAAAAAAAAGCTATTGAGAACATATATGTTATTTATATCAATAACATATGTGTTATTTTTGTTATTGATCATTGGATCGTTGAGCTCTCATGGTCGAGTGGGCAACAGCAAGTTTAACATAAAATATATATATATATATTTATTTTCAGCGATCTATAACAAAATCATTTTGTGTATGTCTATTTCTCTCTATCTATATTGCATATTACATTTTAATAAATACAACAGATTTTTTTGTTTTTGTTGTTGTTTTTATAAATCCAGGAGAATACTACTTTGGCCCCTTTTACTTAAAACCTTCTAATTCATTACAACAATACTGAAATCATAATCCCAGCATTTGCCAAAAATCAAGCAGTTTGGTGATTTTTTTCCATAATGCCAGCCTTTTTATTCCCTTCACGCTGTTTTCTGCCGGCTAAAAATGAGACATAATTCCCCTCATGGTACCAAACAGTATTCAGACTTAAATCAGTGATTTGTATTCCGCCCACAGACACAATTACCCTGCAGCTCCCTAATGACCTGGCTTTTTTTTTTCGTGTCTTTTTTTCCATTTTTTTTTTATATTTGCACTCTTCTTTTGGATGATGTGGTGGATGTCATGATAGAGGAATAGATGGAGGGAAAGAGGGGAGAGGGGAATAAGTCATGCAAAGAAAAAAAAAAAAAGAATTTTCTGTATGCAGCCACCTCGCTGTAACGTGTTTACATTGCTCACGTCCAATTATTGTCACTGTTTGTAAGAGCGCTGAGGGTGTCAAAGGTCCTCCAGTGCTGTTCCATCCATCCAAATATAATTGGACTGGAGATGTATTCAGCCCTTGTTCACACTCATACTCAGCCCTTCTTGGTGTCAGCGACAGGTGCCAGATGGCTTTTTCTCCTCCCCACTCCATTCGAAGCCGCTACAGTTGCAGTCTCCTGTGAACAAAGAAAAGTGCGTGTTCTTGACTTTTTGCACATAGCCCTGATAACTTGGGATTAAGAGCTAAACTGAAAATGTTGTTGCTTGAGGTGTTTGATGTGTTATGCTGAGAAAGTTCATGTGGGGATTAATAGTTGTTTGCTACATAGCTCTCATAAATCAAATTCTATTTGTGTTTTCAGTTGACAGCAAAATCCTACAATATGCTAGGAAATATGGAAAAGATACAATGTTAAAATATTATCCAGTTAGGTTAGGGGAATGGAGATGGGCTGCAGAGGGCGGGGTCTGGGGGTTCTCCCTCAGACCCCGCTTGGTTCTAGCCTATTCAGTATTGAGTAGGCATGGGAATCTGCAGGGGCCCCTGATATGATATGATTCATAATCCTTGGGTGCCAATTTGTTAGGTATTGCTATTCTGTAATCATTGGAATTCTGTTAAATGTGAAATATTTCTGTTAAAAATTAAATATTGCTATTTGATATCAAGACATTGTGCATTTTTTGGATTACTTTTGTACACTGGACCATAGCAAACCATTGAATCATACTTCCAAAGACAATTATCATGTGCTCGTCAGTCAAATTGACTTTGAGCTGAAGATAGAGATGAACCAGCAAAACATAAAATGTGTGCTGCTTTCCCTTGAGTACCCTGAGCCTGATATGGCAATATGGGCAGCATGTTGTTCATATTACCACAATATTTGACTCTTGATACAGCAGTGCTCTTGTCTGACTCATCTGTACTTTCAAAAAGATTAAAGCCAAAGTTCTTCCAGGCTTTTGATTTAAAATGTGCAGACGTATTATGATTTTTTTTTTTTTTTTTTTTTTCAGTCTTTAATTCCTGTGATCACAGGCTTTCTTCCCATAATGCTACATCACTAAAAACAAAGTATCAATTCAGGGTTAGCGTAGCGAAATAAAAATTGGTAAGCAAAAACACTGCAATTTGTGATTGAATCAATTTTTTTTCCATCCTCAGTACTGAGCTTTACATGGTGCACTTGAGCAATTAGGTCTAACAGGCACTAGCCTTTTAAGCATTTCAGGAGAAGCACCAAGACAGTTGCCACGTGACCTTGGAAACAGTCCTCATCATCCAAGCATTGCTCTGAATGTTTTTGAACAGTAAAAAGAGAGGACCTTCTTCAGTGTCATGCACGTCATACACATATGGTGTAACCATTAACTGTCAAAACCAGCGGCTCCCAAACTTGTTCAGCTCGAGACCCAAAAGAGAAATTTAGTGTCTCCTTGGGACCCAAACATAAGAGAGAAGATATTTTCATTCAATCCTGTCTCATGGAATTTTGGCGATGGTCAAAAAATGTCATCTACATATTCATGTCCATGGACACAAATTGTTAATTTTCGTGCAAGTCGACACACATTAAATTTGTATCCATGAACATAAATTTTTCTTTACCGGAGGTGGCTGAAACCACTCCCAGAAGGGGCTACGTTCCAGTAGCTGTAGCCAACAAAAAAGTATATCCAGATGGGAAAAGGTTAGGTTAGGGAAAGTTTAGATTTAGATAACAAACCTGGTAACTGGACATGACCTCAGTCAACACACAAACACTGGTCTCTCCTCCAGCCTGGGTTGCCTGAGTGAAAGTTGTATTGATCGACCCATCCACAACCCAACCAGCCTCCTAATGTGGACTTATACTACCTCACAATATGTGAAATGGGCACAAAATAAACTTCGATTTGAAATACATTACTTTTAAAGTCATGCTTTGTGTCACAGAAAAAACAGACAGCTTGTGTCCATGGACATGAATCTATAGATTAAATTTTTTGTCATTATGTTACAAACTGCCGCACACCACATCTGAGCTGAACAGACCAGTGTAGCAATATCACATATCATAACCTTGTAATGCATTTTACTCTGCCAACTGTCGACTCAATTAAAACGGGTCTCTGACCTATTTTGGGTCATGACTCTAAGTTTGGGAAAAGCTGCTCTAAACCAATGCTGTTGGAAATTCTTTTTCTTTTTCTTTTTTTTTTGTGGCCAGGTGCTGCAGTGGAATCTGCTCTACACTTGGACACTTGGATTTTGTACCAAAGGTCTAGTTAAATGTACGCCTCAGGTAAATTGTGTTGCTCCAGGCTCTGCTGATGATGTACCATGCAGCTAAAGTAGAAACTGTTCATCCTGAAGTCTTGTACTTGAAATATGCACCACGTTCCAAATGTGGGGCACCTAGTCAGGAGAGGACCTCGCACAACAAAACCACTGAAAACAACTGAAAAAAGGCATAGCTATGCTCAGTAGCACATCCTAAATGGTTACAGCCCTACTCATTAACTAATGTTAAAGTGTGTAAGAATTCATTTTTTTTTTTTCTCTTTCTAATGTTACAAATTATTGGTTGAGGACAAAATTGCCTCATTCCAACATTGGAGGGATACATCCTTCCATCCCCCATTTACGCCCCAGAATTAATGTGCTGTCTTTTAGCAGCTCATACAGTAGATAATGCTCAAACTGTCAGATAATGTAATATCGTAATGTCAGAAAAATAAGGTGTAATTTCACAATTAGAATACAATCCTTTTCCATTAGTTGAAAATAATGATTTTCAGGTGACATAAAACACCTTATATTCATTCTTAGGCACTAGCTTTAAAGCTGCAGAGCTGAAGAGACATTGTCATAATCTGTGCTGCTTGGAGGAGAACTGATCATTTCACAAATAATACATCTGATTAATTTTGGGGAAGGATGAATAGCCCATTCTCTATTGAAACTCCTTCACTGATAGATTTGTGACATAACTGCAAAGCCTCCATTGTCAGATAATACAAAAACATCTTCAGACTACTGACTTAATACTTTTGTCTCATTAGGAGGGATATTATATTTTGTCAAGTTATTATACTATGTGCAGCAATTATGTTATCAGTTCCTCCAGGCCTCCCTCTCAACCTCGAGAAGAGCTTCTTTTGATGTTGTCGATCAGATAGCAGCCAAATGACAGCTCTTTTTTTTTTTTCTTACAGGCTTCCAAAATTCGACAAAAAGAAAGTTGGAGAGTAAAGTACGTTGGGGAGAAGCTTCAACCAAAACTTTGTGGGTTCTCTGCACTTATGTGGACTGTGAAATAGCAAAACGGCAAGCTGTCTGACTCCATCAGAGTGACAACACGGAAAGGGAATTGAACCTCGGAAACAAGCAATATCCCTCCAGCTTTCGGCAAGCACCTATCGTGATTTAAACCTGCTGAAACACCCCATCTCAGTCAACAGATGGAGGACTCTGTCTGCCCTGTGTATTGGAGTCCTAGTAAGCAGCCTCACCCTGCTTTTGATTAAAAAACCCTCAGCTCATTACCACCTGCAGCAGATGGCCAGTAAGATGTACGTTTATTTGTGAATGAGAATGGAATGTCATATGTTTGGCTGCCAAGAATCCTGCGGATTGGGGGTGTAAATGCCTTTGGACGCAAATTGCTTCAGCGCCCTGGTTGAGGAAGCAGAGAAAGGGGAAAAATCAAAGCTGTTTAGGCTTTAGTATGAGAAATCTATGAGAAGAAAGGAAACAGGATACCCTGGGGATCCAAGGCCTGTCCTTTATTTTAGATTAACTCTATCTGTCTCACATATGGGCCATGACAACAAGCATTTGTGTACGTGTCAAGTGTACATAGTTCAATGTGGATTCAGCGGATTATAAAATCAGACACTTGCTCTAACTATAGCGTAGTATCACATAAACTATATCTGACTTTCTGCTAATAGCAAAAAAGTGTACACACAGCCACAGAAGCAAACATGGACTTCAATGGGAGCCAGGACTATGGGTCCTATCCAACAGGATTTCCCTACAACACAAGCATGGACTATGAGGACTACTACCAGGAGCCTGATGCCAGTAAAATCATCATCCCATCCATCTATGCCCTTGTCTGTTGTGTAGGTCTCACTGGTAATGCCATGGTCATTTATGTCATCCTGAAATATGCCAAAATGAAAACAGCCACTAATATTTACATCCTGAACTTGGCTATCGCCGATGAGCTGTTCATGTTGAGCGTTCCGTTTCTGGCCACGTCGGCTGCGGTCCGCCACTGGCCCTTCGGCTCGCTGATGTGCCGGTTGGTGCTGAGCGTCGACGGTATCAACATGTTCACATCAATCTTCTGCTTGACTGTGCTCAGCGTGGACCGTTATGTAGCGGTGGTCCACCCTATCAAGGCCGCCCGCTACCGCAGACCCACCGTGGCAAAAGTGGTCAACGTGTGTGTATGGGGCTTGTCCCTAATAGTCATCCTGCCCATCATCATCTTTGCAGACACTGTCCCAGCCCAGGACGGTGGCGTTGACTGTAACTTCCTGTGGCCTGAGGCGGCATGGTCAGAAGCCTTCGTGGTCTACACCTTCCTGCTGGGTTTTCTGCTACCAGTGGGCGCCATCTGCCTGTGCTACTGCCTGATGGTGGCCAGGATGCGAGCGGTGGGGCTCAAAGCTGGCTGGCTTCAACGGCGGCGCTCAGAGAAGAAGATCACCCGCATGGTGCTGCTGGTCGTCGCAGTGTTCGTTCTCTGCTGGATGCCCTTTTACATCGTGCAGCTGATCAGTGTTTTCCACCGACCGCCGGACCCGATGGTCACCCAGCTCTTCGTCATCCTCAGCTACGCCAACAGCGGTGCCAACCCCATCCTCTACGGCTTTGTGTCTGATAATTTCCGGCGTTCCTTCCAGCGGATCGTGTGTTTCCGGTGGCTCGAGTCAGGGCTGGATGCAGAGCAGGTTGATTACTGTGCTGTAGCGCTGAAGAGACAAGCAACATGTGGCCCACCGGATTTCCCTAAGGACTGCATGGCCTCTGATATGGTGTTCCGAAACGGGACGTATACCTCCCGCACAACCACACTGTAACACTCAACCAGACCAGTGTGTTTGTAACCAGCACTGAGAAAGACAGTTACGCTGCAGGTTGAAGACCAGCTAATGTACATTACATGTTGAACAGTGACAATTAAAGTTCCCTAAGAAGGTGATGGAAGAAAAAATGAAAATTCTATACACAAGTGTAGATCCCACTAATGTTCAGTTTTAACATGGGCAAGGCTGGAGAGCACGGGAGAATGTACGCACAAAATGTTCAATGTCAAAAATGAGTAACAGTTTAATTGCGTGGTACGTTTCATGCTGTGGCACAATATACAACAGTTATCTATGTTCAAGCAATCTGATTGGTCGAGAGTTGTGTGTTATTTACTATAACATCACTTTTATCTTCTTTATCTTTTATGTTGTTCCGCTACAACGGCTGTGAAAGTAACAGCTGATTACCACTAACAGGGCGTTCTGGTTCTGTTATGCGGGCTAACAACTGAAACTGAAACTGAAACTGAAGCTGAAATGTTCTCAGTGTTGCTAACAGTGGATGTGTTGTATGGTGTTGTTGGTATGTCCAAATTTAACTTGTTGTTTGGAGTCTGAAGAAGACGATGAAATAAAATTAGCAATTAAACCCTCAGAAGTTGTCACACAGTGGGTTACAGAAGATGAGTTGAACAAACTGGAGAAGAAATGAGGAGTTGTAAGACAGTGTGGCCCCTCCAATTTGTTAACAGTTGGCCTGAAAGTAACACTGTAACAGATGTAACATTACATGTAAGCAGAAAATCAGTCTACCTCTCAGATTGGCTTATGCTGCTGAACAAGTTTTAGTTTGGGGAACTACTTTTTGGTGGCACGTTAAAAACAGTAATTGCAACTTTATTGAAGCATTTTGTTAATAAAATCATGACTGTTGCATAAAAGCAACAGAACATTCAAGGCTTATGTGTGATGATCTGTGGCCTAATCAGCGTTGTGATGTTATTTACTATCACACGCAATCTCTCGTTTTTGGTTACTTAAATAGATGCCACACAGAGGAAAGAAAGTTTAAAGTATTGATGTGTGTCTTTCAACGTAACGTTTTTATGTAACCCAAATATTTCAGGCTATGTGTATTTATGTCTTTGCTGTATCTATATTTGATAATTAATTATTGGTGAATCTGTTTTCATTTGAGTCTCATCTGTGGAAAAAAATGAACCAAATCTTATGTTCTGATTCAACTGCATTACATGAGAGAAATAGATGAAAAAAAAAAAAAAAAAAAAAAAAAAAAAAACTATGGTGAGGTCCAGCATCTAAATTGCAAAGACTCACAAACACTCATTATCTTGACCGCTGTGTTTACAACTGGTTTCACTCAATTGTTTCAGTTTGCTGCATTTGAAAGCAGATCCAAGTGGCTCCTGTACAAAGCTATCTGAAATAAATGTTTAATTTGACAGTGCAAGCCTTCTTCAAATTACTTGTAAAAGTGGGTGGTCTTTTTCAGGTGGAGGGCGACACCAGAACAGGTGAAATGAATTTTTCATCCAAATTTTCCAAATTTGGTGAAGCACAACACTCTCCAGACACAAACACCACACCCACACACCCACACACACACACACACACACACACACACACACACACTCATTGCCAACTCTATATACAGCACTAGCTCAAGTTTGCTAATTGACTGAAACATTGCTGGTTTGAATATGTTAAATTAGCCCCAGAGGACCTAATTAATAAATAAATAACATACAGACCCTCAGGTGAAAACTGCACATAAGATCAATACCTAACAGCAATCAGTCATGTCCAAGCAGGCCACACACCAATGTCCAATCGTGTCTAATCAATTCCCTCTCCCATGCTTATGCAGTGCCGTCACCATCGCCGCAGGAAATTGAAATTTCCTGTTCACATTAATCCCTAAAGATGTGAGCCAATCATCTTCTAGACAGCTAGAAGCACTTATCTAATGACCTTTTCACTTTCCAGTGTAATAAGGTAAGTCAATCTAATCGAGCTTACTGGAATGCACACACACAAATGAACACACACACACACACACACACTTTTGTAATGGTATTCCAGTGAAGACTTTCCACTTTTGCTCCCTGTCTCCTAACCCTTACCTCATTCCTCTTCATTGCAGTGGTGCTATCTTCCTCTCATTGTTACTGAGTGCTGGATACTGGCTGGATGCTCCAAATGCTAACTGTTAGCCTCCTGCCATTGAGCTGGACATCCCCCCAGCTAACTGTCTTAAAGATAGCCGCCTTATTCCACCGAAAGAACGTTTAACATCACCTTACAAAGGTTCACTTTTCACTCAGGACGATAGCACCACTACTGTCCTACAGAACAGCTAGGAGGGGGAGGGAAATTATATCACATTTTTCAAAATGTGTGAACTATCCCTTTAACACTAGAACAACTCCTAATCTAACACATTGTAGTAATGATGACTACTTAAGATTTCATCACTCTTAAGAACGAGAGTATTTTCATTATTCACATGACAGCACAGGATTGAAATGTTTCAGGGTTCAGCGGTTCTGGACATTCAGGGTGCAGGGGGCGCCATGTCTGCCACACGGCCGTGCTCCCAGTGCCAAGACGCCTGTCCGCACATCACTGACTGCCAGTTTGTGGACATGTCCAAAGCGGGCAAGAATCAAAAACGTGCAAATCAAATCAAAGTCTATATACACTGGCCCGTGGCTGATAATTACACACAAAAACACATACACATATGGCATCAGCGTGTCCAGATGGACTCCTGTCTCAGATAGATAATGTCAGCGCACAGTGAAGCCTCTTTACATGAGGCATGTTACACACTGCCAGTAAGAAGGCCTGGCACAATGTGAGTGGCGATGCATGACTGTTCCTGTCAATTTCCATTATGATCATAAATCCATTAAGAGGCATGATGGAGCGTGGTAAACTGAGATCAGATCTTACATGACTAAGACCAAGAAAGGCTGCAGACCATGTGCTGTTTTATGACAACAGCCCATGTGTTACACTGGCTACAGTAAAAGTTACAACATCGAGGCTAACAAATTGCAGCTTGCAGGGTCTAACAAATGAAGGACATATGTTACACTGGGTGCTGGGTTTCAAACCAGTGTAAGTTACATGACATATGTTGTACAGATAACATGTTAAAGACCGAGCACAAATCCCCTTTGACGTGGAGGGCATTTAATCTTCATTTAATCACTGTGTTAAATTGTTACACAGTACATAATCACTATTACTCCATAATTAAACTTTATGTTTTTATCAAATTTAATTGTTGAATTTGGATTGTTTCAGCTGGAGAAATAGACTAAACATTAACCCATTGAATCCTAGGAGTCTGTGGGTGGGTTTTTGTTTTGAAACGTTTCGTTTAAGCCTCTGAACAAAACTCACTTTATTTATATACTTTTATTTTTTAAAAAATTGTTTTCAGTCATTCTGTGATAATTGCCTTGTAATCTAATTTAATATGAAAGTAATTTTAGATACTTTTCCAATAGTTTTGAAAATTTTATGTTTTTTTTTTAATTTTCTAATACATTTTTTTTTTCAAACAAATATCTTTTGCAAAATGTCAGATAATTTCTTGCTAATATTCTGATTGTCTATTTTCCCATGTTTCTGAAAGCCTGTTTTGTTACTTTCTATGTCTGATTGCTCTAAGACAATAGCTATTCAACCCACTGTACATGGAATTGATCAAAACTAATTTTCCTCAGTTTATGGTAGTTTTCCTCAGTGCTCTCAAACCCCACAGCAACGGCAGAACCATAAAGTGATTTACATAAAATTACGATGCAGTCACAGAGCAGCTGTCCTGTAGATCTGCGGCAGTTTCCCATTAGATCTTGTGTAAACATACTCTAGGCTGACCTTAAATCTTAAAATTAATTAAAAGTTTAAACAATTGTTTACATATGCAGTTGCATCCACTGTATAGCAGTGGGAAAGAGGTAGAGATAGGCCTACTGAGAGAGACGGAGGGAGAGACAGAGACTCACTGAGACTGTGAGAAAGAGAGAGACAGGGAGTCAAACAATCCCAGCAGCAGTAAAACACTGACAGCGACAATCATTTTGCTCTGTTAAAACCATAAACTGTAGAAAGTAAAGAGACTTATCATGGCCAATCTCTCTGGGAGGCATGGAGGGAAATGTGGCAATGTGGTTAAAAATATGGGATGCTGTGAGTTAACAACAGTCTCAATCTTCCCGGTAAGACCTACAGAAATAATACTGCCATTATCTACGTGCGCACAAACTCACTGACATCGAAAATAGGGCGACATTGTTAAGGCCATCGATATGGAGCGAGTAGTGGGGGTGAGGTTTGGTCTGAAATAGCGGATTATCTAACTAATCATCCTTGCTCTCCCACTTAATGGTTTGTGGCCATTTTAACAGAGACTAATTGCATCTCCAGAGATACAAACTTAAACATGCAAACTCCACAGAGGACTCTCTCTCTTCTTGTGAAAGTAGACAGCATCCCTTTAACCACCAGTCTTTAACCACTGCAATTTCAGCCCAATTTTAGAGGCAGACTACTTAGTTGTAATGCATAGTTCAGCTCTGGAGTGATGCAAACCCACCCACAGCTTGAATTAACCCCCTGTGGTTGACCCGCTGTTGCTTAAATACATATAAATTTGTTTATTTTTATGCAGCTCATGATTTTAGGCGATACGCACGGCAAAATAAAGGTATCAGCTGGATCCTAGAATGGTTCTTCAAACCATGATTGCTGGCAGCTCATAGGCCACGTCCAGTATGCCAATCCTGCCCACAGAATATTAATGAGTCCAGAAAATGTGAGGAGGGAAAAAAGATTCCTTCTGGTATTTAGGATATCTATTTTTTGTTCTCTCTGTATTTAAGGAACACTTAAAACAATTGAGATGGAAATATATATATATTTTTTTAAGCTCACAGAAATGCCACACCAAGCTTGTTAATTAGCTTTTCTTTGGGCCTGTGTTGTTGAAACCAACTGGATATGATGCTTAGTGAAAGAATTTGGAATAAAGAGACAAACCGTACAATGAACATGTGAAGTAAGAACTGTCAAAGATTGGAATAATCAGAAACGTTTGGGGAAATCGCTGGAACTTTTACTTTGTTGCTCTAAACTGAGACTAGCATTCCATGTGGAATGGACTGTGCACTCTTCCTTGCATGTAATGGAATGGAAACATATAAGTCCTATCAGTGCAATGAAACAAGAGCTGACGACTTGTCTTTACTTTCAAATTAGCTAGTTCGTCTCAAACAAGTGTGAAACATTCATTAAAAGTATTGACCTACCCTAGGGTTAGGGTTAAGGTTAGCTGGAGCAAACTAGGTTTAATTCCACAGTAAGTTAACTCATTTGAAAGCAAATGACTCATCAGGTCTTGTCTCATGCACTGATAGGACTTGTATAGGACTTGTATATTTCCATTCCAGTCCACTGCATGCAAGCAGGAGTGCATAAAAAAATCATTTCCAATACGTTTACTCTCTGCACGGATGGGAGGGAGGGGAACCGGAGGCAACAGGGTTTATGGGTCATGTGCATTTGAGAAACACTACTGAATGATACTCTTGACAGCTAACATTTTTCTCAATGACCAGAAAGCATCACTGTCTGTGGATAACACTGGTCCTCCTGCTGCATTGTTATGATCCTCCACCACCCTCACTTCACAGGTCCTCCTTGTTCTTCCTTTCTTACCTCTACTTCACAGGAAAGGAATTTCTTGGAATCAGACATTGTTCATAAGAAGCAGAATGCAAGCCGTTTTCAGCTGTGCTATTCACTTATCAGTGTTTTTCACAGATAGAAACTGTGCGTAGGTCTGAAGGGACAGAGTCACAGTAAGTGGAGAGTGGTCTGCTCAATATTAAAGATTTTAAAAATTGCTTTTTATCTTGCACTCCAGAATACAACTAACATATGGAGTTCATTAAAGCTGATTGTTGCCCCTGAAGGTCCTAAAACAAATCTTTCTGCGAACATTATATTAACTTCATTCCATCCATTGTCCTCAGCAATCTGCAATATTTAGCTAATCTTAACTATGACCAGCACACACTTAAACACACACACCCTTAGCCTAACCTTAACCTAACCTAAACCAACCCTAATTATAACCGTGATCCTAAATTCAACCAGTAAGTCAAAATTTGCCTTTGTATTTGTGAGGATTGGCTAAAATGTCCTCCCTTCCCACAAAAGTCCTCTCTCTGTTAATAATGTGTTCTATTTCTCACTCTGTAGCTAGTACAAGAAGTCTCTCACACACACACCCAACCACCCACACACACACACACACTTTTGTATTGGTATAACTTGCATTCAGAGATAGAGGTTAGAACACATACAGGCTGAGCCACACAAGGATTATTTCCAACAAAGTCAAACAAACCTTTGTAACCTCCTCTAAAAGCTTCTTGCAGCAGGCTTTTCTTCTCCCCTGACTGACGCTCAGCCAAGTCAGACACACAAAAAGCGTTATACTGTATGTGGCACACTGATCTCATTTTTGTGTTTCTGGCCTTGAGCTAGCCATAGGGAAGATGGACTGCTGTCATTGTTTGAGGTAGGCCTTCTTCCCTGTATTCCCCATGTCCAGTTGACAGAATTACAATGAATGTACAACTGAGAAACTGCTTGGGGCAAATTGTTGAACTCAGCCAAGTTGAACTCAGCCTTTATTGCCAAAAATAGGAAAACATGAGAACATTTCAGTTCAACTCCACAGATAGATAGATACTGCACAACAGAGCCTGACCTTGACTTTTTCCAGATTATCATGTGATGAATGTGGGTCGAGACACAAGTTTGAGTTATAAACAGCAATTACTTTTTAAACCGACATTTCATTTTGGCACAGCATACAAGTATGAGTCATAAACACTCTGGAATAGTCAGCCTTTAACATTGCTGTCCTGGGAAATCCAGGTTACCACTGGCATGCAGGCATTTTAGCCGAGCGCTTAATATAAGTAACTGTATACAGGGAGTATCTTGAAATTTTTAATCCAAGAAAAATACTGAAATAGGGTCATTTGTATTATCTTGAGGTATCTTTGGTGTTTGGTGCCCTATATTGAATGATGAGATACAGTCAACCCATTTGCTTACATGTAAATAGATGAAAAATCCTATCCTAAATACGCAGACCCACTCATGTTATTTGAAATGCTGGAGCAGAATAATAAGATGCATAATTTCTGCAAGTTTCATCAAAATCTGATCAGTAGTGTCTGAGATCTTGTATGTGATGGATGGACCAACAGTGAACCATTCAGAAGAAAAAAGTAATATGTGTTTCACAGGTGAAACAGCAGTTTAATTGCAGATTTAAAAAATGCACCAGCACTGTATCTAGACAGACCCTCTAGCGAGTAGACCGGACCCACACCTACGTGGGAATCCAGGTCACAACAGACAGATCGCTTTGTCAGAGCCTTAGAAGGAGGCCCATTTGGAAGACAACTCTGTGTGATTTTATGATTTTATTACCCCACACATCTGGACCTACCGAGCCCAGCCATTGTACATCCCCAGAGGGGTTTCCAGAACATAATTTAGCAGGAATTAGCGATACAAAACCAGTGCTTCTACCTCTAAAGGGGCCATTCAAAGAACTGTCTAAAAATCAAGCTAAGCAGGGGAGAGATGAGTTCAAATCAAGCTAATCCCTACGCTTATCCTTGGTTCTGCAATGTCCAAGGTAATGACTTCACTGAAACAGCATCCATGGCACAAAAATGACCTGGGATGCGCTTAGTGAACTACATTTGTATGATGAATAACACTGTTTGCGACCTGCATAGCCAAGTTCATGTGCATCAGTCTTCAGCTTGGTGGGCTAAAATGGTCCACACTCATACATCACAAACAAACTGGACTGAATCAGTGAAATCTGTCACAGAATGATTGCTTCGGAGAAAACATCACTGCATAGTAGTAATGTTAAAACAACAATGAAAAGAAAACTAACCCCCTGGTTCAGCTCCTATCTCATCACTTCTTTCTGTGGTTTGTCACGCCTCATTTGATGGTGTCTTCATCTAGAGCCAATGGCAGAAAGTCAATACATAGCCATCCATATGGCCTCCAGTCATGAATGTATTATGTATATGGTTTTGACATGTACTGTAAACACTGCAAGGCAATTACCTTGAAAGTGGTTCCAAAGGCTCCAGAGGCTTGATAATGGCGTGCCTTTGCAAGACTCTATCGTGTGACATAACACATTGTATTGTACACTAAAGGAATAGAGAAAGTAATCCCATGGGCATAGCCAAAACCGATGCAGTCAGATGTTATTTTTAACCCCCAATGGATTGCCTTCCTTTTTCAGCTCCAATGAAGCACTGGTTTAATCATTCCGTTATGGCGCTGCAGCGTTTAATATGGGATTGTGCGTCTCTTTAAGCTCTGTGAGCATTGATTCAAATCGCCCTTATCTGCTTATCACAGTACAGTCAATTAAGCATGGATTTTGTTCTGTTCCTGCCCTTGGCAAACTGTACATTCATCGTACGGATCATCTGTAACTGGCAACATCTGCGTTTTAGTGGGTTTTTCAAGGCAACTCTCTCGATGTTAATTCATAAACCAATGCAGATGGTTTGACATGTAGCTGATGGCATGTCATTGTTTGGCCTTTATGAACTTGCTTCAGCAATTTGAGATGTACCAGCTAGTTCCACATTCTGTTGTACCACTGTTGGAATAAATGTCTCATAGCAAGAAGCATGAAAGTTATCTACTTGAGCTCCCCCTCCAACCATGCGTCTCTGATGTTACACTGCTGACCTCTTATACAAAGGCTTGTATTTCTCTTTTTGGTCAATGCCCCCTTGCAGAAAGTTCTTGAAAATTTCTAAATCAATGTCGTTCTTTTTTTTTTTTCTGCAGCCTGCAGATATCTGATAACAGGAACTGGTGGATTACTTAGAGTTTGTGTTTGTTTTCTAATTATCCATTTGCAGAGTTCTGAACGAGAAAGGCCTTGAACGATATTAAAAAGTACAAACCTAGAAACCAGTGACTGTTTAGGCTATGATCTTGAGAGAAGCTTTGTTCTCCCTTTGAATACTACCTCTGTCCCAGCTTTGCTACTTTTTGTGACTCTATGAATGTCAAAGTGATGTGTAAAGAATATGTGCACTCTGTTCCCAATGTGCTAGATAGAATGCTTTGCAGCACTTCTCCGAAAGAGCAGACGACTCTTGGCTTGTCATCTCTGTTCTTGGCTTATCGTCTAGGTAGAGAGGCAAGGCATAAAACCTCTGAGGCAGGCTCCCTTAATGTACAGAAATGGGATTTATCAAGAGATGAGTCAACTGAGCCTCATGGGAGCTGAAATGGGAAATCACAGGGGAAAAGAACTCAAATATACGCAAGGAGACCTGCTTACCAGCATTTACAGGTAAAAGTACAAAAGAATCACAGCATCAAGTGCCATAACCAAAAGGTGCATGGTGCAGTGACAACGGTGGTAAAATTCATCCTCACATTATGATCAGTGGTGTCAAATTACGATGGAAAACTCCAGACATTTATATAGGCGGGTCGCCAAGGCAAGTGCCATGTCTTTTTGTGTTTCCGTCAGCTGGGATGAAATGAATAAATCCACTTCCTGAAGATCAAAAGTGAGCCTCCAAAGAATGGAAATTATCTTTCAAATATTTATTAGTGCTGGACAAGTTAGTGTGAACTATCAGAGGTCATATTTCATGCTTTCATCTGCTGATGACACAAAGACGTGCCCTTGGTGATATTCTTTTGGACAAGCTAATGTTTATACAACCATAATGGAGAATTATACATGTTAGATACAACACATATAACATTTTTGGAAGATATTTTACAGACAATATTTCAGGACATGAGATAAGATTAAAACAGTCATTGGGCCAGTTATGCAAAGCCTGCATCATTATTTATGTAACAGATATCATATCCACTGCTATTTGCTGCACACTTTCTTTATCGACAAAATTATGTTAATACTTTTTCAACATTTAGGAAGTTTTGCTGTTTTTTTTTTTTTTTTTTTCTGTTTTCATTCAATGTTTTGGACATCATCATTTGCAAAAATCTGCTCAGCTAGACAGAAAAAGGCTGAATCAAAGAGCCACAGAGACAGACACACAGTGTGGATGGTTCCCTGCAGACCTCTGCTTCTTCTCAAACCGCCCCCCCAGCCCCCTGCAGAGGTTTGGTTTTATCTCCTCCTGTCCTCCCTGGTTGGGAACAAAGCGGTGGAGGCAGGCTGAGTGGGGCAGCACTGGACAAAAACCTCAGACATCTGCTTCTAATATCCCCACTCCCAGCCTGTCTGCCCCACTGTTGTCATTTGACCAAGGATTGATTGCAGCTCCAGCCTCACAGAGCACACGCAGGCTCAGATTCAGACTGCACACATCTGCCTAACTGTCTTAACAGCTCTGCTTTCTCTTCTTCTGCATCTTTTTGTGATGAGCACTTAAAAACGTTGCCTATTTCCTGGTTAGTTTTACTTGGGGAACATTATATCCACAAGCTCTGTTGACAACTTTTAAAAGTATGACATCATTGAACAGATCTCTTAAAAGCATTTTAATACCCACCAGTTGGTTTAGAGTGCTAGTTCAGGTTTTTACCTGTGTAGTCGTATTTGTTGCCCTATGCAAGTGCAATATATTCACCAATTTTCCTGGCCTACTGCTCCAAAATTAATGAAATAGATATACAGTAGATGCAGTTTTGATGCAGAAATACAAAGCTGGAAAAATGGCAGTGCTGTGGCAGAAAATAATTCCATCATTTTAGAAACCAGGCTACTGCAGAGAGCGATGAAAATGAATGAAAGAGTACACTCTCACAGAGAAGGCACTAACGGACCAAACCTGGTAGATGTATGACACTTACATGGACCAACAAATATGTATGGGTAAAAGCCCAAATCACTTTAATGTGCATATTGTTTCACATTGATCTGTCATTGAATACAGAACTGCAAAACCTCCAGATTTAATAACAGTTGAATTTCAGTAACAGTTATTTAGAGCAGTGTTGATTGAAGTAATAAAGCATAAAGCTGATATGCTGCTGGGTGGCTATTAATTTATATTGTTAAATTAACTCTGATGGTTGTGTAATGCTGCATTTTGACTTCTTACAGATTAATTAGCGCTCCTGATTTTGGTGCATGCGGCTCAAAATGTCATAACAGGGGCAATGAATTCTGAAAAAGGGAAAAAAAAAATCTTTTAATATTAAATTAAGTAAAATTATTAGACACATGACACATTTTTCTGAAATCAGTTCCATCATTAAAGCTCTACCCCTAACCCCCCAATAGATTCAAGCCAACAGAGAATAAAGTGCTCAGCTGGTGGATCCAAAAGCATTCTCTTGGTAAGTGTAATCTCTTATAATTACCTCCTCTGTGAGTTAGCCAGACCTTTTTGATTCATATGCACCTTAAGTCATCTACTTTGAGATCCAGTTCGTGAAAAGTATCTTGCAAGCGGTGATGTCATGCCAGCTGCTCTGAGACTGCTCCTGTCTTCATTAAGTTGAATTTTCAGTTTTTCCAACGTTTGACTGATGTAATACTTGTTGCATTGAAATAGCAAAATAGCATATGTATTACATGTAAGGCTCACACTTTCTTTGGATAGATTATTAGATAGATATTTAACAGAATGTTGATATATAAATTAAATATCAACAAGAGTTCTGCAGAATATCAATAAGCCATTAGTTAGATTTCAACAATATATTTACATGTCAGCTGTTGTATGTGTTTGCGGATTCATGGTGCAATTCAAGTTGATATTATTGCGGGAGAAACAAACGCCGGCCTACCTGCCTCCTCTGGGCTAGTAATCATTTCTTTTGGTTAATGTTAGGGTTAGGATTGGAGGAGGATTAAGGTTAGCCAATCAGAGGCAGAGTAGGGGCAGGTCTTCCTGTGACAGCGTGTCAGTTTAGTCTTTCCCATATTGTTGCTGGACCCCTGTTGCATTATTATGAAACCCACCCCAGTTCTGGGAAAGATCCATCCACATGGTTAAGGTTAGGGTTCTGGTTGGACGAGGGTTTTCTTGGACACGACCACAGGATTAAGATTCTTGCCCAGAACTCTTATGGAATCCATAGTGATGCTTTACAGACAAGTTGGAATGTAATTTATGGCTTATTGGTATTCCACTGAACTATTGCTAATATGTAACACATTTATTAATTGACATTCTGTTGAAAATCTATGTGAGACTATCCAAAGAAAGTGTAACACATATGAAATATTACACCTAATTAATGATTTGATTTTGTATTCCTTCCTTCCTTCCCTTGTGCATATCCATATATCTAGCTGTTGTTACCATATTGTTATAGGAGGTGCATGGTCTGCACATAAGTTCCAACAATGAATGTGAATAGTTGTAGTAGTGCTGCAGTGAATTTCATCAGTTTGAAAAAACTGTGGCAAATACATAGGAAAGAAATGAAAAAACATGCAATTCCTGCCTTCTTCAGTGCAGCCCTGTGAACTTCAGTGCCATGTGAGGAAGTAATTGGGTCTTTGTTGAAAGTGAAGGTGGAAATCCATGGATTAGGTTGGAGTTTTTATTAATAGTCATATAGGTATTACCAAACTCTACTTGATTTGTCCCCTGCATACATAAAGAGGTTTGGTAAAGCTGCTTGCAGTTTTGCTAAGGCTGAGATTTGGAGACCACCAGCAATTTTACAGTGCAGAATTGGCCTGAGCTAATTAGCAGTCTAAGCACTATGCAAAATAATAACTTATACTTGGCAGAAATTTCTCTCCACACCTGAAAATAAAAGCGCATTGTCGGACGGGTCCAGTAAATTGGCTGTCACACAGAATGAAAAGCCAGCTATTTGTCTTTTGTCTCTCACAAAGACAGCGATTAAATATTGACAAAGAACGTGTGAGGACTGGAGTTATTTGAGCTGACAGTCCTGCAGAAGTCCTACAGGAAGACATGTGAGAATAGGATGTCAGACTCACAGGCTCAGTGTAGCACTTGAAGCCCACTTCACTGAGAATATGTCAGTGCCAACCAAGTGCTGGAGCTATTCTTGATTTGGACACAGATTATGAATGCCACGTTTGAAGAGATGTGAACTCAAGCCGCTGAGTGCATCAATTCAACTTCACTGCAGCAGTGTGACGATACAGACTATATATATTGCAGGGATGCTGAATAGAGTTTATCGTGGTTATTGTTTGAGACAAATCTTTTTGAGGGAAAAATGTGAATGCAAAATGTATTGCATTTGTGTTTATGTTGGTGCTTGGTTTGCTGCAGCAGTGATTTTCAAAGTGAAGGTGTCCTTTAGGGTGTCTTATCCTCAGCAAATTGTCACATTGTCACATGTTGTATGAAATCCCGCAGCTAGCCATGCAGTCTGCCTTTACAAACATTTGTGAAAGAATGGCTTTCTCAAGAGCTCACTGAGTTCCAGCATGGTGCTGTAATAGTAACGTAATAGGATGCCACCGCTGCAACAAATCAGCTGGTGAAGTTGTTTTTGTGGGGTCGGAACTAGAACAGAGATTGTGAGCCGGGCCCTCTGGTCTGACATCAGTGTCTGACCTCACAAATGCTCTTCTGGATGAACAGGCAAAAACTCCCACAGACACACTCCAAAATCTTGTAGAAAGCCTCCAAGAAGAGTGGAAGCTGTTCTAGCTGCAAAGGGGGACCAACTCCATATTAATGCCTCTGGATTTAGAATGGGAGGTGATGAAAGCTCCTGTAGGTGAAATGTGCAGGTGGCCCAATACTTTTGTCCTCATAGTGCATCTCTTGATATGATGGTCCCCAGATGGCAAAATCACCCCAAATGTGGGACCTCAGCTTATTGAAAGTCAGCTCTGGGATCCAGAACATAAAAGAGTTTGAAAACCCCTGACCTGGAGGACAAAGTGCACCCACCTTTTTATTTACAGTATGATATGACTTACAAAGTATGAGGGCATATAGCTTGATCCAAGGAGACAACCAAATACCAGAGAAAAGTACCAGCAGCCCCTCTTGTTACCACGTCGAGTGTGTATCTATGTGCACTCATTCCTTTCATGGCAGTCCAGATAAATTTGTTTGGTGCTCTTTGCAGTTGAAGAGCTGATGGAGGCAGAAAAACAAGTTGGCAGGTTGGTCCCATGTTTTTGCACTAACATGATTTTCAGGAATATGCAACAAAACATGACCTTTATTTCAGTACAGAACACTTTCTCACATCCCATTTGCAGATATATATTTCATGGTGCGACAGGCAACCCTTGGTGAAAGTGGGCTGGGTGACTAGTTTATCCACTGCAGCAACACAGACCTGGCACCAGATCTGTCTGTCTTTTTTATTCAAGTTTTTTTTTTTGTTTGTTTGTTTTTTTGAAATTGTGTCGGGCAACAAGTCAGCTCTGTCCTCTGTAGCAGTGGTTTTCAAAGTGGGGACCAGGAATCCCCACTGGGCTGATCTGCCTGACTCTGCCTTGTTTCAACACACTGGTGCCAAGAAAATATTCTGAAACTGCATTGGAAACAAGTGGGATTATTTCATTCCACAGGCAGTTTTTATTTACCTTGTTGGAAGAAAAACAAGATTTAATCACTGAATACGAGACTAAATGACTTTGATGGAGATCAATGCCGTTTTGCAATCATTACACTCACTGAAACACTGGCATTGTGCACCAAAAAGCATGGTCGATTATCCTGCAGCTTCTTGAAAAATACTGTGAAACTATGTGAAGGTGTTGAGAAATGCATTTTTTTCTAAAATCCCTAAAATCTAAAAATTTTAAGTGCCAAGTCCTTTTTGGGAGGACACTGTGAATCACTTGTAATCAAGCCCCTGGGTGTTCTTAAACAACAACAGAAAATGATTGTTTTTAGCTCTGCCTGATCAAAACTGATAAAATGACAGCCTGTGGCTGTTTGTTCTAAGCCAAATGGCCCACTAGATCTGTTCCTTATCTCACCAGCACCGTCTCTGCCAAAACAGATGAAAATCCATTGAAACACAACAAACCTACAGAGGTTCTCATCATTCATCCTTGTTTAGAAATGGCAGACATAAGTAGGATTTCAATGAAACTTCTCACAACAGAGCCTACTCTGACATTTTGGACAAAAGTTCTGATTAATCTGGAAATGTTGTCGCACTGCACTTGTTTTATGTTTTTGTCCCAGGCGCAATTCATTTTAGTCAGATATTTGGCTACAAAGTGACAATGTAGTTGTATGAATAAGCCTGAGAATGGCCCAAGGTCTCCTGTATAAAATGAAACCAAGTAGGGGAGACTGGGGACAGTTGCAACAAGGGACGGTTGCAACAAGCCTTATTTCTCCAATCAGAAACATGCTAGAGTGATGACACTCACACTGCACATGCTCAGTTAGACCCTCTACCCACAAACAAGAGAGTGGCCATATTGATCATCTGGTCCAGCTTTTATCAAGGCAAAACTGTTTTGGAGGTATGAAAGTAGATTTTTTCATGAGCTGTATTTTTGTCATACTGTCCTGGTCTTTTGTATGAATTAATCCAAACCTACCTAGCTTGAATCACTGTTTTGTTGACTATTCAGTGACACCGTTTACATGTGTCAATGTCACTGTGGCTAGTTAGCACATGGTGTTTTGTCATGACTGATACCACAGGGACGGTTGCAACAGTTGCAACTGTCCCTATGCTAATATCAAAACAGACCACACAACAGTATTTTTGAAGATTTTTAGCTCAAAATAGGCACAATTAATATATTCCATTGCTCATGATGAACAGAACAGGCAATCATAATGAGAAACTAATGCTAATGATAAACAAAATAATTCCCCAAATAACTTGTTGAGCAAAAATGAGCAATTAGTTATTGTTGTATATGTTAATTTTAATTTTGTTAATTTTGTTAACTAAAACTGTTAACTGTTTGTTAACATGTTTAATAAATGTTTTTTGTACTGCAAACTATTCCATTCTTTTTGTCCCAAACTGAAATATTGAGTTTTTATAGCTTCAGTAACATCTAAACATTAACTCAGGGTAGGCCTATGTTTTACACAAAACAAAACTTAGTAAATACTTTAATACTGTATACTGTGCTTATTCAGGCAAAAATCAGAAGATAATTGGTGAAATTTAATGATTTTTTAATATGTTGCAACTGTCCCTGATCCGTGTTGCAACTGTCCCCAGGTTTGGGGTCAGTTGCAACGTTTGAATTCCTTTATTCAAATAAATATTGTGATTGATATGTTATATGTAGCCATCTTTAAATGGTATGGGTATATAGCAGACACATGTAGGTTTAATATGTAAAAATTTGGTGTGCCTAGTCCAAATAGTCTCTGAGTAACTGAGGGTAATGTAAAAAGTGTTGCAACTGTCCCCAGTCTCCCCTACTTGCCAAGAGAGGAAACACAGCTCCATTTATTCCCAGAAAGCTAAAACCTGTGTAAAATGGCAAACCAACAGGCAGGGGGTTCATAGTTAAATCTATACTGATAATTAAAATGCAGTTATTTAAATACCTGGTAAGTTTCACGTTGTGGATTTTATTATTTTGTGATTCACATGGTCTTGGCTAATAGACCGTGGCGTTTCCACTTAGACTGAAGAAAACTTGAATTAGGAGCACGTTTCACAGCCATGCTCTATTGGTGTGATTGGTGTGATTGTGTGAAACTTTTGTGTGTCGAGTTGAGAGTCAGGAGCCGCTTTGTGGGAGTGAGTTAGAGCACCAGCGCTCTCACTCAGCATGGGAACAAACTTCCAAGGGAAAGAGGGAGGCGATCTTCAAAGCACATCGCTGTCCAGTTGTTTGGGAAAGGGTTACGTGTGATCCCGCTCTGGAATGCTGCAACGGAGCGCACCGTTCTGTATTTTGGACTCAACAGCTTGTCTTCCGGGCAGGCGAGGCCGGTGTCACAGATGAGAAGCATTTCATGGGCCGTTGTCCTCGACCCCGGGATCTGTGGACGGGTGGGCAGGGAGGGGAAGGCGGCGGCGGCAGCGGTGGTGGTGGGGGTCCAAATGCTGACCGTGACCAAACCCTGGCGGACGGATCAAAGTCTGCCCCCATTTCCCAAACGCCATGACCTGAACATCTGCTCCAGCACTTGTAAAAGCAGATAAATCCACGGTGTGCATCTCAGCCAGGTATCGGAAGGAATTAGGAGAGTTATTGTTATCTCTCCCTTCTGTTCCATAAACATCCATCCATCAACACATTCCTTATCCTATAGGATCCCATTAGCTAATGCCCCAACACCACCGCTAGCCTTCCTGGGGGCCAAAAAAGATTTTTGGCCCCCAGGAAGGCCCCCCAAAAGGCAGACAGACACTACAGCATTATTAATAGTGATACGTATTGAAATTACAATATAAACATTGGAAACAGTAGAATTCAGTTTCATAATAATGATACACTATGAATAAGAACTAATGTTGATCTGTACACCTTAAAGTGACACCGTAAGTAACCCTTAAACAACATTTGGCTCATGAAACATCATGACCCCAAGAATGGAGGTCCCACAAATAGTGTTTAACACCAAGGTCCATGTAAAAAGCATGGAATCCATGAAGCTGCAAATTTTGGCACTTACCGTGTCAAATGACGCGGTGCATGCCAGGCAAATTCCACAAAGTTTTTGTTGGGCGAACACACATCAAAAATGTCCCCATTTGCCTTTCTTTCAAAAGGAAAAGGAAAAAAAAGTGATTACACATGTATTACAGACATAGTGTATTCTAGTATATTCTTTATATCATGCTCTACATTTTAATAGATTTTATGCACATATTTATATATATACATACTGATTATTTACTACATATATTTTCTATCTATCTTTCTACCTTTCTATCTTTCAAAGCCATAGGGTTACCATGTTCTTAATGCAAACTCATATCAGTGTATGTTATATCATGAACTCTGTGAAACAGACTACAAATTTGCTCAAAAGATTTAAAAAAAAGGATTTAGAAATACACAGAACTGTACTGAAAATATACCCAGAACTGTGTCATTGCCCACAAAGACCGCATTCCTCCATATATTTCTGTGTCATACAAGCACAAACCTGTGGGTTGACAGTTTATTATATTTTATATTAAGTGAAACATACAGAAAAGGAGGTTATGCAGAGGAAATGCAAGGTTTGTTGAAGTCATGCAGATGCCATATCAGATTCTTTAATATGTGTATTTATTTTGTACATGCGTTATGGAGCTGTGCTAACTGCAGGGTGAACTATTGGTGGCCTGGCTGTCGAGGGTTTGTGTGTCAAAAGAAAACAGAAGAGGCAGAAAAGTGAGTGTGCTGTGTCCTTGAGGGCCTAGTACATGACTAGTGAGAGATCAAACTGTCATTCAGTGGCAATCCAACTGGCTTGTGGGTAATCCCGGATCTGGAGAGTCAAATATCAGCCATTGACAGAGCTTGGCCCTTACTCCACTTTTCTATTGTCGTTCCAGCTGAAATTTTCAGAATCTGAAATTACACTGGGGGAGTGATGAGGGAATATGTGCCTGGGAACAATTACAGATTGACAAGATTCTCACGATATGTATGTTTGCAAATGGAATCAGGCAGGCCTTGTAGGCTGTAAGATGAGACGCGAGCGGAGAAACCTATTGATTCAAGCTTTGAAGGCTGACCCATTTCTGAAAATGGTTTCAGTTTGCGATACTTGAAATATGTTTAACCTGTCAGGCACTCCAACGCTGCCAGAGGTGGCGGTATCACTTGCATGATAAGTGTGCAGCGCACTGTATCACAGTTTTTCTCATGTTGAGCTGGAGAATTTCACCCAAAGCTGATCCAAGGCCCAAACAGTGCACAAAGTGAAGAAATGCTCTCCATTTAACGAAGCTGTCTTAAAAACAGAAGTCAGCGACTGATAAAGCAAGAGAAAACTTATTGTGTTTGACAGATGAGGCAAACAAGGAGGGAACTGCTGAAGTGGCAGCTCAGCACTGGAATGTGAAAAGGAGAGAGAGAGAAAAAGCATCTTGCTGAGAGGAAAACAGCACTCTGTGTGTGTGGACACGTTCACTCCCGCAAGTTTAGTCGTTTATCTACACTAAGAACCTAACAGCTCACCACAAGATGAAAACTACATGATTCCCTGCTCATTTGGAAACTCCATGGAAGTTCATATAAGCAAACACAGCGAGGAAGCCACTGCAGATCCATGTCAGCCTTCTAATGCACTGCTGAAGACACAGCGCTCCAGTTGTTGTAGATCAGGGGTCTTAAAACCTTTTTCATCCTCTGGACCCCCAGGTCGACTCTCATCAAGACCCCCACTTGAGGCGATTTTGCCCTATAGGGACTCTCATATGACAAGATATTTTGGTTTGTGTTAATTCTGAAATTGTGTAGATGACATACTTGTCAAATAGTGGGGAGGTTAGAGCTTGTGAATTATGTTTTTATTAATAAATAAACAAACAAACAAACAAATAAATAAATAAATTAATTAATTAATTAATTAAAATTGGGAAATTGGGAAAAAAAATGAAAATAAGCCCAATAAATAAATAACTACTGTGCAAATAAAAATAATAAAAAAAAATTAACAAATGAATAAATTTTGTAATTTGTAAAAAAAAAAAAAAAAAAAAAAAAAAAATTAAATAAAAAAATTAAAATGAATGACAAGAAAACAATTTATAATTATTTAAATGATATATTTAAATGGCAGAATTTTCTGTGAAAGGCATTTCACTGCAGCATTTAAATTATAGTAAAATTAAAGGAGTCCTCATTTTCCTGAGGACCCCCTGGAAGATCCTCAAGGACCCCTGGGCATCCCTGGACCACACTTTGAAAACCACTGTTTTAGGTCCATTAAACAGTTTTGCAAAGTGTTTTGTGGTTGATTTTTACCCCGAATGTCTCCTAGATCTACTTCACTGGCACGTCCTTGTTAAAACAATCAAAAGAGAAGACTTGAGCTCCACACCCGCTGCTTTATAGATCCATTCTGGATCCATTCTGGGGGGAAAAAGCCCCACATCCTCAAAAATCTTTCATCTCAGTTATGTTGTTTCATCCGAGGACACATTGTTTTGCCGTCTATTATTCTGTAGGAGTCGACGTCACGCTTTTCAGATGGCGGATAAGTGCAGCTCTCTCGCGTGTTCGCGTCTCGAGGGAAAGCTTTCAAGACGGCAAACATCCATGCATTATTTGACTCGTGTTTTGTTCCCATTCGCACACTTGCACGCTATAACACACCGCAGTTTATACATGCAGCGTGACTTACACAAGCACAATCACAACTGCATCTCTACATCAACTACACACACACACACACACACATACACACAAATCATAAAACAATAAACAGATGTGGAATCTCATGCAGCATCAAACCCACCCACCCCACCCCCTCCCCACAACACACACACACACACACACACACACACACACACATACACACACACAAAGGCCTGTAGCTTTGTTCGCAGCACACAACCGGTCGACCTCCTCCATGCTGTTCTAATTAGAGGACTAAGAGAAGAAACACACTGACAATGTACACTGTAAGCAGACCTCCTCCTCCCTCAGATCGTCTGCTAACACACACAGTCCTCCTCTCTTTATGGCTCCATGGCCTTCTCCTCCCCTCCCCGTTTTGTTCAACATCTCTCTTCTTCTGCCCTACATTTGTTTTTCTGTTCTTCTTGTCCAGTATCCAATAATTAATAGAAAAAAATATGTGAATGAAAAGCGAGGTCATCTGCAACAAAAAGGATTAATTCATCCTTTGTCTTAAAGCATCCCAGCCTTATATAACTTGAGTCATCTGATCCAATCTTCTACAGTTAGTTTAGGCCGTTAAAGGAAGGCAACAAGAGCATATATGTAATTAGGTGGGTGGTTTTGTAACATCAAAATGACATCATGTAACTGTGATTGTGAGCTGTTTAGGTATGGAAGCACAGCAAAATGCTAATGTTCATATACTGGCTAGTTTGTCAGCGACTGTCCAACATTTTGACCGGGTTATTCAGGTCCATACTTCAGCCTGTGTAGTGTGAACCGGTTAGGGCTGAGGTCTCCTCAGTTCACTGCTGAGCAGATTTATCAGTGCAGGCAGGAATGAGCTGCTGCAAGTCAGGCAGTTTCCCTGGGAAGCTCTAGTTTCCACACTGACTGGTGGAAAGCTGTAGGCTTTGGGCTGTGCAGATTTCTCAGGAACAAGGAATAGGCAGCCAGAGCACTTTGCAAGAGACCAAACTTTTAATGGGTGTTATCCCCCCCCCCCCCCAAAAAAAAAAGAAAAGAAAAGAAACAGAGCACAACAGTCGGCCCAAATCCTCATTCTCTACAGCCTTTCCCCAGTCTAAGTTATAAGCATAACCATAACCCAAACCTAACTGTAACCAATAAGCCAATCCTTGGAAAAAAAAATACCTTATCATAGCTATGGTTTCCACTTCCTACTTCCCCATTGTATAAACATAAGAGCCACACACATGAGCATGCATGAGAGTGGGAGCAACTTGGAGCAACTGAATTTCACATGGGTGCTGTTTGAGCTCAAGTTTTTGACAACAAGCTTTAAGCACTCAGTTTTTGGCAAGATGTCCTCTTCAGGAAACAGAAAGACATCATGAAGATGTCGTGTTGTCCGTCTCTTACAAAGCACCATGGTTGCTCACTTGTTCATGATTTTGGTGTTTGTGCTTTTTTTCTGCCAGTGTGTGCAGCTGAGCTCAGTTAGGCTTCCTAACTCAGTGGTTTTCATACTGTGGTCCAGGGACCCCCAGGAGTCCTTGAGGGGCTTCCAGCAGGCCCTCAGCAAAATGAGGAAGAGATTAATTTCACCAAAATTTCGCTCACTAGAAATTGTTTAAAATGGAAATGTATTGGGATCATTTCAACAAATTTCAACATTGGGATCATTTCAACAAAATATCTCTTGATATAAGCATTCCTATAGGGAAAAAAAATCACTTCAACTTGGGGGACCTGAACATTGAAAAAGTTTGAAAACCCCTCACTTAACTTTTTTGTTTTCTTTCCTCTCCTGGTTCGGTTGGCCATGCCCCTTTTTGGAATCAGCCACACCATACAAATTCCAGTGCACAATCCCCGGGACACCTTCCTTTAATAAGATTTGATAAAGGCACATGTAATATAATAATAATAATGATGTTACAGCATATCATTATAGCGTCTCTATTGTGTCTACAGTGTGTATGTGGTGTGTGTGTGTGTGTATGTGTGTGTGTCTGTGTGTGTATGTGTGTGTGTGTGTGTGTGTGTGTGTGTGTGCATGCATGCATGCGCATGTTTTGCAGTTTTTTTGGAATTATTTCCACAAGAATGAATACTTGTGGGAATACTGTCCACACTCCTGCCTGTATCTTTTTTCTCCATGCTTACCTCCTCTCCCCCTCCTGCCTCTCTCATACCATCAAGCCTCAGAACAACATTATGTATTCCACGGCTCTTGGCCTTGCTGACTGAGCACCTGTACAGCTGCAGGCCCTCAGGACATGCAGGAATTCCTGATCAGAGAGAGCTGGTACAGATCACACAAGGTCCAATTAGACGGCTTCAGGCTCAGCGAGAAACCCAAGCAGACCTTCAAAGACCAACAGCAAGCCAGATTTCATTGAATGACAGACATCATGTCAATGCAATATGCTTATGTAAGTTTGATTTAAAACTTTAAACCAAGACTGGCCTTACAGAGCATCGATCAGAGGATTGTGTTGCTGCTGTAGCTGGTGCTACTCACGTAATGCACAGCAGACGTGCTGATATGATGGAGAGACTGAGAAGTGCTCGCTTGCTTAGGGTCGACCAAGTTTTGATTTTGTTTGGAGTTCAGAGGAGGGCAAGGCGCCCAGGTAACCTGAGCCCTGTGCCTGAACACCTCTGCCCTTATTTAACCTCAATTTAACCCTGTAAACTCTGATTTTCCTTTAAATGTCCCATTAAGTAGCTACAGTGTCACAGGGTTGGCAGAGGAGCAGACCTAAAGCTGAGGGCTGAGGACAGGAGATGTAAATCAAACAAAGTGGCATATGAGGTAAACAGGGTTCAGGGAATAAAGGCAGCGTTTCCATCAAATTGGTTCCGGGGGCTACTTTTCATGGAACTTAAAAGTTCCTTCAGCCTGTTTTTGTCTGTGTCTCACTGCAGTCTAAAGACCCGGAAAGGTTAGGCAATTTTCTCCCCTGACGTAGGAGGGTAAAAAGGGGTAAACATATTAGTCTCTGCAGATGTGATGGCATTAACACCGTCTAATTTTGTACAAGTGATTTAGCCAATCCTTTCCTTATGAACACCACAATTCTACACCATTAGCAGTTAGCATTACCAGATTCAATAATGTCCTCAGAAATTAATTTAGACCCTGGTCCCTTTGGTGGAAATGCAGTAAGTTTCTCAAAAGGTTTCTAGTCATAAAGGGCTGAAAGTCCCTGCAGTGGAAATGCAGCTTAAGTAAGACCCTGACTGGAGAACTAACAGCAACAACAAACTGACAGCTGAACTTAAATATAGACTGAACCAATGAGGGAATCAGAAACAGGTGGGCGGACAGGGCAACAGGCAGGAAGCTGATTGGCTGGGAGAGGGCAAAAGAGCAGGTAACACAAGCAAGCTCAAACAGGCATGGCAAGACTCTGACATACAGAATTAGAAAAACAACCTATATTATACAACAATATCATATACATGTTCTGTATCTGCACTGATTTTTTTTTTTTTTTTTTTTTAATACGCATATCATCCCACTTAAACAGCCCATTTCACATGGGATTACAAGATACAGATAAAAGAAACCTTTCAGCTTCCTATAGCCATGAACAACAGTCATTTCATTACAATTAAGAAAGGCACATTAAGGACATTCTGGAACTGCAGTACTCCATGGCAAGAGCAGATAACCATGGGAAAGAAAAAAGAAAATGATGATCTAATCAATACAATGCTGTCTTTCTTCTAACCCATGCTTTCTCTAAATCACCAGCAACTGAAAAGGTTTTATGTTCAAAACAACCATGTCAGTATATCTGTGTCCTGCATAGGGAGTAGATCATTTTTACGACAGGGAGTATACCAAAAATTCATGTTTAATTTCACAAAATGTCCTAAGTTTTGTCTTATGTCTTGTCTGCACTGGAAACCCATTTCCTTTCTGATTCAACAGACGGTAATTCTATAAACATACTGATGTCAAGTTTTACAATGCTGATATACAAATCCTCACAGCCTACGCAAGCACACACACACACACACACACACACACACACACATTATGCAGCTCCTTTGTCCATACCCTATTTGTTTATTTTATGAATGCACCGTTACATTAAATAGAAACTATCTGGGGCATTGTGTTATACACGTTTCCCTGTAATTCAGCAGGGCATATCCTTGGGATCTCCACTAGAATTTGAAATTAAGCTCTGCAGGATTGAACAAAGCTTGCCCATGCAGTCATAACAAACCCACCTGTGGCTGCAGCAGAGGTAAAGGCTGCCCCATGCAAGATTCATATGTAGAAATATGGCTGTATTATCAGCCTAAATTGACGGAAGAGACAAGAGAGACAAAGGAGAAACAACGGCTCTTTACTGCATGATTAAATTTACAGAGGAGTTTAGAAATTACAGGAAAGCCTTTTGTGAAAATGTTCTCTGCTATCCCCATGTTGCTGTTGTCAGGTAAAAACCTTGTGTCTTCTCAGGCATTGAGATGCAACCTTGCTTTTAGCTCAACAAACACACATTTTTATATCCTGCCACCATGGTACATGCAGAATATAATATAATGCAACAGTGTCTATCTGCTTTTTTTGTGAACACAGTGTCCTACAGCGTCTCAGCAGAAGAACAGATACATGATAGAAACTTCTCTCTTCCTTCAGTTTCACCCTGTAAAAGTAGGTGATCTTAGACTTTGGAACACCTTGTTGCATAAAATTGCATGGTAATGAGGAAATTCCCGTGGAGATTTTCTTGAAACTACTTTAACTCCTTAATGCTTTAAAGCTGAAATCGTTAAGATTGAAATGTGGACCATGTAGAATCAGCCACAATACAATTACATCAAATATGGGCTTAATTTAGAGGCAAGACTGCATGGTTCTCATTTAAAGGAGTCTGCCAGACTGGCAAATTAGACATCGATTTTTCAACATAATTGCATTGTGGTTGATTCTACATGGTCCACATTCCAATCTCAGTGAATGTAAGACGCTGTAAGATGTAAGAGTTCATGTTAACAGCTAGAGTTTCTTGAAGACAAATATGTTGACATAGAAATTAGGGCACAGATTAGTTTAATTAATGACCACTTTAGCATAAATGGCTTGGGTAAATAATATTGTGGTGTCAGATGACAACATAAGGAAGAAAAAAAACAAAACAAAACAAAACAAAACACTGATAGCATGGGAACATTCCTTATCTCTAAAATTGGCATGCAAAAAAAAAAAGCATGCAAAAAAAAAAAAAAAACAGTTCTCCTCACTGAACTTTCACTATAGCTTCAGCTGTGCTATTCAGAGCAGCCAGCATACAAATACTGCACCTTTAACAGAGCAAACAGGCTAAAATCTAAGAATGGGGGAAGAAATCAATTCAAATCACAATTTTTCAGGTTGATGATTTTTATGTAGCCATGCTGTCCTTGAAAAAAACATTAAATTAAAAAAAAGATTATATAATTTTGTAAATAATTAATTACATTTAAATTTGTTTAAAATACATACATTTTATTTTTAATTATTTCTATTTTAATCATTATTTGTATTTTTATTCTTGTTTTCTTTTCTTTCTTTTCTCATATTTTTGTGGTATTTACAGTAATTGTAAAACATCAAAATTACACGGTATTGCAATTTTGAATTGCAATACTTATAGAAACACAATAATTGTATAATTGCATAATGAATGAGCACCCAAGTATTGTGAATTGTATTGCATATTGCAGGATCCCTTTCCCATATTTCATTAAAGCACATTCTCACATGCAGCTGTGGCCTATAGGGAACATTCAGTCCTGATTCTGACTTCCAGTCAGTCGGATTATTCCCAGAGGCACGGGCCAGCAATCAAGGAGGAGAGACAAAGGAGAGGTGTGATGAAGTCAAGGGCTCAGTGTAATGGCCTCAGATCAAGCTGCGAGAATGAGGGAGGTCCCAAAAGGGATATAGTTATTGTGCATCTGCGGGCCAACAGTGCGTCCATCTGTCTATCAGAGAGAACTTAATTCCCTGTTTGTTGATCCAACTTAAGCACAGAAAAGAAAGACTTTCCGCAGAAGGGTTTTTGGTTACAATGGCTCAAAGTGGCAAAAATACAGCGTATGCAGGCAAACAATACCTTTGTGGGTGAAAAATCCAGCATATATTTTCAAGACACAGACATGCCTTTCTTTCTGCCGCCCTGAGTTTCATCTTTGGCACTTTATGGCATCCAGTCTCTGCTGAACACATTTCTGATTCTGCGCTGAAAGGCGAGGACTGTCTAATGAGGAAAACTGGTGTTGCAGGTCTCCTCTCTCAAACAAAGTGTTCCCCTGAGTGACTGTCTCAAGGTCCTCACACTGGGAATAGCACTTAAAGTCCTATTTGATTAGGCTCATTACGATAAGGGCCAATAAATAGACTAACAACAAGTTTGACAAGAACTTATCAAAGGTATGATTGAGTCTTGGAGACCTCTCCATCTCCAACAAATTGGAGAGTAGTTGTGCAGAGTTCACTGCAGAGATTTTGTCCATTATTATCTTCCCTCCCTTGATTACACCTTTTGAATGTTTTATTTCCAGATTGCACCTCAGACTCCCTGATGGCTCCAACGTAACATTATCTGGGTAGTTGATTGCCACTGCAGAAAAAAAAAAAAAAATTCCAGCACCCTCTGGTTGCCGAGGTGACTGAGGTCTGAACTCTATTCAGCATTACAGCCCAACGATTGCACAATCAGCTGATTGGGAGGAGGATGGATGCTCTTGAGGATTGAAGTGGTCAGGTTACCAGATCACCCAGGTCACTGGAGCAGGCGCACCACCACATCCAGTATGTTACAAAACTGCCTGACCGCAGGTTTGTGCTGAAGGGGCTTCTGGGTGTCTAGTGAATACTTGTGGAGGCTGATTTGAATCTCCTATGTGAATCTGCTATCTCTGATATGTATTTAGTACAAATTCCACACAAACAACCTGTCATATTTTGGTGGACACAGTTAATACAAATCCCCTGCAAGATGCTTGATTTCCTTTTTCTTCCTGTCATGAAAAACAGATGCAACATAGTAGAAACTATAGAGGTGCGTTTTCAATGCATTTTCAGCACATATGTCAAGTTTTGCTTCACTAAACCATGAGGCGATAAATTCTGACATTCTACAAGGTGAATTTCAGTGAATTTCATTATTGTGTGTGAATGTATTTCAGGAAACCCAGGAGGTTGGGTTGGAGTGGGGCTTAATTTATTACATGAGGTCCCCACATTATACTCGTCGCATTCCAAAAGGACTTTAAATGAAAGCATTCGTTTATTGGAAGATATTAAAAATCTACATAAGGCATTTTAAGCACTTGATCTGTACCATGCTACTGTGTAATGCACTTTACTTTCTTCCCCCTGACAACATTCCTTATTGATAATCAAAGATAGTCTAGGAAGGTGAAAAGTCAACAGTATATTTTATTCAGGGGAAAATGTGAATTGATTTATTACCTGAAATACTTATCATGAAATACTTGCTGAGCTTTTCACTGGCAAGATGAAAACCCAGCTGCTTTTGGATAAGGTATGTTTTAGCCCTTCGAAAACTGTGTTTTTTAGGTAATTATGTTCATTTTTCTGTTAATTTTTTGTTAAATTTCTGGCCATTTTCAGGGTTTTTTGTTTGTTTGTTGTTTTTGTTTGTTTTGTAACCTTTTTCCAAGCAATTCTGTGGCAATTTTCTGATAATCGGCATGTAATTTTTCCCTTTTTTAAATTTTTTGTCATCATTTTCAAGTGAATTTGTTGAGTTTTCAAAGGGTTAAGAGACACTCTTTCAGAAAGAGCTATCAAAGAGGCAAGCATGGCTCCGCTCAGTGGTGACTGGATTGCTTCTACATACTAAGGCCTCTAACAAAGGATGACAATGTTGAAAATAGGTCAGGGGGAGAGAAAAAGAGACCCCCTCTGAGCATCACTTACTGGGCCAGAACCTGGTTTTGATCAGGAAATTCCATTAGTCAATACAACCACAATGCCTTCCTTGTGCCAACAGGGACTGCTCCAAATTGTTGTGCTGCATTTTGCTTTAGAGAATTCTCTGTGGATCCTGTTCATTTTCAGAATGATAGTATTTTCTGACAACTCAGCATAAACTATTCCCCTATGACTCACTGCTGTTTCAAATGACTGCTTGACAGAATGTGTCTAATCATCAAGGCAGTGTACCTTGAATGCTCAAATGGTAAGAGGCTTCTGTAAGCACAATAAAAAGAAATGAATCATGATCATCAATAAAGCTCTTTTCATAGTTTCTTTTTAATTCATAATTATTTAATGTTAATGTAACAAAAACAGGAAAAATGATAAGGCAGATGTTTTATAGATTCACAGTCTATGGATACAAAGGAGACATTTCCATGTGTAATTTTTTTTCAAAAGGGGGTTCTCTGGAGTCCTTTCTCTTTACTTCTTCTTTGATCTACAAAGTTCATACACCCCTATCTCCCATGAGCACCTGACCAAGATATTTGAAAACCAAGGCAGCGGTCTTCATCTGCACTATTTGTAATTTGGTTTGTGTATCTAATTGCCTTGAGTGAAAGTACATGCAGTTATTCCTATGACTGCCAGGGGTCGTCCTGACTGCAGTCCCAAACAACTGGAGCTAGTCCAGCATGGCCAAAGTTCATAAAACTTTTCATGGCTGGTCTGTGACAAAGAGGTCTGGGGTGTGCTGATGAATTATGTGGCACTGGGTTGAGGAGGTTGAATGATGGCCATTTTGTGAACAAGGTCAAGGCTAATGTTAACCAGCAGCCCCTGACTCTACCATGTTCCCTGTGCAATACAAACATCTGCACTTTAACCTCTTTTAAGGAATGTCAGGGAGTGGAGGAGTGCTCTTAAAATGGACCTGAATGAATGAAACCATTCCCAGAAGCAGAAAGACATTCCTCAGGATAACACAATAAGGATTATGTGCTCCATAAAACAAAAGGCACTTCTTAAAGTTATCATATTGTCTTGGACCTGCTGGTGACAAGTTTGACACAAAACAATCATACAAAACAATCATACATACAGTATATACATAAGTATGCCAAGGTTTTTGGTCTGTCATATAAATACAGTGATTTCCAATTGATTGCTGTCCCAGCATTTATCATGTGACCGACATGCAATCCTCTACTAGTGTGTATTTGCAGTCACTAGAAAGTCATTTGCTTTCCATGGATGGACATTTGCACCCAGTCTCCTTTCACCCACTGCTGATGTGAGAAAACAATGCCTCTAAATCCCTTTGCTACTGATGACAGTAACTGTATTTTACAGTGATATGCTTTTGGAATTAACTTAATTGACCCCGAGCATGTTGCATGAAGGGGACCTAATAGTCAAGTTTCACTACCTCAGACGAAGGCTAAATATTTTTTACCAATAGTACACTGATTTCCATGGCTCTTAGCAGGATTTGGATCAGCTGTGAAATGTTGAAATGAATCAGTTAAAATATGTCAATTTAAGATAGTAGCAGAAGTTCCAACATTACCCAACCAAATGATAATATTTCATAACCATGTAACCTAGTGCAATCATGAAGCAATCAGATCTCATGCTGTGTGGTCAGTGTATGCAACATCAAAGTTTTCTACCACATAGCAACATCACCACAAAAAAAACTCGATCAGTGGTTTTCAGCATCCATCCCGTCACCTCCTCTCTCTAGTGATAATCCACAGTAATATCCGTAAGTGTTCCAAGAGTGAGCAGTTCCAGTTCTCTTACCTGGCTCATTATCCACTCTTCTTTATCTCTGAAACAGAGTCAGTATATGTACATGTCAATTTCTCCCCCTGTCTGTTTACACATTGGTCTTGACCCCTGCTGAGGGGTTAGGGGCACCCTGTTTGTCATGTGCCCCAGAGATCCAGTGGTAGCAATCGGTGGTGTTCTTGTTGCGTGGCTGAACAGCACAGCGGGTGCAGTAGACGATGCCCAGTGCCACCATCACTACAATGAAGATGCAGATGGGCACCAGGAGGCCCACCAGCAGCCAGCTGCTACCCTGCTTCTGCTCCCTGTCACCTTGGACAGAATTCCCACTGTCAACACCCTCCGGATCCTTGCTTGGAGGTTGACTGGAAGGTGTAGGTTGGGTGGGACCGAATGGAACTTGGGGGTTTATCATTTCCTCATACTCTTCCACCACCTCTACCTCTACTTCCTGCCCTGGAAACTGGGAGTTATCCATAGTGTTGTGATGATCTCCATCCTCCTCTCCCTTATTTTGATCATTGCTATCAACAGGAATATTCTGCTTTATGACTGGATCCACGAGGGCTGGATTTCCTAGGTCCTGGTTGGTAGGGGTAGGGCTTAACCAGAACCAGTTCCAGGCCCCTTCAGAGATGGTGGAGGTGGGAAGACTGGGAAGACTGGTGGTAGTCTCCTCCTCCTCCTCATCGTCATACCATTCTGAAGTAGGGGTGAGGGCAGGGCTGGTGGGGGGTGGAGGTGTGGTGGAGGTGGGCACTGCTTCCAACTCAGCTCTGTCATCCGATTCGAACCAATCTGGAACATGCCCATCTCCACCCATCTCCGTGTCATCATCCTTTTCCTCAGGCTTCTGTGTTGGAGAGTTCTTTTCACTAGAGAAAGGCAGCTCGGCCTGAGGGGCTCTGGTGACCCAAATGACATCAGAACCAGGGACGATGGGTGGGTCGGTCAACCAGTCCAGGGTTTCATCCACCTCTGGCGGCCAGTCAGTGTGGCTCTGCTGGTGAGTCCAGTGGTAGACAGGGTCGTTAGGGTCCCATACAGGTCCAGGGTGGCGAGTGACGGCTGGTTGGCCATCCTCCTCCCCTATTTTCCGACAGGAGAACTGATCTGGCATGAGCTCATATCCCACTTCACAGTAGCACTCAAATCCACCATCATAGTTCACACACATCTGATCGCAAGTTCCAGCGATCTGGCACTCGTCGATGTCCTGGCATTGGCTGGGGTCCTCAGGCAATGGGGAATAACCCAGGTGACAGTGGCAGATATGGGAGCCTTGCGTGTTCTCACAGGCATGTTCACAGGGGTCATTAGCACACTCATCCACATCCTCACATTCACCTTCCTCATCTGGGCGGTAACCGTCCCGGCAGCGACATTCAAAGGTCCCAGGGGCATTCACACATAGCTGCTCACAGGGGCTCTGGAGGCACTCATCCACATCCAGACAGCCACGTTCATCTGGTGCAAGCATGTAACCCTCAGGACAGGCACAACGGTAGCCATCGGAGAGGGGTAGGCATTCAAATTCGCAGGGCGCTCCCTGGCATACATCTGCCAGCTCACAGCTCTGCCCATCCTCCCCTAGTTGAAACCCATCTGAGCACTCGCAGTAGTAGTGGGCACCAGCTTCCCTGCAGAAATGCTCACAGCCACCATTATCCTGCTCACACCAGTTCTGTGATATGGGGGGATCGGAGCACAGGGGGGCATCTCGTGACCAGCCCACTGAGCCATCTTCCCTCAGCATACACAGAACTGACTGCTCATCCTTGGTGCCCTCTGGGCAGGGCACAGTGGCAACAGATCCAAAGGGCACATGGGTTAGCAGAGGGCTTAGAAGCTCAAAAGGTGTGGTGTAGAGGGCATTGCCACCCCCTTCACTCCACAAGGCATGACACATTCCTTTGTAAGTATACCGACACAGATAGCCATCTACAGGAACTGAGCAGGAACCATCCAACCATTTGAAGTTATTTGGCTGCTCATCAGCAGATGTGCTGTAACCCATAACCACGCAGCGTGGGGCCAAGCATGTACTGGGAGAGTCCTCTCTCTGCCAATTGGTATACTGGGTATCCTGGTCTCCAGTAGTCCAAGAGAAACCCCGCAGCAAGCGAGAAGCAGTACACTGGCGAGGCTGGCGCTGAAGGCCGATCCATACTTGAACTTTGGTGCGTGAATGGCGCAGGTCCACACTGGAAAAGAGAGTGGCAATGGTGTCAGCCTCCTCCTGGCGTTTGATGGTAGCTAAGTTGCCTCCTTTTTCCTTGCAGGCCCTCCAAGAGTCTAGAAAAGTTTTGCGCTGGAAGTAGACTACAAAGCAGCCGTTCTCATTGCACAGAGCGTCCCTCTCCCTCAGGTCCTGTGCCTGGTCTGAAGGAACTCCAAAGAGCGAAGCCAGCAGGGAGATGAGGAGAAGAGCATAGCGCACCAGGGAGCCCATTCTTCACTCACCGCTCACTTCTCCCTCTCTCTCTCTCTCTCTCTCTCTCTCAAACTGGATGTCTGTCTCCTCTCTCTCAACCTAACTCTCTTGAAAGTTTTATCTTCCTCAGTTTGAAACTTTTGTCAGCAGCACCGTTTTCTCTTAACTGTCTTTGTTGTCTACCTGAACTTTTCCCTCTTCATTTGGACCCTTAGCTTTTCACTCTTTGTCTCTCAGTCCTCTCTATGCTCTTCACTCTGCTGTGCTAAAACAGATGTGTGTCGGAGTTGAGTGCTTGCAGATTGTCCCCAGATTTCTGAGAGAGGGAGGGAAAGGAGGGATGGGGAAGGAAGGGGATGGAGGGGAGGGAGGTATATAGCGAGGAGGGTGGGCAGAAAGAGAGAGAGGGAGGGAGTTGAAGAAAAGAATTGTATGTTTTTGGAAGAGGTGGGGGGGAGCACTATGTGGGGATGTGTGTGAGAGCGGGGGGGATGTGTGCATTTCTTTCTTTTTCAGAGCATGTCGTATGGTTTTCATAAGCCCATTTATGGAAATAGTTTGGTATGCTGCCATTTACCCCTCCTTGCACACACACATGCATACACCGTTTTGTGCCACATAAAAATAATTTTGTTATCTCTAGCAATTCAAAAAAGGCCGAATAATTACTCAGATAGATGCCCTTATTCCAGTAATCCATCAATTATTGTCTGTGTTTTCTTCTTCCACTCTTCGCTAGCCTTGAACTTCTCCAGCTAATTTATGAATCATTATCTTCATTTTTCTTTTCCTTTTGTTTTCTTACAGTACAACTCGGAACACTTGGTTCTTAATGTGCTTAACTCCTAGGGATGAGTTCAATGCGTTTAATGGGAGCTATCAACTTCAACAGTCTGACTGATGACTTCTAAGAGCAAATACATTAAGATAGCAACATACATTTTCAAGGTTATTCACTTGCTTTGCTGAGGTTTTATGAAAGTGCTACACATATTGGTGTATGTTTGATTGCTACTGCCAGTCTTGTGTTTGCTGATCACAAAAAATATTCTTGATTTCTCTCAAGGGCAAATATAGGAGCCAAGCAGGGACTTCAACCTGACATCCCACCATTTCCATATATCTGTCATTCTATACTAACACTACAACCCTGGGCCAGAAAGAAATACCAAGTTCCTACTCGAAGGGTCCATGTTTAAAAAAAAAAAAAAATAAACAATACTTGCTTCTATGCCAATAATTCTTATATTGGGATGGGGAAGTAGTGAAAGTTGCAGGGGTCACCAGTGCAGTGGAAAAGGCCTCTGGGTTTGCTATGAAAACAAAGCCAGGCTGGTGAAATGGAGACTTATGTTTCTAAACGGGGCTTGAGTTGGGAGGGGTAGGTCTCTCTCTCTCTCTCTCTCTCTCTCTCTCTCTCTCTCTCTCCTCTCATCCCTCCTCTCTCTCTCTCCCTCTCTCTCTCCTCTCTCTCTCTCTCTCTCTCTCTCTCTCTCTCTGTGTGTGTGTGTGTGTGTGTGTTTGAAGGGGGTAGGTGAAGTTGGGGGGGTTGCTGTTCAGCCTTGGTGGCTATTACTGTTCATGCTCATTCCAAACTAATCTGAAACGTAACATGCATCACTTCCTCTCCGCAAGAGGATTTTTTCCCAAGAAAGATGCACTAGACATTAGAAAAGCAATGTAAAAGCTATTTAGGTTCAATCGCTAATGTGTACTATGAACTGGAAATAAAGAGTAAAAAAAAAAAAAAATGAAACATAATGATCTGAAAATGCTGCACGTTATTTTTTGAAATTATTACTTGACCCTGCAACGACAGAAACTATGATCTTTTACACTAATCACAACAATATGCCGTTACAGATTATTCTCAGACACACACACACACACACACACACACACACACACACACACACACACACACTTGGCCCCACTTCAGCTTGGGGAAACTCAAACCAGGGGTGACCTGGGCCATTTGCCCCCCACTGTGACAGCAGTTAAACCAGGCGACCTCACTCGGCCAGCTAGTTTTTATGACAGCTTGACGTTTTGAGGCTAAATGGTGTTTAACGATCATATCCACCCTTTTACACACACATTAAAAACCTTCTAAACCTTCTAAAAACCACTCAATGCCTGTCTCACACTATCCATAAATGATGCTTCTAGCCCTCTATGCCTGACTATAGAGAGCATGTACAGGAAGTTATGACAGCATCAGATCATTCTGGAGATTGGTGCATATGACACTGACAGCTATGTCAGCACAGAGAGAGCCTTCATTCAAAATGAGGCAGACAGACTTCTTTATGAACCACTAGCACCGGGCCCATGGACTTCGGTTAGCCTACAAAGAGGTTGCAGTTGGATTATTCAAAAATGAAACAAAGTGGTTAGTGTTACACTGAATCACGGGGCGATGGGCGCAGCAGGCACACAGGGTTCCTGGTTCAGTCCTCCAGAGGGTGTCCAAGTGTCCTTGAGCAAGACACCGAACCCCTAACTGTTCCTGATAAGCAGCTTGGTACCTGGCAGTGTGTGTGTGGTGCATGTGAGGCATACATTGTAAAGCACTGTGAGTGGTCAGTAGATTAGGAAAGCGCTCGAGTTGCAGTCCATTTACCATTTAACTTAAAAACATAGTTCACCCATTTTGAAAAATGTGGTATTATTTCACTTCCCTCTTAGCTCTTATGTATGACAGTGGTGGTGCTATTGTCCTCTCATTAGCCGCCTTTCCACTGTTGGTTTGTGAAAGAATGGCTTTATTCACCCCCCCAAAAAAAGGTAGAAAACAAAAAGGTAAACAATGCAGTACTGAGATGATGAGACATGCAGTGGTCATCACAGAAAATCCATCAGGTCGCACCGCAGGATTTTTTTTTCTCTCTTGGACGCCACTTTACAAGTTGTGCGCTTTTACTGCCTTGTATTGAAACCTCATTTTTTCTCGGACGTGTACCTTTGTGCATTAGATCACTGCCGCCGCCAGCTCTCTCAGTCCTCATTTTGGCAAACACCGTGGATTTGGCATTGGACGTTATCCTCATGTCCTCGTTTGACCGGTACAGTCGGTTGTTGTCCCTTTTTTCCTTTCTCCGTTATTCTTCTGCAGCAAAACCAAGCTGCTGTGCTTACATCTGTAGTCATCAGCTGCATCTCTCTATGGATCAGCCTCGCCAGTCAACACCAGGTAAGCCCTTAACTCTGCGTCAGATCTAGGTTAGCCCGGACTGGCCCATGGGTATTGGGTGGGCCATTAGCCCCTGGAAACTGACCCCGGCATAGTCCCACCTTGGTGGAAGTGGCAGTGGAAACACAACTGGCCTCGGCAATCACTAGCGACAGTGGAAAACTGGCTATTGTTACTAAACATTGGATATTGGATGCTCCAAATGCTAACTGTTAGCCTCCTGCCATTGAGGTAGACTTCCCCCCAGCTAACATTTAAAAAAAAAAAAAATAACTGCCTGTAGCATGCTATATCCAGCACTTAGTAACAATACATAACAGCTAGGGGGGAGTGAAATAATAACACATTTTTCAAAACAGATGACTAATTCCTTCAATAAAGATAAAAGAAGGTCTGACATCAAGCTACATGTTCCTCTTCAGACTAGACAAAGTATGCACAGTTACGATCTTAAATGGACCACAAGGTCTGGTCACATGACAGTTACGTGATACAAGTGCAACCCTTTATACCACTAATATCAACACAAAATAAATAGTCACATGTGCTGAGCACACATGTGGTAAAAGAAAACATATATATGCATATAATACATAGAAATATAGAAATGACCCTAAGAGCACAGCAGTATTACATCAGACCAGTGGCCATCATATGTTGAATATGGCACTTTCTAAACAGAGGTGCCTCTGTATTCTAAAAAGATGGCCTAGATAATAAACTGCATACAATGGAGCTAGAGTGTCTTTATTGCAGAATGCCTTACAACAACCCCCAGAGAAGGATGGTGAACTTTCTGCATTAAGCTGTGGGTTACACATGTAGGCGGAGAGCTCAGTAACAGAGCAAGTGAACAAGAGTGTTTTTTCCAGTTGACAGAAAGTCACATCCCTTACTCAAAACATTCAGTGTGGCTGCTCTGCATTTTGATCTACTGAGCCTATTGTCTGTGGTGAGATTGGTATCTCTGCTTCTTCAATGACAGATTTCTCCTTTTATGATTGTCAAACATTGGTGCAAAATGGCAGCTCTTGAGAGAAGTCCTTGCTCTTTGATTTTGAAGCACTGACAGCAAACTTTGATGTCTACTGTTGATGCTTTGGATAGGTAAAATATCCTCTGCTGTACCTGCACTGGAAAAACTGATTCAATGTTTTGCCAAATACATTTAGCCAGTTACTGATGGGAAGACAAATACACTGCAACACAATTGAAAATAACTCTCTATTTAATTGTGTTAAAGGGAATGGAAAGGACTGTAAAGACAGGCACCATGTAATCTATGTGAGTGATGGGGTTTCATACATTTCTAGTGACTGTGTGTGGATCTCTCTCAAAGTGTACAATATAGCCACTCCAAGTTGGCTGAGCAGCTCAGCCCATGTCAGGAGCAGTGATGGCTAGAAAAAGTATTATTACTTTTACCAGGACCTAGTATTATAACAAAGTGTAATTTAATTTTCAGTGATATCAGTGCAGTACACCAACCCCCCACCCCCACCCCATCAAGTCTGTCCATCTAGTAGTACCAGAGCCCAGCCATCATATTCTCCGGCCACATCCTGCAGCTCCTCCTGGGGGATCCCCACAAGGAGGCGTCTGGGAAGCATTGGCCGAAACACCTCGAGTTGCTCCTTCCTCCTTCCGGAAAGTAAGCTGTCACTCTTCTTGACAGCTCTCGAAATATCACAAGTGAAATTAACTAAATTATACTATCCCACATCCATCCCCATATTGTTGTCATAACAATTAGTCTTCATTCTCTCAGCTGATGCTAGCTAAAAAGGCCTTGTTCAGACTGCCAGCCCAAATCCATTGTTTGTCATATCCAGATTGTATTCAGATTGATTTTAGAAAATCTGGACAGTAAAAAAAACACACAGAATGTGATTTTTGCAAATCAGATTCAAACCACATCTGGAGGTGGTTGGAGGTCTCAGTCCCGACGCTCTGGACATTCAAATAGGATTTCTAGTGTCTCTTACATCACTCACAACACGACACACAACGACGACGTCAGTCCAAAAGTGATGGAAGTGCATGATAACGGCTGTTGTTACCATGGATATATTAATTAATATCAGTCTCCACTGTTGCTGAATTTGTCTCATGTGACAGAGATGTTGTGCATCATGACTTGACAGCGTGATAGTTTGGAGGGTGAGAGAATAGATCTCCATTTCTCATGCCTCCATGTTGACAAACAGCATCTCCAGCATGTAGAAACTGACGCCTACGTCGTTACCATAGCAACCCATGCAGATAGGTTGGCAATATCTGGATGACACAAATCCGATCATATCACTTGCAAATAACAGTGCAGACGGTCTGTTTTAAAAATCTGATTTGAGAAACAAATCCAATTTTCCTGCAGTCTGAACAAGGTCAAAATGTTTGAATTTTTTTTTTTTTTTTTTTTTTTTTTTTTTTTCTGGGTGTGAGTATTCTGGCTATTGGCTACTTTTATTGTATCCTGCAAAGGGACTGTCATGCACAGGAGAGAAAACTGATTTTAGAAGGGAAGAGAGGATGTTGTGGATTAAGTAGGTAAGTAAGTAATTGTGGATAAATAATATAACAGTATGGAGTTTTCCACTGACTGTAGTGACATCATATCAGGGTATATTGGCCAACGCATGTTGCAATCTATTGCACTTACAACAATCTCCAACACAGAAAGTTATTCAAGTCGCAACTCCAGCTTGGAAATTCAGGCGAGATCCACCTAGCCAAGTAAACACATGAGAATACAGCAAATATGAACACGGTGAACCACAAGCAAAATTACCTTTTCATCAGTTTTTTACTTATATTCTACTTACTTACTTATATACATGCGTCTATATTTTCCTGAGCAGATGTACTGGGACACATTTAGATTGGAAGTTTGTTACTAACTCAGAACTATCAACTTCCTGACTTGCAACAGAATGCAACATGAGGTTTCATGTCTTCTTTGTTATTCTGACTTGAAATCCTGACCCAACTGGCGTTCTTTGCACTTTTCCATAAAGTCAAATTTATCGTAGTTTTAAGGTCAACAGAGCGCTGTATTAGTGTAACTGTTACCAGGAAACAATATCTAATATTACCTTTGACATTTGAACTATGGACCAGTTTCTCTCAGTTGATACCGGTATGCCTTGAAGACGATTTTGTGGCCTTAACTGAAATGCCTGTTCTAGTGACTGTTCCAGACCATCTGATGCTGCTTTCACTGCTGTTGCACTGACAACTAACTTTTGCATTTTCTACAATCCAGATTGCTTATGGAGGTGTTTCCCAACCTAGAAGGAAATTTCAAGTTCCCTCATTTCCCGATAAGGTATACTGTGTCATTTTATAACAGACTGTTGAACTGAGTTTTTACATTTTGTTAGTTAGACGTCTTTGTTGTAAATACGTTCATACTTTTGTGGATGTGACGCTTGCATAGATGCAAAGTATCACTTACATTTTGGCAGTAAGCTGTAATTGGTTATTGTATTTCTATCCTTAATTGGCAAGCTGCTCATGGCTGAAAAGCATTTAACAAGCACTGAGTTAGTGTTTTTTAAAGCGCACAGTAGTGGTCAGGAGGAAACTGGGCTCAGACCCAAATAAATTATGAATGTTGCCTTAGGGCCTCAGGGATGTTTTCTTGCTGCGATCACACAGGCAGTCACTAAATCACCCCTGTGGCAATTCCACAACACTATAAATGGTGTGTCCAAGGGGTGGCAAGGTTACCGCCAAAGGGGTCCCAAGTCCGTATAAACACTAGAACAAGATATAGGGCTATGCTGTTTATGCGTTTTTATGTAAACAAACATTTAATCATTATCACCTTCTTTCCTGGCTGTTGCAGGGCCAGGGAGCTGTGACCAAACAGAACTGGTGGCTAACACACATTACAGACTGATTATAGTCTACTCTTAAGACGATCGTGACATGATTAATACACCAGTGTGGCTGTGGAGGGGCATGGGGAGGGGACGTATTTGCAAGGCAGCATTCTAATCAGCTGCTTACCTGAAAGAAATTTTGGTGCGGCAGCCAGGAATAGCTAATCCCAAGCAAAAGTTTGTTTCACCCTCTTCTACCTGATGTAGTTCCATAAAATAATGAACTATTATCAGAGCAATTCTGAGAAAGGAAGGAGAAGAGGGGACAAGAGAGTTCAAGTGGTAGTTATCTAACTGATGCATGAAGAAAGCCGTACTCCTCCGCAAATAGATCAGATACTCCACATCAATAAGCTACCAGACTGTGAACATTCGAGTAATATGCTTGTCTCCAGAACAATTGCCTGTCTGGTACTGATGATAGCTGTTGCAAAAGAAGAAGCCCTTCTAAATATTGAAATAATAGCAAGAAAGGCAAACGTAAATGAGATCCATCTGCAGTTGAAAGTAGCACTCACTTCATCAAAACAAGATTCAAGCTTGTAATACATTTTTGGTTGTACACTTTTGCAGTTCCTACATCTGATCTAGTGTACGGACACAGCACATGGTGCATCATAATTCAGTGCTGGGATGGTCTCTTGCTTATGTGTTTCCAGTCTATTTGGAAATGGCAGTTAAGGGCACAAAGGTTTCATATTATAATCAAGGCCCTGTGTGACTTTAGTAGGACTCCTACAAAGTCCAGCACTCCAAGTGAGTCATGTGTGATGGCCAGGAAGATTTTGCAAGATCGAAGAAAATGTGTGTGTGTGTGTGTGTGTGTGTGTGTGTGTGTGTGTGTGTGTGTGTGTGTGTGTGCGCGCACCATGTGTGATGGCCACGAAGATTTTGCAAGATTGAAGAAAATGTGTGTGTGTGTGTGTGTGTGTGTGTGTGTACAGCATTGTTTCCTAGACACCAGTCTACAACCCCTCAAAGCAGGATTTCATTGTGCTGACAGGCGTCATTTATGACATTTATTCACTGCTTTGGAAACTGTAGCGAGTGGAATACATCTCAAAGCTCCTGCACTGACCCAGGCAGACAGATTTATGAAATGTTACCTAAAACTTAACAGTGGACATTTCATCAGATCTTCTGCATCATGTAAACAGGACAAAGGTTTGCATTTGGCATCAGAAACAAGTGTGACAGCACTAAGGTTTACTGCGTCGCGCCATGACAGCAGCAACACCCCACCGCTGGTTTCAAATCAGTGAGCAGTGATACTTGATATGAGTTTGTACTAGAGTGTTGCGAGACACTGGCCACAGCCACAGTGGGGATTATGCTGTACACTTTGACACCCACTAGATCAAACCTGTCTCCTATTATGGGACAAGGATGTGATAAAGTAGGGAAAGGGGAGGGAGCGTGACCAGAATATCAGAGATTCCCATACCCTCCCTCTGGACATTTGGCATACCGACCAGCAATAGAAAACAAAATTTGGTCTAATAACCCTCCCAACTACCCCCCACCCCACCCAAACCCACTCCCCAGAGCCCTCCTAAACAGCCTTTAAACCTTTGATTGTTTTGAATAGCTCAATTTTGACAAATATGGAATGTTTGTGTTGTCCCCTCCCAAATGACATGTATTAAATCCAACGTATTATTACAGGGTGATATGCAGTACATCAGGCAATGAGGCAGAACAGCTGAGAGCTGAGTAGGACCCGCTCTTAGGAGTGCAGCAGGGCTCCACCCTGGATCCCTGCCAGGCTTACTTGCAAGTATTGGGACTTCAGAAGGTCAGAAATGGGAGAGTGTCTAGTATTATAAAGCTGGCTGGTTCTGCATTTCTGTTTTAAAGGTCACTCAATTGATTGAAGTCATTTATTTTGGTGGTATCAGTCAGACAGCCTGCCATTCCTTCTTCTTTATCAATTTCCATTACTCAATTCTAAATCTATTTATAATACTGGCAAACTGACCTCATGTCTGTATATCACAGGCAGTTTTAGCATTATTAATGGCTCACCAGTTGGCTAAAGACACAAATGACCAATCTCTCCTGAGAAATTCAGAGCTCATACCATGATAAGATTGTTGTTACTATTCATGAAGGGAGTTTCCACCAGCGCATATAGTTAATGTCCTCTGGACCCAACATAAACCCTGGCATTTAAGAGGGGGAGCACAAACAATTTCCCTTGACTTTGGAAAGGTGCCAAACAGCCATAAATCATCCTGCTAATCTTTATTTTGCTCTTTCTGCCACACTGTTTGCTGTTGCGATGGAGCTTTAGCCACTTCACATTAGACGAGGGGGCATACAAATCATCTCCCAGATTTATTTTGCCAGTGTCTCCTCTTCTCTGTGTCCACTCTAAACATCTAGAACATGGGTTGTCAAACTTTTTCAAGTTCTGGACGCCCAAGCTGACTCTCTTAAAGCCCCAGACCCCCACTTGAAGTAATTTTACCCCAAGGACTCTGATATGAAGATATTTTACATTGTGTCAATTATGGAATTGTCTAGGTGTCACAGTGGTGCAATTAAAACATAATGTTAAAATAAACACTCGTATATGTTTTGTGTGTTGTGTTGTAGTGATTTCAAGTGAATTGAACCTTTGAAACTTGAGCAATTTTACTTGATTGAAGACAATCAAGTGAAGACGACACAAAACAAATACCAGAAAAAAATTAAAAAACAACCACAAAAACCACACCACACTGTTGTGTCAGGAATGTCGACCAGGTGTGCTGTGAAATTACACCCCAACCATAAGACACTCAAATTATTACTCTAAGAAATTAATACAATATTCACAGACTGACATGGAGAAAGCCAAAGAGGAAAGGTAAAAAACCAAAATCTATGCACAATCATTATATCATCAGGTATCATTATATATTATTATTGTCATATGAATTAATTAAACATTGACTGACTGATTAATGCGTTTTTAAGTTGTGAAGTTGGAAAGTGTTTTTTTTTTTTTTCATTTGTTGAATAAAAGCTATGGTTTTGGTGAAAAGTGTGGAATTCAGTCACTTATATCTATTACTTCTAAGTAGTATTTAAGTCATGGCCTGGTAAGCATTGTACATACAGAATACTGTTACTGTATTCCTTTTGTATGAGGATGTACATACTAGGGTAAACATACCCTACTGATTTAGAGCATAGGATGTGTCTGGGAGAGAGGCAGCAAAAATTCTCAACTCTGACCCACATATAATGACTGTCTTAAGCTTCTCTGAGACCTGCTGGCCTCCACTCCACAGGAACACTTCTTCACACTTCAATTCAGCCCTCGATATCGATGCAATCACACCTGCTCAGTAGCACAAAGCACTACTTGACAATATTCCAACACAAACTGACAACACTGAACACAGCATCGTCAGGAGCATAGAGATGAGAACACTAATCCATGTTCTGCACGCACACACATGCACACACACACACACACACACACACACACACACACACAGGCACACCTGTTTCTGATGAAATGTAGGGCATTAAGTACGATAGTGCTGACAGAGGCTTTAGCAGTCTCTGGGATGGTCTGTTGGAAATGAAATTGCGCCTTTGCAAATTGGCCATTTTATGCATCGCACCAGTGAATTAAAGACAGGCAATGATGGTATGGCAAAGAATTCGAATGCTTGGCAGCCCATAGGCTAAAGTTATCTGTTTTTTCCACAATTCCAGTTGGGCAATAGTTATTCAGCAGTAAGGAATTCTGTGTTTCCAAACAGACCTTGGTCAAATATCTTTTGACTCCTGAAGAGATAAACACAGAATTTGCCACATGAGAAAATATAATTGCCAGCAATTATAGACAATCTCAGGTGAGTATTTTAAACTGGATCCAGTACACTGGGGCGCTGGAGCCTATCCCAGTGCTCACTAGGCAGAAGGCAGGGGAAAAACCCTGGACAGGTCGCCCGTCCACAGGGCAGACAGACAAACAAGCACAATCGCACTTAGGGGCAATTTAGTCCAATTCACCTGATCAGCATGTCTTTGGACTGTGGGAGGAAACCTGGCGGAAACCCATGCAGACACGGGGAGAACATGCAAACTCCACACAGAATGGACCCTGGCCAGCCAGCCTGGAATCGAACCGAGGACCTTCTTGCTGTGAGGCAACAGTGCTAACCACTGCCCCTAAAATAATATTTGACCCTTAAAATATCTTGACCCTAAGAATGTAGGTCATGCAGGCCATTTTTAACCATCAAAGTCCATGTAATAGGCATGGAATCCATAGAGTCATAATTTTTGGCATTAATGTGTCATTTGATGCGAATTCTAGTGAGTGTTTTTGGGCAGATGGATACTATCTGACAGAATATGTTCCCATTCACTGTTTGGCCTTCAGTCGGATGAAGGGTGGAGCTGATTGAAGTTTGTAGCGCAAGGCATTAAGGCTATTTGAGTGTTTATGATTCTGTGACCCTAAAACACAGAAGTACAACCAAAATCTTACCAACAAATGAAATAGGAATTTTTACGAGTGTGGTTACAAAGCCATAGGGTTACCATGCCCTTTAACTTATTATGCCTACAGACCCAGCCCATTCTCATTCCCAGGGTGTCAAATATCACAGCTTCAGTGTCTGATATGGACGCCAAAGGCACCTATTTGATGTAAAAGGCACCTGCGAAAGTCCCATTTCCAGCAAGAACTTTCATGTGTAATCAGGATATGACAAAATCCAAAAAGTCCATGGTGTAGGGGTACTGACCAAAATATTTTTGGATGATTCATATTTTCCACAGGGTTAGTGGTGTCTGGAGAGAAGGCCATTGGACATGGATTGGATTCCTCTGGCACACTGGACAGCTCTAAGGTCACTTAACTGCACCTCATGGGTCTAAAGAAATCTGTTCCCTCTCTTTCTTTAAAAAAAAAAAAATCATCAAAACTGACCAACTTCACACTACTCAATAATAATAATCACAATACACTAATAATCCATAGGAGCAATAAGACTTTTAGGAATTTGGTTGTCTTCCCCTTTTAAATACCAGACTGAAGATGACCTGTCCAAAAACTGTCCCCTGATTCAGTTGACAGCTGGAAGAAAAGTTGTCTTTCCCTGGATAGAAGTATTCCCACTACTTTGATTTAATCAAGCATGTGTGTGACAAGATGGTTGGTGTTGCTTGTAAATTATGTACAGACACTGTACATAATTTACAACACAATACGGCACCAATTCTCCGGATTAAACTGCATCATAACAGAAAAGCCATGGCAAATGAAGCTCAGATTAGACATTGGGAATCAGGGGAAAGCGCAGAAAGTAGCCAGAACTTTACGGGCTACAAAGAAGCAAGACAAGGTGAGCCTAGTCTAGCTAGATCTCCATCTTCCACTCTATTTTGTATGGATATATCAATTTATATATTGGTATCAGCAGATATTGGCCTTGTTGACTGCCATCGGCCTATCAGCCAATAAGATGACATTGACTGATGGCAGTGGCTGATATTTATCCATCCATTTTTGTCCAGAGCTCAAGACTAATGGCGTTTGGGATCATCATCTTCTGTGGGACGTCTCCTGGAGAAAAGGGGCTTTCAGGGATATTATCATTATTATTATGCATGTCATTTAAAAATGATAAATTGGTCAACTGCACATCAATAGCGACTACACCCAGTGTGTTCCACTACAAGGCTCTGACTACAACTGAGCATCTCTTCTCTTGCTGTTACTGTTAGTTATCACTGGCTGTCCCTTTAGTTGACTAAAGTGATATAAATATAATGTTTCTGAAATGTTCCCACAGTACCAACAGTTCCCCTCGACAAGGAAGAAAACATGTTGTGCTATTTAGAGAGAGTAAATGAAGGCACTGTTGCAAATGAGAAATGACACAAAAATTTATCACCAACACCAGGGAACTGCATCTTTGAATCTGAGTTGGCCTACAACTCAGGACTGAAGGGGGACGAAGGGAGAATTGCTATCTGAGTCCGAGTTGGAACAGGATCACAATTTCCAGAGACCTGGGTCTTTCTGAGCTGTGTCCTTTTCCACACTGCTGTTGGCTGCTTCTTATCATTAGACGTTACATCGAGTTACATTATGATGCGCTCAACCTCTATTCAGTAAAACTGAGCATGAGGCAAATATAAACTACTATGTCATTATGATGTGTTCAAATGTAGTCTTACAAAATTTTGTTTTTGGTGAGAAATCAGAATTGAATTGGCTGCATTTGTTTAAAGGGGAAGCTTTCATAAATTTGTATGATTCAGTTTGTACTCATTTAAAGAGTATAGTATAATGACGGACATAAAAGACTTCAAAAAAGATCAGTTAAAAAAAATCTGTATCATTTTCAGCTGTCGGGCAAAACTGTTATTTTACAGTTCAGTACCTGTATCAGCCCAGATTTTCACAATTGATGCATCCTTATTATTTTGTGCTCCTCGTGTGCTCAAGTATAATATTCCACGGAGCAGAGGCAGGATTGCCTGCTGTCCGCTTGTCTGATGAGAATCTAATCCCCAAGTTGTTGGATTGTAGTTGAGTTTGAAAATGCTTTTTAAATGCAGAACCACCACAGTAATGAAGCTGGACAGGGAAGGGAGTGTGAGACTGAATGCATTAGAGTAACATATCTGCATTGATGCCTCTGGGGCTTAGCATCCCTCATGCAATGGAGATGGTTTACATTGGTCCACAACAACATCTGTTGTTGATTTCTCATTTTTTATTATGAATAAAACCATAGAGGAATAGCCCAAGGAAAAGACAAAGTTAAAAGAAAGCTAAAAAATTATGCAGGGAAGGAACACAACAAGGTCTGTGAACAAGACAAGAACTGACAGGAATTTTCTGATCTTTACACTGTAACTTTGAGAAGTCAAAGACATTAAATCCCATAGATGCCCAGCTTTGTAACTTCATAACATCATATCCCACTGAATTCACAAAAGCAAAGAGTTGGATATTCATTCCTTTGTGGCCTTCAAATTGAGTTTGAAAGAAAAGGCTTAAGTCTTGTCTGCAGCATGAAGAAAATGTGTACACAATATGAGTCATACACAGCTGAGACACTGAATATTTGTTTTCTCAAATCCTCCTCGATAACATTAAAGTTCCCCTCCAGTCGCTTATTGAGCCCCTAAAAATAGTTTCAGTTCATCAATATTACATATTTAGAAGTTTCTTCCATGAAAAACCTTGACCTCATTAAAAATGCACAGATTTATGAATATGCAAATACTCCCCGTCCACCCCCCCGCCTGTTCACACACACTGTAATCAGAGCTGTGTGTGCACAGAACAAGGATGTCCCGTCCTGCGACACTCATAAAAATTGTCAGTTGTCTGCATTGTCTGTCAGATTTGTGATGCACAAATTCTAGCCGTCCAGGGATACATTTGAATCTCAGATCTTAGGGGCGTGCACGCACACTTCAACATTAAGTGAAAACACCTCTCTAGTGACAAACTTTGCACAGATACAAGTTAGGTATAGTCAAGGTCAGACATTTTGACAGGGGAGTGTTTTTAAGTTATTCTCCAACATGTATAAAGCTGGAATTCATATTCTCTCTCCAGAGAAATGGGAAGACGTCCACTTCATTCTAAAAGCTATATAACCTTCAGCAGGGTCATATGGTCTTAGGTAAGTGCTGAAAACACTATCTGCAGCCCAGTGCCAGTGCCACACTGTAATAGCAGATATATGAATTCAGTCTAGTTCTTCAAGTGAGATGTACAGAGCGTAGTCAGTCACCCTCTAAAATGCAGTGTAATAGTAGAATTCATATTGAAGCCAAAGTAGTTCACATTCATCCATGAAATAATGTCTCTTAGTGGCCACTAAAAGCTCTCTACAGTCTTCTTGGCCTGGCAGGTATGAATCCATTAACTGACACAAATCTTGTCATTGATGGAACAGCTGGGATAACTGATGTCCCATGCTGTTTGGCTGGTGCTGCTGCCAACCATGTTCTTTTCAAGGCTATTTTTACTAGATGACCGTGTGTCCCATTGCCAAGTGTAATCTTTTGAAGAGCAACTTTGAATCCCAGAGACGTGAGCTCAGTAGGCAGCATCAGCCCAATGTTTTGGGCTTTAACTAAAACTGAGCCAGTCAGTGTCATCATCCTCTGATATAATGGATATTTGATGCTGTTTGACTTTGACTTTGATCAAAGTATTGATGGTAGAAATGGTTGTTTAGACCTTAACCTTCAAGCAAAATCCAACTTGGAGATGCATAGTTCCCCAGGTGGTATATGAGTCAACATGGTGCTGAAATCTCCTCATTAGCTGCTTTTTGTGCTCCCATGAGCTGCTAATCCACAATACTGGATTTCAGTCTCCTCATTTACTTCCATAGCACGGTCAAACAGGTCCCTAAGTAACACTTCTACTACTTGAACAGACACGAACAAAGCGGATTATGCCACGAGAAAAAGCAAGTCTCTATGCCAATTTTTTTGTGTAATTGCAATTAAGTATCAGGTTGTTTCTTGCTGGCACAAAGTTAGTTATGCAGATGTTTCCTCCAGACATTACTGTTTTCCAATTCAAATAAGAAAATAACAAGTTTAATTTCCTCAAAAATTATTTCATTGTCATAATCAGTTTTATACATGTGCCACGCTATAAGTGAATACTGTTTAACTTTTCTCATCAGTTGACAAAAATGGGGCATGGCAGTGAGTGGGTGTGGCGTCACATTGAAAGGCATGTCATTTGTGAGTTGTCATGGGACGAGGAAGAAACGATTCCACTTTCCACACCATTTTTGATGAATATCCAACATGTGGAACTGGCATATCACAACTGCATTGTGTTGGCGGAGGTATGCACTCCACTGACTGTTTTCCAGTTTAGGACTCTTATTGAGCTCTGGCGTTTAGTACTGTTTTCCATTGTTGAGCAACTGGGGAGCTGGTAGGTGGAATTCCAAAGTCAGCGATGTCAGTAGCAAGTAATTGCTAAATCACTCATATTGATCAATAACCGTGTCAGGCCAGCATTAAGGTTATTTTATTCCTGCAGGACAGGATGCTTTTAAAGATCCCCTCCAGACATATTCTAAGTCCTTGGAAAAATTCAGTGGTTATTAAATAATTTTATATGTTTAAAAAGTTTAATAAACTGCTGAAAATGGCTTGAAAGCATTACAAGCATATCTACTCCAAAAATCCATCTTCCAAGAATGTTAAACCAAAAAGAAAATCCATTTTTGAGGGGTCTTTTAAGAATTTGAATACTGGCATTACTTCAATCCAAACAAGTTACACTGATGTTCTAAAGCCCGCATCGATTGAAAGTCAGTGGTCTTTGTAAAAGTGAGGTCTCGCTGCTCAATAACAAGAAGGCTTCGTCTGCTTCTAGTTGTAGCGTCTGTGTTTTTACTTTTTCTGTTTCCATTCAAGGATAATTTTAGCTTCAAAAGTCCTTGGGGTGGTTGATGTCGTGCTGCGCTAGGTCCGAGAAACTGCTGAAAGAGAAGACAGATGTTTTATTCAGGTGAGATGAGATGAAGTCAGATGACTCGGTCAGCGCAGAAACGAGGTCGGGTTGAAGAGGTTTCGAAAGACTTCCACAAAGCTTTTCAGTGACTCTGCGTCTGGGTTTCTCTATGACAGAGGGTGAATGGCAATGAAGCGTTCTCTCACACACAGCGGTGGGAGGAGGAGAATGCTTTTTCACTTTGTGCTGCAGCCAAGGTTACCAGACACCAGACACACATTCTCTCACACACACACACACCACAAATCTTCAATACACAGATCCACCCTGCTTTAACCTCTCAGGAAGCTAGAGTTATGGAGTCTAACTTGCACATTGTTACTCTCCTTCCAGTGCAGTTCAGTTCAGTTCAATTCAATTCAATTCAACTCAATTCAATTCAATTCAATTCAATTCAGCTCAGTTTTTCATCCAGTTCAGTTCGGCTTCAATTCAGTTTAATTCAGTTAAGTTTACTTTTTCATTAAGTTCAGCTCAGTTTCAATTCAGGTCAGTTTAGTTCGGTTCATTTCAATTCAATTCAGTTTTTTTATTATTATTTTTTATTCAGCTCATTTCATCTCAGTTCTGTTCATTCAGCTCAGTTCTGTTCTATTCAGTTCAATTCAATGTAATTCAAGTCAATTCAGTTGAATTTCCTTTTGTTTACTTATATGAATGGATGAAGAGTATTGCCAAAGCATCTAAATACAATTACACAAAATTAACAAACCTGTGGGTTAGAGAAACAGCCTTGTCATTAAAAGGAAGGTTGTTTGTTTGATTCAAGCTGGAAAACGTGGGTGTAGAAAGTTTCCATTCTCTCACCAACTACAGTCAAGGTGCAGAAATATTAGACTGTGGTTGTGTGAATGTGCAGATCTGAATGAATTTAAAACAGTGTGCATGGTCACACTAAATCTGGATAGCAAAATTAAACAATAAATTCTAAAGTAATCATAATATGTGATGATAATAAAGAAGGTAGGATACGGTGTATTCATTTCATAGTGCATGAGTCTACGTGGGCAGGTCAAGAGTGTTTCTTTACAAAAAGACAAAAAAAAAAAAAATTCTCAAAACAGTCATGCGTCTGGCTTTGTAATCAGTTGGACTGGCCTGGTTTCTCCATCTCAACCAGTTAACTCCTGCTTATCTCACTCTCTGAAGTGAAGGAGGACAAAAGGAGGAGGAAGAGGTGAAGGGCTTTGGCCTCCTCCACCTCCACCACCAGAGAAATCAGCAAACACACAAAAACACATTTTATGTTGCAGCCGTTGCCAACAAATGGTCTGAAATGCTTCAATCTCACCTAAAGTTTATTTTCTTTAATAAAATACAATCAGATAAGAATACTTCACTGTCCATTACATTTTCTGGAATGGAAATGTATCTTTACGGCATTCTGGCAACAGTAAGAACAGTTAAAAACACAGTTAAAAACAAAAAAATCATTCTTAGCAGCAGTAGTGTTCACGGACTATGCAGTGGGCCGGGGGTTAGGGGTAGGGGAGTATTTTATTACATCTGTGTTGAGAAGCTAAATGATCTTCTGGATGCATTTTTATTTGCTAATGGGGCTTTGAGTCTCAGGCCTCAGATGGAATGATGATATTTATGGACTGGGCGTAAGTGTTTTGGAGCTGCAGCGTGCAGTTTGTCTCTGGTGATTTAACTTGCCTGGTTAACCACCTGGGTCAGCTGGTTGCTGTGTATGGTATGAATCATGTTGGGAACCACTGCGGTTTACTCTGCTGCCTGTTTGAATCTGGGCTGCTGATGTTCACACTATTCAATTCCAAGCAAACCAAAGCTTGTAAGTGACAGTCCCATGGATGCACAATCTTAGATAGAGTTGTTTCAATAAAATATGCAATTTTATTGTCATCAGAGTGCAGAAAAAGTCATGAAACCATGAGAATTTCAAGTCCTTTCTATAATCAGACCACAGCCTCAGTTTTTATTCCTCCTGGCCCATTTGATTGACTCTTCAGCTGCACTTGATACCGTGTGCTCACATGTGTTAGCTTCAGCAAACTGCAGCTGATTAGCAGCTGATTAGCAGCAACTTGTCGGAAGACAAGAAGAGACAACGGCAAGCAAAGGCTTCCATCTAAACATGAAGCGTTAGCTAGTGATAGTGTCAATCACGGCCTTTCTGACTTCAACTCTACACCTACAAGCCTCGAAAATGTAAAAAGTTTTAAACACTTAGAGCCAGTAATTCTACAGCAATGTTAGCCAGGAAAACATTTCTTAACATGTGTTCCTACAAACATGATATTTTCTCTCTCAGTTAGTTGGTCTTACCAGAGTCATGACAATAACTCTATGGCAGCGGTTCTCAACCTGGGGTCCAGGGACCAGGCTCCAGAATATTTTAATTTCACTGTTATTTCATTGATTAGATGTTATCCCAATGAGACACTTTAGTAGAATCACTATTCTGTTGGTAGGTTTCATTGTGTTCACTGTTAATCTACTAATTGACAGGATTGACAGTTATGGAGTAAATAACCTTAGCACATGGGGACCCCTGAGACTACATCTATCAAATGTCCAGTCAATGTCCTAATGTATATCAGTTTGGGGGTCCCTGGCACCAAAAAGGTTGAGAGCCACTGGTCTGGAGGAACATCCACTCAGTCCTAATGGAATGGACTATTATCGAAAATACAGCCTTTAAAACTCTGTTTCATTACAGTTGTTGACTTTCAGGAACTCTGAAATCTTGATGGATGATGAAACTATTGGCAGATACTCTCCACAGTTCAGATAAACAATTGAGAACGTGCTGGATGAATCAACACACCAGCAAGTGAACTTCTTTCTTTGTAGACAACATGAAATATGATCAACATTAGTGCCACTAAAGAGCAATAACAACCATTACAATGCTAATGAATCCCATTTTTCTGGCGGATGTGTCTTTTAACATTCAGGAAGCTGCTTTATCCTCTTCAACCCAGGCAAGGGAAACACATGTAATTTGCAGTTTATTTGTCAAGACATTTCAAAAGTCTGTTTAAACTTGAAAAGAAAAATACTTTGTGTGTGCCTTGGTCTCATCTCTGTAAACGCATTACGCCCAATCACATTTCCAACACTGCCTCTCTCCTCCTACACTAAATCTCCACATTTTCTTAGTGAAGGACAATAGCAGGGCTCTGGCTTCACTCTCTGCCATACATACCATGGGTTTTGCCTTTCACAAGGAGCAAGAGAGAGAAAAACAGGGAAGAGTGGGAGCATTTCAAGAGATGGAGGGTGGTGGGGGTTACATTATTGAAGATCCCTGTGAAATAAGCGGATATAGTTACAGAGTTGAGAAGCATAGTCGTTTATGGCAAGGATTTTATTTTGTAAAGTCTTCCTTCAAATCACGAGAGTGAAGCTGCTGTTCTGAAAGGCTCCAAAGGTAATTAGGTCAACACAAGAGATCAAAAAGGATTCAGGGTCAGCTCTTATCTTTCTCCCAGGGTGATTCAACATACTTCACGGATCTGCATCCAATTACATTCAGTGTAACAAGATGATAAGCCATCTGACCATTCCAGTAAACTGTGATTGGACCAGTATGGATTTCTAAGTACCAATACCAATAGTTCTGGATTGAAGCTGCCACCAGCCAGTATTTTGCACTTATATTCCATTTCTTCAAATGTGACCATTTTCACACCAAAAAATCAAAGTATTCAGTGTTTTTTTTTTTTCTTTGCAGGATTGGAAAAGGCTCTAAAACAGCTTTAAGATGATGAGAGTAGGGCTAAGTGGTAGTATTGGATTGGAAAGCCTGAGACTAATATTTTTCAAATCAACACTTGAAATGGCAAAGGGTGCTCTCTTCGCACTGCATGCAAAGCGGACACAGGTTTTGAAAAAGACTTTTTGCTGGCTGTGTCGTGTCATTTCCAATTCAGCACTGCAGACAGAATTAGCTCAAACCTACTGCATCACATATTGATAATGTGTTCCTCCTAGCCCAGTCCCTCTCACCGCTTCATGAAAACAGCCATAAAACCTTTCAGTGGAAGCCAGACTAACGAAATGTAGCTTCAGCAACAGTTCAGTCACTATGTTTTGCTCATGCGTGGGCCTATAGTTTCTCTCCTGCCATTCTCTTCTCTTACGCATGCTCATTCCTAACTTTCCTTGATTGTCAACACTGTCAACATCATGGCTACACAATTGGATAGCAACACTCCTCCATTGTTACTGCTGTCTTTTTAGATGTTTCTCTCTGTGCCTTTAGTGTTAAGCTGCCATTTTGCGTGTCCCTCCACCTCCCCATCACCACCTCGACCTTGCAGATTCATCAAGCGTGTTATTTATAATGCAGATACCCCGCTGGGCCTGCCGCTGGCTCTAGGAGGAAGGGGACGGGGACACCAAAACTGCCAGGATTCATCCTCTAGCCAACATAGATAGATAGATGCTTTATTGTCATTGTAAATTAAAACACAACAAAACGTAGTTTGGTAGCAATCTACTCCACTTGGCAGCATAAAGAAGAATATATGTATAAATCTATAAAAATACAGTTAATAGTCATAGCCAAATAAAATACTCGACAGTTACTGCTCTTGCATTAGCAGCAGTGATATACTGCAAATGAATGAATGTTGTGCTTAGAAATTCATGCAGATCCATCCAAGAGATTTTGAGATATGCCACTGCAATATTGACAATTTGGCCTGCTGGTGGATTTCTATCCTCTAGGCCAGTGGTTCTCAAATGGGGCTATGCTGGAGTATGCTTTAATAAGTTCAATAAACTGATGGAGCTGGATTGGACTTTTTTAAATATATTTTTTTTGCACTGATCAGGTGGTATGTGGTTGAAAAAATATTTCAAAGGGGAAATATTATTTAAAACTGTCTGAGAACCACTGCTCTAGCCAAGATGAATATTGTCACCAAAATTCACAGTAATCCAACAAATGGAGTTGGAAGTCTGGCCCTCTTGACCTGACTTACCTGCTGACCGACCTACCAACTGATGGGGAGACGTGTAGGCCCCCGGCTTTCCAACAACATACTGGCTAGCTTCATAATATCATAACGGGACCACCTTAACTGTCCAATACCCAATTTTAATAAAGGAAAATCCAGTGGAAAGCATATAACCTGGATTTAAAACACGATTAACATTGCATTTCCAGGTGCTGTTTAGTTGTTTGACTACATATTTGTGTTAACTGCTTGCTGAGTGGCCAAAAGTAAATCCTGTTATGTCATTCAGATATTCTCAGCAGAGTTACAGTGGTGTTTGATCAGTTTGCCAAAAGACAAATATGCAATATTAAAGCATGTTTGTCCAATATGCAATAATAAAGTGCAGAGAAAGACTACTCAGTTCTCTCCTTTATTAAAGAATTCCATGATGATGGAATTACATCTTAAAACCACAAAACAGCACCAGAATCACAAACTGCAAAACTGCCGCAACACACAACACAAATTGCCGGTCTCTGTTTTTCAATAGTCTTAATGTAATGTTAATGTTTATAGGCACATTTTTTTGTCTTTAAAAATTGACCCAGTTTATCACCAAAATGACTGACTATCATTCACTTTGTTCCAGCACCTGATCTTTTGGCTTCTGCTCCAAGTCACGTCATTATCTATAAGTTCTCCTTCTGCCTTCTGGGCCTAGCAGAGAGACGAATGGTGAGGCTAGCAGGTCAGATATGGGGGTTTGCTTTAATGTGTCATTGATAAAACGGAGGTCTTGGCTCAGGCTGGGTCGTCCTCCGTCACTGGTCATTGATGGAGATAAGCGTTATCGGAGCCCTGCGTTCATTTTCCCACAGTCCAAGTACTGCAGTTTATCCACGCCAACCCTTCCAGCTCCATTACAGCTAAAATCAGTCCCAGTCATTTAGATTTAGCTATCGCTGCAGCCAGGCCAGAGCAGGGAAAATACCCCCAGACCACACACACCATTGCCTGTGAGAAAAGATGAATAGCCACTAGCCAAGCTACAGTAAGCCAAACAGTGACCAGAGCCTCCACCTCTGTGTATTGTTTCTTTCACAGCTGAATGGTGTTGTGTGTGATTATGCTGCATTTAGACTGGACAAGCCATACCATCTCCTCGTGGGAACGGGAGAGGAGTGTGTGTGTGTGTGTGTGTGTGTGTGTGTGTGTGTGTGTGTGTGTGTGTGTGTGTGTGTGTGTGTGTGTGTGTGTGTGTGTGTGTGTGTGTTTCAAAAGTCAGGGCTCTGCCATGTGTCTGAGGCCTGCTTGAAGTCTGGCCAGGAGTGTGTTTAGACTAGAAGCCAGCAGAGAATAAGATCCCTGCAATACGGCAGGCTAAAGGGAAGAAGTGTGTGTGTTTATGCGTTATGTGTTAGAAAAGACGACTTGAAAGTAAATGTACAAGAACATGAAAGAAAAATAAAAGAAAATGTACAGTCCTAACCTGGAAAAGACAGATGACAAAGCGTGTATTAATCATGTGTTAACAGCATCACCCATTTTTGCACCCCTCCAGCTTTGAATAGTACAACTTTTGTCTGTTTCAGTGTGCCTTTAGGGGAAATGAGACAAAAAGAGACAGAGAAACAGACTTTGAGAAGAGAGAGAGTTCACTCATTCATGTGCTTTTATACGTGACTGCAGTCATGCAACTCTTTGGTATGGCTTTTCCTCTTTGAAGGTGACCCTGCATGAGGACTGGGAGTGAGGAATGTATGATGGGAGGGAAGGAACTGGGGAGATGAAACAGATTCTGGGACCGTTGGAAATAACCAGAGAGAGTTTCTGGGTTGGTTGATGGGGGGTTTGGAGGCCCAGAGGGTGGGGCTCAGCCCAGGAGACTGGCTGCACAAGGTCCTGGCAATGATAAGGAAAGCCTCTCTAAAAGACCCTCGTACTTAAAAGACATCACTGGTTAGTGAAAGCTGAAGGCGAGCGGCTGGAGCGATTTCCACAGCCGCACATTAGCCCGGCAGTAAACAAGATTAAAGACTGATAGAGGATGAAAAAAACAGACGAGGCTATTCCCTAATGAGAGCATTTGTTTGCGGGACCTTGAATGCTCAGAGCCCCCCCACTTCTGGTTAATGTAGCGGTAACCTGAAATCAACTGATGTACAAGTAAGATAACCCATCTAGCAAGTAAAGAGGTGTGGATGAGAGGGAACATTCATTTAAAAGAACATCTGATAAATGTGCCTGAGGTTTACCTGAGACTGAAATTCCCCTGCCTGTGGAATACCGTTCAATTTAAAGAACCATACCAATGATTTTCAATGTTTGGTCCATGTACTAAATGGGACAAACCCAGTGGGGGGTGGAGTTACTAAAGATTCCACAACATATAACCAAAATCCCTTGAGGTTCAACTTTGAACTTTGTTGCTGAACCCCCCACCTTGTAATGTTCTGCCTTCAAGATGTAATTTTCTGATTTCAAGATGTAATGGACTATGTGTTGAGTTTTCCTTTATAAAAAAGGACTTTGTAGAGGATTTTGTGGCTGAAAACCAGTAGCTGCATGACTGTGGTGAGGATAACACTGAGCAAAACAAAATGTGGATAGTTTCTTGTCTGGATGTTTGATATTTGATACGGATGTTGGAAAGGAGGAGCCGTCCGCCACACAGCCAACAACAACGAAGGGTTAACGATGAATTTTATTCCCAGAAACAATATAAAACAAACCAGTGCCAGCTGAAAACAGCTTTATCCAAGCTACTTCACCACACGTAACGGGCGCTACCGGGCTTCTTTTCAGTGCTAAAGGGAGGTGACTGAACTGCTGAAACATTTAGAGTCCATTTAACAGGAACTTGTAAAAACACAATTTATAAATAGTGTTTGTCTCTAGCCTTTTGTCTTTATATTTGAGAATAAAAATGGAATTTGACCCTACTTAAGAGTGGGGATTCTGCAGTGTCTACATATATATATATATATATATTCCCAATGGTCTAGACCTAGAAATAGTGTTTTTTTTTTTTTTAATTAAATAGAAATCAAAGATAATCAGTAACCTAGCATGTTCTAACACAGCTTATTAGCTAATTAGTCATGCCCCCCTGCAGTGAAGTCAAACAACTAGACTTGATCCTACAAATACTTTCTATCTTAAATCTGAGCCTAACAGTATATTAAGATAAAAGGGGAAAAAAGGGGGAAAGTTCATGTCTCCAGTATCCAGCTTTTTTCAGGGGGAAAAAAAAAATTAGATGACAGGCCAGAGGAAGTGAAAATGAGACAGACGGAGCAAATAGAGGCAGAGAGCAAGACAATGACAGAGCAAGGGATCAAAACAGAGAGCTGGCTGGACAGCAGCCAAGACGGTGTAGCCACACAGGATGCATTCTGTTGAGCGACTGGTTTGCCCCCTCAGTTCATTTTCTATGTGGAATGCAGTGGCTGTGCAGAGAATACTGGGCTGGCTTGCAAGGTGAACTGGCAGATGGCATGAGGAGAGGGCAGGGCAAAAATTGAACTTCAGTTAACTTAATGCACATACAGGCAATATTCACTACGTGACAACCACCCACCATTTGTTGTGAACCTTTGACACTTTCCCCTCCCTAATCACTTTCACTGAGCTAAAGTGACAAAAGGTTAATAATTACTGATATTGTATGACCCCACTCTCACCACTTAGACGGAAAAATGAAATGCAGCCTGCTGGAAAGTCGCAGAGAGTGTGGGTGCTAGTGTAATGTGGCTAGCCTTGATTACAGTCAGCATGCCAGTATGTTTTCCTTGGGTTTCCACTGTCTCTTTGCTATGTCCTGACATCACATCCTTGCCGACACACCCAAAAGCAAGCAATTTTGTGGAGAACTGCCACTCCACATGAAAAGACCACATTCTGTGTGGCTACACCGAGAGGCAGGTGAAAAGAGACAAAGAGATTAAAGAGATCTCTGCTGCATTCACAGCTGGACCAGCTGGCATTCAAGTTCTTTGTTTTTACCATGCTGCCACTTCAATTGGTGCAATGTTCTTTTTCAGTTATTGGCTTTTTTTTTTTTTTTTTTTTTTTTTTTTTTTTTTGTCTGCTGTCAAATACCATCCAACTGTCATTCCCAGGGTGACAAACACCACAGTTTGGTCACGCCCTTCTGCATCTAATACCAACGCCAACGGCACCCATTGGAACCTAAAGATGGGGATGGTGATATAGCATAAATAGCATTTGTCAACTCAGGTGGTTGGGGAGGATGGAGGGTGTGTAAGCCCCAGGATTTTCACATGAGACCCAAGCTAGAGTCCCTTTTCCAGTGAGACCGTCTATGTGTGACTGAGAACATGTCCAGTGTCCATTTTGTTGCCTAAACCAAACCTTTTCCTTAACCTTAACCAAGTGATTTTGTTGCCTAAACCTGACCTGATGTGTCTTGATGCCAAAATGTACCTTTGGCGTCTGTAAAAGATGCAAAAGGGGTGTGACCAAGCTGCAGTACTTGGCGACCTGGGAATGAGAATATCTGCTTTCAGTTTAAATGGCAATGTCAATCAACATTTATAAACCATAGACAGCTTTTCAAGCTTTAAGAGAAGGTTTCGATCCAGATGAAATGTTAACAATCCATAAGAGAAAATGTCATGACTGACGGCAGCCATATTACCAAATCTGAAGGGAATAATACTCCCTCAACAGTACTTTATGGGAGCAGCATATACCATCCAAATCATTTATGAAAGTCATCCATGTGCAATGTACCTAAACACCCTCTATATTTTATAACTCACTAATGTGCCTCAGCACAGCGAGGCATAAACAGGATGAGAAGAACATCTAGTGAGTTTATATTGAATATGAAACATTCCAAATCAAAACCATCTGCATTTTTTTTCCTCCTCTGGCACATAGCTTATATGGTTCAATTGACAACAAAGCTAATCTATGTCTAGGTCTGCGTCTGTGTCTACGTCTACGGTAACCGAGGTTACAGCACATCCTTTGTTCCGTGAATCAGCATGGGATGTTTTTCTTGGAAATGGTTTTTACATGTCATGTATTATTATAAGAGCTTTTCACAAGTTTGTGAATCCTATACAGAGTATAGAGAGAATAGTACGGGGTTTGGAGGGGAGGCGGGGGGTCAAGGAGAAAGCATAGTGTATTTTCATAGCAAACAGGTTTTCAAGACAATACAATGAGAAGGGGATACTGATAAAGCTTGGGTCACACACCAGATGGATGGATGCGCAGACACACACATACACACTGCCTTGTATCTCTATCCTTATGTTAGTGAGTTGCTTAGTTAAAAATTTCATTGCCCACAAAGCGGAAAATTGTCTGCAGCTTCACCACATAAACTTGAATTACAGACAAAACAATAGTAAAACACAGCAAACACACTCAGCGCTTACAGCAATTGTGCATTGCCATTCAATACTGTTGCAGTTCAGATATAAAATGCAAATATAAAAACAGAAAAATAGAAAGTAGTGTTTAAGCAAGAATTACAATGTACAAACAAACACAGAGGTGCAATGTGCAATTTTGCAAACGGGGTAGGGGGGCTAAAGGAGTGTCTCAAAGCAAAATGACTATGAATTTAAACAAGGGAATTGGCATGCTGAGCTCAAACGTCTCCAGAGTGATGGTGCAGACTCACAAATAAGTTTATTTCACTTTTTAATGTCCCACATTTAAAATTGCTGCTGTGCGTTAAAAAGTGATATACAGTTGTCCCTCGCTATAACGCGGTTCACCTTTCGCGGCCTCGCAGTTTCGCGGATTTTTTTTTTTTTTTGTGCAATTTGCATGCTTATTTTTTTACTGGACTTATTTTTCTATGAAGGTTTGATCTTTGAGAGTGTTTAAATAAGAGAGAAAAGTGAGAAACTGTTAATGCCTGTCTGAGAAAAGTGTATAAAGTGTGTAGTGAGGGGTTTTACAGCCTTAAAACATCTAGAATAATTGTAAAAAATAAAGCTGACTACTTCGCGGATTTCGCCTATTGCGGGTTATTTTTAGAACGTAACTCCCGCGATTAACGAGGGACCACTGTAAACTTATTTGCAAGTGCTGGCGACTTCCTTGGCTGTTTTCATGCATCTAAATGACCATACCCATTGGCCCATTCACTACAACTGATCCATATTTTACCTGGCAACAAACCCTTACTTACTAAAGAGTTCACAGCATATCAAATCTGAATTTTTGGTTGTAACACTTGAATACCATGATTACGGCCGAAAATTTTTCACTCGAGTTGAAAAATTTCAACATAATTTGTTGTCGCGAGTGACACAACAATATGCAGAAACTGGCTCAGAAACACACAGAAATTTGCAACATTTGCATTGCCCAGCGTGAATTAGTGTCTATTCGCGTCTTTACATTGAGTTTTTTATTAAACTGTGCGGTGAGTGTAAGTTAGGCTTAACTTAAGCTTCACATTTAGTCTTTAGTTCAACATTTTCCAGTGAGAAGACTGGGAAAAGATTAGCAGGTACATGAAGTATACACATTTTGTAGACATTACATTATACATGCAGAATCCCTTGGACAGCCAGGGCCGGCCCGTGGCATAGGCAGTATAGGCAAATGCTAAGGGCGCCATCTGCTGGAGGGGCGCCGCTAGCGGCCAGAGGGACGCTGGCACCGGTTGTTCTACCGCATAGGCGGCGCCATTTTGAGCCAGGCCCACCCAATCAGAACAATATGTTTTCGGGATTAAAATGTTCATCCAGCCAGCCATGCCAGCCTTAGCAGAGCTCATGTGAAACTAGCTTCTCAGTCAATCAGCAACTTTCTATCATACGTGAGTGCCCGCCCCCAGGCTGCGTCATCAGCATGTGACCCAATCAAATGAATGAGTTAGTTTGCACGCAAACGGTCCCTCCCCGACTCAGGAAGAAAGAAATATGTACAGGTAAGAGAAAAAAGAGAGACGGAGACGGAGTTTATTATGGCGAAACAGAGCAGTTTACTTGGCTTTTTCACCAAACGACTCCGTGTTGAGCAGGAGGAAACTCCTGCGGCCATTCCACCACTTGATTTAAATGTTACGAGTGCGAGTTCTAGTTTACCGGTGAGCTCAGCCGTCCGGCCCCGCTCCCAAAGCAACACCAGTCCTCCTCCTCCTCCTTCATCCCTTCAGTCATGTCAGCAAGCCAAGCCACAGTAACAAAAATATCTGGGACCATTTCTGCTGCACAGCCTATGATAGATTTATTATTCTGAATAAGCTATAACCAAAATAACTTGGACCTTTTTATACTGTGTGTGCGTTTTATCTGTTGTTTATAAGACGGGTGCTTCCCATCCTTAAATGTGATTGGCTGAGCCGCGTTCCATGCCGTTGTAAAATCAGTGTAACCCGCTGGCAGACCGCAGCACAAAATATCCCTGCGACAGTGTAAACGGACATGGCGTTGCCTAGCAACCAACTACTCTGCGCTCCACTTACTCGTTAGGTCACATTTGTTTCAAGACTTTTGTAAACAAAATGTCAGACTTTGTAGTGAATTTTGATTTGCTGGGTGGCCTGAGCCTGGATGAGTGGTTGGAGGAGCTGCTTGGTGTCTGTTAAAAGACGCTGAATTCACCACCAGCAACAATGTTTTCGCCGGTGTGGTAAAGAAACTCCGCCGAGAAGGACGTGACAAATCTTCCCACCACCAAGCCATAACCGAGGCAGACTGCCAGAAGATGAAGCACTTTCAGGCACGAAGCTCAGACACACCTTGGGGGCTTGACTGTAAAGTCTGGTTTGACGTGCAGCTTCATATGGGACGCAGGGCGAACGAGGGCAACCGTAAAGCCCGACTCTTTCAGCATACGCCAAGACGAAAATATGTCACGCTGAATGCACAAAAAATCACAAAGATGCTGCCGAAAAAAACATAGAAAGCCTGAGGGGATTCATATATGAGCAGCCGGGTAACCCACTGTGACCCGGTGGCCTCCCTGGAGAAACAGCCTACCTCTCCCTGCTGCCTCCTGATCCACCTGCCTTTTATCTCCAACCAAAGCGGACACAGTGTGACAGATGTACCGATGACCGATGTATGGTAAGTTAACAGTATACTTTTATTATTATTGTTACAACCGACGTTAGGCATACGTCTGCGCAAAAACGCACCTGTTGCGAAACGCACGCCACCGTCCCTGCAAAGAGGAGTCCAAACATAATTGAACACTATTTTAACAATTGCACCATGAATGGAAATATCCAATTCAACATTAACGAGCCCAAATAGCCTGATGTGACATGATGATGTCGCTAGATGGAAAAAGTGATCTTAGCGGTGGAGGGGCGCAAGAGAGTAATTTCGCCTAGGGCGCCAACATAGGAAGGGCCGGCCCTGTGGACAGCCATTTAACCCTCAGCCCAAATCCTGATCCTAAACTAGTTACTTGAACTGAGGGCTGGTAAAATGGCAGACTGGAGTTTTAGTTTTCAAATATTTTTGGAGGCATAGCTCATTACCTCATTCGTTGGTGTAAAACTCAATGGGCAGAGCCAAAGTATGGCCAGTTTGAGTTTGGAAGGTCAGGCTACTAATTATTTGTTTGTTGTCCTCACATCACAAAAATGTCCTTATTTCGTAGGCGTTAAACTGATCCTTAGAAGTACACACATAAGCTCACGCATAACAGCAGTCCCAGACCCCTCATGAGCACTGTGTCCTCACCTCTGTGTCCCACTGTGTTATACTGTCACTCCTCAATTTCTCAGGCTGATACCCTCTGTATCACCAGGGCTTCTGGCAGCTGTCCCACATCCAGCACTTGCCACACAACACGAGTCTGAAAACATGAGGCTGAGCATTAGCATCAGAGAGAAGGGGGGAAGCAGAAAGGGCATGACCCATTAGAGCTCTAGCCTGAAGAGAGGGGCAAGAAGTCAAAGGGAGGAAATGAAATCTTGAATCGTGAACCATGACTCAACAAGCTAAAAAAGCCTGTCAGAAAAATTCAAGGCAAGAAAGGCATGACTGTCTCTGTTCACTCAGTAAACAGAATGATATGAAAGATGAGCATTGTATAAATGAATGGAACCAAATGACTGCCTGGAAGGTACATTCAAAAATATAAATAAGTATGGGGTGCTTCGGAAAATGTCCATTAGAAATGTCAAGTTTGCATCGATATATGTGCTAAAATGTGAATTTGAATTGCTTTTTGAATTGCAAGCAACAGAGCTGAAGAGACTGACAGATCATCATCGCAGTCCCAGAGTGACTCACCAAGGAAAGGCAACGTAATAAATTGTGTCATTTTTTCCTTTTGGCATGCAATGCTAAGTTCAGATTCTTCTGATTCTAAATTATTTTGTCACCCTCCTGATGGAGCAAAGAATAGAAAGGATAAATGAATATAGCCCCAAATTAAACAAAATACATGATTGAAGTAAACCTAGGCTTTGGTTTCCTTTTCAACATTTGTCAAAAAGGTCAAACCACCCCCATCACTTTTTAAATGTAAAAGCTGTTCATATCATTTATTGTCCCTATGAATGATTGGCAGTTCTGTCTTTTGTGCTCGAAATGGTTTTTAATTCCACCACAATGTGGCTGTGTATATTTGCAGTGCCTGCCCTTGTTTTGTGACTGTTTTTGACTCTAAGGAAGACACTTAGTGGGAATGTAAGTCACCCACTTGTTATGAATTTTTGAATGAGTGCTCCAGTGTCCTACTTCAGGCACTCTTACACCGGCTAAAACAGGGTTGTTTATTGCTAAAATGAAAAAGACTGCATTTTAAACACAAGGTTCTAAAGGGAAACAGAAACTAGAGTAGTTAGGGTTAAAAAAAAAAATGTAAAGGATGAATTCTTTCAAAAGAGAAAAAAAGTATGGTTAAAAATAGCAAAATGTGTCAGCGTGTGATATGACAGACACATGACAGACTGAGTGTTTCTCTTCATCGCAGACCCGGGTCAGGTTGTGGGTGGTGGGGTCAGACAGAGTCTTCATGGTAGTTATTTGCTGCAGGCTGAAGACCCAGGGGTCTGATTTAATAATGCAGCTTTGGCCCTGTCAAACGGGCTTGGACTGGCACAAAAAAACAGCTTTCATCACCTTCAGCTGCAAATTTTACACCTTCAAAGACATACGCCATGCTATTCACAGAGCGGGGCACATTATGATTCACCATCACCTTCATGAATATCAGGCCGGAAGGCAAATGAAGGACTCGCTTTGTTGTTCTAATATAACGAAGACACGCAGTCACACAGGCATGAAGACATCACTCAGCACATAGAAGTCCATTTCAAAATTTACATTAAAGGCCTGCAGAAATGAATGGAAATGCAAACAAGTAAAGACGATGACCCCTGTGAATGACACAGGTGCCCTTTGGGCCAATTAGTAGCAAGAAGTATTTCCCCTTACTTTATCCACATCCAGCCAGTTAGTGTCATTTAAATGGAGTCTAATAGCACACATGTACAAACCATTACGTCAACTGAACTAATCATGTAGGGGTAAGGGCCAATCAGAGGGCCTTTAATTGTTGTGCCTTCATCATGGTGATCAGTGTGGTATTTTTAACACATAAACATATGAAAGGCTCTGAACTTAAAGGGATATTTCACCCATAACACATGAAGTACTCACCATGTGCTGCCCTTGCAAGCCTTCATGGTAAACCTCTACAAACACTAGCTGTCTCTGATCCAATGGGGGAAGAATTTGAGTCCGTAGTTTTATAACCTTATGGACAGCAAAGGTCAACCAAAAGTTCTATTATTAAAAAAAAAAAAAAAAAAAAAAAGTCACTGGTCAAGCTGTATAATTGTAAGCTATATAATCGTCATATGTTCAGTACTTCAAATCCACTTATTTTTGCTCACATATCACTGCAAACACCACTTCCACAAAATCCTTACAAACCCAGTTTTTCTAATACTGTGTGAGAGACACACAGCGATTTTGGAATTTATGTCAACAACAAGCTTGCACACGGTGAGTTGTTGATAGAAAAATTATGCATTATAAGTGAAATATTCCTTTAAAGTCCCCATGAAATGACCACACATGACTTCTACTTCATGTAAAATTACGCATCTTAGAGCATCCTAGTGGGTGTAATTTAAAATTTCAACCAACAAAACCTTCATAAATTTTAAGACATCCTCTTTTATCTTTTATCTTGAAACAAAATTGTGTTCCTCTCCCAAACTGATATCCTGTTGGGTTAGGGGTTTGGGTTTGGTCCAGCCTATTGATTGTGAATGATCCTTCCCTGCACCACCATATCCCGCCCACACATACTGTTTCAACAGGAAATACATCAAATCAAGAAAGTAAGAGTTCTTTTCATGGGGTTTTTAAGGAAACAACTGAGTTCTCCCACTCCCAAAATCACTTATTTGGTAAAACTCGAAACCCAGAAGACGGGTGCCGCCAATCGAAATGCGAGTTCAAGTGAATTCCCACCAAGTAGCTAACTGGCTAGGCTGAGTAAAAATAAACTATAATAGCTCAAAGTAGTAAACTGTAATATGGTGGTGGCAAAAAAAATGCTGCTGAATAAGCTATAAATGATTGTCATCCTTGAGTGAATACATGCCTACACATCCAAATATAGGTTGTGACCAAAGCCATGCAGGCCCAATTAACACATACCTGCAAACAGTGTGATGAAAAGCCAGTTCCTCTATTCACTAGGTAGTTACAACTAAAACTTTTTCTGTTCATCTGTTTACACTTTCCCAGCATTAATTTTTTTCTCCATCATTCAGTGGCTCATGTTTTCCTTCAGATGTTTGATTTTCTGCACAGTAATATCAGCAGGAGACGTGTGTAAGTCTAATATTGTTCTCCAAAGAATGCCAGGCGATGCCTCTGACATCACAGGCTTATGCCTCTAGATTGAGACAAAGCTGATATTCCCTGGATGTTGTTGGTAATCTCACTAGCTCAAAATGCTTCTTCCATTTCTCTTGTGTTCCTAGAAACTTGTTTGTTTGTTTGTTTGACTTAATATGAGACAAAGAATCATAGAAAGTAATATAAATCAATGGGTTTTGGAGGGTGCTATCAATATTTATGCCCTAAAGCTCCTAATAGACAATATTTTCTACCAACATTCAATATGTTTTCCTTTGAATAATTTCACGGCAAGTAATTTCAAGAGCTATTCTGGGTTTTCTCCCAGAATTTTATTCATATCAGGGTGGAAATGTGTCTAAAACAGAGATAGAGATGCACATGTACGGTGACAAATTATTTTCAACACTAAACCCAAAAAATGATCCACAACAACAAAATTTCTATGAAAGAAATGGATAACTGTAGTACCACCATATTAAATTTCTGTGACTTCTGTGGACACCGGCTGTGCAGAGGCCACGATATGATACGTATCATGATACACTCTGATATTGAATTCTGATCATCTTACACACAGAATTTCTGTCAGCAGCTATTTCTTCCTAAGCTGCATATTGGTTAAACAGAGCAAGAACCATGAAGGCCCACAGAGATCTTAAAAGCTAGTAAAGTAAAATATTCTACACTTTAACTCAAAGCAAATCATTTTTTAAAACTTGAAATGACCTTTTCTGTGTTCTCTTATGCCTCGGCACAACAATAATGCATATTCACTTGACTTTAAGTGCTCGTCCTGCATATTGCATGACTCATGTTCAAATGCCAACTGTCTGGAGTTTGCAAAAAAAAAAAAAAAAAAAACATAATGCTCCCATTTTTTTTTGCCCTGAGTTTTGTCAAAGCACTTGCTGCTGTATCGATACCAGACCATCTGTATCCATACGTGCATCTCCATGGAGTTTGACATATCGCGGTATTGATTTTCTTTCTGCATTTCTTTCCTGTCCTTTCCCTTGCTCGTGTTTCTTCTCCATCACAGCCTGTGTGTCTCGGCCCTTGCAGAAATATACTTTTTCAGCATCCACTCCGACCAGTTGGCAGGGGGAGTCGTGATGGGGAAACAAACTGTCCCAGTCTCACCCGTCTCTCTATAGTTCTCTGTGGAGGAACATAAAGGAGCTGTGGTGGTTTATATGCAGCCTGGGTAGCTACTCTCGCTGTCTGCAGCCATTTGCACAGCATAATGAGAAAGCTGGTTTTTCTAGTAAACAACTGTGACCCATCACTGATAGGAGCTGATGTGTCTGGCACGTGGTAAGAGCAAGAAATTAAAACAGACTCCAATCAAACACAGGATTTACTCTTTCCAACTCCAACCTGTCAGCCACAGCCACACTGCCTCGCTTCCTGCCTGCTGGATAACACAGCTCAACCCAAACACGCACTATGTTTGTAGCTGATATTTTGGGCCAGTATAATACCATTAAAGGGATAATTCACCTATTTTTAAATAGGTTTTTGCATATGCAAACATAAATCTGTACAATTTTACACTATATTCTTAGTTTAAATGTACTTAAAGGAATATTTCACCCATTTTGAGAAATTTGATATTATTTCATTCCTGTTTAGCTGTTCTGTAGGACAGTAGTGGTGCTATTTTCCTCTCATTGTTACTGAGTGCTGGATACTGGCTGGATGCTCCAAATGCTAACTGTTAGCCTCCTGTAATTGAGCTGGACCTCCCTCCAGCTAACACTCTGAAAAAATGACCATGTAGACTAACTACATCATATTTCATCAGAAGTGGACAACACTGACCGAATGAGGCTCAATTTTTAATGAAAGCCAACCAAACAAATACTACCTGCCAGCTGTTAAAATACACAATCAATATCATGTCAGCAAAGTCTTTCAGGGTTTTTGACATGAAGCGTAACCTTTGACAAATAAATGCAACATACAAACATTGTTAAGAGAAAGGGAATAAATGAGAGATGAAGGCGAGTGCCAGGATCAGGATGAAAGTCCCAGAGACGACAGCAAAAGAAGCCGCAATGCACTGTGGGGGAACCATGTTGCATATCAAACACAGGCCTCTGCTTCCCAGAAACGCGGTCCTTAATGAGCGAAAGGCGAACGGGAATAGAGCCAGGGAGGCTCCGAACCAAAATAGAAATGCAGGCATACAAGCCCAGAGTGTGAACTGGAAGAATCTACTCACTGAAAGCCAAGGAAGTTCAAATCAGCAAATAAGAAAAGATATCATTTATTAAAAAATGAAAAAAGTAGAAGAAAAGGTAAAGAAAAGCAAAGTAAAATAATAATAATAATAATAATAATAATAATAAATAAATACATAAATAAATAAATAAATGAAATAAAATTAGATTCATTATAAGAAAAAGGAAAAAAGAAATAAAGGGGTAACACTTTATAGTAATGCTAGGTAACAAATGACTTACAAGGTATTAATAAATATTTAAAAGAGTAACATTCCTATAGTTACACATTTTTGTAAACTGTATTCTAATATGTTAATAAATACATGTTAACTATTTACAAATAAGTAAAGACATGCAAATAATTATTGATAGATTTAAAATTGCTGAGTACTTGGGAATGAAAGAAAATCTGATGAAATATTTGTACATATATTAGTCACATGTATGTGAGTACACCTCTAAAATTACTGATTTATTTATTTATAATAGTCACATATATCTTTATAACCATATTTTAATGCAGGAATGATAATCTATTATACATTTCTGAATATCTTCATTGTCAAAGAACATTATTTTAATAGTTCAGTAACCAAGAGAGCAATATTTCAGTACAAAGCAGCACACACACACACACACACACACACACACACACTTTCTTAACACTGCCTGCATAACAGGCGCTGTGTTGGGCTTGGATACTTGCCAAGCATCCGTGGTGCAGTATGGGAGGTCCACACACATGCGCGCACACTCACACACACGCACAACCACACACACTGCAATGCATTTGCAATTCATTCCCTAACCCCAAGTGATAATGCAGGAGTTCCATGTTATTTATTTGGTCTCATTTGGTGCTAAGTGTTCATCACCGTGGCGTTTTGGTACCACATTTCCCAGAGATCACCTGTCAGTCAATCTTTGTATCCACCAAGGTCTTTTATGTTTGTAGGTGCTGCTCTTTTGTCCATTCAGCCACGGCGGCTGTCAATGCCACTCTCTGTTTTCACATCATATCCCTTGAATTACAGTCAATCACAGTGCCGTGTGCTTTTGCAGAGCATGCTGGCACATTAAAAAAAAAAAAAAAAAGCGACTATATGGAAAATAAAATATTCATATAACAGCGCAGGTCTTGCTTTCAAGTTTTCAGTGTTTAAAGAGAATTTTCTGCATTTACGGGAAAAAGCATTACATTAGCGCAGCAGCAATCAGCGTGAGCCATTTCTAAAAGTTAACATTTAATAAGAGCGGCTTGATGTATTGGACGAACACCAAATGGAAAAGGCCTCAATTCGTGCACTGTTGCATAATGAAACAAAAGACGGGCATCTCACACATGAGAGGTCTTAGAGATGAAGGGATCACACACCACTGATCATGAATTCAAAAGCATTTTCCACGCATCTTGGACACACAATCACTAAATAGCTGATCCATCTTTTCTTGCTTCATGGTACAGAAGCAACACATTTCATTAAGACTGTAAATGTATTTTGAAGAGCCATTATGAGAGTGATGTTATTGGCTGGGAATGTTTGTTTGAGGACTCTTATTTAATTTGTAAGTGCATATAATTATGTGGTCTGGCAGGCACAGTGCCACTGAATACTGTTTAATATTAGATTTAGTCCTGTAAATTAAGTGAAACTGCAACTTACCACGACTGGAGCGAGAGTCTAGAATGTAGCTGATATCAAATATTAATGTGTGTTGTTATCAAATGTGACTTTGTTTAAGGCTCATTTTGCTTTTTCTCAATTTCCATTGGCTGGGATGCAGACATTAGCCATGTTTATTGGTGAGGCGTTGGATTTTGTACTTCATGTTCATCCCACAGTTATAGGAGCTTTGCTAATCAGCACATTAAAATATGTTTATCGCTTTGACTGACATGTAATTTTATGCTGGTGATGCTTTCAGGAAGTTCATTTCAGATTTGGATGTTTACAGACACATTAGGCTTCTGTGTGCTTAAAAAAGTGTTGAGAAAGACTCTGCCTTTTATTACAGAGAGGATCACTGATCTGGCATTTCAATATATCATTTTTTTCTATTTCTTATCTGATTATTTTCTTGTAATTTTTTTTTAACTTATCTCCAAGTAATGGTTTTCTTGTTCACTAAATGCATCAGTTGATGAAATATGTATCTCAGTCCAGCATTATGGCATGTGTGTATTCCTATTCCTTCGTTTGTTCTGCTATGTTAAAAAAAAAAAAAAAAAAAAAAAAAAAAAAAAACTAATAAATTGTGCAACTCGGTTTTGGCTCAAGCTGAGAAAAAAACTTTTGGTGGGATTGTAATCCATGTTTGTGTGTGTGTGTGTGTGTGTGTGTGTGTGTGTGTACTATATCCCTGTGGGTCCGCATCCTTTGTGATGAGTATGATGTCACTTCCTGCATGGAAAGTTAAAAGTTACAGATTATTACTTTAACCCTCACCATTGCAATACTAACTTTTAGCCTTACTGTAAATCGGGGCTGTCGCAATATCAGATTTTCACTGCCTTATTGTGGCCAAAAGAATTCACAATAGCAACATTATCGCAACATCTATAGCAATTTTTTGTAGGAATAAAATAAATATAAACTCAAAATACTAATTACTCAAAATACACTCAAAATTCCAGTGTATAGAGGTGGAGAGAGAATCTGTAACCACGTCAGGTGTGTGTTCTCCATGTGTGTGTGTGTGTGTGTGTGTGTGTGTGTGGTGTTGGGGGAGCGAGACAAAGTGAGAACGGAAAGAAATGGAAGTGATTTAACAGGTGTTGGATTATATTCAATGTTATCGTGTGTATTGTTAAGGTGATATCAATACTTCATTTTCTTAAATGTCATGTTTATCCTCACTACCGGTCGACACCCTGCTAATAATTAAACCTGATTCTGAACTTTCCCCGTGAAGAAACGATGAAGTCCTCATGTGGGAGGACTTTGTTCGTCTTTGTATGAGAACATTTGGTCTTCATAAGACCAGAAATCCAAGAACACACACACACGGAGTATAATTCACAGTGTGGAATGCCCTAGTCTGACTTGTTAGTTTGTTTTCACAGAGAGTGGGAGGTTCTCTATTGACACTGTGAAGACGGACTGCTTGTGTGCACAGCGGTGGGAATTACCATTGTGGTCAGACTCTCATATGCACTGAGACGGCGCTCCTGGCTATTATACATGACATGTGCAAATGAATGGGCACACACACATAAACAGTTCATGATTTACTGACCGTACCTATGTGTACAAGCTAAGAAGTGGCTGGCACTAACAAAATGAAGGAGTGCTGTGTAATCAGTGCATAATTAGCTAGGTTAATGACTAATGTTAGAATGTGGAACTAGCACTTTAACCTCATTACACTGATTAGCAAGCACATCTGTTGTAAGTCAACATTCTCCTGGGTTGAAGGATGCCAAGTGGTGCTGAGCTCTGCCAAGTCACAAAACATCCCGAGCACAGAGTTTGTTCCAACTGACTGCCAGGCACTCCAGGCAGAAAATATGCCTTACATGTCTGACACACAGAACGAGAGGAACGACGTGGCAAGAGTTTCTGATTTGATTGGTTTGGTTACAAGCACGAGCAATAATGCAGATTGGGCAAACTTGGCGCGCCACGGTGAGGCTTTGATTTTGGCTGTGATCCATCAGCTGGGTTTGAGCTCTGCCAAACCGTGGCAACCCAGAGGGAGAGCGCTGTCTGTCAGGCTTCTGCCAAGGAGTTTTGCAATGTTTGAGCATGCCTACAGCCAGGAAAAAATGTGAATTTGCTATTTCCCATAATCCTGTTGCTTCCTGTTGCAAAGAGGATGTTGCTACTTGTCCACTCTCCAACATGCATCACTCTGACCCCATCTTATGTCCATGCCCATGTCCTGCCTAAGCATTGGTATCGTCCTTTAAGAGTTTAAAGAGCCATGCCAGTGATTCTGCATGAGGAGTGGAATATCTACAAAATGTATAAACTTCGCATTTCTGATCATTTTTTCCCAAAGCAAGCAGTTGTATTTTAGTTTATTTTATCTAGTTATTGGTTTCCATTCATTCCACTACAACATGAAAACTGATATGAAATGTGACATTTCAATGTATCCTTGGTTTGCAGATATGTAAAATGCCAACTTGTTTTTTGCTGGCGACTGGGCTGTTAAAAATCAAGGGATTTTGATTATATGTTGTGAAATCTTTAGTAACCCCACATAATTTGCAGAACGGTTTGCTGCAATGTAAAATGTGAGTAAACTGCAATAAATTGGCCAAACATTCAAAATAACTGGTATGACCCTTTTAAGGGCTTGAGGATTAACATATTTGAGAAAAATGAGACATCACGTTACCTTGACGATGACTATTAGAAAACAGAGTAGCTGTTCCTACTATATTCCTAATATAAATATTAATATTTTTTATCCCTCACATTTATTCCATATCATTACATTGTGATCCATGCAGGTCAAATATATCAGCTCCATGACAGGAGTCATCAGCTCTACATCAACCTGGAGGTATTTGTTTTTGTCAAACCCAATCGAATATTGTGGCATCAATATTACTGAAGAAGTTCTGCTGAAGAATTCTATATCACCTACCTATTTTCTCCAAAACATTTTTGTGAATGAAACACCACAACTTCCTCAATCTACTCAACACTACATCAGTATTTACCATTCCTAGCCATCCAAGTTTGACATCACAACACGATGGACCGTGCGTAATATCCTCAAGCAAAGCCTACAGGACTGTGTAGTTGGGGAAAGTGTTTATAAAGGGCTCACAAAATCCATCAGTCTGTATGTGTGGTGTGTCGGGGTATAAATTACTGGAACAGGTTTACTGGCTGGCAGTCGGTGGAGCGAAAGGCCAATTTCAGTGTGTTCAGTTTCAGTTCCCTGTCAGGACCTGTGCTTTTGGATTCAAGCTGCATTTTTTTTTTTTTAATGCTACTCTCGTTAGGGATGGGGAAAGTCTTCCAAATCAGCATTTCTGTCAGCCAGTGGGAGCATTTTAATTGACAACAAATATAGTCATAGATTTTGTTTTTGCTCAAGGCCCTGGATTATATCACTCCCTGTGAAGTGTAATTACAGCCAGCAAAGTGAGAGCTTGGAGAGATGAATGCAGCCCGCCCATGGGGAACTATGCAGAAATAGAAGCCACAGGTAGATGCTTAGGAGGCGGCAGCGTGTGTGAGATGCACAGGCAGCAGCAGCAAAGTTTGACAGCTTCAATACATCAGCAATCCACCAGCTCAGCTGACACATCAGCCAATCCAGAGCACAACACCACCCCAGTTGTCTGCTAGAGCCAGCACCCAGGTTTCGCTTCATTTCACCCATCATGGAATATTAAAAATTGAAAGAGCATAACAAGAAAGCATATTCGTGCATACTGTGGAATCATGTCAAATGTTGCATTGCAAGCGATTCATTTGCCGAGCTTGAAAGGCAGTCCTTAACTTGTTCTGCTCAAAACTCTTCTTACAGCATTCTGAAGATGCAGCAGCCGCACAATTTTTGTGAGACTGACGGAATTATTCTATTCTATTTATAATAAAGGCAGGCACAAGAGTCCATCTCACAAAACCTGTGACTTTTTTAAATGATAGAAAGCTGCTCTAGTAATGCTGATAATCGAGACTTGAGAGATGAGATCAGCAAAGGCCCATTTTCTTCCACAGTGCCGGTGGAGAGGTGGGGGCTCTTGATTGTAGGATGATACTGGGGTGTTAATATATGATTGCTAAGCCATTCAGAGTGGTTGCTAGAGTGCTGCTTGGTGATTGCTGTGTGGTTGCTAAGGTGCTGTGGATGGTCACTAGGGTGTTACTAGGTTGCTGCAATGGTGTTCTGGATGGTTGCTAGGTGAATGCTATGATGCTCTAAGTCGTGGTTAGGGTGGTTGTTATGGTGTTGTGGATGGCTATTGTTTTCAGATTCCGACTGAGAAACCTTTATTATCCCTGCAAGAATAGTTTGTTGCAGCATGCACAACCATAAAAGAACTATAAAAGAACACAAATCAGACAAAGTAAGCCAGAAATGTACAGTTACATGTTTTGTTAGGATTTTCTAAGATGGCTTCAGTGGTGTTGCTTGGTGGTTGCTATAGTGTCCTAGGTGGTCAGAGTAGTCGCAGTAGAAAGATATATTCTGTGGCACATGTGTGGCAAAACCGGTCAGCATACGTTACATATTCATTGTAGCCGAGGTGTTAGTCCAGTAGGCTGTACGCTGCGGCAGAGAAAACACTACAACACACAACAAAATGATACAATCCAAAAACAGTTGAAACAATCCCCAAACCGATTCAAGCCAAATAACCAAAATATTGTTAAAGCCAAATAATCCAAAATAATTAAAGGACAGCAACAGAACATATCAAATCAGAATATTCTGCTGTGTGGCAGAAGTAAGAGAGGTGCAGAAGATAGATGAGCTGAGTTGTATCCAGCTCAACTCAGCTCAGCCATTTGGAATGAGTGTCTGATGATGTTGCTTGTCTTGGAGTTGGTGGATTGCATCTTAGGGCAGCCTCCTTCAGCAGGGTTGCCAACTCTCATGCATTGGCCGTGACAGTCATGCATTCAGCCTCAATCTCACGCTCTCACGCTCAAGAGAGAAATCTCACGCCAAATCTGATGTTTTCTATTGCAAATTTTTCCACTCATCATGTGCACTCATTTGTGACTATAAACAAGCTCAAGTCTTACATAGGCTCTAAACCACTCCAGTGTCTTACGTTATATTTTCTCTGATTGTTGATTCGCTGAAAACATTAGTGTCATGACGTCAGTGACGTCCGTCTGCTGCTCGGGTGTTGCTACTTCAGTTGGTCAGAGCGGCAGAGCAGAGAGGCATGCACGGTGGTGAGCAGTTATCCGATAACCACTCGATATAAACAAAAGTCGGTTTATAATGAAAGTACGGCAGTCTGTATGCGCAGCACACCAGTTAGATCCGGCAGACCTGGTGTCGGCCGACACCGGCCGCGGCACTGCACAGTGCCACCCAGTCAGGTCTGGTCTGCCGGAACTGACAGGTGCCATTCCGGCTGTCAGTTGGACACTTTCTGAAGAAGGAGGAAGTTACCTCAGAAACTGTCAAGGTAAATAAACATAAACATAAATAACATCCCTATGTCTGATTAAAAGGAACAAAAACGTCTTTTAGTTAAAAGGAAGACATGATGAATGTATTTGGACTATATTGATTTATGATGACGTCGGGTCATGCGTAAACTAGCATAGCTTTGTTCTCTGTTGTCTGTCAGAGTCAACAGAAAACAATGAGTCAAGAGTTTAGTGAATTTATATCATAATGAGTAGATTAAGGGTCCTTCTGTTGCATGGGGATCTATGCACTGTTATTGGATCATGGCTAGGTGATACAATAGGGTTGCGCAATTACAAAATGGAAATCATACCAGTTACTCAAGGCTGTAATTTTCCCTCAGAGGGAAAGGTGATCAAAGTGCACTGCAAATGTGGCACTTTGATGTTGTGCAGAATCCCTCCCATACAGAGGATGTATAGTATTTTGATTCTCTCAAGTGCTACTCCATGTAGGAAATTTGGCATAAATACATTGCAAGTTACTTTATATCACTATTGCAATACTGAACAAAACAAGCCTGCATGGTGCAGCACCAAATTGGTCTTTAGAAAATGGAAATATGGAATAATAGTATAAACATGAAAGGAATAAAAATAATACCCCTCTATCAGATATGTCTTCACAGCTAAAATGACCATCTATTCCATTAGTCTTATGTGCCAGTGTAAAGGCATACAAAAGCTTTCAAAGCAACATCTTTTTGAGAGAGACAAAGTTTTTCTGAGACGAGTAATACCAGCCACAGTGGCACGTCAGCCATCTCTGAAATCTCCCTCTGCTGTTTGGGGTCTCTGCAAAGCTCCACCAACAACATCAAACAAGCTCTCACCAAGCAAGGAAACATCAAATGAGGCCTCCTCCTCTTTGTCCCGGTGATGCTCTCCGCTGACAAAAACTGCTGCATTTTGCTGTTGTTCTTTGGAGTTTATTGTTCACTAACTGTACCTCTCCCTCTCTTCTCAGTGGTTTAAATAGGCTTTTATGGTGAAAGAGGCAATTTTGGCACCTCCATGCCTCATTGTGGACGTTCCTGCTTGACAGTCTAATGGACAGCTTGACGGTGTCAAGCAGATGCACATTAAATCTATGAGGCATATAATTATGTCCTGCCAATATTGGAGATCTGCGCATGCCGCAGGGTGCGTTTGTATGCCAGGGCGTGCAGATTGGGCTTTCAAACCCACAGCATAGCTCCATTTGAAATATAATCACATATGAATGAATAATGAGCATCTAATTTTGAGAGGCAATTGTGTTCAAATATTATGCCTTATTTTGAAGAAGGCCCCAGGTTACAGGGAAATATCATATGTATGACTGAGGATGCCATCTAAATATGGACATCACGTCCAATAGTGATTATATGTTAATCAGCTGAAATCATAAAGAATGCATCTTCATTTGAATGCCCATTACATCTAAAGTATAACAACAAGTAGCTGCATATGAATGATCAAAGCTCGCAAAGATGAAGCAATGGAAGCAATGGTTTGTCTTTCATTGAATAAACTTGTGTAACTGTGCATGAGCAATTGCTACTACCTGTGTGAGTCACAGCAATAAGATGGAAGATCAGTTTGTTTAACAGGCAGTTACAGTCACCGCTGATGAGTGCAATGGAAGAGAAATCTTGATCTTGATTTATTGCTCACTGGCAATTTTGAGGGACTTTGCCCACTCACTTGCTAACAAAAGGCAAATTGTGGCGACATGTAGTCATAACGAAATGATCTAAACTCTTTTCACTGTTGAAGCACCACGGGCCGCATCCCAGGCCCGTCACAGCATCTGTACTCTGTGTGGTTTTTGCAATTGTTGTAATTAATTAATGTATGCACAACTATAAGTGGCACAAACATGTTGATTTACGCTTATGTTTTAAAAAAAAGTTTTATTCCAGTTTCCACCCCACACCCCCACAAAAACCATGGAAAATGAATGCCATTTTTCCTTAACGTTACTCTTAAGAAAAAACTCTTTCAAAAATGGTTGTTACAGATTATTTTCAACGAGCAATACTCACCATCAGTAATATTGCATTTCTGGCCAGTGATATAACTCTCACACTTTCATTCCTAAAATGAAAGTTCTCAAATGTGTTCTTGATTTTTTTTGTCTTAACTTTAAGGCAATCCATCCCATGTCTTAAAATTCCCACAGTGAAATGGTCAGCTTCCAACCTTAGACAATTACAGTTATACGGCTTGAAATATTAGTTTGAGCAGAACTATTGTCCATGTTTGGGAAAGTGACAGTTTAACCTTTTCTGAGTGCATTAAGGTGGTTAATTTTCGGAGTGTTAGCTGGGGGGAAGTCCAGCTCAATGGCAGGAGGCTAACAGTTAGCATTTGGAGCATCCAGCCAGTATCGAGCACTCAGTAACAATGAGGGGAAGATAGCACCACTACTGTCCTACATAACAGCTAGGGGGGAGGTGAAATAATATCACATTTTTAAAAAATAGATGAACTATCCCTTTAAGTTCCCACAGCAGTAGTTCAAGGAGGTCATTCTCTTTTTGTGGGAAAACTGGAAAGATTCAAAAAGAAACTGAAAATTCCTCTTCAAAACGTACACTATATTACCAAAAGTATTCGCTCACCTGCCTTTACTCATACTATGAACTGAAGTGCCATCCCATTCCTAACCCATAGAGTTCAATATGATGTCGGTCCACCTTTTGCAGCTATTACAGCTTCAACTCTTCTGGGAAGACTGTCCACAAGGTTGAGGAGAGTGTTTATAGGAATTTTTGACCATTCTTCCAAAAGCGCATTGGTGAGGTCACACACTGATGTTGGTCGAGAAGGCCTGGCTCTCAGTCTCCGCTCTAATTCATCCCAAAGGTGTTCTCTCGGGTTGAGGTCAGGACTCTGTGCAGGCCAGTCAAGTTCATCCACACCAGACTCTGTCATCCATGTCTTTATGGACCTTGCTTTGTGCACTGGTGCACAGTCATGTTGGAAGAGGAAGGGGCCCGCTCCAAACTGTTCCCACAAGGTTGGGAGCATGGAATTGTCCAAAATGTTTTGGTATCCTGAAGCATTCAAAGTTCCTTTCACTGGAACTAAGGGGCCAAGCCCAGCTCCTGAAAAACAACCCCACACCATAATTCCTCCTCCACCAAATTTCACAGTCGGCACAATGCAGTCTGAAATGTACCGTTCTCCTGGCAACCTCCAAACCCAGACTCGTCCATCAGATTGCCAGATGGAAAAGCGTGATTCATCACTCCAGAGAACGCGTCTCCACTGCTCTAGAGGCCAGTGGCGGCGTGCTTTACACCATTGCATCCGACGCTTTGCATTGCACTTGGTGATGTGTGGCTTGGCTGCAGCTGCTCGGCCATGGAAACCCATTCCATGAAGCTCTCTGCGTACTGTACTTGGGCTAATCTGAAGGTCACATGAAGTTTGTAGCTCTGTAGCAATTGACTGTGCAAAGTCAATGCACAAAAGTCGGCGACCTCTTTGCACTATGCGCTTCAGCATCCGCTGACCCCTCTCCGTCACTTTACGTGGCCTACCACTTCGTGGCTGAGTTGCTGTTGTTCCCAAACGCTTCCATTTTGTTATAATAGAGCTGACAGTTGACTGTGGAATATTTAGGAGCGAGGAAATTTCACGACTGGATTTGTTGCACAGGTGGCATCCTATGACAGTTCCACGCTGGAATTCACTGAGCTCCTGAGAGCGGCCCATTCTTTCACAAATGTCTTGTTTCACAGTCTGCATGCCTGAGTGCTTGATTTTATACACCTGTGGCCAGGCCAAGTGATTAGGACACCTGATTCTGATCATTTGAATGGGTGAGCGAATACTTTTGGTAATATAGTGTACCTTTAAACAAATATACAATCATATTATACAATCAATTATAACCCAGTATGTGCTGTAGTATGTTTAATAACCAAAGTAGTTGGTATTCCATTAAGAACTGTGTGCCATCTCCTCGGCCATGCATTTAGTTCTGCAAAGGAGGCTGATTAGTCCAGCTGTTTTTTGGCTTCCAATGACGCTTCAGATGGTTTTGTGAGTCAAAAGAAAACAAACTCACAAGATCTGTGGCTGTGCCAAGTTTGAGAAATGTGTGTCTTTCGTAAGCTTTGTTTAAGCTTCACTGACAGAAACAACTGGAGAAAATCAAGTACAATGCACAGTAATGGAATGTTGCGCGTCAGTTGCTTTTGAGAAGTTTGATAAATTTGAACTTCAATACCCAGAAATCGCATAAGCAGATAACAGTAAGCTGTACACAGGGCCAGCTGGTCTGTGCTGCTCTACACCAAAGATAGCACAAAGACAAGAAAGGCAAAACATCTGACACTGGCAAGTCCAGCTGGATGTGTTTCTCAATGTGAAGAAAGGATTTCAAGTGTGCATACCAGACGCAAGAATCTAATTTGAAGAAGTAGGGGAAATCTGTGATGTCTCAATTAGTCGAGATGGGAAGCTCTTCTGTGTTCCTGAGAACTTTGTGGTCGCCTTCATGAGAAAATATGTATGAAGAACAGATGGCCCGTTTGAGGCCATGGCCAACATTGGAGCTCTTTCCTAGGTAGCCCTGATGGCCACAAACAGGTCTTCATTACACTCACACACAGTACTTTACACTCACACAAGCTCAGTCACTCACATCAACAGGCCAAAATGAATGCACATACAAGCCTTCACACTCATACACACTGCACCTCTGGACACGAACCCAGCAGGTTACATATCGCTCAGCCCCCGAGCTCCTCTTGCTCACTGTGAATGTAGGCCAGAGGGAATCTGTAAAGCACAATCCACAGGAAACAACTTCCCCCACAGCAAGAATGCAGAGGCATGAACTCACAAGTTTGTTTATCAGACTTCGGTGTATGAATAATAAAAGAAAGATTGAATTGTGTTCCAGTGATACTAGGATTAAGCCATGAACTCCATCTGAGTTGATTTATGGAGACAAGTATGTATGACTGTCTGCTTTCAAAGTGCCTATGTGATTGCTTTGGCAGACTTACAGTATGGTGGCATCGAATTCAGACAAGTGCTCACCTCTGTCTTGTCCCCCACTTCACGTTTTTCTTCCAATCAGACTGGGGCTGAATGTTTTTAAAATTTGACCTTTAACATATTCAGCAACTTGTCATCACCGCGTGGCTGAGCTTCATTAAATCCCATAGAACTTTACTTTAAATTTTAGTGCAGATCCCAGAAAGACACCATATTTGTCCTGCTGAATTAATTAAAGGAAATGTGTATAAAATGATATACAAGATAGAACACTAGATATTTTCCATTTTGATGTAATGCTGCAGCCGTAAAACAATGGCAGCTTCGCTTTGAATATTTCACCTAATATTTCACTTAATTCTTCACTTCAGTGAAGCTGCAACCAGCAGATACACAATATGGATGTGACATACGATATGGAAAAAAAAAATGAAGCTACTTAAGGGTAAATCTAAGCAAAAATCAGTATTCGGGGGTTTAAATACAGGACATCTGATTGGGATGAACTGTAATTTGTACTGGATTAGCTGGATTTGTGCAGCACATTTTGTGTCAATCAGACTTAATGGTGTTAGGGGCGAGGGTTTTTTGGGACATCGCAACAAAAAGGCTTTCCTCACAAATACTAATAATCCAACAAACACCAGAAAACTATATCCAGTTCAGTAAATTTTTAAATAGTCCCCATAAAGTATTCAACACCTTTTTTTTTTTTTTTTTTCAAATTGTTTTTATCATACCATACTGTGAATATAATAATAACCAAGCACTGATAATGTGGCTGTACTGGGATTATGACACCTTCTAATGCCCCACAGCAACAGTTGCTGCTGTGCTGGATAACACGAAAAATGTCAGTGGGTATAATAGGGCAGGTTCAGCCTTGAGACACCTGCAGACAGAATGGTTTGTTTTTTATGGTGGAAGTATCTGCTTTGTTCGTGTTCCTTGTTTCACTTAAACTATTATTTTTGTAGCTGTTTGGTACATGATTGAAGTGAACAGAGAGATAGAAATACAGTGGATTGTGGATTAGCAGTCCAGGGGAGCAAACAGCAACTAATGAGGATATTTCATCACCGTGTGGACTCATATCACACCCAGGGAACTGAAAAACCCAAACCCCTCTACCAAAGTTCAATTTTCCTCTAAAGCTTGTGTACACAACTTTTTTCCTTAATAATTTAGACACATCACCACTATACACAGAAGTTCTGATGCAAACTACAAAACTAAGATACACTGAGAAAAAAAAATCTGGTCTTCTTGGTGGCTCCTGGGGCTGTAAGCTCATTTGTCAAAATCCGATTGGCACGAATCAAACAACCAGTCACCTCAAGGAAGCATTGCTATGTCAGTCCAGTCATGTCTTGTGCATACACACATGCACACAGGTGCATGCTCGCCTCCCCTCCCCTGGCCGAGGTCTTGGTAGGTCTTGCCTTCCTTAGCCGTGGTATCTTATCTTAGCGCACCACAGCTACAGATTAACAGAAAAATGACACTGGTTAACCACTTCCTACTTCCCCGTTACATCGCCATCAGACTAACATGCATGAGTGTGGAAAAAACAGTTGAGAGGATTGGGAAAGCTGCTTGAGTTTCAACAAAATCGACCCTTTTCAGAGCAGCCATGTTGACATGAAATAGCAGGGTAAACACAGGTGTTACTAATGATATTAATGAAGGCTCTGTTCAATTTAGGTCTAACAGAGCCAGGGCCTGGCTGTTGTTCATGCTGGCTCACTGGAAAGACTCTGGTACATTTAAACTGAACAGAACCTTAATTAATGTCATAAGTAACATCTGTGTTTACCCTGCTATTTCATGTCAACATGGCTGCTTTGAAAAAAAAAAAATTGCCCATTCTACAAAGTTACCCACACAGCTTTGATTCATTTGATTGCCCTCCTTGACTTCCTTTCTACTGTTTAGCGGTAGGATACCTGACTCGGGCCGATCGGGAACTGTTGAGACCTGACTGGACCCAATGGGTCCAGTCAGAAAAATTTAGAAATTATGTTTGGGTCCGGCCTGGGTTTGGTCACGTTGGTTGGCAAAACTCCAGTGTAAAATAAATAAAAATGATGGACCTACTGTCCAATCTGGGTAACTTAGTGTATAGTTCTGGAGTTTACATGACAACACTGAAGGCAACACAAAGGCTATTTCAGGTGATAAATGTAACCTGATGGAGGGCAAGCAAAATCTGGAGCTCAAGTTAGGTTCAGACTCAAAAAAAACAATGCCTGTCAGGTTCAGGTCAGGCTCAGTTACTCTGCTCCCGTCTCAGGTCTGACTCAGACAGAAATATGTGGCCTGATCTGCACTCTATTTGGCAACTGTCAGCACATAGTGTTAGACTGTTATTCCACTAAAGTGGTAAATCTTTTCACTAGCTTTCATCATGTCTTAGATGATATGGATGTGTGTGCAAGTTGAGTGACTAAAAAGGCAGGGGCTTTGCAGGGCTGGGTTGTTCTGGAGTTAATAAGCACATTGATATAAACCAGTGGAAATGAAAACTGTGCAACAGATCAGGTAAATTTGCATCACTAAAGAGAAAATATATAGTACAGGGTCAAATACAAAACTCATGCAACTGGCTGCGTTCAGTTTAAAAAATATAAGCTTGGTTTCAGCTTCTGTCAAAACACTGTCAAAGAGTTTGAAACTGCATCGCTCAGATTCAATTGATCCAGAACTATTATTATGTCAACACATCAAGACATATAATGTGGACGAGTTGAAAGCTTTGTAAATGTGTGTGTCATTGTGGCACAACCACCGATCCCTACGATTACAGAGCGGAAACCAGCCATTTCCAGCCGCCCACAGAACACAACCACACGTAAGTCTGATGACCACAAATCTACCCAGACTCTGGTACAGCTCCAAACCAGAGCCTATAGCAGCATTCTACAAGAGTTATAAGGGGGAACGAGACAATTACAAGCCATGTGAAGGGAGAGAGCTCTCAGTCAGGCTCTAGGCTGTGGTGTGGGAGTCCTGGAGCTAAGCCAGCCAGGCTCTGGGAGAATTGTGGGAGATGTTTACCATACAAAACCCCCCAGGGAGGTTGAGTGGAGTGCTTATTCTCAGACTTCAGAGTCATTAAACCCCATTTTAATTTGACCAATCTGGAACCTACACGGCTGTCTTGCCTCCAACCTCTCAGTTTCCTTTCAAATAGTTTGTGGGAGGCATTATTTTACTTAAGCCATGATGATGGACAGCTGTGGAGCTGTGGACAGGCTGTAACGGTGGGGGTCATTTTTGCTCACAGAGTCACAGTGACCCTCTGATCAGGCTGCTCTATGTGCATCAGCCACCATTTCACTGTCTGCTGTTACATCCACAAGGAAGCTATTAGCTAAACTCATGTGGTTAAATAATTGGTGAAGACAAGATTACTGTTTTTTTCTCTCTCTCTCTCTCCTTTCCTGCTTTCTTACTTAAACCCCAGACTGTAGTTGGAAAAAGAACAGGTTCACTTTTGTCTAAAAAAAAAAAAAAAAAAAAAACAGTATTAAATAATTTCCCTCTAGCAGAGAAGTCTGTATAACAAATTCCCAGATAGAAGAAAATGCACCACTGAAGCCTGAGAAACTAATTTAGTTATTTTTCTATGCACACAGTTTTTAATGAAAGCATTTAATGCTTAGGGAACTGTCATAAATGGAATTGCCTTATTTGTTTTTAAAAATCAACTGAATGGGGACCAACTGTAACCAAAGGTAAGACCATCCCTGACAGGGATGTTCCCTAATAAATTCCAGACTGCTCAGTAGCCTCATGATACCAAGACGGAGATGGAGATTGAGATGTTTGAAGTTATGTGTGTATGTTGCTTCAAATCCCACTGGGTCAAGACAGCCTGCCCCAAAACCATTCTCACGCTCCAACTGAGCCTTCCCTAAAATACAACAGGAAGTAGGGGGGTCAGACCAGACCAAGCCAGAGGCTTAGTCAAAGAGAGGGTCAGGGGGTGCTTCAACCTAGTGTGTGTGGGTGTGGGTAGAGCAAATGAGTGAGTCAGAAAAAGAATGTCAAAATGACATGAATGGACATAGTATTTTAATGCCTTCATACGTCTTGTTATCTGAATCTGTAACCCAGACCCAACGGGAGCTGCCTATTCTCACCACTAGGGTATTTTTAGCATTTTCCGACTCCAGCTGAGTCCCATCCAGAGCTCCATAAATACCAAATAACAACAACATGGCCTTAGCCTTGAACCCCAGAGTTATTCCACATCTTCCATGAGTACAAATTGGCCAGACAAAGAACAAAATCTGTTCCCCTTAAACGACCTGTGACGCTGAGAAACAGGGCTGAGAAAACACCTAGCACAGCTGGTGTGCCTCAGGGCACCCCACTAGACCCGTAAAACTTTTGAAAGCCGTATAAAACTGTAATAATGCCACTCTTCACCCAAACACCCTGTGATGTTACTGAATTAGCTTAAATATCCTGGCTAAGAGGGTTCCATTGGGTGCAATAGCCTACTACAGAAAGAGATAAGACATGACTTCCAGACGTTTTCAGGACAAAGAAATTGAAGAGCAGCAACCAGCAATCCAAGGTGAGTCAGTGTTTTAGGTTTTAATAGGAAGGTCCCAAGATGTACTGCTCGGCGCCAGGGTGCTTTCAGCATGCCCATTTGATTAAAGGGAGGAATAAGACTTGTTTATCACCCTGCTGACATACACTCATTATGGCTCCTACCAGAGGTATCTGTATTTCAGTGGGCAAGCCATAAAGTTTATGCCAAACTGCTGTAAACACATAAAAAAGCCACTGGAGTAGGATGTATTGGCGATACACTTTGGACTCTTTGTGAGCCCTTAATAGGATCATACAAGTAATTCTCCAACATTTCCTGGGGAAACATTTGCTTTACACAGTCACTATGGTTTATGAATCATGAAAACTTTGTTCACACTGCCACATACGCAGAAGGTTATCAGTTGGGTGTTTCAACCAAAATTTAAATTTGAAAACTGAGGGATCATATATTGTGAAGTCTTTAATACCCTCCACATAATTTGTGAAATAATTTGTTGCAATGTGAAATATGGGTAAATTGTAGTAAATGGGCCAAAAAATCAAAATCAGTGGTAGGCCTATGGGCCTTTCTGGTATTGTAAGGTAGCACTCTAGGCAGCTCCAAGGTACTTCATAACTAGGAACTTGGAAAGTATTTATATTCATTATGTTTGCTGATTCTTCCAACATTATGGCTTAATGACATCATACCCTCAGATAATGTCAAAACTGAGCTATATCAGGTTAATTATATCTTAATATCTTCGCCTTTGCAATATGAGTCTCCAAGCTAAATCCAGTGATCGATCACCATGTCTAATTTGGCAGCCAAAGGGTTGAAGTGTTAGGGACAGAGCTCTGGAGCCAGACTTACTTCACTGGGTCCCTTGGTAGTAATTGCACCGTAGCCTTAAAAGGGAAAAAAAATTATTTGATTCAAGATGAAGTCCCCATGTAACCCGCTACCCCCCTTCCTCCAGCACATATTCAGCACCAGTAATCTGCAAAGGGACATGGGACTGCTAGTCAAAGTCACTGTCAAAAAAATATGCTGACTTTACTGGCGTTCATGAAAAGCCTAAGGCAGCGGCAGAATGAAAACAAACAAAAACAAGACTAAGCAAAACTCTGGAGAGGATGACAGGCTGTGGTTTCGCTGTGTTTCCGAACTCATCTGGATAGAAGGGGAATACAGAGAAGGGCCGTGGGCAAGAGAGGCTCAGTTTATGTGTTTGTGTACCTTAGAGAAAGAGGGGACACAGAAACAAAGAGACCAATCGAGTTAGAGAGACAGAGAAAGAGAGACAAAGCCAGAGAGGGAGGGGCCTGTAAGAGATGGTGAGAGAATGGATGTACTCATCATCCCCCGAGGAGCTGACCCTACTTGCCCCCTTTGCCACTTTAGGGTAAAACTCGTCCACCACTGGAATTTAGCAGCCCCAGTAGTCACGTCTGGGGCTGTGTAGCTTCTATAAATAGTTACTTACGCTAAGGCTGAGTGGGAACAAGCTGTACCAGTCACCCCAAAGGGCAGAGAGGAGATTTCCTATCATCGTCACTAGATATACACTCTTAAAAATTTGGTCATTTTTTTTAAAATAAGTGTGTGTATAGTTTGGGACAACACATGACTTGCTACTTCTAATGTGCCACATTAAAGATGCCGTGTGTAGTATATTAACATCAATAAATCATCACCACATTAATTTTGCAACTAGCGATGCAAGAACACATTCCTATTCCTCAGCGAGTATGTGTCTAATCATTTTGTAGGCACTTTTATAAAACACACTTCTTATAATTTTTGAAACAATGATATAGAAAGCAAACAAATGGCATCACAGGCTTATAAACATCAGCACTGGCGGCAACTCCAGCGACTCTTCCTGGACAGATTTCCTGCAGCATCCATCTATCCAAAAATGCCATATTATGTTGAATATACTGGCTCCTGTTGTGTCAGGTCAGAGTGTAGCCATATGTGACAGCTGATGACTGACCACAGGTGAAACGCCAATCATCATTACGTGTTATTACATAGGAAACATGTTACTAATATATGTTATAACACAGCTAAGTTAAGTATTCAATTCCAGTTGGTCAATTAAAGGACCATACCAGTGACTTGTTTGGTCTGTTTAATACTAATTACCCAACCTGCTCCTTTTAGAAAACTAATGTGGACATCTTTATTACAGTGATGGAATACTGGTGTGAAGAAAGTTTGAAGTGTCTGAGAGTTCATTTTCATATTGTAGTGGAATGAATGGAAACCAATGGCTGGATAAAAGGGAGGTAAATTGATATCAGGGTTCTAAAATATGACTGCTTGCTTGGGAAAAGATCAGCAGAAACATGAAGTATATGTATTTTGTAGATGGTATGCTACATGAACTACTAATAATTAGTAGCTTTGTAGTAGCATACTGTAGTTATTAAGACATGTTCTCATGAAAGTAACACATGCTGTTATAACAATAATCTTGTAGACTACTAGTGTAAACCAAAGATGAAGCATTTTCTTCCTGGTAAAATGTTCTCTGAGATGTGAAATGGAATGACATGAACCTTTACTAAAACCATTTTGGATTGTCCTCACTGTCATATCTCAGACAATACATGCCAAGTGACAGTCATAAACAAACCACTCAATCATTGTGGCCTTGCTATGGCTCACCTCCGCTGATCTGGTGGGAGGCGAAACAGGATATTTGGCATTTCATAAGAAGTGACAAGTGTGGTTCATCTGCATGGTTGATTCCTAAAAAAAAAAAAAAAAAAAAAAAAACAATGCCATTCGTTTACTACACTGAAATTAACTGTTGTCATGGATATGTGCAGCACATGCAATGTTAATGTGAATCAAAAGCCTTTTAGTGATCAAGCTGAGCTTCGTAATGTCCAGTGGACATGACCATATTCTCCGTGGAGATCAGAGAGAAAAAGGTCAGCTTGACAGCAAAAACTTTGAGCACCAACCTAGTTGTATTTTGGAATAATTACTACTTGGAAAAATTGATAAGGCCACATCTGGCCTCCTTGTCAATAGATAAGGTCCTTCATCTGGCAGAGCCTTGGAATAAGCCCAGGAGCCATCTCTTCCGTTTTCCTTCACTATAATGGTTAATCTACTTTCATTAGGCTGAGTCATTAAGACTTAAATGCCTCTGCTTGCATAATCGCAGTGATGGATGAAGGAGTGGAGACCTGCTCGGCATTGAGAAAGAACCAGAACAGGATCTGGGAATTGATAGATCTCAGCGAGAAAGCAACGGCTAATGAATGCAGATGTGTTGTGTCGCCTCCTTCCTAATGAAGTGAGGAGCTCATCACAGCTGTTTACACCGCAGGCCTCAAGTCCTGGCTATTTACAACCAGAAAGTACGCATTTAAAATCCTATTTATGCAAACCGATTTGTTTTCAAGCGGGATTATGAATTGACCGTGTTATACATGTGGGAATGCTCTGTTGGCTCAAAGTGATTGCTCTTGTCACTTGAACCTCATGTTTTATTTGTGCCCGTGCTTTTGATGCTATTTATAGGGAAACAAAGATTAGAATTATGCATCATTACAATCAACAAATAGGAGGACCAAATGGGTTTTGTAAGCATCATATTCAGAATATGTAAATTAGGTCTTGGTACAGATTTTTAAATGCATTGCCATATCATATTCCCAGCTTCACTGGCTGCACTAAGGGCCTTTGATACGCATATAATCTCCTCACAAATCTTTGAAATGTAGGTAACATCTGGTTACCTTTTTTATGGCAGTTCTTTGTCAGTGTGTTTGGACCCACTGGGTGTCTTGGCGGAACACTGAGAGCATAGATTTACTAGGTGAGACGGCTCTTGGAGGAGCTTCCTCCTAGCGGCACCCATCCCAAAAAACTATATCTCTTCAAATAAAGGTGGCACAAACAGAATGAAATATGTCATTAATCGAAATGCACTCCCTGAGTTTGGTGGGTTGTATCAAATGTCTTTTCAAAAGCATAAGGTCACATTAAATAGCAAAGACATTTGTGAGTAATACTTATTTTAATAATGTAACACTGCTTTTAGTACTGTCTCTTGAGGAGAAGTCCACAGTTTTAGCAGAAACCATTAGTCCAATCAAATCCTAGTCACATCTTAAAGCCAGGGTCATCCATTAGCCTCCAGTGGCCTGTGAGTACATCATTCAACCTCTTTGTTTAGTCATATTAAAATTATATATCACCTATGAAAAATAGTAATGCACTGACAATGGCCGGTTATGAAGACCTATTGAAATAACCACATATTAGTTTTATTGCCCTGGGACTGAATGATGATGGTTTGGTCCTTTTTTTTATCACGAAACTGCCAGGACCATTTGTGCTTTTATTTCCCACTCTCTCCAAACACGGAACAATTCCCTAATTCCTAATTCTGTCCCCTTATTTCTTCTAACAGCAGCCATCACTTTTTTGTTGCATTATTATCAGCAATTTTCTTCAATAGACAAACATTCAGCACTGCTTTTTTATTCAATATTTCCTGCTGTAGATTACAAAGTAACTGTGGTGGACGGCCTGTTTTCTCTTGGATAAGTGGGTACTGGTGGGTCATATTTATTTTCCTAGGATGGTGATGGAATGTGTTTTTTGTTGTTGTTGTTGCTTGTCTTTATTTTTACTATTGCACCACTAAATAAAAAAAATGTATGTCTAGTTTTCAGAACTGTCACATCTTTAATAAAGCAGCTGAATTTACTCTGTTTTGAGAACAGCGCATCACGTAAGGAAAGATGTTCCTCCTCTGGGCACAGTTTTAGTCAGTCCTCCTCCCTCTGCTAGCTGTAACACTGCACCATTCACCCTATTCAAATAAATAAGAAAAAGAACAAATAAAAAGAGGATATTAGTTTTCAGAATGATGAATGGCCTCAAGACAAACAGAAGGCAGGTTACTTCCTGGCTAAAAGTTCAGTAGAAGTTATGTGATTGGCTAAAACCGCTGTGGATTTTCATGAGAAAAAAATGAATTTAAATGATTGGGGTTGCTTATCTGGATTGATTTGTTTAATACATATAAGATTAGTTACATATTTATAGGATTTTTTAAAGCCAAGATTAATTTAGTGCAACAAAGCCTCGGCGTTTAACCTTGACAAGTTTAATTTAAGACTTTCTAAGACCTTTTTAAGACTATTCAAAATGCAATGTAAGATTCCGTAATTGTGCCATTCATGTACACATTGAATCTTGCGTACTCATAGGCCTAGAGTTATTTTCTGAGGACGTGCAAAACCAAACGTCCAAACGGATGCAGGATTCATGCACATGCGAACACGTTGATAAAGGCAAGTGTATCTCCAGATTTAGCCCACACACCTCAGTAGCCGGGTGTTCTAGGATAAATTCTAACCAGGCTGGACAGTTTGCATCAGCGGTTGTTGGTTCCATGTTGGTTTTCAATATTAACCTTCCCAAAAACACATTTAAAAGTGAGACTGAAGTTAATGAAACTTTATAAAAGTGACATTAACTTCATTATCCAACCAATTTTTAAGACCTATCAGGCCTAAAACTCAGATTATTGGAGTTTAGACTTTCCAAGGCTTTTTGGAGGACATGGGGAAACCCTGCATTATGATTTATAGACAACTTAACTAGGAAAAAAACAGGTTTACACTGCCTGTGTGTTATGTGAAGAAAGAGTTCCAGTGTGTGTGTGTGTGTGTGTGTGTGTGTGGAGTAGGGGTTTGGCTACTGTCCTAAATAACAGCTGGGTGACAAGTGAAACAACACCAAATTTTTCAAAATGAGTGATTTATCCCTTTAATGCGGCATACATGTGCATGTTGGTGTGTGGTTCACAAGTTAAGTTGGCTGAATGTTGTGGAGCTATCCCTGGAAATGTTGGACTCCCAGATACGGCATTATTATTAGCAGGGAAAGTCTTGTGATTTATAATTTTTATCTCAAGACCACAAGAAATATGTTCTATTTTTGATGTCATGAATTCTTTCCAGACTAAAAAAAAGGACACAAGAGCAACAACATATGAAGCTGGAGTGATCACACACAAGCAAAATGAGCACATTCTAACTGGGAATTGTATATGTGCGTGGAAGGATACCATGGGAGGTGTGAAGTAAACTGGCCTAAGGAGGCCTATTTCACTTCACACCTACCTACTGATTCTGCCATTGCTGCTTCCTCTGTCTGTCTCTGTCTCTCTGTTGCTCTGTTTGTGTGCTCGGATTACACAACAACACTGTTGTCATTTTCATCAGATGCGGTGGTTCTCATGTGATGAGCCATAATGTTATTTTTGTCATTTTATTTCAGGATAGGGTCATGCTGCAGTTATTTAATGGCTTTCCAACATCATTTTTCAGTTGCTCTTTAAACATCATAATCCAAAGGGATTCCTGTAGAATTTTAGTCCCTTGTCAGCAATTTATCAATTCTAACATCTATACACACAACAGTGGATTTTTTTTTTCTTAATCAGCTACAATTTAGCAGGTAAATGAACTCACTCACTAAAAATGCCACTGGAATCAATAACAACAAAAGTCTAGTTCAACTCAATATGCATGTATCTTTTGGCTGTGTTTTCTCAATTTCCCAGATCTCTGTTGTCTAAAACTGGAGAATCAAGGATTATCATTGCTACACTACTAATGCTACATTCAGTACCACTACTACCATTACTATAACTACTACTGCTACTGTTGTTATTACTACAAGTAGAGCCTCATGTCTCTGTCTCATAAAAATTACATTCTCATACAACTAAACTGCATTGTCGATTACATTGTGAGGGGCTGTATTACACATTCGTTTGTAATGTATCACAAGAACGTTTGTAATCCCTTTGTCTGAAGTCTGGAGGCATGGAGGCAGTGCTGTTTTATTCATGAACGGCCCCATTCTTTAGAACAGCTCTTTGGTACGAACGCTGGGTCGTAGGTGAGAACCATTCTTTTTTAATCACTGTGCCCAAATTTCACTGCCTGCCCTAATCCACTCCCCTTCATGTGCAGTGACTGAGAACAGTCACAAGGCCTGCCCCTGCTCTGCCTGTGATTGGCTAACCATAACCATAACCTTAACCAACCTAAACCAACGGAGGCAACGAGTGACAGTGAATAGTAGCTAATCAGATGCAGAGTAAGGGTAGTTATTACCAGAATCCAGGTGGGATAACACAGTCAGCCTCAAAGGTTAATGGTGTGTTTGGAGAGACACAAAAAAAAATAAAGAAAATGAGCCAAACTCGAAACCGCAGCAGCATTTGGATGAAACTGTGATGCATTTCATTCTAAAGAGCTGGTCTTTTGAACCGCTCTTCAAAATGAATGGAGCCATAAGAGCCAGTCACGACCAACGAGCCATAATTCCCATCACTACACGCGGCTGGTAGACGGGTCAAACAACCGACTTTCAGCCAGGCGACCCGATTTCGAGTCCAGTATGTGTTCATTTGCTGCAAATGTTACATATGTTATTTTATGTTACCATAACTAAGTGGTTGTTATACTGAACCCTAGCCTTTCCCTAACCTAACCAGTCTAGTACTACGACTCTGGTTAATACTGTTGATATTACTACTGCGACTGCAATGACTTCACCTCCATTTCCAGACAGAGTTGTATTTGACCACTAACATGCCCTAAGGAGTCTTACTAAGCTTCAGATGTGCAATCTTGATTGAGCCATTCCAGAAATCCCAGGGGAACGCTGACCGGTCCGTGCAGAAAACGCATGGGAATCAGAGGGGGAAGTGGCGGGTTCCTGAGCTGCCTGGAGGTCTTGTACAAACACAGCTGGCTAATACGGCTGGTTGAGCTGGTGGTGGTGGTGGTGGTGAGGTGGGAGCAGCCCAGGTCTCAGTCAGTTGCAGCATAGTCTATACCTAACATGTTAGCAGAGCCCACACACACCCCTGCCCTGTCGGTGCAGGAGAAATGCATGTCCCTTGGTGTCTCAGAGGTGCTGACGGATAGATCTCCTCTCACAGGGAAAAGGGCATTAGAGGACACTGATCTGTGGTGGCACTAAGAAAACTACTCCCATACCAGTTATTTTGCATGTTTAGCATATCTACATTTCTGCTAATATTTTCCCAAAGCAAGCAGTCGTACTTTAGAACTCCGATATCAATTTCCTCCTTTTTAATAAGCCGTTGGTTTCCATTCACTCCACCATGATATGAAAATGAACTTTCAGAGACTTCAAACTTTCTTCACACCGGTATTCCATCACCGTAATAAAGTCCTCCACATTAGTTTTCCTAAGTCAATGAAAACATAATGAATGTAGGTAACACCGACGGGTTAACAATAATTATCTTTCTAATGCTTCTCCCGACTTTGTTCTCTGGTTTCATCATGAGTTTCAAATCAGCTTATCATATCTATGGCAGTTAATGCAATTTATCTACTGACTATATTAAATCATCTGAAGAAGACTAATTATGGCATGAATTACTGCACGCTGCATTCAGTGCATCACAGTCAAACATCTGTATAAATCATATTTATATAGCTCAAACTTTGTTTTTTACAGCAATGCTGGTAAAGTAACAGTAATTCTATTTGACTGTTTGATATTGTGGTATTTTTTTCTGTCCCTGCTGGAAAGCCATAGCACCACATGCACCGAAATAGTCTTACACAGCCTCTTTCTTTCCTCTTTCTATTACTTTTTATTACTTTTATGGATTGAGCTGTTTTTGTCCTTGATGCCATGGATTTTTTTTTTGTGTGTAATTTTTGCCTTCTTTTTGTATTCTGTGTGCTCTCACTGTTATTCTAGATTTTATGGTTGTTTATTTATTATTATTACACACAGCAAACTCTATAACAATTAAGGGTCTTAAATACCTTTTTTATCCAGACAGAGCCATGATGCACTGAAGCATCCTACGGGGAACCAAACAACACACACACACATAAACACACGCCCCAACCCTCACAATGATGCAGATCCCCACTGGGCCAATCAGTAGCAAATGTGCCACCATATCTGATTCTGATGAAACTTTGGGAAATGACTCATCTCATCACTATATTCACACACATTTCAGAAATTACCCCAGTGTTCCTACCGTGTTCTTCGTTTCTGATTGGCCCAGAGGGGGGGCTGTATCATTCGTGTTGGACATTTTGTTTATCTTTACATTGTTTTTAGAAGTTTGCATGCCGAAAGAAGACAGGGAATATTATGCAACCCAGCTGCAAAGGCTGATATGAAATTTAAAAGATACCAGTGATTTTGCATGTTTAATGTATCTACAAAATGTGTAAACTTAACATTTCTGCATTCCATTCATTCCACCATGATATGAAAATGAATTTTTAGATACTTCAGACTTACTTCACACCAGTATTCCATCACTGTAATAAAGTCGTCCATATTAGTTTTCCCTAAAAGCAGCAGCACTGTTGTGTTTTGACGAAACAGTCCATCCGCCAGGGAAAATAGTCCCCCAGGGAAACATTTGTTTTACACAGCCAGTTATCAGTTATGTGGTTTATGAATGATAACAGTTTTGTCAGCCACAGAAGCAGAACATTTTAAGGTGGCTGTGATTAGACGTGAAATCTTGACTGCCACCACATGATTTGCAAAATGGTTTGTTGTAAATGGGCAAAACATTCAAAACCAGTGTAATCCTTTAAAAGAGTGCTCGTAGGTGTATTAACAGTGTGCTGAATTTTACCAATGAAAATTAATGATTCAATTAAAGCCTTTTTCTGAATTAAATACACAATAAAGGAATCAATAAAGGAAAAAAATCCACCTCTGAAATTCTTACTCTAGTCGATAGCATCGATTTGTGATTCCCGGCATACTCCAAAACTTTTTTTTATTTACTTGTCTGTTGTTTGACTCAACTTCTCTGTTGTAGTTTTACTTCATTTAGTAAATTCACAGAATGCCTTTTAATATCTGCCAATAATACACTGGCCATCTTTGTCCATCCAGTTACTTGGCTTGAAAATCATAAATCAATCAGGTCATGAGTTTTTCTCCCCCTATGAGCTTAACTTTAAGGTGGACTTTCCCCGGCTAACAGTCAGAAGAATACCTGCCTTAATCCATTCAAATTGCTAAACAAGTGCATGTTTGTGTTTCATGATGTGTGGCAGAATTTTTACGGCCCAAAATGACATTAAAAAAACTATAAATTCAATAAAGTATCAACAGTAGTCTTATCTCTCTGTGCTGGTCCTCAGTTGTAACTGTGGCTAGCAGCCAGTGGTGTAGTCTACGTGATATGCAGCTATACCCACTAAGAAAACTCCAAATTTTCCATATATCAACATAAAAATCTGCATGGATACATAACAATATAGAAAATATGTTTTGCAGTGGAAGCTTGGTCAGACAGGCCATCAGGAGCCCTGGTAGAAATCCTGGTGCTTGTTGCCTTTCATTAGTAAAGATTACAGAAGATTGTATACTTAGGCAGGAAAACTATTAAATAACATAACTTAGCCATGTATAATATGAATGCTTAAACTGGCCTAGAAACATCCTCAAAGCGAGCATAGTAGAATCTGAGGGAAGTTATTTTTTGTCCTGTAAAATATAGAAATTAGCTACAGCGACACGACACTGTGCTCTTACCTTTAAATCATCTAGACTTACAAAGAAAGACCTTCAAAACCAGAAAAAAAATTCAAAATACAGCTCATCTTTTCATGTCTTTTTTCTCTTTATGTGTCTGCTGTTATTCCTGAGAGCTAAGTCGGCCAGCTAAAGGATGAAAGTACGTCTCCATTCAGGGCTGATGTTGTTGTTGGCGGTGCTGGTGATGGTTGGCCGAACCATTTATTTATTTTTGGATGTCAGTCTGGGCTGTTCATGCGAAGTACAAGGGGCATAGGATGATGTGGTATGAGTCAGCGGGGGAAAACTGGGTGTTCATTTGCATCTTCTGCGTTACATCCTAAAATAGCTGGCCTCACTGTGGGCCTGTGCACTGATCTGCTCTGGGTCAAAGTCCAGGGCTGCTTTCATGTCCCAGTCCATCTCCAAGGGGAAGGAATCTCCTCCATGGTGGCTTCCCATATCGGAAGGGCTTTGAGTTTGGTCATTTGCCTGCACTGACAGTAACTCTGTAGCGTTACAAGTCCAATCTCAGGCACAAACAGTCCAAAGCATCTAGATCTCCCCAGCTGTTAATGTAATGGGCTGTTAAAGTCTTGTTTTGCTTAACACATTTTTAACAACACCCAGTCTTTCACAAAGCTCTCAGTTATGTATGGAAGCATGTGCTGTGTGCATTAGTTGGTGTAGTTGTGCTTATGGGCTGTCGCTGCAGGACGGGTGTGTACGAGGCTGGGAGGGTATCATCACAACTGATCCACCGCACCACAGCTGCCAGCGACCTGACAGGTACATGAAAGGTGAGATAGCGAGGAGCGGAGGAAAAGAAGAAGCTAGCCACAACATGACTTCCCAGCTATCTGTCAGTACTCTGGAGAAAGTTGTTGTTTTTGTCCTGGGGGGAAGTCCAGCTCAATGGCAGGAGGCTAACAGTTAACATTTGGAGCATCCAGCCAGTATCCAGCACTCAGTAACAATGAGAGGAAGATAGCACCACTACTGTCCTACAGAACAGCTAGGGGGCGGAGTGGAATAATGCATGTTTTTTAAATGAGAGAACTACACCTTTAAGTCTTTTTTTTTTTTTTTTTTGATACATCTGTCATAATCCAGTTGATGCTATTGTCATGTGAAGCAGTTCAAGATGTCACATTATCCACTTCTTGCTAATGTCATGTTATCCAATTCATGCAGTTCTCATATTCAAGCTGTTGTCAACTAATTCAATTCCAACTATTATGACATATCCACTTCCTCTAATTGCCACATAATCCAATTCATGTTCTTGACACATAATCCAGTTAATGATCATGTGTCCAGTTAATGATTATGTGAACACAAATTGTAATCAGGATTTCATTTCACATTTTTATGAGTTTGTGTTGACTGCATACAATATCTGTCTTTATGATGAAATGTGTTATTTTAGTCATTTTGATTATTTTAGAGTGGAGAGAGACAGGAAAGGCAGGGGAGAGAGAGGAGATGACATGCAGCAAAGGGCCTGAGGTCGGATTTGAACCCAGGACGCTGTGATCAGGACTCAGCCTTGGCACATGGTCAGCACTCTTAACCCATGAGCTCCGGGACATATATTTTGCTAATATTTCAAACTACAAATCCTGTATAAATTTAGATTCAATCCCTCCTCTCTGGTTAAAGGTGTTAGTCGCTGAGATTGGTTGGAATAGAAACCTGCACACTGCGGCTCACGAATCGACAGCACCGGCATCGAGGGAATCGTATCACTGGTGTGGGATGACATGGTTACTGTTACCTGGCTGCAGTGCAACACCATTCTCTGTGCTGACCTTCAGCGGCGGATGGTAGTGATTTGCTGTCATGGGAAAGAATGTGAAAAGTGATGGAGGGAGAAGAATCCATTGCAGCAAAGTGGAGGATGAGATGAGAGGGGAAAAAAGGAGAGAGGGTACTGTGGCAGAGGTCAAAGAGAGTCAGTGTACTTCTCTATCAGCAGCAAGGCTCACCTAATACACACCAGGTTTCAGCCTCCTGTGATCTGCTGCACACACACATTCACTATACTGAGCTTTGACATGTGGGTATGTGAGGGCCATTACTTACACTGATATTTGTGGATTACAGCTGCAATTAGTTAGTTGTGTGTTGATATTTTCTATCCTTAAATGTTACATTCATGCACAGTAACTATCTGCAAAATTGCAAGCATTGTCTTTTGACAAGCTTCTCAAGCCTTCCATTGAAAACTAGGATAATAACGATGAACTTTGACATTTATGTTCTGATTATTTTCATTGTTAGTTAATTGTTACCTTTCCATGGGACATTTCGGAGACCCATAATGAAATACAGATAAGGCTGAAAGGGAGGCGGGTAACAGGGAGGAAAGAGGAGCAGATATTGTCTCCATGCCAGCAAAGCTGTGGTTGTCCTCAGTCAGTCTGCTAGCCTGTCTGTCCATCTGTTAGGATTAGCATGGCTCAGTCTCCTCGCAGCACTTATTAAAGCTTGCCGTCAAATGTTCACAATGATCTGTCAACCACAACAACGTCATTATAGTGATATGATCTGATCAACACGTGTATTCTTTGATTCTGGCTGAGAACTATAGCAGGTAACCCTTGAAAAGTGTTTGCAAACAGGGTAAAATATATATTTTAATTTAGAGCACAGGCATGGGTAAAAACTAGTTATACGGCGGAAGGTCATGGGTGAAATAACAAGTAGAAAGACCAGAGAAAAACAAATTAAAATAATGCTCAGCATTGCTGTCTAGCATCATTTCATGAATTCTAATTTCCAGCATCCCAAATTACAGTCACCTCAAAAAGACACAACAAAAACAGCCTGGCTCACATGTACTGACAGCGATCAAAGCTACACATCGATCAATGTATTGATTGAAACATAGTTTTTTTTTTTGTTTTTTTTTTTTTGTTTTTTTGAAGTGTTACTTTGGGAGCTGCTTTTTGGTGGTTTTTCTGAGTGGCTGGACTGGGGTCAAACAGTTGAGCTCCAGCAGCCTCCTGAGGTTCAGTCCCTCATCCAAGTTGAGCATTTAGTGCCAGTTCAATGAGGGAATAGGAGCTGGTGAGCCAGAGCTAAGCTAAATTACTGTAGCTGAGGTACGCTAGGTGGAGTTGTTTTTTTTTTTTTTTTTTTTTTTAAAGTGTTCAGAGGGGGTGCATGTGCCTGTGCACAGGATGTGATTGGACTGCGAAAGCCAGTTTCCACCACATGAGGAAAAATAACGGCTACACTGTGAGATTTTAACTCACAATTGTGTTTTAATATCTCAATTGGAAAAAATCACCAATGTGGGGAGAAAAAAGTCAGAATGGAGTATTAAGTCACAGTCATAAGAAACACTGACAGACATTATAGCCGTTTCTTATTTGTTCTTGCAGTGGAAACAGGGTTCATATTGGACTGAGCTGGTGCTGCTTCCTTTGAGGCGGCTGCTTGTTTGAGTCGTCCTCATCAGATTTGATCAAATGAGATTACAGCCCTGGGAGCAGCCAGGAAGACCAGATCTTCTTTCAGAGCAACTTCGTTTGGATCGGACCCTCTGTGGATAACGGTGATTTGTCAGAATTATGAGGAACTAACCCGCCTGCACAAGCTTCAATCCCTGTACAAGCACAATGTGAGTTTTGTATTTTGTAAACAGTTCTCTAGCAATGTGTATGGCCTCAGTGTCAAATACACATCTCAGAACAGAGTTACAAATACTGGAGTATGAACTTGTTTTCCTCTGTCCTTCAGTTTGTCCATTGTGAACGTGAATTCTTTACAGTTTAATTTAAAACATGAGGGATGGCAGGTTTTCAAGCCATGTGAGTGTCAGAGGAGCTGTAGACACTCAGGGTCAATCCTCACACACACAAGCACACACACACACATACACAAACACAGAAAGACTAAAAGACAGATATGTACAGCCTTCATAACTGAGCTCCCACGCTGAGGAAAATGAGGAGGCAGCAAAAGCCGATAAAGAATAGCACAACAATTCACACACATGAAAAGCACACACAAACACCCCGCCGTCACCGCCTCTCACTCTCTCACACACACACACACAGCGACTCTCGAAGCCGCCATGCTGTGAGTTATCAGCACTGACACGTTGACAAGAATGGTGTTTCATAAAGACGGGTTCCCATGAATCTTAAAGCACGCTGTCACGCTCCACAACATCCGAGCGCTGGAGTGCGACACACACTGACCATGAAAGATGGCCGCCCGCTTAACAGTCCTGAAAGAGATCCCATCTGTCCTTGGGAGTTATGTTGGGCAGGTCCCCCCCCTGTGTGTGGGGCTGCTGCTGCAGTGAAATATGGAAGTCATCACAGCATGTGGAAGTGATAGTGCTTTCCTTTTAGTTTCCTTTCCTTTTAGATGGGGTGAAGTGTGTCCGGCCTGTTAGCTCTGCACTATAGAGGGCCTCTTGACAATCCTCCTCAAAACAACCCAGGAAGCATTTGACAGATGGGAGTGTGCAAAAACTGGTCAACCCCTCAATTGAGAAGCAGAATTTTAAAATATGATAAAACTCAATGAACACTTTCAGCACATAAATCAATGCAAACAGAGTTCTGTCGATAAAAAGGGAAAAAAGAGTCCTGGTGCCCTTTTTAAGAGGAAATTAAATGGCTCTTTTCTAGTCATTTTTCCATTTGGATTGAGAAGTAGATCCGGCAGGTAGCATCTGCAGCAAACTTCCACATCGTAACCTTTCGCCAAGATAAAACCACCTGATTGTGCTTTCACAAATAACTGTAATCATACAGAAATCAGGCACCCGGGCTTTATATTGACATTATCAACTTTGTTCATGTTTGTGTTATGTGCTAAAAGTGTCATTTTGGGAGCTGTTTTGCTGTGGGAGTGAATGGAGAGATAGAAATCCAGTGTTGTGGATTAGCAGCTTAAGGGAGCGCAGAGCAGCAAATGAGGAGATTTCACCACCATGTGGACTCATATCACACCCAGGGAGCTGTACAATCTGACACTCTACCAAAGTTCAGTTTTGCTTCAAGCTTAACACAGTTTGAGCTGACGCTGGAAAGATATTCAGGTCCTGATTTCGCAGCAGCTATCACTGACGGCGGGTATCAAATCGAATTCCATTTTACTGTATTTACGTGCTGGATTCCACGATTTACACGGGGAGCAACAAAATCTGAATGCAGGTGTTCAATTGGCTGGAACAATCTGGAGCAGCGTTCTGGCTCCTTTGGTTGGAAAAATAACACAAGTGTAAATCCCATAAATTACAGTGATTTGCTGTGAAGGGTCTGACGGCGAGACAGCATTATTGCAGCAAATATCTTCAGTCCAGAAGCGTAACGGACGGGTGGTGGGATTTATGGGCTCGAGTTGCGGCTGGGCTGTCCAACAGTCCTCCCTCGACAGGACGGCTGAGACCGGCTCTACTCGACGGTGCTCCACTCTCCCAAGCCACGTCTTTTTTAAATGCTGGTTAAGTAGCTCCAGCACCCACTCTTCTATTTTCAAATATTTACATGTTAAACATATTTCTTTCAGTGATGATTCAATAGCCAATCCAAGGTTCATTTGCAATGTGATATTTCAAAAACAGGCGAGTCCATCATGTCACAGGGGCTCAGATTTACTTCAGCGTGCCCGTATATCAATCAATAACAACAACAGGTAATTATGTGCATGTGCCTCTGTGCTGATAGAATACAATAGAGTAGAATAAAAAGCCTTTGTCACTGAATAAAATGAGGAGCCCTGATCGGTGCAATTTATAAGAAAATTAAAACAACAACACATTCAATAGAAACTAAAATAAATACTATCAAAATAACTGATAGTGTACTTAAAACCATTGTGTATTACACTTCTATACTGCATTTAAAGGTTGAGAATTAAAAGTTAAAGTTGCCATTTTATGTTTCTGCAAACCCACAAATATGTTCAGATGTCAACATTTCTGAAACAAAAATCTATTGCATATCAACATTTTGAAGCTCATAGCTCTTTAGCTACTTTAAGCACTTGCGTTTGCATCATGAGCTTCATTAGCCACCAGAACTACTTGGTTAAGGTTAGGAAAAGGTTTGTTGCCAAGGTTAAGGTTAGGAAAAAGTCATGGTTAATGTTACGAAACGTTAGCTGGCACTCACTAATGCCAAACTCCAAAGTCTTGTTGACTGTCAGTCCAACCAGCTTTCAATGCAGCATTTTTCACTAACTTTATACTACGTCTTGAAAATGTGACATTTCAGTGTATCCTGAAACGTGAAAAACACTTTTCCTGTCGACTGAGCTGCATTTATCTTGTCTTAAGGGGTGGCATCATATCACAGTTCTTGCTTCAGTATTGCATTATCGATCCAGTGACAACAAGAGCTGACACCTATTTTAAACTCCCTTACTTACATGTCAGGACTGGTTTTTCCGTGACATGGTGACTGAAACTGACCCAGAATAAGCACTCCAACGCCTCTGTGCATTACATGATACATTTAGTTCAACTCCAACAAATAAAAAATTTGTTTTAGTTAGTGATTCACTTGTTGTTTCTTACTCTGAGGCATTCTGAGGCTTTCAGTTCTGATTGTCCTACAGTTATTTCCCAGCCTCTGCCTGGGCTATTGCCTGTAATGCACATTAACAATAAGCCTTAACCTCAGGCTAGTCCTTACATTACCCTGGTAGAGCACCTCAAGGAGAAAACTACAATTACCAAGCATCATGCAATTTCTACTCTACACTCTGGGAACAGTGCACCTCTGTGAGATGTTTGTCTCACTAACACAATATTTAACGCTGCAGCCACACGCTGATCACCTGGGCACAGCTTTTGCCAAATTTTCTAACAGTAGATAACACAGGACTTTAACCACCCTCTGAGAAATATACAGTGCAATTTAATTTAAGTTAAGAGAAACTTTCAAATCAGGAGTCATCGACAGGCCTAGTCTTATAGGACACAGCTTATGGGAGGCATGTGAATGACTTAACACATTTTGACAACAGGCATCAGGAAGCAAGTGAATTACAGCACAGATCCAGCAGAAACATTCAAATGAGAGGCAGGACTGATGTGTCACCATGAAAGGTATTAAAATAATAATTGTCAGAGGTGAATTTAGATGTGGGTGACATGGGCAGCGCCGAGGGCAGCATCTTGCCGGGGGTGGCATTCATCTGTTTATCTATTTATCTCTTTATTTTATTTATTTTTGAATGGTGCCGTGAAATTTGTGCGATCAGTTTTCTACAACCCATTTGCATGTCATCATTTCATGCCCTTGTCGCAGTGGGCGCTCTGATTCTAGTTTGGAGGGCTTGTATTTGTATTTTCTCTGGTTTGTGCAAAATCCCTAAGAATAATATCAATAGTGTACTAGTGTATTAATGTGATTCTTTTTTTATTTGTTTCTATACTAAAATTTGTTTCTATGTTTCTTTGTTACTTATGTTTGATATTTATGAGTCTTATTTTTGTATATATTTTTAGAAATAATTTTTTTAGTAAATGATAGGATTATTTGGGTTGAGATGGCAGTGGTTCAGTTTTGTTTGAGTTTCTTTTTTCAAGTGCAATATTGTAATAATCAAGTTCTCCTCTTCATGAGTGTGTTATTTGTGTACTTGGGTGATAAAGGAATTGTGAAATTTATTTTTATTTGTGCATATAACAGATTAATAACCTTAAAAAATATTTCTCTTTTTTATTTAGATACTAAAATTTGTTTCTCTTTCTCTTTGTTATGTTTTTTCGATAGTTTGAGTCTTATTTTTTGTATACATTTTATATTTATATATTTGTAAATGTTGGGATCTTGTTGGGGAGGTTGTTGGCACACAGAGTTTTTGTTGGATGAGCGGGGCGAGCCGTTCCAGGGTGTGGGGGAGTGTGTGGAAAGTGCCATGGGAGGTATATTTGTTCCAGCAGAGTTGGGGCAGGAAAGTGAGCTGTGAAAGCCAGTAATCACTGAGGCTGGTATTGACCGACAATCCCCTGAACCCCAAGGCATGTTATTGTCATTTTGTGCTCGGAGCTCTGTGCTGCGGAGCGGCAAAGCAGGACTTGCCGCTCATGTCAGTGTCATGTCTGGTGTGAACACGTTACGCTTGGCCAGCATCCGACAGCCAGCCATGCAGCCTTGGAGAGGAAGCACAAACTGACTGATTTATGCCGTTCTTACTGGCTTACTCAGTGAGTTTAAGGGCGTTTTCACACCTGCCTTATGTCTATTTGGCAAAAATCCTGTGTAAAAAGATCACATCTGAGTTGTGACTGACGACTTGTCTGTATTTCCAGCTCTCGGAGCAAAATATGTTGCCTTTTCATCCATTAATATTTAACATATTGCTATTGATTTGTCTACACATTCACAGATCCATGTACACATTTACAGATCCACTTGTGCATTTATAAATTTTTGTATGCATTTACAGATCCATGTGCACATTTATAGATTTATGTACAAATTCACACATCTATGTACACATTTACATATGTATGTATGCATTTACAGATTTATGTACACATTTATAGATGTGTCTACACATTCACAAAATTTAGATTCCATTACACATTTACCAATAAGATCATGCACACATGGATTCTGAGTTTCACATTTGCAGATTCTTTTACACATTCACAAATTTCAGCTTTCATGCCTTTAGAGGCAAGGCAAGGCAAGGCAAGTTTATTTGTATAGCACATTTCAGCGACAAGGCAATTCAAAGTGCTTTACATAGAGCATAAAGGCATTAAAACAATATAAAAGCAACACAAGAAAACATACATAAAAACAATTAATAAAAAGAAGCTAGAAGGAGAATAAGATAGAACAGGAAGTTAAAAGTTACAGTGCAGTGAAAAATATTAAACCTTAATGTGGTTTAATGGAAGGCAGCGGCAAACAGAAAAGTCTTCAGCTGTGATTTAAAAGAACTATGCAACTATGTAAATATGCAAAGAGATTCTTTGCATATTTACAAATCTGATTACACACACACACACACACACATGGGCTGAGATACAGTTACATCACTCTCCACACACATCTGCAAATAATTCTGCTGCAATGATATCCTCATGCATACTGTATTGGCCAAATATGTTTGTGCAATAAGGTAATGGGGGTGGATATTCTGGCAGTAAACAAGTGACAGGGTGACAGCAACTTGTCACAGAACAAACTCACGGGTCAATTAACGGGACAGATCACATTAGCAGAGAAGCATCTCTAATGCTGACTGCAGTTGGAAATGGAATAAAAGCAGGTGATGCCGTGTAGTGAGACAACAAAGCTGCTCGAGTTAGACCTGCAGTTCAGCTTCCTGCTGAGGGATCCCTGTCACTCTGTAACAGTCTTTGCTCCCACTCCCACCCTTGCGCTACCGCCCACGTCTCTGTAAAAACACAACTGTCTGCTCCTCTCTAAAGCAGAAACTGGGAGATATGGTGATTTTGAGGCATGAAAAACTGAGCTGTCACATTCGGTCCCTGTGGAAGACAGACAGACGAATACATTAGTCTTTCAGAGTTTTATCTAAACTTTTTAACAAGTCAAGGCCCTTGCCAAGTTCCCTGTGTCAATATTATCAGAGGCCTGTCAAGGCACAATACAGAAATAGAACGGGGATTTTTTCCTCTCTCTACAAGTCAACTGGTATCGTGGTGCAGAGACGACACAGTAACAGGCTTGTAATGGGATTACAGTGAAGTGGGTAGATATGAAATACTAAGCACTCCATTGCAAGAACTGAATATACTGTCATAAGATTATATTAATAGTTTTAAATAAAAAAAAAATGCAGTTGATGTATTTGCACACATGCATGTTTCATGTTACAAAAGACATGCGCACACATGGTGGGCACACAACCCGACAGTACATTCACAAATAATTGTAATCAAATGTGTACCAGTACAGGTTGCTTTTTATAAATATTCACATTTTTATCTGCTAAAAGTGTCATTTAGGGAGCTGTTTTGTTATGGAAGTGAATGGAGAGATACAAATAAAGTGTTGTGGTTTAGCAGCCCAGGGGAGCACAGAGCAGCTAATGAGATTTAACCAGCATGTGGACTCAGACTCAGGGAACTAGTCAACCCAACACATTCAACTTTGCATTTCACCTGTCAGGCCCCAAGGTGCTGATGTGAACGGGACCTTAATTTTACCTCTGCTACAACAAGAAAAATAAGTTCACTTCCATTTACACAGCTCCTTTATGGGGACTGAAGAGGCATTTCATTTGACGGTGAGGATAAATGTGCCTCAGAATCACTGTCGAGACGGTTTTGACTTCATATTGAATGATCTCATCTAATTTTGTGCCCTCCAAAGCCAGTCTGATCACTCACCGTGCGTTTTAATGCCAGGTGTAAAATCAGCCTGTGTCATCATGGTGGCACCTGTGTTTGTTATGGACAAAGTCGTACTCGTACTTTCCTGTCTGTTTTGATTTTGGGGCACCTTGCTGTGTAAAATTTTATAATAACAAGGAAAAAATGATTTTCTTGAAACTCCTAAATTTACCTTGGAGAAAGTTATTGTGTCCTCCAACTTTCGTACATTTGTTCATTGAAGAAAACAACCAACAGTAAAACAATCTACCTCTGTTTCCATGGTGGCTGCTGTTCTTTTGGTGCACAGTGATACAGGAAGTGCACGAAGTTACTGGACCTTTATAGGTATTGATAGCAGCAAAACAAACAAACAAACGGTAATTTGAGCAAAACTATTATCCATATGCACTCAGTAGTTGTATGTGCAGTTTAGTTTAGTTTAAATGGGTGAACTATCCCTTTAAGCATAAAGCCGTCCAGTTTTTCTTCTACTGTCGTCGGAGGAGGACAGCTTATCTGCGTTCAGGAGGCAGAGGGCGAGGGCCGGGAAGCAGAACGGCAGCTTCAGCAGTGCAGCGGTAGTCAGGGGGGGATACATCATCCAGATGTTCCATGTCACTTCTCATCTGGAGAAGCCCGACCATCAGTCATGCCGAGGGCCCTTCCTCCCTCTCTCCTCCTCCGTCTCTCCTTCTCTCTCTTATGCGCTGGCGAGCTCTGGATTCATACAAAACGATTTCTCCCATCTGTACCATTTTTTAACAAACTCAGAAATGCAGAGACGGTCGGTTGTGTCGTGTCGTGTGGGTCCACAGAGCTCGTGCGAGGGCGGGAGGGTGTGAGGCGGAGAGGAGCGAGGGTGTGTGTAATATTGCACGTTCACACTTCAAGTTCACAGAATGCACAACACAGCAAGGATGTTAACTTGGAAAAGAGGTGTGTGGCCCCATGAATGCCTGTTCAGAAGAAAACAATAATAATTTTATTATTATAACAGCAGTTATTATTCTTATCATAATTATTCTTATTCAACAACATGGAGTCTTTACTTGATTGGTTATCAGCCAGTCAGTGCAGTGCTGCTCTGATATGAGTCTGCTACAGTCTGATGGATTATTAATTTGTTGAATTAATGAAAGCTGAACTAACAACAATATGCCATTTTATCATAACCTACACAAGCGTGAATGATTTTTATGTTTGTTATTATCTTCAATACAGGGGTTTGGTGTTCACCGGAGCTTTTTCACCCTGATGTGAATCAAATTCTGGGCGGGGCATTGACAAATTGTATTCTGTTTTAGTTTTTTGTCATTAAAACATATTTAAAGGGCTATACCAGTGAATTAGAATGCTTGACCTGTTTACTAGCAAAGTTTAATCACATTTTACACTGCAAAGAATCATTTTGCAAATCATTAAAGAATTCACAACTTATAATCAACATCCCTCGATTTCCAAATTTGAAATTGGCTGTGTAAACCAAATGTTTCCCTGGGGACTATTTTCCCTGGCGGAGGGACCATTTCACTCCGCACTTTCGCTGTGAAGAAAGTTTGAAGTCTCTGAGAGTTTATTTTCATATCGTAGTGGAATGAATGGAAACCAATGGCTGGAATAAAGGGAGGAAAAAATGACATCAGAGTTCTAAAAAACGACGGCTTGCTTTGGAAAAGATAAACAGAGATTAAGTTTATACATTTTGTAGTTAGTATATTAAACATGCAAAATCACCATGATGGTCCTTTAAAGATATTGAATATGAACACAAATTAATGGTCAGCGGTCCCGTCAATCCAAAATATTGTTGTCATATTGTCCTTCAAAACTCTGTGTTGGCTGAATCCTGCTGTACATCATTTTGCATTATCCTTTTTGTCAGACATATATTCATACAGCAGCCAGGTTTATATTGCCATTGAACCCTTTCTTACGGTTTGAAAAGCTTTCAGTCCTTTTTAGTATGGGAAAGGTCAACTCGTGCTCGTCGGAGCGGATATAAAAACTTGTCTTTGATACTGCTTTTGAGGGGGAAAAACATTATTCAGCATGTGGTGTGCCTGGCCCACAGAAGATCAGGGGAGAGTGGTGCTTCACAGAAGGAAAATCCGAAAGCTCTCGTGCTGGGAAATGGCTTTGAGCGCATTTGGCTGGGGAGCATCTCAATGTCCTGGGAAATCTCTTATCTCTGCTTGGATAGAAAAGATGCCGTCAAAGGAAAACGGATGTAGTCTAAAGTGGAAATGTACTTTCTACTGAACACATAAAAGCTCCTGAACAAAGGCAAAGCTATACCTATCATGTATAGAATTCAAGGAATAAAGGTGGCATTGAGAACATCGGTACTCACAAAGATCTGAGAAATTTCTCTCTTTTCAGGAGCTTTATGTTGATACTGATGCTCTGTCCTGTGAGAGCCACAGGACTCAGACATCACATGCAGCATGGGGCATAAACTATTCCCCAAATATGGCTTTCCATGTCAAACACATATTCTCAGCGGGGAAAATCCATGTTTTCATATAATCACTCCTGTCGTAATCCATGATTTACGACGACTGAATTCTGTTTCTGCTTTCCAACAAAAAATCATTATTATGCTAACAAGAAGTTAACGCTGCTATCACATATTACAACTGAGTGACCTTTGGCTGGCATTGCTAAATCTTAGATTAGAAAGATTCTGCCTTGCTACTGAGGCATAAAAATGTCTGGTTTACGATTATATATAGCAGTCAAGTAGATAGTCTGGCACAACTTCACCTCTTTGCAAGGTACATGAACAGAGCAAGCAGGAACACTTGCAAACCTCAGGAGAACACACTTTATTGTTAAAAAAAAAAAAAGATAGCTTTCTTCAGGGAATTCAGGCATTCCTTCAGGCATAAAAATATCTGGTAAGCAATCATATATAAACATGTCCAAAATGGTAGAAGTATAAAGCAATATAAAATGACTCTAATGGGTGAATTGTGCAAATGCTGCTTAACATGCGCCATGAGTCACGTCATAATTGTGGGATAGGTCATCACATGTGGCTAACCTATGAATTATTTTGAAGACACTGGGAAACTGCATTCACTTCTCCCACAGATGATCGATTTTATGATCCGGATGTTTCGAAAATCAAAGAGCAAATCGGAGACAGAAGACGCCAACGCTTCTGAGGCCCACCGATGTTAGTAACTAAACCCCTAACACAAATTTCTGTGACCTCGTACGGTGGTGGGAGAAGCATGTGTCTGCAGACCCAGAGACTGCAGATTCAGACCCGCAGTTCTAGACCCCTTGTTTTTCGCGACATTATATCCATTATTTGGAGACAAATAATAGAAGACGATCGGAGTGTAAGTATTGAACGTGTATCTAACCCTAACCCTAACCCTTTGGACAGTCGTCCAGTAGGTGGCACTGTCGCGAAAAACAAGGGGTCTAGAACTGCGGGTCTGAATCTGCAGCCTCCAGGTTTGCAGACACATATTGGGTGGTGGTGATGTCACTGCATGTTGTACTCTGTGGGTGGACTCACTCATCACCAAGACCCCGGTACCTGTTATGTCACTTTTCTTTCTTTTTTTCTGGAACCCATCATATATATCATATCATATATCATATATAATCACATCATGGCACCACAAGCCTACAATATGAACCTGGAAAAAATATGACCTCATATCCCGAATATATTATAAATAGCACAAAATTCTCATAGTCATAATAAAGAAAAGCTGACATACCGAGTCTGTCCCTGGACGAGAAAAGAGGAAAAACAAGGGCAGTTCAAATGTAGCACAAAAAGAGCATGTAATGAGGTGATCCATTTAAAAGGAATCCAAAATAGAGAAGCTCATCATTCAGGGCCGTGGGAGACAAGGTCTGCAAGGCCAAAATCTAAGCTTCACGTCTTTTCAACAGCAAGTCAAGTTCCCATCTAGCTGGTAGGCGGACGTTTCCAATACCTCAAAAACGCAAAGTAGTAGTATCATGTTTTTTAATCATTAAATTATACCACAGCCACAGGATAATCTCAGTCATTCCTACATGTACAGCAGTGAGCAGCCTCTGTTGCATTGCTTCCATGGGCTTGTGATGTGTAAAACCCACATGGAGCAACAGGTCTCTAAAGTCTGTCACCTGTCCGTTCACAAAGACAGGCAGGTCCTTGAAGGCGTGGGCAATGTCAGGATCTGATCTCTAATATGCCTGTGTCGGCTGCAAACTGATTTTATGGCATGTGAGTGAGGAGAAAAAGAGGTGATGCAAGTCACAGAAAAACCTTCCTCTCTTTCTCTTTTTTTGCACTTTTTTTCACCGATTCTGAGCAGGGTTCTTTTTTTTTTTTTTTTTTTTTGCGCAACCTTATCAATTCAGTAGGATACCCTCGCTGGATAAATCTGGCTTTCATGTCTTCAGCTTTCTCCATGAAATCTTCAGGAGTATTGCAAACTCTTCTTAGAGTGAAAAATTGACTTTTGGGAAGCCCTCTCATGCAGTTTCTCAGCGTCACCGTGCTACAGACAGAACACATCATCAATCAAAGTTTTGTGCAAATGTGTATTTTCCTCAGGGCTCAGAAGAAAATTCCTCTCTCCTTTTGTCTGTAAAATAAACAGATTCTTACTAAAAAAAAAAAAAAAAAAAAAAAAAAAAAAAAAAAAAAGCTTCTTTAATTTACCAAATGTCTCCATTCATGCACATAAATCACATAATCACTTATTCATGCCGTCTCAGACTGATGGAGCATTGTCTGACTGGAAGGGAAGGGGATTGTGCCAGACAGGTGAAAACCAAATTCAGCCTCTCTCAGTCATCAGGCCTCCATTATAAGTCAGGCATTACGATCAAGAAAAACCTCCTCTATGACGTCTTACTTTCACACCCCGGCTCTAGAGATCTGATCTCTGGCTTTGTTTCGGCTTTCACACAAACTGTGGGTCACCTTAAATAAGCCTGGGCCAGCAGGCAAATGATGTCAGAGGGGTTAGGGTTAGGGGTTAGGGAGCTGCTTTATAAGCCCCAGATATAAACTTTTAAGGTTTAAGGTACCACATAGGCTCCAATACTCCAAAACCATATTAAGTCAAATATGTAGCTCAATATCTCCACAGTGTGACATGCAGCACCATGGAGGGATCATTATAACACCTATTTTGGTTCTGCCATGTCTTCCATGATGTTTGGTGCAAAATATCTGACTGCTTTTCAAAAGGGTTCAAAATAAACCAACCAGGCCACAATCTTGCAATTTTTGGATGCTCTGATGTAACATTCAGTCTTGCCTATTTCCAACAAAAGCCTTAATGACTGACACGACTGCAGCCAAAAAGACGGTTCTCCTAGACTGAAAATCTCCACACAAAAAAAGCTCCATGTTTTACAACGTGCATGAATGAGATGCTCTTTATTATACAGATGGAACAGATACGCTTTAATGAGCCTAAAGTGAAAAAGCAATTCTGACTAAGGTGTATTCAAAGCATTTGCTGAATATGTTCAATATTTATTGGACCACATTACATACAGTGCCATGCTTCTGACTAGAGGTACGGTGCTACTGCAGAGAGAGGAGCTGCTGCAGACGTCTGTCAAGCAGGTGTTGTGTAACCTGTCAAGTCAAAGTTCTGAATGCCCCGAATTGGGAAGGTTGTTTCTTTGAGTATGATGCAAGTTTGATGGCGAGCCTGTCCCAGCTGGCGAGCACAGGAGCCTAATCCTTGACGATTGGGTTAGGTGTGGAGTCGAGACCAAAACTCCAAAGTATTCTCCTGCCAGGGCAGCAGGATACAATAGAGCCAAAGACGAGCACCATTCCTACATATTCCCCAGTTCACTTACACACACACACATCCACACACACACATTTCCAGGCCCAGTCCTTGACTTGAATGGACAATTCCCTTGGCCTGCCTCTACACTGTCCACCTTATTTTGGAATGCAGAAAAAAAAACGCTAAGGTGACTACCCCTGTGCCAGTGGATGCACTGAGAAGCAGCGACTGTGCATAAGTAAGTAAATAAAATGCATTTGTATGGTGCTTTTCACAGACATGGGTCACAAAGGGCTTTACAACAGCATCATACAAAGTCCAGAGAGAATATTAACAAATTTATGGTCCCCTGGGGCATGTATAAAAAGTGGAAAAGTTAAAAGCATGGTACATACTGTATGAAGAACACAGTCCATAAAAAATAATACATATGAAAACACTGCACAAAATATACATTAAAAAATACCCAATTAATACATAAATGCAAATCTAGTGCATACAATAGTGTATAGTAGAGTGTAAAATGTAATAATTCCTCTTTCATTCATACAGATTCCCCTGTGTTTTGTTTGATTGATAGCTGCTTCAGTGCTAACCTTGAACTACATCCAAACCAAGTAGCCTAAATAGTGAGGTGCACCTTAAAGAGAAAAAAAACACCTTCAAGAGAAAAAACTTAAAGGAAAAAAAAAAAAAAAAAAAAAACTTAAAGTACTGTACTTTGAGTTCAACACTGATGTAACTACCCAGGCATTGTGTGAAGTTTATTCATATTATATTTGTACATTTGTATGGCCATGTTTGATATTGCATATTCTTTATTTTTCCATTTTTCTGCTTTTCCAATACATATTACCGTTTTTCTATGCAGTCATAAAACAAGAACTTCAGTCATCGCCACTTAAACACAGACAGGGTAAGCAATCTTGTTGGCCAGTTACCACACAGAGAAAAAAATGAAATCACATGGCTGTCTGTAAATTTCCCACATCCAGGCATTATCCATGGCATTATCCAGGCATTCCAGCAGCCACTATACCTCCATATACACACCATCAGTGCTCTATTTACACACAGAAAACAGCCCTTCTATTGTTCCCGTGATTCAATTTCAGTCCCATCCAGCTGAGTCAATGTACAGACACTGCTTCCTAAGAGCTTCCTGTTACCCCAGACTGTGGGCTTGGAAATTGTCCAATCAGCTCCAGTTGCTCATAGAGGCGGAGCCTGTGAAAACACTGCCATGCCCTCAGGTGGAGCAAGGTTCCAAATCTGCTGTAAAAAAAAACATATCGGCACCCTGCAGACCTGCACCAGCTCAGAGGGAGGCCAAGAAGGACATGTATCCCAGAGACATAGACATCAGCCGGGTATATCGGATGTATTTTTAAGAACATTAGCTGGGGGGAGGTCCAGCTCAATGGCAGGAGGCTAACAGTTAGCATGTGGAGCATCCAGCCAGTATCCAGCACTCAGTAACAGTGAGAGGAAGATAGCACCACTACTGTCCTACAGAACAGATAGGGTGGGATGGGAGAAGATAGCAAATTTTTAAAAATGGATGGACTAGCCATGATTTTCAAAGTGGGGTCCAGGGACCTCCACAGGTCTTTGAGGGGCTACCAGGGTCCTATGAGGGATCATTTGAACATTTTCCTCATTCTGGTTTAACTCTTTGAAACCCAGGAGGCCATGGGCAGGCTTCAAAAATCACTTTATTGATTTGTTTTGGAGGGGGTTCTTGTGATTTTATTATTATTATTATTATTATTATTATTATTATATTTTTCCTGTAATTTAACTATGATACTTACAGTTTCTGGTAATTTTTTAAATAAGTTTTTTCTCATTTTATGGAAATTTTCTTGTCATTTTCTGCTTTTTTAACTTATTTTTCTATTTTTCTTTATTCTTTCTGTTTTTTATTACAATTATTTATTTTTTCATTTATTCATTCATTTTATTTTATTTTTCCAGTAATTTTGTGGCAATTTCATGGCAATTTTCTCAATTTTTTACAAATTTTTCAGTAATTTTGTGGTAATTTTATGATAATTGGTTAATCTCATGAGAGAAGTAAACAATTTGCAAATTAGCAAAAACTTGGAAACTGTTAAATTAATGAAAAAACTGACCTAAACGCTGCTGTATAAATGACAACAAAAACATGTTCATGCTTTTGGTAAATATTCCAGTTTCAGATTTTAACAGGCTGCCAAATAAATTCTAAATTACCGTAACCATTACTGAAAAGAATACCTTTTGTATTTTGCTGATTGAAAAGCGAAAAAAAAAAAAAAAAAAAAAAAAACAGACAAAAATTGTGCTTATGCAGTGTTCAGTGGAAACTGGAAATGAAGCTATCATTTACAAAATTTCAACAACGTGATATTTATGTTTTCAACTCACGAGTGTGAACACTATCTTCCTTGGTATACCCCTAAAGGAAAGTTCAGGGTGGTTTCTTCATGACAGCATTACCTTGTCCTGACTTTACTCTGTGAACTACATGATATCACTGGTAGGAAATTTATTGACGGATTTTTTTAATAATCAACTCTCGTAAAAGATCAGTGAAAGCAGCAGCCTGGCATCGGTAAAAGTACCAGGATGGAGCCTGTCAGAGTAAACGCAGATAAAACTTAGAAAGCACAGCAGTTTTTAGATGGACAGTCTACAGATGCACCTTACTGTGCCAGAGTTTCCCGTCATTTATAACAGACTGGTAGGTAACTGAAGGCAACGGGCAAGAGCATCATGCTGCGATCTTAAGAAATTCAAGAACAGATGAGAAACAAAGTAATTGACATCTATCAGTCTGGAAAGGGTTACAAAGCCACTTCTAAGGCTTTTTGACTCCAGTGAACCACAGTGAGAGCCATTATCCACAAATGGAGAAAACTTGGAACAGTGGTGACCCTTCCCAAGAGTGGCTGGCCAACCAAAAATACTCCAAGAGTGAATCAACGACTCATCCAAGAGGTCACAAAAGAAGCCAGAACAACATCTAAAGAACTGCAGGCCTCACTTGCCTCAGTGAAGGTCAGTGTCCATGATTCAACAATAAGAATGAGACTGGGCAAAAATGGCGTCCATGGGAGAGTTCCAAGGAGAAAACCACTGCTGACCAAAAAGAACACAAAGGCTCGTCTCACATTTGCCAAAAAACATCTTGATGATCCCCAAGACTTTTGGGAAAATATTCTGTGGACTAACGAGACAAAGGTTGAACTTTTTGGAAGGTGTGCATCCCGTTACATCTGGCATAAAACTAACATAGCATTTCATGAAAATAACATCATACCAACAGTCAAACATGGTGGTGGTAGTGTGATGGTCTGCGGCTGCTTTGCTGCTTCAGGACCTGGACGACTTGCCATAACTGATGGAACCATGAATTCTGCTCTCTACCAGAAAATCCTGAGGGACAATGTCCGGCCATCAGTTCATGACCTCAAACTCAAGCGCATTTGGGTTATGCAGCAGGACAATGAAAACTCGAAAACACACCAGCAAGTCCACCTCTGAATGGCTGAAGAAAAACAAAATGAAGACTTTGGAGTGGCCTAGTCAAAGTCCAGACTTAAATCCAATTGAGATGCTGTGGCATGACCTTAAACAGGCCTTTCATGCTCGAAAACCCTCCAATTTGGCTGAATTAAAACATTTCTGTAAAGAAGAGTGGGTCAAAATTTCTCCACAGTGATTTAAAAGACTCATTTTATTTATCGCAAACGCTTGATTGCAGTTGTTGCCACCAAGGGTGGCACAACCAGTTATTAGGGTTAGGGGGGCAATTACTTTTTCACATAGGGCCAGGTAGGTTTGGGTAGCTTTTTTCCCTTAATAAATGAAATCATCATTTAAAAACCGTATTTTATATTTACTCTGGTTATCTTTGTCTAATATTAAAATTTGTTTGATGATCTGAAACATTTAAGTGTGACAAATGTGCAAAAAAATAAGAAATCAGGGAGGGGGCAAACACTTTTTCACACCACTGTAGGTAGAGCCGGCACTGATTATAACACACTTTACAGTCCTACTGACGTGTGTTGCCTTCATAACAACTAATAATAATCGCCATTTTCCCTCTAACTGGTCAAATGACCTTGGCAAACAGCTCGGCGTCCGCTCTACTCTCACTCAGTTCCTCTGGTCAGTGCTCTGGCACTTTAAAGACAGCAGACTGTGTGGGCGTTTCTCCTGAATCCCACAGCATTAACCGCTTACACTCCAACTCTGCTCCATATCTTTACAAAGAAATCGACATATAAAATGTGTTTTCTGACTTTACCAGACGCCTCAAAGAGACCGTACGGCCCACATGGTGAACACATTAACCACATCCCACACTTCCTGTGAGGGGAAGGAAGTGCCACATGAAGCGAAGGGCCATCGAAAGGACGCCAAGCCAAAGGGAGCCATACATATCATATAACACATCCACTGACCAATAAAATGGTGGTAGATCTGAAGGAATGTTGTGGGGAAGTGTGTGAGGGAGGAAGGTTTGACCTTTTGGGAAATATCGACAGAAATATGGCATTAAGATTTACTTCTTAAAAGCTAAATCATCTACGTCTGTCCTTGAGTGAGTCACTTTAAAGCCTCCAGAGGTATACACCATGGTTCAGTATGGCCGAGATGTGATCTGTATTAAAGGGATAGTTGACCCATTTTTAAAAATTTGGTATCCTCTCCCATCCCTCCCAGCTGTTCTGTAGGACAGTAGTGCTGCTGTCTTCCTCTCATTGTTACTGAGTGCTGGATACTGGCTGGATGCTCCAAATGCTAACTGTTAGCCTCCTGCCATTGAGCTAGACTTCCCCCCAGCTAACATACTGAAAAATAACCACCTTAATCCACTCAAAGAAGGTTTAACATTACTTTACAAGTGGCGCTTTCTGAAAGTAAAGTGCACATACATCTAACGAGTGCACATGCGCAAATGTTTTGCTTAAATTACTGTTTAAAACTCTATTTTTTTCTTGTTATCATCATCCACAAAGATCCGCCAGGTTCAGCACTTCCTGTATCACGTCACACCAGAGCAGCCGCCACCACGAAGACAAAAGTAGATTGATTAGGTTTGCTATGGTTTGTTTTCTTCATTGAACACACGTAGACATGTTGGAGGACAAAAATAACAACTTTCTCCTGGTCAACATTTTGTACTCCATTTCTAGCTGCAAAAATTCTGCTACACATCTTCGAACTCAAACTTTGTTTATTAACAATTCTGAGTAGAGTTATTTTTAAGAATGAGGGGAAGATAGGCCCACTATTGTCTTACATCAAAGCTGGGGGAGGAAATTAAATAATATCAGTTTTTTTCAAAATGAGTGAACTATCCCTTTAATAGCACAATAGTGTTAGAGTAGCAACCTCAACGTCCTCCTAACGCAGAGTGTGTGGCTCTTTATACTACTACGTGATATGTGCTACAAGAAGAAAATAAACCTCCAGCTGAAATACATTACTATTAAATTTGTGCTGACTGCCACAAAAAATGGATCATTTGTGTCCATGAACATGAATCTCTAGATTAGATTTTCATGACTATATCACAAACTGCCCTGTTCTGATTGGATCACTCCACTCTTATGTGGGAAAATTTTAATCTTCAGCGAAACTGTCTCCCTGAATATACAGGACCTCTCATGGGCTTCTGGTAGTTTCATGAGGTCTCTCCACCCAGTGATGACAGCTATGTTAATGAGAAACTGCATATCATAACATAAATCTCTTACTACTACACTAAATCTTACCTGGGAGACAAAAAGATAAAAAGAGCAGGCATCTGTGGCTGAATCCATTTCACTCCTTTTGTTTTCACCGTGCAGCAGAGGTAGGAGTTTAGAAAGTTCAGCCTCTAGCAAGAAGTTGGTTGTGTGTGCAGCAGGAGGCACTTTGGCTTTGGAGATCGCCGTGCTCCCTCTGTTAGCATCCACCACATACCAGCACAGTGATAAATGAAGCATCCCACGGCAGAGCTGTCATCTTCCTGCTCCACCCATATGGTGCTCTAATTGGCCTCTGCTCATTTGCATCCAAGACAAACTGACAGGCAGCTGTGTGCGTGTGTGTGTGTGTGTGTGTGTGTGTGTGAATTCTCAGTCCCTTCAAATCATTTTAAGACACAAAAGGGTACAAGACATGACATCTCAAGGTGTATATAAGGCGTGCTCCTCATGTTTGCAGACCCTATAGACCAGACCCAATAGATTTTTGTTTTATTCATCTCTCTATTTTTAGGACAGCAGTAGTTTAGGGCACACGGGGTCAGAGATGAAATGGAAGACAAATCGTGTATCAGTTCCCTGATTATTTCAGGCAAATGATGGATTCCTTGTTAGTATTTTGACCTTTCTAATAACCAACAAAGACGCACAACAGTAGTGAACCCTGCTTGTGTTTGAATTAATGAGAGTGGCTGGTCTTTTTTTTTTTTTTTTTTTGTCAGTGGGGAGTGAGACACCCGGTAGGCCCTCATTAACTGTGCTGTCTGACTCATAGCATACCCTGTTCGTCTCCAGGACTGAAAAATAAAAACTATTGGAGAGACACCTCATATGGTCACACTGACTAGTTTTCCTAATTCCTAATTGTAAGAACACATAAAAATAGGAAGTACAGTAAAAGCATTATATGTAATGTATAATAAACAATGTATAAGCTCTTGCAGTGATAAAATAGCACACTGTGCACCTGGCAAACCTGGGGTCTATCCCATTATCTTTAAACACCTCTTGCTTTCCTTCATTACTTCCTTTGCTTTGTGACCTGGACACTAATGTTGATATGGCCATCTTCAGTTTTGTCGATATTATCACAGATACAACATATGAGCAAAGTATTAGGCCACACCTCTTAATCTTTGAATTCAGGTGTTTCATTCAGTCCCATTGCCACATGTGTATAAAATCCAGCAGCTAGCCATGCAGTCTGCCTTTACAAACATTTGTGAAAGAATTGCTCGTTCTAAAGAGCTCACTGTATTCCAGCGTGCTGCTGTAATAGTAATGTAATAGGATGCCACCGCTGCAACAAGTCAGCTGGTGAAGTTTCTTCCCTCCTAGATATTCCACCGTCAGCTGGAAGTGGGATTATTGATAAGTGGAAGCGTTTAGGAAGCACAGCAGCTCAGCCACCAGGTGGCAGCACCACGTAAAGTTACAGAGCAGGGTCGCTGATCACTGAGGCTCATAGTGCGTAAAAGTGGCCAACGGTCTGCTGACTCAGTAACTGCAGAGCTCCAAACCTCCTCTGGCATCAACATCAGCACAGAAACTGAGCGGCGGGAGCTTCATGGCCGAGCAGCCGCATGCGAGCCTTACATCACCGAGCACAACGCCAAGCATCAGACGGAGCGATGTAAAGCACGCTGCCACTGGACTCTGTTCTGTGGAGCGACCAATCACACTTCTCTATGTGGCGGTCTGATGGACGAGTCTGGGTTTGGTGAAACCAGGAGAACGTTCCCTGTCTGACTGCATTGTGCCGACTGTGCAGTTTGCTGGAGGAGGGATAACGCTATGGGCTGGTTTTTCTGGACTTGGCCTCGGCCCCTCAGTTCCTGTGAAGGGAAATCTTAATGCTTCAGCTCACCAAGACATTTTGGACAATTCTCTGTTTCCAGCTTTGTGGGACCAGTTTGGTGAAGGCCCTTTTCTGTCCCAGCAGGACTGAGCTCCAGTGCACAAAGCAGCTCCATAAAGGCGTGGCTGGCTGAGTTTGGTGTGGAAGAACTTGATTGGCCCGCACAGAGCCCTGACCTCAACCCCATCCAACACCTTTGAGATCAACTAGAACAGAGATTATGAGACAGGCCCTCTGGGCCAACATCAGTGTCTGACCTCACAAATGCTCTTCTGGATGAACAGACACGCTCCAAAATCTGGTAGAAAGCCTTCCCAGAAGAGTGGAAGCTGTTCTAGCTGCAAAGGGGGACCAACTCCATATTAATGCCTTTGGATTTAGAATGGGAGGTCAGAAAAGCTCCTGTAGGTGGACCAATATTTTTGTCCATACAGTGTATATCAGTATCATGTCTGTATTGGCTTACCCTGCAGGCAGGCAGCTGGATTTGCAAGATCACAATCTTGTGAGAATCCATCTTGCCAGGCTTCAAGTGATGCGCTCATGGCTGTACCACAGTGGTTCAGACCAGCTGGTTTGACAACTGCTTCTTGCCATCAAGAGGGGGAGAGAGAGAGAGAGAGAGAGAAGAGAAACCAGACCAGTGGACACACACCCACACACATACAGGGAGACAGAGACAGAGAGGGAGAATCAGGGCCTGGCCACTACAAAAGGATATTAATGAATATTATAACAAAGAGAGGAAATATTTATTTAACCCCTTAAACTCAGTTGTCTCCTAAATTTACCCCAACAAATCTTCCCAACCCACAGGACCACATGGGTCGTTTGTTACACCCAGGAGGGTTACTTTCAAATTGTATTGAGATTATTCAAGTTAAGTAGATTACTCAAGTTAAGTAACATATTCTAAATACTTTGGATAACTTTTGGAATACTTCAAAATGTCATCCCCCTTAGCAAAGTGACCGTAAGTGACATATAGTTTTTACTGTGGATGTTTGCTCCCACTGGGCCATCCTCCCCTGTTAAATAATAAATCACCTGCTGTGTCCTGGCAGTGTGTCTCCTCTGCCAGCGTCCTGTGGTGTGGGGCAGCCTGCCAGGTGCACTGCACACACACACAAATTGTTGCACTTAAAAAAAAAAAAAATAGTCTTTATGGAAAATGTGTGCCTCATATAAATTTTAGATCAAATGAAAGAAAAACGAATCGCATAATACAGTTACTTACATTTTGTACGTTAAATATGCAACGCTGTTACTTCCCAACCCTGGTTACAGTCCTCTAAACAGGCACATTTCCTAAATGACTGGATGTTTCAGGCCTGTCAGAGCCTGATCCTGATATTATGAGAAATAGAAAAAAATGAAAAATATAAAAAAATATATGCATTAGAAATGTGTGTGTATGTGCATTATGAATAAATATGTGCATTAATCCTACTTGTGCATTAATCATAGTTGTAAAGAAAAAAATGCGCATTATGTCTAAATATGTGCATTAATGCTACAAAACTTTACAACAATAAATACAGAGAAATAATAAACTGAGTATATGTAAAAAAAAAAAAAAAAAGTCTACCCATATACATCACATCCACACAGGGATATTGCACTGTTGAATTATTGTCAAGTCCTGCAGGTATAAATTATTGCACATGGTTAAATTGTGTATGATTATGTTCATGATGAATTAATAAAAATGATGACTGAGACCCCTCGTAAGACTCCCCGTGCCTTTTCCAGGCCGTCTCATCATTATAAAACCGTAATTAGCTTTCAGTAACAAAAAACAAGGCTGCTTTTAAAGCCACCTGAAGATTAAAGGCCTGTCTTGAAGAGCGTGTGCATGTCCTCGCCGCACTGAGCTCAGCCGCAGCGACAGCATAAGAGGTTTTGGAATGACGCTCCGGTCCCACAAGCACCATCCCGTATGATGTACGATTACGTTCCATTTGCTTGACGTCGGCCCTTCAAGCGGACTTGAGATGTTGTTTCCCAGGAAGATGCAAGATGTGTCTCAGTAATGAGGCTGTGAGCAGCAAGTGGGCTCCACCATGCAGTTTAAAGTATGACTCATGTCGTTTTTAGGCGGCACATCGGCTGTTCTTGGTTTAAAAAATGTGTTCAGACAATCACTTTCGCAGGGCATCAAACTTTTTTTTTTTTTTTTTTTTGGGGGGGGCAGTTTTATATGATGAACACACTTAAATGTCAGAAAATTGTGAGGAAATAATTGAGGTATCTTATTTTCCAGGGCTTTTCTTTTTTTCCCTAATTTCCTACCTTTTTGCTCTGACAGCTTATTAGGGCCGTTGTAGGAGGAACAAATTACGGAGTCAGGAGAGGGGTAATTTTCCATGAATTTCCAAGATTAAAATTTTGAGTTTAAGAAGTCACAAATTTGCCAGAAAAAAAAATCTCAGAAACTCTCTAAGGTTAAAGTCATAAATTTGTGAGATCTGACATGTTTGTCAGGTTTTTTCTCATAGATTAATCAATTAATCTCAGAGAATATCAAAGTTTTTTTTTTCTTGTAAATTTTGGACTTAAATCTTGGAATGTTTTTCTCTTAGAATATTACTTCCCTTGCTCCAGCTCTGTACTTTTTTTCTCCCTACAATGGTCCTACTACGCCGTCGAAATGTTTTTTTTTTTGTTGTTTTTTTTTGTTTGTTTTTTTTTTCAGGTTTCCCAGTGTTAACAGTGGCCGGCTCAATTTGGCACTTCCATTTCTGCTGTCTCATCAGCTTGTCGAAATAGGGTAAGCAGCATGTGACCTGGGTGATTTTGGACTTTAAAGAGAAAGCATACTCTGCCTAAACAGCACACCGCCATACAAACAGAGTGCAGCCAGTGGCCACCGCCCCACAGGACTGGTTTATTTTTGATGAGGCTCTTCTGGTGACATGATTTCCCACAGAGAACCCTTTTTCATCATGAGCAAAGAGCAGCACCACCATCCGCGAACATCATTTAAATAACATCCCAGACTGCAACATCCATGCCAAAACCAGGAAAAAGTTTTCTATAACTCCACTACCTCAACCTACAGTGGTGCTTGCAGTTTGAGCCCTGTGGGTTAAATTACCACCTCACACTGTGAGGCTGCAGCAGCAAACCTCTTCTTGTCTGTTTGTGTGCACAGTGCCTCCTGAGATCACTGGAATTACACTTTCTGAGTAGTTTTTCAGCAGCTTGAGCTCCCTTAGCTCACAAGTTATCAGCCCCGACAACCATAACAACAAGAATGTGGGAGAGGTGTTTCCTGTTAAGAGGAGGAAGGCCGCAGAGTGGAATAAACCCCATTCGAAATGGCAGAGATCACCTTTACTGCATACCGGAGCTCGGATTCCCCTCAAATTGAATTATCATGCGTGGAAACGTATACGTGCTCACTTCAGAGGGCGGGCCGCCTGCCGCAGTGACAGGGGTGACGGATCAGATCACGCTCTCAGAACCACTTGACTTTGTTATCTTGTTTCAAGAGCACTTTTGGGGCTCCCAGGCTGTTTCTATGCATGGACTGTTTCATAACATCATTCAAAATTAGAACAGCATATTCATCCATGCAAAGCTTTCCCTTCCTAAAGCTAAAAATCCACATTCAGATAGGACTACTCTTAAGACCATGACACACCAAGCCAATGGTCAGCCAGCGGCCGGTGTTTGGCCACTGGTGAGCGTCTGTGGCAGAGTTATTATGACTATTATTACACTATTAGAGTTTTTATTCTTATTTCAGTTTTAATTTTTTGTTTCCATTTCAGCATCAGTGTCCAGAGTGGATTTTCTCATTTCAGTTTATATGTTATTATTTAAAAATGTGTAGTTTTGTTTTAGTTTTTCATTAGTTTTTATTTTGAGCAACACTTAACACATTTTCCCTACATTTTTATTTTAGTTCATTTTGGTAGTACACAATATTATTTCAGTTAGTGGGCGTCTTTTTCTTAAGGCTCGTTTTTATTTTTATTTCTGTTAACTAGAATGTTTTATGTGAACTAGAATAGAATAACATTGGTCCCTGGCCCCACTTTTTGCGGTGTGTCCTGCACTGTCGGCCCCAGTTGGACGCCTGTTGGGGATTTTTCGGCCGATTGAACATCTCGAATCGGCAGCAGAGCTGGTCGGAGAGAGAGATCACTCTGACTGACTGCTCAGCTTAGTAAAACAGTGCACCAGAAGAGAAAGTGAATTACTTTTCCCCTTCACCTCTTCTTTTCTTCTTTCTGACAAGACCAGTGCCATTTCCAACCTCTTATCAGACACATTCTGGATCAGGAGCGGTAAAGGGAGAGTCGGATGAAAATGGAAGGCAAACACTGCTTTGTTTTACAGTTTGTGTATCTGCATTCCTGGGTCCTATGGTTTCCCTTTATAAATGGCAAATACAGACTACCGCCACCTGCTGGTATGGAGAGATATTTCCTTTCAGAGCATTCATGCTAGTTAGCGGTTGGCTGTAATCTTTGCAGTGTGTTCAAGAGCAACTTTGGGCCCCAACACAGGTGACATGAGGCCTTTGTTGCCGCTACCTCTTGTTTGATGTGTCTTCTTGTTATTATTCTTGTTATATTTTATGATAAAGTGTTGTAAATTATGATTTTGAGGTGCAGATTTTCCCTCAGTTTGCCTTGTCCACCCCTACTTCAGTTTGTAATTTCCTACATTTCCCAGAATAACCTTTAACAGCTCCCAGAGAAGTGGTCGCTACTCTTCCTGCGGTCCATGCAAAAACAGCATCATCACTAAAAACAAGCAATGGCAAAAATGACACTGTATCAATATTACAAAAAGACAAACACAGGCCAAATGTAAAGACCAGTAAATAAGTAAAATATCTATGCATTTGAAACAAAAATAGTAACCTGCAATGAAAACAAAAACAAAATGATCAGATATGCAACAACAAAAAGCAAAAATTATTAATTATTCCAAATTATAATAAATAATTATAACATTACACATGAATACCTGAACACAGAATTTGGATTTGGCCTCCACAGTTCGCCATGACAATCGTTTGTGCCTCTGATCGGATTCAACGGGGTCATCACAAAACTTGGAGCAGGTATGTCCTGGGCCACGGAGCACCCGGTGCACTTTTCAGTCAAAGTGGGCGTGGCCTAACACAGGATGTCACACAACTTCCCAACGTGTTGACATAACACCATACAATTTTGACACAAGGTTTGTCCTGGGCTGAGGTATGACATATTGAATCCTCACACTGATCGGGCCACGTGCACTGCATTGACTCGGCGTGTAGCTGCCGACAAGTTGACACATGGCCACGCCCACTTCTGTTTGTGTTCTTTACTACACATCCTCGACCGGAGCTGTTAGCTCTACTGACTTTCGGTTACTACCGGTTAAAGTTGGCAGAGGGAAGGGATGCACCACTGGTTGGGGACAACATGTTTACTTGTTACTGGAAATATCTTGAGATGACATGACGTAGTCTGCTTATCCGTGGGAATCCCAAAAAAAATTAAACCCAATGACAAAATGAACTCAGAAGGACAACACATATCCCCCATGGCTGTGTTTTTCACAGTGTTAAAGTGGGGCTTTCAATATTTATTTCTTTTTTCCTTTAAGAGATAAATCAGAAACACATTCCTTGTTGCTCTCAGTTCTCAGGCACACAGCCTCTGCATACCACCCCCCGCTTTTCCTGCTCGAAAACATGAACGCAGAGCCGGGGTGAGGACCCCTCTCCGAGCAGGCAGGCATTCCTTCAAGCATATTTTTCATCCCGCAGTCGTGTCTGTGCACACACGTACGAGGGTCATGTGAACGCTGTGTACTTCTTGCCCCAGTCCAATGCAAACTGCGACCTTGGGAGATGATCTTTGTTCTGACACACACGCGCGCTCCTTCTGTCTATACACATTCACTCTCAAAGAATTTTCACATATCGCAGCGTTGAGTGCTGTCTCAGTATGGTGTGTCACGCAGGCAGGAAATCTCCAGCTCCGCAGCAGACAGAATAATAAGCTTCAGTCAGGCCCACCATGAGTATATAATCACAAAGGCAGAGAGACGCAGGGGGTATCCATACATTTTGTTAGATAGAGCCTCTGTGTATCTTATCTATGTATCTTAGCCTGTGTGTGTCTATACATCCACATACTGAGACAGTGAGAAATAGATACCGGGCAAAAGGGCGCGGGTTAGTCAAACAGTATTCATAACCTGCCAAGTGGCCGCTATCATTCAAGCGAGTGGCACCGCGGCCCCGCACGGTTTATTTACTGAACCTGGAGATGTGAATGACGCCATGCCAAAGAGCCATGTGCGCTGTGTGTGCACGGAGGAGAGATAACACGAGGAGGGGACAGCTGGGGTGTTTCATTACAGAGGAAACCCCAGTGGGACTATGATGCAGCGCAGATACAGTGCCTCTGTCAGGGCCTGGAAAAGAGCCGCAGCACCATCAAATAATGACTCAGAAAGCAAACAGATGAGCACGTCTGCAAAGTATGGCTTATGAGCACAAGGGCACGTCTCATGCACACCCAACGGTACGTGCACCAGGGATCCAGGGCTGGATCTACCATGGTGGCACGGGGTGGCAGCCGCCTCCCTAACAACATGCCTTGCCACCACAAGTTGGGCAATCGAATAAAAAAAATATTTAAACGTCACTGGTCGGAAACTGAAGACTGAAAATCGGCTGTCAGAGTGCAAGTGAATGTGGCTTAAGATATCACAGCAGCAGGTCCGATTCCTCTCATTTTTCAGAGCGATTTCACCAGAGATAGAGAGAGAACCACTGATACAACCAGAATAAGATCATATTTACTTTCAGCTCTGAGGAAATTAGAATAATCAGACCCGTGTTAGGCTAGTGGCTCTGGATTCAAACAGTTTACGGTGTTTGTTCATTAGCAAAAGTGATCTATCTATCTATCTGCCACCCTTTAGCCCTGCATGAAAAATTCCCTACAGGGATCAACCAATTATCAGGGCCAATATTCAGGATTTTTCAACAATTGGTATATTTATTTTGATTTATATGATGGGTGACATGAAAACAGACAGAAACAAAAGCAAAAGGAACAAAAGCAAGTCGGCAGGGCAAAGTTTCCGGTACTATTGTTCCAATTTGCATTTTCCTTTTCACTGGATTTGTATTCAAGTTTTTCAGGGAGCCAAAAATGGAATTTTGATTGATTGATCTGGATTCATCTTTGCCACACTTGGCGGCGTTCTTAGAAATCATTCATAATCCTTCATTGAAATTCTCTCCACAAGTGGAATGAATGAGCCTCAGCACAGATGCTAGCACTCTGTATAGGTTAGTCATTATCACCATGCTCTCCATCCTGAATTTTCAACAAACATTGTTCCAAGAGGGAGAGTTCTGTCAATCTGTTCCAGTTTGGGTGCTTGAATGATCTGAAAATTAAATGTAGCATTTTAATCATTATAAATATCTTTTTCTTGTAATTCTGTCTTTTTTTTAAACTGTCATGTTTTTTTTTTCTTACAAATTTTCTGTTCTTTATTTTCTTGTAATTTTCTTGTACTCTTTCTGGATTTTTTTTTAGTATTTAATAATTTATGTTAATTAAATATTTGTTCATTCAAAGCAAGGTTTGCATTGGATTTTCTAATAATGTCAGTTTAGATTTTTTTTTTTTTTTTTTTTAATTTACTACAAATGATTATTGGCCCTAAATATGGGTAATCAGTGTCTTAGATTAATAATTATCACTATTGGTATCAGCCTTGAAAAATCAATACTGGTCAGTGTCTCATGGCAGACCCCTTTCAAGGACTTCTTCATGTGCTTGCTTTGGGACATGACCTGTCCTGTCAATAGGGTCTTCATAATGACCAGTTCAAGGTCACAGAAGAGCGCATGTGGCTGGGATCATTTGGGTCCTCATCAGGTCTTGATCTTGCCTTCATCTTGACTCATTTGGTCAACTGTCACTCTCGTTATTCTTGCCTCAGGCGAAAACAGGAAAACCATATCACAGAAATGTACAGGCAAGGCAAACTGTACATGACCTGTTTAAATTTGCATGCCTACACCCACCAAGGCTGGTGCACATGTGTAATGTCCTGTCCTTCCACGGTTCATCAGTGCTGTTTTGCTTTTGCGTCTCAAATTCTGAAATTGTTCAAAACACACTTCCATCGCTTCTGACTCTGAGAACGCCTTCTGTTTGCTGCTCCACCATTTTCTAATCCCCCAGCATCTCGTGGTCTCGTGGTGAGACAACGCGAACCGCCAACACCTGCTAATTTCGTGTCTAGTGGCCACTGATGGAGAGCGTCCCGGTCAGTCTCATTTTGTGTCCTCGGCAGATTCATCTGTTTGATTGGTCCCTGAGCAGGACGTGTTGTGTTAATTAATCATGACCTTGGAGAGACACACTGGGACTGATATTAACCACAGAGTCCACGCAGAGACACAGGGTGTGTGTGTGGAGCATAGAAGGTGAGTGGACATGTGGTGTTGATAAGAGTGTGTGTATGTGTGTGTTATTCCCAGCAATGTGAAGTAACATACACAGCTAGTCCAGAGGAATGTGAAGAGCTGTGAGGCCAGGGTGGAAACATCTGACCAAAATATCCTCCTCCATACAAGAGCTCAGCAGAGGCACTGACCTGTTTAAAGGAGTCAAACAGTGAGCTTGAAGGTTTGGCAACATGTAATGCAACCTGTGAGTTTGGAACAGGTAGAGTTTTGGAGAGAAACGGCCACAACCCTGAGGAACAACACACCTCGCCACCAGTTCTGATGCCCGGGGACTGGGTGGCAGGAGCTGCCAGACTTGGTCCAGCCTTGTGGAATCACATCGTCCCCTTAGTCTTTACATGTCGGGGCCCTAAGTCCTGTCAGATCAGCTGCACGTGTGGTGGGTAGTTACTTTGGGGTAGCTAGGAGGAACTGAAGAGCTGGCCTGTGGTGAAGCTTCTGAACTCTCCGTCACCTTGCTGCTTCTTCAGAGAACCACGCATCTTTCTTTCACGCATAGGCAACACAAAACATAACACTGACACGCTGTCCTCTATTTAATCATTTCATTATTCATTTGGCATTTTTGCATACATGGAACTTAAAAAAAAAAAAAAATGCGAAACATGAAAGTACAAAAAACTATAACAAGTAAGTCTACCCAAGGGGTTTTTAAAGTGTGTCATGTTCTGGACCCACGAGTTGACTTTCATTAAGCCATGAACCGCCATTCTAAGTGATTTTTGTCCAAGGAGCCCTGGTATGAAAAGAGACATTGTGTTTAGTGTTCCATCATGTAGCTACTTTGAAATCTGAGTAAATTTACTTGATTTCGTTCAATAACATTAGCAGAATTACCTGAACATTTAAATTAAAAAAAAAAAAAAAAAAAAAAATCAGCAGAACATTAGTGAAAAAAATAGCAACGAAAATGACAAGAAAATGTATAGCCTATAATATGATAGAATTCCTGTCAGATTTACGGTGTGTGTTGAAAGGTTGGACTTGTGATGCTGGATCTCCATCAGACTGATCAGATTGTGTACAGACACTGTTTACAAGCGTTCCAATTACAGTGACATGAGACCCCTGGACACCCTCACGGACCTTTGGGGACCCCACTTTGAGGACCACTGGACTACACTAAAAAGGGAATTTTCAACATTTCTCAGACAGGGAGGGGTCTCCGTGGTGTGATATATTGATGTGGACACACACACACACACACACTTCCAGACCTGAATCCAGAGGGCTAAATAACACACCAGAGAATTGAAAAGTTCACCTTTGGCTGCATGGCCGGCCACAGAGGCTTCATCATTTGTTGCAGAGTGGCGAGCTGTCTGTCCACAGATCTGACCTCAGAGCAGCCTGTGTGCTGCCCACCAGCTCCCGGCCTTTCTTTTCAAGCACACACACACACAACAGAAAATACAACTAGTCCACTGTACTCCAACTTCTCAGGCCTTTACAGAGGCATTCAGGATGAACACTGGACTTCAGAAATGAAACAGCGTGACCTTGAGGCTAGAAAATTGTTTCAGAGCAAAACAGAAGTGGACATGTGTTTCTCCTCACCGTGCGGCGAAGTAGCAGGCAGTAAAATGAAGGACTTTGTCAACAGAAAGCAGTTATACTTACAGAACACGTTAGAACAATTTAACAAAATATGTGGTCATACTACTACGACTAATACTTTTATACACACACACACATATATACATATAGATATAGATATATATAGATATATAGTTTTTTGATGTTGCAGTAGTAGTAACTTTAGGCCTTTGTTGAATACTTGAACCATTTTCATACCAAAAAAAGTGCTCAACATTTTGCACAGAATTTTATTAGTATCAGGTTGGAAAAGCCGATGCAGCTTGGGAATACATTACTGTCGCTCAATAACTAAAATCATGTACCATAAAACATTCATTAAAAGAATAAATGACTAAATGAATAAGTAAATGAATAAATAAATGAGGTTCCATTGCAGGAGAATATATCACATCACAAAAACTCATATAACTACGACGACATATGACAGTCGATGTAGGGAGGGAAAAAAATTATGGAGCCACAAAACAACTTCGAATTTCTAAGACTGAAGTCAGACATTTTCAGGGAAAAAAACTTGGATATTCTCAGAGATTGAAGTGGTGAATGTCCAAGAAAAAACTCACAAATTTATGAGGAAAAAAAAACACTGAGATTCTGAGATTGTAAAGTCAGAAATTTGGGTTTGTCTAGTGGGAAGGAACATGCTAACTTTCTGTTTTTCACACTTTCTCCACGGGGGGCCTTGCGGGGTGTCCTCTGACTCAGCACACAGCTGCTAGTCGATACGGCCCTGCCCGCTTCTGCTTATGCTCTTCATTACAGATTCTGGACCGGAGATATTACCTCTGCTGGCTTTCTTTCATTCATTTTTTATCTGTTCATCTCCTCCCATGTTAACTGAATGAAAAACTCAGCCAACAACTGTTTTTTTGACACCACGCTGCCTCACATGGTCCTGATCAAAGCAGGTGAGTGTCGGGTGCAGTGGAGGATGGAGGGAAGGCGGGAACATGGAGGCTGAGAAGGGCAGGGAGGACAGTGGAGGCAGATAAGTAATAGATGGAGCAGAGGATCAAGGGAAGACGTGGAACAGAAGCTCCTCTGCAGAGATAGCGCTCCTGACAGGACTTTAATATGTACATTTCCTCACCTTGATTTGCTCGGCAGCTGGGAATTTTAATACACAGAGAAAGAAGTTCCATTTTCAAGTGGCCGCTCTGTCTCCTCGCCGTTCCCGCCGTCAGTCTCAGAGTTCAAGTTTCATTTCTCAAAGATTGGTTAAGCCGTTAAAAATCCAACAAGGTACAGGAGGCGATATGAAGCTGCTGCATCTGGGAGCTCCGATGCAAAAGGGCCCATGAAATCCGAGCCATACGAGGCAGAATCAGCCGTGTGGTAAATCTCAGGCAACATTTGACATTTCACAAGCCAGCAGCCACTCAGCTCTCTGTGGAAACTTTCCAAACGATAAAATGCCATGCTCACTGAGGTCTGCAGTATTCCTAATAAAAACCCATGGCACTGTGGCAAACAGCATCCAGAGGAAGGCGAGCGGTGACTATAAACGCCTTCAGAGGCATGTTCCTTCAGCCAGGCACACACTGAGCGAGACACGGCACACGAAACTGCGGCCATTACTGAGCATTTACAGTCTAAATGTGCTCATTGTCCCCTCCATCAAGCATAATACACATCAGTAGGTTCTAAAGTGGGGCCTGGGGCCCCCCAAGGGGTCCTTGGGGGTCTTCCAGGGGGTCCTCACCAATATGATCATGATTTGACTCAGTTTTTTTGTATATAATTAAAAATAAAGTTTTGTCATTTTTTAAAATAGTTTTTTGCTAATTTTTTTATTATCTGGTAATTGTATTGTGAAGTTTTTTACTAATGTCCCTGTAATTATTTTTTCGTGGTAATTTGCCCAAAAAAAAAAAAAAAAAAAGAATTACCACATGCTTACTTCTTTGCTCATCTGTATTTTTGTCTTTCTTTAATCTGTAATGTTCTTTATTTCTCTCTAAAAACTTGAGAAGAGGCATTTTTCAAGAAAACCCCTGTTATAGAGCTCAATCCATTGGAGCTCAAAGTGTGGTCCAGGGACCCCCAAGGGGCCTTAAAGGCTTTACAGGGGATCCCACTCAAATGAAGTGAAATAAGGAAAAGTTTAAATTCTTGTGCGATGTGAAAAAGCGAATTTAAACACAAGAAATCTGATGTCGATCTCGCATCACTGATCTGACCTTTGAATATATTTTAATAATTAAATATACTTTTCATCTACTTTTTAAAAATATATTTTTGGTCATTTTCATGTCATTTTGTATTTGTCATGCTATTTTTGTGGGGTTTTTTAGTAAATCTTTTTTTCCTGTGTTTTTGAGAAAAACCATGTAAACTTTCTTACATTTAAAACAGTCAGTTTCAATGTGACTGAATTTACCAGAAACTGGGAAGCCAACAATACAAGTGTATGAGTGCTTATTTTAACATTCTGCTTTGATCTCACCAATTTGAATCTTTTTGTTAGTGTTCAACAACAACATACAACAATTTAATACTGAATTCAAACCAATTTATATTAGGAATTATGGAGCAAAATCTCTTTAAGAGGGGGTCCGAGGCTGAATGAAAGTCAAACCGGGGGTCCTGAACATGAAAACAATTGAAACCCCTGATCTAGACCATCATGTGATATTAAAATTCTCCAGTGAAAGTCAAAATGCTGCTGATAATGATCCTGGCAAACATATTTTTCTTTACCTGAGGGGAATCTGATCAAAATGTCTCATTAGAATAATGAGAAGCTAACTGGAGCAGATTGCATTTTTAATAAAAGGACAATGTCAACCTGATATGTGCAGTATGTTGTGATAAAGAACCTTGTGAAGTCCTTGTAGCTATCAAATGAAAATCAAGAGACAAACAGAACTTGACACCGAGGATTTTATGAGAAACACATGCACTGCTGATGCAGCCCTCGGCATACAGACTGCAGAGCATGACAGACCTCTTTTCAGCCGCTAAGGAAACATCTGACTGCAGAGCGGAGCGAGTGATTCAAAGCAACAGTTTGTCAAAGAAGGAGGAGAAGAAATAGAAGAGGAAACAACATGTTTCAGTGTGGCCACAAGATCTCCACTGCCATGTTCATATGGCAGCAGCAAAGCAAGGCAATAACTGCAAAACCACCACCCGGTTTATAAAATTATCTCATTTATTTACAAATTGCTGATATTTTTCACCGTGATTCCAAAGTTTCTGTAAAAGATTGTCATATTAAAACACTTTTTTTCCAACTGAAGTCTCCAAATAATTGCATTGTAGAACTGGGAGCTGTGAGAACATAAAATTCACATGCACATACATCTGTACAATCTGTTCATGTCACCAAAATAGATCTGATTACAAAATATAGTGCTCAATATAAACATCTTTATAGCTGTTTCACAAGCTGACTCTATACATATTTAACGGCTTCTGAAAATGCACATTTGAAATTATCCTTCCTCTGGTGGTGTGTATTAAAATAGCCGAGCTGCTGAAACTTAGCAAAAATAGATTCTGGAATCTTTGTCGATGCTGTCCGCTCTGCATAATATAATCTGTGTGTGCAGATTATGCACCACCTCAACAGCAAATATGGATGTGTGATTGTTGGATGGACATTTTGGAGGCAAAACAGTGTGAGGTTTTTATTTTTTTTTCTTACAGCAGGAAAAGGGAGCTAGTGTTTCAATCCGAGTGTCTTGCAAATGTACCAGCGTCTCTGAGTTTCAAGTCAATGACAGGAATGTTGGGTTGTATAGTTCCCGGGGTGAAATCTCCCTATTGGTTGCGCTGTGCTCCTCTGGACTGCTAATCCACAATACTGGATTTCTATCTCTCTATTCACTTCCAAAGCAAAACAGCTCCCAAGGTAACATTTTCAGCACATACACAAACATGGACAAAGTGGATTATGCCAATATAAAACATAACAAGTCTGGGTACTCAATTTTTGGGGAAATGAAAACGTCTCTTTTCTTGTTTGTTTTTTTCCCCCCCAATTTGAATTGGAAAGCAGATCCGGCAGGTAGCATCTGCAGGAAACTTCCACATAGTAGCCTTGCGCCAGGAAAAAATTACCTGACAGAACGTTCACGAATAATTCCACAGGAAAATAGGCTACAGACTTTTGTATTTTTAATAGCCATAAACAATTGCTGCAAAAGTGTTTGTTTATTCACTAAAATTGTTATTTTAGGAGCTGTTTTGCTGTAGAAGTGAATGAAGAGACAAACACAGTGTTGTGGGTTAGCAGTCCAGGGGAGCACGGAACAAATAATGAGGAGATTTCACCACCATGTGGACTCACATATCGTCCAGATATCTAAACAACCCACAACACTCTACCAAAGTTCAGTTTTGCTTTAAGAACAGGCAGGTACAAAGTTAAGCGCGCAGTAATGAGCAGGATAACAGACAGTGGCACTCAGAGTCAGAGTCTTGATGCACATTATCACATAATGTCTGAAGGGTTGAGTTAAACTGGGCTGGCTTTGCGGGGGAGACGGCGTTATCACATGCTGGAACTTTGGTGGAGCATTTCTCTCTTGAATTTGCCAACCAGCCCCCGTCCAAACTACAAAGGCAATCCATCCACTGGCTGACAGCACGTCTCCACCGCACGGGAGGGAATCTATCACTTAATTCTGCAGAGACATGAATGTTTCCTTTTACAAAATGGTGCTGAAGGGCCAAAGCAAGGTGCTACGAACACCTGGCTATTAGTATTTTTGTGCATCTGGATTAGATTTCAACCGGTTCAAGCTTTTGAAGGCCAGCACCGAGACTGTTGTATTACAGCTGCCAACAGCTAATATTTTGTGCCACAGATTTTCATTTTTCTTATTTTCATTCCAGGAAATTCTAAGTATTCAGACCATCATGAGATGCTAAACTCCCAAAAACCTCAATATGGACCCAATAGCCTAACCATCATTTGGATGTATGAAAAGACTCAGGGTCCAGCATGCTATCTTTTTATCATATAAAATCATATCAGCATGTTATGCTGATATGATTTTGAAAAGCCTTGCATTGGCATGAGGCCTCGCAAACTGGCGAGACGCTCCTGGTGTAAGGGTAGAGAGTGTAGGTCTGAGGGACCGGTGTGGGAGGCAGGGCGGAGCTAAAACTCTCCTGTCAGGCTTCTTAATGTAATTTCAGAGAATGCTAAGTAGCAGGGAGAGTCTCGCCACGAGGTCCGAGCACAATTCCAGCACTTCTGCATCAATCTCCTCGATTAGGATGGGCCATAATCGAGTAGAGGGTAAAGGAAAAATAAGTTAGAGGGAATTGGTTTTCCCAGTGACGGATGACAAATGTCACACAAGTCAATAAACAGACTGCAGAGGTCCTCGGCAGCCCTCAAGTCCACAGCAGTACTATATCTGACAAAACACTCTGGCGCCATCTGGTGTCAATGTTACGTAGGTACGGTCCAAGCCCAGATGCAGAGTGGCATAGGCATAATTCCACCCAGCATCCAGATAACAATTATTTTACTGTTCAAAATCATTTGTATGCATTTTTCACGGAAATACATCACCCTGCTTTTGTTTTCAGCGCTATTTCACAGACAGATGCAGGTAATGCTTGCTTGCTTACAAATCGGATCAAGTTCATAATTCACCGCGAGATGCATATAACTGAGGCGCTCAAATGTTTAAAAGAAAAAAATGCGGCCTGTGTGGCTGCTGGTTATTTTGTTGGCATTTAAATGCTTGGCGGGTGGTAATTCTGGACTCTTGCTCCACTCCATAACATATAAACGTTGTCCAGTTCCACATCCCGCTTAAGTCTCTCACCCACCACTTAAATGTGTTTATTGCTGAAGATCCAAGCAAACCCACCTCTTCACAGTAAGGATATAGCTTATAACATACATTTGCCGCTATTCTGTGAGACTCTTAACAACCACATCTTAACAACCACCTAGCTGTAAACAATGTCAACTAGTGCAGTAGAAAGTTATACTGAAAGAGCCGATCAGCCTTTTCCACTGACCAATCATCATCTACCACATTCTGTTTCAACTGATACAGAGAAGCAACATTTCCTGCTCTTTATGTTCACTCGACTGCCAGGCAAAATTTAGCATCCAGATGCTCTGAAGAGAGGGAGAGAAAAAAGATTGGTCATGCACCCTAAAATCTCCTCTAGAGCCCCAAATGCTATGCAAAATTGCAAGTCTAGTGCAAAGAAGTACAACTGTCTTAGATAAAATAAATAATATGTGGCGATGTGGTGAGAGCTCTTAAATTAAGTTCCATAGTGCTGGCCAGTGCCAGACACCATACGCCAAATCTGTCACACTCGCTTTTCAATGTATACTTTCAATTGTAGCTTCTCAAAATATCACTTACTGCCCTGGAAATCTCTTCAAAGAACAGTACTGAAGATCAGGAAATCAGATCAAAGTGAGCATGTACAGAATTTGCCACTGGTGTCCAGAACTGGCCACTCATGCATTAATTATGAAATATTTCATCTTTCCATGTCCTGTTTGTAGTTACATCCTCTATTTTTATCTACATCTATATCTATATCTATATATCTCTATCTACCTATATAGATAGATAGACAGATATAGATATATAGATATACACAGACATTTATATAGATAAATGTTGTTGTTACATCTATGTGGGAACAACATGACTTCTCCTGACTCTTTGTATTGCAAATACTTAAGTTAGCAGCATGCAAAGTAGTGGTTAGAGCATCCTCGCCTCTGTACAACTACACCTGAGTGTTGGGGGTTTGAGTCCCTTGCAAAAGGGACAGAAACAGTCATGGCACCCTCTTTTTGAAAGTTACATATCCTTCGATTACAGGCAGTTGAAGCAAAAAAAAAAAAAGAAAACAGAGAAGAGATGGAAATGAGCATTAAGTCTTAAGCTGTACCCTTTGAACTCCATAAATGTATCATTGGTGTAACAGCTTATAAAAGCAGTTGAGCCGTAAAGATGATGTCAGTTTTGCACTTGTAAGCTACTAAAAGCAGGATCATTGGAACAAACACATGGAATGAGAGCTGGACATTACTGAACTCAGGATAATGTGGTCTTTGAGACGCTGCCAACAATTTGGCAATATGTGTCAGAAGAAAGCTCAGAGACCAAGTCAGGGCCTCACAGGAAAATCCTCAACAAAAAAAAAACAGCTAGAGATTAACAACACATTATAGTTGTAGGAACAGTGACTCCCAACCCATCCCACCACAAACACTCACCAAAAGAACAGCAAACTACCAGCACTGACTCATGCAGATGTGTATAAATAACCATTTTAACCCTCTACACCTTTAATATTAACACCTTTGTATGTATTTTTAAAAAAATCACCTATTCAAGCAGATCGAGTCTCTAAAACAGCAAAGGACTGAAATCAGTTGAAGGACAAATCCATCCAAAAACCCTTAACACTGTTAAAATGATGGCTACTGGTGATGTTCCTTGCATTTCTGCATCTGGTGTCAAGTATTTTTTCTTATTCCTGTGGACAACTAGCTGAACGCATATAACATGACAATACATCTGAATACTTCCAAGGAGCTACAGCTGTCTGAGTCTGAGAGCAGAAAATGCTTCAGAGATCTAAAATATTAACAGAAAACTTTAATATGGTGTCAAAGGGATTCTTTCTAGAGACGCCATTTTGCACTGATGTTCAACATTCATACCGGGGAGAAATCATCATCGGAAGGGACAGATCAATTTCTCCACAGACAGTAGCCTCAATAGACCAGAATGCAATGCAGCTGCAAGACATGTGTTCTATTGAGGAGTCACTGCAGGAAACCTGGGAAATGGGTAACTGCAGGAGAATCAGATGAGGCAGGTGGAAGGAAAGTGGGTTCATCAAAGAAGGTACAACACTTCATCACAAAATACCTCAATGAAATGCACTGAACATCACAGCTTTATATTTAACAGTGTAAGAGCACCTGAAGGGGGATTTTTTCCTTTAAAGTTACCTCTTGTTGAGTCTACACTAACACTACATACTGAGGTGGCAGTGTAGCCTTGGGATTAGAGAAACTGTCCCGTACAAGGACATTCTCAGGTTGGATTCCATCAATAGCTATGTGTCATTTGATAAGACACTGAACCCTTACCTGCTCTGGATAAAAGCATCAGCAAAATGACTGAAAATGTCAAATGTAAATGTACTGATGCTGTGGGGGTCACCCTGACCATAGGGAACCTGCTTCTCCAAGCGCCTATGGCAACTTAGCTTTTGCTACATGGCTGTTAGCACTGTCGGGCCAAAACAAGTTGTGACCTCAACTCCAACTTGGCAACAAAAACCCCATTCCTTCACACGCTTGGCCTGAAGCCTCCAGCAGGCTGGCGGGAAGAGGCACCGCTATGGAACAGTCCAGTGGGTCTGCTCGTCCCATGGGAAGAAGGAAGGGCTGGGATCAGGAGAGGCAGAGGGAACTGGGAGAAGAGGCCAGGGTGCATACCGGGGTCGGGAGGCCGTAGAAGATGGGGTCGGTTAGGGGGAAGAGGAAGAGGAGGAAGAGGAAGACCCCCAGTAGGTAGCAGGTGAGGACGGTAAAGCGGTGGGGGTGCTCCAGGGCTGTACTAATGGCAGGGAAGCCCATGTAGTTACAGAAGGAGTGGCACAGTACTGGGCCCATCAGGTGACCTGAGGACACAGAAGCGAGGGATGAAAAATGACAGCTTGGTTTGACCTGTAAAAGTTTTTGAAGGCAGACACTGATACCTCTGTATTCAGGCTGCTACATGTTAGGAGAAGCCCCAAGGCCTATGCACACAAAGTCTGAATTTTTAGCACAAAGCAAAATTTTAAAATTGCATAACATGGCTTTAAAAGTCCATACCAGTGATTTTTCTTGTTTAACATCTACAATATCTATACTTCACATTTCTGCTAATCTTTTCCCAAAGCAAGCAGTCATACTTTGGATGACAGTAATAAAGTCATCCACATTAGTTTTCCTGAAAGCAGCAGCACTGTTGTGTTTTAATGATTTGAATTTGGGCTGAGTGAAACGGTCCCTTTAAAACAAAACAATATGCATCTCTATGAACTCTTTCAAAAGTCTGCAGAACTGCACTGCAAAGATAAGTCTTCTTTTTCGATTTTCCCGAAGTCCAAGTCAATTTTTTTTGGTACATGGCCAAAAGAAAACTCGCCACAACCATCCAACCAACCAACCACATTAGCTTTTCAATTATGTGTCTGGAACCAGTGTTCAAGATGGACATGGAGCTGTTGTTATCCTTTAGCTTTATGATATGAGCTTTATGATAAAATCCATAACAGCTACAAATAAGCCAAACAAAAAGAACTAACATGGCAATTAACTGTTGACTAAATGTGAATCAACGGCGAGTTTCTAATGAAAACCGTCAAGTTGTATTTACGCTGTAGTTTCTGTAGCATTACCTATGCTAGTGATAATAGCATTACTAGTGAGTTAACTTGTCTTGATCAATGTTGTTGTGGATTAGAGGTGGTCAGCCAAAACTGACTGACACAGATGCCAGAAGATTCAACTGGACAGGCTGCTTCTTCACTTTCATGAAGATATCTGAACTTTTCTAAGGACTCATTGTGTATAGTTTTAGAGTGATAAAATATTTCACACTTTTGTGTACTTTATTCACATCAAACTGTGTGAGATTGCTTTTAACTTGAACTGGTTCTTATGCAAGAGACTTTTACAACATTATTTGTATTAGTACTTTCTGTTGAGAGCACAGTAGGCAGGCTTAGACATATTGGGTTGCTGAGAGATCCTCCTCCCTGTCACAGCTACATTAAAACAACCTAGAAGTCGTGATATGAAAATATTGGGTACAGACCTTCAAAATCTGCGTGATATGGTATGGCAAAACTATTTATCCCAGAGGTAAATTAGTTGTAACCAAAATCTTATAGGGAAACAGAGTGCTGTCAAGGCACAATGTACAAAGGCGCTGACCTGTTCTGATGAAGATGAAGGCAGTGTAGGCTCCAAAAACTGCTGTGTAGGAAAACTGGAACACTGTGGCACACAGGAGAAACACTGTTCATTATCAAGCCTTCCCTGCCATCCAACACAGTCCACCACAGAGCAATACTGTAGATGACGGCATGAAAGACACTGTACGTGAATCACGCTACCTGCTGAGAGAAAGATCCCTGATACAGTCCCCTGTCTGAACCGCAGCAGCTCGATCACATGGTGAAAGTGGGCTGGAGGAACAACAACAGAGAGACACATAAATGCATAACAAATGGGTAATTTTGAATGCAGATGCCCGCTGGGCCTGCTGGTGGAGCTAGAGGGAAGATCATGGGGTCACCAAAATGGACAGATTTTATCCTCTGGCCACATGAATGTTGACACCAAAGTTCATGGCAATCAGCCAAATGGATTTTGAGAAATTCCTCTCAGGACCCAACCGCTGACTGACCGACCGACCGACACAATGACACAGAGACCCCCGCCTCCCAGCACGGCAAAAAATACATCAAAGTACCTCTGTGGCCTGCTCAAGGTTACTACTTGGGGTTTTTTTTTCCTTGTCTTTCCTCAAGGTCTAACATTGGTGCTGCTGACTGGACTTGAAGTACCAGGAAATAGATTTAGCATCAAATTAAAAACACAAATTTAACCCCCCTCCCACCCAAAGCTGGCAAAAGCAGCCTATTTCCTATCACTAATGAATGTACATAAATTATAAATAGGCAGAGAGAGGAGAGAAAAAAAACAGAAAATTAATTATTAAGGGACATGAGTTCCAACTATGTTTAGTGAAGCAGATATGATGCAGTCTGTACCACCAACACTGCTCTTCATTAATCTAAAAGTGGATATGCAGCACAAAGATACCTGCAACTATAAGAAGAAGAAATAAGCCCCCACAAGACTTTAAATGCAGATTATTAATTACTGCTAAGCTAGCTGTTGAGGGGGACATGGGATGGGAGCTATGTTTGATAAAACAGAGATGTGAGATGTTGAGACTATGGAACCGCCTTGTTCAATTGCCAGAGGAGAGATTGGCTAAAAAGATCTTTAACTGGGACCAAGCACACAGCTATCCCTAGTCGAGAGAAGTTGCTGAAATATTTTCTCTGTCTGATTTGAATTATATTTATAGGAATAACTTGCAGTGTAATATAAATACAGTAAAACAAAAACTATTTGAGATTTGTAAGGAGCAATGGAAGAACGAAATTTGTATGAAACCAAAACTTAGGAACTATATTCAAATTAAAGATGACTATCACACAGAATTATATGTAAAAGTAAATTTACAAAGAAGGTAAAGATCCCTGTGTGCTCAGTTGAGAACCGGGACTTTACCACTGGCAATTGAGGTAGGCAGATATAAAGGTGTGCCTGAGGAGCAACGTTTGTGTGTTTTATGTGATCTCAATGTTGTTGAGGATGAATTTCATTTTGTATTTCATTGCCCCTTATACTGTGATCTGAGAAATGTTTTGTTTGAAAGGACCCAGATGAAAAATCCTGATTTGTTTTGGCTGTCTGAAGCTGATATGATGAGTTGTTTTTTTAATGTGGAGATTTTTGTTTTGGCGAATTTTGTGGAAGATGCCTGGCATCGAAGACAGAGAACATTGTATCCACAATAGTATGTGTCATATGGTCATCTTTGTTTCTGTGTTATCTAGTGTCTTGTAAGCCCATATGGGCTGGGCACCAGAAGGTGCATGACACTCAAATAAATAAATCAATCAAAAAATCTATGACTGGGGCTGCTACTGCCTGAACTCACCCACTCCAAAGAAGAGGGGGCAGGTGAAGATAGCAGTGAATGGGCTGGTACAGGGCACCAACATGGGCAGCATGCAGGCCCTGAACACCAACTCCTCTGTCAGCGGAGCCACCACCTGGTTCCTCAGCCAGCGCATATCACTGAAGCACAGCGTCCAGAACCACGGGTCTGCAGGCAGGATGGAGGAACGCCAACATGGATACAGGTTAGGGTGAAGTGGTGGAGATTATTCCTCTTGTGCCTATTTTACTTTCACTATATGCCTACTGAAATAAGCATTTTTAGTTTCCCCTGCGTACCAAACACAGCTGCATATACTCATTTAAGTACACAACATTTAAAAACTGGCATTCAGTAATCATTAGGGCTTAGTAGTGGCATGGACCTCATGATACAACATGTATTACAATGTGCATGAAGGTTTGAGAAGGTCCTAAAATGCCTGCTGGCATTAAAAAAACAAGCAGGACAACATCAGCTGACTCACCACAAGCCACCCGGATGCCATCCATGAAGCTCCAGGGACAGTCCATAGCCAGCTGGATGAGGGGGCCCAGAAACAGGACCTGCATCACAATAAGACAGTCAACAGGAAGTCAACTGACCATCCAAAACTGTGAGACAGCATATGAGGCCTTTCTGAAACAGGTCACAGCTTTAGGCAGGGCCCAGAGCTTGACAGTTCACATTAATACAAACATTTTGGAGTACAAGTACCAAAGATGCTGGAGCCCTCTTATGCCTGGGCAGATTATTATTCTGTCCAACTCCTCTGCTAACAGTATCTGATTTGCCAAAATCTTGGAGCAACACCATCAAATTTGGTAACCTAGGGGGGAAATCTAAGCAAGTATTCAGACAACAAAATGATACAAATTGGGCCAGATGGTGGCGCTTTAATAAAATATTTAACTGGATTCCCTGGGTCAAGGTACATCTGAAAGGGTTAGATCATATTATATAAATATGTAGGACAGTAGTGGTGCTATCTTCCTCTCACTGTTACTGAGTGGTGGCTGGATGCTCCAAAAGCAAACTGTTAGCCTCCTGTTAACCACCTTAAACCTTAAAAATAACTGCACCACTACTGTCCTACATGACAGCTAGAAAGGAAGTGAAATAATCTTAAAAAAAAAACAAAAAAAACCAAAAAAAAATAGGCAAACTGTGCCTTTAACCCAAGTGGTGTAACCAAGTATTGTACAGCATTATAACTAATATAAGTATCTGTGTTGCTCAAAATTTAAACACACAGGTGATAAACCCATCCAGCAATTCTATCCAGCCATGGGACCACCATCATCATTATCATAATCATAGAGAAAAGTGAGTTTATTACATAGAAATTGTATGAGTTCTCACCATGGTGAGCAGTAGAGGAAGTACAACTGCAGGAATGAGACCCTCAAAACGGATCCCCATGAGAGCCAGCAACGACGAGCCGGGCTGACACACACACACACACACACACACACACACAGGTGAATACAACAGCCACTGTGTTGTAAGCAGCATATATAAAGCCAAGTAAACATATAAAAATAATCATGTGACAGAACTGACAGTCAGTAAGGTCAGGCTCAGCTACAGAACAGTCAGCAGCTTTGAATAAGTAGCCCAAACGCACATAATCATGCTTACACTAGTAATAATAATATCTATCATTATTAAGTGTATGGTAGGGAGGCAGAGACTCACCCTGACTCCTGTGAATTCTCTCCATGCCCACACAAAGACAGGTGACAGGCCAGAGACAATCAACACACTGGTGAAACGCCGCTTTATTACGGCGGGGTGATCCCTGAGAGGAGAAAACACAAAGAAGGGGAAGAGCAGAGGAAATAAAACAACCTGAAAGCAGTGAACAGGCAGGCTGCCACCAAGAGCTGAGCAGCAGGCACTTGAGATTGTCAAGTGCCCCAGCAGCCCCGGCACGGAGAGACCGTCACGCCAGACTCCATTCAAAATTCTGGCAATTTTGAAACTGACACACACACACACGCGCACACACACACACACACACACACACACACACACACTTATTGCAACATGACACTTCCTGAATCATTACGAGCCACTCTTCAGTTCCGCATGCATCCGGCACACCAATCAGTAGGTCTATGCCGACTGCCGCTCTCAAGGCTTCATTTGGCTGAAGCCCGTACGGGAATGTAATTTCAAAGCTGGGATTTTCTTCCTTCAAGTGCTGCTCGGTGTGTGGTATGAATGCCGAAATGCAGCATGCATCCTTCCAAGTCGTTAAAAGTTTTGAGTCATGTTCTAGCAAGCAAAAGCGTTTGCAACTTGTAATGTTAAGCAAAGCAACACTAAATTGGCGGATGTTTTGAATGGAATGGGACTTGAGGTTCTGCGAACTTAGCCGCAGTAATGTTTGTTCGTGTTACGACGCGCTGCTGGAGAAATAAAGCTAGGGAGCCTGCTGGCTAACAACAAGACTTCTGCCTACATTAATTAGCTAGAATTATTTTAAAAAAGAAGACTAAGCCTCGGCTCACCTTGGCAGGTCACTCCTCCATACGTATAAACTCCCCACGTAAGAGCAGGCAAGCAGCAGGCAGGACAACACTGACACCCAGCACAAGCCGTCCGGAGGCACCAGCTCGCCATTGCTGCTGTTCATCTCCTCTGTCAGAATGTTTGGCGAGAAATCCTCCTCCTCTGCCATGGCGACGGGGAGCGGAGACTACACGGACAGATAAGTCGGCAGCGGCTCGGCCCCTGGACCATGGAAGTCGATGAAAACCCCGCCAACAGCAGCGGTGTAGTTGTCAGGTATCCTTTCAAAACATGAAGCTAGGCTAGCTAGCGGGGGTGCTAGCTTCCCCGGCGCTGTAATTCTACGTCATCACACACACACACCCGGCCCACTGGTGTCAAGCAGGAAGGAGAGAGAGGAATAAGTTCTGGGTTGCATTTTATTCTACATTTATTTTACATTAACGGAGACTATTTTCCATATAGTGTTTTTAAATAGAAATTTTCATCTGTATTTTGATCTATACTCCTGTTTTTTAACAACATTATGTCTAAAATATTTGTGTATTTGAATGTATTTTCAATAAAGAAAAAAAAGTTTTAAAAAATTGAATATAAAAATGTCATTACTTTTTATAGGCATGATGAATTCTAATATTGATTTCAACACTAAATGATAAATTTGTTTATTATTTACGGTAAATTTCATATGAATAATGCAAAATTACGAAGCTCCCAATGACATTGCTTTTATATGGATATAAAGAATGTATAGACTCAAACTTATAAACGCTAAAAAAAAAAAAAATAAAATTTCAATCTGTACTGTTGTACTGTTAAGTGATGTGTTATATTCTTATTCTCTAATGACTTTACATTAATAGAGTCTATTTTTTCCCAAAGATATTTTTAATTGGAATTTTTGTTTTTTATTTTTTTTAATACTTTTTAATTCATTCTCCTGTTTCTTTGTACAAGATTATGTTGAGCACATGTCTGAAATGGTTGTATATTTGAAAGTATTTTCAATAAAGGTTAAAAAAAAAAAAAAAAAAGTCAAGCAAGAATGAGGCTGGGCATTATTTATCATAAATAAATACTCATTAAACTCAATTATACTGCAGAAAGAGACACCATATGAACAATAAATACATAACATTTAACAATAAGCTATTATTCTGTAAACATGTAATTGAAAATAACATTTTGTTGCTTTAACATCTCTTTTTACAAAGACAGGGGGTGTAATATTCTAAGAGTTTTATAAAATGTAGAATATCCCAGTATGTGCCAGTGAATACAGTGCGATTACAAAATCCTAATTGTTTGGATACATATGTAAACAATAAAGATGTGGTTTAAAATAAATCACGGGGAGAGAAAGACCTAACCCTAACCCTAACCCTAACCCTAACTCAGATTTATTTTCAGGGTTTCTAACAGAACTTGAGTGCTTCCCCCAAACTGACTCTCTGCTTCCCTGCAGTCCTCTGTGCCGCCACTAGATGTCAGTAGTAGCAGCATCTTTGCACTGAGATAAAGGGACTTCTCTTTACAGCCGATCTGTCAGCAGGGGCCCCACCAGAGATTTTTGGCCCCATAAGAGGATATCAGTTTGGGTCCTATCACACCCAGCCCCATACAGCTGTAATGTACCAACAGATCCCAGAGCTGTCTAAAGCTTGTGTTTCACTGTGTCCCTCTCTCGCTGTGCTCTGTCTCTCACCCCCAGATTAGTGACACTCATCTTGCTTTGCCCGGGGGCCTCTTATACATACAATGATCATTAAAAGGCCCAAAACCCATCTTTCTCTGAGATTCTTTATTTTCAAATCAACTGACTTATTAACTCATGAACTAAATTAACTTGGGACAAAGCTTGACAGTTGGCCTATATGACAGACAGAAAAGTGTTGGGCCACCTCCACATTTCGCCCACAGGAGCTTTCATCACCTCCCATTCTAAATCCAGAGGCATTAATATGGAGTTGGTCCCCCTTTGCAGCTACAACAGCTTCCACTCTTCTGGGAAGGCTACAAGATGTTGGAGTGTGTCTGTGGGAATTTTTGCCCGTTCATCCAGAAGAGCATTTGTGAGGTCAGACACTGATGTTGGACCAGAGGGCCTGGCTCACAATCTCTGTTCTAGTTCATCCCAAAGGTGTTGGATGGGGTTGAGGTCAGGGCTCTGTGTGGGCCAGTCAAGTTCTTCCACACCACACTCAGCCAGTCACGCTTTTATGGAGCTGCTTTGTGCACTGGAGCTCAGTCCTGCTGGGACAGAGAAGGGCCTTCACCAAACTGGTCCCACAAAGCTGGAAGCAGAGAATTGTCCAAAATGTCTCGGTGAGCTGAAGCATCAAGATTTCCCTTCACAGGAACTGAGGGGCCGAGGCCGACCCCAGAAAAAACAGCCCACAGCGTTATCCCTCCTCCAGCAAACTGCACAGTCGGCACAATGCAGTCAGACAGGGAACGTTCTCCTGGTGTTCACCAAACCCAGACTCGTCCATCAGACCGCCAGATGGAGAAGCATGATTGGTCATTCCACAGAACTTGTTTCCACCACTCCAGAGGCCAGCGGCAGCGTGCTTGACACTGCTCCATCCGATGCTTGGCGTTGTGCTTGGTGATGTAAGGCTTGCATGCGGCCGCTCAGCCATGAAGCTCCCGCCGCTCAGTTTCTGTGCTGATGTTGATGCCAGAGGAGGTTTGCAGCTCTGCAGTTACTGAGTCAGCAGAGCGTTGGCCACTTTTACGCACTATGAGTCTCAGCGCTCTGCGACACGCTCTGTAATTTTGGTGCTGCCACCTGGTGGCTGAGCTGCTGTGGTTCCTAAATGCTTCCACTTGGCAATAATCCCACTTCCAGCTGATGGTGGAATATCTAGGAGGGAAGAAACTTCACCAGCTGACTTGTTGCAGCGGTGGCATCCTATTACATTACTATTACAGCACCATGCTGGAATACAGTGAGCTCTTTAGAACGAGCAATTCTTTCACAAATTTTTGTAAAGGCAGACTGCATGGCTAGCTGCTGGATTTCATATGCCTGTGGCAACGGGACTGAATCAGCCATGGGCCACACAGCACCATATGTGGGGCCAGATTTGGCCCATGGGCTGTAAGTTGAGTATCACGACAGTGTCCATTTCTGTTCTCCAGTCCAAGGTACAATCTACACAAATGTACCCCTATAGGGCTAAATAAATAAATAAATGAGGTAAAATATTAATTTAAGGTAAATTTTAACTTGTAGGCTATGGTTGAATAGCCTTGAAATCACCAGTCAATCACCAGTCAATCACTCAACAACCAAAGAGTATTCCAGTGTTGCCTTTGGTCTCAGAATGTTTCTGATACTGGTCAATCCAAACAAAACAATAGGAAAAGACAACACTCCATGTCACATCACCACCACATTACAAAATCCCAGTCATTATCTAGTTCATATCACAATATCAATATATCACTCAATGAAGATGGCAAGATACTCAGAATGGGGGCAGCTTATGGCTATACACTCAGATAACATTTAAGCAACATGACTTAAGACAGCTGTTAACTGATGGCCAGCAGTGGCCCTAAAAAATTAAAATGAATCAGTCAAGATATTTGTTATATAAATATATATAGAAATTGCGGGGAAGAAGGGAAATGGGAACCATGCAGACTCACCACTAATTTAGGTATTCTAATTGTATCATCATGGATTCTACAGTTTAGGAAAATAGATGTTTGAAATATTGTAAATAATGGTATGAAATATATAATGCAAGGATCAGACTGTGTTATTGTTCATGATGTTTCCTGATGAAAGAGCATCTTATCAACACTTTTTTTTTTTTAAGTAACTAAGTAAAGTCTCACTTGGCTGCAGCTGCATAATCCTGTGAAGGGAAAATTACTTTGTTGGGGAAGAAAGCCTGTAGATTACATTGTTGTTGTTGTTGCTGTTGTTGTTGTTGTTGTTATAAAGATTTATTTCAAGTCACAAACAAAGAAGATAACAACACTGCCTACAGATAGATGGAGACAATAAAACACAAAGTAGTGCAAAAGAGAGAAATACAGCAAGAACAAAACAAACCTAAAAAAAAAAAAAGACAAGTAAAAACAAAGAAATTAGAAAAAAGAAAAAATGCCTCACTTAAAGGAGATGAAAATATTGCATACATTCATTGTTTTGATCTCTTTTTTGTTTAGTTAGGAAGAAATGGTTCACATGAATTGATCCTTTCCTTCATGAATGCAAAGAAGTGCGTTTTCTTGTTTGTAAAGTGGCATTTGTTAATGTGGACTTTGACAAGAAATCATGTTAGATTATTAAGAAAAATTGCATTCACATCTTTGTTAGTATAAACACAGCAACCAATATAATGTTTCTATACAAAAGACTAAAATCTGAGGAAAATAATGTTTTGAACTATGCAATTGTCTTTCTACTGCGGATTACACTTCTATTCTTTTCCTCTGTGTTCATTTTGGTAACTGTGAGGTTACCAAAACAAAACATAACTTCCGGTAAGCGGAAGTTGTGTTTTTATTGTAACAGGCTTGTCACTGGTGTTTGGTTTGGGCCACGTTATGCTGCCTTCCAGTGCTATCAGAAATGTCGGAAAAAACAGATTAGCGCGCAGGAACATCCTAACATCCCAACAGCGTGCTGAACAGGACGGCAAACAGCCCGTTTTCTGAGATGTGACGTTTAGACAATGTGGAAGCTATAAAAGTGATGCATTTTCATAAATTAGATTAGAGTACAGTAGATGCAGTTCAATCTGATTCGATTTGATGCAATCAGATTTTTGCATTTTAACACTGGACTGTACCTGAGGTGCATGACCCTATAAAAATACTAATATGATTTCTAATGAGTCTGAATTCCCTATCATACTAAACTGATAGGCTATGTCAAACAGATTTTACTTTAAAAAAAAAAAAAAAAAAAACTGAAATATTAATTCAATGCACTGATTGACTGTGTACTCTTTGACATTGTTAAAAACAAACTGGTCAGAATGGTCATATCTGGTCAAAAAGGTTTAACATCACTTGCTTCCTCACTGCAGTGACCCTAATATGACCAATCAGTAATCAGTATCACCAAACTCAGACCTGTGCAGTCATGGTGTTTCAAAGCTGGAGTGAAATTTTGACCTTTACTTAGCATCTGCGGTGTGTGTGGCTGCAGTGTGTGGCCTTGCAAAGAGAAGCCATGTGGCTACTATATAATTCAGTACCATCTGTATATTTCATATTTATTACCATCTGTATATTTCACATTTCATATATCATATTCTTAGGTTAGTCTTTATTGTATATTTTTAGTCTTTATTGTCTTTATTGTATTTACTTCTACATAACTTTATTTTAGGTTTCTATTGATGCTGCTGTAACATGAGAATTTCCCAGTTTGGGATCAATAAAGTAAATCTATCTATCTATCTATCTATCCTTGTTTGTTTGTTTTTTCTCATTATTTTGTGAATCTCAGACTTTTTGATTTTTTCTCTCACAAATCTGTGACTATAATCTCTGAAAAGAACATTTGACGATTTTATGACTTTAATCTCTTTTTCTCAGAATATTACCCCCCATTACATCCTCTTTTTTTCTCCCTACAATGTCCCTAATACGCCGTCGCACAAAGCAGCAACATTTACAACAGTAGAAAACGGAAATCCGAGCTTAGCATGGCACTTGAAGGCAGCAATAGATTCGTGCAACCACGGGAGGGAGGGAGGGAGGGGGAGAGAGAGAGGGAGAGAGCGAGAGAGAGAGAGAGGCGTGCCATCAGGATGTGTGCTGTTATATTCCAGTGTGTCCAGCAGGAATGAGCGTGTCTCTCAGAGTCTAACGTCAGGCGAGCGGAGGAGAGGCAATGCGGCCGCTCCTGATGCCCTGCGCTGCTTCCGTCCCATCCTCCGTTTCCAGCCGTCTGTTCACTACTGCCAGGCCGTGCGGGGACTGACAACCCCACACGCCCACATCCGAGGGGGGAATTAAACCAACATCCAAGCCGGTCCAGACCTCCAATCGGCAAACATCAGCGGGTACGGGCCTGTTTATTTCATTTATCCTCACCTCTCTTTATTATCATAGCACCTCTTTCTTTAGACGACAGAAGAAGCCTGGTGTATTTTTTTTTTTTTTTTTTTTTTTTTTTTTTTAGTATTATTATTATTTTCTCATTAGAGGAGGAGAAACCCATCAGCATCAAAACTCACCTTTTTATATGTGGAATATAGAGTTTCCAACCTTTTTTATTTTATTTTATTTTACACACATCTTCATGAGGTAGGCCTAAATTACAGTCTGCATCATGGTAAGTAGTGTCAAAACTGATGCAAGTGACGTCAAAACAGGGAGGAGAGGCGTCAGATGGTGTTTTTCTGGAGACTACATGTTCCCAGCGGTGGCTGTTTGCCTCATAATGGTGGTTATAGTTGAGCTTTCTCTTCCATTATTTACCTCTACATCACTGCTGCTCTGTCTGTGAGTGTTTGTGCGTAAGGAGGGTGTGTGTGCGTGTGTGTTGATGTCTTCCCCTATGTGGTGTGTATTGTCTGCGCCGTGGAATCCCTTGTGTACATACCCACCTTGGGCTTTTATAATAAGCTGAAAGAGACGTTTTGGCTGGGTTTGGCACCACAGACACCCAGTCAGTGGCCCAAACAGAGACAAACGGCATGTTATGAGGGATAAAAGCAGCGATCGGCTTCATTGCTTTCTCCAAGGGGCTTTGGAATGATCAAGCAAAGGATGTCTGCTCCGTTTATGACCAAAAATCCGATCAGGCTACTATGATATTTTCTTGGGCTACGGAGAAGAGCGCGTCCAAACAGCGTGGCTCAGGGAAACGCAATCCGCTGCAATCCGCGCACACCAAACATGAAGCGCTCCGAGAAACAGAGGCCATGTTAGAACGTCTCCTTTTCCTCTTCTGTCTCTTCTCCCCATCCCGCATCAGCAATGAAGCACCTTTTTTGTGCATTTTATGCGCATAATATTTTCATATAATATTGCTTTCATTCTAGATGGTTCCAGGATGCTTACAGGAGGAGGAGGAGGAAGAGGAGGAGGAGGAGGAAGGGGGGGTGTTCTGTGGAGAGGCCTCCAGTTCATTACAGTGGGATGATGAGGAGAAATTAGGCATTGCAAGCTCAAGATGGTTCACAACTCACAAAGTAGTGGCACTGCTTTGATCTTATTCATGAACCACTGAGGTTTTTAGTTCTCCGAGCAATGGCTGCAGTTTTCACTTTCCTTTCCAGCTCCCAAATTCACAAATGAGATCAGGTGCCTCTTATTTTGGAAAAAGTATGATGTGATTATGGTTAGAGTGATACTGATCCTTGCACTAAATATCAGATGCCTTCTGTTGTTCTGTTAATGTAATGTAGGGTCCTCCCTGCTACAGCTATAGGGAAAAAAACATCCCAGAAAACCTTAATTTTACTGCATATATTATTTGTTCATTTGACTGTGTGTGTTGTGAATGAATTCAACAAGGCAGTTATGTGTCCTGCAGTTGTCCTGCTGTTGAATAGGCTGGGTGGGTCTCACTGCATCGTCAAGCTGCTAATCCCAAAAGGACATCATTAGTTTCAGCGTTTATAGATGGAGAGTTTAGTGTCCCATGATGGTCTAAATGTTTCTATAGAGCCTTTTTCACCTGAGAAAAAAAGAATAAATATTGAATTGAATACTTCTAATCTTTTGCCATGAATTTTCACAAATTACTGATATTGAGTATTGGCACAAAATTTAGTCTATTTGTGAGTTCACTCGGGAATTGTTACCTGTGTTAGTCTTTAAAAACAGTTAGAATATATTTAGTTATGTAAAAGTAAACCCTTCTTCTGATTTGACTGTGTATGAATAGTAGCCTGTTGCAGCAGCTTTAGTAGTTGTTTTTTGTGCCATTTTTCCAAAAAAAAAAAAAAAAATTCTACAAAATTATATATACCAATACCAATGAGGAAAACAATGTCATGCAAACAAGTAAGTGCAGAGGTTGAAGCAGCAGCAGTAGTACTTGTATTAGATATAGCAGGAAAGTACTTCTGTTATTTCTACTACTATACTGCCAATACAACTACTGCTACTTCTAGGGTACAACTACTACTACTATTGCTGTTAGACTACCGCCACTACAATTATGACTACTACTACTACACTACTACTACTATTAGTATCAATAACACTTTACTGCTGCTGCTACTGTGGTGGTAGTAGTATCAGCACTAGCAGGAGAAGTAGCAGCACTAGCAATAGTTTTAGCAGTAGTAGTATCAAGAGTAATAGTAGGGATAATATTTGCCTATTTGCAGTTGTAATAGCAGTAATAGTATTAGCAGTAGTAGTAGAGGTAGTAGTGGTAGTATTAGCAGCAGTAGTAGTAGTAGCAGTATTAGCAGTAACAGTAGTAGTAGTAGTAGTAGTAGTAGTAGCAGCAGCAGTGTTAGTAGCAGCAGTAGTACTAGTACTAGCAGAGGTAGTAATAGTAGTAGTACTATTAGCAGTAGTTGTAGTAATAGTCCTAGTGGTAGCAGTAGTAGTAGTTGTAGTCGTAGTAGTAGTGATATTAGGAGTATAGTAGAATGAGTAGTAGTAGTAGTAACTGTGGTGGTAGTAGTAGTGGTATCAGCACTAGCAGTAGCAGCAGCAGCAGTTGTAGAAGTAGTAGTACTAGCAACAGTTTTAGCAGTAGTAGTATCTAGTAATTGTAGTAGTAATATATTTGCAGTAGTATTAACAGTAATAGTACAATTAGTACTATTAGTAGGAGTAGTAGTGGTAACAGTAGTAGTAGCAGTAGTAGTAGTAGTAGTAGTAGTAGTAGTGGTGGTGGTGTAGTGGCAGCAGTAATAGTACACTCTAATACCTCTCATGAAGTTTTTTGTGTCTTTTTTGATACAAAAGTGGTTGCATTATCTGGTTCAAGACACTGACACCTGTTTCTAGAAAATTCCAGCAACAGGTAAAACTGCATCAGGAGGCGAGTCGAATTACACCATCCTGTTGGTAGTTTTTCATTTCTTTTGAATAAACAAGGATTGTGGGACAAATTACTTTTTTTTTACAAATTAACATACTGCAGTATATAGCAGCGTACAAGAGGATGAGATAAGACGTGTGTGCGTGTGTGTGTGTGGGGCAGTGAAGTGAGGTAACACAGGTAGCATCCCACCTCTCCGGCTCCTACGGTGCCACTGGGGTCAAACAGAGAGGAGGAGAGGTGGCAGTAACAGGAGGAGCAGGTTAAAAATAAAAGAATGAGCTGCAGCTTAAGTGTTTTAATGTGTGCATTTGAACCCCGCTGATCCCTGGTGAACGCGGCTCTGGCCCTCTGCAGCCTGGGTGTCAAAGTCAAGATAAAGGTGACTTTGCTTCCAGAGTGGCTGTGTTTTGTTGATGTTCAGACAGATATGTTGGCTGATACTAATGATCATTTATCAGTTTTGCACCGGTACATTTGACCAGAGAAATCATTCCAGTGTGATGTGGGAAGATTTCAGGGGTGGTAGTCTGTAAACCCTGATGAAAGCTGCCTCACTCTGCCTAAAGCCATGGTAACTAATGATGCTTTCTGAACGCACCCACTCCTTGTTTCAGTCATTTTCAGAGGTTTGGTTGTAACGGGTGTGTATCGCCTAGAAACTATATGGCTGATGTTTTTGTATGTGATGTGTTTTGTGGTGCTGGTCTGAGCTCCATGTCAACTGCGCCATACATTATATCAATGTCAGACAGAGAAAAAATTAACAGCACATGGAGGGAACTATGGACCCAGGAGCATCCTACTGGAAGTCTTTCCATGATTTCATTGGCTCAGACAAGCTTCTTTTTTCTTTTTTTTTAACCAAAACATTGAATTTTCGATCAATACCCTCTGGGGTGGGGGAAAATTGATTCAATTTAATATCACATTTTTTTTAACAATTCTTTAATTAGTTCAGTTAGTTAATTAGTAAAGTAAGGAAAGTGGTATCATATGAAAGGAGGCGACCTAAGGAATCCGTTGGTCCCGAGCATGTCACACTAGGTTGTCAGCAAGGGCAAATGAATATCATTCCAAAGTTAGGTTACGTTTTGGTGAGGGAAAATCTGGCATGGCCATTTCCAGCGGGGTCCCTTGATCTCTGACCTCCAGATATCTGGATGAAAATGGGTTCTCTGGGCAGCCACGGCTCTCCCCTTTGCAGACATGCCCACCTCATGCTAATCCCATGCAGTTTGGCCCACAAACCCTGCAGTCCAAATGTGTTCTTGTGGCCTGTTGTAAAATGGTGTGTTTGTGCAGACTGGGGCCTAAACAGTCTTGGAGCTGCATCAATTGGCTTTGATTGGAAAGCTGAGACTCTTGTGGATTCAATGAGCCACATTTGATTCATGTGTGATGATATTAGTCCCAATAGGAGCCACTTCATTGTAGTGAGACCATTTTCAGAAACTTGACCTCACTGTATAAAATGACCTATAGTGACCTTTAGGATAATCACAGCCTCATGAAACTTTACAGCCACAAACTAGAGAATTCAAAAAACAATCATCACAATAAATCATAACATCAAATTGCAGTGCTTGTTGAATCGGCACCCAAGTGTCGTGATAGTATAGAATTTGGGGATAAATATCGTCCCAGCCCTAACACCCAGGTACCCCTAAGTCCACCATTGCTACGAAGCTGCAAGCTAACAGCTACATGCAAAAGCTAGCAGCCAAAAGCTACATCAGCCCTCTTGGTCTTGACACCAGCACAAACGACAGAGGTCTGGTGGAGATGCTGATTAACAGCCTCCAAAACAATACCAAACTTTGGTTCTGTCCTCCAGTTTCTCTCTGATATGAACAGTTCCTGTCCTAACCATGGGACCATTTCAGTAACAATATATTATTCATGAATGGTAGACAGGAAGGCCCTGTTTTATCCAGTGTCTGTGGTTTCCTTATCATTGGTTTTGATAAATTGCTACAGAAAAATGGAATTCTGGCACAATGAGACACGTACAGCAAAACATTTTGATTCAAAATATTATTTATTTTATCTCACTTGTTTCCAAAAGAGTTTGTTTACCATTTTGAAATTACTTGGAGATGTGGCTAACCTTGTCGCTGGAAGCTAACAATTTCTTGTACTCGGGCAGAAAAATATATTTTCTATCTTATTTTCAACTTAAGAGCTGCCTTTGGCTCAGCAAGGCCTTGCTATCAAAATAGGAGTTCCACACAGAAAGCGAGCTATGGGACATTAAAGGGATAGTTCACCCATTTTTAAAAATGTGTTATTACCTCACTGAGTGGATTGAGTGGATTTAGACAGTTGTTAGCTGGGGGGAAGTCCAGCTCAGTGGCAGGAGGCTAACAGTTAGCATTTGGAGCAGCCACCCAGTATCCAGCACTCAGTGACAATGAGAGGAAGATACAGCCACTACTGTCCTACAGAACAGCTGAACAGTTTTTTCAGAATGGGTGAACTGTCCCTTTAAATGCACCCCTTACTTACTGCCCCTTTAAAGATATTGAATATCACCATATTAGCAGTCAGCAGCTTCATTCCAAAACTGTTAGTTTTGGCCTACAGAAACCATCGTCATGCAGCCTAATAATAGGTGGTGTATTGGTTTCTTTGACGAGCTGTTTGAGTGTCTTGTGTGATCGCCTTGTGAAGTGCTGCCACTGCCGCCTGGTGACGCATGTCAGCCCCTCCTGATGAGACGCGAGGGCAAAGGTGAGAGTCTCTAACTTTCACTTTTATCTGCAAGCCTGACGTCACGCCTGTCAGCTGTCTTTGATATTCAAATAGCCCTGGCAAGTGCTACAGGTAGATTTACTGTCCCTCTCTCTCTCGCCCCTTTCCTCATCTCTAGTCTCCGTGCTGCATCCCAGACAGCAGGGCTATTTAGGTCCAGACAGGACTGCAGGACATATACTTTATCACAGTAGTCCAGCTCCCATAGCATAGCAATAGCAGCGGACACACACACACACACACACAGAGCAACACCGGGGTATCTAGTTATAGATGGAGACTCCTGGGTTATGTAAGTTGTGCACTGAGCGTTCTGATGGAGGATGCACAGTAATGCTGCATCACACTGTGTTCTGGCCAGGCTGCTGAAGTAAGCATGGCCTGAGCACACTGTTACTGATGGTGTTAATGAGGGCTGGAGCCACAGAAACTTTACAAACATACGGGGCCAAGGCCAACATGGGCCGCTCAATAAAAATGGCACGCCGTTTAGTCAGTGCTGCCCACCTCTGTTGAGATGGCTATGATACCGTTTGATTGATTTCCTATTTATTATACACTGCATCAATACTTACTGCCTGTCTATGGGAAGCCCTTAACCATTGATTGCATTGATTCTAATTAGACATTGATTCTTATCCCGTGGTATAAATTGTGCTTGAGAGGTTTTTCTACCGTAACACCCAGTACGCTTTGTTTTTCCTTTGTTTGTTCCTGCTTTGTCATTAAAATGATCAAATTTATATTTCGGATATTAAATATAGCCACAAAATATCTGCGGTTGTCACTATTACCCTGAAAAATATCACAACCCACCTTAAAAAATGCCTTAACCTGCACTGACTCTAATGAGACATTTTAATAGTCCAGTGGTATAAATGGCATTTCAGGGATTTTTCCACCATAAAAAATAAAAAATAAATAAAAAAATGGAGAAAACACCCAGTACTTTCACTATTTAATGTTTTTAGATTTTTTTTTTCATGAAAATGATCAAATTTATATGTTAAAATTTTGAGTTTTACCTTTAAAAATATCTTTCTGAACAAACATATCAGTCAGATAGATCAGTGTGTGTGTGTGTGTGTGTGTGTTAGGGAGGAAGGGAAGGGGGGGTCGTAACAGTTCATAACAGTCTTGTAGGCTTTGTACAGTGTAAACTGTTATGTAATGCAGAACAGAGAGTATTACATGCTCACTGGCTCTCAGTGAGGTTTTGAAATATGAAAAGCATCAAAAGGATATTTATGTGTGCTTGCTTTGTCTGCATTAATCTAATTTTTTTTTTTCTTACTGTTGCGTGATTGATAAACAAAATTTCCACTTGTTATTGCATTATATGGTCGGAATTCATGGAACATATTAAGGAAAGGGACTGTCAGCGGGCAGTAGCACAGGAAGACGACCCTAATCATCCTATTATGGCCAATGGCAAGAGCAAAATCATACTTCCTATTGCAAATTACCAAGCACAGTAAAAGCGCTAACTCAATTACACCAGGTAGGAGCACATTTTCAGGCTGGAACAGGAGAATCTTTATTTAAACAGGTTGAGGGGGAGAAGCAGTGTGATCCGTGTTGTCAAGAATACATAATTCATCCCAGAGCTCATTTGTCAGAGCAGTATATTTAGCTCTCTGTTCATTTGTTACTGGAAGAGACACATTTGACTCTCTCTCTCTCTCTCTCCCTCTCTCTTTCACTTTCTCTCTTTCTCCATCTCTCCCACACACTCCACACACACTCTCGCCCTTCCCCTGCAGTAGGCGGATACAGAGAGTGAATGGTGGGAGTGAAGGAGAGAGGGAAGCCAGAAAAAGAAAGAGAAGGACTACAAGCGTCCAAAAAAAGCAGCCGGGTAGGCACGGAGGGATTTGGAGATGCAAAATCATACGCCAGTGATGATGATTTCTGAAGTGAGGCCGCTAATAGCCGATGTTGGTGTGGCTATCCAGTGTTGTTTTGGACCACTTTCATGCCAAAAATACTACACCTCTACAGTAGATATGTATTTAATCAAACTGGATCATATTCTTCGTCAGGCTTATAGGCCAATGCAGTGCTTCAGATTCAGGGATTTCAGAATAGGGGATCCTAGTTCACTGCATCAAATTCGTGCTCTAGTCATGGAAAACACCCGGAAAATTCAAAAACTGATTAAAATAATGTCCCAGAAATATTAGTAAGACCATGGAAAATTACGAATTTTGGCTGAGATGACACATTCAGATGTTTTCGTCAGCTCACATTGCAGGTTTGTGGCCGCTGATGCCCTGTTTCGGCTCCCGTTCAGCTTGCATGGTTTGGTTTTGTGCAGTCACATGTGCCCAAACAGGTCAAAACATGCAGAGCCAACACTTTGACTGACACATTTGAACATTGTGAGTGTGTTATTAACATGACTTTCTTTTACATGTAAAGAACACGGTGTGCAATGCGCAAACAAGGTGTTGGTGATGTGTAATTTGAGCCGACACTTTCATGCAGTTTTGAGCTCTTTGGACATTTTGTTCATTCAGAATTATTCTAAGATGACTTTCTGTGATCAACACCTAATGTATAGAAGGGACTGAATATGTCCTTGACAAATCCTGGAAACTGATTTCTTTTTAAAAGAGTGGGATTTTTTACTTACTGTGTTCCCAAACTTTGGATTTTGGAGCCCATGTGCTCTTTGGAAAATATGTCTAAGAGAGCCAGGATTGTTGAACTGCAGGTGGTCAGTGGTAGCACCTGTGCAACATGTTAGTATATGCCTGTCATGTTGTGTCATGTTGTCACATTGTGTTGTTCTGTGGCTCTCTTGTTAAAGCTGAAGTTGCCTGGTTTGAGCTTTCTAAATTTCTGATGATGAGCTCCTCCTCTGCCCTCCACCTCACCCCCTCGCCTCTTCAGTTTCATTCAGAGCTTCTCTTGAACTGCACATTCTGCAGATAAAGTGTGATTCTGGGCTAAAATCAGGAGTATCTCCTTCTTAAAAAGCCCAATAGTATAAGAAAAAGTATTTTTTTCTGAGTTTTTTCTTGTTTTTTTCTGGTAAAGCTACGACTTTAATTTTGGAAATTCTGAGCCATTACGCCGACGTGGAATATCAGCACAAAATATCAGTTAAAAAAAGATTGGAATGATCAGTAAAGCCATATGGGGGGCTGCGAGGCTTGGTTTTGTGTTTGGTGCTGTTGCACTGCGTGGCCTAGTGTTGTGCTGCACAGCTCGTCATGTTGTGTGTTACAGTGTGTTGCGCTCAGCCTGAGCACCGTGCAGTCCCCGACACAGCAGACCCTCCAGCAGCTCCACTCCGTTCTTATGGACTGCATTCTCTTTATCTGTTTCTCTCTATTATTCTCTCTTCCCTTTGTCTTCCTCTGTCAGACAGCTTTTCTTTGTTTCTCTCTCACTCTCTCTCACCCTCTCTCTCTCTCTCTCTCTCTCTCTTTCTCTCCACCCCCAGGATGTGGCTGTGGGTTGATTAGAAAATGCGTGGCACAGAACAGGCAATCCATCACCCTGCCACAGCCTGGAAGACGGTGCGCATGCGCTCGCTGACACATACACCCAAACACACACACACACACACACACAGACACACACAGAGTCCCACCCTCTGACTCCTTGTCCCCTTCCTCGTTTGCTTCCTCTCACCATCATCTGTTTAGATATGCGTTGCGTCTTGTGTTTCCTCCATGTGCGTATCGCAACGCCCGCAGTATCACTTAGCAGCCCCTCCTTTCATTTGGTGACTTCACCTCTCCTCGCCCTCCAAATCCCCTCACCGTCCCTCGTCCTCCTCCTCCCACTCCCACCGCCCACTCCTCCTCCTCTGTATCCACCCACCTTCCAATGGCCGCCATGCCTCTTTCGCTATTAAAGGTGATTATTATGGTATTTCTGCTCCGTTGAGTCGCGTACATTGGAGGTTTGTGTTCTGCCAAATGAAAAACTTCATCGCATAAAAGAGGAGCAACTGTAAGCTTTCGCAATTTGAGGCAGGAGGCACATGAACAATAAAGGAAAAAAGAAAAAACAAGATGTAGATTGGATGTTCATTGATGAATTTGTCCATTGATGAATTTATTACTCAGCGGGGCTGCCAACTGAATCTGTGCTTTGTTGTTTTGTTCTGGCAAGAGGTGCTTTCTAATTTCATGCCAAGAACGCACCTTTAAATGGAAAATTGGGGGGGCATGACCTGCGGCGACGCTCGGCGTCAAGTTGGAGCTGAAGCCAGGATTTTCCGGGAGGAAGCCCTCTGCTTTTATTTCTCTCTTATGGCTATCTCCTGTCATTTTTCCTCCTCTCTCTCCTCCTTCGGCTCCATCCATCCAGCCTCCCCTGAGTCCACTCTCCCTCCACCTCTGCATCGCACCACCGCTCAATATCCAGCCAAGGCAATGGGTAATGAAATGGCCACTGGCTGCCCGAATCTGCCGTCTGCCATCCGTCATCTGATTATGAGGAGATATTCTCCTCGTCGGGCTCCATTAGATGGCTGAGATTCAATCAAGTCTAATATTGGGCGTGCAGCTGACATATGGGTAGTGTAGTCCATATAGGTCGGTATGCACTTTTTGCGGACGTTGATGTGGAAGGTGCAGCGCTGACTCACAGTTAACAGGAGAAATCGGACAGGAAGCAAGGGGCCCGTCAGAAATCGGGGTTATGTTTTCAGTATCATTTGAGGATGATTATCTAATCGGTACAAAGAACAAAGCTTGTGAGGCTTTGTCATGCTTTTGCGCTACTCACTATGCACTGTGTAGGAGGTCTCGCCCACTTTTGATTAATAATAGGTTTGAGCGTTAAGTTCTGGCTTAGAACCTGTGTACCTCTTGTCAGCAGAGCCCGGGATTTCAAGCTTTTGTTGTACTTGCATTAAAAAAAAAAAAAAAAAAAAAAAAAAGATGTCAAAATATCCACATGGTGAATCATACCGGTCATGGTATAAATGATCCCACTCTTTTCAGCAGATTTCATATTTTCTCTATTCTCAAGCCAGTTAATTAAAATCCTCGTCATTAGGAATGCACCTTATTGGTATCATATCATGGAATTCCATTATCAGAAAATTGTATGTGGAATTCAATATGTTTTAATGCCAAGCCCCCGGTTCAGTGTGATAGGGCTGCAGTTGGGAGGTTTGAAATGCCAGAGCAATAAAGCTTTCGTGCAAATGAAAACAAGCTGATGAACCTGCTCCACCTCTCGGGTTGGTGGCTGTCGCCGGGGGAGGGTTGCGGGTCCTCCTGGGTTTCGTTAAGAATCCGGTATACGACAGTTTGTCAATTGATGGCTATCTGGTTGTTAACTGTAAAAGCTTGTGAGGCGGACATGCTCTTGTTCCCAGCGCTCCTTGTTTCTGAGCTTATCTTTAAGCTCTGTAACACTCGCCAGTGGTCATAGAGGCACAATTTATCACCACGAGAACAATGATGGGGCACATTAGGTACATGATAAAGTACTAAAGGGGTCCACAGATGCAGGTGTCCGTTTATCTGCCTTTGTGGAAAAAAGCCGGATCACTTGCACCCATCCAATCCTATTAGGATGGACCGGCCGCTCTGCAAATGCCCTGGGTCAGCAAACAGAGAGCACTTCAGTCACATAAAGGGGGATGACAATTACCAGAAGAGCCGACGTCAGAGAGGCTATCTGACCACCATGCAGCGTCTCCATAATTAGACACTTTGAGCCAATTTATTCCTGAATTTGATTTGTTAGCTGTTTTGAAGAAGGGGTTAACAAGGATGCAGAGGTGAAGGTCTTGTAGCCATTTGCTTAACAGTGCAACTGCAAATGAGACACTTTGCATAAAGATACACGCTACCGACTTCTCACCAGAGACCGACTTAGGTTTAAAGGGACCGTTCACCCATTTTGAAAGATGATATTATTTCACTTCCCCTCCTAGCTGTTCTGTAGGACAGTAGTGGCTCTATCTTCCTCTCATTGTTACTGAGTGCTGGATACTGGCTGGATGCTCCAAATGCTAACTGTTAGCCTCCTGCCATTGAGGTGGACTTCCCCCCAGCTAACATTCTGAAAAATAACCACTGTAATTGTTCAATTTAATGTTTGATGTGCAGCAGTCAACACAAAATGTTGACTGTTTAACAAAACAAAACAAAATCAAAGGTAGAACTATTATACAGTTTCAGTTTTACTCTCTGTGGTGGTTCTCAGTTCCTACAGTGGCTGGCATTAAACATGAGATAGAGGACAATAAGAGGCTAGCCACAACATGACTTCGCAGCTATCTTTCAGTACTCTGGGGTAAGGTGTTATGCTTGTCCTCCCACATGCGTACATATTGAATAGCCCAGTAATATTCTTATTGCTCAGACTAAGTGATGAGCCTGAAGACGACCTAGCGACATAAACACAGGACAACGTCCGTGTGTCTCTGGTTAGCATAACAACATGTCATGCTAACAATGTAGCATACACTGTGTTGACATATAGTAGGCCACTAGCATTATCCAAAGTAGTTTGTAATTAGTAATTTGAAATATTCTACTTGTTTAAATTAAATGCCTGCATATTTCAAAAATGTACAATTGATCATCTTCCTTGTAGAATATGTACCACGATAGAGCATTTTTAAAGTTCATTTTGACAGTATTATATAGTATCTGGTGGGAAATCACACCACTATGGCAAAAGGACTGGCTGACAGCACAAAGATAGGGCTTCCATCAAAACAGAAAGAGGAGTCACTTTGAAACGAATACAGAGACAAGCACTGATGCTGTCCAGTCCCACAAAGCCTGGCTCGATTTTCAGCATCAGCTGTACGCTGGTGTAGTGGAGGTTTTAACAGCCCTGGAATAATAAACACACAGTTCACCATGGTATTGTCAAGAAAACAGGCCCACTCTGCTGCACTTTCACTCAGACCAGGAGGGTCGTGGGGAGCAGCGAGCAGTCACTGGCTGCCTGCTGCCTGCCTACACCTAATGCTGAGCTTAGGTGTAGAGTATAGCTCAGGGGTTTCCAAACGTTTTCATGCCAGGAGGTAGTGTTACTATTTGTCCTGAGACCCACCACACATTTTGGGAGGTGGAACTAGGTCAAAAAGTAACAAAGTTCTCAGTGCACTTAAATCCATCATTACGGTGAAATCTATATTTAGTTTTAGTTTCAGTTTCTAAGGAATCTGATCTTAGCAGATGACAACTTTTCACTATGCTCTGTGACATGACATGCCCCCAGGGGCACCACTGTTTCTTCTTTTCCTTACACACTGCAATGGGAGGAATGACAGCAAAGGCAATTTAACTTGACATTGGCGGGCTTCCTCACTATCGGGTCCTTGACAAGTTACAAAACCTCAATCAATATGCCATTCATAGTGAGCGTGACCATTATTGTTTTTGGGCAGCACATCAGCCCTTGGTTTTAGAAACATGTCCATGTTAGCTAGCTAAAAAAGCTGCTCCCATTCTCCAGGCATCATCACTTGTGCAGGGCATTGTGGGCAGTGGTGCTGTATGGGGCTGCTGGCTGGAAAAACTGGACATGCATTTTATGATTTCAAAACATTCCATCCTCATGGAGAAAAGAATGCATTCATGTAGCCTTCCCATGATGCCCTTGTCTCCATACTGGGACCCTCAGTTTGAAGACCCCTGGTGCAGCTCAGCAGCATCACCAGCAACAGCGATACTAATTTTGTGAGTTCAGACACTGAAAATGAATCACTGCCAGCGGCTTTCGTCGCCTATGAATCTTTTGGTGTGAATCCGTTTTGGTGCGTTTGTTGTCTTTCAGCATCACAGTAGCCCGGTAGCCAAAAGGCTTTGTCTTGCCCAAATTGATCAGATTCTCACTTTGCTAGCTCAATTTAATTGTAACTAAAATATTTGCCAGCAAAACTATTTTTGTCTCGCATAAATCGGGCCCTGCACTTCCAGTTGCACATTGTCATATTAACACACTATTAACACTGGAGAGGAGTGGTAGCTCAACACAAGGTGAGAGAGAATTCTGTTAGGATTCTGCCAGCTTCACAAAATCCAAACCTGTTATGAAAAAAAAAAAAAAAAAAAAAACTAAACTAAAATAGCTTATTTGCAGACAAAATTGAAAAATTGAAATTGAGCTGACTGACTGAACTGAAGTTGATTTCAGAATGAACTTTTGCCTCGGGAAAATCGCTTTCCTTACAAATATGTATATATAGTGTACATTATCATATGTTCATCTAAGTGTCTTCTCTGTGCATTTGCAAATTGGGACAGGGATAAGTGTTTTTCTTTGCCACAGTGGCAAAAAAAAAATACCACTTAGGGACTCAGCAGGTTTCCAGGGTCATCAAGTTTCAAGTTTTACATATAGTAACCTTAATTCAATATAGCTGAAGTAGCCACAGTTTATTTTTGGAACTATTTCAGGTGAGCAGCCATGTATTCATCCACTGTGCAGTGATTTTAGCTCACACATTTTCCTTTCACCCTCACCCCTACTTCCTATGGAAACAGGGAAAGTAGTCCCAGCTAGTCCAAAACAGTGTTATTTTTGTTTCATATTCATGTAAATTTCACCACACGAAGCTGCCAGACTTGCCCACATGTCATTAACAATTACTTTAGCTTCAGAGCTGTTAAAGTTCTTACATTCTCACTCTCTGCATACTAAACTGTCTGACTCTGCTCTTTCTTCTTTAACCCCCAGCAGTGAGCCCCAGTTGTGGCCGTTGGGCATGGTTTTGGAGGGTAGCTCAGAGGCGCTGTGTCCCCCCCCATCTCTGGAGCTGCGCCCATCCTGCAACAAGAGCCAGCCCTCGCCTCCTCTGGGCTCGAGCTCGCAACCCCACGACGGCGTCTTCCCCGGGGACAAGGAGCCCGTCAAGTATGGCGAGCTCATCGTCTTAGGGTGAGGCGCTACCTCCGTGGCTGTGTGCTGTCTTGACACGCTTGCCCGTCACTGGCTGCAAGCTGGTGATGTGGGAGAGAGCGATGCATTTGTGTGTCTTTTGTGTCCAGTGAAGATCAGATCCAAAGAGAGCTCACAATCACAAATGGAAGAAGATAACATCTCAATCCCAGATGTCTAAATACAAAGTTTCTGTTTTACTGTGCATCTGGCCAATAAAATGATTTGCTGAAGAGAAAAGTTAAACATTTTCTCTGCAACAGATGATACCGCTACTCATTGGGCCAATCAGTAATCAGTAAGAAGCATCATCCCTCCAAGTATCATTGAAATCAGACTAGTGTTGTAGCAGTTATGGCCTTTCAGAGTTTGGAGTGAGATTTTGACCTTTAATTATAGCACACCCATTAGACCAATTAGTGCAGTTTTTCAAACACAGGATCACAGTGTAAAGATTTATCGTCCCTCCTACTTTCGCCAGTATCAGACCAGCAGTCTCTGAGATATCACCTGAGAAAGTTTGACAGACAGGCTGAATTCATCCCATGGCGGACAAGAAGGGGCGCAAAATCGTTTCCAGTTACCATCATCAGTGCTTTTTGCAAGTTCACTTACTGTGTCTCTATTAATTTCAACTCTTTTTCTTCCATTGGACATCGTGAGCTCCCATTTAACATTTAGCCTCAAAGCACAGTTGAACTTTGATAGAGCGTTGGGTTTTGTAACTACCTGAACATGATGTGGGGACAGTAAAACAGCTTCCAAAACAACACTTTTAGCATATAAACCAACATGAACAAAATGGATTATAACAATATGAAAAACAACAAGTTCCAGTTCCCATTTTTATAGAACTTAAACAGCTCCTTTCTTCTTATTTTGCTGTTTGGAAAGTAGTTCTGGCTGGTAGTGTCTAAAGGGAAATTTCACATAGCAAACTTGCACAGGAAGAAACAACCTGATAGTACTTTCACAGGTTTTTGTAATTACACACAAAAAATGGGTACCGGGACATGTTGTTTTTTGTATTGGCATAATACACTTAGTCCAAGTTTGTTTATGTGCTAAAAGTGTTATTTTGGGAGTTGTTTTGCTATAGAAGTGAATGAAAAACAGTACTGTGGACTCGGAGCAGCTAATGAGGGGATTTCACCACCATGTGGACTCACATCATGTCCAAGTAACTGCACAACCCAACACTCTTAATAAATTTCAGTTTTGCTTTAAGTGGATTTTTGTACCTGTGCATGTTGTTTTTACATGTCCAGCCAGTATAGTAGGTTCAGCTTCATTTTTTCCTTTCTTGGCTTTTCTGTTTAAGCATGTGAAATCAGACTTGTGTATGTGTTTGCGTCCAGCAGTTTAGCATGATGTTTACTCTACTGCACTTTTACAAACACCCTCACCTTCCTGGGATGAGCCTCCATGTGTTGAATGAAACCGTATGACCAGCACCTAACAAGAGATCCTTTTCTGCGTCGGCTTTTGCCCGAGCCACCTTTTTGGTTCAACACATCATGGAAAAAGAGCTCATTTGACTCCATACAAAGATGTCATTCACACGCTGAGCCAAAGGGAAGTGTAGGCAAATTAAAACCTCAACTTCCATGGAGGAAAATGAAAGGAGCGGAGACAGAGGCTGAGCGCACGCTGAAACACATAGAGGTTATTGATCACACATGAAGCGTCCGAGAAGCACATCATTCACGTGGCTGTGGTGTGGTGCTGGTGGAGGCACAGAGACACAGACGTATGTTTTGCACTCCTTGGTCTATTGATCCACGAGCTGATGGATTATGAGAATGGCTCGGTTCCCTATCGATGTGATTAGACAGAGAGGGGGGATTGCCTGCCGCCGACATTTTACGAGGTCCATCCAATCATGGCTTCTCTGCAGCTAATAGAACACGACTGGACTGAGACTGTCCGTCAGTGCCAAATGCAGCATGATATGGAATAATTACAGCTGCAGGAACAGGATAATACACCCAACTAACTCACTAAATACATGCATGGAAAGAGCAAGATGTGTTTTCCTTGTCAGTTCAGGATCTGATTTGTTATTTGCCACCTACTCTGCTCTATAAAAAGGTGTGTTTTGTTTTCTATGCCTTGCTCTGTTTGTCCAACCAGTTTCATCATAGCCATTTCATTTTATTCCTGTAGCAAATTGTCATTTACAACCCTGAAAGATGCTTTCCTGAAACTATACTCCACATCATTTTCATAAAAATCAGTGTCCATTTTGCTGCTCTCTATCAGCTGATTAATACCATGCGATACTGGAGTGATTCAGCCTGCCAACAGGTGATGTTAGTGATGGTCTAAACCCAGGGAAGACCTGTGCTTAATACAGCTGGTTTGGAATAAACATAAGAAGAACTGTTATCGAGTTTATATGTGATTATTGCTTTAAACTCAACAAGATCAGAGGTGACACTGTAGTGAATCCTGTTTCACCTTGCCTTAAGGAAGTGCCAATTAACATAAAACAATTTCATTACTTTCACCAGAGTTTTAGTGTCACATGAGGATGCAAATGTTGTTTCAGGGGCTTCCCTACCCTGAATAAGAAAGAGAATCGAGGAGAAACATGGGAAATTTGGGGGGAAATTTGGTGTAAAAAATAGTGAATTTAAATGTAGAGAACATCAGTACAAAAATTGTATTGGTCAAACCCTAGTTTGCATGAGAGCAATAGCCAGTGTAGCTGAACAGACAAAGAACAACACACGGAAACTCATCTTCCTCAGCAGACAAAGCTTTTCTAGTCCAGCTGTCCTGTCCCAATCCTATGCCAGAGTAAAAATGTTTTTTTTTTCTAATGATTAAATGAAGTAATGATTTTGATTTGATGTTCTTGCCATCCCTTTCTTAGATTACTTTGTGCTCTACCGGACAGTTTTTATTCACACCATTTGGCCAGTTGGCCCACACTTTTATAGAGTCTATTTTCGTCATTCCACACACGTCATGCACGGGTCAGGTGGCTGCAACCACCTACCAAAGCCCGGGAGAGAAAGGAATAAAAAAGACCACAGAACGACTGGTATTATGTTCAAAATAAAGAAAACTGCATTCATATGAGAACTGCATATTTATATATAAAAACTGGCCTATTGTTAATACAGTTTCCATCCCGCCTGCTCCTGTTGACTGTTTTTCCTGTCCCATCCAGTTATATGATGAACAGCGAGACTGACTCCTGCATGAATCCCACAGGGATCCCGTGACCCACAGGACTCCCTGAAAAAATGTCAGCCTCTGTCCTGGACACACTGGTTGATTGGCAGATGAGGGGAAGATGGGAAGTGTAGTGCCAAAACACTACAGCCAGGATGACCTTTTCATAATCAAGTACATTTTATGTTTTTATGGCTCCCAGGCATAATGGTTCGCTGGCCAATGGGGACAAGGGTCGCAGGAGAAGTCGCCTGGCCCTGTACAAGAGGCCCAAAGCCAACGGGGTCAAACCCGATGTCATCCACAATGTGTCAACCCCTCTGGTGTCAAAGGTGAGAGGTCACAACGTGGATCACCACAACACAGGCCTTATCCACTCTGAGGGTCCGCCAGGGGTTTTGCTGACCCACATGGAAATTGCATCCATGTTTTGTTCAGATATAATATTTGAATGAGTATTTAATGATTCCTGTGGGTGTATTTGCATGTTTCAGCACGAATAGCAATAGGACCTAGGAAAGAAAAATAGACTGTACTGTAAATGAAACCAAAAAAAATGGGGGGATTCAGATATAATGCAAACAATTCCAGCTGTTTAAGGAGGTGAGGTATGAAAACATCTGAATCACATCACTGTGAGAGGCCTCAGTATAAAAGCAGAAAGGGGATAGGGATTATTTTCGGTCCTAGTTTTGGTTTGAGTGCAGGCTGCAGCTCTAAAACATTTCACGATGATGAAAATGCTAATTTTAGGCGTTAGCCATCAGGGGGCATTGAGAAAATTGGGCTAAATGAAAATCTTGTTTTAATTTCACATTTTCTCTTGTGGCGATGTTGGTGCTGCGGTGGCCCACCGCTGCTTAATGAGCACAGAGGAAACACCGGCGGAGAATACCAGGAGAGCTGCTTTTTCTGTGTTATCTGCTGTTTGATATTCTCAATTTGGATTGGATTCCATATAAAATTGCATGAATATGTTATCACCTGGATGAAAATGTTGCAGTTTAGTGTGTCATGGTTTAAATGCTTTTTTCTTCCCCTGACTGGAATAAAATTTTGATAAAATCTGGATACTTGGAATGTTTGGCTTGAGCATGGTCACATTTCATGGTGTTAAATATTTACACAAAATCTGAGCCATCACCAGCTTCAATGTATTTTTTATTGAAAATAACATGCAATTATATTTAATTTTTCCCTTTATTGTAAAAATGTGGAATCAGATAATTTCATGATCTAACCCCTTCATAATGGCAAGTGAACTTACAAAATTGCAAGAATCTTTTCAATGAATGTTTGTAATGCAAGCCTGGTTTTCCACTGTCAGATGTTTGGAGGCAGAGCGCTCCTCCAGGCACAGAAACCTTGAGCTCTCCTTGCGATGTGACCTGGATAATGTCTTTTGTATTGACAGGCACTCAGCAACAAAAGCCAGCACAGCATCTCCTACACACTGTCACGGAGCCACTCTGTTATTGTGGAGTACACCCATGACACCAACACAGACATGTTTCAGGTCAGTGTCACACACACCCACACATGCACACACACACACACATACACACACACACACACACGTGCGTACACGTGCCATGCAAACTCAACATATGAGCTGTGACCTGCTGGAAAAAAAAGAAATAAAACCAAGCCAGTAGAGGTCAGCGTCAGTGAGGTGGCTGGGTGTGACCTTGCTGAACATGCAGGAAAACACAAACCCGGCACAGGCATGTACACAAACACACACGCTTCCACAAAAAAAAAAAAAAAATCCTTTAAAGATTTCCAGTTTCGTTGATTTTCAGGTTTTAAAAATAGATTGGGCAGGATTTTTTTTAGATGAATTTCCAAATTACAGCCAGCTTGAAACACAAAGTAAGGCTGCAACAGAGATGAGACACAGCCGATATTTGCTCAGATTAAATTCTGGGGTTGCTATAGTCACTTGTGGGAAATCCCCACACACTTCACAACTTAAGAGTGAAATCCAAAATTGTCTCTTACACAGCACCGAGTGAGCTGGACTCACAAGTGATGACTCAGCCTCTTCACCTCCTCCACCGTCACACACAAAGAAGAAAACATTTCGGGGTGATTTATCAAGGATTTGCATGACTTTTCGTCCTCACCCTTGATCTACCAAGGTGTTGCCGCGCAGATATGAGCCAGTGAAATCAAAAGAAAAGCAGCGTCACTGAATATTGGATGCATATGTATTTTAGATTGTTGTGATGTATGGGAGGAGAGAATGGAAATTTATTCAAATGACAGGCTAAAACTGACTTATCATGACTTGTGGCTGGTGTGGTAAAGGAAACTGTGCCTGTAATTTCACACCTCCGAAACAAACATTTGAATTCCTTTGCAGCACCTTTAACCGGTGCAGCCACGCCGGGTCACATTAACTGTGAGGTGTGGATCTTGGTCACACTGACCGAATCACAGTTGTGTGGACATGAATTCATTTATAATATCAGTCTAAATTGCAGGCACTAAATTGCAACGCTCGATAAATCAACCCCTTACCGTGTGTTCAGACCCAACGCAAGGAGAGTTTTCATGTCACAGCCTTGCGTGAATGCGGCCATGAAGTTTTTGCTGGCGTTGAAAATTTTCAACTCGCACGAATGGCATGAATTTCTCATGTTTGCGCAGCATTAAAGCCTCACTTTGCATTTGGTCTGAACACACGGTTACTGGCATCAAATTACAGGAGATGTTGGTAATGAAGTCTCTAAAATCCAAATAGTCACCTCTTATTGTCACCTGGGGCTGACAGTTGGCAAAGTTGCCCTTTAACTTCCACTGAAAGACTTCAGAGCTCCTCTCCAAAAAAATTCAAACACCCCTTGGCTTTATCATACCCAAAAATTAACAAGTAATTAAGTTAAAAACGAGGCACACGCGCACCTCTCGGAAAGTCATTTGTTAGCAGATTCCTCGGGCTTCTGAAGAATGCCGAGTCATGAGAGAACTGGGAAGGCGTCAGGAGAGAAACAGAAGGATAGAGGGAGGAAGAAGAAAGACCAGGGAAGAGAGAGAGAGAGAGAGAGAGAGAGGGCAAGAAAGAATGAGAAGATAAAATATGTGAGAGAGAATGAGTCAGACTGGTCTGCTCTCAGCAGCTCAAAGCTACACTTCTGTTTTCCAGCCGTCCATCTCTCCCCCTCCAGGAGATAAATGTAAAGCTGTGGCTCCAGCAGACAGCAGCCACACAGCTCCAGTCCACTGGATCTCTGTCTATCTGTCTATCTCTGCGACTGCTGGCCCCCTCTTCCTCTGCCCACTGTTTTTAGGTCCAGAACTCGGGGGCAAAACTGACAAGAAGCCAAATGTAAATTGGTGGAACATGGATATCATATCTTATTGTATTTGAGTTAGAGCAGAGCAGACTAGAGTGCATTTCACCACAGTCTAGCAAATGTACTTCTCTGTCATAAAGTCAGCTTTGTTGGCTAATAGAACAATGTTTTTTACAGATGATCAGAATAGTATTAAGGACCTGATCAAGTCAGTTGCTGCTGCAAGACAAGAGTCCCGCAACCATTTATTTGACTTATAAAAAAGCTTCAAAATGGTTACAGAAGTAGCATAACCCAGTAACAAAAGAGAGATAAGTATCTTCAGTGTTTGAAAGGCCTGCAGTAAACACAGACTGACAGATCTGATCATGTGAAATCCAGTTCTCATTAGCCATCGGACACTGATGTCACTTAGGACGCTTTGTCCTTTCAGTGGAGCCTGAATTCTTCACAGTCTGGATTCAACAAGACGATGAAAGAGTTCTGCAGGGATCCATAGTGCCATGTGGTTCTGCAAATTTTTCAGCGGCACCTTCATGCCGTAAACATCCTGCGATTGGTTACTAAAGTCAGTTCCGTGTTCCTGAAGATCTTGTTTCATTTGACAAAGGCTAGACTACAACTTGCATTCCTTAGCCCTAAACTAACTGGCTCCCTGTTGTCCAGGGCTTAGGTTCACACTCACACTGTGTAACCCTGGGTTAACAGCTGGCCCTGGGTTAAGGATTCACTTTGAAAATCAAAGCCCAGGATTAATGTCCTCAGAACCCCTCTAGCACACTTTTGATTGGACCACAAACATTCTGTTGCTGTTTGTTCCAACCCTGATTCCCACTACAGACCTGAGCCAGACTTTTTGGGGATATCACCAAATAAAAAAGGGATGCCCATGCTCTGGAGCAGGGTTTGGTTAGCCCAGGGTGACATCCCAGATTGCAAGTGTTAAAAGCCAGTTAATCCGGGGCTAAGTGTTATGTGTAAAGATATGAGGTATGTACCTTACGAGTTCCAATATTTAGACATACTTATTAGGGGTCTGAACCACCAGAGGGACCACAATATGATATTATCACGATACTTAGATCACAAGATGAAAGCGTTGCAATTTTAAACATTTTGCACGATATGTGTATTTCGATAACATATTAACATTAACATATTATTACTTTTTTTTTTTCAGCTGTAAATTCTGTCCCCAAAGGAAAATTTTGTCAAGACAGACTGACCAACTCTGTCATAAAAACCCATCATAAATGGTGCACCAATACTTTGTGTTACCGTATTACTATGTAAAATATTGCGGTACACTGCTGTATCAGTTTTTTCCCTCACTCCGAATAATTTTGTGTCCGAGTGAAACCCTATAGTCTTCATTCATGCAGCTGCAGTTTGAAGTTATGTCACACTTGAGATGGGAATTTCTACCTGGAAGAACAAGTAGAGCCCAGCTACAGGTTCCTGTGGTGTAGCTACCGAGACACACATCAAACATCAGCAATGAGACAAACGTGTCATTTAAGATTCCTCACTTGGATAAAAAAAAAAAAAATAGAAACAAATGCATCTCAGTATCTACCTACAAAACAAGCTACATTGCTTGCTAAATTTGAAAAGCTGCTGTAATGTCTTGTAATTTGAAATCTCCAGGGTGTTAAAGTAAGTCAAACACCTCCGGCTGATCATTAAACACCAGTTTTATATGTATGCCAATCATCCGTGTAGTGGGGCCTAATGTGAGCCAAGGAACCATTCCCCACACCGTGGCTGATGTTTTTGGTCATGGCACATTTTTGTATAAACTGTACACACTGTAGTGCCAAAATCCAAAGAGCCGCCAACCATCACACCAAACACAAAGCAGCTATAATCAGGCATCTTGGCCAGTCTAATAGCCTACTGAGCCGAACATCAAGTGAACCTCTCGACCCTGTAAAGGAGATACAGAGTGTATGTGCACCAAAAAAACAACAACACACATTCACACACGCCTCTCAGCGAGTGGAGAAAGTCATTTGTTAGCAGATTCCCCGGGCTTCTCAAGAATGCCGAGTCATGAGAGAACTGGGAAGGCGTCAGGAGAGAAACAGAAGGATGGAGGGAGGAAGAAGAAAGACCAGGGAAGAGAGAGAGAGAGAGAGAGAGAGAGTATCAGCCAGAAGGAGAGAGGGCAAGAAAGAATGAGAAGATAAAATATGTGAGAGAGAGAATGAGTCAGACTGGTCTGCTCTCAGCAGCTCAAAGCTACACTTGTGTTTTCCAGCCGTCCATCTCTCCCCCTCCAGGAGATAAATGTAAAGCTGTGGCTCCAGCAGACAGCAGCCACACAGCTCCAGTCCACTGGATCTACCTGTCTGTGTATCGGCCTCTTCCCCCCTCTGTCCACTGCATCATATGAAAACTGATAGAGCGTACTACACATGTGTTTTCTGGAAGACTTCTGAAACAGATGGTGTGGTTGGAAGGACTGGCTGAATCTCTGATGTATTTTGCCAGAGTAGATGGCATGACTCATTTTATTGGTCTTAGAAAAGTGTAGTAAAGCTATGATCAACTCTCACCTCGCTGGCATACACAAACAGATTTTACTATTCTATACTGCACCATACGATCATATACAAAACTCTACTCGAAACCAGTGCTTCTCAGTCTTAAGACAAACCAGTGCCTACTCATGACCTCCTGTCACAGGAGGTCACCGTTTAGGCTGTTTCAATTGTGTGTGTGTATCAGTGGGGACGTTACATTTAAAATACTCAGCATTTCATGAGAAAACAGAAAAGAGTAACATATAAAAAATGAATCATTTTAATCAATAATCAGTTGTGCAGGTTAAAATTTTTTTCGTTCTTTCACTTATGTCTTAATTATCTTGTGGCCCTCAAAAATTCATGACTTTTAGTTTGATTATCACTGCTCTAAACTATATTATACTATACTACTACTAATAACTATTGTTATTATTATTACTATTACTATTACTATACTGTGCTGTGTTGTATTGTGTATCGAGGAAGCATGTATTAGTGACCAGATGTGAGCTGATGAGGTTTGACTTTGGTTTATGGTACAGTTTTCTTCAAATGACTGTGTATGAAAGTGAAACCATTTTAAATAAAATACCATACTACAGTACACTACACTATACTGTTCTATACCATACTATACTACACTATACTATGCTATGCTATACCACACCATACCGTACTATACCATACTATACTACATTATACTATACTACTTTATTGCTATAATATGATGTGCTATGCTATGCTACACCATTCTATAGTATAGTAGCAGAGCATAATATAATATAGTGTATTTCTTCTGTTATACTATACTGCACTACATTATTATACTACATTATTATAATGTGCTATGCCATACAGTATTATACTATATTGTGCTATTCTGTGCTACAATATGCAACATTACTATGATATGCTATGCTCTACAATACTATATTATATTATGCTATACTGCACTACACAATACTACATTACTATGAAATGCTATGCTATGCTATACTGCACAACATTGTACTGTACTGTCCTATACAGTACTACACTATGCTATACAGAAGAAAAACCTAACTACACTGTACTGCTATATTGCACCCCTGCATACAGTACTATCCTATACTGTACTGTGCATCCATAACTGTGGAAAAGTTATGTTGTATGCCAGTGATTGTGATTTAAATCTATAAAACCTGTTTTGAATGGTTTATGGATATGATTCATTCACCCCTGTTGATTTTTGCTAATACAAAATTTCAGAGGATATTTTGTTATTATCTGCTTACAGTGATTTGCTTTGTGGAATACCCCCCCAGGCTCTTGAGCTGAGTCACACAACTATAATAAATATTACTTTTATGAATAGTTACAGTAGTGAAGATTGTATTGCTATTATTAGTGTTATTGTTACTATTATAATACTAACCCCTTTTTCTTGGTCCTCTTAGATTGGCCGGTCCACGGAAAGCATGATTGACTTTGTGGTGACAGATACAGCGGGCAGCAGTGGCAGCGGTGGCGGTCAAGGCGGAGGGGCGGCAGGGGAGGGGGGCAGCGGCGGCCAGTCAGCCCAGAGCACAATCTCCCGCTACGCCTGCCGCATCATGTGCGAACGCAGCGCTCCCTACACGGCACGCATCTACGCCGCCGGCTTCGACTCCTCCAAGAACATCTTTCTGGGGGTGAGTGTTTCTCCCGTGGGTTCCAGCCTTCTCCTGGCTAACTGCCCGGGGGCTGGTAACCCTGGCAACCACAGCGAGCGCAACAGCAGGGGCGTCCTCGTGCCACCCACGGGTGACATCATAGCTGTGAGGATGGGTGCCGGTGCATCTGACCTGGCTTGAGGAAGCACAGCGGAGGAAGGGGCAGTGTTCTCTACGTGTGTGTGTGTGTGCGTGGGTGGGAATTGCTGTTACTGTTAGTCATGTGTGTTATGAATGTGCTCCAGCCTAAATCTGCTGTTTCCGGTCGTGTGTTATTACGTAGACCTATTAGAGAAAAAGAAGGGCATTATATGTCCAGTTACATAATCATGTGCATCCTGTTTACAGCAGCATGTGGTAGTAATATACAGGCTCCAGTGAATGCTCTCTTATGTAACATAATATATCAATATGTGCATCACACAGTATATTATGTGTGTAGAGAAAATTATTCAGCTGTTTGGTGTTTTATCCTAGAAACAGAGACTGATGTTCGTTACTGTAGTACACATACACCACCCGGCCAACTCAGCAGTCCTCAGCTGGACTCAGACACACACACACACACACACACACACTGTTCTGTCTTGCTGTATCTCGAGTTCAGTGAGCAGGTCTGTCTGGAGCCCAGCCACACAGCTTCTAGCAGCAGCTTACTCTTTCTTTGGTAAGAAAGATGATGAGGCTATCTGGGCTAATACCCCCCGCCCCCCTCAAATGGATGGGTATCTGTGTGTGTGAGAGAGAGAGAGAGAATGAGAGAATGCATTAAAAGTGCTAGTTTAGGTGAGTTTAGTATTTTACTATCCGTAAATCAATACGTTAATCTTGTTTTTATGGTAATTCTACCATGGTAATACAAATAAACTGACAGTGACATACAGACGGGTAAAATGCCGCAGGTAGCAGCTTTAATTATAGCTATGCTTGCCTTTTGTTCTTGTTATTCCAGTATCTCTGCAACAACAGCAGGCAGTAAAAAGGACAGTGCACTGTGCAGAGCCCAGGGGCAGCAGGACACTTGCTTACTCATTGACTAAATAAGCTTTTGATTCATTCTGGCAAAGGTGCTTGATTCCTGCCTCCCTCCCCCGGGCACCGAGCTGAGACTGAGCCTCTCAGAGATGAACATGGGTGCTGAATGCATTTGGGTTCGACTGGTGCAGGATTTTGAATGACAGTACCAATACCGACATTCTGGAGGTGAAACCACGACAAGCACTTATTTTGTGCTGCTTGTCAGGATCTTTAAATGTGATCATTAGGTTTTTAAACAAGCATGATTTGGAATCTGATCAAATGTCTTCCTAGAATTAAAATCTTCCTATTTACAGGCAGTAGTACAGAAAAGTTCTATGATAATCAATCTGATTATCATAGAATCTGAAAATCAGATTTTTAATGAAAAGACAGTGTCATCAACATACAGTCAGATATGTAAATCATAAAATATATCGGTCTAGCCCTAGTAAATGCTCAGGGGAGAGTTGGCAGGGTGGATGGGTAACCCGGCGCTCCCGTGGAGGTGGCTGTGTAATTGGGAAACCTACAGAGGAAGTTATGGATGCAGTCCAGAAATCCTCACTCTCTGTCAGTGGAAATCAGACTCTGGGTTACAGACAGACTCAAATCAGATCGAAACCAGAGTCAAGCATTGCCATTCAAGACAACGTTTTAAAACAAAACTCAACTTTTAGTGATGGGTTGTATAGTTTCTATATATACAGGTGTTATATAGGTGGTGAAATCTCCTCATTAGTTGCTCCTTGCTCCAGTGGGCTGCTTGTCCACAATACTGTATTTCTGTCTCTCCATTCACTTCTACAGCAAAACAGCTCCCAAAATAACACTTCCAGCATATAAACCAACACGAACAAAGCTGATTATGCCAATATAAAAAACAACAAGTCCCAGTACCCATTTTTTGAGGAAGTTTAACATCTTTTCTCTTGTTATTTTCCTTTTGCAATTGGAGAATAGCTCCAGCAGGTAGCATCTGCAGGACACTTCTGTGTAGTGAACTTGTGCCAGGAAGAAGAGACCTAATAGTGCTCTCACAGGTACACACACACACACACACAAAATGGGTACCAGGTCTTGTTATTTTTTTTATATTGGCATAATCCACTTTGTTAGTGTATTTTATGTGCTAAAAGTGTTGTTTTGGGAGCTGTTTTGCTATGGAAGTGAATGGACACAGAGATACAGTATTGTGGATAAGCAGTCTACAGGAGCACAGAGCAACTCATGAGAATTTTTCTGCACCAACAACCCAACACTCTACCTCTAATAAATACACTCTGATAAATTGCATGCTGGTGGTCAGCAGTGATTCCTAAAGGAAACTTCCCTCAGGAAGCTGGGTGGAGTAGTCCACTGGAAACTTCAGGGAGCATGTAGAATCATGTAATGGCTTATCAAAATGCAATAAAACAACAGGTCAAAACTATAGCCCATTCATGTAATAAACATATAATCAGTATAGCATATTTTATTTGGATTTTGAGTTTCATTTCATTTTGATTTCTTCTGAAATTTTCAAAATCAGTGCTCTTTTACAAGAACTTAAGTGGCTGATCAGTTTTAAAACAAAAAAGTCAATCTTGTTTAAAGGATAATAATGGTTATTTTCAACCTGAGTCTGATTTTCCTAGACTTTGCCAGCAAGTTTTGAGGTTTGGTCTGTTTGGCCTGTTTGGATTATACTGGAGATCACTGCCTTGTTGAAACAATTAGTCTTTAAATCTCGCATGAAATGAAACAATGTGAAAAACATTCTAAATAAAAAACAAAATGTCACTAATAATAGTCATAGTCAAACATGACTATGATAATATTTACAAGGGATGTAATAATCCACAATATTGTATTCTCTTTATCCTTTCACCGCTACTCAGAATAATTATTATTGTATCGTTAGTAATAATATTCAGCAATAAATTCCCAGTACATTATGCTGGGGATTTCTTACATTTATTAGGCATTATTATGGTTTGAAACTTTTTCATGGGACTTTTTGACACATTTTTGACAATTTATTACAGTATCCCAAAAGAATAACGCTGAGGTACACCTAACAACATGACATCACCCACGCAAATATGCTACAGCCTCACACAACAGACACGGGATTGCGTCATCCAGTCTCGGTGGAACCTTGTGTCTGGGGTCGGGCGGACCAAAACGTGACAGCTAGGTGTGCAAACCCAGGCAGACCAATAACAGCCCTCTCTCATGACAGCATGACTTCATCCCATGCAACATTCATCAGGACCCCCGACAACTAGGACAGCAGCCAGAGAGATAACGTCACAACCCAGCAGCCAGCGCTCCACACACACCCCCACTGAGACTTGTATAACTCATCTTAGCATGTCGCCCAGCCATCTGAAAATACCGTCACCTCCACAGGAGCCCCGGGCTCCCCGTCCACCCTGCCGGCCCTCCCTTGCACATTTACCAGGCCTAGGCTGATATATGATTTACATGTCTCATATTGTCCCTTTATTCAATTTATTTAGTGGATCTGGTCCAGCTTGTTCCTCCTCTGATATGATGGATTTGAGACAGTATGACTGATTGTATCTTTATTGTAGAACTAATACACTGGTTGTATGTGGGAAGACCTTAACCCGAGTTAATGTTAGTGACTGAACTGAATTTGTCTTGTAATTTTTATGCATTGCTCCCTTTTCTTTTTAAAATCAAACTTTAGCAAAAAACATTAATAATGGGACACAAAATACTTAAAGGGACAGTTCACTCACTTTGAAATTTGTGATATTATTTCACTCCCCTCTTAGCTGTTCTGTAGGACAGTAGTGGTACTATCTTCCTTTCAGTGACCTTGTTTACATGCACACCATATCCCTGTATTATTCGGAATATACTCAATATTCCGGTTGCACATGAGTCATGTAAACACGCACCAAACCCGATTAAGGTCATATTCCAGTTGGAGAGACTTCTAATCAGACCCCTGGCATATGCCTGTTCCAACCGGAACATTGTGCCATGTAAACACCTTAATCAGAAAATGCCCGTACCGGAATATTCAGTTACATCTGTGCATGCTCGATTCGCAAGGAATCAGGGACGTCATTGTTGTTATGGTTACTGCAATCGGGGAGAACGACATGGCGAACAGCAGCAAGAGCCAGGAGACTGCAGTCTGCCTTCAGCTAATGAAAGACTTAAATATCATGGAGTATATCAATGGGAGAAAACACAGAAATAGCGACAGCTTCTTCTTCTTCTGTATTTCCAGCAGACCAGATGCCTATAAGCGCACTGCTGCCCCCCGCAGGTTGAGTGTTGTTGTATTAAATAAGAGCGTGGAATACACCCAAACACAGGAATATGCCAAGTAACATGTAAACGGAATATTCCAGTTGCTGCAGCGCATATAAACACCTTATTCAGAAAATTACCTTAACTGGAATATTGACCCGAATCGGAATATGGTGTGCATGTAAACATACTGACAATGTTTACATGCACACCATATGTGTATGTAAATATTGGTTATGGCAGCCTCAATCCAAAAGTATCAGTGGTGTTGTCCTTTAAAAACCATATCAGTCTGTTTGTAGAAGGACAGATAATCGCTGTTGGTGAAGCGGCCACCCAGCAAGTCTCGTGTTCAACTGGAGGAACACAACAGACTGTCCTTGGCAGAATGCAGAGTCAGGCTGCGAGGTCAACTGTCACAGTGAGAGAGAGACATCGAGACACATGGAGAGAGTATGGGGGAGGGGGTGTTGCCAGGGTATTATACAGCGTAGGTGCTGGGGCTCCTTGCTTGGTGTGACTGCTTTGAATTCTGCCAGCGATCAGAATGAATGGCTGACTTCAGGAGAGGTGCTAAGAGTGCTTGAGGTTTCCCAGAAACAATCAGCGGCTCTCGGAGCTCATGATTGCACAAGAAGGAGAGAAAGATAGAGGAGAATGGAAGAAGCAAGGTACATGTAAGTGTTTCAGGTGCAGGTTGCAGCTCTACCACTAAATCTAGTTAGTTAGCCAGGCCGCTGACCCTCCAACAGCACGTATGTCATGGCCATGAATGAGTGGAAAAAGTTATTAATTTCATCCCTATTTTTTGATACTTTGGGCTTTTGGCCTCGTTTTGAGATTACATGCTGGTTACATAAATATGTATGGTTATTTGGCTCCACCCACTGAGATTTCAACCAGTGAGATAATAGTGATTCCAAAGCAGCTCAGCCTCCAAGAAATGTTTCTAGAACTAAAACGTCAGCCTGTCTAAGCCCTCTCCAAGTACAAGCTTGGAAACTTTAATTAAAACCCTCTAGACCTTTTTTAAAGGGACAGTTCACCCATTTTGGAATATTGCATATTTTACTTCCCCCTTAGCTGTTCTGTAGGACAGTAGTGGTGCTACCTTCCTCTCATTGTTACTGAGTGCTGGATACTGGCTGGATGCTCCAAATAGTAACTGTTAGCCTCCTGCCATTCAGGTGGACTTCCCCCCAGCTAATATTCCTCAAAAAACCCACCTTAATCTATTCAAAACACTTGTAGCATCAAGTTACAAGTGTCACTTTCCAAAAATAAAATGTACATACGATTACCAAGTGTACGCAGATGATACTTTTGATAATATTTATATTTTTACTGTTATCAACATCCGGAAAGATCCGGTAACTTCTGCACTGTATTGCACCAACAGCCACCACAGAGACAGAAGTAGATTGATTGAATTTGCTATCATTTGTTTTCTTCACTAAATATGCTATGATAGGCTATTTCTGTTTCTCCTAGCTTCTTGGCTAGCTTCTTCTTTTCCTCCACTCCCCTCTATCTCACATTTCACAAACCTTTCAGGCTCCTGCCAGCCACCGTAGGAGCTGAGGACCAGCACAGAGAACTGAGACCACATGAGAATAGAGTTCTACTGTTGATTCGTTATTTAATGGTCAACATATCTATTAAGATAGATATAGATATAGATATAGATATAGATATAGATATATAACCAGGGGAAGTCCACCTCAGTGGTACAAGGCTAACAGTTTGGAGCACCACTACCATCCGATATAGCACCAAGTGAAATAGAGAAGTGAAATAATGTTAAACAACTTTCCCTTTAATGCCACAAGAGCACATTTGTGGTCATGATATTTTCCTTTCATTCTCTGGGATTGTGTTTATTCTTAGGCATATGTGCATCTCTGCCATTAATCAGTGCCGTAGTCATTCTGTATGGAGCTAAATATAGCAGCACAGAAGAGCAATGCTGGCTGTTTTTCTTGCAAACTGCCGCCGACATCCACCTCCAGCAGCATCCCTCTGTCTGACCCTGTGCTCCCCCATCACTCCCCTAACCTTGATGTCTGCCTGTTTCTGTCTGCGTATGTGTGTGTGTGTGTATGCCGGGGGGGCGTGGGCGGTCTCTTAGGAGCGGGCTGCCAAGTGGAGGACGTCGGATGGCCTCATGGATGGCCTGACCACCAACGGGGTGCTGGTGATGCACCCGGCGGGGGAGTTTGTGTCGGAGCCGGCGCCAGGAGTCTGGAGGGAGATCTCGGTGTGCGGCAACGTCTTCGCCCTGAGGGAGACCCGCTCAGCTCAGCAGAGGGGAAAATTGGTAAGACGAAGAGGGGGCTGATGGGAGAGTGAGTCTCAAGTCTGCTTGGGTATGGTCACAAGGGGCGCTTAGTGACCTTGATTTGACACCAAAAAAATCTTCCAACGTCATGGACCATATCAGTGATTTTGAATGTTTGGCCTGTTTACTACAATTTCCCCATATTTTACATTGCAACAAACCATTTTGCCAACCGTGTATGGGTACTAAAGATTTCACAACATATATTCAAAATCCCTTGATTTGATTATTTGAATTTTGAAATTTTTTAGTTGAAACATGCACTTCATAATGTTCTATCTCTTTGGCAAAGTTGGCACTGTTCATAAACCACAAAACTGATCATTTGCTGTGTAAAGCAAAGAGGGAATATTTTCCAGCAGAGACCAGTGACAGCAGTAACAGTACATCTTAAGTATGATATGAAAATATAGCAACAATATGGTGTATGCAGTAGGAGGTAAGTGATAAGATAAATGATAATATGAGGAAAACATGTTGTCCAAAATGTGCATTGTATTCATTTCTTCTGTATTAGGTCATGAAATGTCTAAATACATGTTCCCCTCCTATTTATTTAATTGGAAGTAGCCTCACTGTAAATGTGATGCGTGCATGTAAATGATGGCCTTTGAGATAGTTGAATTACAAGCTGGCTGCAGCTGAACTGGATGCCCACAGTGCCATCATGTGGTGGGACAGCAGGGAGATGCTGGAAGGTTCCTCTGTGCAGAGTGTCACAAACTGAGTGACAGACACTGACTCCTGTCCTTCACTCCTCTCCACCTCTTCTTCATCCTTCCCAGGTGGAAAATGAGTCCAACACCCTCCAGGACGGCTCTCTGATTGACCTGTGTGGAGCCACCTTGCTGTGGCGGACGCCTGCCGGACTGCGCCGCACCCCCACCCTAAAGCAGCTGGAGTCCCTTCGTCAGGAGCTGAACGCCGCGCGGCCCCAGTGTCCCGTGGGTTTCAACACCCTGGCCTTCCCCAGCCTGGCCCAGCGCGAGATTGTCGACAAGAAGCAGCCCTGGGTCTACGTCAACTGCGGCCACGTGCACGGCTACCACAACTGGGGCTACCGCAAGGAGAAGGGTCCCGCCGGCCCAGGGGGCACGGCGCCAGCCAGCACCGGGGAGAGGGAGTGCCCCATGTGCCGGCGGGTGGGGCCCTACGTGCCACTGTGGTTGGGTTGCGAGGGCGGCTTGTACCTGGACGCCGGACCGCCTACTCATGCATTCTGCCCCTGCGGCCACGTGTGCTCAGAAAAGACAGTGGTGGGGTGGAGCCAGATCCCGTTGCCCCACGGCACCCACGCCTTCCACGCTGCCTGCCCCTTCTGTGGCACCTGGCTGACCGGGGAGCAGGGCCACATCAAACTCATCTTCCAGGGCCCCGTCGACTGAGGCCACAGCTGGGCACTAGTCAGAAGAACATGACGGTGGATGGGACTACTCACTAAAGACTGTCTGCAAGACCGGAGCACTCGAGTCTGGGTTCAAAGACAAAGAACTGATTGGGAACAGGAAAGGAAAGACTGTTAAAATGACATGGAATAATAGATGCCAAGGCTTAAAATGGAAAATGAAATGTTTGGAGAGGATGTAAATAAATTGTGTTGAAATGAACATGTGTGTTTGGTGATCTTTAGCTCTCCCTCACTTGCAGGACCTGTGTAGCTTCAGCTCTCTGGCAGCAGGGCCCGTTCTGCACGACCTGTATGCATTTAGCCAGATGACCAGTAGGGACTCTCCCGTAGGAAGCCCCTCCCTCTGGAGGTGCAGCTACAACGTGGTAAGCTCCAGGCCCTGAGGAGTGTCTGTGCAGCCTCACTACCAGTCTGCAGCGCCCCCTTTGTGCTATAAATAACTCAAGGTCACCAGCAACCCCGTTGCTTCACCGCCAGGAGACAGAGAGGAATGGAGGACAACAGAAGAGCTGCCTGTCATCCACTCAGCATCCAAGCAAGTGTCGAATCCAGGTTTTTAGGAGCATTTTGCAGAATTCAGTTGTCTTGCACCTAAATGCATATCTTCAACATGTTAATGTTCATGTAAATACCTGACAGGATAGGAGTGAGCAGATACTGCTGCTGAAAAGCTCTTACTGCAGAAGGCAGCAGCAGTCCTAAGAGGGGCTGTCTGCAGCATCTTAAAATCAGCTGTCTGAATCAGGCCCTGCACATCTCTGCACGCACAACCAGTAATAGTCCAGCATGGCATTATTCACCACCAGGAGCCCCTTTCACTGAACTTTGAACATTTCCCAACGTGCATTATGACCATCGTGCTCTTTAAGATCATCAGGTCGGGGTGTGTGGCTGTTTAAAGGGAGAGGCAGAAGTGCAGATTAAGGCCACACACCATGTGGATGACAGCAGATAGTGGAGATGCACAGTGTGTCAGTGTAGTGGCAGTGGCTTTCAAAGTGAGACCCAGAGACCTCAGGAAACTGAGGCATGAGGGAAACACAAGACATCTTATCACCATCACTGATCTGACCTTTACATACGGTATATCATTTTAATCACTTGTCATTTTTCAAAAACAAATATTTTGGTGAAAATTTTCTGGTCATTTTCTTGTTGCGTCTGGCCATTTATTTTGGGGGTTATTTCTTGATTTCATTTACTCATCACCTTTTTCATGTTTTTGAAAGAAATCAAGTGAGTTTGCTGGAAGAAAGGTGAAGTTAGACAAATTAGAAAAATGAAATATTAAATATGTGCAAAAAAATAAAAATAAAAAAAATGTACCAGAAAATTTGCACACAAAAAAAATGCTTTTTTGAAAATTACATTTGGATCGACTTCAGATTTCTTTTGTTTAAATGCTCATCTAAAAAATCCCTCTTGATATAAGGGTCCCTGCAGGGCAAAATTTATTCAAATGGAGGGCCACAGCTTAATCAAAGTCAACTTGGGGGTCAGAGCATGAAAAAGTTTGAAAACCCCTGGCCCAGGAAGTGACTCACCTCCCTTCAAGAGAAACACTGTGACTCTTTGTGTATTAGCACATAACAAGCAGCATTAATTACAGCTAGACATGCAGTGTACCGGGCTTTGATTTCATTATCAGTGTAATTTGCCTCTATTATTTGATGTAGTTTGTCTGGTTACATATTGATCAGGTCTGCACTGGCTGTCCATGGCAAGTTCTTACGCCTCTGAGATCTATGAGCCCAGAGATGGCTTTCAGTTTTGAAAATTCTATACTTAAAAAATGATACTGTGAAAGAAAAATACCTATAAAAATTCTCAGAAAATTGAACACATTTTGACTCTTCTCTAGAATTAGGGTTTTTCATATCTCTAGACATTCCAACCAAAAATATGAATCTTCATAGGCTAAAGTAGCAATTGACAATTTTAAAAAAGAAGAAATAAAGGGGACTTTGCTCAAAGGTCTAAATGAAACGTCAAAATAATAGCACAAGGGTTTCAGAGGGTTAAACTGCACATTTTGATCAGGCTGCATTGAATAATGTAGAAGTTTCAGTGCTCACTGTCGAGTCTGTATCTCATCGTGGTCTAAATGTTGTTTCCACCCTGACAAGAACACAATGCTGGAGGAAACACTGAATTATTTTCAGGCAAGAAAATATTCAAGCTTTAAGAAATATTAAATTGGTCATCAACAATTATCTTCGGAGTAGCACTAATTAAAAAGAAAAACAACCACAAACTCATGTTAACATTGATCTTTTTCATCATTTTATTATATATATATTTATAATATGTACAGAAAAAAACATGATCAAACTCAGCAGTGAGACAGAGCACCAAAGTGAACAAGCGAAACAGAAAAGACAGAAAGTGACTGACAGGCGAGGTCCTGCCCGGTGCTTTGCTATTAACAAACACCACCTAGTGAGTGCTTTTATTAAGCCATTGGACAGCAATGAAGATGTGTGCAAATGACATGGAAAATACCCCCTTTTCCCAAATGAATACAAAAAAAGGGGGGGGACAAAAGAAGAAAAAGTCGAGTGACGTTCCATCAGAATCACATTCATAAGCAAACCCCACCCTAAATCCTGTTGACCCCACCCCCACATTGGATGCCCCACCCCTAGGAGTTCATACCCAGCGTCCCCTTATCCTTCGATGGACCGGACACAATATTACCACAGTATAGTATTCAATGAATATATTAAAATCAGTAGAATATCAAGACTCCTTGAAAGAAAGAACATTCAAGAGGAAATCAAAAAAAAGGGACTCACTCATTATGGTGCAAAATGTCTGTTATGTATGTGTGTGTTTGTGTGTGTGAGACTTGCATGCATGTGTGTGTATGTGTAGTTTCAAATGATTGCCTTTTTTCTTTTTCTTTTTTCTTTTTTGCATCTACTCAAGTGAGATTGGTGTAATGCCGGGAAGCCGGTATGTGTCCAAAAAGCTAAGGAATGTTACACGCAACCCCACCCTGCTCCTCACACACATAAACACACACACATACGTACACATACTGCTGTTCCCTCCCTTCCCCTCAGTGTCAGCTGACAACTCAGGCCGACCGGATTCCAATCCTGCGCAGCGAACTACAGCCTTCCAGTTTTGTATCACAGGGTCGGGGGGAAAAAAGCTAAAACTACACCTGTGTAAACCAAACCACACGATTCTAATGCATCGTCCGCTATCTTTACACTGACACATCTATACTGAAAAATGACTCCTTAGCTCACACTTAAGTAGATGCGGCTGTCTGACCACACGTCATTCAAAGAGCGATGAGACCTCAGGCTAGTGTTTTGAAGATGGCATGTGCTCCTCTGTATTCACTTCAAGTCTCACTTTGAAGAAGCTGGAATTGCACTTTTTGCAACACCTTGCCACAGGCGTTGTACCTGAAATGCTGAGAGGGTTGCTGCAGAGAGAGCCAAACAGAATCAGGAATGCAACCAAAACCTAGACGAGATTCCCTTATCGAAGCAGAGGCGCCGGTCAAGGAGAATCTTGAGGGATTCACTGGGTTGCGGCGACGCGGTTGAGCCGGAGGTGAGAGTCGGGAGTTCATATCCGGTCTACTAACCAAGACCAGTCAGTCCCTTGACCTCCAGGCGCTCCAAGACAGGGTGCAACCCGATGAAACAGACTATAACCTGGACCAGAATGTGCACACAGCAGCTACCGTTCAGCATGGACGTTTCCCTGCAGTGTAAGGCGTATAGCTGTGTTCAGAACTAAGTTAACATCCGTAACTAGACCACAGGCTGCCAAGAGAAAGGACTGATAGTGGACATTCTTGCCTCTTAAGGAGGGGCAGCAAAACAGAACTTGGCATCCATTCAAACTAGTTCTCTGAAGGTCATGATGCTACTTGTCTGACAGTATGTAAAAAAGTAAACTAGCTACTACAGCAAATGTCTGTATTAGTTTCCAGTTCTTTACAGTTTATTAAAATGGGGTAAAAAGCTGCGGCTCAGGTTGATGACAGGAGGTCAGAGGTTGCTCTTTCCCCCAAATTCCTACCAGGATCCAAGGAAACGCCAAGTGAGAAATAACACACTGCTGTGAGACCCAAAGAACAAGTCCGAGAGCTCCAAGCAATGAAAAGACCTCAAACCACTTTCTCTGCTGTTGATGTTATTACACAAGTCGCTGGCAGGTGTGAGAAATGTTCTACTGCTGACATTAAAATTCACTTTAAGCCTCTAGGACGTTAAGGCTAGCTCCACCAAAACAACTGCTTAGGAAACACAAACGCTTAGGGACGTAAAGGAACTGTCGACAGGCTAATGTGAACCACCAACTGTGAGATGTGACAAACTATGCTTAAAGGACCATACCGGTGATTGTGATTTTTTTGGCTCATTTACCACAATTTCCCCACATTTACATTGCAACAAACCATTTTGCAAATCATATGGGGGTACTAAAGATTTCACAACATATACCCAAAATCCCTTGATTTTTAAATGTGAATTTTTGGTTGCAACACCCACCTTATAATGATCTGCTTCTGTAGCTAACATAGTTGTCACTATTTTTAAAGCACAGAAATGATAATTGGCTGTATAAAGCAGTTTCCGCGGAGACTATTTTCCAGCAGAGCGACATTTTGTAGAGATTATGCGTAACAAGCAAAATCACTGCTATGGTCCTTCAACTAATGACCAAGTCAATCTCAGGGAAGGAACAGCATGTTTTGTAAGACCCGCCCTCCTCACACTCCCACACCGCAGCTCTACCCCAGCTTCATCTCGCAAACAAGCACAAAGCAAATATCAGACTACATCCTAAAACCCACCATGCCATGTATACTGAACATGAGCATTAAGCAAATTGTACAAGCTTTCTCCATTAGAAAAACAAAAGGAAAACAAACAAAAAAATCAATGAGAAAAAAATAAAATAAAATAATAAAACCTTAATAATAATAAAAGAGTAACTGTAAGAATCTACTTTGATGGACGCAGAATATTGCTAATTGCTTCTCTTGGTTGTCCACATAAGTCAAATTGAATGTGTCATTGCCCCCCTACCTAGTTTGTCATGCCTTGTTATCTGTATGTGTGCAATGCCGACGCATACCGCAATATCTAGTGTCATTTAAGGATCACCAAAATGCACAACACTGAGTTTTCTATCAAGTTATATTCTCTTCTTTCCTTTTACATGTTTCCTTCTTTTGAGGGGTAATGAAGACTAGCCAACACCATATATTACAGCGCTCACAACTACTGCCTCTACCTCGGCTCCAACTAGATGTCTACCTCTAGATTAGGGCTGAACAATTAATCAAAATATTTATCAGAATCACAATATGGCCAAGTGCAATATCCTAATTGCAAAAGCTGCAATTTTTGGATGTGAAATGAGTGACAAAACAAACAAAAAAAAAAGTCTTATGTTGCTACAGAGATCCCTATCCTACATATCATATTTTCCAGTTGTAAGATAACATGTTTTTTTGTACAGACAAGTTATCATCCTTACTAAATTCGTGAATCATATCACAGTATCTGCAAATTTAATCACAATATGATTACTACATTGTTCAGCCCTACTCTAGATGTGAAGTAAATGAGCTGGACTGTGTCTCTCCCTCCTGTATATGCGATTCCACTTCATTCAGACTAGTGAGGCTTTAAGCTGAGGAAGAGGAAGGAGGGAGAGAGGCTCACTGAATAGGCTTCCCCTGGATCTTCATAAGTAAATGACAATGATGAGTCACTGTTAACATCACTAATGCCATTCAGCCTCCTAATAATGAATGCAGCTTTCATTACTGCATATTGAGCATCAACAGTGGGTGACTCAGGCACGTTGAACTTGCTGTGTGCATGTGTGTGTGTGTGTGTGTGTGTGTGTGTGTGTGTGTGTGTGTGTGTGTGTGTGTGTTTGTGTTTGTGTGTGTGTGTGTAGTCACGCAGATTATTCCAGGGATCAAGAAGTTTGGGCTGAGGTGGGAGCCTGGATGATGAGATCAGCAAAGACAGACAGAGCCGGAGGGGAAAATGGAAACACCGAAACACCGCTCGGCCGTTAAATGTCTGGCCAAAAGGCTCAAATCACTTTAACCCCTGCCACCCTACTTTCACCTACTATACTGTCTGTGTGTGTGTGTGTGTGTGTGTGTGTGTGTGTGTGTGTGTGTGTGTGTGTGTGTGTGTGTGTTTATGTAGAGATAAGCTAGCTGGAATCTAAACCTAATCTTCCATCGCCCCCATTCCACTCTAAATCAATACCAATCTTTCCCCTATATGTGTTTACTTTCTGTCCTCTTGGCAAAAATGAGAAAGTTGCCTCTGCCACTATTTCTCTCCCTCCCTCTCAAGCCTATTTCCTTCTTCTCTGTCATTTGGTGGAGATACAGTCCTCAATTAACTGTCTCCAAGTTTCATTCTGTTCTTTGATCTTTTCCCCCTCTTCCTATCATCTACTTTTTCTGTCTCACCTCCTCTGTTTGCCTAGTCATCCCTATATCTCTATCCCACTGGTTGTTGGTGGCCTGACAGAGGGGGGCAGGGAGCTAGTCTGCAGGTAACAAGATGTTATGGAGGAGTGGTAGGTTTAGGCCAAGATGAGGAGCCCAGACTGGTGATGGTAGTGGAGGGGGGGTGCTGGGAGGTGACAGAGGAAGAGGGAGGGAGGTTTTGGTGGTCGGTGGTGGTGGTGGTGGGGCGGGGGGAGGGGTCGGCAGGGTCCTTTAACAGCAGCCCCCACCGGACTGCCTGACAGGGGTGCTCTCAATTTTCAAGTTGGGCTTGTCACCGCCAGCTGTGGCCCCGGGTCCCATGCGCTTCTTGATCTCGGCAGCCATGGTCATGAAGGCCTGCTCCACGTTGGTGGCATTCTTGGCGCTCGTCTCCAAGAAGGGGATAGCCAGGGAGTCAGCAAACTCCTACCAGACAGAGCAGAGGAAATAATTACCCACATTATGCACTCCCTACCTTGTTTGACGAACATGCATTATGACCGAGATTAAACTGATATGGGGTCAATACCTGCCTTTCTGGCATGAAACAGCAGGGTAAACACAGTTAGTTATGGTCTTAATTAAGGTTCCGTTTAGGCTTAAGGAACAGAACCATAATCAAGGTGTTTAGTGACACCAGTGTTTGCCCCACTGTTCCATGTCAAAATAGCTGCTAAGAAAAGGCTCTATTCGTCTCTGGTATGACACAGTTTTACTGATTACATTTAGTGGCTGTCCATGGGAAGCCCTTAACCTGAATTTGTTGAAATTTAATTGAGAAAAAATGTCCACTGAGTGAAAGAAAGAAATGCCACAGTGGCAATGCACACTGACATATAAAGGTAATATAACACTGCACTGTAGTGCCATGGACTACTTTTTCAATTCAACTTATAAAAATATACATATGCATCAGGCTACTTTTTGGTGCTAAATATGAAAAGTTTTTAAAAGATTATTCAGCCTATAACTTACACAAAAATATCTTGCGGGTTGTTTTCATGCAGTTTCAATTGACAGCTGTTAACTATGAACAACACTTGTACTGAACCAACTGAACAATGAATACAGAAGCTTTTCATATTGCTCTTGCAATGATGAGAGGAACTATAACATGTCTGTGTGCATCATGGCTTGATATGGCTTTGGAAGTGTTTTACTTAAATAACCTCACAAACACACTGGAAAAGGTCTAGGTCCCAAGTTCTGGTTTCAAACTATCTGTCTCCCTTTCTAACTCTCCAAATAAACTGCAACTGTAATGTGGACCAAATGCAGCAAACAACCCAAAAAACACAGGGGTTTATGGATGTAAGGAGGCAGATGCTGGCATCTCACTGCCAGTGCTTGCCCCTGTGCTCAGAAGCCTAGTATAACAAACTAAAGTCTAGACTGAAGGTCATATTCAGCTACTGGTTAGGAACAGCAGAGGAAAGAGCACACATACTTAGCTAGAGTTACAGCCACTGGGATCAGATTTGTTTTGCCTGTGTGATTTTTGTTTACGAGCACTGGTTTGTTTTCATCTGAGTAGTGGGAACCTAGATGAACCACACCTTAAAATGTGATGAAGTCAACTTATCCACTATAGGTCAGACCAAAGAAAAGGTGTGATAATTGTACAAATGTTGGTACCTTAGCTGTTGTATAGTCCACTACTTTCTTGGTGGTCAGGTCACACTTGTTGCCCACCAGAAGCTTGTTGACATTTTCACTGGCGTAGCGGTCGATTTCCTGAAGCCACTGCTTGACGTTGTTATAGGACTCCTGCAGAATGACAACAGGAATATCAGCATGACAACAGATAGTGCAGGTAACTGGGGATAGTTTATAATTTGTGCTTTTTTACACTGTACTGAGCATGCAGTGGTCTCTAAGGGGCAAACGTAGATCAGTGAGGGTGAGACGCAAACTACATCAAAGTTTGGCAACAATCACTTTGCACAAATCAAGTATATTGTTTATTGTTTATGGTCGAGGCTCACCCCTGACCATGGCTATTCAGTAACAATATGAAAAACCTGCAATGTTTGTTCAATAGTTTGTGACAGTAATGTATCCGAGAGGTTCTTATACCACTGAATACCCTACCATACTGACTGCCACTAACCCTTTGAAGAATTTGCCTGGCTTTCAGTAGAGTATTAGTGTCCTATGATGGTCTAAATGCAGTTTCAAAGGCTTTTATAACCTGATTAAAATGTGGAATCAGCCTCAAAACCCATACTGGTTGAAGTCTGTCTTTAATGTGCTGTGGCTATCAGAAGAGTTTTTACAGTAAAATTTTATTTCGCTGTCAAAAAACAAAACCAAGAGTGGGCCCTCCACCTCTGATGTTGCACTGGCTTGGTGCAGGTCAGGGGAACACAGTGGAAGAATGGGGGTTGTACATTTTGGCCAGAGGGTAAGTCTCCTCAGATACATGATAGCTGATGTAATGCCACTATATTTCTCTGAGTGATCATTATCTAATTATGACTTTCAGGGTGCCACTGACTAGTATCAATTCTGCCTTGCCCATCAACATAGTCATTCATTTCCCTTGAGGCATAACAATTATATTTTGTAGACAAAAACTCTACAGTTAACAGAATGTAGGGTGCTGACCCACCTGGTCGGTCACATCATATACAACAATGATGCCATGGGCTCCACGGTAGTAACTAGAGGTGATGGTGCGGAACCGTTCCTGACCTGCAGTGTCCCACTGAGAGACACACAGACAGACACAAACACATACAAACAGAAAACAAGTGAAGAGACAAGGGGTTACAAATCAATCCAACAAAATGCAGTTTCAGTGCAGGCAATAAAGAATCGATGAGTAATATCTTGTGTATAAATATTTCATGGAAGCACAAGTAATCATCTATTATCATCTATCATCTATCAATAAAGATACTAAATCAAAAATACCAGGATATTTGATTTTGTACATACTGCCCTGCCCTTCTATACAATCTACAGTACTTGATAATAATGTCACTGTTCAGTATAAATTCAAACATTTGTTTGAATGTGGAAAAAAAAAACGTAATATTACAACTTTAATTAACTGTTTAAATTCTTTTTTTTAAGTTGTCTTTGGGGACAACAGACCCTTTGAAGTTCTTTGCCTGAGATCCAGCAGAGGGTGCTTTAAGACTTCACTATCAGCTTGACCTACATCATGCCCTACTGACCTATCAGTAAACTAAGCTAGTAATGTTATGTTGTTTACTACAATGACAAGATAAAACAGGGAACGCTAGCAAGCAAAGCTGTTCTGAGCAGACAATCAAAACACCAAAGCATCTAAGGAGCAGTGTGTGAAAGTAGTTTGGGTTGTACACCGTTGATGGCAAAGTGGCAAAGGTAAGGGATGCACAATGTTGGATTTTTTGCCAATATTTGATATGCTGATATTTTCCAACTCTTCTGGCGGATTGCCAATGCCGAAACCAATATATGCACATATTTTTCAACTTAACTGCAGAAAACATCAACTCTCTCCTACAGTGGCATTAAGCATTTTCTTATCATGATGGCCCACTGCCAGATGCAGATATAAAATATCAATGCTTTTTAAAATATACACATTCACTGGGCAAAATAAGAAAACTACTAGAACTTCGGGTATAGAAAACATGCCAATATTCACTGTAAAGCCTTCATCGGCAAATATCGATAATGTGCCGATATTATCGTGCATCCCTGAAGGCTGTTTGTTGATTTTGTGCAAAGCAGCTGTCTTTCTATACAACGTCAACAAATCTGCGGACTCACTCGCTAACGTTAGTGTGCCACCCAAGTGAGGTTGTGGAGGGATCGCAGACGGGCAGAGCAACATCAAGTGTACAACCTCATCTGACCACCTATTATTCAGCACTCTCAGCTTCAGCAGGCCCCTTGCCAGAAGCTTGTAAAAAAAACCATCATCAATAAGACAGCACGATTTGTATGCGAGGATCACCCGTGAAGCAGCTGTAGCTGTAGCTACGAACAATGCTCTGAACTATGTGAACACTATACGTAGTTCAGGGCTTATTAATGTACCCTTTTTGGCCCACATGCTAAACCTGGCAGTGCACAAGGGGCTTGAGGAGAAAGCCCGGCCATTAATATGGTCTTTTCCAGACTAAAGCAAACTGCAGCTGATGTTGGAAGGTCTCCATCAGACAGCTGTCTGCTGCAAGAAAAGCAAGCTCCTTGGATTAAAAAATAGAAAGACTAATAAATGACAGCGTCACGATGGAATACCACCTATGACATAGTATGTCATGAAAAGATGTGTTAAACTGCATGTATTACACATTACATTGTACTGAATGGAGAGGGGTTGTGTATTGCGTGTCATTTCAAATTCATTTAAACTAGATTTTTGGGAAAAGTGACAGCTCTACTATCTTCAGGGCAAGTTATTAAGATCACTTTATAAACAGGAAGTAATGGAACTATTAAACATAACTATTGAATGTGTTGAAGAACCTAAAAAAGGCTTTGACATTTGGTGTGCTTGGGAGAGGGAGTTGTGTCTGTCTAATAAACTCTGTGTCTTTCTAGTGGCACAGCCTGTTCCCTTAACCAAAACAGTATCCAGTTACACCTTGGTCTGAATACAAAACGCATACACACACAGAGTGAGCCTCTCGTGTGTTTGGTTAACAATAGCTGGATCCAAACTATGGAACTGGAAGGAGGGTTGGGAAGTGGACTCTGTGTGTGTGTGTGTGTGTGTGTGTGTGTGTGTGTGTGTGTGTGTGTGTGTGTGTGTGTGTGTATGTGTGTGTGTGGGTGTGTGTGTGTATGTGTGTGTGTGTGTGTGTGTGTGTGTGTGTGTGTGTAGACTCACAATCTGCAGTTTGATGGTCTTGCCATCCAGCTCAATGGTGCGGATCTTGAAGTCCACTCCAATGGTGCTGATGTAGCTCTCCGTGTAGGTGTCATCCTGAATCGGGGGAGGGGGAAAGAAAGTGAGAAAAACAAGACGGGGTCATGAAAAGACCAGAATGAGGAAAGACCGGAAGTTGTAGTTTGGACAGTGACAACTGCACAAAGCTTAGCCTCACAGTCATAAAAAATACAAAGTGTCAGGGAGGGGGGCAGTGCTACTTACAGCAAAGCGTAGCAGAAGACAGGACTTTCCAACACCTGAGTCACCAATGAGCAGGAGCTTGAACAGATAGTCACTGAAATAAAAACAATCCACATCAGACCAGGGACCAGACATTTCTTACCTCACTGCATATGCTGTTTCTCAGTTGATAGTGTTGTGGTCTGCTATTGACTTGCAGCCAAGCTCCAGACACACACCTTAGATGTGGGGCTTCCACAAATGTATTTGGGTGAGTACATTTATAGAACATCACCCCACCCCCCGAAAAATCATTGAGCGCATAAACAACATCACATGCATTTGACACACAGCACAGACAGGTGTAAAGAATTGTGCAATATCGCTGCTATTCCTGTGTCACCAGAAACTGAAACTTGCCGCGCGCTGCAACCTGACACAGCCTATCAAGCCGGTGTATCTGATATTGTAGCACAAACACTGGATGTAACAGGAGTGTTGCAACTTCCTTGGGCCTCACTGCGCATGACTAGCGCTTGTTGTGATGCGGATTGATGCTGAAGGCTACTGGGGTGGGTCAATCAATCACTGTTAATTGCAGCAAGCAAGCACATGTCCATCTTAAGTGCATGCCTGAGCTAAGTAATTGAGAATGGCAGTTAGCAGCAGAGAGTAAACAACCATCATTTGTCCACCTTTAATTATTGCCAACCTATTACTATGTAAATTCATAGCATATCTCATGGTAACTAGCATTGCACTAATGTACATAACACAAGGATAGGGTTTTACCTCACAAAAATAAACCTGATCTGAATTTGTGCTGGTTGCTTATACACCTTTCTGTTTACCACAAAATCACTATGCAAAAAAAACAAAACAAAAAAAACATTCATAACGATGCATGTAGAGAGAAAACACTCTCTCTACACTAAGGGTATAGCGCTGTTAGTGCCTGTCTGACTGGTCTAGCAAAGCAAATTTCCATAACAATTTAAGGGAAGGCCTGCAGTTAGCACTTAGCTGCCGGGGTCCACCGGCTGCAAGCTGCTGCGGTGGTGTGACGTTCCAGCACCGACCCGGGGATCCGGTGACAAGCCGGTGTCCTCCCATTTCAGGACTGCGGGTCAATCATCCCACATCTGCTACCTACCGTATCGTCTAGCCACGACACATTTCACTCCGCTATAAACACAATGTTTACTCCTGGTGGAATATGAATTTATAATAACTTCATATTCTATGCGTACCTTAAGCAGTAGGGCTGAACGGTGTATCGTTATCATATCGTTGTGTAGACATGAACATAAAGGGTTATTAATATCTAAAAAGGCAACAATATGGATGATATCATATTAAGGGTAAGGGTTAGCCTGGGACAGTGACTGGTCTGTTGTGATCAAAAGAAGTTTTGTGAAGTAACTGCATTTTCTACATCTAGTTGGTATTATTATGCAGCTAAATGTTGGGTTTGAATTTTTTTTAATTTATTTTAATGCAGCCTTTTAAGACAGCAATTGGTCGGCTCTGATCAATAGAACACTTTGTGAAATAACTGTATTATACTGTTTTTAGAAGCATACTTAATTTTCACTGATGCTACACTTGTGTAAACCCATAGTCATATAGTATCGCTATCGAGATATTTGGCAAAAACAGAAATATGAAATTTTGTCCGTATTGTGAGGACCTAATAAGCAGAAACGCATTTAAATACATTTTACAGAAACCCTTCCCTTTGCTCGCTAGAACACAGAACTGTGTACTCTGGTGGAAGTTGGAAACCTGGACGCAACTTCTTCAAGAATAGAGTTAATTGAAATAATAACTAAGTGGATTAGATATAGCTTATGCTGAATTTAAGAGAGGATCTCTATGATTCGTTAACAATTTAAACTTACTGTCTATCGGGTGTGTATCGATGTTGTTAAGACAAACAATCGTACATAAATTTTCAATATGGTTTGGTGTGAATCTGTAGAGGAGCAGGCAGGCGACGTATCTGGGCAGCAGGTCAGGCATTCAACATCGGTTAGCTGCCGAGGTGTCATGTAGACCGGACTAGCAAGTCAGTTCAGCTAGCTGCTTCTAGTCCTGTTTGCCAGCGTTTACATCGTAAACCATCCGCACCGTTTCCTATCCAAATTCACACCGAAAGCTCCGCTTTTAGCCCAGAACAGCCGCGTGCCAAACGCCGACGTCCCGGCGTGGCACGAGCAAGCTGTCACCTGACGTTAAGAGAGAAAACACGCTCAAGCGAGAGGTGAACATATTAAAGAAACCGTCCGCGCCCTGTTCAGGCTAGCCGGCTAACGCTAGCCTTAAACCTGACCACAGCAGACCTAGCCTGTGGAAAACCTCCTGCTGTACCATATGCCGCACAGCACCCCAAGAAACACGGCGCACAAATGAAAAACAACAGTGGAGGTGTTATAGTGAAGCAACACTGAACTCACTATTCGGGATTCATGGTTTGACTCGTCGTGTTTTTCTGTCGGCAACCCGACTCTTCCTTCCTCCTACTCCAGCAAAAAAGATGACTTGTAGGTCCGGGTATCCGAGGCACTTAGATGGGTATTTAACCGTCTCCGTTACCGCCCCCTGGTCCTTCCACTGTGTTTATACTTTTATAATTTCATATAACGTTAAATCTACCAGACATATCCCAGTTTGCTCAAGTTATAAGGGTTTATTTTCGTCCTTTTTCTTCCTTTCTGTGCCCGTTGTTCGGTAGAGGTACAAGATGGCTGCGCAGGCGCGGTAGTGACGTGAAATGACGTGGCACTACGGACAAATCTAGAATTAGTGCACTGCTGGGACTTGTAGTTTTACAGCAACAGCAAGTTAAATAACAAACTAGCAATACACAATAGGCCTTGTATACCTCAGTAGATATACACAGATTTATTACATTTACACCATACATTTTTTTCTCTGTGGGCCAGCACGAAACTGGGTTGGCCAAAAGATTACAGAGGATATCTTTTCATGTTCCCAGACCTGCTGGGAAATAAAGTAAATGGTGTACCGTTTGAGGTACCTTCAAATATGGCACCTAAAGCATTCCCCGTTTTGCAAAATGTTAGCCTCCTTATCCAAATTTGCTTCTCCTCCTCATGAAATGGTCTTATTTCTATGTTTTAGATTTAGACACAGTATACAAACTGTAGAGCAATAAAACTTGCTCATACCACAAAGAGTATTTCATAGCTGAATGGGTTGAAGTAACTGTGTCAGATGTCAGCAACTACTAGGAAGTGGCATATAACATGAGACTTTCGCCCCAACTTGAACATCTCAGCTTACTAACACCTGAAGTTTGGATGTGATATTGTACAGTTCAAGTGTCATCATGAATGGAATTGAATGCCATCTACAAGAAAGGGAATAAAGTCTTGTTTGAGGTGACCAAGTAATAACAGCATGTAAATATCCACAGAAACTTTGTAAGAGAGAAAGGCCTATCTGGAAAATGAGGCTGACTTTCACCAACAGCAGGATAGGTTTGGTATTTTTTCAAGCCAAGCTGTATTATTGCTGTATTGCAGCCTTTTGCCAGCCTTCAACATAATGAGCTAACCATTTTCATCCTTTCAAAAACCATTATAAATACCCCTTTTTGAAAACAGAAAACTAAGAGTTCAGTCACATTTGTGAGTATTTTTGCTCTACATATAGACACATATAACATAACTCTGCAGAGCCAGTAGCAGAATGGTGTGGATGTATACAATACAATACATTATCATAAATGCTGCAAAAACTATCAGAGAGCATGGTGCATCCTTTTCCCCAGTGAACAATTTCAAGACATATTTGATTATACTGTGAGTTTCCCATTTCCAAATAGGACATCTGTAATGTTTTATGAGAGGTATTGAAGGCGAGCTATCAGGAAGCTGCAGCAAACTGGCATGGAGTTTCTCATCACAAAAGCTACTGGTGAGGTTGTGCTATGTACAATAAATGATGAGAATGAGCATTTTTATACCCGGGCTGTAGACCTTGGCCTTCAAAACTATTCACTTCAGCAAATAACAGAGCAATGTCCTCATTTCACATACTGTGCAATGCTTGTAGTATAAAAAAATCATATGTGGATCTTATGGTGATTTTATAGTAAAACATCCTCTCTCACACAGTCATGCACGCAATTTAAGAGCATAAATCAGCTTTAACCCTGCGAGGCACATTTTAAAAACTCATTAAACACTGTCCTTTTCAGCACTCGTCCTCCTCTGTAACTGCCGAGCCAGTTTTAATACACAGGAGGTAGCCTCCCTCATCCTCCTCCTCTTCATCCCTCTTGTCTCTTGGGGCAGCAGCACCTATAGGAGCGGGCAGGTAGAAATTCCCAGTTGCGCCCTCTAAGTCGGTCGGTGGGTCCTGAGTGGCAGCAGCCGCCTCCAGGCCCTGATTTATGTAGTGAGCCTCCTCACTGGCCTCCAGGACAGGCAGCGCCCTCAGAATGTCTTTCAGTGTCTCACCCAGCTCCATGAAGCCAGGTCGCCGGGACGGTTCGTTATTCCAGCAGCTCCGCATTACGTCGTACCTGAGGTTGGTGGGAGGAAGGGCAAGGGATGGGTGGAGCATTGTGGGCAGGAGTCGAAAAAGACAGGATGGATTTTAAAAGATTAGACAAAACCTTCATGACATTAGGTCATGACAGCAGCAAATAGATATAGAATTCAGAAATGAAAAAGAGAAATAAAATATAAACATCCAATAACATACAATGGGGAAACAAAACAGCAGAAACAGTAATAATAAAGATAGTGACCTGTAGAATTAAAGGACAGTTCCTCTCAAATTCAATTTGAGCTTCATTTGACTATATTTTACAATCATAGTGATTAATTGTGATCAAAGTGTAATTAAACACTTCATTCTAGAGTGCTGTCAATCTGCAGTTTACCTCCTCCACAGTCTACAGTGTATTCAGACAGGGCATTGGGGCAAGTGTCAAAACGATCACTAAATTGCCAAAATCATTTTGGTTTTAAATGTTGCTTGCTTGTTATACAAGACCCAATGTCTGTAACTGTTACAGTTTCAGTTTCCTTTTGCAAATGCACATATCCCTGTGGAAACCATTACTGTTAGGTAAGTGGAAAACTGACCACACAAGAGGTAGAGAAGAGCAGCAAGAAGAGGAACAACAAGTTTCATAATGTACAACAGGAGACTGGTGGTGTTCCTGCAGGCATTGTGAGGGTATGCCCACAGAGGAACAACATCTATGCTGCAGGGACTGGGATCTAGTCCTGCCTGACATGGGTGCTCTGGACGTGTCTACGAATGACACAGTAAAAACTTGTATAACAGCGTAGGAACATTTCCCTCTCCTGATCCATGCACTGTGTTGGAGACTGTTCTAGCACGTCCTTACAAAAATAGGTAGAAAACCCACAAGCAGCTGGGCCCAATGGGGAGTAAAGTTAGGCTTAAGTAAAGTAAGTAGGCTACTTTATGTTCATCCCTGCCGAAAAGCAGTCTGTGTCGGACGTCTTTTTTGACGCTTGATAGTTATTTTATAGAGTGAACTGAATGAACATGTAGAAGCTATAAAGAATAAGTCTGAAAGCAGCAACAGGCTCTGGTTGACTCCATTTTCACTCTAGAGCAGTAACTACTCTTTTTGCTATGTATAGATTCAGTGTTCTTATGCTGTGTACATGCCGAGTCAGAGGACACCCCACAAGAGCCCCTTTGGAGAAACTGCAAAAAAACAGAAGTGGACATACCCAATCAGAATCAGAGTAAGAAATACTTCACTGATCCCCGAGGGGACATTGGGCATGAGAAGTATGAGAAGTTAATTTGCTGTTCCTTAGCCCAGGACAACCCCTGCATCCAAATTTTGCAGTGTTACAGTAATCCGTTGGGAAGTTATTTGACTTTTTGTGGCAGGTCAGACCCACTGCTGCGCCCCTTTTTAACCGAACGGCCTGAAAAGTTCATCAGGCCTCTGTGGTCTGTGACATACCTGCTCAAAGATTCGTGATGATGTGTGAATACGTTCAGAAATTATGAACTTTTTTGAGATATGCCACACCCACTAGCAGGCGGCCTTTTAGCCAAGGGGCGCAAAAAGTTAGGTACTTCTGTCTTGACCAAATCTGGTGAAAATCTGAGCATCCGTTTGGAAGTTATTCCACTGTGACAAAGAGACAGACAAACGGACACCAACTGCACTGACGTTCAACAAGCTTACACAGGAAAATCCATGGGAGAGGGGGAAGTGATGCCACTTTCTCTGCTAACATTGGCCTGAATAGACCAGAATACATTGCAGCCACAAGATATGACCAATAAAGTGTGTAATAAAATGAAGTGATGTGTCACTGATTTAGCATAGAAACTCACAGTTTGGGGTCACAGTCCTCTGGTGGTTTGAGCCTGTGGCCGGATATTAGCAGGTCCAGCAGCTCATGGTTGTGAACCCCAGGATAGGGAGTCTTCCCTCTGGACACGATCTCCCACATGGTCACCCCGAAGGCCCACTGAGAGACCAGGGACATGTTAGAATCAACTTTACAGGCTCCATTCACAGATTCAGTGCATGTCAAAATCAAAAAGTGTCACTCATACCAAACTCTTTGTTATCCAGCCGTCTTCACAAAGGCCTGAAAACTCTGTCAATGTTCCACAGAGGACAAAACTCACCACATCACTCTTGGTGGTGTAGATGGACTCCGACAGGCTCTCCATGGCCAGCCACTTCACCGGCACACGGATAGCCACTTTCTGACGATAGTAATTGCTGCTGTAGATTTTCTTGGATAGACCAAAGTCAGCCACACACACCCGTAAGTCGTCCCCCAGCCTGTGAAGGACAAGTGTATCTGCACTCATACATTTATCCATGTTTATATAGTCCCCCTCCCATGAATTATAATTTGGGCTGTAAACAGTTGTTCCTCTCCAGAAAGAAATCTATACACTCTTGAGCCACTTCTCCCTTAGCTATTATGTATGACACTTGTGATGTTATCTCATTGTTACTGAGTGCTGGATACTGGCTGGATGCTCCAAATGCTAACTGTTAGCCTCCTGCCATTGAGGTAGATTTCCCCCCAGCTAACATTCTGAAAAATAACCACCTTAATCCACTCAAAGAAGGTTTATCGTCACTTTACAAGTGTCACTTTCTGAAACTAAAAAGGACATTTGAAACTCTGAAACTAAAAAGGACATTTGACTACAGATCATACAAATTGCTGTTTATAGGCTTAACTGTATTTTTCCTTGTGATCAACATCTGGAAAGATCCAGGAACTTCTGCACTGGCAGACATTTCAGGCTGTAAAAATTCTGCTACACATGATCAAAGTTGCACTTTATTTATTTAATGATTTTGATTAAGACGGTTATTTTTAAGAATGTTAGCTGGGGGGAAGTCCATCTCAATGGCAGGGAAAGGATAATAGCATCACTTTACTGAATACATTTATGATTGCCTTGAGAGCAACACTTTATAACCATTTTTGTGGTGAAGACAACTGAGAAAATAGATTTTTATGTCACCCCCAGTTAACAAGCATTTAAATGTGTATTGATTTATATGCTTGGCCAGTTATTCATGGGAACAAGAAAAATGTAGCATCAAACAATAAATGCACCCAGAAATACAGGGTGCATCACCAGTAGCTGTTTTCACAGTGTTTAAGTGTTTTAGAATATTATTTCTGGGTGTCTGGCACATGACAGATTATATTTTTAGCATGGATAAAAGGACATTTGCATAATCAGCACTGACTAAAGCAAGGCTCTTTGAGTCAAGAGGTGATCAAAGAACAAAATCAGAGTTATGTCGCTGATGCACTATTTTCAACGTTGTCCCACTGTCTTAGATCTCTCCACCACCCACAGCGTCTCCACCGAGACTCTCTGTCCATTTCATTGAAACGTTTGCAGCTTCCTTCCCATATACAAGCCATGGTTGAATACCAATGGCTGAGGACAGAGACGCAGTCTTATCTGAACAAGGAGGCCTTGATTTCAAGACAGCACCCCAACCCCTCTACCCCCATGTTTTTCTCTCTCAGTGTCGCGCTCTGATGTACTCACATGCAGTTGCGTGCAGCCAAGTCTCTGTGCAGAAAGCCCTGAGAGCTCAGGTACTCCATCCCTGCTGCGATGTCAATCATGAAGCGCAGGAGACTCTGGAGGGGCACAAACTGGGAGAAAAAGGAGATATTGGTATATTCTGTGATTTAATTGGAAAAAATGTAATATATGGGATGCACAGCTGTGTGTTTTTGTGTGGTGTGCGTGTGTGCATTGTGCAGTGCTATACTGCTCACATTAACCCATTAACCCCAAATTCACCTTCTTTTCAAAAACATGGGGAAAAAGGTGATTTGGAAATTATTCAAAAAAAAATTGCCACATTAGTAAAATTTATGCAAAAAAGTGTGAGAAATCACCAGAAAATTCACAAAAATAGGAAAATAAAATAGCAAAAACAGTTACCATAAAACTATGTATAACTGTTATAAATAAAATTTAAATTACCACAAAATTCTGCTGAAAATTTTAAAGTAAAGAGACATTATAAAATTATGGCTTCCCATTACATGTTATTACACACACCAATGTAAACAATGCAACTTTCAAATTATTCAAAAATCAGGCTTTCCAAATGTCTTTTATCTATAGCGCCATTAGTGGTCACAAAATGCATAAAGGGTACCTTTAAAGTGTCATGATGCAGGTAATTTGAGCCTTTTTGTGCCTTCTGTGTGATTTTGTACAACTGTGTCACCAAAAACAAATCAGTCAATGAGTTTTCATGCCTAGGTGATGACATTCAACTGAGATTTGAGTATGCAGGCAAAAAAGCATCACGTAATGTGCTGTCAAGATTATGAGGGGGGATATAATTAAAGTTGGCATGAATTTTGTTTTGCTATGAGCAAAGTGATTATGAAAATTCATACTCCTTTGATGCTATCTATCACAAGAGAGCAATTATGTCAGCACTTGTTCACAGCTGATCATGGGGTTCTACAGCCACATTCAAAGTTGCACTCAGCTGATATGTAAGTGTGCATTAATGTGCATGCCAAAGCCACTGCGTCCTCTGACTGTATCTCACCATGGGAATATCCCCATAGCGTGTAGCAATGAGGAAGCGGCGCAGGTCTCCGTGCTTCATGAAGGGCAGGATGACCAGGGGAACAGGCAGGGAAGAGTCCTGCTCTCGCTCTAAAGTGACCCCTGCAGGACAAACACACACAGTACACCTCTTTCACAGAGCTGCTGCTGTAGCACGAGAGCCTGGAGTAAGCTGAGGGCGAATCAAAAGGATGATGTGAACTTAGAGCTAGGAAGAGAAATTGATTTCCCAGGATCTGTGATGAAGGAAACTACAAGCAGAAAGTGAGATGCTGTGCGAAGCAGTTTTGTCAAAATGGTTGTTGTAAAGTGCACAAATAGCCAAGTTGTTATGGTCTATGAAAATATAGTTATTTTGAACACAAATATGTGCTCAAACGGTATTTTCTGATATTACAGAGCTTTCTATCATCATGTCATTAGAAACAAAACCACCAGGGGTTCAGGGTTTCATTGGAGGATCAGAAAAGAGTAGCCAGGGAAGCCAAAGTAAACAAGGGAGCAGGAGACAGAATACCATTAAACTGCTATACTGGGAAAAAATGACATGACACACACTCACACACTCACTCACACACTCATTCAAACCATGTGTCTGCAGCTCTGTTGAGTAAAATTGTCGCATTGTAATCATTTAGAAAATGAAAGCAATCATCACCATGTTACGTTGTTAGGATGTTATTTTCAGCAGAACCTGAGTGGAGAGACACTTTTTCTGGCTGTGAATGTTTTGAACAGTGAAAATGAAATGACTGAAAAGAACAAAAAACAAAATTTGTGTCATCACTCAACTTAAACCTGGCAAAGGTTACGCTGTCCACATGGTAGCTCTGTTTTCCTCATAGGTCTATTTTTCCATTCACTTCCATAGCAAAGCAAAGCTCCTAACATAACACTGTCAGTGCATAAACAAACATGAACAGAGTGGATTATACCAATGCCAAAAACAAGAAGTCCTAGTACCCATTTTTTGAGAAAATTAAATATCTCTTTTCTTGTTATTTTCATATTTGATTTGGAAAGTAGATCCGGCAGGACACTTCCACCTAGCAAGCTTGTGCCATGTAGGAACGACCTGATAGTACCTTCACAAATACTTGCAATTACATGGGGGAAAAATGGGTACCGGGACTTGTTATTTTTATATTAACATAAACCATCTTATTTTACATTTGTTTATGCACTAAATGTGTCATTTTGGGAGCTGTTTTGTTATGGAAGTGAATGGAGAAATAGAAATACAGTATTGTGGATGCGCAGCCCAGTGGAGCACAGAGCAATTAACAAGAATATTTTTTCACCATGTGGACTCAAGCCCAGATAGCTAACAACACAATCTACCAAAGTTCAATTTTGCTTTAAGGAAGGCATTATTATAGTCTGATTGAAAATACAGTGTAGGTGTGGAGCAATGGTGGTGAATCAGGTACTACATCTTACCGAGAAGCCTGACCACGTTATCGTGATCAAAGTTCTTCATGAGCTCTGCCTCCCTCAAAAACTCATGTAAGTCTTCCTGACTGTGAATTCCAACTGGAGACAGGAGAGAGACAAATTATAAGAATGACCAATACAGTAGTTATACAGCAGAAAATTAGGATTATCACTGAATGCACACCTCTCATGGTCTTCACAGCGACTTTGATGTCCAAGCCTTCCTCTGGAGAAAAGATGCCCTCGTAAACGGAGCCAAACTCTCCTACAGGTTAAAAAGCAAAGAAAGACTTGACTGTCTTGCATTCACTAAGCATGTTTAAACATTAACACTTTGAAACCTGAGCAAATTCACCTAACGTCTTTCAAAAACAGGAGAAAAAAGGTGATGAGCAGATTACCAAAAAATGACCCAAAAATTAGCAGGAAATTGGTAAAAAGCAGAAAATGATCCAGAAATGGAACAAACAAACAAACAAAAAATAATAATAAAATAAAGAAATAGAAATAGAAATTATCATAATCTATTTATAATTATTATAAATACATATTTAAATTAAATTACAAGAAAAGTTCCACAAAATTACTCCCCCCAAATTTTTTTTAAAAATGCAAGAAAAATTACCAACCCTGCTTTTCAAAAAGTAAGAAAAATAGTGAATTCTTTTAATTTCTTTTCCCCTATAAAATAAAAGCCACCTGCTCTTGGATTTCAAAGTGTAAACCTCTCACTGCAAAGTCCAAGTGTCATATCTTTATAGTTGGACTACTAATTTTTGAAATAAACTTTTGATGTGCAGCATACATGTTTTATTTGAATGTCTATTTGAATGTCTATAACAGTGGTTTCCAGCTGTGTGCCATCACAATCTTCAGTTTAATCGGCCACCACAGCAGACAGGTGGCATGGTTTCACAGCACCACTCCTCCTCTCTGGTTGCAGCTGCTGTCATATTTGGTTAAGATGAAAACATGCAGACTTTTAGGTCACAGTGGCACTGCTCTATAAAGCTTCTTCAGTTTCTATGCATGGCTCTAGCTTTGATCATAGTTGATGGAAAAATATGGACTGACCCTTGCCAAGCTCCTTGCCCAAGGTGAGCTGGTGTCGCTCCACCAGAACCTCCCTCAGACTGGCCAGCAGCCTGTCACTGAGCCCCTCCAGCAACTGGACCACACCCTCCACCACTGAAACACATAGGAAACAAAAAGGCCTGGTCAGATGGGTCATGTTGGTTACAGGGGTAATAAATCATGTTCTTTCTGCTCCATACTACAAAATGATCATAATATACCTTAGTGGCTAGTATGGTGACTGATCAATACCAATGACTAAATGGTTATGTGGCAAGGTGCTGAGATTCCTGGATTTAAAAATCACTTTGGTACTCAGTCTTAGAACCCAGTGGAGTCATACTGAATTATCTCAAAATGAAATCACAGCTGCACCGGAGAACCTGACTTGTTTTCATAATTACTCATTGTTCATTTCAGGTTAGAGGATAAATGGCAGTCAAGTTGCCTTTCTTTAGATGGAAATATTTTCTTTGGTTTGATTTCATTCATAACTGGCAATGTGACACTTACTTCTGGGTTGCTGCACTTCAGGTTCTGGCTCCTCAGGACGCCGGTAGGACAATTCAGGGTTCATTGGCAAGAGCTCTAACTCCTGTTCAGACCTGTGTGAAAGTTATAATTTTCAAAACAAAGACTCAACACTTAAATTTATACCTCTTCCCCTTGAAAGACATTTTGATTTTCTTTGCTAGTATTCTTTGCATACTACAACATTTAGTCTCATGTCACTCTAAAAAATGATGCTAACTTCCACTTACCTGAGTTTGGTGTAGCTGCTGCGCAGAGCATAAACAATAAGAAGCATTACAGCCACAACGACGAGGGCTCCAAGTACGATAACACCAATCAACCACATGGAGAAGCTGCGGTGGTGCAGAGGAGATGCTGTTACTACAGGATCTGACAGGTTCAGGGCCGGGGCCACGGTGACTATCACAGGAACTTTCCCTGTAACACACAAACATACACACAAGTCAAAGCATAAACAGCGAGTTTCATATTCCACTTCCTTAAGAAATGCTCGGGAGTGAAATGGGTGAGTCTTAATCTGATCTTGTATATTTTCTTAATCATTGTATTGGAGAGCAACGATCATGCCAAAATCACTATGTCCAATAATTTTATCACATTGACAAAGCACTAATAATTTGTTGGTCCTTACGTTTTATCATTCATCATATGATAAAATAGTATGTTATCTGCCATTAGCTGTTGCTCCACCTTGTCGTCAGTTTAACCCGTTGAAACCTCAGCAAATTCACTTGATTTCTTCCAAACAAATGGGTAAAAAGACAGGGAACAAATTACCAAGAAATTAGTAAAGAATTATTAAAATATGACCATAAATAATGAGGGTTGAATAAAACCTTTCAAAACATAAGCCCATCCATAGGCTCCTGGGTTTATAGTGTTTGTAAGTGTTGGCACATTAGATTTAAAAACTTTGGGTTTAGTGAACTGCCACTCCTGCCAAAGAGTTGTTGGCACAAACACTATGAACAACCTATGACTCATAATTCCTGCTAGGAAATTCCTGCTAGGATGTTTTCAGTGAAATGATGAGCAAATGACAGCCTCATTACGAAAGATGAGATAACAACAGTCTCACAAAAACAGCACCAACTCTGACAACCACATTGCGCGCCTCCAGCACAAATTGGATTATGTGGCAATAGCCAGATAGAGGAACATACATCTATGGATGGTTACAGTGGCAGTGGATGAAGCTGACGCCCCCTGGTGGATGGTTAGAGCATTCCAGGCATTCACAGAGATTTGGTAGTCACAGTGTGGGTTCAGCCCTGTGAGTCCTGCTGTAGTGTTGGTCGGCAGAAAGACCATGTCCTCCCCGCACGCTGTCCACACACCGCCAGCCTGTCCTACTTTCTCCAAACACTTGACGCTGTACATCACTTCCTGTCTGCCTCCCCAGTCATGAGGAGGATCCCACCGGAGGATCAGCACGGAGTCATTATGCCAATGGGCTGTTAGGTTCACAGGGGCAGAGGGCTGTTCTGTGGAGGACAGGACACGGAGGCACTGAGGCAAGTTAGACTGATGCATGGGGCTCATGTCACTCTTTCAGCAGAAATCAGATATCAGCCAGTCACGTCCTCTACATCATGTATAATGTAACTTCCTTCCTGACCAGCTGCACTGACACAGTGAAACATAGTTCATCCTGCCTTAAAGGGACAGTTGATTCATTCTGAAAAATGTGATATAATTTCACTCCCCTCTAGCTGTTCTGTAGGAAAATAGTGGTGTTATTATTGTTACTGAGTGCTGGATACTGGCTGGATGCTCCACTGTTTGCCTCCACTGTTAGCCTCCTGCCATTCAGGTGGATTTCCCCCCAGCTAACATTCTGAAAAATAACAAGGAGGAGTGAAATAATATCACATTTTTCGAAACGGGTGAACTATCCCTTTTTTAGGAGCTAATACTCCTCCATGAGTTTCACTAGTCAAGGTGAAAATGTCTTATTGTCTCATGATGGTCTACCTGCTGTTTCAGAGGCTTTGCCATCATGACCAGGATAAAAGTCTGGGGTTACACATTGAATTCTTGGAATGTTTGCCAAATTTATAGGTGTTGTTCTCACCACTGGCACAAAGAACATAATTTCTTAATAGCCTCAAAAGAAAATACTGTCAGCATCAGCCGTGAAAAGCTCATAATTCAGCCTAGTAAAACGACTGCAATCACATTTTGGTGCTGGCTGACACTCTTCAGGAAATGAAAATCATTTTGTCAAGTCGGCTTGGTTTTTACACTGATCAGGCGCATAAGTGGAATTTTAGTGATGATCATGGCAGTTCAACAAAGATAATTCTTTCTATAAGATCTATAAGAACCAATTCTCCAAATAGAAAGCTCTCCAGTGAAGTATATTTCATAAACATATCACCATGGTTCAATCAGTGCAAATTTTTGAAGACAGTTCTGGACTGAAACAGGCGATAGATACAGATGTATAGCTATATAGATATAAATCATAAAAACTGCAAGTATTCAGGTGGAAATGTCTTTGAAACAGCATTTACACCATGTTACACTTCAACTCTCTATGGTGACCTTTAATAACAACATCAATGACAGCAATAATAGCCTAATAATAATAATAATAATAATAATAATAATAATTTTCCTCATATACACATATTCACACATATTTGGGCGGAATGTTATGATTCAGAGGTGAACGACACAGTTCTTTAATGAAAGGCAACATTGTCCCCATACAGATGTGTTATACTACTAATCCCACATAAGAAGACCCAGCTGATCACAGTCAGTGAACTCGGTCTGTGTTGCTTACTGGTGCAGCCCAGGTCATGGGGGTCACTTGGCAGGCGGCTGTAGCCCTGTCGACAGTCACAAGCCTCCGATGCCTCCCTGTCTGTCTTGCTATTGGGCGGGCACAGCTGGCATGTCCCATTCTCATTGGCTGATTTGTAGTAGCCAATCCTACAGGCTAGTAAAATTGTGACATGTTATTGCCATAAACAAATGATACCATGGTGACACCATTATTTCTCAAAATGACGAGCACATTTCCCATAAATCCTGCTGCTTGCTGTGACTCTTGCCGCTCCATTTGTTTTGAAGAGACAAAAGAAAGACAGGATCCTTCAACAGCCTCGATAACAGCCAGTATGTATTCTGACCAGGTAAACGAATGATAATGTTGGGTAAATTCAGCAGTTAAATAGTAATAGGACAGCAAAGACAAATATGTTTTGGGGCATCCAATAATAGAACATGTCAAGTCTACAAAGGACATGAAGTTACAATAGGAGAGTACACTGAGAGAAAGAGCAAAAACAAATCAAAATAAACTCCAAAATAAAGTGTATCCTATGTTGTTTTAGACAAGTAAAATTTTAAGAAATATGTTCTGATTACTATATAAGTGTAAAACTATTCAAAACAAATTCAAACTTCAATTCAAAATAATAAATAAAATCTGCTTACAAATGTAGATAATGTATGTACAGTACATGCAAATATGCATATGTGTATGACTAGCCATTCAGTTCATTGTACATAGAGCTGCCATATACACACTGAGTGTTTTTTTTTTTTTTTTTTTTTGTATCATGCACCTGAAAGTGCCCAACCCACAAGACACCATGCAATTGCAGTGTTGAAGCAGAAACTCCAGTTATGACTGTTGCACAAACTCAGTCTTAAACAAAATTCTGGCAAACATATTCTGCTATAAGAAAGGTTTCTTTTCCTGAGGTGCAACTCAAGATTTTTTATAAGCATCTAACCAAAGGAGTCAACAGAAATGGAGGCTCTTTCACTAAAAATTACATTGCTTAAGTCCTCATAAACAGGACAACAAAACAAAAAAGTGTACCTGATTGTCTTCACCCAGCTCACACAACAAACTGGCCTAACTACAAACTCTCCTCCTGTCAGGTGGTATTGAACCTGCTGCTCTCTGTGGCTGAAGGTGATGTTTCTGAATGCAGCTGTGCACATAGGGAGCTTTGCCTTTTATTTAAATTATACTTCATACAAGGTTCTACATTGCAGTTATTCTTTATGCCACAATGAGTTCAAAATTTCAGTCTATACCCCATATCATCACTTTATCATTTTACTTCTAGCCCAGCCTTTTTAAATATATTTTTAGTGAGTCTCTAATCAGACATCTTTTAAAATCAATCCGTTCCAGGGCTAAAGCGTCTGATATTTATGCTTGATGTTTGGAGGTGCGCCTCCTATGTCTCCACCAAAACTAAAGTAAACTTATGAGTGAGTAAGTAAGTGTTGCAACTTGTATGTCCATGGAAACAAAATACCAGAAGTATAGTGTGACACTCGACACACACAAGAACTATACAGTGCTTAAGTAAGGAATCCCAGAATACTACACAGTTTAATTTTATTCAGTACAGATCCCATATTAAGCTAAAACACATCTTTTTCATGTTCAGTAAGTAAGAAATCATCTGCATATAATAATATACAAAATTAGTTATAAAACATTATAAAATGTAAAAAAAAAAAAAAAAAAAAAAAAAGTTATAGAATGTTTTAAAATAATGGGTGCATTGCCGACACAGAATCATGTGAAACAGGTGAAAAATGGGAAATAATCTTCTTATTACTTACCTTGACAAGCATCATCCAGACTTTGATGCCCAGGTCCACAAATACACCCCCCCTGCAGTGGACCCCAGGTACCATCCATGTTGCACTCCCTGACAGGCTCAGAGACCTCCACAGCGCCCTCCTCACAGGATCCTACCCGGGGCCCTGCCCCTGCCCCGACCTTCTCAAACCTGGCCAGGTCCCCAACAAATTCAGGGCACCTCTTGTAGTACAGTCTGATAGATGCTAAAAACACACACATCCCTGAGTAGGAGAAACCAAGATGGAAGCCCTTGTGGGTGACAGACCCAAGGTTTAGACCCTGGCTCCTGTTCAGGTAGTTGGATATTTGTGTGGCTGTGGCAGGGAATGGCCTGGAGGTTTGGAGGTTTAAGACTGCCAAACCATTTGGAAAGCGGGTGAACGGGGTGTCCGAGTCAAACAGGTGAACCTCAATCGGGCTGAGCAGACCAGACGGCTCCTCTTCCTGGGCAAAGGCAATGTCCAGCAGTAGGTGGTGGGCGTCCTTACGCTCAATCCATTGGCTTAGGATAGTTTTACGTCCGTCGTTGTTTGTACAAGCTTGGTAGACGGGCACTGCAGTCTCAGAACCAATTTTCAGATTAACTTTACTCCACTGGGATGAGAGAAAAAGACACAAAGCCACAGTCACTAAAAAATTGCATGACTGACCTACAAACACCTTGAGAGTAGAAAACAGCCTCCAACCCAAACACAATCCCGTGGTGGAGTGCTTTTGTAAAGGCTTGTAACAGCTGATAAAGTAATGATTTCCACATAATTTATGAAATACAGTGCTATCCCCAGACGTCTGGGGGCCCAAGGCAAAAAAACATAATTCAGGGGTCCCTCGCGTTTTACCATGAATAGATCAGTGTTGTTCCAAAAGATGAACAACCTGTCTGACACAAGCCCAGAGACTTTGTAGCATTCTGTTTTAAAATGTCTTCACCTCAATATGTACAAATAATCACACCAATTTGCTGAAGCTCACGGGGAGTAGAGCTTTTTCACCCTCTGAACAAACCTTATTTATTTATTTTTATTTTCCCTCTCTTGAAGGAATTTTTAGTGACGTTCATGTAATTTTATATTTACTACTTTCCTGAAAACTTTCAGGTCATTATATTGTAAAAACATTTTTTTTAAATAAATGTTTGCTAATTGTCAGATCATTTTCGTAGAACTAATTTTTGATCATTTGTGGGCCGTTTCTTGCTAATTTGCTCACCACATTTTTTTCCTTGTTTTAGAAAGAAATAAAGTGAATGTGCTCAGTTTCAAAGGGTGAATTGAGCTTTCAAAGAAAAAAAATCAGATATGTTGTTTGGCAGAGCCTGTGTCTGGGCCAGCAGCTGCTTAAACAGACGTGTTCAGATGTATGGCTGAGACTGATACTGGGCTTGTATTAAATATCAGCCAGTCAGTGTTGTCCATCTCTGATATGATGGAGGTTCTCAACCTCCATCATAAACCTTAGTTCTAATTGCTCAAATTATAAACATGCCATATAATGGTGTCCAAGCTGATGAAGTACTAATTCAGTAATGTCAAGTAAACTGATCGGTGGGGGCATGTGTAGATCTGACAGCAACTGGGCAACTCAGCTACACATCCATGAGAAAGCATACACAACTGACTATTCTCGGTTTAATTCAGACAGTTTTATCTGACAAAGATAGTCACTCAGATTCACTATCGTTGTCATGTACGTACTGGGGCCGAAAAGTGAGTGAGCAGCGAGCCAGATAAATGAGAGTTTTAACACTGCACTCTCACGGTCTGTGGATCAGCCTGTCCTCATTGTTGGTCACATTGATTCCTGTGATCTTTCCAGTCACCTGCCACCTCTGCAACAACATAACAACATGTCCCACATGGCACTCTTGGACTCTAGATCAGTGTTTTGGCAACATGCCCAACGCAAGTGGTGTCCCGCCCACCTTTGGGTGGAGAAGCCTGCTGTCAGAGAAGTGCCTCTGTGGTCAGACGCCTGCAAGGAGAGACTGAGAGACTGCTGCAAGGATACAAACTGGCACATTTTCTTTGATAACTGTGCAAATGCAAATGAACAGACAGAGACAATAACCTCTGAAAACAAAGACATGACTATAACACCCATTAACGTATGCCCCCAAAACAAGGTATGGGTCTCACATGAAATAAAGAAATGTCTTGGCAAGAAAAGAGCTTCCTTTGCTTGGGGTGACATGGCACTATTTGAAGAAAAAAAGGGCTGAACAGAGGTCCACACAACAGCATGGACACAAAATGGGAAAAAAATTGCTGGCGATGCAAAGAAAGCATGGTCTATCTCAGTACAATGAAGAGAGGCCAGGGAACAAAACTGCCTACCCACAGACTCTGTCTCTTTTGCCAACGAGCTAAACCAGTTCTACAGTAAGTTTGGCAAAGACACTCATGGGAAAATACTGGACAATGACTGTTACCCAGTCTGGAATCCCATCACACTTACTGAAGGGGAGATAGCACACAGTCTTGCTAAGATAAGGCCAGATAAAACATCTAGGGCTAGATGGCCTCAGAGGAAGAGGCGTTGCAGGGCGCACTTATCAAATCAAAGGTGTTTTTACAAGACTGACTCAGGGTCTGATTGATGAACATGTTGTGCCAATCGAATGGAAGAGATCCACAATCATTCCAGAGCCTAAAATGTGCCGCTCCTCCTCACCTAATGACTTCATAGCCATTGCCTTTACCAGTATCTGCACACAAAGGGTTATACTAAAACATCTAACATCTCTGTGTGGTCAGCCAGACAACCTCCAACCTGCCTATAAAGCTCAGCGAGGCACTGAGGACGTTGCTTTAACACAACTGCATATAGTTTCCAGACCCATCCTTATGCCAGAAATTTTATTTATTGATTTTAGTTCAGCTTTTCATTTGAATTTTACTGACTTTTTAAACTTGATTCCCATAGACATGTTGCACTGTGGGTCAAAGACTTTTTATCTGACCGCCCCCAAGGCTCAAGGCTCCCTGTTCGATGAGATCTTGTTGAATACTGCCCTAAGGTCGCATTCTATTTCCTGTATGCAGACGACATGGCAATTGTAGTTTTAATGTTCAAGGGTAATGCTGTAAAAAGAGAGTTCTTGCATTAGTCACATCAACAGTCTATGAGCATGGTGTCAAGAGAGTGTTCTGCTCCTAAAACACTAACAAAACACAGGAGCTAAGTAAAAAGGGTGAGCAAACAGTGTGTCAGCCAATTACAATTGGGGCCAAGCTGTAGAGATGGTAAGTAGTTTTAAATATTTAGGAGTGATTTTAGACACTAACTTCAATATTTAGGAACAGTCAGACTACAGTTTTTAGAAGGCAATGTAAAGATTGTTTCTTTTATGGAAATTAAATGGTTTCAACCCACAGCAACCAGAAAGATCTTTAAGAGCTGTTTGACGCCATTCTCTGCCATCATTCTAAACACATGACTTTTTATCAGATATTACTGACTGCTGCTGTTTTTATGATGTCTGTTTAAGATATGAATTTATTCTTACGGCCCACCAATATTTATTGTCTTCATCTCATATACTCCAACTCATGGCAACGCAAGTGTTTTTTTTAAATGTATGTATGCCTGTGAATCCAAAGACAAATTTCCACATGAGCGGACAGTCAAGATACCTGTTCTAACAGAGCTGTCTATTCAAGCTACAGCTCTTGTGATAATCCTGTCTGAGAAAAAAAAATAATAATAATAATTTTGCCATTTTTAAATTTTATTTTTTAAATTTTATTTTATGTATTTATTCATTTATTTGTTTGCTGATTAATGTAATTATCTAAAAAAAATCTGAAATAATTATTGGAACCCCATTGGTTCTGTAAATGCTACTACCTTACCCTGCAGTTTATTATTAACAGGAATTTAGCACAGTGATTTATTACATTTATTATATTTACAAAGACATTTCCTCATAACATGCTGTTTTAGAGGTTATTCCTCACTTACATCTTGCTGTGGATCATAAGTCCATTTCAGGCGGGTCTGTTTGACAGAATGGAGAAGCTCCACTGCAGGACAGAGAGAACAGGACAGAAAGGCAACAAAGTTTGTTTTCCACTCTGAGTCATACTGGACTTCTAAACAAGACTTTCATTTTTTGTTTGTAACTTCAAAGAATGTTTGAAGTTGATTTTTGTAATTGTAGAATTTACATTAAACCGAAAATTGAATTTAAATTGAACTGAACTATTCTTCACTCTGATGCCCCTTAAGGAGCCTTGTAGGTCCCAGGACTATACTTGGGGAACCACTGCCCCCCACTTTATTAACAGAGTCAACATGATATTACCATCACATCAGCAGCATCTAGTCTTAGTCTTTTTTTTTTTAAACAGGATTTTTTTAAATACATCTAAGACTTGTTAGAAAACGTCTTGAATGAACACTCACCCTCCTCGGCTGGAAATGGCACAATGCAGCCAAGTAACCAAATCCAGATCCACAGGAGAGGACACATTGTACTAATGCAGACGACTCCCATGTTTTCAAATTGCTAGAAATCCATTGTATAGTCCACTGTTTTCACATTCTGGGCTCAGTCTTAATGTAAGGCGGGCTTGGGTTCCTCAGAGGCACAGGCAGCTCGGGACAGTGTGTAGACTCTGTTAACCTCTATGGGATTGGCTTGGAGGAATGTTGCCTCTGATAATTAAACTGTGGCACTTCAGTGTCCTCCTCCTCCAGAGGCCACGCCTACATCCTCTGGACCTGCTAAATTACTGTTTATACAGTGCTGTAACTGATACTGCTACTTCTACCATTGCTGCTACTACTCACACCACTACTGCTGCTACCAAAACTATTACTAATCATGTTGATGCCAGACTTGCTCCACATACAGTCCAGCACAGGGCAGACGTTTCAGTGCACCTGCCTGAATGGAGGTTCTTCATGATTGTGTATTGTTTATACCTTGTTAACAATGGACACTTAAAGGGATAGTTCACCCATTTTGACAAATTTGATTTTGTTTTTTGTTTTTTTTTTTTAATATTTAATTTGGTATTTCTCTCTTAGCTGTTATGTAGGGCAGTAGTGGTGTTATCTTCCTCTCATTGTTAGAATTAAATTGAATTGTAGAATAGAATTGTAGCATATTAGCTGGGGGGAAGTCCACCTCAATGGCAGGAGGCTAACAGTTAGCATTTGGAGCATCCACTCAGTATCACTAATGATGAGAGGAAGATAGTACCACTACTGTCCTACAGAACAGCATATTTGAAAATTCAAAATGTGTGAACTACTCCTTTCATATTTGTTTATGTTAAATGTAGTATGTAACAAATTTAAACCAAACGTAGCCATTTAAAGACAACAGCAAATGTGAACTCAGAGCATGCTTCCATAATGGGATATATTTTGAACCGAGACAGGATATCAGGGTGAGAAAAACTAAAAAAAAGGATCAGATTTGACTGGATTGTGCAAAAGTACAGAAGTGGAGTAAGTTAATATTGGCCTTTGGGCTCAAATCTCAGAAATGTTGTGAATGAACATTTTAACATTTTAAGGCATTGTAAAACTGAGTCTGCAGTCTCCACTTTCAGCAGAATAACTCATGAATATCCAGTATATTTTATCTATGATGTACTTGTATCTTTCACATATGAATAACAACATTTCTGTGTTTTGATGTTTGCACAGGGGCTAATCATTTGGACTACAGCAGAATATATTTTGATTATGCCTTCACATATTTGATCCTCTTTAACTGTTCTCTTCATGCAAGAATTACTATATTTTCAAAAGGTTGCCAAAATATTTTAATTGAATTAATTATTGAAAAAGCTGAGCTGAGTGAAATGAACAAGCTTGTCATGCAACACTGGTGGGATTTCATGCTGTGATCTGCCACATAGCTACAATCTAATTTTGTTTTTCCGGAGTTTACACAAAGTCTGTTGCTGCCTGAGCATCGCCATAAATGCCCAGTGTTGGTCAATACTTCTCACTTCTTCTTTCCATCTTTTCATGGAAATGAAAACATCTCCTTCCCACATCCATTTCTGCTTTTCTCCATTAGCTATTTTTAAAGGGTGATAAAATACAAAATACAAAGTTTGAAAAAGGGATGAGTTTTACTTCGCTTATTTCATTAAAATTGGACAAGACAGGGAGAGGGAAAGTGTGTACACCAAAAAAGTGAATTTCAACAATTTACAACCTAACTTGTGGAACACACTGATGGTGACAGATTCACAATGCAACAGGACGCAGGGTGGATTAGACTATGAAAGCTACCAGCCAAAGACTCTTTTCAAGATGGTGGAGGTGGTTGGCACAGATTCATAGTTTACAGGAAGAACGCAACTACATCATTTATTCCTGCGCTTCTTCATTGGTTTCCGGGCCCACAAAACTGTCTAACATGAAGTATGACCCTGTTCCCCAGTCCAGTGAGCTACCAGGACGCCCCGGCAGCTCACCTGGTGGAGCGCATACCATGTGCCTGAGTCCTGATCGCAGCATCCTAGGTTCAAATCCGACCTCAGGCCCTTTGCTCCAGGTCATCCCCTCTCTCCTGTGTTTCTCTACTGTCAAATAATGCATAAATGCCAAAAAATAATCTTAAAAAAACAAACAACTGACCTGCAGGGCAAATAATTCACAGCATGAATTTGGGAAGGGAACTGTGACTTGGGCTGGCTTTTGAGGAACGATATGAATAGTTGCTGATACAATCTCTTTTCCCTTATAACAGGAAAACATATTACGCCATGATCTAGCACACAGTCTAAACAAGTTGCTGTAGTCAAGGCCCACTCCCAGAACTCGATAACAGCACTTTGTTTCCATTACAGATAGCCTCAGTGGGAGAATGGGCTTATCACACATGTGGCACATGGGAACGCTACATTTCCAGGCATTTCCTACAGCAGGGGCTTTCAAAATTATTTCATGTTTCAGCCCACCAGGGTGAATAGTCTTCAGGCCTGGGACCCCCACTGGAAGTGATTTTGATGACGATCATGTGAAATGTTTATTAGTTTGACAAATTAGAACCCTGACAAATAGACTGAAAGCTGTGAGACTAAAACACTATGTTAAAACAGGTGTGTCACTGTGGCAGCAGGCTTGCCAGCTTCCTGCCATTTATTTACAAAGGGTTAAGTTAAATATGCATAAAATATGTTAATTTTGTATTTAATTCCTACTTGTATATGTAAATGTAGATGTGTATATACTGCATATATCATATACACATGTATGTGTGTGTGTGTGTGTATATATATATACACACACACACATAGCCTACATGTGTGTATGTGTGTAGATCTATATCTATCTATTTATATATATGTACACATATGTGTGTGTAATAAGAATGAAGTACTTGCTATATAAATTTATTTTTTATATCTATCTAAATACACACACACACACATACACACATACCTATGTGTGTATGTATGTGTACATATGTATACAGTGGTCCCTCGTTAATTGCGGGAGTTACGTTCTAAAAATAACCCGCAATAGGCGAAATCCACGAAGTAGTACTTTATTTTTTACAATTATTCTAGATGTTTTAAGGCTGTAAAACCCCTCACTACACACTTTATACACTTTTCTCAGACAGGCATTAACATTTTCTCACTTTTCTCTCTTGTTTAAACACTCTCAAAGTTCAAACCTTCGTAGAAAAATAAGTTCAGTAAAAAAAAAAAGCATGCAAAATTGCACTAAAAAAATCCGCGAAACTGTGAACCGCGTTATAGCGAGGGACAACTGTATGTGTGTGTGTACATATACATACACACACACACACACACACACACTTATACAGTGCATTCAGAAAGTATTCAGACCCCCTTCAGTTTTTTCACTTTTATTTTACAGCCTGATGCTACAATCATTTAAATTCATTTTTTTCTCTCATTAATCTACACTCAGTACTCCATAATGACAAAGTGAAAACAGAATTATAGAATTTTTTGTAAATTTTTTTAAAAAGGAAAAACTGAAATATCACATAGAAATAAGCATTCAGACCCTTTGCTATAACACTTGAATTTAGCTCAGGTGCCTCCCATTTCTCTTGATGGTTGCTGAGATGTTTCTACACCTTGATTAGAGTCCACTTGTGGTAAATTAAATTGATTGGACATGATTTAGAGAGGCACACAGCTCTCTATAGAAGGCCTCACAGTGGACAATGCATATCAGAGCAAAAACCAAGCCATGAGGTCAAAGGAACTGCCTGTAGAGCTCAGAGACAGGATTGTTGCAAGGCACAGATCTGGGGAAGGTTACAAAAAAAAACTTTGTCATTATGGGGTACTATGATTATTTGTAAAAGTACCATCAAGTTATGTCTTCCTGGCTACTTCTCAGTTCTAATAGGGAAATAACTATCAAGGAGCCATTTAAGTTCTGCAAGAAACTGCGGCCGGGGGTTGTTGTTTGTTCTGTTGGCATAATCAGCTTGGTTTGCATTTGTTTCTGCACTGACTTTTATTTTGGGAAACAGAAACAGAGGACTGGAGATTAGCAGCCTGGGAGAGCCCAGTTTAGCTTTAACTGGTGAACATGAATGGAAAAATAGAAAATTTACTCAAATAGAATTAAAAACTATAAATGGCAAAGACTTTTTTTTTTTTTAACTCTGTCATGGTCAAGACATTAACGATACTGCAAGGTAAACAGGCTAATGTTAGTAGCTAAATATGGACTTATAGCTGGTTTGAATTTGTGAGGTCAGCAAGGCTAACTAGCCAATCTAGAAGATTTTTCAGTACGAGTCACATTTTTCACTTTGTCTTTTACCTCCTGCCTTTTTGAAAAGTGCTTTTTTCACTGACCGCCAGTCTAACGTTGCTTAAGTAGAAAAGCTGTGGTTCTTTGGCCTTGGGGCCCCGCCCCCAGACAGACTCTACCTGTGGCCACAGAGGTAAGCGACAGGTGCCACGTTCAAACACTTTGGTCTTCACTCAAGTAACTGCTAGATGGACGAGACTGCCTCTTATTTCACTGACAATGATGAGATGTCAGAGTTCAAAACTTCTTTTCCAGTAAGAGCCCTATTTGGTTTAGACAAATCAACATCAATTTGTATGCAGAGCCCGGACTTCACTGATGTTGCAGGCTGAGTCTGTGCATGAGGTGGGTCCTCACATGGGTACAGGCCAACATTGTAAATACCACAGCAATGACAACAGGAGGCATGCAAAGAAAGAAACATCCGACAGATTTAAAGGCACCCAAAGTAAGTTTGTATTTCTCACACTTTACAAATAGTGCAAATGTAACATGAAAACATCAAATGAAAACCTTCCTGGAAAGCGATCAATTCAACAAACTGCAACAAACTCATGTGTCAACTCACATGGGTGGTGGTCAGAGCATGGCATCATGTAGTCACGGGCTGGAAACCAACTGCAAACTTTAACACACACAGGCACGCACACACACACACAGGCAGACACACACACACACACACACACACACACACACACACACACACACACACACACACACACACACACACACTAAAAACGCCAAATTGTCATTCTTGCTGAAATAAAAATACATGGTCTAATTTTAGCCATTAAGAGGAAATGTCCCTTAATTCCTGGTAGTGAAGGAAGCAGATGGAGTCAAAAGTTATCACATTTTTTTGGCAATATTTCACACTGTGGGAACAAAGTTGTTGGCCTTTGCACCAAAACATTCACGGAGTTGTTTGGCATTGGCTAATTATAAAATATGTTATTTCTGATATTACAATTACAGTAATAACATGTCTTGACAAGGCTGTTGATATGATTCAAGAAAAATCTTCAAATGCATAAAACTGATCTTGAACAATGGCTTTTTCCTAGACAGAAAATAGTTAAATAAGGGTCCTACGTTAGTGGAACTTACATAATATATTGCTATAAATAAGAATGAGTTCTTAGTCATATTCGGTCATGTAAGGGTTAAAAAAAAACCTACTTTACACACAAGGAAAATGTGGTGGAAGCAGAATGCTGTATTTATCATAAGCGCTTCAAGCTACAAACTCAGAACACATAAAAGAGGGAAAACAACAAAAAACAACACATCTGAGTGGCTGGTTCTCCAGTTGATACATCTTGAATAAATAGTAAAGCCTTAAATTAATTCAATAAGTTAGAAAACTTATCTTTTTTCATGATTAAGACTCCTTTCCTTTCCCTTTCACCCCATTATCACCACAATGTCGGTAGTATAATGTGATGTAAACATTTTCACATTTAAAACTTTCTCAACATCACTTCTCATTTTGCTTTTTTCAAATATGACATACTTAACACCTCAAAAAAAGGAAAAAAGAATCCACATGCATGTTGTAACACCACAGTCTCAAACATCAAACTGTCCATAGTTTCCAAATTCTTTGGCGTTCTCACATTTCCCATGTACTTCTCAACTGTAAACGGCACGTAAACCGTGAAACTTAACTGTGCAATCAGTGTAAGACGTCAGTCCGTCAGGCCCAGGAGGACATGAATCATAAAAAAGACTAGTACTCAAAGGAGATTATACTCCATTTTTCACTGCTATGACGTAGTCTAAAAGTCAGCCCTTTGCACTGGAGCGTGGCCACTCAGTAACTTTTAAATTTTTACAATGTATAGTTTAACATCATCATCATACAGTAAGGCAATCGTGGTGATAAGCTGTATGGTCATAAATTTTTTTTGTTGTTGCTAGGATTAGACCAGTATGTGATGATATATCAGGCTGATATTGGCATTTCACAAAGCGGCCTGTCAGTGCTGCCAATATGATAGAGGTGATGATCTGACTTTATTCACTTTCACTTTCAGGGTGTACAACCTGCCTTAGAGCTTTTGTTAGGATGGGAGTTAAAGGACCATACCAGTGATTTTGAATTTGTCCTATTTACTATGATTTACCCTCGCTTTGCACTGCAATAAACCATTTCAAATTTTAAAATGTGGCCAAAAATCACAAGGGTGATAATTGGCTGTGTAAAACAAATGTTTCCTCAGGGACTATTTCCTCTGGCAGAGGGAGTGTTTCACTCCACCCATTTTCAAGACATCAAAACACAACAGTGCTGCTGCTTTTAGGAAAACTAATGTGGAGGACTTTATTATGGTGATGGAATACTGGTGTGAAGAAAGTCTCTGAAAGTTCATTTTCATATTGCACTGGAATGAATGGAAAACAATAGCTGGATAAAAGGGAGGAAAAATAATATTGTAGTTCTAAAATACCACTGTTTGCTTTATGAAAAGATTAGCAAAAACATGAAGTTTATATTTTGCAGATATTAAGCTAAACATGCAAAATCACTGGCATGGTTCTTTAATGAGGAATTTTATTATTTTTTTTTTTAAATGTGATTCAAAGGCTTTTCCACCCTGCAAAGAATCAAGATCTGGGGGAAACACTGAAACCTTGTAATTTTGTGGTGGAGGTTTTCAGCATTTATACGACCAACAGCACAAAAATAGGACTTATCGGCAGCCTTAATTCAAAAACACCACATCAGCCTGGTCGAACCTTAGTTTCTTGTTGTTTTCAAGTCATACCTGTACCAATATCCGAGGAACATTTGCAATCACTCAAGCACACTTTCAATAAAACACACTACATTCAAATCTGTAACAAACATCACTTTAAAAAAGCACATACAGGATTCCTGTGGTTTCGGTAAAAAAATCAGTCTCATTCTCTTTCATAGGTTTAATAACTTGTACCTTTAGAAAGAACAAATATTTCAGATGTCCTCCATTTGATATAATTATCCTGAGTTCTGGCATCAACTCGGAAGGGTAAACTAATCTGGGAAGGCTAATCTGGAAAATGAACCTAACATTCACCACCACCAGAGGGATCCTTTTAAAAAAATAGCAACAAGAGCTCTCTTTGAGGCTTTGACACTTCCTCAACTTAGTGGGTGCACATTCCTTTATATTGGCTGCCCTCTAGGGTCAGATGAATGGACAAATACACCAAATGTGTGGAAATTACATTGCCAATTTAAATGGCCTTGTTCTTTGGTGATTTAAAATGTAGCCTGGTGCCACACATTCAAATGGGGACACAGGCCCAGGGACAGAATTCAAGCTGATTTAAAATGTATTTAGAGCCGAAACACAGCCAACATTTCCTGGAGTCTTCCTCAGATTGTACTGGTTTTGTCCCAGTTGAGTGTCTTTTGCTATTGCCTCATACTGGAAATGTTAGTTCATACTGGTTCAGCGCTGATACTGTAATTTAAAATGGAAAAATCCATCCCCTCAGTGTCAATTAGTTGGCCGAAAGGTGTACTTTATTACCCAACCCTGTGCACTCTCAGTGCTGATTCATATCACAACAGACAGTACTGTCCATCAGAGAGCAGGTGAAAAAGGATCAACCCGTAACTCTGTCCTCCGTTTTGTCTCGACCCACTTCCAGACCCGTGCGGCACTCCATGTTGGCTGGAGTTGAATATTTCATCACTGCATTACGCACTTTTCCTTCTGCTGTGCGGCGTACTTCCTCCTCCGCTGCTCCAGGCCTCGCTCCAGACGCTCGTCCTCCTCCAGGGCTCTAAGGGGGAGAAAGTAGGTGAGAATTAGAGGCAGAAGGTCTCAAATCAATCAGCTGCTAAAGTGAGTGTGTACACTGTGTTTGTATGTGCACAAATTAATGTTCCAAGCCGTGCTTCAATTAAGGTTTGACTCATTCGGGTCTTTGAAAGCCAATGTTTATTCAGTATCCCTGCATGGCCTTTTGGTGGGTTTGTCATTGTTGTATGACCAAGCAGTGTTCAAACCTTACAAAACTTGATTTTAAAATCTTGTGGAAGTTGCAAGGTTTCTAAAAAGATACCAAATATGTCCTGCTGAATAACAGGGAAATGTTTATAAAATGATGCACAAGACACTTATTTCACTCACTGTCAGTGTGATGTAGTTTCAATGATGCTGCAACCAGCAGATACACAATATGGATAATTGACCCACAATATGAATTTTTTTTTTAACTTTTCATATTGTTTAGCGTTTACCCCATGCTGTCACTCTTGAAACAGCATTTAGATCATTTTGACTCTTACGTAATACCAATTACCAATAACAATTTTCCCATGGGGGCCCAGGAACGATGGATGACAATAAATGGCACATGGGCTCGTGGTGTCAAAGAAAGAACTTCTCAGTTAATTCCACAACTTCTACAAGGCAAGTATCCCCACAATACTGGTAAGATGAGTCCATTATGTACACCGTATTATGTGTGAGTGCGTGTGGAAACAACAGATGTACTGTATCCCCAGCTTAGATTCTCTACCTACAGAGGCAACATAAGTCTGCACCATAAACTCACAAAGGCGTATTTATTCTAACACTATTTACTCTCTTATTTATTTAGTTTAGCCTCACCCTCTTTCCTTGGCATCCATGTTTTGAACCAGTTCGTCTCTCTGGTTGACGAGTGACACCAGTTCCTGCAGCAGCAGCTGTTCTCTGTGTTTATGGGCCTGAGTCTTCTGCCACTCTGGATGAGATGGAGAACAAGGAGATGAAAGGAGAGAAGCAGCAGGATGTGAAGGGTTTGGAGAAAACAGAAGGGAAATGATGAGGACATATGCAACAAAGCACATGCCATCATCTCAGATGATGGCCAGTAGGTGCAGACCAACAGATAGGTGCAATAAGAAGAACGTTGGTCAGTCATGATGTCTTGATGCTGACAATGATGATTGTTTGATTGTTTGTTTGTTTGTTTTTTTGGGAATTGTACTACAGCTAAACTGTCTCATCATACAGTTTTTATGACCAGTGTAAGAAGCCACAACCTGTCATTCATGGAAGATTGGTTGTTTATTTACTTGTTTTTTTGTTTGTTTGTTTGTTTGTTTGTTTGATTGATTTTTACCTTCAATCAACCTCTTGAACCTCACACCACTCTACTGCCTAATACTGAGTAAGTAGCCAAAGAAATGTGATCACCTTTCACATCAATCACCTTTGTCTACATTCTACATTTCAATGAATATCATTGGCTATACCCTTGACCCAGTGCCTTTCAAATGGAGAATAAAAAGGGGAAGTTATCTGTGTGAACTACATCATTTAGCAGGAAGTGAAAATCACTTGTTCACCCAGTGCGCAGGTAAAAAAAATAGACCTACATGCTGAGCAACAGAGGGCAACACTGAAAGCTGACTCATCCAGTCATCCATAAACATGCAGTCACACATAAATACTTCCTCAAAACATTTATGAGAAAAGCTGGGAGGTTTTGTGTTGCTGTCACCCAAGTAACCCAAAATCTATGGAATGGGCTGTGACAGTAGTTTATGAGCCCAATGCAGCACATAAAATATAACCTTTAAAGCATTTGTTTGAGTCTGTATTGAGTGCCATATGAGTGTGCAGTTCTACGCAGACTCTGCTCTGTGTATTGTGTGTGTGTGTGTGTGTGTGTCTTTGAAGACTTACCGTCTATCACCATCATGTCCCTCAGCTCCTTGTTTAATAGCTCAAACTTTCTTTCCAAATCTTCTTCTTCCAGCCTGACAATCAAAATAGAGGCATTCAAATGTATGTTATTTCTAAATGTCAGTGCTTATGAAACAGGGGTTGTCTTACACTTTTAAAATGACTTGCTGCTTGCATGTACATCATTTGTGGTTTTATAAAAAACATAAACTGTACCAATATATATGTATTTTTCCTAAATAACCTCTGCCACAGCTTAATAGCAAATGTGTAAAACCACAGCAAAGGATTTACTTTAAAGGGATAGTTCACCCATTTTGAAAAATGTGATTAGTATTTCCCTTCTCCCCCGAGCTGTTCTGTAGGACAGTAGTGGTGCTATCTTCCTCTCATTGTTACTGAGTGCTGGATAATGGCTGGATGTTCCAAATGCTAACTGTTAGCCTCCTGCCATTGAGCTGGACTTCCCCCCAGCTAACACTCTGAAAAATAACCACCTTAAGCCAGTTATAGCATTTGGAGCATTCAGCCAGAAGTCCACCAGTTCCACCCTCTTCAAGTGGGTGAACTATCACTTTAACACATTCTTGTTAATTAATCTATATAGCAGAGCTATGAGGTGGCATGCAATGTATTTACTTATTCCTTACAATAACTATAACTGCAGGCAGTGAACAATCACTCTTTTTATTTTACATACAGTGAAAATGTATTAATTTAAGAATGCTCTAAGCACTTTTGACAGGCTGTCTTTCTGTGCAGCAGAATGACAGTGCGCTGTTCAGCTTCCACCTCAGTCCATGTTATTTCACAGATTGATGTTAGTTAGCAAAGCCTGAAGATGATCAAGGTAAGATGGCAATAAATAAAAATTGTTCCAGATGTTTTGGCACCTACAGTTGCACCAAGCAATAACTGATTGGAGTTTTTGTGACACAATGTGTGCGTGACAGTATGTGTGTTGTTATGTCTTACAGTAGCTGTAGATGGTCTTGCCTCCTGATCAAGGCATTCTTCTTGTTGACCAGTGTGAACCATTCCTGAATCAGCCTCTCCTCCTCAACCTTGTCACTGCCTGGAGGACAAAATCAAGAAAATCACATTATTACCAGGTAATTAGATTATTAGTTCTAAGCAGGTTATTAGTTATAATTAATAGTTTAGATAAATTGTACTCAAGTATACTTAGCCTGAAGAATGGTCTCAATATGTCAGAATACAACAAACAGGCAAAACAAAATAGATAAAATAAAATAAAATAAAATAAAATAAAATAAGCATGGTATCCATTCACGCATTCAATATAAGCACAGAGAACAAATGAGGTATCACAGTAGCAGCTTGTGTATGTATCACTATAAACATATGAAAAGAAACATTTTGAAGGGAGTGGAATTAAAAGAATGAATAGCTTTTTTCCTGTACAAGGACAGGAGCGAGGTCACATGATAATAGAAAGCTTACCAGATGGGCCCATGCTGATGTTTCTAATTTCTCAAAAACACACACAATAAAGCTATGAAATGTCCTTTGTATTTTTGGAACAAGCTGTAACAGGCTCAGCTGGCTCAACTAGAATCCTAGATTTCATGTGTCAGTGATTTCAGATATATTGGTCAAGACTTCCGACTGATATTTATGCAATAAAGTGCAAGAACAACAGGTGTCAAGTAGGATTGCCAGTTATATTCAGTGCATGTCTGTGTGTGTATAAATCAATTATGGGTGTCAGATGGGTATAGCAAACTATCAAAGTGTAGCAAAGTATCAAATACTAATATCAAATATTAGCCTGAGAATGTCCAAATTTATTCTTGTAATAGAGCAGGGCTCTGTAGATGGCAATATCAGTATGCAATGTAGAAATGTAGGGAACCAGAATCCTGGGAAATGAGATGAGCATACAGGCCCAATGTTCCCTCTAATCTGTTTGGTGACCTACATCTATTAGTGTATCACATCACTCCACTTTATCATCAGAAATGCAGCTCATGTAATCAACTTTGTAAGTCCTGATGGCAAATGATATCAGATGCAAGGACTTTGCTGTAGTTTGGGATTTAGTAAACTGATACATTTGAAATTGACACTTTTAACATTAGCGCAGCACACTTTGGTTTATATGCGTGCATATATTGTATATGTAAGGTTTACTTTTCTGAGGGCAGATATAACCATGATGGTATTACATAAGCAAATGCCTGTAACACTGAAGCACCTAACAAATTCTTTTTAATGAGTAGGTGTCAAAATCCAAATTAAGATTCTCTTTTGTGATTTCTCTCATTCTGTCGCTCCTCTGTATCTCACCAGTTTCCATCAGTCGTCTCAGTTTCCTCTCCACCACGTCTGCTCTCTTATCAATATGCTTCTGTTCTGTTTCCAGGGCTTCCATCTCACTCAAGACATACTGGCTGCGGTCCTGAATGCATTCAAAAACACAGACAAACACAAACACAAAGCTAGTTTTACTTAATATTGGTACAACTCTGGGATAATCTGAGGACTAGGGCAAAGGAACATGAAAATATTGATGCTTATAATCATAACTACAACTGACCTGGCCCTCCTCTGGTCCTCTTTCCTCAACAGAAACCTCTCTTCTCTCTGCAAGACAAAGAAAGAAATTTGAGTAAACTATATCTATAAACATGGTACAAAGCCCTGGAAGGACATATCAGAAACATGTACAATTATGCTGACACAAAAATCAAGCTGAAAAGTGAAATATGGCTAGTTCTTGTGGTGAAATGCAAATGAATCTCAGTTTTTGATAGCACTCCCCAGCTGCATTCTAGAAAACCACAAACCTGTTTCTGATTTCCTCCGAGTAAATGCACTTTCATCCTGTTCTGCAACAGTCTGCAAAGACAAAGATGAATTTTTCATAAATCAGCTGGAGAAAAAGAGAGGTGCCAATAGAAATAGAGTGATGAATGCAGATAATGGCAACAGAATGGAAAAAGAAGGCATCATACCACTGATATGTCTCCCTCATCTAGTGATCCACTCCTCCGTTGTGACCTGCGTTTCTTAACCAGATCAGCGTCTTTGACATGAGAGAAACCAGACTTGGACAGGAAATGAGTCCTTGGTGGTGCTACAGGTGCTTGAGCCCCACCAGCCCCAGCACCCTGCAGTCGTTTGGTTCTTGGAGGTGGAACTATGTCTCTATTGGATTTAGTGTCTCTGTTACTGTCTTTCTCTGTTGTGGTTACAGTCCCAATAGTCTCAAGGTTAAAACCTTCCTCCTGGAGCCTCTGGGCACAGTAGCGGACAGCAGCCTCGGGGTCAGCAGCCTCTTGGCTCTCCCTGTCCCCTGCTACTGCATAGCTGGACTCACTACTGTTTTTCTCTATATGAAGCACACTGAGCTCCTGGCCCAAGAAGTGGGTTCGGATCTGGTTGAGGTAGGTCATTACGATGAGGCGGTCAGGCACGGGTAGCAACACCATGTCTGAGGGCTCCATGAGCCTGGAGATACCCAATTCAGCAAAACCATCAAAGGCCTGCAAGATAGAAAAAAAATCAGTGGATAGATTAGATTAGTAATTATTAGTCAACAGATAACAGAATTAAAAGCTAATTTAGTGATGTGATAACTAATCATCAGTTACCTTTTTGTTGTTTCCCTTGATGTTATAAGGATCCAACAATTCATAATCACTACAAAGAGAAAAAAAATATAATAAACACACAAAACACTATATGCAATACTATAGACCATAAAAGTATATAGTTTTTTATTATTTGTAAATGGATTATTTGACCATTCAACTGGTTCTCACATCTTTTCTGGGTAGAAGTGATGTAGGATGGCACAGAAAGCCAGGCCGTTCCTCCAGGAAGTGCTGAAGTTGGTGATTTTCACCCCTTTGTGACCCTGTGTGACTTCCTGACACCACTCCAGTAGAGACTGACTTGAGGTCACTAGGCTAGGGCTGGCCAGTATGCTCTGGAACACAGACACAATATTGCTGCATGATTGCAAAATAAATCAGCACTTTCAGATACTACAAAAATCCTCTATGAAGTGACTCAAAGCTGATAGGAAGTGATTCATGAGCTGAGAACAGAAGATAAATAACATACTTCAGAACAGGCACCCTTATCTTGACCCATTTCCTGGGGATCTGCAGGTCTTTTCTGAGGCGTTGCTGGCTCATTGGCTAAGTGGACACCATCTACTTTTGATTCACTGTCATCTCGGTAAGAACCACTCAATCGCTTCTTACCCCGAGGCACAGGGACAGGCTGCGCTGAGGATTCTCCTGCTGCCTTCCTCTGCCTACAGAGACATACACAAACACAGAAAAGTGATCACTTCATCATATCATTTCTTTGAAATCATGTTATCAATCAAGTAAAGCAAAATGGTGGTTATGGGTGGGTGGTTTTCCAAAAATGCTGTCAATGGAATTGCGTAACCAGGCAGTGTTAGAAGTTATAGGACAATGAGAATCTCTATGGTGTATTAAGAGAGAATAATGCAACACATATATATATATGTATCTCATTCTGAGTTTATCCCACCCTTGTATGTGTACCAACTAATCTTACCTCTCCTCCTCCTCTATACCACCAGCAGCTACATCTACAGACACAAAGCCAAAGTCCACCTCTTCAACCATGTCTTTGCTCAAGTTTATCTCCATGGGTTCGCTGTCTTTATCTCCTACATGCAGCCAGTCATCCTGACCAGGTATAACAGAGGAATCAAAGGTTTTGTCAGTTTCTGCTTCAAAGGCCATTTCAGCATCAACCTGGTCTGACACTGCATGTGTAGCTCTCTCATTGTCGTCTACAACAACAGATTTATCTGTAAAGGTCCAGCTTTCAATGCTTTCCACAAGTGACTTGTTATTAAAAGTATCTTCAATAGAGCCTGGTCGAGGAAAATCTGCTTCTGCAAGTACTGCCAGAACTTCTTGTTCCGATGCTGATGCAACATCTTCTGCTCCAGGAATTGTGATAAAACCTCCCTCAGAGATCACACTTGATTCCACTGATGTTGAGCCTTCCCTTGTTTCCTGAATAGTGGGAGGTGGGACCTCTTGGTTACTTTCAGAGGATACCGTTTCTATGGGGAATGAAGTGTCTGCAGGTGGGGTGCTGTCTGAGTAAGTGGCACTGAGGGGTCTCTTGGGGCGAGGCATTGGAACAGGCGAGCTTGATTGTACTGCTTCAGAAACCTTGGTCTCAGTTGCAGAATCTGGCATGCAAGAAGTTGGTGAGCTAGAAGGTGTGACATCATCTGGGAAAGAACCACTCAGACGCTTCTTTACTCTTGGTTTGGGTACAGGTAATCCTGAGGGCACTGGTATTTGCTCTGAAATGTCACCACCCTCTACTTTGCCCTTGCTCTCAATGTTAAGATGTCTTCTTCTCATACACACTGCCACCCCAGATGTAGAGGGTTGATCACTAGGAGGTACAGGGCTTGTGTTATGCTGAGGTGTCAACAATACTCCGGATGTTGAGGTTGCCTGACCCTCTTCTCCACTGGTGGACTGTCCTGACCTGGAAACATGTGACTGAACATGAGAGCTCCCCTCTGCTGTTACATCATCTGGGAAGGAGCCACTGAGACGTTTCTTTACACGAGGCATTGGTATAGGCAGAGACCCTGGTTCATCCCTCTTTTCTGTTTCTGATATTCTATACTCTGATTTCTGAGATGCTGTATCAACCACTTTAACATAAGTATCACCTGCAATCTGTGATGGTTTTGTCTTTTTTACATCCTTGTCAACAATATCACTTGGCATGTTCTTTATCTGGAGTGGAGGTACACACTCCTTATTTGCTGCATTCAAATTCTCCAATGTAATTTTCTTATCATTGACATTTTTTTCAGATTTGCCTGAAGGCAATTTTTTGCTACGTCTTGGAGGAGCTATCTTTCTGATGACTGATAGAGGGGTAGTCTGCCCAACACCAAAGTCAGTGAATAACTCTGACTCTGGTTCTGGATTTGAGTCTTCAAATTTCTTGGAACATTCAGCAGGACAAGAAGTTCTTTCTGTGTGCTTGGGGATGACAAATTCTGTGTCTGTTTGTAGAGGTTCACTCTGAGTAAAATCAGAATGTTGCATGGTGAAACTATCTTTTCTTCTTACAGGCTGTGAAGGCATCAGTTCAGTGTCTGTTTGACTCTGTTGCTCTACATTCTGTAAAAGTTCAGGAGCACCTGAGACATTGGATCTTCTAGATCGTCGAGGTGGAGCAAGGTTAGAGGTTCCCAGAGCAGTACCATCTTGACCTTTCAAATTCTGTAGGTCATCAGTTACTGCAACAAATGTCTCTTTAGTGAAGTTGTCTTTTCTGTCAAGAGGCTTGTTCAGCGCTTCTGAGTTTGGTGAAACATTATCAGTTTTGTGGGAAGCTTCAGGTGGCAAACTACCATCCCTTCTTTTTACACGACGAGGAGGGACAAGATCTGTTGATATTTGAACAGGTTCACTTTCCCCTTGTACATAGTGAACACCCTGTGATTGCTCTAAGGGTACAGAATTATTTATTTTGCTTACAGGCTGCTGGAGAACCACCTGCATAGATGTTTGATCAGCAAGGCTTTCTTGGGCATCAACTTTGTGAGGGACACCAGCAGGAAGGCTACCATCTCTTTTCCTTATTCTTCGAGGAGGGACAAGGTCATTGGTTGTCTGGGTTAGAATATTCTCACCAGTGGCATCATCTTTGACCTCAGATTTCTGAAGACTGTCAGATGAAAGACTTCTGTCTCTTCGTGCACAGTGCTGTGAAATAACTTCAGGTTTTTGTTTACGGTCTGGTGTCCGACTATCCTTCCTCCTCACTGGTCGTAATGGAACAACACACACAGCGTCTTTGTCTTTAACATTCTCCTGTTTATGTACTGGAACTTCTCGTTTGTGCTTCCTGCCTCTTTGAGGGGCAGCAACATCTGTCTGTAGATCAACTGGAGTTATTTTCTGATTATTTGAGGGTTTATCCATGATTGTCTCACTGAATTCATGAGAGCAGTCATCTACCAGAGAGTCATTTGATGTTGTCTGTAGGGTAGCAGAGATTCCTTCTGTGCTTGTTTGTTGAAGGCTTGAGGACAAAAAAGGAGAAGCTTCAGAATTTGCATGTCTTCATTGTGTTATACACCTTTTAAAATAATCTCATGCAGCCAATTGTCCATGATCTTATATTATGTAAGGTGACAGTTTACAAAACCTAGGTAAAGTTGTTACATAGCCTAATCTACAGAGAGGATCAGACCAGCAAGATAGCATCACAACCAAATTTTGTTACCAGTTGTAGCACAACTGTTAAACATTTCACTCTACTTTATAAAAATGCACATGAAAAAAAAAAAACACATGATGAAAAAACACAGCATAACATAAAGGACACAAAGATAACCTTAGTTTACAACTGAGACAAAAAAACTACTAAAATTTCTGTAACGAGTTTACAGTTTTGTTCACAACAATGGCAGACAAAGATGCAGCCACCTCATCCACCAAGCCTGAAAGAATTTGCTCGACAGAAAGTGTGCATGCAAAAAAAAAAAGTGATAAACACTGCAGCAAAATTTAGTTGTAATCAAGACTTTGTTGAAATGTTAGACGTATAAAATGAAAAACCAAGCGCCAATCAAAAAATAACTGGTACTGAATTTGTTTTCTCATACTGTTGGTGAACGCCTTACATTACAGTTGTGACAGAGCAAGGAGATTCATAAAACTTATGAAAGCTGAAGCAAAGTACTGATTTTGGTCACCAAGCACCAGTACTGCACAATAATGTGTATAGTATCATTTTAAACATCACAAAGCATATTCTTAGGGCCACAAAGACTTGCCTCACAATGGCCTTAGTAGAAAGCGAATTAAAACAGAACAAGAGACAATGTTACAACTATAAATTCAGAAAATTTATATTTTCACACCGTGCAAACACCGTGCCAACTTTCAGGAGGGGGGGTTGTCCCCTGGCACTCACCCTTTATCCAGGAGTGCAGAGGCTGATTCTGTTATAAGATCACCCTGACCTGTCTTAGCCTGGTTCAAACCTTCAACAAAAACTGATGTCTGCACTGAATCCTGCTCTGTGAATAATCTCTCCTTCATATAATATGGATCAAAGGAGGCCCCCTCTTTTGATCCTTCTCCTTCAAGGTCTTCCTTTGATATTTCAGTGATATCTGCCTCTGTCAGTGGAGGCCATTTCTTCATAATGCTTGGGCCTACCACTCCCAAAAACCCATCATCACTGTCTGTAGTCGGTGATGGAGATACCGATCGATCATCTGCCAAGTTCCACATGTATGGTTCAGCACTTGTTGGAAATTTGATGCTTTGGTTGGTTTGAAGCATTCCCTCAAACTGGGGCTCTTCTAAAGGTACTGCTTTCCCAACAAAGGTAGTGCTGTCTGGAAGAGGTGGAGAGTTGTCTTCTCTGTCCACAGAGGAGGAGAGGGCTTTGGGATGGTGAACAACTTCAGCTACAGAGGAGCCAGATGGCCCCAAAATGGATGCTACTGTTTCATAACTGTGAGAGAGATACTTAAGTGAGTGATTGAAACCTGCGATCATGCAACGGTTTCAATACACATGTAAGTAATTGAAGAAAACAACTGAGCAGTGAAAATGGTGATATTAATTTCCAGAAACATGCAAAAGCAATTCAATCTTTACTTTTGCTGAACTTTGATTTGACAGTCAAGTGTCAGCATTTAATAACATCACTTTCATACACAATACAAATCGAAACTGAAAAATTACCACAGCCTCAATCTCAATATTTATATTACTGATACACAAATATTTTCTTTAAATATAGGACGTCTTATCACTTCTTATGATCTTATGATAACACCCTGAAAACACATTTAAATAAAGATGTTTTGGTACCAAGAGCTCAACGAATTCCAAGTACAAAAATATCTTTAGTCTACAAGGGTAATTTTAGTCCGCCAGAGCTGATTGTATATGTGTTATTTGATCCCAGTTCTGGATACCATACTATGTTTCCTTCACTTTGACGTACAAATCACTACATACTATAAATAATACTATGTAGCAGTTCCCCACCAATGTTATACTTACCCTTTGTGGAAAACATCCACAATAGCCTTTACAAATCCTGAGGTCTCTTCTTCCTTTGGTGAAAAAGAGGAACCTGCCTCCTTCTCTGTCATTGTCCCATCTGCCTCCAATACTTCCCAACCTAAGACTACAGCTGGCTCTGGGGTATCCAAAGATCTCTTCACTGTTTGGACTTCCTCTGGTAATTGCTTCTCTATGTCTGGACTGCAGAGGACCAAGACATTAACTTTTTAGGCCATCATATACACAGAGTTCACGCCACAACACCACAAAAAACCATGTGATGAAATAGAAGCTTCAGGGATGCTTCAGGGAAATTCCTCATGCACTCTACAGCCATGTTACCAGACCTAATGTTTACTGGTCACTGCAAACCATATTAGACAAACACTAGATTTCTTTTTTTTTTCACAGCAAACCATGCTAGAGCATAGGCTCAACCACTTACCCTTTATCTACAGAAAGGCCTATGCTTTGCTCTGCACCCATTTTTATTTTCTTCTCTGTCACAAAAACAAACACAGTGAAACACAAGAGAAACCAAGTGACCCTGAAACTTGGACACTAATTTTAACAGCAAATGTCTCACCAAAGTCCATTGATGAAGCAGATCTGCTATCAGGTGTGGGGGAGAAACCAGGAATGTATGTTTCTTTGAGACATGACTGAGAAGGTTGTATATAAGGCAATTCTTGTGATTTAAGTTCCACAGCAGAGCCAGGCAATAGAGCAACCATCATTTGTTCCTCTACCGGTTTCAGCCATTGAATAGAGGGGAACCCAGGAATTTGAGCCACATGTGGACATGATGGAGCCATTGGTACCATATTTTTCATTTCTTCTTTATTGTCTATTGTTACATCTATAATACAAACATTCCTCTCATTTTGCACCCTCTCAAAGAGGGCTTTGGTGTGTGTTGTTCCATCCTGTGTATCCATATATGCAGAGCTAAGCATTCTTGCTGATGGAAAACCTGGGACACGTGAAACACATGCACTTGATGTGTATAAACTGACCATGTTTGGTGGTCTGTTTTCAACTGGAGCAGAGGGGAAACCAGGGGTGCGAGCCTCTTTTGGGCAACATGTCACTAATGCCATCATACTTTTCACATCATCACTGCATGTCCAGTTCTGACCAGAAATTGCCAAAATAATCTCTGCCCTCTTCTTCTGAGGCTTAATGCAAAAAGGTTTTGGTTCAATTATCCATCCTGTGCTTGGGACCTCAGTCATGGAAGAAAAACCTTTGAGACTTGAAGCTTTGGGGCAGTAAGGTACAAGGCTCATCATATTGCATTCCATTTTGGATTTAGATCGTGGTGCAGAGGGGAACCCAGGAATACTGGATGCTTCTGGGCAAGATGGCGTGAGGGCCAACATTGCCTTCATGATTTCTCGATCTTGATTTGGACTGTCCACTGCAAAAACTGTCTTCTTCGGAAGATTATCCCACAAACTATTGGGATCAACAAGCCATTCTAGTTTTGTGGCCCCTTCAAAGGATGCACAACCAGGGAAACTGGAGAGTCTGGGACAAACGGGCACAAGACTCAACATATTACATCGAGGGGCAGATGGGAATCCTGGAATCCTTGATGCTGCTGGGCAAGAAGCAACCAAAGGAAGCATGTTGTTTGCATTATCTATGTCAACTGTTGAGTTACTGATCATAACGTGACTCTTATTATGTGGTCTCTTCATCAGTGAACCAAGGTCAGCAACCCACACTCTCTTGTCACCCTCAATTGATGAAAATCCAGGTATGTTGGAAACGAGGGGACACAAAGGGAGGAGGTTGACTATATTTAGCTCATGATACACCACCTTGGGATTTGGGAGAGATGGGAAACCAGGAATGCTGGCCACTTTAGGACAGGACGGTGCAAGGGAAACCATATGCTTCATGGCCTTTCTGTTGTCTTTTGATGTCTCAAATATGACATTCTTCCTTAGTGGTCTTCTCAGCAATGATTCCTTTTCTGTCAACCATCCTACATTTTCATACCCCTCAGTAGATGGAATTCCAGGTATTTTGGAGGCCTTGGGGCACAATGGAAGAAGGCTGACAATATTTGGTCCATAATGCACAGTTTTAGGGTTTGGAACAGATGGGAATCCTGGAATCCGCGTCTCTTTTGGGCAAGACGGTACCATGGAAACCATTGATTTCATGTCTCTGTCACATTTGTCAGACAAGAAGACTTGCTTTTCTTTAGTTTTCAGCTCCAGTAATGGCTCCTTGCTCACTGTACATTCTTGATTCTTTGTGCAGTTAGATGATGGGAAACCTGGTATTCGTGAAACTTTTGGGCATGAGTATGAAAGACTGACCATATTTGGCACTGTCACAAAATAAATCACTCTGGGAAGTGGTACAGAGGGAAAGCCAGGGATACAGGATTCTTTTGGGCAGCTTGGTACAAGAGAAACCATTTCTTTCATTTCTTTGTCTATCCGATAATTCTTTAGTAATATTGCTGACTTATCTTTGATCTGCCTCTGCCATAATGGCTGATGAACGGTGTTCCAGTCTTTGCTATCAGCTTTTTGCATGGATGGAAAACCAGCCATAATAGACACAGCAGGGCAAGATGGAAGAAGGTTGACCACACTAGAACCATAATAGTTTACTCTAAGTTGAGGAACAGAGGGAAATCCAGGGATACAAGTTTCTTTGGGACAAGTTGGGACCAGAGCTGACATTGTTTTCACTTCATTTTTATCTTGTCTATCTTTAATCACAACCATGCTGATTTTCCTCTGCTTTTCCCATAAGGGTTTGTAATCAGTGGCCCAATTTTTGCTCAAACACTCCACTAATGATGGAAAACCTTCAATACAGGATACTTTAGGGCAATAAGTTAAAAGGCTTATTATATTTGGCTCATGGTGTAAAATAGTTTGTTGTGCAACTGTGGGAAAACCTGGTATGCAGGAATGCTTTGGACAACATGGTAATAAAGCTACCATTTCATTCATTTCATCCTTTGCTTCCTCTGATATATCTCTAACAACAGGTTTCATATTCATTTTCTTCTTCAACAGTGGTTCCTGATGAGATAACCATGAACTACAACTGGCTATACTGATAGATGGCAAACCAGGTATACTGGATAATCTTGGGCAAGAGGGCAAAAAATGTACCATATTTGGTTCATGATGGACCACACTATGCTCGGGCACAGAAGGGAACCCTGGGATTCTGGCTGCTTTGGGACAAGACAGTGCCAATGAAATCATTGCTTTCCTGCTCATTTCATCATGCTTTGATGAATACACCAGCAATGCTTTCCTTTCTCTTGCTTGTTTTTCCAAAAGCGATTGTTCATCTATAAGCCATTGTTTTTCTTCTTTGATGGACAATCTAGAGGGCATGCCAGCAATGTTTGTCACACTGGGGCAAGTTTGCAAGAGAGTGGATTGCTTGTGCTCAATTTCAGGCCTCATGGAGAATGGGACACCTTGAAGACTTGTCCTGGTAGAGCAGGAAGGCTTTTTATCAGCCACACGTTCTACTGCATATGCATCCTTTGATGGCTTCTCCCAAGTGGCCCCACTGTCAAATCGGAATTCAATTGTCTGTTTTTCAACAAAGGGGAATTCAAATATACCACTGACTGTTGGGCAGACTGGCATTACATTTACCATGCCAGGTTCAATCTCTGCCTTCACTCCATCTATTTTAGAGCTTCCAGAAGTAAGGCTTGGGATTGTGTCTGCACTGGAGCAGGACGGGACTGCGCTGACCATTCTTATCCCTTTCCTGTTTTTGTTTGATGTGTCCATTGTAAGCTCTGAGGTCTCTTTTGGTAGCTTCTCCCATAGAATGCTCCTGTCCGTAGGACTTTTTTCTAACTGCTGCTCAACATTGACTACTTTGATGGATTGGAGTCCAAGTGCACCAACAGTTTCATGTCTGGGAAAGGGGAAATTACAATCATAGTCAATTGCCGTCAAAAAAATTCTGTGCAAGTGCATCCCAGTGCATTGCAGTTAGATACCTACATCAGTCAATCACAAGCGATCACAGCTTCACTTACTGTATAGATTTATGGCTAGTCAAAATCCACGTAAAAATATGACAAAACTCCATTGTGACAATTTCACAATAAAACTAGCAACAATAACAATAAAACTAGACACATATTACATCACTTTTGTGCATGCATTGTGAAGGCTTATCATTCCAAATATGACAGTCTACAACCAGTCTTTATGAGAACTTAAAAAGCTGCACTCTTGCATGTGCATAGACAAAATGCCACATTTGCCTTACTCACTTCTACTAGTTATAGAGGTTATTAGAAAAGCTTTAGAAAAGCTTAAAAAATGCTATTAAAATACTAAGTGTTTAAAGACAAAATATGAAAGTATCAAACATTTCTGTAAATCCACTTCAAGAGCTACATTATAAATACAACACCATGCAAATCAACACAAATAACTACATCTACAGTACATCACACTGACAAGGTAAAGCCCAGTATTCAGCTCTCTCACACTTACCCACTCTGTGAGTGTCTGGTAACAGCCCCTGGGTCCACTGTATCAGTATATTTCTCAGTCTTTCTACTTGTACTAAGTCCGCCCATTCTGATATCTGATTCTAACATTTTCTCTACTGAATCTTCTTTATGTGACTGTTCTAGTGGCATTAAAACATCACTCTCAGCAACAGCTATGACTTCAGTCATCTCTGCTTCTTTGTCAGTGGCTGATCCCAAGCCATATAGTGATGTCTGTCTTTCTTGAATATGGGTTTGACCCAGAGGGCTGAAACAATGACAAGTGACAAGAGGGAAAAAAATATAAATACGGTGAACCACATAATTGGATGAACACCATACAAACCAACATTATGAACACAAATATAATGGCCAGTGTGTCAGTCCGATGTTGATGAGCTGATGGTGCTAAAGCATTATTGGGTAAGTAACAGCCCAACTATCGTGCAAACCAAGGGAACCCACCTCTCTCTGACACTCAAGAATAATGGCATGTCAGGAATGGAGTGCCACATTCTGCAGTGCAAATGTCTGAAAACAGAATTGAAAAGCATGTCTTGGACACTATTCCACTGACATCACAGAGAGTAATTTTCTTAATCTCTGCAAAATTCAGACACAATTCAGCATTCTATCTGCTATGCTTCTCCCACTCACTCACCCTTTTTCTAATACGCCTATTTCTTCAGCCTCATTTGATGTCCATGAGCCCCGCTCCTTTTTATGAATTTCCAACAATGAGCAACTTTCAGATTTTGCTTCTTTTCTATCAAGAACTAATTTGACTGGATTGGCTTCATCCCACACCTGGACTTCTGAACATGATCGTGGAAGATCTGGGACAATGGCCTGCTCAGGACAGGTTGATGTCTCAATAGTCATTCTTTGTTGTACATCCTCTGGTACTAACTGGGTGGAGAACATAAACTGCTTTGATCTCCCTGTCAAAAACTGTTGTTCCTTTGACCACCGTTGACTCATCAGGTTTTTGCTCTCATTCTTCTCTGTAGATGGAATGCTCTGAATATGGGAATCCCTTGAGCAGTGTGGTAGTGGACCTGTCATGCTTATTTGTATCCGCTCTCTTTTGGGGTGTGTCACAGACGGAAAAGTAGTTACATTAGCTTCTTGTGGGAAAGCCGGTAATGCAATCTTCATAGTTCTTAGATCATCTGGTGTGTTGACTCCTGTACCTTCAGCAAATACAAACTCTTTCTGTGCTTTTTCAAAATTTGATTCTTCTTCATTTGGCCACTCTTGTAGTAATGTAACTTCTACTCTTCCTTCTTTTTTGTCAGGTACTGACATAACATCTGTAAATCTTTCCATTGATGATTTCATCAACAAGTGTGTTTTATTAACTGGCCAACCCTGCTCTGAATGGTGAATATGTGTGGATGGAAATCCAGGAAAGGAGGCTTTCTTTGGGCAAGATGGCACAATATTTACCATATTTGGAGTGCTTACTGCTTCATGCTGTGGAACTGATGGAAAACCAGGGCTGAGAGCAATACTTGGACAAGATGGTACTAGAAAGCACATTGCCTTCATTATATCTTTGTCAGGAGTTCCATAATGGCCTTTAATTGGGCTGCACTCTTGAGTGTTGCCTGTCAACTTCAGCAGCTTATCCCAGAGTACAGTCTCAGTCTTTGCCATGGCCCATCCCTTCACTTTATCATCGAGAACAACTGAAAGCCTTGAGGGAAAACCAATGATATTTGACTTTCTTGGGCAAGATGGCAACAACTGTGCCATGGCTGGCTCTTTCTCTGTCTTGACATTAAAAGCTTGTTGTCGCACAGCAGATGGAAAGCCAGGATTGATGGCTTGCCGTGGACATGGTGGCAGCATGCTAAGCATCATTTCTTTGTCTCTCAATGACATCTCCGTCATTGTATGTTCTTGGTAAACAACCCCTTGCTTTCTATTCAATGGTTTCTCCCAAATAGTTTCCTTGTCAAAATCCCAGCCACCATTTTCTTTCATGTGATTTCTTGCAGGTAGTCCTGGTACTTTTGTGTGTTTTGGTAAAGTAGGTAATGTTTGCAACATGCTGGGGCCATCATTCATTGGTTTCATTGGTCTCTGTTGTAACTTGGAAGGAAATCCAGGAATATGTGAAATTTTGGGACAGGGTGGCAACATTGACACCATAATTCTAACTGTTCCCTTTTCTCTAAAAGACATCTTTTGGCCATGTATAACAGCAAGTCTTGTGTTTGTTAAGGACTTCACCCATATTGGCCTTTTATCCAAACTCCATTCCTCTTCATTTGTTTCAATGAGCAATCTGGATGGTATTCCAGAAATTCTGGAATGTCTTGGACAAGTAGCCAAAAGACTGATCATTCTTGATATATGTGCAAATGTTTGACATGGTATTGATGGAAAGCCTGGTAAACAAGCCTTCCTTGGGCAAGATGGTAATATAGACACCATATCTGTGAACAAATCACAACCAAAATAGACTAAATTCACGTCCTTTAAATATAACATAACTTCTGATCTCTCTCTAAGGAATAACAGTGACTTGGTAGCAACCGGCCACTCTGCTGATTTGACAGCATCCATAAGTGGCATTCCAGGAATGCTAGATACCTTTGTACAAGTTGGCAATAGCTGAACCATTCTTGGGTCAGCAGCTAATGTCTGCCTCTGAGCAGAAGGAAAACCTGGTACACTAGACTTCTCTGGGCAAGAGGGTAATATTGCCCACATCCTTTCAGCAGTATTGTGATCAAAAGAAGAAGGTGCATTTAAAATTTGCCCCAACCTTTTTTTCAGTGGCTTTTCCCACTGTGAATTTTTATGTACAAACCATTCTTTACTTCTGGGCAAAATAGGTCTTTTAGAAGGCATACCAGGAACTCTACTATGTCTGGGACATGAGGGTGAAACATAAACCATGCTGGGTTCTTGTTGTGGTGCACAAGGAAATCCTGGAACACTGGCATTTTGGGGGCAACTTGGCAACATATCCACCATGTATTTCAGGATGTTGGTGTCTCTTGATATCCACTGGGTAATATAAGCTGGTCTTTTCTTCACTGGTCTCCCTTTACTTGATTTCCTCAGGGCAAGCCAATCATTGTGCTCTGATTGAATGTGATGTCTACATGGCAAACCAATAGTCTGTGTCTGTTTGGGGCATGTACGTACAAGACTAATGATGTTTGGCACTAGTTTCTGGGGTGCTGTGGGTAAACCAGGAATCAAAGTTTTAATAGGACATGAGGGTAACATAGCTACTGAACTGAGTATTTCTCTCTTGTCTTGAGCCTGACCAACACCTGGCCAAAAATCTTGAATCAGCACTTCGCCTTTCCTAAAGGGCCTCTCCAGTAAAATATGCCTGTCCAAATATAAATCTTCAGTTTGAGAACTAACTGGCGTTTTACATGGTAAACCAATGATTCCAGTTTGCCTTGGGCAAGTAGGCAGAATATTAACCATACTAGGATGCTGCCTTGGAGCAGACGGAAAACCGGGCATCCTAGCCTTTATAGGACAAGAAGGCAGCATGGCTGCCATGACATTTATCATTTCAGGATTTATACAGGTAATTTCCTGATTATGAACACTGTGCGAATATAGTCTCTCTCCATTATTCAGTGGCTTCTGCCACAGAGGACTTCTATCCACACAATGGTCCTCTGCTCTAGTTCTGACACACATTTTAGAGGGAAAACCTCCAATTCTGGCTACTTTGGGGCAGGTAGGTAGAAGGTTAGTGCTACTGGGCTCTTTCCTTGGTGCAGAGGGGAGACCAGGGATCCTTGTTGTCTTGGGACAAGATGGTAACATATTTGCCATATCTTGCAGTTCCGTTTTATTCTGCTTTGATATTACACCCACTAAATAAATTAATCTGTCCTTTATTGGTCTTTTGTGAAACAGTGTACGAAGAGCCTTCCAGTCATCATTCTCTGACTCTGATTTAAGTGCATTTCTGGATGGTACACCTCTTACCCTGGATACTTTAGGACATGTAGGCATAAGACTGACCATACTAGGTGTTATCTTATGTGGTGCTGAGGGAAAACCTGGGATAATGGCCTTTGCAGGGCAAGATGGCAACATGGCTGCCATGATCAGGAAATCTTTATTTTCACTCTCAGCAAGGGAAGGAGGTCGAATCAGCATATTTTTACTCAGTGGCTTCTCCCATAATGGATGTCTGTCCACAATCCAAATGCCATCATTGGATATTTCTTTAGAGGGGAAACCACACACACTTGTTTTTCTTGGGCAAGTAGGAAGGAGGCTAACCATACTGGGATCTTGCCTTGGTATAGATGGAAAACCAGGCACACTAGCCTGTTTTGGGCAAGAAGGCCTCATGGATGCCATGACTTTAATCATTCCAGGATCAATGCAGGCATTTTCCTGATAATGTGCAACAGGTGAATTAAGTCTCTCTCTGTTCTTCAGTGGCTTCAACCATATAGCAGTCCTATCCACATGCCAGTCCTCTTGTCTATTTATGATCCAAACCTTGGAAGGGAAACCTAAAACCCTGGATACTCTGGGGCAGGTGGGCAGAAGGTTAGCCATAATGGGCTCCATTCCACATGCAGAGGGGAAGCCAGGGATGGCTGTCTTTCTTGGACAAGATGGTAACATATTTACCATATGTTTCATATGTTCTTCATCGTTGTGTGACCTCCTCTTGATCAGAGGTGTATTCCTCAATGGTCTATCTAAAGGTAATCTCCTCAAAATATGCCACTTGTCATTATCTATATTCATTTTTTGTCTAGATGGCATACCTGCAACCATTGTCTGCTTGGGACATGTAGGGAGCAGACAGGCCATACTTGGAATATCTGCACCCTTCTGCTGTGTAAAAGGAAACCCTGGTACACTGGCCTTCCTGGGACATGTTGGCAACAGGGCCACCATAACTTGAATTATTGTAGAATCACTGACAGTATATTCCTTAATATGAGGCATGTGTGAAACAAATGTCTCTCTTATTTGCAATGGCTTCTTCCATAGAGAATTTCTATCCACAGACCATTCCTTATATTCAGTCACAGGCCCATGAGAGGCTAAACCTGGAGCGCTGGCAGATCTGGGACATGTAAGTAGAAGGTTAGCCATTTTTGGCTGTTGACTCAAAGCAGACGCGAATCCAGGAATACTAGCAGATCTAGAGCAGGATGGTGTCATGTTCACCATATTTGTAGTCGATACACCATCCTCAAGAAGTGAGCTATTATAATCAGAATACAAGAGTAATGCCAATTTCTTGCTGGGTATATTTGCAAATAGTAATATCCTATCAGCAAGCCAAGCTACAACATCTGACTGATGAAAAGATGGCACCCCGGGAATATTTGAAAATCGTGGGCAAGTTGGTAGTAAATTTATCATGCTTGGTGCTCCCACTATCTGTGATCCAGATTCCAAAGTGGATTGAAAATGAAGACTCAAGCTCCCTCTTGGACAAGATGGTACAAGTTCCACCATAGTTGTGTACACACACTTTTCTTCTGTATCAACTACAGAGCTTGGTAATAAACCTGTATATTCATTGTTCTTATGTGTATTTTCCAACAGTGGTCTCTTATCCATAGACACAACCATATTGTCAGTTCTCTCTATCTCCATTTGATTTGATTTTTCCATTTGTGTCACTAGCCTGTCTGTTTTGGGCTGCTGTACTGAGCGGAATCCAAGTTCAGAGGCCATTCCTGAAATGGCCTGCATAGGGGCAGAAGTGTTTTCTGTACTTTCCTTGTCCCCAAGTGATCTCTGAATAGCAGGAGTGATTTCTAATGCCCCTCTCTGTGGTTTCTCCCTCTGTAAGCTTTTATCAATAGACCATTCTTCTGACTGAGCTTCAGATGTTTTGCTCATCACTGTTGAGGGAAAAGTGGAGCTGGCCCCTCTGAGACCAGATGGTACTGAGGTTGCCTTGCTCTCATTTCTGAAGGAATAAGAGACACCAAAAAATGATGTCAGAACAAAAACACTCTAAAAAGTTGACAAAAGATCTTCTATGTGTTTTAAATGATGACAATTATTAATGATTTACTTTTGCAACAACAGAGGTTAGATCAAAATTTAAACGTACGCAATGGAGAGGCTTTGATTGTTTCAGCACCATGCTACACTTACCCCAAATCCACAGTTAAAGGTTCACAGCCCGCTTTAACTGTAAGAGCATATTTCTTATGGACCTGTCTCATCCTCTGCATCTGTTTTATGTCAAAGGTTTGAGCAATTTGTGGCAAGTGCAGCAAGGTGGTCTGGTCTGGTCTGGAAGTTTGCAGGGGGTTGGCAGGAAAAAGGAGCATACTCTGAACAGGCTCTGGTTGGGCTGTTGGAGTCCCTAACTGAATGGACATCTTGGTCAAGTGACTCCTCGGTTTGACCAGAGGCTCCGTGTCTGGAGTGGAAGCGGGCGCTGGAAAATCAGGGTTTTGCTTAGGTGCAGAAGGGATGGGAGGAGCTGTTGGATTTACTTTTGGGGGGGCCTTTGTCAGCCTTGTCACTGTCTGATTCTTCTCTGTTTTTGGCACCTCAAAATATTGGAGCCCTGGGGCTGAAGGCACTTTGGGGCTAAAGGGCAGAAGAGAGGTCATGCTCTCAGGTCTGCGGGACAAACAAATGAAGGTCAGAGTTAAGATGTCAGTGGGGAGATTGTATCTCCATGGGAGTAATGCAGTCAAATCCTGGCCATGATCTCCATCTCTCAGCCGTTAGTCTGAGGCCATTTCACACAGCTCCACATAACGGCCTACGTGTACATGAGCACTGTGTTATGATCTGTCATGTATACTGGCCATACAACCTATGACACGAAGCTCAAAGCAGACAGAAATGCCAACCAAACAAATAATTAGTCAAGTTCTAAACCACATAAGGAATCAGCCAGCCTGGCAAAGCAGCAGTAATCTTCTACATAGGACACACTGCAACAGCAACAACACCGCAGTGTGAGACATTTGTCACAGGGCATGGGCAATATCAAAATATGTTTTACACTGACATAATAATATTGGGGTGGGCTAAAAGGAAATTCAGAGGTGCATCAGATCTGCTCATCTGGTGCAATTACATATTGTGATTTACACATTGACTGGACTCATACATCAGGAGTAATAGGTCTGCCATCTCTCAACAAACCAATACGTCAGGGTATAAACTCTTTGGCCTAGAATGAATGGGCCACAAATACAAAACACAGTATACTTTTTTATTTTCAAATGATTTGAATGATGACAAAGAATCAGATATTTAGTGTAACAAGTTTATTGCTACCATGATCATGGCAAACAATTCACAATTCACAAGCCTTACATGCTGTTACGTGCTGTTAATGTTCAATGGAAATTATTTTGTTTTTAGGAAATATTCACCCTTTAAATACTGTTACAAACACTGTTTTGCATTAAACTGGAAATGTTCCCACAGATTACGGGCCAAAAAGTAAATTATTGGATGTTTAGATATTCCAGGATAACCACAATGGATTGAGTTGGGTAGTGCCATGCTGAGCAACACAACAGAGCAACATGACACAAGTTCAGACCTCTTCTCTGGGCACTGTTGAATGGCATTCTGGTATGCAAATAGATGAAGCAGGTTGAGGTGAACTGGGTACACCAAAATTAAATAACATCACTTCATCATAGAAAAAAACCTTGAATGCACTAAACATCACAAATTGATGGTATCTAACAGTGTAGTAATATCAAAGGGTGGATTTTTCCTCAAAAGCCATGTCAACCTTGCCAAATAGGAAGCACAAACGCCATCACCGATAAAACTTTTCATCCTTTAAAATTCACTCACCCAGCGGATGCCCTGACAACCTCTACTCCAAATGGTCCTTCCTTCCTCCTCTCATTGGGCCTGGATGTGTCTGGCTTCTGACTGGCAATGCTGCCCATTCCTGCTACACTAGGGTATCTGGGATCAGTAGCTGGACAACACAACATACAGTTAGCAGTAGTACTGTTTAGTAGTGCTTAATACTGTAAATACATTACAGACATCTGCAATCCTGATGCTAGTAGGAGACTGTATTTTTGTGTTCATGCTCACTTGTAGGTGTTGTACATGGGTATTCCTCTTCACTCAGTGTGCTCAACTGCCTCTTAAATTCTAGAGGAAAGAGATAGAAAAATTAGACATAAAATTTTTAAACTGGTGGTTCATTTGGCACCCAAGTCCTCACAGGAGAGCAGCCTGTGAAAACACTATCCACCAGTATGTGAAGTATCAGTAGGTTTGATTAAACTACCAGCTGGGGGAGCCATGTGCTTTGATCAGCTGACAGTGTAAAACTGCACAGTGACTGGATTCAGTCACTTATTTTCATGCTGAATCTAATCAAACAACAACATGGATTTTATTCCATTTTGACCTAGTTCTTGTACCTGCATCTGGGTCACTGGGGGAAGCTAGGGCTGATGCTTGGACAGAATCTTGAAGGGGTTTTTGTGAAACATGAGGCTGAGGAGGGGGCCCAGCCAGCACAGGGTAAGGAGTTAGAGGAGTAGGTGAATGGGCTTCCACTGTAGGGGTGACCTGGGATTTCCAGGAAGGGACATATCCAGGCCCCCCCTTGTGTGGCTGGTCCGAAGACTGACCAATGGGAAGAGAGGCTGAAGCAGACAAGGAAAACATAAGGGGACAAGGGTGTCAAGGGTAGGAGAGAGAGAATGGAAAGAGGAATATAAATGATGGACACCATGAAACAAAGCTGAAGTATACTTTTAAACCAGCCCAACAGGCATTTTCTCCCATGTTAGTGTTTGCAGCAGAGACACTGAGCTCAGTATGTACCTGACTGGGACAAAAGTGGTAGAACAGGAAGTGCAGCACATGGAGGACGACCAATAGCAGCAACAGAGCCAGAGGGAGAAGCAGAACATGAGGTGGTGGTAACAGTAAAAGAAGCATAGGTTGAACTCAGATTGGTGTCTAAGGGAGGAGGTGCATTGGATGGGGAGGGTGGAATTTCAGGGGTGGGGAGTGGGGAAGGGTCTGATTTGTGGGAATTAAAAGGGAGCATTGTCATAGTAGTTAGGGCCGAATCAGAGCTAGATGTTAGTAAATCCGACGAGAGGTCGGGAGAAGGAGCATGTAGATCAGATGAGGTAAGAACAGAGGATGGGGAAGACACAAGGGTACAGTAAGGAAGCTCAGGTTGGTCAATGAGCTCTGCAGATTCAACAAGAGAGGATGCCAAGCTTGTGTTGGGCTGAGGGAGAGCTGCATTACATGGCATCTCTAAGCCCTGCTTTGTCTGCAAGGCTACAGGCTGCCTGGGATCAATGGTAGAGGGATGCAGAAACTTAGGAGAGAGGCCGGGCTGGGCTAGAGGGGCCTGAGATTTAGGAGGCCTCCATTCACTCTGCCAGGAGGCTGAAAAAGAAAGAAGAGAGGGAACAGAACACAAGGATAAAGGGAGAAACAGAAATTAAGAAAATTAAGGGAGAAACAGAAATTAAGAAAACTGTCTTTTACCCTGCCCCACCTCTATTGTAACTCTACTTGTACCTGTTTCAGGGGCAGATGGCAGGCTGGTAGGCTTGGTAAGAGCACAGCCTGCCTCCACCAAAGAGGTGAGGTAAGCTTTGGGCTGTCGGGGAGCAGGAGGAGGCTGGGAGGAAGGAGGGGAGGAGCTGAGAGGAGCTGATGGTGAGGAGGACAAGGAGGGGAAGGAGGGACCACTCTGTGGTCTCCAAACATTGGCACAGGCTGCAGCATTAGATGCTAAGAGAGGAAGATGGACAGAAAGGAAGAAAAAGAGGACAGAGCAGTGACGAAAAATGGCAGCGCAGGAGGGCTCTTAAGGTTAGTGCAGCATTCATGTCAAATGGAAACAGTGGTTATAAACTACAGACTTGAAGTGTCTGAACTGTCTGAAGCCGTTAAGATGCCATCACTGAATTTTCCTGTGCACTTCATTTGCTCCTGATAAGCTTTTTAACAGTTAACACATATAAACCTGGTGATGATATGTTTGAATTTATTTATTAAAGCAAACCAAACCATTTCAATACAAATGACAAAGTAGATGTGTCCTACTAAAAGAGTTCAAAATGAACACCTTCCAAGTGCCAAATGTGGATAAAAATTGGCTTTGGCTAATACTGGTTACTGGTAAACTATGTTTCAAATTGCAATGGCCAGGTGTGATTACTGATAGCAAATGACTGACATCTTATGACCCATGCCGTCCATGATGAAACAGCTTAAAGAAAATGTGATAAGATGGAGGAATCTTCCTATATCCTTTCTTGGCAGAATTCAGCTTCTTAAGATGTGAGTTGTTCCCAAAATATTTTAGCTGTATTTATGCTTTTTGTTGGATAACCCAGAACCAAATTTCAAGACATGGCAAGAAATGCCAGCTCAAAAGAAAAGAACCTGCTTGGAAATGGGATTTTTTGATGTTTGAATCTTTAAGAGCTCAGTACAAAATACCTATCAAAGTTTTTCGCAAAGATGTACAATTCAGGCATTATTTGTGCAAAAAAGAAAGATTTTTCTTGGTGTACACTGCGTAAGGTGAAAATTAATAACGAAATATGACATGTTACTGCCTTCCAGAATATCAATATGCAAAAGATATAGGGAGATGCAGTACAATATTTTAAATAAAATCTACATATCTGCATAAAGAAAGTAAACAACAGGAGCTTCTCCAAATGAAAATATTTATTGAAACCAGACTATGTTGTCTTTGGAAGTGCAAAAAAAAATCAAGTATTTCTGAAGGTAACATGTAAAGAATGGTAGTAGGGCAACAACTGCTACCCAGCCCACTCTTATAGCCACTAGGAAGTATACTGGATTTGTTGAGGGTGTACAAAGAAACAGTTCAATCACTTTTGATTCTGGGTAGAAAGGCTCTAATGATGAGGTGGGCTGGGGATGATCCTCCTAATCAGCTGTGGGAATCTCTGATACCTGGTGCTGACACATTAGAGAAACTGAGCTACTGTATCGGAAGGCCTCATCTTTTTGTAAGAAAATGGTAGAAACCACTGAAACTACTAAGATAACTGACTGAGCTGAAGCGATTGTTTTGTTCATGTACAACACCACTGTTCTCTGATGACTAGATGACTGCTGTATGTGGTTTCATGGACCAATTATGCAAATACTCTGTATATGGTACTGAGCTGTTGCTGTTGTTATTTTCTTTTTTGAAAATCAATAAAAAAGAATGTTTAAAAAAAGAGTAATGTGCTGATGCTGACTTGAAGTGATTATATCATTCAACAACAGGTGATGGTAGAATGCAGGGAACAAGTTTGATGGGGAAGATGAGTGAGTATTTTCAAGCAGTGTTTACAACCTGAAAACTGAGATGGATGGTATTTTTAAACAGGAGCTCATATATACTGTCTTTCCACTGGACATGAATGCAGCATAAGCCTATAACAAATCCTCTTAGATCAAAAAGAAGAATCAACACCAGTCTGGACTATAACTAGTACCTGTTTGCGGGATATCAGAGAAAGTGGAAGCATGGAGAGATGGGGCAGAGGGGGAGGAGGAGAGAGGGCAGGTGGACAGGGATTTAGGACGGATGAAGGTAGGGAGAGCTTGGGCCCCATCACCCTCAGCTGGAGAGGAGTCACAGTGGAAGCTATGAGGCCTTTGAGGAACTGAGATGGGCACTATTAAGACAGCACAGGACAGAAGTGGGAGAAACATAACAAGAAAGAGGAAAATAAAAGAGCCGAAGGACAGAGGGAGAGGAAGAAAAATGGTGAATGAGACTGAAAGCACACAGAATTTTGCTAGTTAACCAAACTGCAGATAAAGGAAATAGGAAAAAGCTTCCTTTAATTAATCATCCAGATTCAGGGGTTCACTCTGCAGGTTTTAAATCTGCAATGAAACCTGCCTCACCCTGCTTTAAGGAGCTGCTAAGCATAAAATGATTTCATTACTCTACATTTTTTTTCCCAAAAACTACCCTGATTTTTCATGATATTCCACTGTCAAATTATAACTTCAAACAAAATCACATTCTGTATCAGCACAGAGTCTCCTAGAGCAGTCTATTCAACCTGACTCCATTTCCTTAGTAATAGTCCTGACAGGATGTGGCTGGACAAAGGCCAGAAGCCACAAATGCCGTTGCACTGACAAAAAGATTCACTGTGACGAGGGACCATCACCATAGAAACAGGGCAATTAATTTCCAAAATTTGGCAATATCCCTTCAATGGATAGTGGACAACATGATTATGCTGGCCCAGGGACTCAAGGATTCAAAATGAGGACATTCAGTTCATTCCTCAGACATGTTTTTCTTTCCCTTGTTGTGGCTGTGCTTATCAAAACAGCAGGGGGTGCCTCAGACCAATGAAAGATTTGTACACTGTTACATAATTCTAAGTCACAGATTTTCAGGGCAGAGCCATGCTGCTTCACTTAACTCCAGGAAAACAGATGTCTCTTTTATAATCACATTGACCTCTTGAGAGGAAAGAGACTGTAACAGTCGGATCACGTTAAGAATTATGTTAACCCTAAGCCGTCCTACATAACATACATACGTCATTCTGTTAATAGTTTTATCGTACTCTGAGTGATTCAAATGGGAATCAAGCACCTAAACCTGAGAGTTACTGTGCCTTTTCTAATGGCTTATGATCACTCCTCTAAAGGTCCATGCCAGTGATTTTGCATGTTTAGTATAATATCTACAAAAGGCATAAACTTCATGTTTCCAAAGCAAGCAGCCGTAGTTTAAAACTCCCATATCATTTTTCATACCTTTTAACCAGAACACTGTGGCTAATAACATGTGAGAACAGCAAATAGAGGACCAACCTGGCCAAATGAGAAACATCTCCAAGTGTCAGTAAATAGTTGTGTTTAATAAATAGTTATGTTATTCAGAATAAAGCATTAGCATTACTTTCTAGATTGTATCTGTTCCTCTGCGTCCTCTAGTTGTCCCCTCTATTCAGTTGATGTACCACACCAACAGCTTTTTACAAAGGGTGGGTTTAAGTTTTAAATTGGACTTGATGCTCAAAGCAGCCTGTTTGAGCTTAAGTTTAAATAGTCCAAAAGGCTTCTTATGCTCATAACTAAATGCATTCAACATGCCAGACAGCCAAATACGATGGTTAGAACTAAACAAACTTTTACAATGAGAGGACAAATCCATCACAACAAATGCTGTGGTGGAATGGATGATTTTACAATGCTGTAAAATCATCACAGGCCAACATGAGATGAGGAATGTCTGGCAACCAATACCTGATCCGGCACCGGGCTGGAAGATTTTGGGCAGTGCAGGCGGGTGAGCACGAGTAAAGGCTGGCAATGAGTAGGCATAGGGGGAGGGCCGAGCCTGCTGGGCAGTGCCAGGGGGTCGGGGTCGGGGTCGGGAAAAGGAGGATGGGGCAGAGGAGTCTGGGGGTTCGGGCAAAGGAGGACGAGATGGGATGGATACGGTGGAGGCAGTGCCAGCAGTGCTACTCCAATCCATCTCTGTGGTTACTGGGTGAAAGATGAAAGATGGGAGAAATGGGATGAAAGGGACAGGAGAAAGGATGGGAGGTATGAGGGAAGGTGGAGAGAGAGATTAACAAGCAGAAAGGATGAGCAGAAAAGAAATGAGACGAGGAAAATATGGCAAAGAGAAATGGAAGGTGAAGAAAAAAGAGAAAAAGATGCAGAGCAGAGCAGAAAAATAGATAGTGTGGGCAGAAGTAGAGAAAAAGCAACAGGGATAGAGAGGAAAAGTATGAAAGACAGATGAAAGTTAAAATGAGAAATGAGATTTTGAGAGTTAGAGAGTTAGCAGAGAGAGAAAGAGCAGGGGAGGGGAAATGAAAAAGGAAAGAGGGAAAAGAGTAAAGATATGTTGGAATGGGCAGTGATAGCACTCAGATACTCATCCAAAATAATAAAACTATAAATCTTATCCTGTAGCAGCAAAAAAAGTGATAAGGCAGAGTGAAGGGGGTTTTCCAATTCTAGGAACCACTTAATGTGCACTGCCATTCTACAGTTAAAAATAGCTGTTCATTTTCTATACTGGAGAGGATTTTAACAGAAAGTCTTGCTAAAGCCTTGTTGTTCCAGTTTATTTTAGTGATCATGTTTTTAAAGCTAGATTAGGCAACAAGATCATTGTAGCAGTGCTACAATTCTCACTCACTGTTGTTTAGCAGAAAGTTTTTTCTTTGCCATGAAGTTTAAATTCATGTTGAATGCCTGTGTTTAAGCCCTGTAGAGGGTTTTATGGCATTCCTCTACACATTTCTCTATTTTTATGTCTTTTTTTTTTTTTTTACCCATTCAGTCCAAAGCAATACCAGATAAACTAAAATTGCAAAAACTGAAAACAAAGCTATTTTTCAAGGGAGCCAAATACCTAATTTCCACATTTCAAACAGTGATTAATACAACAGTTTTGAGGAGAGTATCTGACACTGTGCAACATGAAGATGTAGGGAGGTTTCCATCAACCTATTTTTTATGAATGAGTAATGAAAAACTATCATTGGCAAGAATGATAGTGAGGGCATGCAGAGTTTGATGATCATCATTTAGATATAACACATGGGTAAGATCATTTCACATAAATGTCATGAATGCTGAAAGTGTAACACTATGCAATGGAGAGGGACTGAGGTATCAGCCAATCCGGAGCAATCCGGAACAGGGGAGTGTAAATCAGGAAACAGGAAGTTACCTGTGGGGCCTGATTCAATTGCAGGCCTCCACGCCAGATCATGTATCCTTGTGGTAGAGGGGACAGGAGCTTTCAGAGGGAAGAAGAGGAACAGCAGATAGGAAGATAAAGTGAGAAAGAAACTGGATTAAAAATAGCATAGGAAAGGAAAGAAAAGAAAAAGAAAAAAGAAAAGCAGAACAAGCAGTTTGAAAAAAAAAAAGCACAGTTCAAAGAGAAATTATTAGGTGGAGGCTGACATCTTTGCCTGGCTCCCCACAGCTAAGACTGGGCCGGGACTGGCCAGGGGAGCAAAACACCTCTTTCCCGTGGCTGTGTTGTGCAATCACTTCAAGAAGTACACACTTAAAATAGACTGTCACTCTTTGAATAATGTGCACTCATGTGTGCAGCTGCAACTGTATATGTTACACCTCACCATAAACTGCACTGCATACAGTTTTGTGTTTAATCTAAAGCCATGCTAAGTGGTGTACTGTATTACATGCAGCAAGACTCCATGTAGAACAGATTTTTATAAGCATGGGACACATTACTCGTGTTTGTGTGCTTATGGTAATTATATGGTAATTATTAAAATCACCTGTTTGTGTTAGCTCAGATGTGTTGAAATTAGAGATCTTTAGGCTGGGGAAGAGCTAAAAGGCTTTAAAATTGTAACCAATTTTGCTAACAATACAGACAACACATAAAGAGATATCACTGATTCACACAATTAAACGTATAACTAAAATTATCTAATGCTAATTGTGATGCATCACTGACGTTACCACCTCTAATTTCACCAGAATTTATGAGATTGCATGAGTATTAATATCCACTTTGAAAAAAAAAATAAAGAGATAGGATAGAGAAAGAATAGAAAACAATTTTGTAAGACCATGGCTGTACTGACACAGTCAGCGTGGCCTTTTCAGTTGAACAGGAGGTGGGTAGGTGTCATCAGTAAAAAAGTAATGGTAATTAGGCCAAAATTTACGTTTTCATTTACAGTAACAGAACTGGGTTCTCACTGGCTACAGTCTGTGATCATTCATACTGATGTATGTTCATAAATCACAGGACTTGCACAGCACCTTGTTGCAGACATTGGGATTTCCCTTCCAGGTAATTGCTGGGATGAGAAAGTCTGGTGTTAATCAGCCTGATAATCCTGTACTGTGTCCCCAGTCTTACCAGTAACAGCAGTAGCTTGTACAGCTCCGAAGCTGGCCCTCCTGTCCTCGCTGACTTCCTCATCACTGTCGTTGAAATCATCCAGATTGCCAATGTCGCTCTGCTTCAAACTCATCAGACTGGCTAAACTCAGCATGTCCTCATCTCTGTGGAGCGGAGAGAAAGAAGCCCGTTAAAAACAGAGGACACAAGCAACCTGGCTATCAACTATGCGACATTAAATGTGGTCTACGTTTTAACTGAGGGGCAGCATGAAAAAGCAGACAGTAGTTTGCGTGAAGATGTCCAAACTTGCAGCTGGTGGCAGCAAGTTAACTGAGCGGAGCCGCTTTGGGTTAAAAAAAAATCGGCCACTTTGCATCTATTTCAGCGACAAGCCTTGAGGGCACAGAGCCTCTAAAGCTCCGCTATTAGCTGGAAACTGCATTTCACCTCTGCATTTTTCATACTGGGAGAGTAGAGATGAATGGAGAGAGGCTGATTTTGACAGTAGAGAAGCATCCTATGACCTTGTCGGATCTTGTCAAGACACTTTCCGAAGCAATATTGTTGGGTTATTACTCACTGGCTTCTAATGTGGAACAGGTGTTAAAGTGGGTGCTGAATCCAAAATGAAATACATGATATTACAACTCAAGGACAGCACTGCCCATATTTCAGCATCCCAGAAGTGACACACAGGTACAATAGATGATAAATACTCAACAGATAGAATTATAGGGTAGGTCTAATGACAAAATTTCCTAGCAATAAATGGACATGCTAAAGTTTCCAAAGACATTAAGATCCAAAAATCAACCCCAATGCTGAAGACAATGCAATGCACAATTCAAATGAAACAAACAGCAAGTCCAGGTGACAACCACAATATAAGACAGGAAACAGGCATTAATGTCTCCAAGTAATCCAAAAGGCTCCCTCTTTTACTTCTCCTTTGAGGCATTTTTTTACAACTTCAGTGCCCATATATTTTAGTCCACTGAGACTATGTCTGAAGCTGTGAAAATGACAAGTCACTGATTATTTGTCATCACTTGTGACTTACAGAGCATTTCTGTTCACTATTTCTCACAGTTTATTTTTCACTTGACCACTTGCTGTCTTTATCTGATTCGCTTGAATGGAGAGCCATATGTTTACGTACCCACATGGTAGATGAATGGAATGGAAAGAGTGTTGATAATGAATCCCTCACAAAATTGTGTTGTGGGGCATCCTTCAAAGTATTTTTAGGTTTAGGTTATTGCTCAAAATCGTCTCGTTTGCTAGTGGTGATTCACAAGCATCCGTTTTTGAGAACCACTTCAGGTGACACACTCACTCTCACAACAGCCAATGAGCTGACAGGTCAAACCTGGATGATCTATTACTCTTGCATGGAATAGCAAAAATTACTACATGTGTAAAAACCTGAACTATCACTTTAATATGTTCGTGAGTTGGTGACTTACGTGGCCTTGCCCTCCTTAAGGAAGACACAAGACAGCGTCAGCTTCAGTGTGGCTTCCACCACTTTCACCGACAGGGGTTTCAGCTTCAGAGTAATGTCATAGTGTCCCGGCGTTGCACTGGCATACTTCTTCATGTTGATGTCACCTGATGCCAACACCTTCCTGTGGCCCTTTGTCTCCTGATAAGTAGACAGCAGCGGTTACTTCAGGCATCTCAGTTCATGTTCAAACCTATAAAACTCCTCCTCTGTGAGAGTTTTGCAGCAAAACTATTACAATCTGTAATGAGTGCCTAAATAGATGACATGAAACAAAGGAACTGAAGACAAATATGGTAGACTCACATTTTCAATGACAAAAGTCCAGTCCTTGTCTTCAAACTCTTCTGCAGTAGGTTCCTGTTGACAGATCAATAATTACAAGATGGCTGAGCCTTGCCATTGCCATTCAGATTATCATGAAGTTTTACATTCCACATTCAGCATCATTTAGTTTCTCAGTAATGGCTAAAGGAGACATACCTTGAACAGAGTGACAGTGATGTCCACAGTCTCTGGAACCTGCCAGACCACCAGGCCTCGGTAGGGGTTCTTGATCCCCGGCTGCCAGCCATGGAGCTGACAGAGAGGATAAGAGAAACAAGGGACTCAGTATCAAAACTATTGCTCAAGTTCTCTTTTTTTTTTTTTTTTTTTTTTTGATAGATAGTGGGGGCATTGCAATAAATTACAATAAAACAAGCCACATTCTCAATGTGTAATACTGAAAGACTGTGAGTTGTGTATAACCCTAAGACAGACTAATTCCTAAGATTTTCTCTTCTAAGAGGCTTTAACATGAAATTACAGATGCATAAAAAGAATCAATGAAAGTCTGCTGGATGCTGATAAATTAATCTTCAGCTCTGAATTGTGGCCCTTACCCATCAAGCATAAAAAAAATTACAAAAGTTTTATCTTAGGGAGCCATAACATGTTATTACACCTCCAGTTTGCCCTAATTTTCCCTTATTTTTAATACCTTTGTGCTGTGACGTCTGTTCCTCCGGATCCACACCACTCTCAGTTTGTCTGGTTGCCTGGATTCAGAGAAAAACACAGATAACATTTAAGCTCCTCTCGCTAATTGAAGTGTAACTCTGAAAAATAGATTAAAATGATATCAGCATCAGCTCAGCATATGGTGATACACATTCTATCACAAGGTACGTGGAATATCATGGAATTTGCCAATATGTGGATGCGATTAATAAAAATTGGACTTTTCCCCACAGTTACGCATGTTTTATCTGTGCCTAAGCCAAACTAGCAAAAAAAAATTAAAAAAGACTAGGCTAAGATTCTGGACCATGTTGTTTTTTTTTTTATTTGTTTGTTTTTTAAGATTTTTTTTGGGCTTTTCTGCTTTATTTGACAGTCACTGTAGAGATAGACAGGAAAGGCAGGGGAGAAAGAGGGAATGACGTGCAGCAAAGGACCTGAGGTCGGATTCGAACCCCGGTCGCTGCCATCAGGACTGAGTCCTGGTACATGGTGCGCGCTCTTAACCTGTGAGCCACCAGGGCGCCCCCTGGACCATGTTTTGGGGTCATTTATGTGCATGCTACTGCAGCTTCTGACCTGTGACTGCTGTTTGTCTGCCTGTGTGTCACAGAAGGTGTGTGCACACACACACACACACACACACACACACACACACACACACACACACTTAAACACACTCACACATACAGACACAGAGGGAGCCTGCTAGCAAGAGGAGCTCATCATTTCAACAAACTCTCAGCAGTGCAACTACATCAGCAGTTTTGTAACTCCTGAATTTGTAATGTTATGTTACAAATTCATAGATTATATTCTAATTGAACAGTTTATTCATCCACCACATGACACTTATTAGACACTTTCTGATTACAAAATGTGCTTAAAGTGTAAAACACAGAATTCAGAAAATTTAAAACAGAAAATGGGGAATTTGAGGGGAAAAAAATCAGACACGGAATCTGGAAAACATTAAATTTCATAGGGTCCCATGTAATGTTGCACAAACTGGGGCTGACTTTTGCTTTGAATTCTTCTTTAATATTTAATATGCATGATTGAAGATGCTATTGAATTCTACTAAAAGCATTTAACCACTGATAAATCATCACATTCATTTTGAGAAAAGAGTTACAGACATGTAGGAGACAATTCTATTGCAGTGTTGGTGCAGTTCCTAAAGGTCACCAACAGAGGTCATATATGACTTAGGGCCCCTGCAAAACCCTCTACAAAATAGGATTTCAGCTTTGCTGTTGCACCGACTCTTTCATCTGTTCTAATCTACTTTAGCCCAGGAGAAGGAGGTGTCACACAGCCAGTATAACAGCAGGAGACCAGGGATTGTCAAATACAACCTAAAAAACATGACACACAAACAAGCCCATCTGTTTGATTTCAAAACATTGCATTCAGGCCTCAGCCAGGAGAAAATGAAAATCTTGTGACTCTGAGTATCCACTCAAGGATAGAGTGGGCCTCCTGAGGATAAACACCCTGGCCCGTGTGTATATGTGGGTGTGTGTGTGTGTGAGAGAGAGAGAGAGAGAGAGAGAGGGAGACAGAGACAGAGATGCTGTTAGAGAGGTTGGTTTGAGCTGCTGCTTTCCTCTCCATTAGTGTATTTACTGCAGGGCTGAAACAGTAGACGTGGTGGCCCCAGCAACCAGCCACTACACCCATCACACTCACACATACATCATACTGCAGAGGCAGGTCCTGCTCCTTATCTTAACCCATTTACACCAGTCATTACTGAGAGGAAATTTCCCCCTTAGCTCTCTGATCTGCTGAGAAATTTCACCATTCCTCAGTCTCAGAGAGCTGAGTCATCTTCGTGCCAGTCAGTGAAAATTAAGATAAATGAGCAGAAACTTGTTCCCTTCAAAAACCTGATCCCTGCAGGGGAAATCAGGACATCACAGGGGCAAACAGAAACACGACACAACAAACGAGAATAAGACATAAACAAGAAAGTAGGTAAAGAGGTGGCATTTAAACATGATGTAACCGACAACCTGACCACTAGAATATGTTATGTAGAATGGAAACAATGAAATAATGAGAGAAAAAAAGTGATTAAATTTAAAGCTATTACTCATCAGTGCAGAACAGTGAATTTTGGCAAGCTTGATAAAAAAAAAAAAAAAAAAAACAGTATTGGAATACAAAAAGCCATACTGGTCAAACTCAAAGTGTGAACAGTGTAACTGGTGAGGGCCTTCTTCTCATGCTGCATGTCACTTAGAGACAATGTGGGACGAGGGAGAAATGGAAAGGGGCAGAGAGAGGGGACAGAGGACACCGAAATAGACATAGAGAATGACAACCACACTTAACACATGCTTAATAGCAATCCTACACCTGCTGCACTACTTATCATAGTGATATTGCAACAGGCTAGCCTCTATTTACTGTGTTGTGTAGATCGATGTTTCACTTTGTATGGATGCTCAATTATGCAGCGCTGGAGTATTCAAAAGATAAATATATTTAAACATAACAGGCTTCGTGGATACTGTACAGAAAATACACAGCACACTCTGACACACAGCCACATAAACAAGACCTGATAGCTGCAAATAATTCTCAATGTTTGTCTTAACCTGCTTGAAGTACCAGATGTTGAGCTTTACCATATCAGGAAATGTCAAGACGGCGTAAGACAAACTGTTAATCATACATTCTAAATACTTCACCCTGATAGTAAACTTTCTACTCTGCCATATGAACCATCAGAGCTTTGGCTAATCAGTTTAGGGGTTCGGTCTATCCAGCTGGTCCACATTTTACACATTCTTCTACACTGGAAACATCAACATCCAAACATTCAAACACTGTGGCTACCACAGAGAATGACTACACCGTGTAGGCTTTGGCTACATGCAACAATGGACAATATTAACCTTTCATCACAAATCTGTACCCCAACTGATTATGAGTCAGGTTGATCAGCTTCAAAACAAGTATATGTTATCATTATTAGTATTTTTATCAGTTGTAGAAGCAGCAGCAGGAACAGTAGTAATTACAGTTGTAGCAGTAGTAGCTGCAATAGCTGTAGTATTAGCAGAAGCAGGAGTGGTAACAGTAGTACTAATAGTAGTGGGAGTGATAGAATTAGCAGTAGCAGAAGAAGTAGTACTTCTAGTTGTAGTTGTATCATCCTGGGTTTCAATGGACAGCAATGCGTCCCATAACCTACAGAAATTTAAGAGGTTTTTCCACCCTGACAAGACACCTGAAACACCAAACACCTGAAGGCCTGGAGTTCTTTGCACAAAAATATTGACACAGAATACTGGCTACTAGCAGGTACAATCCAAAAACACTTGTAAAAGTTCAGCCTGTATACACCTGTATTTGTCAGAAAACGACTGGCAGGCCTTCGTGTTTACGGGGGACGGTTTTCATAGTGGTTTCATAAAGGGCTCATTCATGTTACACATAAGATAATACGCTCACGCCCCCATCCGCTCTTACGCGCTTTGATGAGCATGACACAATTTCTTCACACCCAGTTTCAAGCTCGGGCTTGGCTGCTGTGTGCTCTGTGGTTTCAAAGCGTCACGTGGTATTATGATAAATGTGAACATGTACAGACCAAGCTTCACCATAAACTATTCTAGTAAAAGTTGATCAAGGAACTGAGCATTTACTCTGTAATGGGTGAAATCTATTGTAAAACAGTACCTATACTGGTAAAGGCTATAATAAAACAATTACCAATCAAATCAAGCCCCCAGTTTGAGAACCTCAATTTGATCAGGATTAGTCCCAGGATTTGGACGATTATTTTTGTTGCTGGTTTAGCTGGATTTTGGAACTGTTTAATGAGGTGAGAGAGGTGAGAGTGAATCCTATGAGTACAATAGTCATTCTTATACATTCTCTGACTGGGATGACATATGATGGATTACTGAGGTAAAATAAAACTATTCCTCATTTTGCTGGAGAGCTTTTGGAACCCCCTCAAGCATCTCTGGAACCACCTCCCAACCACAGAACCCAATTAAGCATGCCTGCAATCCCCTCAAGGACCCCTAGAACCACTACAAAGACCCCTGAATAGCCTATAGAAATGTAAGGACCGCAGCAGTAACTCATAGAACTACCTTAACAACCACGACAATACCTTCAAGGAGCACTGGAACCACCTCAAGAAGCCCAGAAACCCCTGAAGGAGCCCTAAAAACACCTAAAGGACTCCTGAACGTCTTGAAGGAACCGTGGAAACACTTAAAGACCCTTGGAGCCACCTCAAGGTTCCCTGGACCCTATCCAAAAACATGTAACCACATGTAGAGCCACTGGAAGCACCTCGCCAGACCAGACCTTAAAGACAACACTTCATCTCACCCCAACAAAATTATCTGATTCTTTTTTTTAAATCCTGCATAGGTCTAACTTACTTGGACATTAGGCTGCAATAAATAAAAATTTCTCAGATAGAAACAATATCTCACATTATACGCTAGGTTTCAAAGGAACTGATGCCTACCATGAACAGAAACATGTTGCCACTGGCTGGTATATAATCTTGAAGGGTGCATAAACAGAGTGACAGGTAGATAGGTCGCAATGCAAGCCAGGGCTGGGGATTGGAAGCACATGCTGACTGCAATATTAGTAATGCTAATGGAATTAAAGGAACTCCTACAGAGCCAAGACTAAAGCAGTCCACCCAGCAGCTAAAAACAAATCTACACTGACATTATGGAGCTTCATCACAAACTAGGATTCAACTGGTATGGCTTTTCCAGGCTGACGCTGATATCTTTTAACTGAATCTCCTGATAGTTGATATCTTGTACCTATATTCAGTATGATAAAAGAAAAACTAACTCTACTTTTTGCTGCCTCACAATACAACTCGATCATAAAGTATTTGCAGCAGACTGACAACAGCGCTATGGGCAAGTGACCAGCATCACTAATCATTTCAGCTATTTAGGCTCATTCTCAAGCCAAGAACACAAATGACAAAGCAGTATCACTACTCCACTAATTGCCATTAGTGCTTCACTAACATTTCCTGTTGAATCACTGCTCTACTCAACTTTACTCTATGTCAGGGAAATGTAACTTCATTGTTTATGTCAATTACAGGCTTCATAACGAGGGGATAAGAGATAGATAAAGGAAGACAGAGCTCATCGATGTACTCAATGCACCATAAATGTTTATGCCAAATAGAGGCAAAACTTGTCTTATTGAAAAAGCCTCTTAAAAGCATTTAGACAAATGGACACTAAAAAACTCTCCACTGAAACTCTGGCTAATATTTATGCATGCATACTTCTATGGAAGTGCTACAAACCAGTTCAGGTTAAGTTCATCTAATAGATACCCAGTGTAGCACTATAATTTGTAATCAATATGAAACCAATCAAACTGCATCATGTCCATAATATTAGAGGTGGAACACACTGTCGTGCTGATATCCCAGTTTTAATAAAATGCAAATTTTGGCTCTAAATATTGGTCTAATCTAAACAAACACTAGGGCTGGGCAATAAGAACAAAATCAAATATCACAATATCTTTGACTGACTTCCTCAATAACGATACTGTGACAATACTGGAGGGATGACTATTGGTGCTTTCATAAGATGTTTAAACACAAAGGATTTTTGATAAACAATCACTAGTAATGTGGATATGATGATAGAACAGTGAGAACAGTCTAGCAGTGTACAAAATTGCCTTTCTTTACTTTAATCCAGCCTTTAAAAGCAGGAAAAGACGACACTTATGCCATATTGTGATATTATGATATCAAAAATCCTAGACAATATCTAGCCTCCTATCAGGATATTGATATAACATTGATGTGTCACCCGAACACACACTGTACTGTAAGTATGTGGGGCTAATGTCAAAGCACACTGCCACATCTAGTCTGAGTCTATGCTGCATTTTTGAATCATCATGTTTGCACCACTGTGGATCATTTTGGATTGTCAACATTCTGAGCATTAAAGGATGTGAAATGCTCGAGAACTAAACAATGGTTCCAACAGAGTTTATCAAGTAATAGGAAATGCATTATAAATAGTTATAGGGGCCTGATGCCTAGCTGTGTGTGTGTGCTTGTGTGTATCTTGACCTATGAGTCAGCGGTCATATCCAGTACATCATGGATTCACAGAGCCAATAGTGTTGCATTCAGTTTGACAACAGTCATACTTCCACACGAGCAATCAATTACTTTATTGGATTAAGCAGGACTCGCATGGAGAAAGACACACACTAACTTCTGGAAATGCTGAAATGAACAAATGCCAAAGAGAGAGAGAGGATGCTCTTCCATCCTGACCGGCCCATCCTCGAAACAAGACAGCATGCCCACTGCTAATGATTTCACAGGGAAAATGGCATGTGAGCATATTTTGTATTTCAGCTGTAGATCCATAGCTTCTAGAAACCTGCCTAATGTAGACCCCATGTATTCCTGTATCTCTGGACGTTAGTGAATTTCTACTGAAACACACTCAAATGAAACATGCTTATCTGTAGGGCATGACCTGGTATTGAGTGTGGAAAAGTGGGAATGCATACTGATCTGTCCACTGATAAATTCACTGATGTGTAATTATTGGATTAGACGGGGTGTATTACATACACAAAGGGACAGTGCAGCTGATTTAGATTTGACATTTTATTACTTCATGCCAACACAGAAGCGTTGAGGTGAGCCAAATATTCAGTCCAGCCTCCATGTTATCAGTAGGCAGGGATGTGGTGCTGAAGATGGGGTGGACACCAACTTGTTCACCTGCATATAAAGCCAACCTTCTTTCTTCCAGAGATTATCAACCACAGATCTCTTTCCCACGCCCAAGTTATTCTCCTGGGATGAATGTGAGGCTGCCCCGTTTATTAGAATGCCTCATGCCACATGACAGATATTGCATTGACTCGGTAAGACAGAGGCGGAAGTGCAGAGGTTGAGGCGTGCTCTGCAGAAATAAACTGCGTAATATGCATCTCTAAAACAGCGTCACCACAATTTATTAACAGGTTAAGTTCCGATAAAGTAGCCTACGCCCGTCTAGACAGCGTAAACACGATCCCAGTGAGCCTAGTGAGAGTCACGCCAAGCTCCATATAAACTCAGCCAATTTGATGCTTTTATACTTTTTGACAAAGGCAACTCCCGCGGAACATGACTTTACACATTCTGTAAATCGCTGCTAGCCACCACAAAAAATCGGCATACAAAACAACCCCAAACAGAACTTTATTTCCATAATTTTTTAACTTTTAGAAACTGTTCACACTGTTGGCGCTTAAGTTAGCTGCGCCTTACTTTGTGGAATAAGATACCATCAATAATTAGGCAATAACACACGAGTCGATGTTTAAAGGGGGAGTTTAAGAGGAAACGTGATTCTCATTTGAAAACCGAATGTAAAATCGTAAAATGTTCTGCGACGTACATGCCTTCGCCTAGAAGTATGGTGGTTCTAAATGTATATATTTTTTATATGAAGGCTGGCTCTCTTCCGATACGGTCTGTGCGCTCAGTCTGCCTGACATCTCTACAGGGCGCGTGAGGATGCGACTGTCAAGCGACAAACTATTTCGCCACAAAACCCTCCAACACAGCGTTTTCAGCATGTTAGCTAGCAGTGTTATGTCGAAGTCACGTTACTTTACCATTTTTTGGTGCATTCTATCATCAGTTCTTGATAAGAGGCGGCAAACTGGAACTTGGAGGCTTTCTTTCCGACCCGCTGGAGCCGCTTCCACACCGAAGTCATGGTCGATGTCGTCAACTTATTTTCTCAAAGATACGATGAACCAACATCAGCTGATGAGAAGAAAATGCGGCTCGCTGGCCTTCCTCTGGGCCCTCAAAAGGGAGAGAGATGGGAGAAGTCCACCAGCTGCTGTGACAGCTCCTCTCTGAGACCCTGGCAGTGTGTGACCCGCTGCCTCCCCAGTGGCCGCAGGCAGCCAGCAAAACAAACGCACGCCGCCGCTCGGACGCAACGTCAAAACGGCCGGTATAAACACCACTTCCGGTGACGAGTTTCAAAATAAAGTCCTTATTGTGATTATGCAAAGTTGTATATGCCAAAGTCAAAATAATACTATTTTTTAAATGCTTGCTTTTTTCCTGAATTAACTACATAATTATCTCAGAATTCGGAGAAAACGTGATCATAAAGGAATTTGATTTAATATATTTTTCAGAATTCTTAGATTCATTATTCCGGAAAAACAGCAAAATTTTCCCCATGAATTTATTTTTTCAGAATTCTGAGATAATTATCTCATTGACTGAGAAACCTATGTGATTTTTTTCTTCAGTAAATGCATTCTGCTCCCATATATTTGTGGAGGATTTAGAATTATTTTAATGTAATGGTTGTTTAAATCAGTGCGGGTATGATTTGGTATTTTTAATCATCATGGAAAGCAAGGGGCCACTTCAGTGTTAAGAAATCTGTGTAGAAAGCATATTTAAAAATATATTCAAATCAGGAAGCATTCCAGACCGAAAGTTTCTAAATTAATGTTTCATATATACCAGATTATTTGTCAGTTTGTAATAACCTATCACATTTACCACATAATAATCTGTTGTCAACCATAAATCATTTCATAACCTTGCCCCCAGAACCTTAGTAAATATAATCAAGTATGGTAGTGCAAGAACTTTACCATATCTTCAGGTTGAACTGATGCACTTGGAAATACATTGAAATAAAGAGAAAACAGAGAATATTTAGCATCTGTTGTAAATATCTGTAGGAAGTAAAGTAAACACTAAAATCCCTTTCAATAACATGTTTAGCTGTTCAGGTCACTCTAAATTTAAAATCAGACTTTTGAAAGAAAAATTGCTCAACTTCCTGTTTCACCCCGGCTTTCTGTGGCTGGCTTTACGCAGCTGCTGATGTACAGTCACCTGGGCTGAGATTATTATAATGATGAGTTATGCTTTACAGCTGTATAGGCGGTATTTTGTCATCTGCAGGACAGACTAAACAAGTGGCATAATGCTGAAATACTTAGTACAAACAGGAATACAACGAATAAAAGTAATCCCATAATACATTTTAGAAACATAATGTACAAATATACTGGCAAAATTATGAGTTGCTAAAGGTTTATTATAGTGATAATTTAGGAGTTAAAGAGTAAAATAAACCACACAAGGTCACTACAAACTCACTACCACTGTTTTAGTGATTGTTTGTTAGGGTTATTAAGTTATTAATTATGTGTATGGTCACAATTTCCTGCAATATGTAAGCTATTAAAACAAACACAGCAGAATCAGACTGCTGTAGATGACTGTATCCAACACAAAGGGAATAACTCACAGGTGGCTTGTTATGCAATGCAAGCAGGTCTGCCATTAGGCGAGGCCAGAGCAAATAGTGTCAGGAGCAGCCAAACAGTCATTACTGACTTCTCATGAAGCTGTGCCGACATGTTCAACAAGTAAACACCAAATAAACATGAGTGGGGAGCCGGCGAGGGGAACTTGCCCCTGCAGTGAGTGTCCCTCAGTTGCAGGGGACTTTTCCAGTTTACCCCCCCCAGTCTATTTATAATCTGTTGCCGGCACACAGAGCAGCTGGGAATATACTGCAGCCTCTGAGCACACACAACACAGAAATAAACTGTGCACAGCGACATGCAGGCTATGACAAGATTTAGTTTAAAGGTCCCCTATCATTCAGTTTGCATGCTTCTAAATGTATGATGGCTCAAGATGAGAACAGCTTTAGAAGAAGAGAAGAGGAAGAAAAATAAATCCTGAAATAACAATAAAATATACGGTCCATAATTTGGAATGATACACATTCCAAATTATGACATTTCATTCAGACATTTATTTTTTAACATCTTTTTGCATTTATTTGTTCATTGACTTACTCATTCTTTTTTTCTAAATGTCTTTGTGCATTTAATTCATTAATTAATGAACTTATTCATCCACATATTTTTAAGTTTTACTTTCAAGTTTGTTCCCAGTGTCCATCTGGTGCTCAGTGCTGTGTCCAGCTCCCTGTCCACTCCTGGGGGTTTCATGATGTGGAATAAAACTCCCCTGTCAGTGCACTGACATCCTCCCTGTCTCTCAGCAGGCTGCTCGGCAGTCACGCTGGGAAGCAGCTGGATTTGGGTGGGAAAAAATAAAGGAAGAAATACGGAAGAATGGAGGGGGACTGAGACACAAGGGAATAGTCGTGTTTTTAAAGCTGGTCTTTCACCAAAACTACATTACAGCGAGGCTGTGTTTTTCTGACAGCCTCCTCTGGGAAATTAATTTCCTGCTCCCCCACTTGTAACCACTGACACAACTTAATTTTGGAAGTGGCTGAAGTGTTTCAGATCACTGTGCAGAAATGTAACGGTTACAGGTAACGATCACTGCCAGAGGACGCTCTGGTAGACTCACTGAAAAAAAGAATAACCCAGTTACAAGATTTATAGGAAAGAAGGATATAGGTGATAAATTGCCAAAATTGCCAAAATATTTTTTAAGTAAAATGAGTATTTTGGCCACAAAATCATTTTAGACAATGGAAATAATTAATTATGATAAGACAGATGATAAGAATAACTTTACTGAAGTTTCATATTTTTCAGGTTCTGGAGGCAAAATGCTAACACTGACAAAAAGTAATTCTGTGAATTAAGTTATTGAATCAAGTATTAATCCTGTCAGTAATGTAAATCAAATGTGTAATATAGATGTTATTGGGTTTTGTAGGAATCATAAAAAAAAAAAAAAAAAAAAAAAAAAAAAAAAAAAACCTGTCCTGTTTTTAGTTTGACAACCATGTGTTCTTTCAGTGGGGTTTGAAAGGGATTCATAGACCAAGGCTGGTAGAATTTTCTCACATCTTAAAGGGATAGTTCACCCATTTTGAAAACGGTGATATTATTTCTTTTTGGCAGTTATTTTAACAATATTAGATCGGGGGAAGTTCAGCTCAATGACAGGAGGCTAACAATTAGCATTTGCAGTATCCAGCCAGTATCCAGCACTCAGTAACAGTGAGAGGAAGATAGCACCACTACTGTCCTACAGAACAGCTAGGTGGGAAGTGAAACAATATCACATTTTTCAAACTGAAATGGTGAAGTATCCCTTTTAAGACACTGACCGGCTTTTCTGTCACTGCCCACCTGAGATAACACATTGTTTCCTTGAACTACTTAATGAACTCTTTGTGGAGGTTACAGGGGATTAGTTTGGGGTAAAGCATTTCCTAAACAAGCCACTTCCATGCAGGCCACCCATTAGCTGGTGTGCATCCTGTTTTTGAGACCAGGGCACCTCTACGTACATGGGTGTAGAATTAGACTGATATATGGGGCCAGTAGTGGCCTTCATGTAAACATCAGACAACATGGTTGGTCTAATATGACAGACATGTGGCAGTTTGTCTGATTATTGTGTTGATACGTACTGAAACAGTGGCTGTCTGTGGAAAAGCTGAGCAGATCTTAGTGAGACAGCTGGCCCAGATTTCATGCGAGCGTACACTGATTTCTCCTCCTCCTTCTTCTTTTTCTTCTTCTGCTTCTTGGTTAATTGTGAAGACAGAAAATAAAGTCAGAAAGCAGCAGATATTGGCTGATTCAATTCAAATATATCAGTCAAAGCCTGCTTGAGTGCCACCCAAGGCTCAGGATATGCAGGAGGAAACGTCACTAATGTCACCTGAGAGCAGAGCAAGAATGACAGGAGGAAGAGAGAATGAACTATTCTTGGTTCTCTCATTAGTGTGGTCAAAGCGTTTCAATGAATGTGGCTCAGAGCAGGCGGGCATGAAACATGGCTGGGACTTCACTGAATTTTGAAACAGACAAAAACCGAAAAATCTATAAGCCCTTGCTGACTTTGATGATTTTGCATTTCACTATTTGAGAAAAATTCACTTTCGCTCTTATTTTCATAATTTGGTGGTTATTGTATTGCCAATTCTTACTATTTTTTGCTAATTGTCTGGTCATTTTCTTGTTTTCTTGTTGTTGTTGTTAAATCATTTTTTTTTTTTTTTTTACCTCTTTGGCTATCTTTGTGATGTTCTTTTGTAATTTTCTTGCTTTTTTTGCTATTTCAGTAGCAGTATTATATTTGTCTTTTGTTTTTTGTGTTTTTGTTTTTTTCTCTCAATTTTTTGGTAACTGTAGTCATTTTCTTGTGAGTGCATTTTGAAGAAGTAATTTTTGTGAATGGAGTCACATGAATCTCAGCTCAGGTTTCAGTGTTCACTTCCTGATGACTCGGGAAATCAAATGTTTCAACCCAGTGATAAACAAAGTCTGTGTTTCTTTCTAGGTATGGGAGAACATTACACTTAAAATGTACAAGTGCTGGAGAAACCAGATCCCTGGCCACGTTGTGACCCACTGTACCAACCTTCCCTGGCTAGGACTTTGGTAAATATAGCTCGGCTTAACCAAACACCTGTCACCTGTCTGTCAGAAGCACAGAGGGGGCGACAGTCAGCAAGAGTGCGCACGCATACCACCGAAACATTAACAAGGTCATAGAAAATCAGCACCCTCCCTGCAGGCGTGAGCGCTCCAGTCTACAATCACATGCGTGACCTTCGTGGACGATCATGTTCTGCATGCCAAGACCACCACATATTATCTAAAATTACCTATCTGCTGGAGCTGTGATCTTTCAATCAGCCGTAAAGGTCCCACATCATTCACTTTCATGATTTTATTTTCAAATCCACCCCCTCTGAGGATGAGAATAATGTCATTTTATGTTTTGTAAATAATATATAGTTGAATTAAAATGGTATTTGTTGAATGAATTTGAAAACTAAGCTGATCTGCCTGGCAGGATTTCAGTGATTCTTCAGTGAGGGGAGAATTAGCACTAGGTCCAGTTGTGATGTCTTCATTGAAGTTTATCTGAAAGCAGCTGTAAACCAGCGCAGTGGGAGAAAATCAGTGGGAGAATGGGGTTTTGGCCTGAGGGTGGGGCTACAGGAAAGGTCATGAGGTCATTAGAGATGACACGGTTCATTCCCGGGGAAGCATGAGTACCCTCAGCAAATTACTTGGCAATTTGTCCATAACATTTAGAGATATGGTGTGTAGGAGTCTAATGTTTGGCCGGAGTGTGGAACTAGAGGAGAGGTCCCACGGTCACCACTATCAAGAGGAATCTTCCTTTGGGGAGTGTGAATCCACTCATTACAAGTCATGATATCTTGTGGGCAAAGTTAACATTTTGGCCATAGGGTGGTGCTAGAGGAAAGGCCATGAGGCCTCCTCAAACCTGACAGGGTTCATCCTCTGAGGAGCATGCACATGCCCACCACTTTCTATTCTACTAATTCTATTTCAAGACATGCTGCCTTGGAGTAACGTGTTGAATGGACAGACGGAAACGGTCATTCACAGAAAAGTGGAGCTTTTTTTGAAAATGCAATAACTTTGAATTTCAAGACGTAAACAAAATCGATGCTAACTCTAGCAGTTATTTTGTTAAACATGCATGTGATCTCCGTTTGTCTCCCTGTCTTTCCTCTGTCTCCTGTAACTACTGAGCAGAAATACCTCAAAAATATAAATAATGAATATAAAAATATAAAAAATGCTTCTAACCAATTTAAAGGTACACTACATGTAAAATTGTTAAGGGTTTATTTAAAGCAGGCAATTTGCAAACTTTTTATGGTGTTTTGGTTTGTTGTGGCAACTGTATCTCTATGTCTTGTCCAGTCCTGTGTGCTATATAAATCTCTCAATCATCTCGGCCAATAAAAGCGATTGCACAGCAGGCAGCGCTTGCATTCAGACAGAGAGAAGCAAACCTGGGAGAAAAAGCAAAAGAAAAATGCCAAAGATAAATAAGAAATAACTTTGTATTCATTCAAAATAATCACTTTGTTTTTCATCTAGTAAAACTGCTGTGTTCCTGTATTGCCTGATATTACCTCAGTTTTGCAGCACACTCTTTATGTTCCAGGCGGATTGACTGATAAAAGCTCAGGATAAAGAGCCAGTCTTGCTCAGACGAGGACTGAAGTGAGCAGATTTTCATTTCTACTTTATTTTTTCTTTAAAGATTTCTCTTTTGGCATTTCTGTTTTAACAGTCACAGTAGAAAGAGACACGAAAGGCAGGGGAGATAGAGAGGATGATATGCAGCAAAGGGCCTGAGGTTGGATTCAAACCCAGGACGCTGCGATCAGGACGCAGCTTTAACACATGGAGCTACGAGGAGCATTGCATTTCTTTTAAACAAAACTCATTTTGACTTTTATTTTATTTCTTTTTTCTTTTATAATGTGTCTGATGTGAGAACAGCTGGTAAAGATACTTATTTTTGAATTGTACTCTTCATTTTGTTGTTATATAACCATACTTATTTTTTTTTCCTCTGCTAATTGGCATATCCCATGTCTTAATTGGAAAATACATTCGGAAAAAGGCCTAATTGGGAATCTCTAAATGGAACATGCTGTTTACATGACCTGTATCAAATTCAGAATATTGTTATATTCAGAATAATAATGTAAAATTGGTGTGCATGTGAACATACAGAATGAGAAGAAGATAGCACCACTACTGTCCTACGCAACAACTAGCGGGGCAGGTGAAATAATATCAATATGGGTTCAAAATGGGTGAACTACCCCTTTAAGCCAGTGGTTAACTAGTTCACTTCCCTCATGGCTTACTGGTGCTGATCATGTGACCTCGGGAGCTCTTTGTGCAGCATCCCATCCCGGCGGCAGTGCTGTGGAGGGTCTTTGACACAGTATTTGCACTGGAGGCTCATGTGTCCGCTGGGTGCAGATCACAAGGCTGTCACCACCATCAGTCACCTGCCCCCCCCCACTGGCCCCGCAAACCAGAGCCCACCAGTCCGAGCTGCTCACGGCCCCTGCACTGAGAGGGGAGGACGGGGTGGGACACACACTAGTGACTCAGCTAAATTCAAGACAAAACAATTTCCATTTCAAGATGATTGTTCATATTGTAATCTATAACCATGTCATATGTGTTGCTTTGGCGTGTGCTAACCTTGCAACTTAAATTTTGATGATTTCATGGTTTTGCTGCTCAGAGGAAGGATGACATTTGACATTTTGAAAATAAAAGGCTCTCACTCAGCAATGGTGTTAAGCAAGACATGTGAGATCTGCAATTCACACCGAAGAAATAAGAGAAATAAAGTATTTATTTCTTATATTTAGAGGTAAGCTGCTTTAAAGAGATAATCCTTGAGTTCCTCCTTTTCCTGATGTCGCCCTTATCTTTGGTGCTCAGCAGTCAGCGCTGTGGTGTTTCCTCACTGCACTTCCCAGAGATCAGCTGTCAATCAAACAGTGCGGGTGGGACGGTGAAGTCCTTTTCTGTTGATGGAGCTTGAGTTCCTGTAGGTGGCGCTCAAGCTAGTGACCCAGTTTTGGACTTGGTCACTGGAAAAGTCTAAATACAACTTAACACTTTGAAACCCAGGCGCCTGTGGCGGGGCTTTTAGTCTGAAAGATAAACTTGTTGCAGGGTAATTTTATGGTAATTTCCTAAATTTTAAAGATACATTTATAATAGTTATGAAGAGTTTCCTGATTAAAAAAAAAAAAAAAACAATTCTCGCTAATTTTCTGGTAAAATTTTACTAATTGTCTGATTTTTATTTTCTTTTATAAAGTTTCTTTACTAATTTTTTGGTCACTTTCTGGTCTTTTTGTTGTAACTTTTTAACAAATGTCTTCCTAATTTTTGGGTAATTTCTTGTCTGTTTGCCCATTTTACATGTTTCTGAAGGATATCACATGAATTTGCTGAGGTTTCAATCCAGCATAACTGATCTGATGTTTAACTACATAATTTTAATAACTATAAAAAATGCTTTTTTTTTTTTTTTTTTTGGTATTATTATTTTTTAACTCTACACCAGTCAAACACTAGCAGGATGCGTATAATTACACAACATAAGGCAGGTCAAAACATGTGCCTCCACCCCAAAACCTCAATGCACACATATCAAGGAGGTGACCTACCAAGATGGATGACCTCATACACAGGCAGCGCTGCGAGGCTGGGTGTTTGCGTTGGGAGGGACGAGAAGTGGCAGCCCCGGCTACAGGCTCTGATTCATGACGGCTCATACCCTCCCTCCCTGTCTCGTAACAAACCCAGCCAGAGCCAGCTAACACACATCAGGCCACTGTTACAGCTCGGTTAGCTTCTAACTGCTTTTGGTTGAGGAGGCTTTTTAGATGAAAGACTGGATGAAGTCCAGTTTTCCTTCCTTCATCCGGTTGTGGGGTTGACAGGGCTGTTGATTAACACCAGGGACACTGTTAGGACAATGGTAGGGGAGGAACTGCAATTTATGATTTTTAAAACACGCTTTGCTGGTCTGTTTCAGAGCAAGGACTGCAATGCATGCAAAAAAACTCCCTAACTGGTTCTGTTGGATCTCTGATCTAGTACACTAACTGTGAAAATGACATCGATTACATCAATTACTTCATGCACCTTTACAGACAAACAAAACTGGCAGTTTATGTCTGCATGAGAGGCAACCTAGATCTGTGTTTTCTGCTCAAACTGATCAGAATGAGAGACCAATGTGGATTCTGGATGATGTCAGGGGACTCAGGCTGGACTGGTCTGAGTTTTGACACCAGTATCTTTGGACTCAAGCTGCAATCTTGAAAGTCCCAATCAAAAACAATCACCATCAGCAGACAGAACAAAAGAGATGAAGAAGCTCTTTAGCAGTGTTATAAGATTCAAGCACATGAAACTGAAATTGTAAAAACCCTACAAATGGAAGGACCACTCATCCATCTTTAGTTACACCTAGGTTTCAACTGATACACGTTTTTGAACCCTGATGCTGATATTTTTTCCTAAATTTAAGCTTTTACCAACCACAGCAAAAGGTGCATTTTGGCCGGACATTCGGGCTCCGTCTACAGCTGTCTGGGGCAAACTGTTGCCTTCAGTAACATTTCCTCCTGCATATCCTGAGCCTTGCAGGCAGGATTCACCACCAATATGGATGTTTGTATCATATATATTTGGACTGAGGCTGCCAAGACAATATTTTCTACGGATCCTAAATTTGAAAACTGTCATGCCAAGAAATTGTATTGAGCATTTCCCCCCTAATCCTGTGCTGAATAAACTTTTTAAGTGTAATTAGCGAGTTATGATGCATTTGAAGACATCAACCAGCACCATATAACTGCCCATGACACAGAAGATACTTATGGTCTTACAAATAATCATATAGCCCTCTTACCCCATTTCCTATCTTTAAAAGCTAAAACTTAAAGTGTGGTGGCAGTGAAATTTTAATTACTGACAAACTCATTACTAGTGATTACTGCACTGAGGAACAGGAATCACACGTCCATCAAACTCTGTCTCACAGTCTTCCACCACCACTGCAGCTCTACTTTAGATTGTTGTGACACCTTGTGGTCACTTTATAATTAGTTTTTATCAAGTTGTGTTCATACTTTGTTTAAATGTAAAGTTTAATAAGAAATCTGACATAAATCCAGCATCCTTAATTTGATGTTTAAATATATAATTTTAATAATTATAACATTCATTTTTAATGCAATTTTTTCTGCTAGGTAATTTTCTGTTCTTTGGGTTTTTTTTTTTTTTTTTGTTAATTCTCTTGCAAAATTTTTTGCTGAAAACATTTTTGCTAATTTGCTAATGACCCTTTTCCCTATGCTTTTGAAAGAAATCAAGTGAATTTGCTTGGGTTTCAAAGGGTTAATATATCAGAGAACCACACATTCGCTACCTGAGAGGTAAAAGCACAGCACAATTCATAGTAGGTTAACCTTGAAACAAGCTCAAAATGTCATTATAGTGGCCTGATGACAATAAAATGCAGTCTAATACACTGAAATGTGTATTTGAACACCTGTTAACAACATCTGAGAACATTAGTTGAGACCCGGAACTGAGGAATGATCAGTTGTGGAAAGGTTTTAACGGTTTAGCCTCCAGGTGGAGGCACTGATGATTCCAGCAGTTAGAGAGAGGATGCTTTGGTTTTTTGGAAGTGTGGGGAAGCGGGCTGCTTTGGAGAGGGGAGCGTCGACTCTAAAGGACTGGAGGAGATAGTGGAGATGGGGAGCGAGTATCGTGGCTCCTCCTCAGATGTTTGCATCCTCAATGCCAGTTCGCTGAGATGGACACCCTCCAGCTCTCTATCCCGTGGGCCAGAAAAGAGCCTGATCACTGCCTGGACCTGAGGAAGCTCCAAGACAGTCTCCCTGAACGTCGTGATCATCACCAGCCCCACCAGCAGGTAGCCTGTGTGGAGAAGAAAAATGGACTGAAGCAGATGAGTTTACACTGCAATGGATTTTCAAAGGCTAATACTTTTGGAGTCTCTGGAAGGATGGAAGCTGTCTAAGGCAATTTCCATTACATGTAAGTCTGACTATTTCTGCACAAAACATTCAGAGAAATACTAAGTATTCAGTGTATCTCCACTCGATCATGGAACACTAAAACCCTCCATTGAAAGGTAGGCAATTCTACCACTTTTATGTTTCAAACCCACAAGTGCTTGGACTTTTTTTTAAATACCTTGAGAGCTCATTTATAATCATGGAATTCACTTTCCTCTTTTTTGTTTCTGCTGCAATTTGTGTCTTGCAAGAGTACCTGTGGTTGTTTGGGCTACCTTGTAGTCCTATTAACTTTCCTGCATTTAAAAAGGGGTTATCAAGTAAGGGTTTTTTTTGTCCCACAAAACAAAATTACCATATGTGTAGATTAATTGATCAATACCAAGACTTAACTTAAGAAGAAAGAAATCGATTGAAGTTATAGCTCATTCAGCACCATGGCATTTAAGACCTTTCAAGGCCTCAACTCAACTGAGGCAGACAATGCTCTCTGGAACTCTACCTAAGGGAAGGAAGTACCATTCTCCCAAACGATACTATACAAAGAGAGGATATTATAGTAAGGCTGCAGCACATAAGGCCCTCATTTCAAAGACAAGTGCACACTAGAGAGATCAGCGGTGAAAAATCGTTGCCAAGGTGCACTGAAGCTGCTCTGGTGGCTCGTTGTGGCCCAACACCTTACCCTTCATGTTGGTTTTTCTTTCAATTTCTTCTAGGTTTGTCACACAGAATCCCTCTTACATGTTGTGAGGAGCTTGAGTGTCTCCTTGGCTGTGTGGTCCCAGGTCCTCCCCAGAGAGTAGCCTCCTTGGCCGATGGTGCTTAAGGTGACAAAACAGAAGAAAACGGCATCCAAGAAGCTCCACTGAGGCTCCACCAGGTAGAACAGGAGGGCAGGGAGAAGGAAAAGAAGGGCGACAATGAGCATCCAAAAGAGGCCGGCGTGGAGGAGGCTAGCTCGGGTGTAGGGCAAGCCCCAGTGGGTTTGTAGGTGGTGGACGGGGGCGTAGGTGACAATGGGAAGGAGGAGATCGGACAGGAGGGTGAGGAGGAACAGGGTGAGGGGGATCCCCAGTGTACAGTAGAAGATACAAAACAGTTTGGCCTCATCTGATATGGGGGTGAATAAATCATAACCTGCAGAGAAAGTGATATGGGAGAGAATTAACCTAACTACAAACATGAGTATGTCTGATTAACTCTAGCAGGAAGTAAAATTTCTATACTTTGTATGTATTCTGATACATATGACCCAAAAGACCCAAATTTCTCAATCTTATTTATATTTCCACCACCAGTTTCCAATTTCACATCACATCTCACCCATGGTGGTCAGCGTGACAATCACAAAATAGAGTGATGAGGTGAAATCGTAGTGGCGCTCCTCTGCGTTGGCCTTCAGGACTGCCACGTCCTTCTCGTCGGTGGCTATAACTTTCCCCAGGAGCTCGTTCAGTCGGCTCTCCTGTACGCAGGAGTGCTCCTGCAGAAACAACCGGCGAAGCTCTCTGACCTCGGCTCTGAGGATCTTCTCAACCGGCAACTCTATGACCATGAACACCAAGCCGCCTAGGAAAATGAAAAGGACATAACCGAGAAGCATGCAAGCAAACGCATTTACCCGGCAGAATGTCCTCAGTGAAGACAAGCGATGGCCCATTGTTGTTTTCCTGGCTGCTCTGTGGCCGTACAGGACTCCACCGACTGCAACCAGACACTTAAGCTAGTCAGCCTTTAAATATTTAAAAAGATAGGACAGGTAACCAACAGTCCCATTCAAAGAGGCAGTTAAATGGCATATAAAGCATTTGGAGTTATAGAAGGTCAGCTGCATCACAGTCTTCAAATGAAGGAATCAATAAACCTTAATACTACGCCAGTGAATTTTTTATTCTACGAAATCAACAGCTTTGTACAAGATACCCAGAATTCTCCAAGGCATGGCAAATGCTGTCCCAAGCACTCACTCAGTATTTGAGAGAAACCAGTCCTTCCATAGCAAGTCTGTCCATTAGTCCATACAGTCCGACATTTAGGCATTTAAGTTTGCCTGCTTCTTCATTCCCTCGAAGCTCAAGTCTTTATTAATCCAAGGTGTGGAATCCAGTCGATCACCCTCCGGTCTGATCTACTTCAGTTTCAGTAGACAGGAGATCACAGGACTTTGTGGCAAGATGTATCCAATATACTGGTTTGTTGAAACAGCAGGCTGAGGATGGCCTTTGGTTTAAAAACCAGATCTGGTCACATCAGCATGATCCTCCTCTAATACAGGTTTATTGATTATTTATTGTTTTATTTATTTATTGTTATTGCTTGATCAGTACTAACCTGGTCATCTTTGGGAGGCCCTTAAAATAAACTGACTGAGTCTTTTTAATCGGATTTGACGCAGGTATGCATCAAGGTTTTTAATATTTGTATTATTGTTCAATAATGTTGGTACTGAGATGGTTTTGTCTTAAGATCATGGTTTCTTCACATTACTATATGGTTACTGTAAGCATATAATATGTGGCTGATTCTTATCTCTCCGAGTCTTTGTCCAATTAGAAGTGTCAGTTTTTTCTATGCATGTAAATGTCTATATGCCACCATGTACAAATAATCATCCAAGGTTCCAATGTTAAGTTTTGGGCTCAGATCACTCTGCAGCTAAAAGTAGAACTCTGATTTTTACCTCACATGTTATGCAATCAGTGTGAACAACAAAAAACTGCATGTAGACACATTTTTTCAAGGGCTAGTGGTATAAAACTGAATTCTGAATATTACATCATTGACCCGAGACTATTTTCATTATGTCGGCAGCTTGACTGAGCCAGCATGAGCACACGGAGGAGACACAGAAATGGAAAGTCACACAGCTGACTTGACTCGAAACTGGTTTGGTCCAAACTCTGAGGCACACAGATACTGTAACCTAAAACAAAATGGATGAAATGTATTTTGTTTCCATTTCTCTTCAGACGTGTATTTTCAGCATTGCTGTCAGTTCATATTGGTGCAGGATATGAGTTACATCCTAGAATAGATGTGAGCAGTCATCAAAAAAATTAGATATGAGCTGCAATTCAAAAGTGGATGCAAGGGCCTGCAGTTTGAACATAGCCTTCAGTGCCTAAATCCTGTTTCAGAGGCTTTTCTGCCATGCCAAGATTGAAATCCTTGTATTGTTTGGTATAAAAATAACTGAATCCAAAGATTCTGGCACAAAATATTATCTATTGGCAGCTTCAGTAGAAAAATATCAACCTTAATTTGCAGCACTGCAATCTAAAGCTCTTTCGTTCAGCTCAAGTCTCTATTCTCTTAGAGGGGCAGATGAAGGGAGTAATGGGAGCACGCCCATCGTCGTACAGGTTTTCCTACCCTGCCAATAACGGGCAGTTTGTGGGCGTATGTGCGGGGCAGGACCGCAGACAGGGGTGGAGTGGGGGCAAAAATTGTCTGGAAGGGGCGCCGGCCTTGGCAACGCCGGCCCATCTGTCGTCCACCAATGAGGAAGGAGAATGCGGGAGGTCCGGTCTGAGGAGTGGTGAATCGAGCCTTGGGGAAAACGTCGCGAGACGGACCCGCGGATCGCTGGCCTGATCGGGACGATGAGGATCTGGAACGCTGAACGGAAGAAGAGGAGGAAGAAGAGCGAGCCAGAGACCTGACGGAGAAAGACAAGACATGGGATGATGAGAAATCATGATAGCCATAAACATTTCCTAACAGAGGATCTAATGCAATTATCCTTCGTGCTATTCTGATATCTTAGATTCGAGATACAGACAGAGTTGAGTACAGGTGTGAATGGGGTGCAATGTATCTTAGAGACCTAGATCCGATCATTCCAAGACACCTTCACCTTCGCCTTCGTTGCTTTGTGAAAGGAAAGAGTGTTTGATGGAGCTGACTGCTGCCAGTGAAAGTCAAATCTGAATGAGGGTCATTTTTGTGGTGAGATGGCAGCAGCTTTGTCAGGTTGTCCAAAAAACAGAGTGCTTGGGCATAACTGCTTCACGACGGGCCAAAGGTAGGGAACAGGATGGGCAGAGTATAATGGGAAGATAATAACAGCAAGGAATACAAAATTGAGGAGGAAGAGGGAACAGGAGGGAGTTAGAGTACGGTACGGAGGAATCACAGGAAGAAAAGAAAGGAAAGAAAGAACTGACAGATTCAAGGTCAATCATACATCCAATAGCAAGTCATTGGAGATACACTTGTCTCATCTGTCCACTTGTGACTGGATCACCTGACACAGATGTTAAAATCTCTGCATGTAAATAGTTAAAAAGCAACGATTCCATTCATGTGAAATGGATGACGTTCCATCAGAGCGTAATTCAAATGAATTAAGTCTGATTATGGCGTCAGAGCCTGCTATACCTCCCGGGTCCCGTAGCTGCCAGGCTTGGTGGGGGGGGTTCGGTACGAGGACTCCCATCTTGCCTGGGGCTGATGTTGAGGTTGGCGGTCAGCTGTGGCATCTTGCGTGTGGTATCTGGGTTGGCGGCGGGGCCAGGAGGGTCTTTCCTTGCGTCATTGGGCTGGGGTGGGGTGCAGGGTGGGTAGCTGCCAAACCCAGGTCCGGTGCTAAACCTGACCGCCAGGCTGTCTCCAAAAAAAGAGTAGAGTTCACAGTACATGGCCGGCAGAGGCACAGGCGTCCACTCCTCCCAGGGGCAACCGGCCCCACCGGCCTGAAGGTGGCTGGCGATTCCCAGGGCAGCCTCAGACAAAGGCTCTGGAGGGGGGCTGAGGCCCGGGGAACTCACCCCGTAACCCAGAGCCCCCACCACAGAGCCAGGCTGGCTGCTGAAACCTCCCTCAGCTGACTGAGACAGAGACAACGCCTTCATCTTCAACAGACGCTCCACGGCCACCTGCAGGATGGACGGGAAAACAATACATCATATACAGCTGGATTGTATATAAGTGTGAATTCCTGTCTATCTATTGTAAATATGTGTGACTTTTTAATCACTTTACTTGTGGCTAGTTTTAACAGTATTATGACAAAAAAATGAATCTGATATGGTACTTTGGTTCCAGGAGAATTTTTAACCACTGAAACTATTTCTATTGTCGATAACCACCAAATGGTACCAAATATCCCAAGTCTTTTCTACTGGAAGGGAAGGTGGTTTGTTGTGCATTCTAGGTGCGACTGAATGAGTGGACCACCACAGATCCCCGTCAGACAAAACATTTCCTGAACCCTGGCAGTATTAGGATTTGGCATTCCATTCTACACAATGCAATCTTCAAGAAATCACCTGCACCATTTTCATATAAATAAATGTCCATTTTGCTACTGCCTCAACAGCTGATACCATATAATTGTGATTCATCCAAAGCTTTTATATGTGCTTTTCTAAATACCAATCAGAACATTCATCTTTCCCGAGAAGTGACAGATTTTGTATTCATAAAGAAACAGTGGTTTGTTTGAAGGCACACATCAGCAGCCACACTCCACACTGGGTATCTTTATCTTATAGAGTATAGTGGGCTAGTGCCTACATGGAGTGCATAACACCAAAGTAAAGCTTGTTCATTACCAAAGGTGTACAAAAACATAATGTTACAGATTATTGCTTTGTAAAAGGAGCAGTGGTCACTGCAGTGTAGTCAGAAATACTGACCAGGATGGCTCCGTACACCTTGTGTCCGTCTGCTTTGACCTGGGCGTTGGAGACAGAGTAGTCGTCCAGCACGGCCTGGAGGTTGGCCCAGTAGGCAGGCAGGTGTGGATACAGCACTCTTTCAACAGCCTGACCATAACAAACACAAACAGGTTGATGCACGCTCTTTTCATTTACATCAGACAAAACAGATGAAACATGAATTATCCCCAAGGGGAAATTGATGTATTGCTGCAGGAAAGAATATAATTAAAAGAAGTAAAAGAGAGAGCCTATAAAGGACTGTACTAGTGATTTTGAATGTTTGGCCTATTTACTACAATTTACCCACAACTTTCAATGAATCAAACCATTTTCCAAATCACGCAGGGATACCTAAGATTTCACAACACATAATCAAAATCCTTTGATTTCCAAATTTGAATTTTTGATTGAAACGCCCACCTTATAATGTTCTGCTGCCATGACTAACAAAGTCATAGCTGTTCATAAACCACAGCACTGACAATAGGCTGTGTAAAGCAAATGTTTCCCTGGGGACTATTTTCCCTGGTGGAGGGACTGTTTCAGTGCTGCTGCTTTTAGGAAAACTAATGTGGACGACTTTATTACGGTGATGGAATACTGGTGTGAGGAAAGTTTGAAGTTTCTGAAGGTTCATTTTCATATTGTACCAGAATGAATGTAAACCAATTTCTGGATAAAAGGCCATTACATATACCATTATACTGAAATTAGGGAGTTATAATTCAAAAATGTGTATCACTAACTGTTTACATGTAAGGTAGACACAGAAATGTGCCCTGGCCTTTTGCTAGAACTGGACCAGTGATGTATGAAATATCATGCATGAATTAAAAAATGTTGACACCTCCATTAAGCCAATCAAGTGTCATTAAATGTTGGACCACAATGTAAGAATTGACAGCTGGAAGCAGCACATGCCTTCCATCCCAGAGCGTGCAGCCCCACGACGGCTCCGTAGTGAGAGCAGAGCGGTCGGACCGGATCGGACAAAACCTTCTGGAGCGACAGCAGGATCTGGTGGTACAGACCGCTCACTAGATCACCGTGGGTCCTGGAAAACAAACACAACTGAATACCTCTGCTTGAAAATACTCTATGTCCACTTTGGGAAAGAAAAAAAAAAATCAGTATAGTTCAGAATTCAAAAACATTACAATACAGATATATTGAGTCAGTTCAAATCAATTGGTCAGCACAGGAATAAAGATGGATACTATGGTTTGGTTACTTCAGTTATCATAATTTGTTGTTATTAAGACTTTTCAAGATGTCAACATTTAAATTTACAACAAAATGCTTCATGTCAAACTATTTAGATAAATTATGAGAAATGCAGATCCAGTCATTGTTTACCACTCGAAGATGGTTTCTGAAAAGTTTGTAATGATAGAGAGACTGCCAATTAAAACGAAGTGTCAAAACTAAAATTAGACCAACACATCTGTTTTGGTATTTTATTTAAAGTCAGTCAGTATAATCTATTTCTGGTATTATAGATACGAAGCAATGTGAACGATCCCACATTTATTGTAGAACTGACCAATACCACTCTGGATGTCTATGTGAAATTGTAGAGTGATGCGTTCCACAAAAGTATGAATGAATATGATTTAAGTAGTAATAGTTTTAATGGTGAGTTTTAGTGTCCTGAATCCTTTGGATTTTTATGGATAGGAAATGGTCATATTTAAAAATACTGCATACAGGCTCCGTCCATCTGGGGTGAACTCACCAGAAGATGTGGCTGAGCAGCAGGGCAGCGTAGTCCCTGAGGGTCCAGTGGTCGTTGAGGGGGTTGATGGAGGCGGCGAGCGGCTCCAGGATGCAGTACATGACACTGGAGACCAGGCTGCGCACGTACGAGCCCAGGTACAGGTAGGGGTTCTGCACCAGGCTCTTCACCATGTGGAGGAGCCTGTTCAGCTGCTCCAAGTCATGGCTAACTGATTTCACCTGGAGGGAAGAGCCCAGACAGTCTGTGTAATGCTTGGCATGGGACGATGGTTTGCACTGAACCAATACGAGACAAGTCTAACCGATTCAAGCAATTCAAGTTCATATCCCCTTTCTGTGGGATGCCAAAAGGCATTCTGGGAAACCCACAAAATCACTGACCAGAAAACAAGTACAGGGGGTAAATCGAGGGAAAAATGAGTCAAGCGTAGAAGCAAAAACTACATCACTTCATCACAAAATTTATTTTGGAATGCAATGAACATTACATTATGATAATGAATGTTAAAAATCTACAAGCTATGATAATGGACTTTGCAGTCAAACCTACCCCACTGATGACATAAACAAAGTACGGCAGGAGAGCTGCGATTTTGGAATTGGACTGGAGGTCTAGCAAAGCCACCTGAAACAGATGTAAGAAATGTTAGACGCAGCACATTTTATCACCTACACAGCATGTCCCCTGTTGTCTGTAGCTGGATTTACCTTCATGAGGTGTGGGTCCTCTCCTAGGATGGCTCGAGTGATCTGCTGGTAGTACTTCAGGAGGTCGTCTGAAAGTGACTGCACCGCACTGGGAACTGTGGAAATCACAAGAGCCAGCTCTGACCAATGTTGCAATAACACACAGAAATCTTTTACTAGGAATAGACCGATGTGATGGCTGGACGCTGATACTAAACTTTTGTCAAATTGATATATCACTGTCATATAAACTGTAATACCTTGGTATACCAGGTATTTTTCCATCAGCCTCCTTCCCCCATCTATCGTTACCACCAACAACTTTAGATCCATTTGCTTTAGAGCTTTAGATCCTTCCCGCTTTGTACTGCAAACCAATCTGCCTTTGCACTGTAAACCAATTTGACAATGGTGGCACACTTAGTAAAATTAAGTGTAGAAGCCAGTGGATGATAGCAAACTCATCAGTCATGGATTATTCAAGGTAATTATAATGTTTCAAAATGAATTTAGCTCTAATTTCTTTAAATTTGACATGCAGCACATTTAAAGGTCCATTTCTGCTATGATGCTGTTTGTTCAGTTACATATTTATCATATAACTGATCAATGCTATGCTATATATTTTTGGAGGCTGTAAGCATAATTATGTGCAATATAACATTTTGATTTGAGTCCACCCAAGTATGCAAGTTGGCTTCATTCCAAAAATGTCTTTACTGGCATTCAAAACCCTGCATCAGGCAAACTCTGTCTTTGACTATCAAGGTTACAGCCACTGTGGTGAATAGTCTTGCCTGTCCCCTGAGGCTCCAGGTTCCCTTTCCCATCCAGGTAGGACACATTCACTGAGAAAGAAAAGAGATGGAAACAAAGTCATTGACCTTTCATACTGTATCTCCTTACAAAGACTCAAACTTAAGCTCGCAGCAAAGATACTTCTGACATGCCGCCGTGCGGGGGGGTCATACCTCGCACCATTGTCTCGGCACAGCCCTTGGGAATGTTGGTGGCCAGAGCCAACTCAACCAGGTTGATGTCCCGATCCTCGATGAAGAAAAGCTCGCCTTCTTTCACTGAACGGAAAGGCAGGGCGTCTTGGGCCCCATAGCCACAAATAGCCTGGTCATCACACACACAAATGAATAAATTAATAAATAATCATATGGTGAAGGCAGTGAGCATACTGGATTTACTGTCGGACACATGGAAATTTTTTGTAAGTTCCGATGTCTCTTTTTTAGCATCATAAATTGTGAGTGCATCAACACGGGCAGCAGATATAGGAGTGAATCTGCTGATGTAAACAGTCCAACATGATAAAAATCTATATGTCTAGTGAGGGGTAGCCTTTACAACCCAGGCTACATGCTGAAATAAGGTGCAGTCTTAACACCTGTTCCAGACTGAAAACAATGCAGATTCATGGTCAGTGTTTTAAAAGTTAATCTGGATGTGGTAATGAATCATTTCAAGATGTTATCAATGGTTACAGCAGCGACATCTTTTTCCTTTTCTTCTGACTATTAGAATGATCTCTAACCTCCACATTGCTCCAGCGCAGAGCTCTGTTGAAGTCCTCCACGGTCAGCTTCCTGCGCTTAGCGTGCCTCATGAACTGAGAGCTGCTCTGTGGGGGTTCAAAGCAGACAAACAGATTTTACCATGTCCTCGCTGTGAGCAGCTTAGCGCATATTTGGATGAATTTCTATTTATAGGTTGCTTGCATGTTGCAATTGTGTGAAGGCCTTAAAATTAAAATTGCACAGTCCATCCACCCCAGGCTGACCTGCGTTGCTTCCCGGAGCCTGTAACACACGTCTTCAGCCAGCAAAGCGGCCACATCGTCCCCGAGCTCCACGCCTGCACTCTCGGCCATGAGTTTGACAGACTCCCGGGGAACCTCGGCGAAGCGGCGCTCCTCCCGGTCCGCCATGCTCACGCCGATCTGCCGGGATAATGCACGAAGCGAGAGGCAAACGTGAACAAATGGATGTCTTATCAACTCCAGCCAAGGAGTTTCATTTCAGCGAGAATCTGGCAACGACAGAAAGCAAATGTGTCCCATTCTTGCTAGAAAGTTGCGTCGTTCTCCATCTGCAAAATAGGTCAATTTAATGCTAGCACGCGTGTTTATCGTCAAACAACGCACAGAAGAAAGGGAGCTCGTCTGAACGATCAGCTTCCACTTGACTAGCTGCATTCGTTTCGATAAAATTTCAACCTTTTGATCTGGTCCAAAATACAGTTTCCATCTGACGTTAGCTAACGGGAGATAGCGGGCACCTTTAGGTCGTTTCAAAAGGTTTAGCTCGATTTTATAAACAATGAGTGCTATTTGGTGGATCAATTATATGCCGAATTCAGCAGAAGACGATAGCCATCAATATAAAAGTGTTGATTTGCTCACTACGGCGTGTGTGCCTTACCGACGAAGCGAAAAGTTTAAAATGCCATGTTTTTAAACGGGGTTCGGAGTTTCATTGTGAATGCGCACAGGCTAGCGCACTCCCTGCACAGCCATTTGAGAGCTAAGTAGGCTCCATCTATCAACTGGAACAGACCACTTACAAAGGAATAAAGAAACAAATTGGGCGCTCATAGCAGGGAGTTAGAGCTGTGAAATGTGTAATTAAAGGAGCATGACAGCAGTGAAATACAGAATGAAGAAGCCGGACGATTCTCACAGTAACTTATGCTCGTATTCCAAAAACTAGTCTGAGCCATCACTGGTTTCCAAACTAGCCCGGTAAAAGTAAAACCTGCCGCTTAAACAACAACTTGCAAAACACAGCGAATGCGCTTAATTGTGGTGTTGTGTGTACTTTACCTCTTCGGACGACTGAAAATAGGGTCAAAAGAAAATTATTCGCATCAACGTAATTACTGCAACACCAAAACAAGGAGCTCCAAATTCTTGTCAAGTGTACTAGCGTTGAAGACGAAAACATCCGGTTGCAACCTTCAAAATAAATGAGGCAATCCATTGCTAAGTTTTTTTTTTTCCGTAATACCAAGTATCAAAGTGGAAAAAATCAGACTTCCACAGTACATTGTAGGAAATTAAATTATTTTTATCCCCAAGAAATTGTTAATCTCTCACTTTAAATAACTTGTCTCCCCCTTAAAATATAAACTTTGAAAGGAAAATCGACTAATATCCGGTAACAATCTGGTTAACTTGACAAGGTTGGGCCCGCCATTGACAGAGATGTTGACGCACTGATTGGTCAATAGAACATCAGAGGTTTTGTCATTACCTCATTGACTTTCATTCATTCTCTCCAGCCTTTCCCTAATTTTAGCATAACCAACTTACCCTAACCCTAACCTTAGCAAATGGGCCAAAATGGGTGCATTTCAGCTGGGCACAGACTTTTTTTTTCTTACCTTATATTGCCTTTTAGTAACTTGCATACTGATCAGCATCTTGTAGCATTGTTTGATAAATTATTGTATGCTGATTTATTTTGTTCTAAATTTCAAGGTTAAAAATATTTCTTGGGATATGAGTTATGAAGGCTCAATATTCTTCTGTCACTGCAGTCCCCTTGCACACCCCCTTGTACCAAAGACTAGGTTTAGTTCATGTCCATTCTCAGCACATAACTAAAAAAATAAAATAAAATAAAAAATAAAAATAATGTGTAGCCACAAACAATTTGAGATAATTACAGTTGTAGGTGTTACAAAAACAAAGAAGTGGATAAGCGTGGGCCCTCCTATTTAAGCCGTATGCCATTGTAGTCCACTAGAACAGCTCAAAAAGGACCAAATTTGTCCACTTTGTGATATAAAAGTACAAATCTCCATGTTTGTGTGATGTTTCATGCTCCACAAAACCTGAGAAAAGTGATTAAGCAAGGGCCCTTTAGCACCCGCCATATGTCATTTCTGAAACAGTACTTACCTTTGATGACACTTTGGGGAATGGCTTTCCATGTGTTTGTTGTATATTCACAAATAATTTTATCTTAACTTATGTATGTTGACCTAGCCGATTATGTTATTCCCAAATGATGCCCTTCTGAAGCCGATAAGGTTGTTTAATTTCCAAATATAGCAGAAAAACTCTATTTCTTCACATTTCTGAATCAAAAAAGGTGGGCCCAAAGTGATCTGTTAAGTCTCTCTGAATCTAGCAATATACCTTCACCCCATAGAGCTCCAGCCTCATACTAAGGCCTTTGAGACATCTTTGTGTCTGTTAACCAATGGAATCGCCAGAGCTGCGGCTTCAGACCAGCTCAGGTCTTGACTGTGAATACACACAACAGTCTGGGGTGTTATGCAACATTTAAGATATCCAAAACAAAAGGGATCAGTGGTGCAGGTAGGTAGGCCTAAACAGAGAGCCTGGAGGCAGATAAGATGCAAGTATCTACTTGTAGACAACAGATGAAGATGCAGATGTACAGGTGAGCCTGGAATAGTGACCCGAACAGAAAACGGATGACTAAACTAACTGGAAACTGAAGAAATAAACTAACATAAGCAACTGAGTGAAAAAAGCAAAATGCACACAGATGATTGGATGATGAGCAGGTGTGGCAGGTGGAAGCTGGCTGGGGAGGGAAGAAGGCAGAGGAACATAAGTGGACTATACTGATGGAAGGAGCAATTATGTGGAAATTGAAGAACTTTAATCACTTCAGATGGGCATAATCTGAGAAGTTATTGGCTGGTCAAGAAACAATTTCAGCTGTATTTTTTGAAATCACACAGGTAACAGCATTCCACTGTCATTACTGATAGTGCTTTTTCAGAGTTGACAGGGAGTGCTACAGGGCCTCCTTTGCATAATTGGCACTATGAGGCTTCTGTTCATTTTAATATCATATAAGTATGTAAAATGTTACAAGTGACCCTTGAGCTTTTCTACTGGACTATTAGGTCAGCTTGTGTAGTATCCAAGTCGGCCGTCATCTTCAATTTAGTCATTATGTACTTGCAAGGTCCTGTGAGGCATTTTGGTCAAGATTAGAGAAATATTGCTCCCTGCATTTAACTTTAACTGAGATTTTGGTGCTCTACTACCCTTACAGCACTAAATTAAATGCTCAAGACAATTTTTGGTCACTTTCAAAGTTTGCATTCAAATGCACAGGAGGGGGAAGTGTGCAGTACAATTTGCATTTGAACAGACCACTGTGTGAGAAGTACAGGTTTAAAAATGTTAAGTTTTATTCATCATTCTGATGCCAGACATTAGAATAACTCAGATCTTAAATACCGATATGTACAATAGTTAGGGTAAGTCAAAAAGTTCTAATTAGGCATTGCGACAACATGTCTAGAACAAATTTAGTCACCCGGTCAGACTGTCTGGTCTACAGAGACATTAGAATAACACTTAAATACATATGTACAACAGTTAAAAAAAAAAAAAATTAAAATGACTCATTGCTGCACTGAGACAACTTGTCCAGAACAAATAGTGAAGTCATGGTCAGACTGCCTGCAAGTTAATATGGACAGGCCAGCTAACCTTCAAGGGGGAAAAAAAGGTGCTATGTCTTAGGGGAAAAATATAAAACTATATACAGCACATAATTCAGTCGTGGCCAGTGCCAACAGGGGCTGCTCCCGGCTACAGCGCCCGATTGTCCCAGATGTCCTGGGCGCTGGCCGCCATGGCCTTACGGCTCTCCAGCTGCTGGAGGTGGAGGGCCAGCGGCAGCAGCACCTCGCTCAGGTGCTGGCTGGAGAAGGTGAACGCGTTGTGGGCCATGGTGGCCTCCACAGGCGGGGTGGTGAGCGGGGAGGCCAAGGCGGACGGCGGAGGAGAGGAAGAGCCTGAGGACGAGGTGGACGAGAAGGGCGAGACCGGGGAGAGCGCCTCCGAACCCGGGGACAACAGAGGGGAGAGGGCCCCACCCTGACCCGGGTTGCTATCGATGTTTTTCATCTTGTTTGGGAGGCCGTGCTGGAAGCGGCAGCGCGTGCCGTACAGGCAGAACCCGAAGGAGCTGAAGGTCCGGCACAGAGCTCCGCGTGGCTTCCATTCTTTGGCTTGGAGCTCGGAGCCAGGAGCGGGTCGAGCTGCCTTCTCGCTGCCGTCGGGGGCCTCCTCGGCGCCACTTCCACCCTCCACGTGCAGGAAGTTACAGTGGGTGCCGAATGGACACACCCCGAAGGAGAGAAAGGTGCGGCAGGGGACGTTCCTCCGGCGGCGGTGGCGCGGCCGCTGCTCCGCGGGGCTGTGGACGAACAGGCAGCGCAGGCCGTAGGGGCAGTAGCCGACCGTGTGGTAGCTGCGACACAGCTCCGTCTTGTACTTGGGGTGGCGGGAGGGCACGTGGAGCTCCTGCAGGCCGTGCGCGAACTGACAGCGCTCGGCGTACTTGCAGAAGCCCGTGGCGGCGTAGCTGGTGCACAGCTCCGTCTTGTAGCGGGTGGAGAAGACCCAGGGGATGAGGGGCGGCGAGGAGAGCTCGGCCAGGGGCAGCAGGGCTTCAGCCAGCGACAAGCCGCCTTCTCCCTCCCCCTCACCGGACAGCAGGTTGTCCACCATCTCTTCTTCGTGGTAGGGTGGCAGGAACAAGTCATCGCTGCTGGTCTGGAGAGAAGTTTTAGAGAAGTTAATGATGCAAGTTCCACCTTTGGCTTTCTGAGACTTTGGTTTGTTTTATATCTTGTCTAGGTGTCATACTTGTCAAATGCAGAGCAGTGAGACTGATACAATCACTCGTGCATTTGTGTAGTAGCAGTGTCTTATGAATTAGGTCCAACATTTTAAAACCCTAAAAAATCCAATTGATTCCTTTCAAAAACATGCTGGAGAAAAAACGATTGCCAAGTTAGCAAAGACCCAAAAGTTAAGTTAGTAAAACGCTGCAAGAATATTACCCAAAAAATAGTATAAAAGACTGATACTTCCCACAATTTAACTAGGCTACTCCCTAAGGATATCCGTGCGCTCCCGGAGCACACTTTGAGAGCAGATGTTTGGTGTAACATGCTGACACCGCCACTAAAGGTCAGTGGCCACCTCATGCTGGAAACAAGTGGTTCCGAGGTGCTTTGCAACTATGTGAGGATATCACTTGTAGGCTAAAAGTTCTGAGAGTCTACAGTTTACAGCAAAATCTCCCCGTAGGAATGGCTTTAGACTACTTGCAAACTACTTCACTCACCTCAAACATGGTTGTAAACAGATGGAGAGTTGCCTTTGCTGAATTGAGGTCAACGCTGGCGGGGGGAAAAAATTAAAAATGCTGAAATGACGAAAAACTGAATCTAAGTAAAAACCCAAGTGTGTTGGATGACCGGCACGGACCCTAACAAGCCTGCTTTGTTAACGAGTCTCCAGCAACTAGCACCTCTCACCTGCTGGTCTTTTAACCTGCTCCCCGGCCTCTCTCCCGCCTTCCATTTCAAATAAGAGTCAGCTGTGCTGCGGCTCAACGTCTGACGGACGTCCCGACAGGCCAATCACGTCCAAGGTAGGCGGAGTTATGCTTAAAACAGACCAATAGAATCCAATTAAGGCGGTGCCTGTGAGATGGCCAAACCAATCACCATCCGTATCAACGTGGGAACCTCGGCGTCGGAGAACAAGTCACCCCCTTATCAAATTAGGCTCCAATTATCACCACGGGCCTTTAGACATCACAAAAGCTGTTGGCGACAAAGAGGTGCAATTACCAATATTAGTCGCTGAATGCCATCAATTATTAGATGCATGTCAAACTATTCACAAGCTTGAATGGCTTGATGAATTAAGCTTATTTGTTATTTAGTTACTTATTATTTTATTATATGGCTTTAAATACATTCCTAAATAATTGTACTCATATCTGTTGCTAGAGCTAATAGGCTCGACAAGGGTACAATTAATTTAAAATGATCTGATAGCGTATGAATTGACTCCATATAAATACTGATTGTGGATGCTTTGCTGGTGGATCTTTTTGTTTGTTTTTTAAACACAGCTTCTCAGTACATTTCTGAGGAGTTAATGCTCATTCTTTGCTTTCCATTAGAATGATAAAAATCTTAAGTGTCAAATTTACAATACCCAGCTGACAGCCATGATTATCTCAGGGAGCATGGGTGCAATCAACATCCTCCAGTCTTTCTCTGTGGAGTGCCTCTACATAAACTGAGCCGTGGAAACTCACACCTCAGGGCTGTTTTCAACAAACCATGTAATTAAATGTCGTCTGTTAAAGTAGGAAAAGGGCTGCAAATTAATAAATGTAACTGTTAGGTGACATAATAGATGTGATTTAGGATGAGGAGAATCTTTGGGGTAATTCCTACTTAATTAAATAATATTTTTCTGGAGTCTCCCTGCTGCTCCCCAGATCGTGCCCCCCAAAAATACAGAAAGACACCGTATGTGACCACAAAGAAAAAAAAAATCTTTATTTCTTTTCTTATCAAGATACATTAAAGGATACAGACATTGGAATAAAAAACACTTGAGAAAAAAAGTTTTTAATTGTAGCATGTTTGTCTCTCCAACATACAAAATTCAAATCCCTCTCCTCCTGAATGTTGCCCATGGTTCAAATCACCAGCCCACCCCGACCCTATGATGGAGAGTAACGTTGCACAAGTACAGTATTTTAACCCTCTCCATAATAATGGAGGAGGAATTACACGATTCAGATTTTATGTAAAAAAACAAAACAAAAAAACAAAACACAGATGTTTCCAATATGCCAGTTTTTCCACTTTTTTTTTTTTTTAAACTCAGATTAGTATTTGCTACGAATTTAACACTTTGATTTCTTTTTTTTCCTTTTTATAGAAACATTACAAAAGCCCACATTGGGACCAAACTTGCTTATAAATCCAATGTAACCCCTTACAGGCTGAGGGATACAGAGGAACTATAATTATCCAATTAACCACTGATTTTATGCACTCACCCTTTCATAACAATTCAAAGGGGGAAAACAAAGAATCAAAGCAAATGAACCCACAAGTTGAGACATAGCTGGAGATTCCTTTCGCATCATCATCATACTCATCATCACAATCAAAAAAACAGGACTTCTGCACCTACGTCAGACATTACATATTGCTGTTTTATTAACAGAAATCTGTCAATCGACCAGTAACATCGTTTTCACCAGTTTCATTCAAACCAACAGCCAAACAGTACATTGTCATAAATGCTGTGGCCTTAAGGGACAATCTAGCATTACCTTACAGGTAAGGGTGCCACACAGAATGGAGTTTTACACTTATACATTATGGCTTGATTTGGATTTCGGCAGCGTCTCTCACAAAGTAGTACCTCAAAGCCAAATGTATTCACTCTGCATGTCAAGTCACACGCTGGAACTCATGCATATTAGATCCGTGGTAACCACACAATCATTTCAATTTCCTCAACACGTGATGATCCTTCCTGCCCTGTGAACCTGGAGACCCTGTTTCGGCAACTCTTCCCTTTGATTCAAGGCCGTGGTACTTGACTTAAGGACAAACTACCCGTCTGAATGCTCGGGGTGAGACCGACAGAGCAGGAGCCAGAGCGCTTCTTTCTCTCCGCAACGGGCGAAAAATGGCTATAAAAAGTGTGGCAATCAAGTGACGGGAGACAAGAGACGAGACTGCTTGATTGCGACGACAATTGACTTAGTAAACAGAGTTAGACAAACACTTCAGTGACACCTGGGGGGAAGTGGTGTGGTGGGAGGGAGGGGGAGTTTGTTGAGGGTTGTGGAGAAGGCGCAGATGGGCGGGTGGGTGGGGGTTCGTAATTATTTCCTTGTTATCGAAGCCTCTCCTGTTGTTTTTGTCAGGCTCGAGCTTGGGTGGGGATGCAGAGAGGGGCGCAGGAGAGACAGGGAAAGCCGACAAGTTGCAAAAAGGTAGAAAGTAAGGAGACTCATGGACTGAACACACTGTCTGTTCACACTGCGAGCAAGTTGGTGGAACTCCATTCACTTCCTTTAGGCCTGAGCAACCGGGGCAACCTGACCAATATATGGAAAGTAAATAAAACTTGTTGGCTAGCTGAACTTTTCACACTCAAATCTTCCCACTTGTCTACAGGTTTTTTTTTCTTTAGACTACAAGAACTAACATAGAAAAATGATGCTGGGAAAATGCTTGCATCCATTGTTGGGGTTTATACATGTTTATTTGTCACAAAACCTACCTAATCGGTGTTTGCTAGCTACTTATGCTAAATCAACAAAACAATGTGACATTATGGAACGTAATACCGAAGTATATCTGCTTGTTTAAGACTTTGTAACTGCAGAACAAAAAGACCTACTGCGCAAGTTGCTCGCAGTGTGAACACACACTCGCAAACACACTCATAGTAAGTGACACCCAGTAAGAACAACTTCATAACGGAGCATGGGACGTCTTCATCAAAATAGACCTTTTCCAATAAACAAATATGCCAAAAATAAACGCAGCGCCTGCTACAGCTCTCCCATTTCTATCCCCCTACCTCCACTATACACACACACACACACACTCTCACATACTCACTCACGCACTCACACACACTCAACAAATAGGTGTCACCCCTTGAATGATGCAAAATATTTACACAAACGAAGAGACCTGGAGTAAAAATAAAGTGTGCTTTATCATCGTCATTTTAGGATGAGGAACATCTTGATTTAAGTTACACATTTAAAAATAGTCGCCGTTAAAAAGGGGAGCAAAATAATTCAGGATCTGGTATAAAATATGACGCCGCCCAAAGTGTTGTGTGAGTGGGTGTTGATGTCCATGAGTGTTTGCATGTTCATTTAATGTGATGTGAATGTACATTTATCTAAGTGCTTGTGTGTGTGTGTGTGTGTGTGTGTGTGTGTGTGTGTGTGTGTGTGTGTGTGTGTGTGCGTGTGTGTGTGTGTATGTTGGACACGTCACCTTTTGGGGAGTAACACAAGACTTTAAAAAATTACACTGAAAAGAGAGAAAGAGAGAAAAAAAAAGACTACTGGTATGGCGTGCTGCGCTGTCTGGTAAGTGATGGCCTGAGCACAGACCTCCCCCGCCTCCATGTCCTGTTACAAGACCCCCCCTGCTGCCTGTGGGTGCCCCCATCAGTCCTCCAGGACAATGGGCTCACTGGTGCTGGAAGGCAGCAGGGGCATGGCCAGCGTGCGGGGGGGCGGTGGCAGCTTGATCCGGACCAGGAGGTGAGGTTTCCTGGCCGCCCGCCGCATCTCTGACTGGGTCAGATGTTTCCTCAGAGCCCTGGGTAGAGAGAGAGAAGCGAGTGAGACATCATGGATACCACGCTCTGCACTGTCAGTCTGTCAGCTACAGTGCTAGAGGCCAAAGTTAACACTAGACAAGCACCCAGCAGTGCTGTATTTTATCTTTGCTGTGCTCGTGACACACGACACACAGCGTGCTAACTTTTCCTCCATCACAGGTATTATTGTGTTCCTGGCTGCTTGACCGGGCAAAGTTGCCAGATAATCACTGCTCCAGGGCCCCGTTGCTCATACGTGGATAACTCAGTTAACTAGATAAATTGGCTGACAATTTGATATAATCCTGCAATTTCCTGTTCCTTCAAGCAAGCTGGAAATTTAGCACATGTTACCAGGGCAACAGCTCTCTATGATCAAACCTGCAAAGTGGCAGGTTTAGTCAGTCTGCATTATGAGCAGGTCTTTTAGGGCTTATCTATCCGTGAACCCATTTGCAGACATGACTGCACCTTTCCTTTGAAAGAAGGTCAAACCAGACTTTTTCCAAGAGAATGCCAAGATGGTGTTTGAAATATGAAGGATTGGTTGAAACAATGAAAGGGGAGTTGACAGTTGTGTTTGAATTAATTTGAACAAACATCTGAATGAGTTCAAACTGGATTTTTTTTTTTTTTAAGTGACAGCTATATTCAACACATATACTGTTTGATAACATAACATTTGGCCTGTGTTCTAGGTGCTGATGCTGAAATTCCATAGCTTTATCATTTGGATAACAATGACAGCATTAGATTAAACCATGACTATAAGGTACCTGGTGTCTTTCGTGGCCACAAACACCACAGGGTTGGGTGCATCTCCCTGGTTGACTTTCTGCCGCTTGATGACAGACTGAGAGGTGGTCCTCAAGCCTGATGAAAATGGTCTCCCATTGGCTGAGAACAGCCCCGGAGCAGCCTACAAACCAACAAGAAAAAAGGGGATCAGTGGTGAGACAGGTGAGATCATCAAGGCACTTAAAGGTTCAGTGTAACCTCCTGGTCCAACTACTGTCATACTGCCTCACTTAGACATAAACAGCAAGCTCACACTAAATCATACTGTGTGTTGTGGTAGTTTCTAAGTGTTGGACCATTGGACACAACCTCTGCTTAACAGTGAAATCTGCTGTAGCAGAATCCCTGCTTTTAATTAGCAGCACAAACTTTGTTTGAGAGAGCATTTTATTTACAAAAAAGACAATATATTGCAGCTTAGTTAACATGCAGAACATAAGAAATGATATTTCTATCTGTCAAGGATGGCTGAGTTGGAGAGAGAATCCAATATGATGTTCATATGTTGTATTCCAAATGTAGCTTTGGGATACAATAAGTAACAGGGTCTGTAGCTGTGACCAGCAGCTAGTATAAAATACTGTCAGTTAAAAACAAAACAAAACAAAAACAGGTGCCATTGCACAAAACAGCTATAAAGACACCTCCAAGAATATGCGTTCATTTGACTCTCTAAAATATAATATTTTTACTACTGTGCATTGCCAGACATTGTTTCAGGAGATCCACATTTCAATGAACTTCAATGAATGAAAACTGGAACAATTTTGGAAACAAATGTTTTTCCTCTGGTTATGCAACCATTCAACATCACATTAGCCCAACACTAGCGGAAAAATCTTCTGATATTACCATCATTCTACCATCATTTTGCAATCATGGATTTCACCTCAACTCATAATTCTGTCTTCATTATAAATATCGGGCCATAGTAAAATACAACTAACTGTGTAGTTACTGGTAAATATTTGGAATCAAATGTAGTCATCATTTTATAGTATTTACTGCCATATATTCTACCGTTTCACACTGCCAGCACTGCCCCCGATGGCCAAGACTGTATGAATGCCTGTCAAAACTGACTACACACACTGAATTTCCCCTCTGTATGTTTGTGTGTGAATGTATGTGAGAGCTGGCGTGAGTGTGTGTGTGTGTGTGTGTGTGTGTGTAGCCTGCTGTTGGCAAATATCAAGCAGTAAGCTTGATGGTTAGAATAGGAGTTCCTGCCCCCTGCCTGATCTGAGTTTGCCCTCCAAACTCCCTGGCCTTCTCAAAGCGCCAGGCTGATCCCAGCTCATCATGAATAAAATGCTTGTTTAATGATAAAGCAGTGCAGTGAACAGGTGTGTGGGGAATACTGACGCTGTCAAAGGGCCTCTTCCCCAGCATGCTTGAGCCCCCACGAGGCTGAGTCGCCTGGTTACGGTTGATGGGTGTCGGGGCTCCACGTTGAGCCTTCAGCTTCAGAGGAGCTGAAATGGCTGGGGAGAGGAAGCAACCAACAATTTTCAGTTTCCAGTGACATTTAAGAATGCATTTAAAAACCAAACCCATTAATCTGTAATTCACAGAAACACAGAGAGGAATGATTGGTTTCATTTAAACATGAAGTCTTTTGGTGCGTTCTTACCTAAATCCTTCACAATGGTGGCCAGTGACTGCCGAGGCACTGTCCTGTTCTTTATAGGAGTCTTTGTGGCTTTAGGCAGCCTGATCATACCTGGAATAGAGTATCACATGTCACACATACTTTTGAACAAACAGTAGAATGCAATATTTATTACTTAAGTTATTCCCATATACTGGTTTGCCACTGAAGTGACTGATGCTAGATTGTTATCCAGAAAACAGAGGCATTCAAGATGTCTGGACGTACACTCAGCCTTGACAGCATTGGCGTTGATGGAGGCGTAGGGCCGTCGTGCGGCACGACGCGGCTGGAGGATGTCCTCACACACTCGCCGGGCAATGCGGGTCAACTTGGTGGTCTGCAGGATGAATGTCTGGCGGTTCTTTGCTAGCAGCTTGGCTCGGCCCTCATTGCGGGTGAACGGCGAGAGGCCTTGGGCCTCCTGGCGTGTCATGTGACCACGAGGGCCCGACTCCTGGACAGACAAGAGAGGAGGGACACCAGTTGATGTAATGCACCTTCTGGTGGCCGTGGTGGAGCTACCTAGCTCTCGATGACATCATTAGATAACAGCTGTTTGCATTTCTAAACTTAGATCGCTTGCTCTCTCAACTGTATGGAGGACATTTCTGTGCCGTTTCCGATGACGTCGTGATCAAATCAGCACTTAACAATTCGTCTGGAGCCATTTCCATTTACACATTTAATAGTGTGATCTGATCACAATTTAAATGACGCTTCTTACTAAGACTTCCTATATACAATGCTAATTCATGTATACAGCTTGCATAAATAACAAAATTCCATTTCAACACTATTATTACAACCTTTAACACTGCTGATCTCTCTGTGAGTAAAGAAATACTAAATGTTACATAAACAGTGTTTTTTGCTTGTTTTGGTCATTTAGCTGTGCCATACATCAATCACACTAAGGCATCATTATTTTAATGTCTTTCTCCCATACATTTATTGGTTAACTCTTTGTGGCCTCAATCAGGGACTGAGCTTTTGGCACAATAAAGAGGTTACTTTTTACATTCATGCAAAAACACAGAGCTGATAATACAGATGAATGAGGCTACGAAGCAACTGAAGGAGAAAAGGTTGTCAACATTTGCCCATTTGATCAGGAAATTTTGCTGAAAAAATTAAAGATCTCATATGATGGTTGTATAAAATCAGCTGTAAATCAAAAAACTCATCTTGGTCACAACTGCTCTAACAAATCACATAGAACTGTGATAACCAAGGGAAATCAGACATACAGAGCCAGTTCTGGCGGCACCCTCTAGCTGTGTGGGGGTTTTCAGGCCTCCATATTTCTTCCAGTAGATCCAGCAGGAGGCGCACAGTCTGCACTGCATGTTGGGAGGCCCCCAGGCATACCACTGAGGTGACTGAGCCGCTGGTGAGCAGAAAGGAGTTAGTGTCAGAGAGGGCATCAAATCACATACTGTTCTGTACATTGAAACCTCTCATATTCTATGTTTTTCACAATTAAAAAAAGCCAGAATCCTAGGGGAAACACTGTATACCCTTTATGTGTAGTGATGACTGGAGAATAATTTGAGGATAATTTATTTAGAATCAACTACAGTCCACAAGTGACACAGCAGGTATTCACTGTGCAGTAAAATGCAGCAGAGCAATCCCATTAAGATGTATTCAAAAAGCTGGGAACAACCTTATTTTCAGATCTAACACGGGCACAATTCCTTTCTTAAAACTTACTTTTATCACAGAGCCTTTCTTGATTTTGCTTGCCTTTTAATTTTCTTTTAACTGTCTTTTACTGGTTTATGTACTCCAAATTGTTTTTTAAAACCTGGTGAGTTTATGTTTTATTTATTTTTTTGCTGCCTCTGAGGAGCAGTTTGTAACATTGATTTTGAAAAGTGCTCTATAAATAAAGATGATGATCATCATTATACTTCATATTATTATTATTATCATTATTACTGTTGTGCGGCCTGCTAGCAGCTAGTCAGGGAATCCTTGACTTGGGCAGATGTGCACATGCACCATTTTTATTGGCTTGATACGAGTACTCAGTACTTTAAATCAGGTAGAATGGCTGATCTGAGTGCAACGCAATTAGAAGACATTAATATAGCCTACAATTAAAAAATTACAAGAGCTTTGTATTGATTTATACTGCACAGGCCTGGATGTCTGATGTCATCACACTCCACACAAATGAGAAACAAATTCTGGTGTCATTTTTTTTTTTTCTATCAGACATTCTCCATCTGCAGCAAACTGTATGAATTCAATGTACACAAAACAGGAGGAGTGCTGTACTTGACCTCAAAAATGAAGAAGAGACCCTGTATGCTTGTACACTTGCCTCAATGCATGTACTTACTATGGCAGCTCTCACAGCTGAGGCCTTTCTGGAAGCCCGCTGCCCCATTCATACCAGGCTTGCTACCTGGTGCCATGATCTGATTAGGGTTGGGTTTGGTGCTGCAAAAGGGCAAGGGGGTGTAGAGAACAGTGTGTTATTATAACAGAAACACTCTCACAGAAAAGTAATTCATCTTGCAGTACACAATAATACTCACTAGGTGGGGATGTACACTTGCTTGAGCTTGCTGTCTGCTTCTGCTGCTTTTAGTCGTTTCTGAGAAATACAATGTTGAATGGACAAGTTGGCTTTTGAGGAACTTAATAGGAATGAGTGAGTCAGAACCAAAGCTTAGTGTGTTGTTGTGAATTCTGCTGCTTTCTGTGTTTTTACCTGCTGGATGTAGCGGTCGGTAGTCTTCCACATGTAGTAGAACTGCACCACACTGGCTAGAGACTTCCAGGGTAACTGGATTAGAGACAACATTTTCATGAAGCAGAATTTCACACAGCTTGCATGACACATGTAAATATATTGAATGATTGGACTAATAACATACTTCTAGATAAAAAAATGTAGTTTAGCTAATCCCTTTGCACATTGCAAAAAAAGAACATTGTGGACTTCACAGAGCAGTTTTACTGATTGTTGATGACAGGACAGGTTGAGCCTTGAAGTGTTTCCTCAAATGCATCTTAGTGCTTATCACAGTTATCTATGGAGTAATGTTGACTTTTCCATGAATCATTTGTTTGTTCACCTAAAATATGATGAATATAATGAAGTTTGGTTGATTCCGTGTGTAAATGTGTTATGATCTTGGGGTAAATGTTATTTCAGAGAAACTACTACCCTGCTATCCCGAAAATCTGATGGAAACACTGAATAGTTGGAGTTTTCTGGAGGTGTTCTGGCATGACATCCGCCAAATACACTGACTACGGAAGAGTTTGTTTCAAAAATACTTGTATCATGGCTAAAAAAAAAAAAACATACCAGTTTACTCTAGTGCTCCACAAAGATCATCTTTAGAAAGAAACAATGGAAAAAATAATCATCAACCTAGCTCCAACATCTCAGTGTCAGGTGAAAACCTTGCATCTTGAAAATGTCAACCTTTCAGACACTAAGAAAAACAGCCTTGTTTTCAGTGTGACTCTACGATTCATGTTTGAGTTCATCAAGTGAGTTTTGAAAATGTTTCATAAGCCCAAGGGTGGTAGAGTTTTCTCAAGCCACAGAGGAGCACAAAATCCTTTGAGGTTGAAACATGAAAATCAGCGAGACTAGCATTGAGAGGTTTTTGTGGGACAACAGTAATACGCAACATCTAAATGTGGCAACAAGTCTGGCTTACAAAGTCCTGGCGGATATCATTGAAGTCTTTGCCGTATTTCTCCAGGGCCTCCTCAAACAGCATAGCTTCTGAGGCGCTCCACTCCTCCATCTCATCACGGCAGAGCACCGGCCCCCCCTGAGGCACCAGGGTGGACATGGCCTTGGCCAGGTCATAGTTGTTTTTCTGCAATGTGTCCATTGCATGGAACTGAGACAAGAGAGCACAGATGAGACAGTGAAGAGGTGGAGCATTAGATCTTTGTACTCACAGGCATGTGCCTTCTTCAAATGGCCTTAATATTACCAGGGGAGGTCATCTGATTTAACCCGGGAACACTGGGAATTTCAGTCATCCTGACAGTAAATAAATTTTTATGTTGGTCTGCAGTAATCTCTGGTGAGACCACACAGCATCACACAAAGTACGCCTATAGCTTAACAGGAAAAACTCCTCTACTATCGGTTACACTGCTCTTGTTATCCAGACGCAGGGTGCCAAGTTGGTAGCTGTAATCAAATCCAGATTCAAATTAAAAGGGTAAAAATTACCCCTAGGACATCAGAGTTAACTCTATCTACAGCAGGTTAGTTTGGCTCAAATTTGTACTGGGTTATCTGGAAAAAAATCATTAACATGCTCATACCACGAGGGAAAATATTATTGAGGTCCTAAGGGAAAAACTGCCAATCATCAGACCTCCCCTGGTAATACCAATGCCTCCTGGAGAGGGATATAGACATCAGCTATCAATGGTCCAACTTCAGGATGCTTCATTTGGTTTGTTTACAAAGGATGTGTGTCTCACCAGTGTGATGTCTCTGGAGGCTGCAGCGGCGCTCATATGGAGGCTGGGCTGGCGGATAGAGCTGCTGCAGTCTAAGGCCCGGGCAAACGTCCCCACAGCTCTGCAACACACACCCACTGGTTTTACCATCACTGATCTTTCAATGCTCTGAGTGACACATTCTTGAAAAGCACATAAAATCTGAAATAGTGAAATTTAAGTGTTTTAGGATGCTTTTACTGAGTTTTCATTAAATGACCACTAGATGGAGTGTTTGGTTGATGTTGCCAATAAAAGGGACACTTAGCTGCCAACAGAATGGTTGCATCCAAAAAAAGACTTGTGGTAAAACATGCCCATTATGTTGACTAGGACTTCACAGCAATACACTTTCCATGAATTTAACCCGAAACTGCCTAACACCTGATAACTGATCTCTCATGTAAAAGATGAAAAAATAAAATTCACTCCATATGGGAGGTTATCAAACTGGGCTCTAGTTCACGCCTCTCCTCTAGAAAAACTGTCCTGTCGATGGTGGAGTCAGCTATCGCCATGGCAACAGGATCTAGTGATGAGGCAACTGGGGTAACAGATGGCAAGGGAGCGTTACCGTGCCACCACCAGGAACTGGTCGATTTGAGGGTCTTTGAGCTGGTTGTCAGGGTCCCACACTTTGGTCTCCAACTTCTCCTGGACACGAGTGTCTGTTTCACCTGAGACAGGACACACTGGTTAGATGTCAATTATTGCTGAAGTGACAGTTTATATCTTCTACTGGACTATGAAAGGTCATCTCCTGTCAGGTTGTTATATATTTCTATCTGTTTCTCTAGTCCAAACCTTACATTAAATGCACATGTCCTTTTGTGTAATGAGGGGAAGACATAGCATGGTTCAGCTGACGTGGTTATTTTAAGGCCAAATATTTTATGCTGAGGGTGGAGGAGCCTCTGAAACAGCATTTAGACCATCATGGGAGACTAAAACTCCATTGAAAGCTATGGTGATGGCATTCAGAAAATAACATCAAAAACATATTCATGCATAATTTGTGTGGAATCCAAACAAAAAAATGTGACTCACTTCCGTTTTCCCATAGGCAACTTGTGCAAGACTGATCAATTCTACAATCTGTAATTTATTAAACACCATCATATCCATCATGTTGGAGTTGGAGATGAAACTGACGGACCATTGTTAGGATTTTTATTAAAAAGACCTATATTAGCCCCATACATTTATCAGGAGAGCTAATGTGAGGACTGATGCTTTAAAGAGGGTGACATGAATAGTTAAATGTACTTTATGGGAACAATAATGAATCAGGTAAACAGGTAAACGTTTATATGATGTTATCACAAAGAAAAATGTGAGCAAGTTTCACCAAGTTAAATGTCACACTTCAATGACCCTTCAATGCCATTCTCCAGGAAATGTCAGACCAATGAAATGAACATGACAAATAGGAAACTGCTGCCATATCACTATGGTCTATTGTGCTGGTTGTAATCAGAAAATTAAGTACCCAGAGATCAGTAATGTTTCCTAAGCATCTATGATTGAGGAAGACTCGGGACTTAAATGATTTAAAAAAATAAATAAAATAAATAAATAAAATAAAATTCAAGGAAACTGGAGCCTTTGAATACAGTTAATCAAATTCAAGTCACTGTAAGACTTTCCCATGACCTGCAGACCCCAGGATCCTCCAGTGCTCTTTACTGACATCTTGGACCTGGTCTCGTTCCTATTTTGACTTGTCTTAGGGTGCACTCACACTAGGCAATCTGTACTGTACCCAACATGTTTGACCCCAAAATCCGGATTATTTGACTAGTGTGAGCGCTCCGTTCCATGCTTCAGTACGGTACGGGCGTTCATGCACGAGCACATGCACGGTCACGTATACAGTGCGCAAAACGTGGATATGACGTAAATCATGTGACCATCCCGGTGTGAGTACGCCCTTAGTCTCAGTCACTGGTTGATTTGACTTTTTTATTACATCTAAATCTAGATCATTGTTCATCCATACTATTGTATTATTTTAAATGAACAGGATTTAATTTGCTCTTTTCTCAGTTTTGCCTTAACTCCAGTTAAGACAAAACTGACAAGGCTGTCCAAGTCACTCAAGTCAACTGACTTGGACATGCAATTGACACAGGTGGTTTGTGTCAAGTAGGGATAATTATCATCTCTAGACTTTACAGAACTCTATCCATGCTTGTTTTGGCCTGAGAATATATCTTCCATGTGTAGAGCTCTTCTCCCTGTTTAATTTTCACAAATCCCTGCTGATCCTGGCTACTAGTAGAGGAAAGCCCTTGGCCTCTGTCTCTTTGTACCGAAGACAGACTTGGGCCTCTTGCATAAGCATTTCTGTGTTGAGACTCATGTACAGATGGGTGACAAATTAAAAGAAAAGCCAGCATAAAGTGTCTTAGTAAGGCGTTGGACCACTACATTTGGAATAGATTTTCTAAGTCTCTGGAAGTCTAATGGAGGGAGGGAATACCATTCTTCCAATAGATATTCCCACATTTGGTGTTCTGATGATGGTGGGGAAGAGAGCTATCTAGCACACTGATCCAATAATTCTTATACTGTATGTGTGTGTTAAGTGACTTAATCTCTAGGCTACTGTGAGACTGTGGTTTGAAAAGACGTAACCCGATAGGCTGTGTGGAGTGAGAAGGTCAGAGTTTGTCTGGTCTCCCCAACGTTTAGTCTGGCTGGCATGGACTGACTATTAGTCTGCTGTTTACAGCGATTGAGAAAGAACATTTTTGAATCTATGGATACTTTACCAAGGGAATAAATGAATTATGACATTGAAAAGTCACACTCCAAAGTACTAATCATTATCATAGGCTACATTTTATTTCAATATGACAGAAATCTGTCACGATGACAGCAATTTTTTCTGGCTCTGTTTACCTTCAGCTAGTTTGTCCGGGATCTCAGCCTGGTACTTAGATCCCACCCGGATCTCGCCCTGGTCTGCCAGCAGGGTCTTCTGGACAGGGTCAAACACCAACGAGTAGAAGAAACAGTCCTGGAAAGAGCCCACAGCAAAACATCAGAACTGCTGGCCAAATGTTTCTACAGTTACTGTATGCTGTCTCTCCAGATGTAATGTGAAATACATTACATAATAATAATAATTACATAAAATACATAATGTCAAAGCATACCTCTTTCTCCAGGTAGCTGGCAAGGACGTCCGTTTCATTGAGGAGGGTGACGTTGCATTTCCCCCTGTGTAAAGTAAGTAAGTAAGTAAGTAAGTAAGTACACTTTATTAATCCCACAAGGGGAAATTCCAATTTAAGTTACATCCCGTCCAAGAGACACCAAAAGACATGACAAATACAGGGTTACAGGATCAGGAGAACTTCGGGTCAGCCACCTTGCGCGGCGCCCCTTACATTAGATGAGAAAGGAGGACATTAGGGAAGGAGAGGGGGGAAAAAAAGGTCAAATGTCAAACTGGGCTCCTAGGGGAGCACAACATAGCATTAGCAAAAAAACACACCCCAGCACAATAAGCACATAATAACCAACATGACTCAAGACATTGCACATGTGGAAGGGGGAAGGGATTAAGGAAGGGGGAGATGTCCCAAGAGTTAAAGGCAGAATGAGATGGATTTTCCAAAAAAACAAACAAACAAAAAAATAAAAATAAAAAAACAACGTATCTACAAACTGCAACCGACAAATCCTACTTATTCTGCCTTTAAGAGCATTCAGATGCAAATATGCACAACATTGGGCTCTATAGATTCTAAACTCACTACAGTCTCAAAAAGTGAGTTTAACATCTAAAAATTCAACACTACTAAAATACCATGGAAAATGACAATCATCATGCAGTGTCCCAGAACCATTGTTTAATGTTAAACAAATTAGTTGACAATGCTTATATGAAGCCCTGGAGAAAACCATATTCAAGTGTCTTTGTGCAAGGTAAAAAAGTAAAAGATTATTCACTTCTTTGTATCTACATACTAAAAAGTCAAGGAAAATGAAAGAAAATGTCACTAAACATCGCCCTACTCTCTCCTCTGATGCATCACTAGGAGAACAATGTAGTTCATGCCAATTTGACTACTAACTCTGTCCTCTTCCAAAACCATACCCTTGTGTAAATTGTGCCCAGTGCTACCACACTGGGAAAATGTCATTCTTCGTTCACCCTATTTCCAAGAATATGCTATAAAAAGATGTAATCTGTGTATCCAACAATGTGATTTATGTGAATACATATCCTTGTGAAATGGCCAAGTGGTGGAAACTCAAGTTTGGCCTATGTAGTAAAAACCATGTTCATGCAAACAATGCATCAGTGAACAAAGAAGTTGTTTGAATTTAAATGACTAACTAATTCAAGCAACAGCATAAAACTTTGTGTAATCATCAGTCATGGGCCAAAGAGGAGCTGATTAACTTTCACACCTGTTGGCCAAAGGGGGGTCTGGTAGTGGGCGTGGCTTCTCCCAAAATGTATGTAGCTTTTGAACAGATTCACAAAACATCATGAAACTTTGTTGAAGGGTTGGTAGTGGGCTGACTGGAAAGGGGGATGTAGCACTGAATGTGAGTAACTTTTAGTGAAGATCCAACATGTGGAACTAGCATAATTTGACAATTGCACAGCTTTGGTGAAGATATGAGCTCTATTGAGGGCTTTCTCATATAAGTCATGCTTGGATTCTCATAGTGTACATAGACTTTCCTTCTTTTTTGTAGGTTTTCTTCACTTCCTGTATGTTAGGCATTTTGATGGCCTGTGCCTGACCAGTAGTGGAGCTCTGGGGAGAGATGTTTTGTCTGAAGGCTTCTTCACAACCATCTGTGTGTTGTACCTTCAGTCTGTCTGTTGTATTGTTCACTTTGCTAGAATGGTGGCCTGGGGCTGAGAGATCAGCAAAGTGAAATAAAGTGTGGTGTACGGCGGACCAGTGAGCACAGAGTCCTTTTTCTAAGTTTAAGTTTTGTCTTCCTCCTTTTCCACCTGCTGAGAAGAAATTTTAGGTCTGCTGATACCTTGACTCACCATTTTAACATAAAGTAAAATAGGAAGCACCATAAATTCAGCATCAATACCTCAAATCACTTTATAAATGTAAAAAATCGCTATGAGAATAACAATACAAATGTATCAAGAACTTGAGTTTCCACCACTTGGACAACTTTGAGATAACTAAAGACAGTTTTTTTTTTTTTTTAAATAAACGTTGGCTGGATGTCTGTATCTTGCTGGGTGAAACATTTCCATATTTGGATTCTGGCACCAGTTTGGCAACTACTTATGTGGACAGTTTGCTGTTAATGAATGTTTTCAGTTTTGTGACTCGGACTGAAATTCTGCTTCCACAGAACAGCTGGTTAAAGTATTCAACATTTATAAAATTCAATACTAAATCTAAGTTTTTCAATGGTACAAAGCGGTTTTGAAATTTCGGTTATCGTGCCAACAAGACACTGGTAAAGAATCTTGTCTCTACCACACTCAAGAGAAACTCTGCAGTAACCCAAGTAGTTGAAAAACACTAAACGCTATCCATGTGATGTGACTGAATGACTAAGTCCAGTGTGTGGTGTGCAGGTGAGGAAAAAAAAAATCTCAATGTTGGACTACCAAATCTCTAAATTAGGGCTGCAACTAACAGATATTTTCATTGTCAATTAACTTTTTGATTAAACAATAATTTCATCTATAAAATATTAAAACTAATGACTAATCGCTTTGGATATCAAACACCTGATGCTACAACGGCTGATTACCGATGTTGCCATGTCCTAGGTCATGACTTCTTAATTGTTCCAGCAGAATGCAGGACTAACATCTCCAAATTTGGTCTGCTTCTGTTCCTATACACCTGCATAAAGTTGTTCATTTGCATTGTGTGATGATATGAAACTGAGAAAACCAAGTAATTCTTGGTATTTGAGAAGCCATAACCAGCAGATATTTGGTGTTTTCACTTGATAAATGACAAACTATTAATTGATCATCAAAGTTCTTATCAAATTGATTCATTAACTATTCATTTCAGCAGTACTTTTAATGGAATAAAAACTTTGAATTTTGCACTGACCACTGCAGTCCAGTGTCAGTGGCACTGAAGCAACAGCAGAATTTTGGTTATTTTTAACAATACTACAATGCCATTTTTACAGCCTGTTGTCTGACATGATGACTGACTTAAAAGGAGAGACCATTTACTACAGTTTGGTGTTAACTGTGTGTTGAAGCTGAAATTAAATGGCACCCATGCCTGGAACAGACAAGTTAGCCTTACCGTATGTGAGTAGCAGGTAGAGATTCAAACTGTCGAGAGAGGAAGAGTTCTCTGTGTTTGAGCTGGTGCTTCTGTTGTTCTGACACTGCTGGCTGCTTTGACTCCTCCTCAAAATCTCCTAAAAACATAAACCAATACACATCAGCATGAACACCAGTACTGAAGTGACAAACACCATATTCATTCAAAAAGAAAAAGAAAAAAGTGTTTTTATAAATTTCAAACATTTTACAGGAATATAGCATCATTTATATTCCAACTTTTTAAAGTGTCCACTTGTATAATTCCCAGAAACCTTCCATTAAACCCACAATCAGAGAGAATCTTGCCAAAATGGGGTGTGCTGTAAGATGACCAAGTCAGACTGTACCAACACTTGGCTGAATTAAACAGGTATTATCAGTCATTCATCGCTGCTTGGTATTGTTGCTATGTGAAACAGTAAGCATGGGGTACGGTAACTTCTGCTGTAACAGTTCAAACTAGTGACGTTAACTCTGTGGAAGACAAACATTGTGAAGATTTACAACCTGCCAAGTGCCAAATGACACAAAGTCACTATCAGACCAGAAGTGTCTGAGATGTCATGTTTTGAATTTAATGTTTTGGCCTAAAATTTGCCCACTGCGTCAATTTTGTAAAATGAACACGGAGTCAAGATACATCATTATCAATGGTAAACAATGCCACTGCCTCTACATCAAACAATTTACTGAGTGAGCAAGTTTTAATTAACAGGCCTCTAATTCTATAGGTGGAATAGCACTGAAAACTGATTAGGTGACACACTGCTATGGAAGGCGCATATTACATTTTGGATAGGAAAAATTATTCTGGGTAGAGTTTTTGTTTAGCTTACAAGCTGAGTCAAAAAGTTAATCAAGGCACTTGAGGTTGCAGATAAAGAAGGCCAATATCTTTGCTTCAGCCAGGGGCGTCAATTCACGAAAGTCTCAGCATCTAAAATCATCTACTATGCCAACTTCAAAACCGGCTGATATTCCTTTCATTTCTGAGGACAACCTTAAGCAATAGCTGCTAACTGACAAGATAATATTTCCATCACTCCTTAAAGAGCTATTTTTTATAAACCACTTTATGTAATGACCTTTTATTAATTGTTTGACCTGTTTTATGGTTCCTGCCTTTAGTACTTTCTATGTTCATATGAAGTTTTTATTTCAACTTTTTAAATCACTTTGTGACATTTCCATGAAAAGTGCCACATATATAAAGGTTGTTATCATTTGTCCATAAATTGGTAATAAATGACATGATAGAGTTCACTAAATTATAAAGAAACAAAAGAAACTGTTTCTGAGTGCTCCCTAGTGTAATGATTTTCATGTTGGCCTGTTTTAAGATGTGGCTTCCAAATTTATTTATTTCAAATATTGCCTGATCTCTCTATAATAATGTTAAAAATTACTGGATACATTTTGGACTTGGCCTAAAACACTGAGTGCCACACCCTGCCAAACCCCACTAACACCAGTGTTTCCAGCCAATAAGAGGCATGAAGAAATGAAGCCGCAGGAGGCTGTGTGTGTATGTGTGTGTGTTCGGCCACTAGATTGCGCATTCCTAATTTCAGGCGGGTGAGTAATTTGTTGTGAGTTGGGAGGGAGGGGGAGAGAAGGGGGGTGGGGTGTGTGTGAGTGTGTGTGTGGGGGGTGTATCGCTCCATCTCCGTGGACTCCGCCCCTGCACTCAGCCACAGGAAACCCTGTCAGTGAGGGTGAGAGAGAGAGCGAGAGACACAGAGAACGATAGCGAGGGAGAGAGAGGGCCAGGACCTTAAGCCACACCCCTTTTCTGTTAACCCCTCAACCCCCCTCACCCCCCTCCCCCCTGTCCGGCTAGTCCCTGCCAGACAAAGTAGGAAACCCTGTGTACCAAACCTGAGGCGCCCATCCCCCCATCATGTATCCCCCCCCCATCCGCTTACACACACACACACACACACACTCACACACACACACACATATATTCAAAAGAAAAAGAAACCACACACACACACACACACACACGGAAGGAGAGAGACAGGCACACACACACACACACATGCACGCACACACATGCACGCACACACACACATGCACGCACACACACGCTTCCTCCTGACAAAGACACAAGGCAAGTCAGAATTAACCCACTACATGCCGTGGCCCTGCGGGACACATCAAGGGCCTTTTGTTCTAAGCTAAGGCTGGTATTTAGATTTACAGTATGTGTGTATGTGGTGTGTCTGTCTGTGTGTGTATGGAGGAGGAGGAAGAAGAGGGGACTGGTGAAGAATACAGGGAGAGGAGATAGAGGGTTTTGTAGAAGAAAGTGGCAAGAGTGAGGAGACAGTTTTCGGTGCTTGCACAGAACTTGATCACTGAATAGTATCACAACCAGCAAAACCAAGATGGTGCGGGCTGTGCTGGGCTGAGCCGTGCCATGTCATGCCGTGCCAAGCCAGGCCAGGCCAGGCCAGGCCAGGCCAGGCCAGGCCAGGCCAGACACCAGACGACTAGACTTGGCTCCCCAGGTGTCCAGACAGAGCTGGATGGGACTCCAAACCCACTGGTGGCGGTTTGTCCTTTTTTTTTTTTTGACTTGTTTCTCTCTCATCCAATCGCACTCAATTACTCTATAGGCTACTGGCAAGGCTATTTGTCCAAAAAAGTAGTATATGAAACAAATACCTTCAATGTCCAGTATAAGCTTAAACATTTCTACAATACTGACATAATAAATGTAGTTTGAAAACACATAAATTAGAATAAACATTGCAGCAGCAAACTGTAATAGGATATAAAACAGAGGAACAAGCTGTGCATAAGAACAGCACATATGAGATCATATAAATACACTCATCTGACAATTCCTTGATCCATGTAAGAACTAAAGCGGCAACTGTCACAGAACAAAACAAAATTTGGCAAGCACAGTAACTGTATGGAGCTAACTTGCTGCCAAAACCTAACAAACAAACAAAACGTGTTTTACAAATGCCCTATGATTCACTAACAAACAGTGTGGTTTGCAAATACAAAACACTATTAACAAACTAATGCATTTCGATTTGCAAATACAAAACGTACCTATCAAACAAATACACAACATATTTCTAATACATCATGCTACAGGAAAAAACAAAAAAACATCAATTCTCACAGGTACAAAAAAATATTTCCTACATATGATGGGTTTAGACTGTGGCCCTGATCTAAAAGTCTGATCTAAGTCTGAGGGCTTCCATGACCTAATGGCCCGTTTCGAATGTAAGAATTTACAGAGGTGTGCAGCGCTGTGGTGGCTATTTCACACATTCTGAAAGCGTTTCCACTGCCAACGACATGGTTACAGGTTAAGTTCCAGAAACTTGATTTAGTCCCTGCTCAAGAGGTGACACTAAAATCTGAGATCCAGGAACTTTTTAGAGGAGCCAGGAGGGTTGTCGTCTTGACTGGTCCAAGTGCTGACTTAGCAACACTTCCGTAAATATGCACTATCAGAAGATGACAACACAAAGCAACCAGCGGAAAAAACAAAACAAAACAAAACAAAACAAAACAAAACAAAACAAAACAAAACAAAACAAAACAAAACAAAACAAAACAACCTCCGCTCCCTGACTTCCCTGCTTGGAGTCTAGTATTATACATGTTCACAGTTCAGTGCGCAAAGGTGACTAGCCACTCGTATCACTCCAACATCTAACGACTGCTGCTTAGACTATGTAGCACTGAAGCAAGTTAAGTTAAGGCCTGAGTACCAGTACTGAGTCCTATACAACTAGAGACAAGTTATATAAAGACTGAGCAGGATGCAGGGCCATTCTTGCAGGGCAGTGCAGGGCAAGCCATTTGAAATTAATGCATTTTAGAGTGCAGACTTAGAGTAATTGTGTCCAATGTGAAAGTGGCTTAAAGAGCCAGACTGCTTGCATTGTCTATCTCAACCCTCCTCCATCTTCTTAACACTAATCCAAGCCAAACACTATCAGCACCATAACGTCTCAGCAGGTTACACTGAACCAAAGATCTCTGAAGGTTTCAAAAGCAACTTAAATTCAAGACATTTTCAAGACTTCTGAAATCCACTTAAAATTACATTTTAGACCAACTTTTGATAAAAGTAACAAAAAAGGATTTTTTTTTTTTTTTAATTATAGGATTCTTACCAGCACCAGTGCTTTTGTTCGCATGTGCTGCCGGCTATTGTTGATCAATATCAGTCAATCTACGGTTACTTTGCTGCCTGCTGAAATTTCAAGTTTTCAAAATACTCAAGCCAGTCCTGCCACTTTGTTGTGTCTCGAGCAAAAACGCTGACAATATTTACTTTGAGTCACTGCTTGTAGTTGGAAAATAGGACTGTGCTCGGTTTCTCTCCTGTTGGGTCGCAGTGAAGCGACTAACCAATCAGCTCAATCTCAGACATGAAACATGAAGCAATTAGATTAAGCTGAAGTGGCCATTTGCTGTGGGTTTTTTCAGTCTTGCTGCTTTTGGCTTGTTTCTTGTGTTGTGATTCTGAGGCAAATGTCTGCATGTACAGTACACTGAACTTCAGAGCAGTGATGTTTCTTATAACATCTTATCATTATGTAAGTGCTGCTATTAAATGCAATTCTAGTCTTTTCTTAAGACCTACAAAAATCACATAAGACAATAAGACATTGTATAGCTTTACAGTTGCTCAAAACCAGTCATGAGTGTCCTGTGGACGAGTTTAGGAGCTTTTGCTTCATCCATAGCTCTCATCCAAGTTTTCAACACTTAGGAGTTTTTGCTAAAATTGTGACCTCTAGAGTATTCTGAAGCAACGTATCTGTAAGGAGTATAGCTTTCAGCTCAATTTTCATTGCCATGACAATGAAAATCAATAGGTGTAATGGCCTGACCACAAGCCATGTCCATACAAAATATTGAAAGAATCTGTCATTAACTGTAGCCTCAGGAATGTTCACACGCAACTCTCCACGGATGCAGCAGCAGACGCATGATGATCACAAATCCATAGTATCCATTGGACCTTGTACCCATTGGGACAGCAAAGCGTATTTTCACCTGGCACAACACATTTGGTGAAAGCACTGTTTGATGTTTATAAAATTAGACATTGGATTTAATCTTTTGAAAGATATCAAAAAATGACCAACATTTTGGTGTACATGACAACGCTACACCACAACATTCTATCTTTGCCCTTCCAAATACAAGAGTAATGCTGTGGGGTTTCTTAAGTAGTTGAAAAGCTAGAATGTAGTCAGTGTAGTATAAATGTGTCAGCAAGTGCAGTATGCACTGTTCTGGTGCAGCTCTGTCACGGTATCATCTCTAAAAACAAATGATACAAAGGCATGAAGGAAACCTTGTTAAATGGACACTATTAAGGGTACTGGTCAAAATAACTGCAATTAACTTGACACAAATATCATTATCTCTCAATGAGACTTAACAAAATATGCTGAAAAACAAAGCTCAGATGCAATTCGTATTGTGTTTGGCCAATTCTCCAACTACTTAAAAACTATAACAATGTGCATCAAATAGAAAAGCTTGATGTGCCAAATCCAGTAAAACTGCAGTATGAACACATCCATTTGGTGTGTTGCGCATCTGAGTGAATGTCTTTGTCTGAAGCACTGCAACCCAAAGGAGGAAGGGAGGGAGAAATGGTGTTGGTGCTGAAGATGAGGAGGGGGTGGTGGTGAGTGAATCTGATCAGGCCTCAGTGGTCTGCATGCCATTAGCACCACCTCACTACCTCAGCCCTCAACCCTCTTTGGCTTTCCGAACACACAAGAGAGAAAACAACAGGTCTGACATACCAGATATGGGTAGGTGCACACTTATTGGTGATAGGTGGGATATAAGCTATCCAGCCAGTATATTGGGATGATGTTTGCCTCTTAAGAAAAACTGCAGTCTGTCGGCATGGTCCAGCTTTGATACAATAAAGGTTCCTGTCTGGTCCCTACATGTCAATGAATTTCTTAATCAGTTTTTCTAACCTTTATTGTCTGACCACAGAAATCATTCTGGCATGGTATAAGAATATTTTACGAAAGAGTTTAAAGGTCCCATGGCATGAAATATGCAATTTTTGTTGTTTTTTCGTGATAGGGAAGGTCTCAGGGTCACAGAAATACTGTCCCATGCATTAAACCTGTGATAAATGGAGAAATGCACACAGCTCGTTTTTTGAAACTCTCCTTTTAAGACGTGCAGACAGCACTTCCTCCTTATTGTGATGTCACACATAAGGCTACGCCGCCCACTTAAACTAGCCAGCCCGCCTCCACTCCCCAGGGGCCTCATTTATAAAACTTTGTGTAGGATCTATACTAAAAGTGTACGTACGCCCAAAAGCCGAAAATGGCGTACGGCCAAAAAAATCCAGACTTATAAAGCCATGCGTACGCACACCTGCAAGCAATTTCCCTTTATAAATCACAGTCCATCTGAAAGTTTGCGGACAAGATTGCGTCTCATCCTCCGCCCACTACACGCCCACATTCAACCATAAATGGCCAATGCAAAGCACCTCATGAATGTTGATGCATATGTAAATGATCCAGCTGACCAATGATGTGTTAGGGTTAATCACGGCAACCTGCGAGAGAAAGGCGGAAAAAACGGAATTTTACAGATATGGAAATCGAGGTGCTTGTGGGTGAGGTGGAGAGGAGAACGTGTCTCCCTGCGTTCCAATACCCATACTACCATACTATTTAGTAGGGAAAAAAAGAATTAGTATGTCCCAATACATACTAAACTACATACTTTGTAAGGGCAGCTGCAGTACATACTAAAAGTAAAAAGTATAAGTATGCGATTTGGAACGCAGGGTGTGTTATTTGGCAGCCACAGTCGTGGCGTTACAAATAAGAGGAAGTGTGGAGAGTGGAAACACGTTACCGCTGTTAAAAAAAAAAAAAAAGGTCGGATTTGAAGGTGGAGGCTAAAATAAGACCCAGTGAGGAGAGTCCGGGCGAGGGGGCCATAGGCGCCGAGGATCCGGCACCAGTGCGCCCCGAGCGCATGGTGTGTTTGCCAGTGGCCGGGTGCTGACCGACGCTGTTCTGCAAAATTAGAGGAAGACGCTAAGGGCGATGAGCGCCATAGCTGACGAACCTAAAGAAATTAGAATACTCATGACTAATGTGTGTCTGACGTTATGTCTGAGATAGCAAACACATTAAAAGAATTTGTTAAAAACTGAGCCTTATTGCTGTCTTCTTAAACGCGCTCTGGGGGTTTGGAAAGGGGTATAAGAGCCAGGCTGCAGGCTGCAGGTTATAGCGGAAAAGTGCATCAGTACGTCAGGCTTGAATGGTTAGAATTTCTACAATAAGTTTTATTATTATTATTATTATTATTGACTTACCAAGACGCTAGCAATACGCACGAGTGTCACCACAGTATTTATATGTTTACAGCAATTAGACTGCTTGCCTCAAGCACAAATATCACTGCTGTTTGGAATGTTTGTGATGAAGTGGGTTTACAATGAACGTTTGATATAGAGTGTAAATAAATGTGTGAGACGAATACTGATGCAGTTTGGATTCAATTCACCATCTGCGTCGCCAAATCCCCCTTGTCTCCAAGATGTGCGTAGGCTTACGGATGGTTCAGAATTTACGTGGAGGACTGCACATTTTTCCGTCAAGTTTTTTTTTATAAATCACAACCTTTGCGTGGAAAGTGGCGTACGCCAATTTCAGGCCCTGTTTTGTGCGTACGCAATGTTTATAAATGAGGCCCCAGGTAACAAGGTAACAAGTTAGCGACATATCGAAGAAACACTGCCGCGCCATAGACCGATGCAAGGAGACAAATGTTTCATTGCACAATCTTTCAAAAGAAACACACATTAGAGACCAGTGGCTGATGGTCATAGCCTTTTCCCCTTGTTTATGAAAGAAACCAAGTGAATTTACTCAGGTTTCAAATGGGTTAAAGATATTGTATATCAACACAAATACTGTTTATCTGCAGCTTCAATTTAAAAAAAAAAAAAAAAAAAATCTGCATCAGCCTTGAAAACCAAAATCAAGTCTGATGCTGGAAGAGGGGACTATTATGACCAGTTGCTAAATCAAGTGTTGTGCTGAGAGACTACCAACTGAGACAAAAGTCTGTAAACCATTTCAAACAGCCATACTGTGAAATTAAAACTGCATCTCCATGAATTTTCATTGAGAAAAACACCGATGCGTTTAAACTGAAGAGGTAAGGACACCAAGCGTTACACTGCACAAAGAGCTGTGGTTTGAAGTACAGCTACAATCTTATTGGAATACCTGGTTTAAAATTAAGCCTACATACATTCAACGACAACTCCTCACTTTAGGATGTAATAATGATCAGTGATACATTATAAAAACAGTCACGATGCTATACAGTCTACAAACTAAAATTCAGCACTGAGGGCTGAACTAAAGCAGTAGTAATATTGTATCCAGGTAGACAGCCCCAGCATATAACACAAAAGCTGAAGAGGTACTCTGAGCCCTTTATTTCAAGTACAATGAAAAATGGATTGATTGAAGAGAGGCGAGCCCATGTAATACCTGCCATCACAATCGAGGAATAGGAAATAGAGGGGAGGTCAGTGGGGAGATGGTTCATACTCACTTGCATTGCTGTCAGCCAGAGTGTTGAGGTTGCCTGAGATGTCTCGCCTCCTGAACAGACACACCACCTTCGCCTCCACATTCCCATTGGCCGTCTAGGAGTTAGGGATGAATGGTGACTAGTTAGGACCAGCATAAAGCATTGAGAACTACTTTAGCATTGGTTTCCTACTTGGAATTCCAAATAGGAAACTTCACAGAGCCAGTTATCTGTTGTCATGTCTTGATACCATTTAATAGTCAGATGAAAGTGCATATTAAAGTATGATTTTCAAAACTATTCCCATAGACCTATTAAAGCATCTGTGTGGTAAAAGGTTAAACAGTACGGCTTTGGTTATCATAGTATCATGACTTGATATTTTCAGCAATAAATGGATGGTTTTAGCTGGTCTATTATTTGTCTCTACCTGCTTGGTTACATGCAAAAATCTAACTGTAAAAATTTTTATTAAATCCTAATAGCTGTCCCTACAATAGAGTCACAATACTGAAAGAGGTATTCAATCAAAGTATCATGATATTTGATTTTCTCAATATTGTCCATCTGAAATGTAAAGTTTTGCTATCAGTTTCTAATAAACTATAGCTAATACTGGCTATTATTATTGACAAAACACTAACTGTTACATGGGGAAACATTATGTTACAGTGGGAAAGAAAATCTTGAGGGGTCCATATCTCTGGAACTGTGAAACACAAAAAGAAATAATTCCGCACTTCTGCCTTGAATTTCTGCCCTAAAATCAATACAACGAGCCACTTTTCACTTTACTTATTTCAAATAAACCACTCTTGCTTCTGCCATAACTTTATAATTTATCACTTCCTGTGTGGTGGATGATTTTTCATTTGAATGAGCTGCTCAACACTGCATGGTTACAAAAGCAGATGTAGACTACAAGTTTTCATCAGTCGAGTACAGGTTGAATCACTATTGTGATGTTAAAATGAAAGGGTCACTCCTTGTTATTTTAAGCAAGATGCGAAAGATGACGAGGGCTTTCGATATCAGTGGACAAAAGCATCAGGAAAAAAAGAAGAAATGGCATGAAGACAGTGCTTCCCTCCTTTCACGCTCCACATACAAGCCTGGACGTAGATAGCTATTCTCTCACATAATATCCATTCATCCTGCTCAGTACCCATTAGCACTCAGGAAGATGCAGTCCTCCTGGTGCTCACCACAACCCCTTCAATTTAAGAGTGTTATATAAATGAGCTTAATCCTTTGACTGGGAAACAAGCCTGTGTCATATGGCACTGCTGCTGCTGCTGGGTTATATAAGTGGCTCCTGTACCAGCGTCTTGTCATTAGACTAGCCAGGGTTAACCAACACAACTCAGGAGTCACTGGCAAAAATGTATGTCAGCATATGAATGTTTGTGTTCATGAGGGTTATAGACATGAAATTGGAAAACACAGCCTGCATAAGGTGTACAAAATGACAATACAATTGATACCTGGTGACAGGATAACACCAGTCTAACTGTATTCTTTCCCTTATCGACATTCATGTACAAAGTGTCTAAACACGTGCCACAGTTAGAAGCCATGCTTGGCGATTGTAGTCTCCCATGGTTTTAAAGAATACATTAAAACAGCTTGCACATGCACACTGCTGCATCAAGAAATATAATCAATCATTTAAATGAGACCACCATTGTATTTCTCCCTAATATGATGTCATCATGCAGGCAACTAATGCATTTAGCGGGACTTCCCTGCTAAACGCAAAAGTTGTGTTGACCAAGTTGTGTTGTGTTGACCACAATAGCTGTGTTGACCAAGCTACTGATCTGCTATTCGGACAACGGACTCCATTGTTAAAAATGAGTAGAGTGCAGGTTCAGTTAAATGTTAAGTAAAATGGTGTTTTCAAAACCAGCAGTACTTATATCAGTACTCGTTACGAGCATGTGCCCAAAGGCGAGTACTTGTATTTGGTCTGAAAGTAAGTGTTTAGTTTTTAATTTTTTGAAACAACAGCCCCTTTTACACACCAATATTGTAAAATTGCTGGAATAAATTTAGCGGCCAACACAGACCTTTCTGCTATGTTACCGTACAGCTATCATTCACAACACTTGAGATACCAATAAATTCCTCTGTCGTTACTTCACAGAATTTCCCACAAATGAAGCCTAATTTTTGTGCCAAAGTTGGTGCAGTTTTCAAATATTTTGCAGTCATCTCTTCATCTGCCTGAATGCTGAAGAGCTCCCTGATTTCCACGTCGGTCCAATTTGACATTTTTGCCACTGTCATCAAAACACTTTGGTGGATTGTGGTTTGATTTTCCCTGCTACAAAGCTAATCATACTGGCTCTGTTTTTATAATGCACGAGGGGTGAGAAAAAAATTTGTCATATCCCTCCAAACTTGTGATTGGCTCACACAGTTGAACAACAGAGTGGCCTAAGTCATAGTATTGTGGCATTTTGTGTGCTTGTGTCACTACTGTCAGGATATGTTCACACATGTGGTTGTTAATGAAAATGACTGCTAACGGTACTACTGCTTAAACAGCAAAATTGGTGGCTACTGATTTGCTGGCATTTCAACATCAGCGTCCTTGTCAGCAAATTAATGTGTATGTGTGAAAGGGGTTGCTGGGAGTCTATGACTTCCAGAAGTTGCCTCTGATGGTGGTGAATTTTTTTTAGATTCTGCATGGGCGGCAGCGATAACAGGAAAACAACAGGAAATAGGGAAAAAAAACAAACAAACAAAAACCGTAACTTTTAAACAGAGTTAGATACAGCTAAATGATCAATGATGTCAAAGTAGGCAAGTGTTTAGTGGAGACAAAGACAGACAACCAACCTTGTTGAGCTCTTCTATTCTGCGAATCAGGTAGGGGTTACTGGAGGAATTCTCAAAGTACACGTAATCTAGAGGAGAAAGATGGAGAAAACAATATCAGAATCATAGTCTTTTCAGATAGGAAAATATCAATGGCGTGAAAATAGACTTTCAGTGTTATTACAATTTAAATGTTCTGAAAGGAAAATCACATGCCAGTAACTGTGTGGAGTTTGGAGTTAAGTGTCTTTCACTGAATGAAGGGAAACCCACTGAGAAAATAGAAGGTATAGGATTATGGTTAGACCAACATAGGGAGCCAGTATTGGTCTTCTGTTGTCCTTTGAAATAAGGCAGAATCCTTGAAAAAGAGAATTGCACACCTCCATTGGTGAGGTCTATAGCTGGTTTCTATTTGTACATATATGCCGTTGAGCTGATTTTTGTTCTTGAAGAAGGCATTACGTGCCAAAACGTTGATAATTAACAAAATAAACAATTTTGCATAAGAGGCATGGGCGTGTAGCTTCCCTCTCCACCTTATCCACCTTACGCTGGAATGCAGAAGTAAACAGCTGTTTGAACTTCAATTTTTTTGTGCCGCACTTCTGTTTGAATTCCTCCCTACTAACTAGGTGTACTAGCTTATTTGATGATATTGTGGGAGTATTTTCTGATCAGAAGTGCTTGACTGAAACCACACACACACACACACACACAATATCAAAGTAATACACGGAATTTGACGAAGAATTTGTCAGAATGTGGACGCAGTAGGGATGCACACAGATATCCAGTTGACCAGTTGTTTTAACTTAACCAGATATTCAAAACTGTTAAACAATTAATTACCATTCTTAAAATTTTTTTAAAAAAAAATCTCCACTAATTTTGTAGGGTAAACATAAAAAATGTTAACTAAAATAAACATGAGGTGTGAGATTTAATAAGCCGTAACAAATAATGATGAAGTTACGTTATTAAGTATGTATCTTGTGCCAAGACTCACCTCAGGCAAAATGAAGAGAACAAGAAGCTCAGTTTGGGATGACTTTACGAGAGAAGACCCCAATGCTCGTTGTAAACTGCATGATACAGTGCTGAAGTACAGCGGGAGCACCAGCAACATGCTGCTACACATAAAAAACAAGCAGCCAGCCCATCAAGAGAAGGCCACACAACAAATGACCCTCACCTCATTCTTACTGGGGCCTGCAAGACTGTGTGACTCACGCTGTGCTGAGGAAGTCACCCAGAGGATCTATAGAATGACTGAGGTTGAAGGCGAGGGCTTCCATCAGCTCATAAACTACCTCGAAACACAGTACAGTATGCCACCAAGACAGACAATAACTTCCTGAACTGAAAAGCACTACCAGGACAGCTCATGTGCCTTAAGAGAGGAGTTAGCTACTGTCTGGAATGTTGCACTGACTACTGACTGCTGGACGGCTCTGACCATCAAGGGCTACATACAATCACATACTGTTATATTAAACAAGAGTGGCAGATAAAATCAGCAGTGCTGCTGACACAACATCTGGAAGGAAGACCCACTGCTGAGAATCTCGCAGAAAAATTGAATGGTGCTGCTCAAACTTGGGGCCTCACTCATCTTGTGACACAAAAAAACAACCAGTAATGACAGTGGTTAGCTGGATTTAAAAATATCCGTTATGTACATCCCTAGAACGCAGTTTATAAAAACGAGGCGTCTCTCCATCATTACAAGCGTTTTCATAGTGCTGAATGAACAGAAAAAACTATACCTAGAGTTTGTATCGTGTTTTCCGGTCATTAATGTGTATGCTGCAGCAGCAGCTTGTCTTCTGACCATCTGTGTTTCACCGAGGGTGGGGCTCAGTCCCACACAAACACACAGGCACGAGCGCATGAACACATACACCCACAAACACCCACAGACAAAGAGACAGAAAGGCGGCACACTTGCAAGAAGAGCTCAACACCAACTCTCAGCAGTTCAACCGCACCGGCAGTTTTAAATTTACTGAGGAACTTTCTTTGATTGAAAAAAAATTGCATTAATTGATATCCATTAAATTTTAAATAATTTCATATTGAATTGTTGTAGTCTCAAAAATGTCTTAAAAAACACAGAATCACCTGCCTTTTCCTGTCTATCTCCACTGTGACTGTCAAATAAAGCAGAAATGCCAAAAAAATTACCTTAAAAAAAACAAACAAAAAAAAAAAAAACAAAACTTAAAAACACTGAAGAGCACTACAGCAATAAAAAAAAAAAAAAAACATCAGCAATTATCAGTGGAACCCTAGTTGCAATATTAATCTTTGTATGGCCTTTAGTAGACACAATCAATTCACCAACATCAAGCAAGCTGTAATGAGTACCGTGTGAGGTCCAACAACAGTGACCACTGGAAATGAGGAGCCATCTGATACTACACAGACATGATGGTCATGACACTAACAATGAGATAGCTACAGCCTCTGTTGTCTCAGTTCAGAGATGACAGGCCTCTGCCTTTTCCCAACTCACCGGACCTCACACACCATTCCGTAAAACCACCACAAGTCAATCCCTATACATGCAGCATCAGGCCAGCATTTACTTTAGCAGGAACATTATTAGCAAAGAACTCAGAGGTGCAAAAAACAGATCAATATAAATATAATTAGAGACTGTAATCTGGTTCTACACCACATCTTTACCACACTGACAATGGTCCAGAACCCATGTAGTACAATTATTCCCCCTTCAAAATCACTTCAGTAACAACCAAAATCACACTGAAAGATCAAGGTCTACAAACTACCCCCATAATGCCACATCAAATTATATCAAATAGTCTGGCTGGATCAAATCCAGCGACTAAAATCATTTCCCAGTATTAATTCAAGAGATGATCTGGGAATGGCTTTGGTATGATCAGTGTGTTTGCAGCTGGTCAAGTAGAGGAATTCTCATGCTCTAGGAGACATGTGCAGGTCACATTAAAAGGCCAGGAGGCCAGCAGGCCACCCGAGAGCAGTGTGACGGTCAGATGAGCAAGCAATCTGCAGTGCAATCAGCATTCTGCTACCGAATGCACAGGAAAATATTATCATGCATTCATCACATCTCCAACCAGTGTCTACTGTCTAGTCACAAAACAAAAAGTCAGGAGGAATAAAGCAGGTCTGTCTGTCAGTGAAACTTCAGGCTACCCAACTAGTAGGCTTTGCAGTTCCTTGTGGTAGCCAAGAACACCAGATAGCAGCCAAGAGCTGGTAAAATTCTGGCTGTGGTTTCTACTCCAGCCTTTAGTGGACACTACTCTGAAGGAAAAATCCACCCTGAGATCTGCTTAGAACTTGAAGAGAGAAGACGCGCTTTGTAGGCTTGACAATGCTAATGCAAATGTAAATTCAGCTACTGTCAATCACTTAACTAGTGTAGCTAATGACATTAACTACACTAGCTACAAGGGGCATGTCCTTGGATGAATGCATGTGTGCATGCCTTGGACTGTGCATCATAATATTAACTAGGGCTGTACCCAAATCACAATTTCCAGCGTTTAGTCAGAGTCAGTCTTTCAATACGATGAATTGACAATTCATTATTGATCTCCACAATTCTCCAGTTTATTATTCCAATCACTTGTGACTCTGCCAGCTCTAGAAGGATATAAAAAAATATATATTTTTCCATTCCCAAATGCAATACTCTTTTCAGAGAAAGTGTCTTGTTTTATTATAAGATTGGAAATCCCAATAACTACCTAAAAAAAACATGACACCACCTTCTGACTTGACTGCACAGGTAATGATTTGACTCTTCAACTTTCGGGTCATGTAGGTTATTCTTAACTTCCCTAAGAATGACCTACATGGATTAAGTTCAGGCTTTCACAAAGAGACAATAATAGCAAATAGCAACACCTAAGGTTTGCTAACTTACGGATACCATAACTAGCCAATAGGCCTGAGCCAACTGTCACTGTTGGTGTTCAAATTTGTATCCAGAAACCCAGCTCCAACAGTCGTTTATGACACCAGCTAGTTTTGTAGTCGGGTTGCCCTCTTCTGACACTAAAAAAATGTACATTCACTCCATTCATTCCCGGATAACTCAGATATTCCTTTTTGTGAATTTCAACAACATGGCGTTAAAGGTGTCAACTGAGGAAAATAGATGCCCTTTTGTTTGGTATACCCCATGGAGGAAAATTCTGAATTTCTCCTCCTTTGTGAGCTTTAAGTTATGCCAAGATGACACTGTGAAAGCCAGATTATCACAAGTCAGAAGTTTACAGAACACATATTCTAAGTTTCAAATTCCCATGACTGCAGCATTAGCTGGTACAGAATGGTGTAGAACGTAAACAAGTCAGGGTGTATTATCATACAAGCTAATTAATACCTATTAGAAAGAACATTTACAACCTTTTTTGGTTGGAAGATATTAAGACATAGTTGGATGTGCTTTAAGTTTCCCATTTCATATCCATAATAATAAAGACAATCATATTCTTTGTGTGTCCTCAGCATAAGAGCTTTCCACAACAGCAATTTTCATTTGTGTGAGCCAAAGTCCGCAGTATAGTTGACACAATGACACAATTTGTGAGTTGTGCACTTGAGTGTCCTGTTTTGTGCCAAAAGCAATCCCAATGCACAAAACCTGTCTTTGTTACTGAACACAATATACATTTAATGAAAAGCCTATGAACTGCCAAGATATGGTGAACTGTCGTGGTCAGCGCTAGGACTGGGCAATATATTGCGTATGATCCTGTCCAAAATGAACATTATTTATCTGCTAAATGCGCGTGAATTTTGGGTTTGGTGGATAAATAAACAGGTCTGTAGCCAGGTGGCTGGTGAATAATTTGTAATTACAGCATAGGGGCAAGTTTACATCACTGTTTTTATGTGTGCCAACTAATGTGACTCTCACTGTCCATCGTCCTATTGTGATGTCAGCCAATCAAATCGAAACAGTTCACTTTACTAATGACTGTTTATCAAAAATCTCATTGTGCAGATATGTTTTTGAAAGCACCAACAGTCATCCTTACAGTATTGTCACAATATTGATAGAGACTCTGACAAAAATATCTTTTGATTTTGTCCATATTGCCTCAGTCTAATCAGGGCTTCCAGTATGCATTGTCCTCACATACAGTAACAGTAGCAGCACTGTATCCAGTGGAAACTAATTGCGTACTTATTACCAGAGAAATATGTCAATTTTGCACTGCACCCATTTAAACTCTTGATCTTAATGTGGGGTAGTTTTAAACATCTCCAGTAAGTTACAACATGTCTGCTTGCTGTTTACAAAAGCTGTTATTGACATCTGCCAGTTTGAAGCAAACTGTAGAAAGAAAGTGCGAGACATTGATTCCTACCAATTTTATACTGTATACATGGACCGCGTCTGGCACAAAAAAGGGGATGAAGTTGAAGACCAGGATAATGACCATATGAATAACTGCAATATATTGAGCGATCTGTGCTGCTTGCAGTTGTACATAGCTTGACATGATTTTAACCATTATAAAAAGTAATCAATCAAAATCAGTTTGAGGTGGTCAATGCTGATTTCAGCTGTGTATGGGAAACACTACTGATTAACTGCAACTTGTCGCAACAGTCACAGGACTTAAAGAGGCTGTCTGGTAGCAGCTGAGTGACAGTGTGTGAAAAGCAAAGGGTGATTTCTGTATTCTCTAAGTAATGAAGGTGGAGATTTTCATTTGATTTCCTGAGATTGCTGCATGTGCCTGTGCCATTCCACCTGCCCAAACCCTGAGATGAAGTTTCTAGGAGAAAAAAAAAAAAAAACAAATATCAAATTACAAAACCAGGAGTTTATCCACATCGGAATAATGCCTCGTCTTCAGCCCTTGGTGGTCTTTATTACATCCAAAAAGGTAACACCGTAACAAAACAACACAACTGAAAATAAATTATAGCTTTCAGTTTCTTGTGTCTAAGCGTTTTGGGGTGGAGTTTCCTGTAATCTCTGCCAAGCAAAATACTGAAGAAGTTGTTTGTGAATCATCTTAACTTGCTGATATCTTATTATGCACTGTCCTAATACCATATATGCAGCATTTCCTGGTACTGTTTGATTCAGTTATGCGCTGTAATGTGACTTCACAACAAGCTCCATCTGATCTTCCCACAAGCAGGGACACAAACCCTCAAGAGGACGAGTGTGGTTCAGATGCTTCCATTTCCACTATGCATTATCACAACCATGGATGGGTAAGGACTAATTCATACAGGGAGAGAATTTCTTGCTCTACTTAGCAAGTTGATGGGGAGCCCAGCCAGAGAAGCAGCACCTCCTGGATCACACTGGAAGAACGCAACGCCGCCACGTTACATAACACTGCTTGAACCACTGAGAGGGGAATCGCGCTCTCATCTGTTTGACATGGCTCAAGCTCAGGAGACACACTGACAGAGGACAGAGGGAGTTATTCTGTCCTGCCCCTCCATCTCTCCCTTGATCAGCCATGTTCTGGCTTTGGCGCCCAGTGGGACAAATTAGAGTGTGATACTATTCCAGAAGCACTGTGGGTCCAGCTCAGTGTATCAGCGAGACAGAGGGCTGTAGAGGAGCCTGATAGATCAATGATCCAGAGAAAGACAGCGAGGCTGGGCTTTGATAGGGATCACAGTGTATGCCCTACTGAAAAAAACTCACCTCAGCTTTCTCGTTCCTCAGCATAATCACACACTGCTTTTGAAAAGGATCAATTGCATTCAAATTCTTTTCATCAATGGATATTTTAAGTGCACTAAAGGCTGAATAAGTAAATACCATTGTGGAGAAAAAAAATCTACAAAGAAATTAGGCGTGAAGGCTTGGGCAGTCTTGAGTGTTTGTTGTGAATGTATGTGACTGGAGTGGCGCAGTATGCCGGGTGCTTGAGGGTGAATGAAGAGGAGGAAGCCCTTTGACTAATCTCTAGGGAAGATAATGATCTTACATGCAGGCTGAACACTGTGTGCTTCTGTATGGCTGTTAATATAGGCGCTCACTCACACAAACCTGCCTGCACCAGCGAACTGCAAAAGAAAGCCTTTATGAATACGGAGTCCATGGATACCCATCTCACAAACGTGAACAAATTCTGACAGATTCTAATTAATATCTAATTGTCCTGAGTAATGAAGTTACTGGCATGTAGCGTTATGCTTGATGTCTGCTACAGAACAAAAGCATTGGGCTAGATCAGAACGAACATTTTTACTCAGTAACAGCGGTACTGATCCCCTCCATAAGCATGGTTTGACCATAGATCAGCAAAATACATTATGCTGCTGTCAATAGTGTCCTTTAGTGATAAGACAGGACCCCAGCCTAACTGACCATGAAAAGCAGCACTGCATGGTCTTGGGTGAAACAATAACCCTGATTTTTCCCAATCCATACACTCTGGTTAAAGGGGGTGGAGTGGCACAATTACTAGTCTTGATTTCAAGAGCAAAATTATTTTTATTTTAACACTTGTGATATCAACATCATGACATTTTACTACATCAAGGTTTCCAAGTGAAAATAAAAATTTAAATAATGTGTTAATATTCTACAAGAAGCATGTGTAAAGTAAAGTTCTTATATTCACTTTTTCTAGAGATGCTCTGATTGATCGGCCTGTGCTTGGAATCGGACGATTTTTTGCCCGATCGGCCATGACCAGTGGTAGGCCAGTCAGCCTCAGTTTAGCCAATTGTGTGCCGGTAACATTTATGCTGCGTTCACATGGAATCCAGCAGACGACAGCACAGGAGTCCGACGGAACAGCAGGACAGCAAAACAAAACACGCATGTAGATATGCTGCTATGGTGATGTCATATTGCTTACAAAAATCATTGCCTTTGCTACTATTCTCTCCACAAATTTTACCGTCCTGCTCTCCTCCACTTGAATGACATTCAGGTCTATCATCTGTCAGATTTCATGTGAACGCAGCATCACACTTGTGTGCTGCACATGGTTCAGTTACATGCAGACAATCATTCACACAACATGTTGGCAGTGTGGAATTATCTTACAGTAAGCGGAAAAGATAACAAGCTTGCAATTTGCAATTTATGCAAGTGTAAAGTGAGTCGTGGAGGATCAACTTCAAAATCATTCAGAACAACAAACCTAATTAGACACCTGAAGCAGCACAATGCAATTTTTAGGATTATTTTATAACTGAGAATTGGTGCTGTGAAATATTATTCTGTTGTTCTGAGACCTGTTGAAACTGTTAAAATTTGGGAATTTGTCATTAAAGACAAGTTAAAAAATATCTGTATGCTCTGATTTATAGTTCTTAAAAAGAAAACCGGAATTGGCCAAAAACTGGAATCAACAAATCAGACTTGGGGGAAAATAAAAATTGGATATTGGAATCAGCCAAAAAAATTACAATTGGCGCATCTCTAACTTTTTCACACTTAACTGTGCAGCCCTACTGAGAAGAACGATGAAAAATGAAACATTTTTTGAGGAAACCCTTGCTGTGCTTCCATTAATATTTTCCATTATGAGATGCAAGGTGGACATGGCCAACATATAACATGTGTGATAGGCACAGTGCCCTCAGTACCTCTTTTACTAGTCACAGAGAATTTGCAAAGGCTCTGTAACACAAACTGAGGTGGTCATCCGTCTCAAGGACTCCATGATCCACAACACACATATTTTGGCTGCTGTGTGGAGTTTGGGATGTTATCAGAAGACACCATATTACTGACAATGTTTCTCATGGTGAACCAGTGAAAAATGACCTGACCTCTACAACAAAATTACTGTTAAAGCCCAGCCTGAGGCCAATACTGCCCATTACATTTGTTTCACTACAGCGTTTGAATTATACAAGCATACAAGTCAACCTTGTTGCAGTGTGCTACTTAAAAAAATCAATTTGTAAGTCATTACATAATCATATGCTTGTTGCCAGCACTCTCACTGCAATATTACAAAGGCCAGATTAATTGTTACGCTCACCATAAAATTCTATTTGCCACATCATACAACGTCCCTCCTTGTACAGGCCTAAATTCCACAGCACACATGATCTGCTGCATTAACCCTCTCAGTAAAAGCTCACTTCTGGGATACAGCTGTATCTGTCAATCCTTTTTTTCCTTAGAAATCCCACATGTCTAAGAAGCAATGGGACAACAGAATAAACCTCTAATGGTTTCCTTGTGTGTGCACTCCCAGACAAAGTTCCACCAGGATGCCTGCCAGCACTGGTGCACATGCAGGGCTCACAGCAAGTCCGTTATGGTATGAGGAGGAGCTCAGAGGCTGGCCCGTAGGGGGCTGATGGGTCACAAGGCCGGTCAGCTGCTGAAGGACGGTACCTGCAGTGGCAGCAGCACAGACACCCTCTCACAGCCAACATGACTGGAGGAGCAGGGGGGTGGGGGGCTCTAGTGGAATACACAATCACTTCAGAGCAAAAGGAAACCGTACCACCAGCAGGACTAAAACCACCTAACATACTAAGCCTATTTCAATTAGTGACACAGAACCAGAGGACAATACTAATGTCGAAAACAGTGATATTTTTATACTGCAGCTGACGACAGCTGTTATTTTGTGCTGATACTCAGTGTGTCTCAATCTGACTTCTTTTTTACACCCTGAAATTTCAAATACTCACTGTTTCCTCCAGATTTTTTTTTTTTTTTTTTTTTGAAACAGCATTATAAGCATCATGGGACACAACTCTCCACTGAAACCAAGACTAATGAAATTGCAGTTGGCATCTCTTAAGACGGTGACAGCAGTATCAGTTTATTCACACCAAAGAGTTTAGCTCTCAATTGCAACGTGATTGCAAACATACATTAGAATTATAACAAGCAGAATGCACAAAAGTGAAATGGGATGCAAAGCTCGTGCAGCTGCTGCAGACAAAACAATGCAACCTCTGTAATGCATCTGTCTTATAACAACTGATATCCCATTATAAAATTCATAATCCCTGTAGACCCCTAAATGACGACAAACATGCCAAGGCACACTGCTGAAGCAACTATTTGCATTGAGCACGGAACAGATGCAGCATATTTTGCAGAACGGTGTTTAATCACCATGACCTAAATAGGCTACAGAGACTCTTATGGGACCTTACACAACGATAAGCCTGTCAGAATATCTCATTGTCAATTCAGCTTCCCCTGCGTCCAAAAAAACAGCAGACTCAAGCCAGGTACCATATGCTTTAGAACTATTATTCATGCTCACACACGACAAACGTTGGTCATGGTGTGCCACACCAGCATCCACTATAAAGCACTGAGTTACCTACAGCCCACGGCCCGTGAAATCAATGGAGCAAACCCGAGCAGACATTCGGTCATCTTACGCATGTTTACCGGCGTTTTTCTACTCAACGGCAGGTCGACAAAGTTGGCACACGAGTGTGGTGGAAAGTCTTCTTTAAGCGAACAAGCCTACTATCAAGCGAGTTTCACTGCTTTCTCCAACACAACTGACACATTTCACAGCCTGCCTAGTTACTCAGTATTACTAATATTTCGTAACTTGTAAAGGCACTAGCGTTAGTTTGCTTCCAGCGGCTGCGGTACTTGCTGTAAGAAAACACTGGGTCACAGCAACTAGACAACCCAGTACTGAATTTTACCCTGGTAGTAAGTCGGTTAACTTTGTTCAGCTGTTTTCTGTAAATTTATCTGTCGCGCAAATTACGTTTAAGTAACGATAACGGTCACTGGCGTCATGAAACTAGTCTGCTTCTTGTACAGATAAACAGTAGTTACCAGAAAATAATAACCGTAAGAACTACAAGAAATACTCAGGCATGCAGCTACCAGCTAACCTTGTGTGTTAGCTAGCTAACAAAAGTTAGCAGGCAAAGTTAGCTCACACGGCTAGCTACCCGTTGCATATGAAGTGGTATGGCGGAGTCGATAATGAAATAGCCCTCCCCGCTGATAAAGCCAGAGGCCAGTTTAGCTATCACGGGAATAGCTAGCTGTAGTTAGCGGCTAATCGCTCTACAGCTAGGAGCTAGCTAGCCCCGGTATGTTCCGTTTTCTCCCGTATGCACAGATCTAAACGCCGAAGTGTGTTTGAAATACGGCAATGCATGGCTGCCTTGCTTATAAGCAAATACACAAACCAACTAAATAACGATACAATACAATTTCTGGATGGCCCGAGACAACCATTCATTTCGGTATATATATAATCCACCAGGCAGCAGTTATATGGATAAAACTGCAACTTCCACAACCGGTTCATACAGTTCGCTGACGCCCGCCGCCGGGTAACGTTATTCGATGAAAGAAAAGACGAACCAGTTTTAAAAGTTGCAATTTCCTTAAGTAAAACTGAGCTCAGGGTATCGAATGCATGCCGAAATGTACATTATCCCCAATAAAAAGGTTTTAAGTGGTCTAGTAGGAGTTTGTATATTGTCTGATTGCCGGAATTCTGAATTTGACGTTGGATTGTCCCTTCAACGGAACGTAGTCGCGGCTAGGGAATAGCTAGCTTTAGTTAGCAGCTAACCGCACAGACAGCGAGCAGCTAGCTAGCCACCTTGCTGCCGAAACGAACAATCACGTTGTGGGGGGGCTCTTCAAAATATAAAACAGTCCTTACCTCCCACTCGATACATGTTGGCCGCCATTCTCTCGTAACCCTTATCAAACACAGTCCCAGGGATATCCCCACTTGCGTAAAAATGTCGATGTGGATCTATTTTATTCCTTCATTTATCGCAGACACCCCCGCCGTGAAACAAAGCCGGCTCCGGGCACAACAAGCCGAGCTGTGGCGGGTAAAAAGTTGAAAGTTTCCGTTAGTAACGTTAATGTTCCGGAGGTGATCCCAAAAAACGACCGTCTTTGTTTTCGGTCCCTCAAACGACCTTCCTCTACTCTTCCTCTTCCTCACTCACTCACTCATTCACACACACAGCTAGCCTGTCTCTTACTCCACTCTTCCTCCCATCCTCCGCTCCCAGCTTCATCCTCCTCTTCTTCACCTCCGCTCAGTTCAACACACACTCGCTCACACACATACACACACACATTCACTGGCCCCCTTCGTTCGTTCGTAAAACGTCATCTTCGGAAATCGTCGACAGTCTCCGGAACTACACAATGAACTTTTTATAGAACCAAATTTAATAACCAATAGATTTATAATGCTAAGAAATACATACACATGTGCATCTCCCCGTCTCCGCCACACACACATACACACACACACACACACACACACACGCACGCACGCACGTACGAACGCATGCATGCACACATACATACACTCACACACGATGACTACTCAACTCAAAGCATAGCAAGTTCTGAAAAAAAATCACTTATAATAACAATTTATGTATTAACGTTAATGCACTATTTAATTATGCTACTGATATTAAATTATTATCTCTCCCCTCTGGAGAGATGTTACTGCTGACAAACTGTTGAGTTGCATGAACTCAATTTGTATGTGAACCCAAAAAGTTTTTTTTTTTTTTTTTTTTTAATTGATGCATTTAACATATTTTAAAAGCCACATTTAAAATTCAGAATCACAATAATCTGAAGTGGTCTGTAATTTTTATATAACCTTACAATCTTATATAATTCTTACATAAATTTAACTAGAATTTCAAATTGAATTTTCTCAGTTCAGATTGAGCTTACTGGGGTTTTGGGAAAAGCGAATGAGTAAAGATAGCTGTCACTACCACAGCTATTACTGCGAGGGGCTGCACTTGTATTGGTTGAAAATACTGCTGGTTTTCATTGGGTTGTTTAAGTTTTTGCTCTTGCTAGACTTGCATAACCCATGATAAAAAATGCACCAAAAGAGAGTCAGTGGCGTGTGAAAACTAGTAGAGGTTGTACCATTCTGCTCCCTTTCAGATTGTTTATTTTTCCTAAATCCCTCAGACACCACAAGCTGAATTGAGAAATTGGAAAGTTATGTTGCTTAAAGTCATTTCGCATTGTGTGTGTGGGGTGAGGGCATTGGGGGGAGTATCAGATTGGGTGAGTGGGTTATAATGTCCACTGTATCTGTTTGGGGTTTCTCCACATGACAAAGTTTGGGAGCTCCTGCATGGTAGCAGCTTCTCCACTGCAGTTCCTGGAGCAGTGCTGCCCACTAGTGACACTTAAGACACAACACAGCTTCTAGTCTTCAGTTCTTTATTGGGAGCAATATCTTGATAGATAGAACATCACAGTATTCCATAAAGTTCTCTTAAATATATAAATTTTACAAAAGAAATCAACTCCAAGTGTACTGATCTGCTATTAAAGAGTCAAGAGATGCTGAGTATTGATTCTGACTACCAGGTTTGTCACAGTCTGTCTAATGCAAGCACAAAAACAACTTTAATATTAGCAGAGATGTCGCTCAAACACTGAAACAGTTTGAAATAATAAAAAAATATGCATATTATGTAAGTTTCTTTGTAAGGCATTAGCCATAATGCAGCACTTTGGTAAGTTTGGTAAACATGATGGCAGTTTAATTAGAAACTAAAATACAGGAATGTTCACTGAAACTCTCGCTGTTGCTGTCACTACACAACTAACATTCTGAATCGGCGATGTATTTGACCGCTCGTTATGAAATTCACCATACAGGCCTATTCAACAGGAGTGAAAATATTCTGTGTAAGTATATCACACTGTCCAGTTTCATAATGATTTGATATGATCACAGAGGCTTGTATGAGTAAAATGACTGTGGATTCCAGATGATTCCTCTACATGTGCTGTATGAAAGTGGCCCAGCTGAGGCCTGGCTGAGCCTGTAGCTGTGGCAGGTGTCCCCTCCTTTGTAAACAGTTCCTTCTCTTTGACGTTCAACAACATACACTCCACTGAGCTCCTAGCCGGTGGCAGGTTCTGGAGAGCTGGTGGAGGCGGACGAGGCCGAGGCCAGTCTGTCCCTGCTGTCGCCAACGCCACCCCCCGTCACCCTCCACTGGAGGATGCAGGTGTCCTTCCCTCCCATGGAGAGAAGGTGGGAGTCGCTATGTGTGAAGCAGACGTTGGTGACATGGCTGCCGTGGCCCTCGTACTTGTGGCTTGGCGCCTGGTGGGGAAAAAAGAGCCCAGAAAGAGACACACTTCATCACTGACTCTTTCCATAAAGAGTGTAACCCAGCTGTCATTAGGGAAGGGGAAAAACATTTATTTGACAATTTTTTGCCATGCTGACCCTGAGTTGATATTTTGTCCTTATTTTAGACATATTTTTATTTTATTCAAGGAGGAAAAATCATTGTTGTTACTGGTTTGAATACAACAGATGGTGACCCATTCAAACAAACATTTATTTCTGGGTCTGTGGCACAGCATCATAATTAAAGTCTATCAGTACAGGAAATAAAGACTGAAAGAAAAACCACAGAGACTCATGCTACACCTCCACGAATCAAGAGCCTGGAGGAACTTTGGCTTTTTGCTTTGCTCGTTTATTTCTATCTTTAGGCCTGCAAGAAATGGTAAAAGCTCAAAGTCTGATATGATCATGCTAATTACTTACAGACTTTCAATATATATTGAATCATCAGCCAAGAATCGTGAATCATTTCATATCAGGTTCCCATTCCCATCCCTTCTGATCATTCACACCCAACCACCATGATCAAGTAACTGTGGTATGTATAGCACTTCTAAACATTGATATGTCACTGTCAAATTAAGACCTGTTTTATAAGCTCTATAAGCCATAAGAATCAGAAAATGGACCATCATCACTGACAAATTGTGTAATTCTTCACTGTGAATGGGTTGATCAGCCAAAAGAAAAGACGAATATGGCTTTACTTTGCTGGTGGACGTTTGTCATTTCCAGATTTCCAGTTACATCAATCTAATTTGAACTCTGAACTTTGAAAGTTATGGCTTTAAAAACTGTGTAACTTGTACTCTGAGTATATTTTGAATGAGCTACCTTTTTACTTTTACTTATTTAGATTTTTACTGTACTACCTGTACTTCTACTTAAGTAAAATATAAAATATCAAGTTAAGAAACAAAACTTCTACTTGAGTAGCAATTTCTTGTAGCCTATTCCTTCCAACACTGAGTTTGAACAAATGACTTGTTTACTGATGAGTCAGATAGATTTGAGTGTTACCTTTGGTTTGGGACAGGGGTACTGGAAGAGGTGGACTTTACAGAAGTCATCAGCCACTGCTACCACCCTCTCACTGTGAGAGCGACACAATGCATTGATGTCTGTCCCATCAGAGCCCTCCAACCACACACCTGAAAGAAAACAACACTGCTTCTTTGACATAAATGTTTGACATAAAATGCACTGGAATATCAGCATTTTAAATGGTTAAACATCATCACAACATTTAAAATGCTATTCTTTGATAACTAGCTGACAGTATAATTGGGATCATTTTTGCAGAAAACCGATGGTTCTCACCCATGACATGAAAGCCCAGCACACAAGTGTAGGAGGCCCATTCTCTGTCTTTGCTCTCAAAGCGGTTCCTCAACAGTTTACACCCTGCAGCCACGTCCCCTGTCCCGGCAGACATCCGTTTCCATAGTCAAATCAGCACATTATCATACAAGAATATGTACATGTTCAGTCATGCTATCTGACAAGTGCAAACAGAGGCTCTTTAACTTACAGTAAAGGATCTCATAGTCGCCGGAATTGGACATAATGTACTTCCCATCTTTGGACCAATCCAGATGAGTTATAAAGCTGGAGTGGCCCTGGAGAACAGTGACAACACAACAACCACATATATACCTTTTAATAATAAGTTTCTTGTATCTGAATAGACCCTTTTAATTCCATTAAACTATCATCTAACCTTACACGTTATCAACACATTTGTGTATTGCAGAGCATGTTGTGTGTAAACAATTTACAGATTAGCAAACATGCAAAAACATGTGCAAATGTGTTGCTGTTGAGCATATTGTATAGTTGTACTCAGTAGTTTTTTAAGCTGTGTGGCCTTCCATAAATATGACACTGCAGAGCGCCAAAATACTGTAGCTGGGTATGAACAGGTGCTGAGACGGGGCATCAGCAAAAAAAATGTACACAGTTTTTTTTAAGGACCTCACAAACATTTCCAGGCCATTTTTTTTTATCAATTTTTGAATTTTACAGATGTTTTTGGTGACTGGAAAGCCAGTCTGTAAATTTCCAAGTTATTGCGTGGGAACCATGTTAATTAATGTCATTAGTAACACCCATGTTTACCCTGCTTTTTCATGTCAAAATGGTGAGAAAAGGGTACATTTTTTTTGTACAATGCACAGTGAAATCAGAATTCTCTTGTCATGCATATTAGTTGCTCATGTAACATTTAATTTAAGCAACCAGTAATTGATTTTCATAAACAAATGTCCATTTCTTTATCACTGACTAATACAACACAGGAACTGATGGGTTTACGTTGCCGCTTTATTTGGAATAAAAAGAGGAACTGTGTGGTTATCATGAGTAGCAATATGAAATATGGGAGTTTTCACTGTGTCTGAATACAATCTGCTCTCCCAGGGTGTTCATGCCAAGACCAAATGTATTCATGTGAGTGCATGTGAGTGCATAAAAATCTCAACCAACATTGCATCTCCCAAAGCGGGTGTAGCGCCGGCCGCTCTCTGTCACGCTGTAGATGTAGATGAAGTTGTCATGGGAGCCCACGGCCAGGAAGCTGCCATCTGAAAACACAGAGGCGCATTCACATAGTAAAGAGGGGATTTCCATATGTTTGCAGAGTCTCCCTGGTCAGTTGGTTTTCTTTTCAATAAATGCACAGCATCAGTCAGAACCTGGGTTAGGTGAGGACACTGGCCCCAAATATGTCAGACCAGTATTAGCTTCTGATTATCATTTTTATCAACAATTTTTTTTTTATCTTTTGAAAGTATTTCAATAGCTAGGCTTTCCAGTGTTTGTGTAATGTCGATCTTATTCAGAGAGGGTTCACCTCTGGAATTTCGGTAAGAAGTCATTTCCTGGTTGTGTTGTGCAGAAACAGAAATGGCCTGTTTTACAGTGTTGCCATAAAACACCAGCAGAGGGTAATTACAGACGGTATGAACAACACTGAACTTATCTGTGCCAATTGTTCCTGTGTTTATGCTTGCCCTCCCCTCCGACGCCGTCCTACGCCCACACACAAATTTCTGAAGCTGCAGTCATATCTTAGTGGGACAGACAGGAGATCTGAACTCCCTGCTCGAAAAAATACTCTTCACTCAGCTTTCAGATGGTAAATAGCACATGGGAGCTAGAGTTAGGGTAATGGACTAACAAAACAGGAAATAGCTAGGTCTGATATTTCAAATCAATTGAGCATTCAACAGTTTTCCCTCACATAAGCCATTTTGTGATAACAAATGATAAAATATCACAGCAGGACAGAACTAAAAGCTGGAGTTTTGGTTTGTGGTTAATATCAAAGTGTCTGATTTGCTCTAAAAGTTGAATTCAGTGTATCAACATTAAAGTGATAGTTCACCTATTTTTAAAAATGTGATATTATTTCACTCCCCCCTAGCTGTTCTGTAGGACAGTAGTGGCTCTGTCTTCCTTTCTTTGTTACTGAGTGCTGGATACTGGCTGGATGCTCCAAATGCTAACTGTTAGCCTCCTGCCATTGAAATGGACTTCCCCTCAGCTAACAGCCTGAAAAATAACCACTTTAGTCCACTCTGAAGTAGGTTTAACAGCAGTTTACATGACACTTTCCCCAAACCAAAATACAGATATGACTACCAAGTGCACACAGATGATAGTTTTGCACAAACTACTGTTTATGACTGGATTGTTCCTGTTGTCAACATCAAGAAAGATCCGATAACTTCTGCACTTACTGTATCACTCCACTCCGAGTAGTAGCCACCACAGAGATGGAAGTAAATTGCTTTAGTTTGCTATCATT